>NC_090825.1:52610000-54015000 GCF_028021215.1 Eschrichtius robustus
TCATCAACACAGCAGATTGACTTGTTGCAGTTACCAGAAATAAACTGGAACTGTGGAAAGCTCATGAATGAATTAACAGTATTTAAAAATCAGGAAAAATGTAATAAATCTTTACATAACAACACTGAACCCACAAAAGTATTGAAGCATTTATATGCCAGAAATCAACCTGAGATACAGAAATGATTGAGTAAAACCTCTGCAAATATATACTTATTTCCCCTTGTACTAAACATAGCCATCTTGTAAAGGGAAACACCAGTGGCCCATATTTTAAACTAAAACACACACTGCTTTTAGGAAAAAAGAAAAGTCATTTAAGGCAGGTAATTAAAATGCTATGTAAGCAATTACAATGGGTAGCAGGATCTTAAAATCGTTAGCAAAGTAGAAGCTTGTCACTGAAGCTTTCATATGATCTTATTGACGAGAGGAAGACAGGTCAGGCTTCATAGACATCAGATAACTGAAGACTCCAAACTTCAGTAAGTCCTCAAATTTCAGTGTCCTAGTTTATTTCTGACAAGTACTAAAGCAAAAACGAAAAAGCTATGGTAAGAAAAATATGCCATGATCTATGGTAAGAATTGATCCGAAGTTTTGGCATAAAAACTTGTTCTAGAGGTATAAGCCACCCAGGTCAGGTACCTACTGAATACTTACACGTGTTAGTGCTTTGCCAGTTACTCTGGGGAAGGACAAAAGAGGTATTAAATGCTATGACATGCTCCAGCCAAGTTGAAAAGACTTAGATATACTACAGTTGAAGCCCAAGACAGTGTGTTTTACAGGGCTAACCCACGCAGTGCCAACTACTGATGTTGGCTATTGACACCAGCGATGAACTCACACCCAGAAATATTTGGATAAAATTTGGATAAAATCTTTTTATTATTGCAACCACTCAGTCGTTTGTGTTGCCTGGAGTAGGAACTTCCAAGGAGGCCTAGCACTCCTCTCCTGCTTCAGTTATAAATCCTTGCCCGTGCGGACTCTTGTTTTTTCTCTGGCTCTAAGTACGTACCTATAAGGCTCTGACCAGGCACCTCCTGGTGGTATAAAGTGTGAAAGGACAGGGTAGCTAATCCTGGGTGCAGCACACATCTTGGTGTCCCCTCCCTGCCAGCGCTGTTCTCCCCAACTCTGGACTCGGAGGTCCCCATGCCTACACCTTTCAGCTGTGCCTCATCCTTTCTGCCTTTCCCCTTCTCCAGATGCCACTTGTCTGACTGTTGAGGTTGGCCTCCTGCTTCCAATTCTGTCTCTTCACCTTGATGGCCTTCACGGTTTCTCTGACCTGAGGTACCAACAGATCTTTTATGTTGGTGGGACTCTGGGTCCTCAACACCCCTGACACCTGAATCCACTATAACCTGGATGATTTCACTGTGATAACGCAGCAGAGGAAGAAAACCCTTTAAGTGACTGCCCTCAGGGCCCAGTGTTGTCATTCTGCTCCGCTCAGCCTTTACGCTTGCTTCTCCTCAGGCTCCTGTCCTCAGTCCACTTCTTTTTTAACCCTCACACCCTCTCCCTGCACAATTCCATTCACCCCTGTGGCTTCCACTTCTGTGTTTTCTCTGATGAACCCCAGTCCCTCCTCCAGGTTTCCAAGTCTGGGCCAGCCAGGGATCTCAGCTGTGAGCCACAGAGGCTGACTGGAGCAGAAACGTGAATTATCAAAGAGAGACTGTGTAGCTCTCAGAATTGTTGGAAAACTGAAGAACAAGACTCAGAAAATGGACTGGGAGAAAGCGAGGCCAAAGCTAAGCCACATTAGTCCAGGGAGGTCCCTGCCGCCGAGGCAGTGGACGCTGCAGTTTGCACTCTCAGTGTTCTTTGGAAAATGGTGTTGTCACCATCTCCAGAATGAATTCTCCACTGTCGTTGTTTCTTTGAGTCGCTCGTTCCTAATTCAAAGTCTTAGGTGGGTGCATTTGATCGGTCAAACCTAGATCATGGATACATATCCTAGCTGTAAGGGGTCTGGGAAAACACAAATCTGGCCTTTTAAGATTTTAGATTGGGATATGGGCTGTCCCTCACTGGGACTCATTCAGTGGAGAATTTCCCACCTACACAAATTGAGGGACATGGGCAATAGAAATAAGGAAGAAAAGGGAACAAAGAAAGGTAAGGTAAAGGAAAAACAAGCAAAGAGCCACCACAGAGCCAATTATCCACTTGCCCACTGTACTTCATTAGATCATTTACAGCCGCCTCCAGTTCTGTCCAAAAGTGTCCCAAATGAAATCTCCATTATTTACACCAAATTACACCTCCTATTCTTGCTCCTTTTTTGGTATCTGATGGAACTCATTCATCCGGCTGCTCAAGTCCTTAAACTCAGAGTTATTCTCCCTCCCTTTTTAAAGCCACTGGTCATCAAATCCTATGGATTATACATTATAAATGTTTCTTAAATGCATCTCCTTTTCTGAAAGCCCTCTGTGGTTTACAGCAGATCCAGAATTCATTGTTTCTTGTCTAGATTACACAGGGCCTCCCTAACTATTCTCCCAGCCTCTAACACCACTCCATGGCCCTTGTCACAGTTGCCATCCCATTTGTTATGGGATTATTTGACTGTCTTCCCTCCTCATGTTTCTAGTTCTACTTTCTTCAACTTTGTTAATCCCATCCCTTCAGCTATCTAAAAGTAGAACAGTGCACATAGCACAGGGAGATCAGCTTGGTGCTTTGTGACCAGCTAGAAGGGTGGGATAGGGAGGGTGGGAGGGAGGGAGATGCAAGAGGGAAGAGATATGGGAACATATGTATATGTATAACTGATTCACTTTGTTATAAAGCAGAAACTAACACACCATTGTAAAGCAATTATACTCCAATAAAGATGTTAAAAAAAAAGATTAAAAAAAAAAAGTAGAACAGTGAAGGAACCATCTCTAAATAAATGGAATTAAGTTGTATCATCACCACTCAGATTACCACCATCTGCCTTTTCTCACTCTGAAATCAAGAATGCTATGGAGTCACAGTGCTCCCCTGTAAAACCAACTCTTAGGAAAGAGTAAACTGAAAGGAAAAGATTAGAGGCCAAGTATATCAAGTTTCTTGTCCGCTCTAGACCTTGACTATAACATGGTAGTAAGCACGATAACATGGTTCTTATTCTCATTGTTGAGCTCAGGTTGTGGTAATAGCTTCCTAGATGGTGCCCAGTGCATCACACCTCCTAGTATATATCATTTTATGTTTCCAGATTGTTGAACCTGGGCTGCACCTGTGCCTCACTTTAACCAATAGCATTCGGCAGAAATGACCTTTTGCTAGTTCTGGGACTAAGTCTTGGTAAGACTTTGCAGTTTCCACTTCTGTGCTTTTGGGCATCCTGAGCTGCCATATTAGAAGTGCGGATACTCTCCTGGAGAAATGACATGGAGACACTTCCTGGAGAGGCTGCATGGAGAGGGAGAGGCTTGGAGATTACATGGGGAGACAGGGAGCCCCCCACTGTCCCAGTGTCCCAGCTGTACCCACCTTCCTGTGGTCTCCACCCAGGCACCAGTCATAGGAGACAGCCACCTTGGATGTTCCAGTTCAGTCAGGCCCACAGATGACCGCAGCCCCAGCCAACATCATGTAGAGCACAATTTCCCAGATGAGCTCAGTCAACCCGCTGAATCATGAGGGTAATAAATGATTCTTGTTTAAAGCCACTGTTTGGAAGTGGTTTCTTACACAACAATAGCTAACTGAAACAGGGGTCATCGATTATATGTGTGGTCATGTTTAATTATTCATTTATGCCTGAACTTCACTTCCAGGCATTTAGTATGTTTTTCTGTGGGTTTTATTAGCTATTCAATGCCAAATCCCTCTAGCTCACATTCAGCACAAGGCTTTGACTTTTTTTTTAAGATGGACTCATTTGATGGCCCTTATCAATATTTGAAGCCCAGAAGAGCACACACATAATGAACCCACAAGCTTCGGGCTATAAATTGAATTGGCCAGATTCTTCCTGCTCTTTTCTCCATCAGACTTAGCATAGCAAACTTACCTTGACCCATGAAGATAATTGTTCAAGCCCTGAAATACATTGATCTGAAATTCCTTTGGCAAGAAGTAAGGAAAATGATAGGCAGAAGAGGAATGAAATTTCAATTTGGAGAAATTTCACGAACTAAGAGGAAAATAAAACAAATAATGTCTATCATATTTAAAGATGTTATCATTTGATCCACTGACAGCATGGAATGAAAGCTGTATGATGTTGACATTGTATTCCCCCTTACATAGAATAGAGTTTTCTCTGGGAATCAGCTGCCTGGCTAGGGGCTATGTTTCCCAGCACCTTCCACATCTAGATGTGACCATGTGACTAATTCTTACCAGTAGAATAGCAGAAATGATGTCTGATGAGCCAAGGCTTTTCAGAAGTCATTATACCTTTTCCATGCTCTCTCTCTCCCCTGGATATAAATGACTTCAAGGCCTTGGGGGATGGCAGACCTCCCAGATGGAAGAAATGTGTATGTCTGAATCATGGTGAGGAGGAGGATCATTTGCCAACTAGGAACAACCACTGTCAAAAGTTACATGGAAGAAATTTCTGTTGTGTTTGAGCTTTCAAAATCTTGAGGTTTATTTGTTGCAGCAGCTAGCGTTCCCCTAATGAATATAGTTGTTCGTTCATTTAATTTTTTTCATAGATGAGATCAGTTTTGAAATTGTGGATATGTCAATTTATTTTCCTTAGATTCACTTGTCACATCTATAAAATGGGACTAATGGTATGTACTTCATAGGATTATTGTCATACTAAATGAGATATTATAGTATCTCATTTATTGAGCATTATCATGTGCCAGACCCTGTGCTAAGCACTTTACATAATTTACCTCATTGACTCGCCCCAATAATCCTATGACATATATTCTGTTAATATTCATGTTTCTCAAGTGAGAAAACAGAGGCTTAGAGAGGTTAAATACCTCTCTGATGTTTCATGGCCAGTAATAGCAGAGTCAGGATTTCAACAAAGGCAGCCTGACTTCAGAGACCACATGCCTAAGCACTAGGCTGCTCTGATTAGGACCAGCACAAAGCCTGACACATAATAAATGCACAATAAACACGAATTTTATTTTCCTTCCACTTCAAGGACAGAAGCAGTATAGACTTAAGAATAAATGTGTCCAGTTTTGGCTATGTGCACAACACATACACACAAACAAACACACACAAACACAAACTTATACAGCCTTACTTTTATTCACACACGTATTCGGGTGGGTGTGTTTAAACTAGAAGTAAACTAGAATTGTGTTCACTGCATACATAGGTCCTCTCAATTGAGAATGTTACTATTTTGTGCTCACAGCCCAACTGCAACTGCATGATCAAAAGAAGTAGTGAGAACGCTGAAGAAATGAATCCCAAAATGACTAATGCATTTTAAAGTTGCTTGTGAAACATTCATGTTATTGACTTGCTAGATGGAAATTGACAGAAAACTCAGCTCAGGATGGACATAACTCCAGGAAGTACGGGAATCCTGGGTCCCTAATGTCTTTGTTACTTCACTTAATATACCACATATTTCTTGAAGCAAACTACTTTAAAACATCCAGTCTGAGGTACAGCTTAGAAATAGCCTGACCTTTATAATTTTGGTGATGTGGAATTTTATAAAGCTGAAATACTTTTCAAAAAATTAGAGTCCCTACTAGGAGTACTAGTGCTTTCTCTGAATTCATATTGGCTTTTACTAGATTGTCTACAGAACCAAGCTCAGAGTGCTTTTTCAAAAAGGTGCAGTAATTTTCCCCATTCTAATTGCTATACCAAGAATAATTTGTCTTCTGGGCTTTGGAGTTGCTGAACTACTTTCTTCTTTTGCCTGAAGTTTCATCAAGGCAATATGCTTAATCAATGTTTGCTGATGTTTATGGTCTAATGCTTACTGACAGCAGGTGCAAAAAAAAAAAAAGAGTAAATCCCCATCTGCATAAAAATCCTTCTTAAGTTCCCCAGCATGCCGTTTTGCTGTAATTTTAGTAGACAGGTGACTTTTCATGGCACCTTCATGAGTTGTTTCCCCCCATAGCTGGCTCCATTTTCCTACCTGCTATTCCCAGAAGCTGTGCTCTTATTTGCACCACCACGTGGTAGCTCCTTTCAGGCTATCTACTTAGCTTGTGTTGAACTCTGCTTAGTGCTTGGTTTCCACAGTCTGGTCCAGGAAGTGGATTCTATCCCTGAGTAATTTAGAAGCTGTTGTTAATTCATCAGTTAAGCCAAACCGGAGGTGGGCTCTGGGATTGTACTTTTTTGGATAACAGTAGAAACCCTAAAATAGCTTCACTGACCCAAAGAATCTATTTCCAATGGCATACGATGGAAGGGAATTTAACAGAGGGAAGTCCATTAACCTTAATGATAGTCATTTGGCTAATTATCTATCAAGGCCCTGGAAATGTGCATGTGACTAAAGCCTCCTCCTCATAATTTGTTTACTGAAGCGAAGGAGGTAGCTCACCTCTCTGCTCCCCATTAGGGAAGTGTAATTTGTAAACTGAAGACAGCATACAATGCTCCGGGCAAGCATTTTTTCATTTTGGCTTCTGTGTTTCAGTTGGCCTTAGATTCTTTTTAGGCAAAGGGCACAGATTATCATCCATTTCTGTTGAGGAGGAGTGAAAAGGAGGTGGGCTTAGCCTCCTGGAGGGACTCCCGTTGACCCCTCTGGCTTATCAGTGTTTCCATGTCTATTCCTGTTCTGCCAATATGCAAGGATGCACCGAAAATCATTTGAGTGTCAATGCAGATTTTCAATTTTAAAGTATTATACAAAGTTAAGGTATTATTTTACTCTATATAACTAAAATTTTGGTAGCACCAGGCATGGACCGCAGGTGTCTTTGAATCACAGGAAGCTACAATAAAGGCAGCAGAACCACAACATTAAATGACTGTTTCGTTAGCTTGCTCTTAAGTTGTGGAAAATATACAACTGCCCAAAGCAGAAGGCCTCTAAAGAGTCCCTGAGGACATGATAGACATTTTAAAATGCAATCTAGTTGTGAATACACCACTGCTAAGATCCCAATGCCACTCTCCCGCCGCCCCTCAACCCTGCCCCCAACACACACATTATTTCTAAAACACTACATGAAGATCTTGTTAAATCAGCTTAAAAAATAAGAAAAAAGAGAAAAGGGAATGGGGATGGGGAATAGAAATCAAGCCCCTCAGGAGTTCAAAGTTCAGACATAAAACGACAAGCAAGAGAGAATTAAACAAAGCCTAGTGAGAGAAATCGCAAAACAAGATGCATCAGAACCAATAGAAATTCAAGATCAATTGTGTCAGCAGATCAAAGACAAGACCTAGCCTAGTGAAGAGTATTAACTCTCAGCAGGGGAGACACATCCTACTTACTACAGTGAAATAGACACTTTGCTTCTCTACGGTGATTAGGTGGCTTTTGAGTAAAGATAACCAAACTGAGCAAAACGGATACATTTACCCATAGATTGGGGTTAGAAACTGAGGGGAAAGTATATTAGCTTTGTAAAAGATGTTCTAGAGAGCTTAGGCACCAGAGATTTTGGAGGCTAGAGTTCATCATCCCTGTTAGAGAAGCTATTCTACCTAAACAGGATCTATATCCCATTGACAGGTATTTTGTAGAAAGATTTCCTCTGACTGCTTCCATGGGTAACCCTTAGTGCTTATCTGGCAGATAAGCAAAAAACCTGTTCCTCCATTTTAATTTAGCAGACTTAAATAAATGTATTGTTGGCTGAGAATCAGTACCATGGAGTGATGGTAACAGTCATGGTAGGATGACTTGGCAGGAGCGACTGCACAGATTTGTCCAGACTCTATTTAATGGAGACCTGCATGAGCTGGAGGGTGATAGACTGCCAGTACTCTGTCTAGCTGCCAGGAGCCTATATTCATCTCAATACAGGAACATTTAAAACAATGCTCAAAATGAGCCATACTGTTCATGCAGTACAAGTGATATGCATACCTACATAAGCAAAAATGTTACCAAGTAGGACTATAAAATTGAAGGCTTCTGAATGTTTATCTTTTTGGTTAAGGTAAGAAACAGTGCTCTCTAATCAAGATAAGACAAGGGACCATATTCCTGATGGACCACAATCAATAGTAAGATAATCTGTGATTCCTAAGGAACAGAATGGTGTAAACAGAGCTAAAGCATTATGAGCAAGTGTGATTAAACAGATGATTCAAATGCAACAGAACTGTCATATAGTGGTTATCAACAAGCAAATAGAGGAAAATGGGATAGTTTGGCTGTTAATTGAATATGTGTATAAGCTCTGTAATGATCGTTATTGGGAAGTAAATTATTATCACAATGGGGTAATGGAGAAAACTAAGCCACAGAGGAGTAAGATCATCCCATCTGCTCTACAGAATGGGTAGATGTGTCTTGGATGATAATCCACTTTCTGATCTGTTGGTTAGTTCATTGTGACATAGTACCTCACGCCTGCTAAGTACATATTAGGGTATAACTGAATCACTTTGCTGTACACCTGAAACTAACACAACCTTGTAAATCAACTATACTTCAATTAAAAAAAAGAAAGAAATTAGCGAGACCCACTATATAGCAAAAGACCTAGAGCTTAATTAAATAGGTAAATACTGCTGTTTAGTAAGTTCATCTGACAGCATTAAAAGAAAAGGAGAGGTCCCTGAGGAAGTACTGAGATAGTCCCATAAGTCCGTAAATAAGATGATGCGGAAAATTATCTCCTTGAGATTCTAGACGGCTAGTCTTTCCCCAACCCCTTCAAAAATCTATCAGTTAATAAAGTCTAGGCAGAGGATGGGTGAGAAACCTTAAGGTTTCAGAAGAAATCTGGGACTTACCTTAATTTCTTTGGCTTGAACAGGGTGGTGAATCATCACTTAGAATAATTTCTTCAATACAGAGTGTATAATACCCACAACAACCATGTAGCACAATTCTTATTTGTTGAATGAGGATCCAAAAGAGGATTAAATGAATAAATGAGTTAGCTAATTTATTCTCAAACTAATTGGATTGTGGATTCATCCATTGCTCCTTGAAGTGCTTTAAATTTTTGCTTTATATATTTAAACAATATATTATTATATGCATACAAATTTAAAATAATTTTTCTTTCTGATGAACATTATATCATTATAAAAATGTTCCTATTTATCTCTAATAATGCTTTTTGCCTTAAGTTTTACTTTCTCTGATATTGAAATAGTCACAGTATTTTTTTGTTTTTTGGTTAGTGTTTGGATGCTATATATTTTTCCATTGTTTTGCTTCCAATATTTATATATCCTTACATTTTTGATGTTATCTCTTATAAGCATCATATTTTTGTTTTTTGTAAGTCTTGGCTGGTGATTTTTTTTTTTTTCTCTTTTAACTGAGACATTTGGTTCATTTAATGTAACTGCTGGTATATTGAGATTTAAATCTACCCTCTTACTATATTCTTTCTATTTCCATCTTTCTTGCCACTCTTCAGGTTGATTGGAGTAGTTATTATTTGATTCCTCACCCTACTTCCTAGCTTGGTAGCTGTTCTGGTTATCTATGGTTGCATAACAAACCACCCCAAAACTTAATAGCTTGTAATAATAATTTCAGTTTTGTCATGATTTTGTAAGTCAGAGACTCGGGAAGGACTTAGCTGGGCAACTCATTTCTGATTCACATGGCATAGCTGTAGGATCAACTTCTAAGGTGGCGTCTTTACTCTTATATCTGATACCATGGTGCTCCTTGGCCTCTCTTTCTCTTTTTTTCACTCTCTCTACACGTGACATCTCATTTTGTAGAGTCTCTTTACTTGGGCTTGTGCTTCTCACTGCGTAGTTGTGCAGGATAATCACACTTGTCACATGAAGACAGGCTTCTATGAGGCAGAAGCGGATGCTGTCAATCCAGGTCACTGCTTTCCTGAATTTGACACGGCATCACTTCTGTCATATTCTACCAGTCAGAGGAGTCACAGGGGCCACCCAGATTCAAGGGAGTGGAGAAATAGAGTCTGTAACTTATCAGGGGAGAGACAAGGTCACATTGTAAAAAGCACGTGGAAGATATTGCTGTGGCCATCTTTGGAAAGTACAGTCTACCATAGATTATACACTATATACAGTTATACATTGCTTTACTGTTTTTGTTTGTTTGCTCTAGTGCTTACCCGGAGATGAAAACATGTATGCTGACTTATCATGGTTTAGAAACGAACATTTTTATCTCGGCCCATGCAAAGATCTTATTTTTAATTTTTTTTCACCCTTTGACCCCCTTGACCCATTTCTCCTACCCCTCACCCTCCACCTCTGGCAACCACCAATCTCTTCTCTATTTCTATGAGCTTCTTTTGTTTTTCTTTTACATTTCACAAATAAGAGGGATCATATGATATTTGTCTTCCTCTGTCTGACTTATTTCACTTAGTATAATGCCCTCGAAGTTTATCCATGTTGTCACAAATGGCAAGAATTCAGTCCTTTTTATGGCTGAATAATATTCCATTTTATACCTATATCTACATATCACAATTTCTTTATCCATTCATCCATTGACTGACACTTAGATTGTTTCCATATCTTGGCTAGTGTAAATAATGCTGCAGTGAATGTGGGGCTTCACATATCTTTTCAAGTTAGTGTTTTTATTTTCTTTGGATAAATACCCAGAAGTGAGATTGTTGGATCATTTGGTAGCTCTGTTTTTAATTTATTAAGTAAACTCCATACTGTTTTCCACAGTGGTTGCACCAATTTTCATTTCCACCAACCGTGCACAAGGGTTCCCTTTTCTCCACATCCTCCCCAACACTTGTTATTTCTTGTCTTTTTTTTAAAATAATAGCCATTCTAACAGGTGTGAGGTAACTCACTGAATACTTTAAATCCCTCCATTCTTACATATATGCTATTGTTGTCACGTATTTTACTTCTATATCTAGTAAGTCATGTAAGAAATTATTAACACTGTTTTATATAGTCAGTATTCATTTATATTTTGCCACACATTTATTGTTTGGTTGCTTGTCATTCCTTCCTGTATCTTTGAGCTTCTAACTGGGATCACTTTCATTGTGTATCCTCTAGTATTTCCTGTAATGTGTCTGCCAGAAACAGATTCCCCCACCCCCAATTTATCTTTTCATATAAAATTATCTGTATTTCACTTTTATTCATGAAGGGTTTTTTTTTCCCCCCTACATACAGAATTTTAGTTTCAGGTATTTTCTTTGAGGATTTCAGTCTATCATGTCTTAACTTTCATTGTTTCTGGAAAGATGTGTGATGTCAATCTAATTGTTGCTTCTTTGAAGATCATATGAATCTTCGGCTGCTTTCAAGATTTTTATTTTTGTTTTATGTATGTTTGCTTGCTTTCACCAGTTTCATCATGATGTATCTTGTTGTGATTTTACATTGAATTATTCTGCTTGACATTTGTAGAGCTTCTTGAAAATAAGGCTTAATGATTTCCATTATTCCATTATTTTGGGGGAAAATTCTCAGCCCTTATCTCTCTAAATATTACTATGCCTTTATCTCTCTCTTATCCTTTTGATACGTCCATTGCATGCAAGTTAGACCTTTTTCACTAAACCCCTATGGTTCTTACACTCTTTCCTAGTTTTTTCCCATTTTTTTTTGTTTTTGTGTTTCATTTTGGGTATTTTTCCTTCAAGTTCATGAATTCTTTCTTTAGGTGTATATAATATAAAATTAAATATGCAGTGAGTTCTTCATTTCAATTATTACATTTTTTTTTTAGTTCTAGAATTTACATTTTCTTCTTTTAAAATACAGTGTCCAGATTCCAAATGGACCTACTTATAATGTTTGTTGTTTATCTTGATTTTAAATTACATTGTCATGTCTGTCCATTTTTATCACTTACTGGTCATTTCCTTTTTAAAAATGTGGAAATAATTTGAAGCATAAGAGGATTTATCTTTGTTTTGGGTAGACAACAAGGGACATGGCTATCCCATATCACCTTAACACTAATATAGGGATTGGGGTTATTTAAAGCTAGGCTGAGAGGGCAGACAGCAGAAGCAAGAAGAACTACATTCCTACAGCCTGTGGAATGAAAACCACAGTCACAGAAATATAGACAAGATGAAAAGGCAGAAGGCTATGTACAAGATGAAGGAACAAGATAAAACCCCAGAAAAACAACTAAATGAAGTGGAGATAGTCAACCTTCCAGAAAAAGAATTCAGAATAATGATAGTGAAGATGATCCAGGACCTCGGAAAAAGAATGGAGGCAAAGATCGAGAAGATGCAAGAAATGTTTAACAAAGACCTAGAAGAATTAAAGAACAAACAAACAGAGATGAACAATACAAAACGGAAATGAGAACTACACTAGAAGGAATCAAGAGCAGAATAACTGAGGCAGAGGAACGGAGAACTGACCTGGAAGACAGAATGGTGGAATTCACTGCTGTGGAACAGAATAAAGAAAAAAGAATGAAAAGAAATGAAGACAGCCTAAGAGACCTCTGGGACAACATTAAACACAACAACATTCGCATTATAGGGGTCCCAGAAGGAGAGGAGAGAGAGAAATGACCTGAGAAAATATTTGAAGAGATAATAGTCGAAAACTTCCCAAACATGGGAAAGGAAATAGCCACCCAAGTCCAGGAAGTGCAGAGAGTCCCATACAGGATAAACGCAAGGAGAAACACGCTGAGACACATAGTAATCAAATTGGCAAAAATTAAAGACAAAGAAAAATTATTGAAAGCAGCAAGGAAAAAATGACAAATAACATACAAGGGTACTCCCATAAGGTTAACAGCTGATTTCTCAGCAGAAACCCTGCAAGCCAGAAGGGAATCGCATGATATACTTAAAGTGATGAAAGGGAAGAACCTACAACCAAGATTACTCCCAAGATTACTCTACGTGGCAAGTATCTCATTAATATTCGATGGAGAAATCAAAAGCTTTACAGACAAGCAAAAGCTAAGAGAATTCAGCAACACCAAAGCAGCTTTACAACAAATGCTAAAGGAACTTCTCTAGGCAGGAAACACAAGAGAAGGAAAAGACCTACAATAACAAACGCAAAACAATTAAGAAAATGGTAATAGGAACAAACATGTCGATAATTATCTTAAATGTAAATGAATTAAATGCTCCCACCAAAAGACAAAGACTGGCTGAATGGATACAAAAACAAGACCCATATATATGCTGTCTACAAGAGACCCACTTCAGACCTAGGGACACATACAGAGTGAAAGTGAGGGGATGGAAAAAGATATTCAATGCAAATGGAAATCAAAAGAAAGCTGGAGTAGCAATACTCATATCAGATAAAATAGACTTTAAAATAAGGAATGTTACAAGAGACAAGGAAGGACACTACATAATGATCAAGGGATCAAACCAAGAAGAAGATATAACAATTATAAATACATATGCACCCAACATAGGAGCACCTCAATATATAAGGCAACTCCTAACAGCTATAGAAGAGGAAATTGACAGTAACACATAATAATGGGGGACTTTAACACCTCACTTACACCAATGGACAGATCATCCAAAATGAAAATAAATAAGGAAACAGAAGCTTTAAATGACACAATAGACCACATAGATTTAATTGATATTTATAGGACATTCCATCCAAAAACAGCAGATTACACTTTCTTCTCAAGTGTGCATGGAACATTCTCCAGGATAGATCACATCTTGGGTCACAAATCAAGCCACAGTAAATTTAAGAAAATTGAAATCATATCAAGCATCTTTTCTGACCACAACGCTATGAGATTAGAAATGAATTACAGGGAAAAAAACGTAAACAACACAAACACATGGAAGCTAAACAATACGTTACTAAATAACCAAGAGATCACTGAAGAAATCAAAGAGGAAATCAAAAAATACCTAGAGACAAATGACAATGAAAACACGATGATCCAAAACCTATGGGATGCAGCAAAAGCAGTTTGAAGAGGGAAGATTATAGCTATACAAGCCTACCTCAAGAAACAAGATAAATCTCAAATAAACAATCTAACCTTACACCTAAGGGAACTAGGAAAGAAGAACAAACAAAACCAAACGTTAGCAGAAGGAAAGAAATCATAAAGATCAGATCAGAAATAAATGAAAAAGAAATGAGGGAAATGATAGCAAAGATCAATAAAATTAAAGTTGGTTCTTTGAGAAGATAAACAAAATTGATAAACCATTAGCCAGAATAATCAAGAAAAAGATGGAGAGGACTCAAATCAATAAAATTAGAAATGAAAAAGGAGAAGTTACAACAGACAATGCAGAAATACAAAACATTCTAAGAGACTGCTACAAGCAACTCTATGCCAATAAAATGGGCAACCTGGAAGAAACAGACAAATTCTTAGAAAGGTATACCTTCCAAGACTGAACCAGGAAGAAATAGAAAATATGAACAGACCAATCACAAGTAATGAAATTGAAACTGTGATTTAAAATCTTCAAACAAACAAAAGTCCAGGACCAGATGGCTTCACAGGTGAATTCTATCAAACATTTAGAGAAGAGCTAACACCCAACCTTCTCAAACTCTTCCAAAAAATTGCAGAGGAAGGAACACTCCCAAACTCATTCTAAGAGGCCACCACCACCCTGATACCAAAACCAGACAAAGATACTACAAAAAAAGAAAATTACAGACCAATATCACTGATGAATATAGATGCAAAAATCCTCAACAAAATACTAGCAAACAGAATCCAACAACACATTAAAAGGATCATATACCATGATCAAGTGGGATTTATCCCAGGGATGCAAGGATTCATCAGTATAGGCAAATCAATCAATGTGATACACCATATTAACAAATTGAAGAATAAAAACCATATGATCATCTCAATAGATGCAGACAAAGCTTTTGACAAAATTCAACACCCATTTATGATAAAAACTCTCCAGCAAGTGGGCATAGAGGGAACCTACCTCAACATAATAAAGGCCATATACAACAAACCCACAGCAAACATCATTCTCAATGGTGAAAAACTGAAAGCATTTCCTCTAAGATCAGGAACAAGACAAGGATGTCCACTCTCACCACTACTATTCAATCTAGTTTTGGAACTCCTAGCCATGGCAATCAGAGAAGAAAAAGAAATAAAAGGAATACAAATTGGAAAAGAAGAAGTAAAACTGTCACTGTTTGCAGATGACATGATACTATACATAGAGAATCCTAAAGATACCACCAGAAAACTACTAGAGCTAATCAATGAATTTGGTAAAGTTGCAGGATACAAAATTAGTGCACAGAAATCTCTTGCATTCCTATACACTAATGATGAAAAATCTGAAAGAGAAATTAAGGAAACACTCCCATTTACCACTGCAACAAAAAGAATAAAATACCTAGGAATAAACCTACCTAAGGAGACAAAAGACCTGTATGCAGAAAACTATAAGACACTGATGAAAGAAATTAAAGATGATAACAACAGATGGGGAGATATACCATGTTCTTGCACTGGAAGAATCAATATTGTGAAAATGACTATACTACCCAAAGCAATCTACAGATTCAATGCAATCCCTATCTAATTACCAATGGCATTTTTTATGGAACCAGAACAAAAAATCTTAAAATTTGTATGGAGACACAAAAGACCCCGAATAGCCAAAGCAGTCTTGAGGGAAAGAAACGGAGCTGGAGGAATCAGACTCCCTGACTTCAGACTATACTACAAAGCTACAGTAATCAAGACAATATGGTACTGGCACAAAAACAGAAACATAGATTAATGGAACAAGATAGAAAGCCCAGAGATAAACTCACGCACCTATGGTCAACTAATCTATGACAAAGGAGGCAAGGATATACAATGGAGAAAAGACACTGTTTTCAATAAGTGGTGCTGCGAAAACTGGACAGCTACATGTAAAAGAATGAAATTAGGACACTCCTTAACACCATACACAAAAATAAACTCAAAATGGATTAGAGACCTAAATGTAAGACTGGACACTCTAAAACTCTTAGAGGAAAACATAGGAAGAACACACTTTGACAAAAATCACAGCAAGATCTTTTTTGATCCACCTCCTAGAGTAATGGAAATAAAAACAAAAATAAACAAATGGGACCTAATGAAACTTAAAAGCTTTTGCACAGCAAAGGAAACCATAAACAAGACGAAAAAACAACCCTGAGAATGGGAGAAAATATTTGCAGATGAAGCAACTGACAAAGGATTAATCTCCAAAATTTACAAGCAGCTCATGCAGCTCAATATCAAAGAAACAAACAACCCAATCCAAAAATGGGCAGAAGACCTAAATAGACATTTCTCCAAAGAAGACATACAGATGGCCAAGAAGCACATGAAAAGCTGCTCAACATCACTAATTATTAGAGAAATGCAAATCAAAGCTACAATGAGGTTATCACCTCACACCAGTTAGAATGGGCATCATCAGAAAATCTACAAACAACAAATGCTGGAGAGGGTGTGGAGAAAAGGGAACCCTCTTGCACTGTTTGTGGGAAAGTAAATTGATACAGCTGCTATGGAGAACAGTATGGAGGTTCCTTAAAAAACTAAAAACAGAATTACCATATGATGCAGCAATCCCACTACTGGGCATATACCCAGAGGAAACCATAATTCAAAAAGACACATGCACCCCAATGTTCATTGTAGCACTATTTACAATAGCCAGGTCATGGAAGTAACCTAAATGCCCATCAACAGACGAATGGATAAAGAAGATGTGGTACATATATACAATGGAATATTACTCAGCCATAAAAAGGAATGAAATTGGGTCGTTTGTTGAGATGTGGATGGATCTAGAGACTGTCATACAGAGTGAAGTAAGTCAGAAAGAGAAAAACAAATATCATATAGTAACGCATATATGTGGAACCTTAAAAAATGGTACAGATGAACCAGTTTGCAGGGCAGAAATTGAGACACAGATATAGAGAACAAACATATGGACACCAAGGGGGGAAAGCCGCTGAGGGGTGGTGGTGGTGGTGTGATGAATTGGGCGATTGAGATTGACATGTATACACTGATGTGTATAAAATTGATGACTAATAAGAACCTGCTGTATAAAAAAAAATTAAATTAAGTTAAATTGAAAAATTAAAAAAAAAATGCTAAGCTTCAGTCTAAGTGAGGGCCAGACTATTCTAGTTCACCTTTATTTCTAAGGTGTAACCCTTAGGGTTCCTAACCAAAAGCACAGGAGGGCTTCTCCTCCCTGGTGGGTCCTTGACTCTCATTTTTATTCCCTTGGTAAGACTGACAAACATCTGTGTTTAACTTCTCAGTCTCCTGTATGACTCTTTTAATTGCCAGTTGCTGCTAGGGGAAAATCAGATTTAAATGCTAGGCATAACTTTCTGGTGTTTCCTTCTTCTGCATCTTTGCTTCACAATTCTTCACTGTCTTATTAGCTCCCCTATGGTCTCAATGTTTCTAAAAAAGAGGGTTGTTCTACATTACCCAGTCCAACATTAACTGAAACAGGAGTCCTATTCTCAAAGTACTTAATTTAATACTGATAAAAGAAATTGAATTTTATCTTTTCCTCACTAGAGCTGGAATTGATTCAGAAAAAATGCTAAGAATAATGAAATACATGCCAGTTTCATGTTACTTTTAAAATATGATAGAATGTGTGAATCTTAATTTTTCACAAAATTCGAGGTAATGAAAAACTTAAATCATAAATTGATAGACTCATTTTAAGTTCCTATACCATTGTCACTCACCCATGTAAAATCTTCTGACTTACATGATAAAATAAGCCTGTTTTTCAAAATGTGCTTTTATGCTAAGATAAAAGCATAAAATCAGTTTCCCAATCCAGATAAAGTAAATTTAGCACTACAAATGGACAGGACAATAGGTAACTCTTTATGATGTTCAAAGCCCAAGTGAATAGCAACATCTGAAGAACAAGGTTACCTCTATATAATTTAAAAATCATAATTGAGCAACACCTGCCTATAAGACCTTATGCTATGTTCTACCAAGAACACAAAAATGAATGAATCATAGGCTTTCCTTTAGACAAGTTAAAGTTTTCTTTTTTCAGAAATTTACAGTTAACTATTATCAAGAGCAGATTCCCAGCTGATATGAAGATATATATTACAAACCCATAGTTCAATAAGACAAGACAAAAGTGTGGTGCTCATCAGAAACAGGTAGATGCCCCAGTGAAACAAAAAAGAGAGCTCATTAAAAGACCCATGAGTATCTGAAAACTTGGTATATAATGGAGTGACATCCCAAATCAATGTAGAAGTAAGGGGTTAGTTAATAAATCATCCTGGGACAAATGGCTTTCTGTCTGAGAAAGTAAATTTGATCTTCCATATCAAGTGAAGTAAAAACCTAAGTGTAAAGGTAAGATTATAAAGTTACTGGCAGAAAATGGAGGAGAATATCCTTGTGACTTTGAGTAACAATTTCGTAAACAAGACTCAACAAAGCACAATCCATAAAGGAAAAAATGATGACTTTGACTACATCAGTATTAAAGATTTCTGAATAACAAAGGGAACCATGGATAAAGTTAACAGATGAGTAACCTTCTGGGAAAAGATATTCACAGCATCTAAAATGGACAAAGGATCCCAATGGACATAGAATACATCATACACAAGAAATCCCTCATTCAATACAAAATTAATGCACAGAAATCTCTTGCATTCCTATACACTAATGATGAAAAATCTGAAAGAGAAATTAAGGAAACACTCCCATTTACCATTGCAACAAAAAGAATAAAATACCTAGGAATAAACCTACCTAAGGAGACAAAAAACCTTTATGCAGAAAACTATAAGACACTGATGAAAGAAATGAAAGGTGATACAAACAGTTGGAGAGATGTACCATGTTCTTGGATTGGAAGAATCAACATTGTGAAAATGACTATACTACCCAAAGCAATCTACAGATTCAGTGCAATCCCCATCAAACTACCAATGGCATTTTTCACAGAACTAGTACAAAAAATTCCACAATTTGTATGGAAACACAAAATACCCTGAATAGCCAAAGCAATCTTGAGAAAAACGGAGCTGGAGGAATCAGGCTTCCAGACTTCAGACTATATACCACAAAGCTACAGTAATCAACACAGTATGGTACTGGCACAAAAACAGAAATATAGATCAATGGAACAGGATAGAAAGCCCAGAGATAAACCCATGTATATACGGTCACCTTATTTTTGATTAAGGAGGCAAGAATATACAGTGGAGAAAAGACAGCCTCTTCAATAAGTGGTGCTGGGAAAACTGGACAGCTACATGTAAAAGAATGAAATTAAAGGAGATGCAAGAGGGAAGAGATATGGGAACATATATGTATGTGTAGCTGATTTACTTTGTTATAAAGCAGAAACTGGCACACCATTGTAAAGCAATTATTCTCCAATAAAGATGTTAAAAAAAAAAAAGAATGAAACTAGAACACTCCCTAACACCATACATAAAAATAAACTCAAAATGGATTAAAGACCTAAATGTAAGGCCAGACACTGTAAAACTCTTAGAGGAAAACATAGGCAGAACACTCTATGACATAAATCACAGCAAGATCCTTTTAGACCCACCTCCTAGAGAAATGTAAATAAAACCAAAAATAAACAAATGGGACCTAGTGAAACTTACAAGCTTTTGCACAGCAAAGGCAACCATAAACAAGGTGAAAAGACAACCCTCAGAATGGGAGAAAATATTTGCAAATGAAGCAACTGACAAAGGATTAATCTCCAAAATTTACAAGCAGCTCATGCAGCTCAACATCAAAAAAACAAACAACCCAATCCAACAATGGGCAGAAGACCTAAATAGACATTTCTCCAAAGAAGATACATAGATAGCCAACAAACATATGAAAGAATGCTCAACATCATTAATCATTAGAGAAATGCAAATCAAAACTATAATGAGGTATCACCTCACACCAGTCAGAATGGCCATCATCAAAATATCTACAAACAATAAATGCTGGAGAGGGTGTGGAGAAAAGGGAACCCTCTTGCACTGTTGGTGGGAATGTAAATTGATACAGCCATTATGGAGAACAGTATGGCGGTTCCTTAAAAAACTAAAAATAGAACTACCATACGGCCCAGCAATCCCACTACTGGGCATATACCCTGAGAAAACCATAATTCAAAAAGTCATGTACCCCAATGTTCACTGCAGCTCTATTTACAATAGCCAGGACGTGGAAGCAACCTAAGTGTCCATCGACAGATGAATGGATAAAGAAGATGTGGCACATATATATACAACGGAATATTACTCAGCCATAAAAAGAAACGAAAGTGAGTTATTTGTAGTGAGGTGGATGGACCTAGAGTCTGTCATACAGAGTGAAGTAAGTCAGAAAGAGAAAAACAAATACTGTATGCTAACACTATATATGGAATCTAAAAAAAAGAAAAGGTTATGAAGAACCTAGGGGCAAGACAGGAATAAAGACGCAGATATAGAGAATGGACTTGCGGACACGGGTTGGGGAAGGGTAAGCTGGGACGAAGTGAGAGAGTAGCATGGACTTATACATACTACCGAATGTAAAATAGATAGCTAGTGGGAAGCAGCTGCATAGCACAGGGAGATCAGCTCGGTGCTCTGTGACCACCTAGAGGGTTGGGATAAGCAGGGTGGGAGAGAGACACAAGAGGGAGGAGATGTGGGGATACATGTATATGTATAGCTGTTTCACTTTGTTATACAGCAGAAACTAACACACCATTGTAAAGCAATTATACTCCAATAAAGATGTTAAAAAAAAAAAAAAAAAGAAATCCCTCATTCAGTTCTTTAGTCAAACATTACCACCTCAGAGAGGACTTCCCTGAATTTCTATCCACAACACTACTCCCTCCTTACTTTTAAATCCCCTTAACTTACTTTATTTTTCTTCATAACACCTATCAAAATCCAAGGTTGTATGCTTATTTGTTCATTGTCTTTTCCCCCAATATATTCTAAGCTCAATGATGTCAGGACTTTTTGTCTACTCTGTTCACTTTACTGTCTTAGCCCCTAGAACAAAGCCTGATACAGTAGATGTTCAATAAAAATGTAAGTAACTGAGTGAACAGACTCCTGCAAATGGACATGAAAAGGAGCAGAATCCCATTGAAAAGAGATGAGTAGGCAATCACCCGGAGGTAGAATGTTAGTGGCCAGTAATATATGAAAATATGGTTAATCTTGTATCAGAAAAAATACAGATGAAAAGAAGTATGTTATAACGTTCTATATCCATCAAATTGGCAAAAACTCAAAAGTCAGAAAATAAAAAGGAAGTGGAGAAGAGGAAACCCCGAAGCACTGCTGGTGGGAGTGTAAATTGGTGCAGCCATCCTGGAGAGCCATCTGAAAGTATTCAGTGAAATTATGTGTGTGCGTGTCCTGCAATTCCAGTGATCCCATTCCTGGATGCACACCCAGAATAACTCTCACATTGATCCAAAAAGGGACATGTATGCAGATGTCCATGGAAGCATTATTTGTAGTGGCAAAGAGTAGGAAACATTCTACATGTCCTTTACCAGAGAACTCAAGCACTGCAGTATGTTATATGCATAGAATGTTATGCAGCAGTCAGATGTAATTAACTAAATTTACATAAGCAACATGGAAAGCACTTTTAATTCCCTTTTCCTCATTAAAATAAAGTAAAAGAATATTTTACATCTAACTCTAACATAAAAGCAGATAGGCAAGTCAGATAAATTCAGTGGCTCTCTGTTGATTATCTATTTCCTATGAGTCTGTGGCTCTTGGTAGGAGAAAGATCTCCAAACTCTAATAAAGGCTTTCTCCCCTTAGCAATTTTGGGATCCTAAAATCCACCTGTCCTAATAAGTTTACTAGTATACTTATTTTCATTTCAGGGGGCTCATTTCATCTGCAGTCTCTGGTGTCAGATTCTGTTTAATGCTTACCTTGGAGAATTACATATGGGATATACAGTGTTGTTCTTGGGTCGTATCATAGCTTTGAGATTGGATGAAATTTACTAAATGAAGGCTTCTTCAACTGGGAATCTTGTTAAAATGCAGATTCAGATTCAGTAGGCTTGGGGAGGACCTGATATTCTGCATTTCTGACAGGCTCTCAGGTGTGGCCAACACTTTGGGTCCTCAGACCACACTTTGGGTTCAGGCCTCACCAGGAACACCCTGTGGAAGGGGTTATTCTTAGGGCTTCTGAGAACTCATTGTGGGTCCAAAACAATCCCTGGATTTATGTACATTAAGCAAAAGATTGCTGGGGGGGCATCTAGGGATACTCACTGTGTGTCAGTACAAGGGTTTGCTCCCCCAGTGCCACCCTGTAGAAAGGCAAACACGTTCCACAGGGCTCCATGCAACAGTGTACCAACCCTGGCTTATGTCTGAGTGGTCTGCATGCATCTCATCCCAACTCCATGCTTAGTGACATAATGTTGGTAGATCGAAATTACCTTTGGTGCTAATATTTACACCATGGGAATTGGCAAATGCTATAATTCAAGGCTTTTCTTCCCAAAGAGCCAGTTTACCAGCACACCACTCTGACCATAGTGTTCAGTGGGGAAACTGTGCAGATCCCTATGCGTGACCCAGGGGTGGGAGCAACAAGTTCCCGCACGGTTTCTGGCTGGGATAGGAGTCATTTACAGAGGCAATGCAGAGTAACTAGTCCACCTAAAAGGATATGACAGAGAAAAAGAAAAGGTTACATGAGAAAACAGGAAATAGGACTTTTAAAATAAAGCTCATTTCCCCCTCTATCCATGTTCCCCCCTCCAGTCATATATAGGCCAACATGAAAAGAACATTATGCCTGCAGTGTATGTAGCAGAAGCTGATGAACTCTTAAAAACAAATATATCATTTTAAGTATTCATAGAAATTAAAGTCAGGGAAAGAAAAAAGTAGAGAAAAATACATATTATTTCGAACAAGGACACTTTCATTAAAGAATTAGTAAGTCTTTAGTGTTAGCTAGGAGCACAGAGGAATCAGTGTAGTAATTGGGGAGCTGAGTTCCTATTAAGAGACTACTAATCAGCTTATTTAATGGTTCTAGACAAATTCTGTATATTTTTCCCACACTTTGATAACTTGTAAAATTCGAGTTAAAATAGCTTTCACCCACCTCACCTCACAAGTTCCACAGCATGTTGAGATCATAAATTAGGTTGAAATAGAGGTTAGTAAATATCTGTGAACTACTTTGATTAAGAAAGAAATGCCTGTGTGTAGGTTATTGTTAGCTGCAGTGGGAAACCTATGTTTTTTTAGGGTCAATTCAATTCCTACACAACCCAGTTAGAAAGTCTAGTAAGTATATGAAAGACGCAGATGCTATGGAAAACCTCACTGAACCATCACAGTGACTGATGTCCGTCACTCCAACAATATGTTCTCTTCACTGGTACAGTCCTATGTTATACAGAAGAAAGTCCTATATTATAGCCACTCCCTGTGTGATGTCTGTTCTATGGTTAGCCTGGGGCTTTTATTGTTCCTCCTAGGCATTCATTAAGTGAACACTGGAAAACGTATTTGAGAAGGTCGAACTTTGAGCTGCCTTTCAAGAAACCAGTCACATCACATATAATTTCTATTCTGATTCAAAATTATTTTAAAAAGCCAGTAACAAAACATAGAAAATATGATCCTAAGTTTACTAAAAACATATGTGCCTTCAAAAATACAGGAAGTTATTTTCCAAATTATTTCTATGATTATCTCAGAGCAGTGGGATTATGGATGGTACAAATTTACTTTTATATGTATTTTTACATATCCTAAGTTTTAAAAAATAAAGATATATTATCAGAAAAGAATAACACACGTAGTTTTGGTCAGTTTTTCATGTTTAAGCCTACCACTTTCAACAGCCCCGTTAAGACCTCCAATTCATAAGGCAACACCTTCAGAAGGGAGAGTTAAAGGATGTAATTTGACTGTCCTTCAGTATCGCCATAGAATTTCATATCTGAGATGTATTTTGAAAGCATCTACTAATCAGACACCTCACAGTTCTACAAGAGGCTTTCACTTAGATGATGAATTGAAGTTTTAGGATAAGCTGATTTGTGGAGTTTCTGTTGAAAGTGAAAGCTTCTCTATCTCACCGTCCTGTACTTCATCTTCTGGGTCACGCTGCATCTTTCAGTCCTATAACTTGTGCAGACACAGCTTGCCAGCTGGAACTAGAGTTACAGCAAACTAAGTTTTGACATCATCTGGCCAAACACAGAGCCAAGGAAATGAACATGCCTGATATATGTGTGTCCTGATTTACTTTGGAACGCCGTTCCACGGCTCACAAAAAGTCAGTTGTACTTTTTCCACACTGCATCCCAAAACCCACATACTACTGCCAAAGGTTAGAGGTTTCTAAATGGTAAGGAAAGACAGGAAAATCTGCCACATCATATGTACTCTTAACTGTCTGATTAGGGAGAGATTATTCGGTGTTATGTTTAGAATATCTGAACTTCAGGATTTCCATTTTAGACTGTGTGACTTCACCTGGTTATAATTTGCATTTTACTGAGAGAGTCAGCAGAGCACTAACTCACCCATTTGGAGACATTACCTCATCAATCCTCCCTTGTGGTCGTTTGGGAGAGATGAGGTCAGGTGTGCTAGGGAAGAGAAAGCAGAAATCAGGCTTTTCTTTTAGGAATGCGACTCTGAGGTGTGGGTCCCAGTTGAGAAAGGGACGTGAGCTCCTGAGTCCATGGCGGGGCTCCTGCACCTGGGAACCAGCAGGGGAGTAGCTCCACTAATTCAGCACACCCCCTGTTTCTGATCCATCAGTGGATCCAAGGGGCCTTTTGGGGGAAGTTCTAGTCTTTGTCTTTCTTTTCCCTCCCAATTTCTTTAATTCCTCAGCGTATCCCAAAGGCTTTTTGAATTTACCTCAAAACACATAAACTATCTTGTTTGGTCCCCTAAATGTCAACCTGTGGTGTTCGATCTCTTTATCCCAATTGTAAAGCTTTCATCACGTGGATGATATTTTATGATTCCTGCCATTACTCACAGCACCTGCCCAGCACAGTGCAATGCCCGCCCACCTCCGCCTACCTCATCCCTCTCTATCCCTTCACCCAGCATTATTTTTCTGATTTGTGCTTATTGCTTAGTGTGTGTTTTCCCCCACTAGAATGTAACTTCCTGAAAGGCAGGAACTTTTTCTGTGTTGTTCATTACTGCATCCCAAGTGCCTGTCACATAGGAGGCCCTCAATAAGTATTCATTGAAAGAAAGAACTAATATTTATGGGAGGAGCTCAGTAAAGGCGTGGTTATATATTTTTATTATTATTGATTGTTGGGGGCTGGCTCTCCAGTTACTCTGCTCTGAATCTTTTTTTTCCTGCATTCAAAGTGACCAAGCAAAAGATCACAATTGATGACTTTTGGATTTACAGAGATGATGAGAGCATTTTAAATGGAGAATAGATGAAGGAGAGCAGAGAAACAGCTGAATTTCATATTGAGAGAAGATATATTTCCTGGCATTGAAGAGAGTGTTTCATACCAAACAACTTAGAAAAATGTACCATCTAATACAGGGTCCAGGGAGAGTGTCACTGAAATGCAAATAGGAATAAAGCACTTTGCATTTCCTTAGACTCAGAGAATCCCAGCACAAGCTGAACCCTAGATGAGGAAACAAGGGTACAAAGAGATGAAGTAATTTACTCAAAGTCACACAGCGAAATAATGTCTGAGCTGACTTTTGTCAATGCAGTATACTAAATACTCTTGAAGCAGTATTTACTTAAACATAAATCTACCGGGACCCCACAGCTAGTAAGCTTCCAAAGTTCCTTGGAATCCCAGAAGTTCCTTAGCTAGTTTTACAGTCAGCGATCATGTAGAATCAAGTGCAGCATTTTGTACAGATTCTGGTTATATCAGCTCAAATCGGGTTATGGCTTGGTTGAGATAAGTGAGGCAAACCTTATAGGAAGACAAAAGTTCCTAATATTACAGAGCACCTAAGGACAAATCCATCTGCTTCAGTAGAATTAGGATTGCCTACAGCCCTGTGAGTATGCAAATCATCACCCTGGCAGAGGAGGGAGTGGAGGGAGTGCTTCAGGGGCTGCAGTTTGTGGCTGTCTTTTGAAAAGCTGAGAAGGTTTAGAATCAGGGACTTGCTACCGGGCTGACAGCTTGAGTGCTGCTTCTTGATACGGAGCAGGGCTGGACTGCAGTGCACTTCGCCCACGTGGGCTCGAAACTAGGGGTAATGCATGCCTTCTCTACTCAGAGCTCGCGGTGATCCCTGCCTGTAGCATGGCTTTCTGACGGCCTCTCCTCCTTGGTTGTGTGTGTGTGGACAGAGTAATGCTGGAGTGAATCCAAGCAGTTTAGAAACAAATTAAAACCCTTCCAACAATTTGAAGC
The DNA here is from genome assembly GCF_028021215.1 of Eschrichtius robustus. NCBI lineage: Eukaryota > Metazoa > Chordata > Mammalia > Artiodactyla > Eschrichtiidae > Eschrichtius > Eschrichtius robustus. Next base: position 52,636,477 of record NC_090825.1, read on the forward strand.
AAGTTGATGCTCTTTGTATTAATACAGTACCTGTATTACAGAAATATTAACTTTGACTTTGTAAGTTCACTCAGGAATAGACTACTTAGAAATACATCATTCTTAGTGGGACAGAAGTTAGTGATGAGGTACTGCTCGTTACCACCTGTACGTTGTTCTTTCTTTCTCCTCTACCCTCACTCTTTTATCCATCCTTTTCTCTTGATCCCACCTTCCTCCTGTCCTTCTCCCTCTCTCTGTTCCTCACCCCCTTTCCCTTTTCTCCCACCTGGGTCTTAGGCCTGCCAGGGACATTCACAGCCAACCTAGTTCTCTCATCAGCAGACAGAACTGAAAAGAGACAGAGGTTCCCAGCCCCTCCACAGTTGTCAAGATGTTCTTCAATATGGTAATTTCTCTTTATGCAAATAGAATATTTAAGGCCGTGGTGTCCTGTGCTGCTGTAACAAATTACCACAAATCCAGTGGCTTAAAACAACGCAAATTTATTATCTTATTTCTGGAAGTAAAGCAGTCCTAAAAATCAAGGTATCAGCAGGGCTGAGTTCTTCTGGGGAATCTGTAACTTTGCCTTTTCCAGCTTCTAGAGGCCACCAGCATTCCTTGGCTCATGGTCCCTTCGAGGCCAGTAGTATAGCATCTTCAAATCTCTCTCTCTCTCCCTCTCCTCACCTCCCCCTATCTCCCTCCCTCCCTCCCTCCCTCCTCTGCTTCCATCATCACTTGTCCTTCTCTGACCCTCTTTCCTTCTTCTTATAATGACCTTCGTGATTATATTGGGTCTACTAGGGCAATCCAGGATAATCCATCTCAAAACTTTTAATCACATCTGAAAAGTCCCTTTTACATGCCACATGGATTTCTTTGGGGATATTATTATTGTTACTGTTATTATTTTACTACAGCTCTGAAGCCAGTAACCCCAGAAGCAAGTTACTGGCTTGAACATTCTCATTCAAAGAACAAGCAGCTTTAGGTCCTTTTGTGGGAATGAGCTCAGTTTCCAAAAACAAAACAAATAAAACACATAGGCAGGGAATTCCCTGGCTGTCCAGTGGCTAGGACTCCAAGCTTCCACTGCAGTGGGCATGGGTTCAACCTCTGGTAGGGGAACTAAGATCCCACATGCCGCATGGAGTGGCCAAAAATATATATAAATAAACAAATTTTTAAAAAACACATAGGCAGAGACTTACCCAGAGATAGGGCTGTAGTTGCTTCTGGACGAATTTCAGCCTCACGGTGGTTTGACTTGGGGAAAGCTGAAGCAGTAGTATAGGCAACAGAGTTTTGGAATAAACTGGACTCGGGGTTTGAAGTCCAGCTCTGGCACTTGCTATGGGAACTTAGGTGCGTTTGCTTAACTGTAAAATGGGGATGATAATTCTTCCCTCATGTGGTTGGAGGACTAGGTTAAATTATGTATGTAATTTACATAATATGGTGCCTGGCACATAGAGGATGCTTCATAAAGGTTATTTCTTTTAACTCTTTCCTCAGTGATTAGACTAAAGGTCAAGAATGTAATTACAATGTGGCCAAAAGTAATTAGGCTGAGATGTAATCAAATGGATATTGAGCAATGGAATTTTAAAATAAAATCAGAGGAGATACCCACACAATCCAGTGGGAACTGACAAAAATGTGTTTCTTCTCATCTGGCTTCAGTCTAATTACATTTTATGTCTCTAAATTGAATGAGGATATGGAAGGAAAAACTTGACCTGTCTCATGTCTATACCTAAAGAATTGTAGAAACATAATCGAATTTCTCTCATTCTCAAATTTGACAAAAACATACCATATAAGGATTCAGAGGGTCTTTAGGTACCATCCAGAACAACCTCCCAACAAATGTCAGCACCTTGTCTTTACTTAAACACTTTCCACACTGGGAAGGTCACTTTTGAAATAGCTCATTGCAATGTTGGCTAGTTCTTATTAGAAAGTTCCTCTTTATTTTTAGCCAGGAAACTGCTTCCCTAAAGGTTCTATCTTTTGATTCTAATTCTGCCCTCTAAACTTACAAAAACCTGATACAATTTTCACAATAACAATCCAACAGATGCAGCCGCTCTGAGTTTTTTGTTTTCCAAGTTAGAATCCCAAAGTTTCTAAAGCCATTTGTCACTTACTATTCTTTTTGGGTCTTTCCAGATCTTCTGGTTGTCTTCTTTTACTGTACTGTAATTTATCAGCGTCTCCCCTAAAATGAGTCGCCAGAGCTAAACAGAATATTCCAGATGTGGTCATATTAGTGCACAGAATGCTGAGCTTATATTTTCTGTTGGATCTGCATTATATTTCCATTAATGAAGTCTGATTTCATCCGTTTTTTGAAAAAGTAGTCTCATAATACTGTCATTTGGCTTATTCTGAGTTGGCAGTCAGTCAAATCACCAGATGCTTTGCAAACAAGCCTTTGTTTTCCCCCATCCTTACCTGCCCAATTGATTCATTATAATATTTGTTGTACAGATAATATCATGGAAAGACTGCTAAAAATGAAATAAGTGACCTAGAATCTTACTAGGCCCACACCAGCAATTTTTAATTGTCCAAGTTCCTCTCTAGTCCTTGCTCATAGGCTTATACAAATTTTATATAGTTTTCAGCATAGCTTAGACAATTTCTCATATCCTGACTTTGAAGGCTAACATATTAACATTTTCCTAAGCTACTGTATTATTTTTTATAATTATACTTTAAAATAGCTGCATTAAGTTCCACAGTAAGATATACCATATTTACTCACCCACTCTCTGTCTCAGACATTGAGGTGGTTCTATCATTGCATGTAAAATGGTTTCTTTGGGGGGGATTTTACGATAATCCTGAAATCAAATGACTTTTTGGACCACAATCAAGATTTTATGTTTCTCTGTTTAAAATTTTCTCCTTTTTAAAATTTTCTTCCTTGTCTAGACTTTTGTGGGACCCCTTCTCCAATCTCCCTCTTCAAGATATTGCTCTTCACATCATCTTTCAATTCAGAACAAATATAATACAGAGAGAAGTAAGACAAGACTCTGAGATTTTAAGCTTTAATATCCATATTAATTCCTCCAGTGAGTTGGTAACCCTCTCACCCTGACACAACAACCTCTCTCAGTGCCAGCCTGAGAGCTCCCGTTTCAGGGGCAGTTAGGAAATCCATCCCTGCCCTGAACTGCTCCTTTCTTGCTGGCAAGCTGGTGCCTGCAATTAATGAAGCCTAAATTTCTAAGTTCCCTGGGAGCAGACTCTGCGTTGCTTTCACTTACGGCATTCCAACTTAGTCATGGAAGGCTTTCAGTGAACATTTCTTAGGAGAAGGAATGAAAGAATATAATTAAAGATAAGACTTAACCATTTAATTCAGCCTGGGGGAGATACTACTTCATTCACACTAATGAATAAATTGCTGGTATTAGACCGTTCCCTGGGCACAGGTTTTACTACGAGGAAGAAAGGGCATGAAGCACTCCAGTCCTGCTTGAGAGAAGATAGTAATGGACTTGAGACACCTAAAATAGGAACATTGTAATTTTTTCCAGGGCCAGCCTTGGGCTTTATAAACTCAGACTATTGCATGGGATGTTTTGTGACCTTCTATAATTTCGGACTTGTCCTTTTAACTTGCACTGACGCTACCAAACAACAGACCTGGCCTTTGCTGTTACTACAGAACAGCAAATGTCTGGGGAGTGGGGATGGAGGTGGGGAAGACATTGGGAAATAGTAAAGACTTGATAGGATATATATTGAGCTCTAACACGTCTCTACTAAAGAGCTAGCTGGGGTGCAGATGAAGTGCTATTCTTTTCTGGTATTCCTCACTCAAGTCAAGGCCTGACCTAGGTGAGAAGGAATATTAGAGTGACCAACAGAGTGAGTTTGCCTAGAATTCTGACTTTAATACTGAGAGTTCCATATCCCTGGAGCCGCTCAGTTCCAGACTCACTGGGATAGTTGCCCCCCTTCGTCCAAGAGCTGCCAGCAGTCTTGATTGGATCCTCTGAGAATTAATTGAAAAAGGGCAAAATAGCCCCAGCTCACGGGACCTCTCTCTGTTTTTTGGCCCTGCCCCTTGGCAATGACCTATGGAAGGAAGCCCTGACTCCCCTGTTCGGGCTGAATCAAAGTTCTACATGTTGTGACCTAACAAGTTGTGCCAATAGAAACTCCCCTACCCAAACTTGTCTCTCCTACAGACCTGTCAACTTGTCAACTCCAACATCTTTGGAGCCTAAATAGATATTTCTAGAAAACCATCTAGAATCATCTAGAAAATCTAGAATCATCTAGAAAATCATAAGTGCTACTGCAGATTAACTCATTAATATTCCCATTCAGATGTGTATGGATAAGTTTAGCAAACCATCACTTAGAACAGTGTTCTGAAATTAGAGGACGGCAGATTGGAATATTTTGAGGGGGCCAGGGCAATAAGGAAATCTGGCAGTGGTGCTCTAGTTAGTGCCTTGGTGGCACTTCCTGTCTAACCAGAGCAGGAAGAGGCACAGTGTCCTTTGGAAGAGAGTACCAATTATTTATAATCCAACTTTTGATTTGTGCTACTTCTATTTAGTTTCCAGAAAGGAGACACTCTCCAGGTTACCAATTCAGACCTTGAACGTTCATATGATTAGTCAGACATTGATTTTCCTCTTGGCACTGTATAGCTGCACTGCCTCTGTATCTGGGTCTCATTCACTAGACCACCACCAAACACCTCCTGGTGCCAGACTTATGTCTTTATCTTCTTCTCTTTTTCCCTTCCGCTCTTGCTTTTTCACAGATCAATTCATTCCTTTTTTTATACACACATGCTCTTTTTTTAACTTCTTTCCCCCTTTGCCCTTATTTAGAGGTACCGCAGGAAAATCTTTCTTCTGACATATTATCCTCTTTCCCTTCCCGTGTTCCTTTTATGGGTATATACACTCATGTGTGTGTGTGTGTGTGTGTACGCCTGTATACATGCACGCACACACACACCCATATATCTATATCCTTACAGATTGCTGATATATACCTGTTTGAAGTAAAAAGGATGGTCAGAGATTTTACATTAAACATAATAAAGACTCAGGGCCTTCAATTTCTAGACCACTTGAAAGTGCTCAGAAGATTTCCTTTAAAATTCTTACAGGACAGGAATAAAGACGCAGACAGAGAATGGACTTTAGGACACGGGGAGGGGGAAGGGTAAGCTGGGATGAAGTGAGAGAGTGGCATGGACATATATACACTACCAAATGTAAAATAGATAGCTAGTGGGAAGCAGCCGCATAGCACAGGGAGATCAGCTCGGTGCTCTGTAACCACCTAGAGGGGTGGGATAGGGAGGGTGGGAGGCAGATGCAAGAGGGAGGAGATATGGTGATATATGTATATGTACTGCTGATTCACTTTGTTATACAGTAGAAACTAACACACCACTTTAAAGCAATTATACTCCAATAAAGATGTTAAAAACTTCTTACAAAAATATCTGTCTGCCCCTTTATTGTTCAGTAATTTAACCAGTTTTCCTCAAGTACTAGTATTCAACATAAATAGAAGAAAATAATTTCCTACCCATTTTTTTCTTATTTTCTTTTTTTTTTTTACTTTTTAAAAATGATAGCTAACATTACAACAGCACCCTTTTCTAGTTTTCATCATAATTCTAAGGCATATGCAGCAATATTGTGTGTTGAACAAGGTTTTCTGGACTATGTGGAAATATAAGCACCATTTTCTTAGGAATGATTAGAAACCAAGGGAAAGCAGGTGGTGAGGTGGTTTATAGGAGACTAAATGTCTGAGACAATAAAAGGCAAAAGCACATCAGGTTTTGAGCTGCATCTTTTATTTGTTAGGGGAGGGGCCTCAGAAATCTTTAAGAGAGACCTGGAACCTGGCACGTGCTTGGAAATAGAGCAGAGGGACCCAGTATATTCTGGCAACTTCTATCATATTCCAGTGAGTTCTGGCCTGAGACCATCACTGAGTGTTGGACTAAGAGGATGTAAACCCTGTGTGGGCAGGAGGTGTTCAGAATGTGGGTCTGCAGGCAGGCTCAATGACTCCAGGGCCATAAGAAAAGAGGGCACCTTGGTCTTGCCCTTGAAGCAGGATCAGCTTGCCTGGGCCCCTGACTGCTGGAATGGGGAGGACAGCTCTGGGCCATCTGAGTTCCAAACAGTGGATCTCAATTGCATTTGTATGCCGGAGACTTCTTACATTTTACAAAGGTCTTTTTATTAATTCACGTGGCAAACCTGTAAAACATAGCCATTATCACTATTTTATAGATGCTAAGTAATTTGCCCAAGTTAATAGTATATTTGACTTCTTTCTCTCCCTCAGCTGCAAAAATCAAAGCCCTGTTGATTTTCCTGCAACATGCTGCTCACTCCTTGCACCCTTGTCATTCCACTGCTACCCACCTTGTTCCAGGCCCATGGCATTTCATGCCTACACCTCTGCAGTAGCCTCCTGACCACCCTCTGCGCTCCAGCCTGCCTCCGCTTCAGTAGGTCCAAATATCATTGCTAGGGTTCAATGTCGGATTCATCAACACAATGCTGCTTAACTACATCACTTCCCTATTCAAATCGTCAATGACATCCCCATCCCGTTATGGGATAAGGACCAAATCCTTCAGCCTGACAGTCAAGGTCTTCCATGGTATTTCCTCAGCCTACTCTTGGAGTCTTAGTTCCCCTTGCCCTGCATGACGAACTCCTACCTTCCTTGTACCTTAAACAACACTTGCACTGCACATTCACACATCTGTTTATAGTGTGGCCCCACCTGAAATTCTGCCTCTTCTCCCCTCTCTTCATCTAAATCTGTGCAGCTCAGACCTCACCTTTTGGTGAAAAGCCACACTTAGGGTCTGTACCAGCCCTGAGCTATGAATCATGTAGATCTGGGTGACATCTCTTTCCTTTCTGTTTAATACTGTTCCTTTACTCTTTACAGTTATTAACTTTTCATGAATTTCCCCATTTTTCATGTTTCCTCTGTTATATAGGCAGCTTGGAGGCAAGAATCATGTTTTCTACTATTTTGATGTTGCAAGGTATCTTGAAATATTAATCTTTGTGCTTTTGTTTTCCTCTTGTCCTTGCAAGTGACTTTCCCCCTCTCAGGCAGAGGCATCTACACTGCCTTGGGAAAAAAAACAGGAGTAAGAGAAAAGCAGGAAACTGTTAATGTTTCAGATTTCTTTTTTTCCTTAACTTTCAAAACAGAGTTTTTGAGAATCAAATGGGGAAGTCTGAGGGCTTTATACCATACCCAGGGTTTATGCCATAACGATGGAATTGGAAAGAGAATGTGGCATACTGCCCATGGTCTGCTTAGCCGATGGAGGCTTGCATCTGCCTCAAGATTTTTCTGAGACTTAGTCAAAATATTTCCCATAGACACCTTCTGCCAATGCCCTGGTCCAGGATGCTCATGACAACATCAACCTGGAAAAAAGGAGGAGGGCTTTGAGACCATGGAGGAGATGGAAGTGGGCAAGGAAAAGCCCAGCACTAGGAGTTAGGAAGACAGACAATGGGAAACTCCTCTCTGTTACCTTCTGTCTTGTATCTGTGCTCTCCAAGATGGCAGCCACTAGCCACACATGGCTGTTAAGTATTGATACTTGAAATGTGGCAAAGGTGACAAAGGAATTGAATTGCAGTAGTCACATGTGACTAGTGGCTACTGTATTGAAGAGAGCAGCTCTAGAGCACCTGACCACAGTCTGTCTGATTCCAATGGCTCACAGAGTCCAGCACCATTCCTGACACATAAGAGGCACTCAACAAATATTTCTAGAATGAATGAATGACACACATTATAAAAGCAATAAATATGTGTTGACCCCTGGTTCAAGATAGACCTGAAGCCTCATGGCTTCAATGTTCTCTGTTCTACTGATCATATATAGAGAAGCTACTGCAGCTTACTCCATATAAAAAACTTTATAGGGATTGATTTTTCGAGGGGTGCATAATTCCCAAACTATTGACATCAGCAGATAGCTAGCTATTGAGCCTGACGATCACTGTACTGCTTTGAATCTGAAAGCACCTAGACCATGCTTGCCAGAGCTTCAAATTGCCATCTCTGTAACACCCAGAAGGGAACTTGCATAACATGCGTTTTCACTTCTCCCAGTTGAGTTTAGTGTTGTTTTATATTATATTTGTAATTTGACTGTGCCAGGCCTTACCAACCTGTGGATGAAGAGATATGATCATATTGATATTCCGATCACAGTAGCTGTAGTACTTCAGCCCTTCTCTAGGTTTCTCTGGTGTTCTTACCATTGTTTCTACTGCTGCTGTCTTGTAAGAGAACATTCTAAAACTAGGAACAGCTGGCTTTTCCTCGGAGCTGCTCCAAGCCCCCAAAGGGCCCAGGCTCCAAAGTGGTCCAGGGCTGACCTCTTCTTTTCTTCCTGGGCCCCAAAGCAAGTCGCTTATGCTCTGAGTCCCATTATGGGTTTTGCTTTTGTTTTTTTATTTGTTTCAATGAGCATCAATCTTTCCATTTCTGGCCCTCCCCACTCCTTTGGGGATCAAAACCAGTTCATTAGGCAGAAGGACTAAGCGGAATTAGATAATCAACAAATAATTATGGATTCTATTATGTGTAAAAGTTCTATTTTTTAAAATGAGTAGATTTTAAATGAGTAGACTTAATTTTAAAATTAAGTAGACTTAATATACACTATAATGTTTAATGTCCAGACATCTTGCTGTACTCCCATCTTCCATGTCCCTTTCCTTCATCTAGAAAACCTGAAACTCCTGTGTGTCCCAGTTCATGGAGAGAGACCCATAAGGATCAAGGATTACACGAGCAGCCAGACGCTGAAACCCAGCTTCAGCTCAGCTGGGAATAATCATTCTTTTAACCCACAGGTTGTCAGAACTCAGTGTGTATCAGAATCACCTGGAGGGCTTATTAAACACAGATTGCTGGGCTCCACCTACAAAGTTTCTGATTTAGTAGGTCTTGGGTGGGACCCAAGAATTTGCATTTCTGACAAGTTCCCAGGTGATGCTGATGCTGAAAACACACTTGGAGAACCACTGCCTTGATCATTTGGTGATTAGCTTTCTGGAAAAAGAGCTTATGGATGCATGACAGTCCTCCAACTTCACTTCATCTTAGTTTTTACTTGCTCTAAAACATTAGTCAATAAAGACCTTTCTTGCCTGAATCCAAGAAGATAACAAGTTTGGAACATGATGAGAATTCTCAATACCTTCATTCTCTGTTCTAAAAAACAATTATCAGTTTGTTTAGGGTTTTTATAAGCTTTTGGTTTATATGTGGCAGAGAGCAGTGAATCACTGGGGAGTCAGGACATTGAGTAATTTAAGTAAATCTTACTGTAATCTCACTGAAAACACTTGACTAATTAGGTGGAGCTCTGTCTGCTGTATGTCTGAGCCCATAGGAATGGGTCCACTGCCAGATGGAGATTGTTATTCTAATTATGTAATATAAATTATTCCCCCCAAAAGGTCAAACAGAATATGACTCCTTTGCTTTTCATTATTTATGTGAAATTTCCCCAAAGCCACAAAACATTTTCTCGGTTCAATTAATCCATTAGAAAATCCAGTTATCTTACAGATGTTTTATCCACATGACTTTAAAAGGTCAGCTGGATGAAATTTTCAGTATCACCAGATGTTTTGCTGTCAGGAGAGCATAGCTTCACTTGAAATGTTTTGCGAACCTAGAGTTTTCTCTGCGCTTAATCACCCTTCTGGTCAATAAATTCTACTTTCAGTGACCAAATTTCACTGTTGAAATTTAAACTCATTTCTTCTTGTTTCTATCTTGTAGAGTAGGAACGAGCAATACTGTTAGTTATCTATTGGTAACTACTCAATTTATTTGAAAACAGCTAGTCCCTCTTTATCTTTTTCTTTTTCATGCAAAATTACCTCCAACCCTTTTTATTTATTTTTAAAAATTAATTAATTTATTTATTTTTGGCTGCGTTGGGTCTTTGTTGCTGCGCTCTGGGGGCTCTCTAGTTTTGGTGAGCAGGGGCTACTCTTCTTTGCGGTGCATGGGCTTCTCACTGTAGTGGCTTCTCTTGTTGCAGAGCACTAGGCACATGGGCTTCAGTAGTTGTGGCACACGGGCTCAGTAGTTGTGGCTCTCAGGCTCTAGAGCGCAGGCTCAGTAGTTGTGGCACATGGGCTTAGCTGCTCTGCGGCATGTGGGATCTTCCCAGACCAGGGCTCGAACCCATGTCCCCTGCATTGGCAGGCGGACTCTTAACCACTGAGCCACCAAGGAAGCCCCTCCAACCCTTTTAAAATCTTCCTTCATAGATCCTAATTTCAACTGCACGTATATTAGCCTGATGGTGTGCCACAGATCACGGCTGTTCTCTTCACATTTTTTCAGTGTTTTTCTGCTTCATTTTGGATATTTTATTATTGTGTCTTCAAAAACATTGAAATTTTCAGTGTCTAGTCTTCTCTTAATCCCAAACAGTGTATTTTTCATTTCACATGTTGGATTGTTTTTTGGTTTTTTTTTTTGTCGTTCATTTGGGTCTTTTTTATATCTTCCATTTTTCTCGACATCATGGTCTTATTTTTCTTTACCTTCTTAAACATTCAGAGCATATTTACAATAGCTGTTCTAACATTTTTTTTTTAGATTCTTATCTGCTAGTTCCATTCTCTCTGTATTCTGTATCTGTTTCTACTGATTGAGTTCTCTCCTGGTTTTAGGCCTATTTCCTACTTCTTTGCATGCCTGCTAATTTCTTATTGGATGTTAGACTTTGTGACTTTTACATTATTGATTGTTGGATTTTGTGGTATTTTTTCAAATAGTGGTGGATTTTGCTCTGGCACTCAATTAATTTACTTGGAATTAGTCGAAACTTTAGAGACTTCCTTTTAAATTTTGTTAGGACAAGTCCAGTGCAGCCTTTAGTATAGGCTAAAGAATATCTGAGGATTCTACTCTATGTCTTGTGGATTATGATCACTTCCATTCTTGCCCTGTGTGTGAACTCTGGAAATTGTTCTGTTTACTCCTTTCTCATGGTCATTTCCCTGTATTCAGGTAGTTTCTTTTCAGACATGCACATATTAGCACAGCCAGAGACTCAAGGGGACCCCTCAGTAGATTTCCTGAGCTTTCTCTCTGCAAATAGTACTCTGACTCATAAATTCTTACAGCCTTGGCCTCTCTGTATCTTCACTTCATAGGGATCACTTCATAGAGAACTCTGTTGATTTCTCCTTTCATGCACTGCAGCCCAGTACTGCCTTCTGACAATAAGCTGGTACAGTTGTTCAACTGGCTTTGTTTGTTACCCTTTTGTTAGAAATCATAATGCCTTGATATCTGTTGTTCAATATCTGTGTGGTAGGCAGCTTCTAAGGTGGCCCCCAATGATCCCCACCTTCTGGTATTCATGCTTTGAGTGAGTGCTAGATCCAGTAACTAACAAATATATGGCATGTGTGGTAAGATGTCATTTCTATGATTACAGAAGGTTACAGAATACTCTAATCTCCATCCTGCTAGAACACTCTCTCTCTCACTTGCTTGATGAAGCACAAGGAACTGAGAGCAGTCTCTGGCCAACAGCCAGAGAGTAATGGAGGCCCTCAGTCCAACTGCCCATGAGAAAATGAGTCCTGCCAATGACTACATGAGTGAGCTTAGAAGTGGATTCTTTTTCAGTCAGTCATTCAGATGAGACCATGGCACTGGCCAACACTTCAACTGCAGCTTTGGGAGAGACCCTGGGTCATTCTTGATATTGATAATTTGCAGCAATTTCATAATAGTTAAACCATGCCTGGTTTCCTGAACCACAAAAACTGTGAGCTAATAAATGCGTGTTGTTTTAAGCTGCTGAATTTGGGGGTAACTTGTTACTCAGCAATAGATAACTAATGCAGTCTGAAAATCATTGTGTCATATATGCTGTCTATTTTTGTTCTGTCATTTAAGGCAGGAAGGATAAATTAGGTCTCTGCAACTCAATCTTGGCTAGAAAGAAGTCACAGACCATTCAAAGTAGAATCTATGGACGTAGGACCAAGAGATCAATATTTCGTAAAACTTTCCTGGTGATTCCAATATACAGGCAACTATGAAAGCCACTGTCTTAGATCAGTGATTCTCAGCCATTAATGTGCATGTGAATCACCTAAGGATCTCGTTAAAATCAAGATTCTGATTCAGTAGGTCTAGAGTGGGACCTAGGATTCTGCATTTGCAACAAGCTCTCAAATCATGCTGATGCTGCTGGTTTGTGGACCACACTTTGAATAACAAGGACCTAGATTACTGCATGCCTTCTGTCTGTTACATTTATTGAGGAACCTGGAATAAGTTCCGTAGTGTCTGTACCAAAGAATATTTGAGTAGCTCTACCCTCTGTCTTATTCACTCTCCATTAACTGGTGTCTAATTTATTAATTCAACAATTACTTATTTTCTATTTCTTGTATGATAACTCCTTTGCTAGATGAACGAGACACAGCCCCTCCATCCCTTGCTATCTGAAGCCATTCTCAGTTTAGTGGAAGAAGCAGATATGTGAGAAAGTACATTATAAAGCAGGCTGGTAAGTGCAAAGATAGAAACACAAATTAATTATGAACTCCCTTTTAGGGTACAGTAGTCAGGAATGCTTCTAGAAGAGGTGATGTTCGAGTTGAGTTTGGAGATATGAATGGCCCCTCCAGTGTGTAAATTGGAGAGCTACTTTCTGAGAGAGTGAATACTGAAATATTACTTCTGCTTCCTCTCATTGCCTAAGAGTCTTAATCTTGGTGTCTCTTGCTCTCATGCCAATTGGACTCCTGGTGGTCTGCCCTGAAGTCTCAGAACCCTGAGATAGGTATACAGATTTAGTTCCTTCTTCTGTAGCTCTCACTGTCTTCAACTTCTGTGTTTAAGCAAATGCACTTAAGAAATATCTTTTGATTTTTAGCCTCAAGTCAGTTTTACTATAGAAAAGTTTCAAGTATCAAAAATTACTATCTTTCATCTTTATCTTTACTCATTTCTCAGAGGATGGAATGGGGAGTGGAGCAGATAGACATGGCATGTTTCATATTTATTTCATCTGTAGCTGAGTTCCTGACATTTCCCTCTAGGAGAATTATTTGTTGTTGTGAAACCCCTTTCAACACTCTTCCAAGATATTTCAGATTAACTAATGAAAGTAACCGACGAACTTAACAATGTAGAAAACAAAGCAGAAAATCTTAAGCTTTACTCCATCGGGATCATAAGTAAGAGACTGTTTCTTTTGTAGAACAGCTGGTACAATATAAGCTTATGAAAAGACAATAACCCAGAGTTTTTCCCCTTGAGGTGGAAGAATCAACCCCATAATATCTCTCCACAATTTTCCAATAAAGCTCAAAGGGGAGAAAGACTCCATCCTCCTCATAGAACATGAGTCCGCTTTGCTGTAATCACCCCTGAGCCTAAACCCAACTTAGCATCTCCAGAAAAGATGTGGTTAGAGAGACGAGAGAGCTGGTAAGTAGTCCGGCAAAGTCCTTGTACTAACTCACAGATTATAATGGCATTGGAATCCTAGAATCAAATAGTAATGGCATACAGGTTTGGAAGATTTTTTTTTTTTTTTTTTTCTAATCGTAAGGACTCACTGGTTTACCCTCCCAAAGTCTAAGGAAAGAACCCAAGTGAATAACTGCTTTTGATATTCATAATCCTGTTTGTGGTCAAAATGAAGAGAGTCAGTAGGGCAGTGTGTCTGTTACTTTTGCTATGTAACATACCACTCCAGAATCTAGTGGCTTAAAGCAATAAATATTTATACTTTCTTGCTATTCTGTGGGTTTAATGGGCATTTCTTATCTAGGCCAGCTTAGCTGGGGCTGGGTCATTTAGGTTGGTGTCACTCAGATGTCTAGATGATTTAGGAATGGCTGGGATAGAGCCTCTATCCATTAGGCCTCTTCTCCTCCAGGAGGCGAGCCTGGGCTTGTTCACACAGTGGTAGAAGAATTCCCAGAGAACAGCAAGAGATGGTAAACCCCAACGTGTAAGCACTTTTCAAGCTTTTGCTTACGTCACAGTTGTTAGTGACCCATTTGTCCAAGCTAGTTATATGGCCAAGCCCAAATTCAAGGAATGAGGAAATAGACCCACCTTTTGATGGGAAGAGTAGCGAAGTCACATTGAAAAGGGTGTGCATATAAGGAACGGCAATCTACCGTGAGCAGCCACATCTTGCTTCACCTGCTCTCAACACCCTGGTTAAATCATCCCATGCATCAGTTATTCCAGGCAGTCAAGTACGTACAGACTGGTCGTTAATTGTAATTTTCAGAATTACTTCCTGTCAGTCTCCAACCAGTCACCTCTAGGTCTCTGTTCCATCTAAGTCACTCTTGTCTCTTACCAAATACACCTAGCATCTCTAGCTGCTATGCATTTAGTTTCATCAGGCTGGAAGGCCCTTCTATTCAATACAATATATTTATCTAATGAACTCCTCTATATATGCCGATCCCTAGTTTAAGTATTATTGCCATTGAATACTTTCATGACCTGCTCAGGTGGGTCTAGATGAGCTCTCACCCCTGTGCTCTTAAGATCACAGTGTTTATAACTCTAGGGTTGTCCTGTAATATCACATCAAAATCCTTTGTCACTCACACTGGGCTATAACTCTTGAAATTCAGGGAAGGCATTTTGTCATCTTCATCTTTGTAACCCTGGTGACTAGCCCAGGCTCTGGCTCTAAGTGGACACCCACTCACTGTTGACTGAGTATATGATTCATAGCATAAGTAATGCTGTACTCAGGTAGTTTATGGTCTGGTTGTAGAAATAGCACACTCACCTGTGAAACACCTAGACAATAATATAAATCTTTTGCTATAAGAATCAAGAGGAGGGAAAAGTATTTCCTGATTCAGTTTACAGTATCTTATTCACCTTAAATTCTTCCCTTTCCAACATTTCTTTTTGTCTCCCTCTACCCCCAAATCTAATCTGACATCATTTTCCATGGTGCTGGAGACAGATGCATTGAGTCCTAATCCCTGTTACCTATTGATCTTATACAAGTTACTTAACCTCTGAAAGTCTCAGTTTCTTCATCTGTTTTCTGAGGATCTCTGAAGATTAAATAAGTTAAGACACTTACAAGAACTTGGCACCATGCTCAATAGTTTCTACTGAGGTTCCTAATTTCATTATTGTCATTACATTTCCAACTCTGCTCCTCCTGCTTTCATTCCAGCCGTCGTCATTCCTTTCCTGGACCACTGCAATCACCTTCTCAAGACTTCTTCCCCTAATGCATCCTGCAGCTTTCACCTCATTGCCTTTCCTACAGGACAAAGTTGAGCACTTCTTTTACATGCTTTGAAAGCTTTGGCTTCCCTTTGCCTGAAGAAAAATCAAGTTCAAACTTCCCAGCAGTCCCCCAGCAATACTAGACAATGGGCAGTTCTCTGAATATGACCTGCTGTTTTAAACACTCTTGCTTTGCACAGAAGCGGATTTATGATGAGGCTATGAACCTTATGCTTTAGGGCCCATCATCTGCATGTGCACCTTGCAAGGCTTGGCATATTCTTGGGACTCAGGGAGGAAGCAACAGCCCAGCTAGGGACCTGAGCCAAGGACCACTGTCACATTTTGGGGTGGTAGTCCTTGGACTACAGGCAGGGCCAGTGGGCTGCCCATGCTGCCTCCCCACCTGCCCAGACCTCAGTGACAACCTGCCCCTGACCGCCTCATTGAGCATCTGCCTGTCTTTGACCTCCATGGGAAGATCTGAACTAGAAGCTGCTTGTGCCCTTGCTTGGGGGCCACTATGCCTCAGGCTCCACAGCCACCTCGCACTCCCACCTCCATCCCAGGGGTGCCATCAGAGGACGGGGAGCCTCTCAGGCTTTCCTCTGCCCCAGAAAGATGCTGCAGAGCAAGTTACAGATGAGGCATGGCTGATAACAAAGTTGTAAAACCAAAAGGAATTTCTAAAATCATCAGTCACAAAAATCATATTTCTCACACCCATGACAGAGGAAAGACTGAATTGTCTTCCCAGTCTCACTGTTGAAAAGGATAATATAAAATCAATCAGAGGAGGAGGCCAAAGTGCTGAGGGAAAATATCATACAAGTGTTTCGGGGAGTTAATTCACTAAAACAAAACAAAAAACCCCCCCAAAACAATAACAATAATGTGTTGGTTTTGTGGAATTCTTGATGCTCATGATATTTATCAGATTTAGAAAATTTGTAATTTTACCTATCTTCATATTTGTAACATTGCATTCTTTTTTAATCAAAAGCCCCAAATGGCATTTTCCTCAGGCCTCATAAACTGAATCTGTCCCTGCAGCACATGAAGACGTTCATGGGATGTTCATTTCCTCAGAAGACATGGTATAAATGTTGTCCCCTCTGACAGAACTTACATCCCCTTTCCTGGACTGTCACTGTATATCGTGCAGGTGTCTTTCCTGCTGCACGTAGTACAGTGATCAGTACTCACTATTACCTCCCTCTGCAGGCTTCCTCAGGGCAGGAGGCTGCTCTGATCCATCTTTGTACTCCCTGTGCCTCACACTGTGTCTGTCATATAGTGTTTCATAAATGCTTCTTGAATCAAGAATGAATAAATAAATGGGTGAATATCTGGATAGACCAGCACATGGTTTATAATCAGAGATTCACAGAGACATGGAGTTTGTGTGATATCTTTTTTTTAAAATTAATTAATTTATTTCTTTTTATTTTTGGCTGTGTTTTGTCTTCGTTGCTGTGCGTGGGCTTTCTCTAGTTGCAGCAAGCGGGGGGCTACTCTTCATTGTGGCGTGCGGGCTTCTTATTGCCGTGGCTTCTCTTGTTGTGGAGCACAGGCTCTAGGCACACAGGCTTCAGTAGTTGTGGCATGTGGGCTCTAGAGTGCAGGCTCAGTAGTTGTGGCGCACAGGTTTGTTTGCTCCGTGGCATGTGGGATCTTCCCGGGCCAGGGATCGAACCCGTGTCCCCTGCATTGGCAGGTGGATTCTTAACCACTGCACCACCAGGGAAGCCCTTGTGTGATATCTCGACAGATGAGTTCTATAGACTTGGAAGAGCAGAGGGGTGGAGACATGCTAGGTAGTGAGATTAGCATAAACAAAATGTATGTCAGGCTGTCAGGGGTTATGGTGGAAAGAAGGGGGTGAGTCTCAAGGGACAGCACTATAAATGGGGTTTTGGAGGATAATGGAACTGTTCTATATCTTTTTTTTTATCGACAGCAATGGGACCATAACTCTTGAGTCTCAGTCTTGTGACTCCCCAGTTTGACCTGTCTTTTTCATCCATACTTTATTTTTGATTGTTCTGTATCTTGATTATGGTTGTGGTTACATGAATCCACACATGTATTAACATGTAGTATACATCTGCACATCAGAAGAAAAAAGTAAATTTTACTGTATGATAATTTTAAAAGTAAAATTTATGTAAAAAAACAACTAGGATCAGAAAAAATGTTTGGTATTTGTGACAGATGATAAATTTGATGAAAATAAGGGGTTAAACTTTTTACTTGCATAATATAATTTAAAAAATAAAATAAAGCAGACATTTCATATTGGGAAATGGTGGTAGATGAAACTGAACAGGCAAAATGATTGGGTCTTTAGTCAGAATTGATATGTAGCTTTGATCCAATATGTAACAGAATATTTTGCCTTAAAAGACCTGCAGGTAAGGCGATCCATCAGGGACAAGAATGGGCATAAATTACAGGGATGACAACATCAATACATACAGTGAAAGTCAGAGAGCCAAGACAGATTGAAGGGAAGAGTTGACAAGAATTAAAATATTTTTGGGGGTATAGGGAATGGAGAGAGAATCAAAGGTATCTTCAGGATTTCAAATAAGGTTGCCATTGAGAGAAACGGTGAGATTTGAAGGAGAAGGCGATTTGTAGGAAGAAGAGAAGGAAGCTCCCGTTGAGCACAATGTACCCCCTAGGAGATGGAGGCCAGGATGGGAGGGAGACTGGAGTTCCTGGTACACAAGTAATATTAGGAGGAGGCACTTCCCAGACCTTTATATTCCCTACTCTGGTGAAAGAGAATTGTTGCTCAAAAGAGTTGATTTATCAGTTAAGGGCTTATCGTATGTCAGGCTCCATTTGAAGCACTTTACCTGCACTGTACCTTCTTTAGTTTTCTCAACAACCCTATGATGTCCATGCTATTGTTATCCTTATGTTACAAATAAGGAAACAGAGGCTCAGAGCGTTTAAGTAATTTCCCCAAAGTTATAGCTAGGAAGAAGAGGTGCTAGAGTTGTTTAAACTCTTGAACTTGACCAGTACATTATATTATCTCTCTCCAATAACCTAAAACCACTTTTAGATTCTATTTATTTCAAGATATTACTAAGAAAAGATGCCTAAAATGGTATTTAATGCTTAAAGATAATACAATTTCTACCAAAGTGGCAGAGAGTCTTCATTTACTCTTTTTACTTCATTTTGCACCAAATTTTGTTTAGTGTAATAAGCTAAGGTTTTAGTCTTTTGGACACATAGCAGACCACAGTTACATCTTGGTGTGTGGTGGAGGCTTTTCCCAAGCACCATGTTGCTTATGCTTAAAGTCTCTCTAGAACTGTTTACATTTCTTTTGCAAGGATCCATTTCATGGGGTTCTCTGTAGTTGGCTCTGGGGCTGCTGAGAGCGCAAGCTCTGTCTCAAGTATGAGTGTGTACTGCTACTCTCTGACCAACATGCGCTTACCTATAACTATGTCTTGCTTGGCTTCATTTCCCCAAGAATGTGGCTCTCTGCCCTGACCAAAGCCAGGGACAAGTGAAGCAGTGAGTCACATGCATGATCATCACTGTTTTTCTCGATATTTCACAAGGGAACCCACAGACACTTGTAGGTTTCCATTCTTTCAGCTGATCCTTCTTATGTAGAGCAAGAGATCATAGCAAAGGGATGTGAATCACCTGGAAATGATGAACAATGGCCTCAGGCAGAGAAAGGGGTATGTCAGGTGTGTGGTTTTTCCAACCCTAAAATATTTGCTTTCAGTGCACTTAGCAGTGTTATAATTATAGGGTGTTAAACTCTTTGAAGTGACATGCCTACTCAGCACTCCACTTGATGATTTAAAAAAAAAACAGCTTTATTGAAATATAATTTACACATTCACAAAGTATGCTACAACCATCACCAATATCTAATTTCAGAACATTTTCATACCCAGTAAGAGACTGTGTACCCATTAGCTGTTGTTTTTTATTCCTCCCTCCTCCAGCCCCTGGCAAACAATTAATCTACTTTTTGTCTCTATGGATTTGCCTAATCTGGACATTCCATACAAACGGAATCATACAATATGTGGCCCTGTGTGTCTGGCTTATTTTACTTAGCATAATGTTTTCAAGGTTTGTTCATGTTGTAGCATGTATCAGCACTGCATTAACTTTCATGGCTGAATAATATTCCATTACCTGAGTTTACCACATTTTGTTTATCCGTTCATCAGTTGATGAACACCTGAATTGTTTCCACCTTTCAGAATAATAGCCATTGAATGTTCATCTACAGGTTTTGTGTGGAAATGGGTTTTAAACTCTATTGGGTATATACCCTGGAGTGGTACTTTTGGATCATATGGTAACACTATGTTTAGCTGTTTGAAAAATTATTACCTGTTTTTCAAAGTGGCTGCACCATTTTACACTCCTACCAACAGTATATGAGCGTTCTGACTTCTCCACATCCTCATCAACACTTATTGTCATTTTGATTATAGCTATCCAGTGGGTACGAAGTAGCACCTCATTATGGTTTTTAATTTTTTCATTGTAAAATATACATAACAAAACTTAACCATTTTAACCACTTTAAGTATACAATTTGGTGACATTAAGTACACATGCATGTTGGGCAACCTTCATCACCATCCACTTCCGGAAGTTTTTTATCATCCCAAACAGAAACTACCTATTAAACAATAACTCGCCACTCCCCTCCCTTTGTGAGTTGAATTTGTGTTTTTCTAGTGGCTAATGTTTGCTTTTTTTTTTTTTAACATCTTTATCAGAGTATAATTGCTTTACAATGGTGTGTTAGTTTCTGCTTTATAACAAAGTGAAACAGCTATACATATACATATATCCCCATATCTCTCCCCTCTTGCATCTCCCTCCCACCCTCCCTATCCCACCCTTCTAGGTGGTCACAAAGCACCAAGCTGATCTACCTGTGCTATGCAGGTGCTTCCCACTAGCTATCTATTTTACATTTGGTAGTATATATAAGTCCATGCCACTTTCTCACTTTGTCCCAGTTTACCCTTCCCCCTCCCCGTGTCCTCAAGTCCATTCTCTACATCTGCGTCTTTATTCCTGCCCTGAACCTAGGTGTTTCAGAACCATTTTTTTTCTTTTTTAGTTTCCATAAATATGTGTTAGCATACGGTATTTGTTTTTCGCTTTCTGACTTACTTCACTCTGTATGACAGACTCCAGGTCCATCCACCTCACTACAAATAATTCAATTTCGTTTCTTTTTATGGCTGAGTAATATTCCATTGTATATATGTGACACATCTTCTTTATCCATTCATCTGTCAATGGACACTTAGGTTGCTTCCATGTCCTGGTTATTGTAAATAGAGCTGCAGTGAACATTGTGGTACATGACTCGTTTTGAATTATGGTTTTCTCACGGTATATGCCCAGTATTGGGATTGCTGGGTCATATGATAGTTCTGTTTTTTAGTTTCTTAAGGAACCTCCGTACTGTTCTCCATAATGGCTGTATCAATTTACATTCCCACCAACAGTGCAAGAGGATTCCCTTTTCTCCACACCCTCTCCAGCATTTACTGTTTGTAGATTTTTTTGATGATGGCCATTCTGACCAGTGTGAAGTGATACCTCATTGTGGTTTTGATTTGCATTTCTCTAATGATTAGTGATGTTGAGCACCCTGTAATGTGTTTGTTGGCAATCTGTATATCTTCTTTGGAGAAATGTCTATTTAGGTCTTCTGCCCATTTTTGGATTGGATTTTTTGTTTTTTTGATATTGAGCTGCATGAGCTGCTTGTAAATTTTGGACATTAATCCTTTGTCAGTTGCTTCATTTGCAAATATTTTCTCCCATTCTCAGGGTTGTCTTTTCGTCTTGTTTACAGTTTCCTTTGATGTGCAAAAGCTTTTGAGTTTCATTAGGTCCGATTTCTTTATTTTTGTTTTTATTTCCATTTCTCTAGGATGTGGGTCTAAAAGGATCTTGCTGTGATTTATGTCATAGAGTGTTCTGCCTGTGTTTTCCTCTAAGAGTTTTATAGTGTCTGGCCTTACATTTAGGTCTTTAATCCATTTTGAGTTTATTTTTGTGTATGGTGTTAGGGAGTGTTCTAATTTCATTCTTTTGCATGTAGCTGTCCAGTTTCCCCAGCACCACTTATTGAAGAGGCTGTCTTTTCTCCATTGTATATTCTTGCCTTCTTTATCATAGATAAGGTGACCATATGTGCGTGGGTTTACCTCTGGGCTTTCTATCCTGTTCCATTGATCTATATTTCTGTTTTTGTGCCAGTACCATACTGTCTTGATTACTGTAGCTTTGTGGTATAGTCTGAAGTCCGGGAGTCTGATTCCTCCAGCTCCGTTTTTCTTTCTCAAGATTGCTTTGGCTATTCAGGGTCTTTTGTGTTTCCATACAAATTGTGAGATTTTTTGTTCTAGTTCTGTGAAAAATGCCATTGGTAGTTTGTTAGGGATTGCAGTGAATCTGTAGATTGCTTTGGGTAGTATAGTCATTTTCACAATGTTGATGCTTCCAATCAAACACAATGGTATATCTCTCCAACTGTTTGTATCATCTTTAATTTCTTTCATCAGTGTCTTATAGTTTTCTGCATATAGGTCTTTTGTCTCCTTAGGTAGGTTTATACCAAGGTATTTTATTCTTTTTGTTGCAATGGTAAATGGGAGTGTTTCCTTAATTTCTCTTTCTGATTTTGCATTGTTAGTATATAGGAATGCAAGAGATTTCTGTGCATTAATTTTGTATCCTGCTACTTTACCAAATTCATTGATTAGCTCTAGTAGTTTTCTGGTAGCATCTTTAGGATTCTCTATGTATAGTATTATGCCATGTGCAAACAGTGACAGTTTTACTTCTTCTTTTCCAATTTGGATTCCTTTTATTTCTTTTTCTTCTCTGATTGCTGTGGCTAAAACTTTGGAAACTATGTTGAATAATAATGGTGAGAGTGGACAACCTTGTCCTGTTCCTATCTTAGTGGAAATGGTTTCAGTTTTTCACCATTCAGAACGATGTTGGCTTTGGGTTTGTCATATATGGGCTTTATTATGTTGAGGAACGTTCCCTCTATGCCTACTTTCTGGAGGGTTTTTATCATAAATGGGTGTTGGATTTTGTCGAAAGCTTTTTATGCATCTGTTGAGATGATCATATGGTTTTTCACCTTCAATTTGTTAATATGGTTTATCACATTGATTGATTTGTGTGTATTGAAGAATCCTTGCATTCCTGGGATAAACCCCACTTGATCATGGTGTATGATCCTTTTAATATGCTGTTGGATTCTGTTTGATAGTATTTTGTTGAGGACTTTTGCATCTATGTTTATCAGTGATATTGGCCTGTAGTTTTCTTTCTTTGTGACATCTTTGTCTGGTTTCACTATCAGGGTGATGGTGGCCTCGTAGAATGAGTTTGGGAGTGTTCCTCCCTCTGCTATATTTTGAAAGAGTTTGAGAAGTATAGGTGTCAGCTCTTCTCTAAATGTTTGATAGAATTCGCCTGTGAAGCCATCTGGTCCTGGGCTTTTGTTTGTTGGAAGATTTTTAATCACAGTCTCAATTTTAGTGCGTGTGATTGGTCTGTTTATATTTTCTATTTCTTCCTGGTTCAGTCTCGGAAGGTTGTGCTTTTCTAAGAATTTGTCCATTTCTTCTAGGTTGTCCACTTTATTGACATACAGTTGCTTGTAGTAGCCTCTCATGATCCTTTGTATTTCTGCAGTGTCAGTTGTTACTTCTCCTCTTTCATTTCTAATTCTATAGATTTGAGTCTTTTCCCTTTTTTTTGATAAGTCTGGCTAATGGTTTATCAATTTTGTTTATCTTCTCAAAGAACCAGCTTTTAGTTTTATTGATACTTGCTATCGTTTCCTTCATTTTTTTTCATTTATTTCTGATCTGATCTCTATGAGTTCTTTCCCTCTGCTAACTTTGGGGTTTTTTTGTTCTTCTTTCTCTAATTGCTTTAGGTGTAAGGTTAGGTTGTTTATTTGAGATGTTTCTTGTTTCTTAAGGTAGGATTGTATTGCTATAAACTTCCCTCTTAGAACTGCTTTTGCTGCATCCCATAGGTTTTGGGTCATCGTGTTTTCATTGTCATTTGTTTCTAGGTATTTTTTGATTTTCTCTTTGATTTCTTCAGTGATCTCTTGGTTATTAAGTAGTGTATTGTTTACCCTCCATGTATTTGGTTTTTTTACAGTTTTTTTTCCTGTAATTGATATCTAGTCTCATATCATTGTGGTTGGAAAAGATAGTTGATATGATTTCAATTTTCTTAAATTTACCAAGGCTTGATTTGTGACCCACGATATGATTTATCCTGGAGAATGTTCCAGGAGCACATGAGAAGAAAGTGTATACTGTTGTTTTTGGATAGAATGTCCTATAAATATCAGTTAAGTCCATCTTGTTTAATTTATCACTTAAAGCTTGTGTGTCCTTATTTATTTTCATTTTGGATGATCTGACCATTGGTGAAAGTGGGGTGTTAAAGTCCCCTACTATGATTGTGTTACTGTCGATTTCCCCTTTTATGACTGTCAGCATTTGCCTTATGTATTGAGGTTCTCCTATGTTGGGTGCATAAATATTCACAATTGTTATATATTCTTGGATTGATCCCTTGATCATTATGTAGTGTCCTTCTTTGTCTCTTGTAATAGTCTTCATTTTAAAGTCTATCTTGTCTGATATGAGAATTGCTAGTCCAGCGTTCTTTTGATTTCCATTTTCATGGAATATCTTTTTCCATCCCCTCACTTTCAGTCTGTATGTGTCCCTAGATCTGAAGTGGGTCTCTTGTAGACAGCATATATACGTGTCTTGTTTTTGCATCCATTCAGCCAGTCTATTTCTTTTGGTGGGAGCATTTAATCCATTTACATTGAAGGTAATTATCGACATGTATGTTCCTATTACCATTTTCTTAATTGTTTTGGGTTTGTTATTGTAGTTCTTTTCCTTCTCTTGTGTTTCCTGCCTAGAGAAGTTCCTTTAGCATTTGTTGTAAAGCTGGTTTGGTGGTGCCGAATTCTCTTAGCTTTTGCTTGTCTGTAAAGCTTTTAATTTCTCCGTCGAATCTGAATGAGATCCTTGTTGGGTAGAGTAATCTTGGTTGTAGGTTTTTCCCTTTCATCACTTTAAATATGTCTTGTCACTCCCTTCCAGCTTGCATAGTTTCTGCTGAAGGATCAGCTGTTAACCTTATGGGGATTAACTTATGGGGATTCCCTTGTCTGTTATTTGTTGTTTTTCCCTTGCTGCTTTTAATATTTTTTCTTTGTATTTAACTTTTGATAGTTTGATTAATATGTGTCTTGGCGTGTTTCTCCTTGGATTTATCCTGTATGGGACTCTCTGCTCTTCCTGGACTTGATTGACTATTTAGTTTCCCATATTAGGGAAGTTTTCAACTATAATCTCTTCAAATATTTTCTCAGTCCCTTTCTTTTTCTCTTCTTCTTCTGGGACCCATATAATTCGAATATTGGTGTGTTTACTGGTGTCCCAGAGGTCTCTGAGGTTGTCCTCAATTCTTTTCATTCTTTTTTCTTTATTCTGCTGTGTGGCAGTTATTTCCACTATTTTATCCTCCAGGTCACTTATCCATTTTTCTGCCTCAGTTATTCTGCTATCGATTCCTTCTAGAGAAGTATTAATTTCATTTATTGTGCTGTTCATCATTGTTTGTTTGCTCTTTATTTCTTCTAAACCCTTGTTAAACGTTTCTTGTATTTTCTCCATTCTATTTCCAAGATTTTGGATCATCTTTACCGCCATTACTCTGAATTCTTTTTCAGGTAGACTGCCTATTTACTCTTCATTTGTTAGGTCTGAAGTGTTTTTACCTTGCTCCTTCATCTGCTGTGTGTTTCTCTGTCTTCTCATTTTGCTTAGCTTACTGTGTTTGGGGTCTCCTTTTTGCAGGCTGCAGGTTTGTAGTTCCTGTTGTTTTTGCTGTCTGCCCCCAGTGGGTAAGATTGGTTCAGTGGGTTCTGTAGACTTCCTGGTGGAGGGGACTAGTGCCTGTTTTCTGGTGGATGAGGCTAGATCTTGTCTTTCTGGTGGGCAGGGCTTTTTCCGGTGGTGTGTTTTGGGGTGTGTGACTTTATTATGATTTTAGGCAGCCTGTCTGCTAATGAGTGGTGTTGTGTTCCTGTCTTGCTAGTTGTTTGGCATAGGGTGTCCAGCAATGTACCTTGCTGGTCGTTGAGTGGAGCTGGGTCTTAGCGTTGAGATGGAGATCTCTGGGAGGGCTTTCACCGTTTGATATTAAGTGGAGCCGGGCGGTCTCTGGTGGACCAATGTCCTGAACTCAGCTCTCCCACCTCAGAGGCACAGGCCTGACACCGGCTGGAGCACCAAGACCCTGTCAGCCACATGGCTCAGAATCAAAGGAAGAAAAAAAGAAAGAAAGAAAGAATAAAATAAAATAAAATAAGGTTATTAAAATAAAAAATTATTAAAAATTTAAAAATCATTAAAAAAAAGAAAAGAAAGAAAGAGCAGCCAAACCAATAAACAAATCCACCAATGATAACAAGCAGTAAAAACTATGCTAAAAAAAATGTAAACAAAAAAAAAAAACAGACAGAACCCTAGGACAGATGGTAAAAGCAAACCTATACAGACAAAATCACACAAAGAAGCATATACATACACACTCACAAAAAAAGAAAAAGGAAAAAAATATATATATATGTATATTAAAAAAAGGAACAGAGTAACCAAATCAATAAACAAATCTACCAATGATAATAAACTCTAAATACTAAACTAAGATAAACATAAAATCAGAAACCAATTAGGTGCAGAAAGCAAACCCCAAGTCCACAGTTGCTCCCAAAGTCCAATGCCTCAATTTTGGGATGATTCGTTGACTTTTCATGTATACCAGAGATGCAGGGTACATCAAGTTGATTGTGGAGATTTAATCTGCTACTCCTGAGGCTGCTGGGAGAGATTTCCCTTTCTCGTCTTTGTTTGCACAGCTCCTGGGTTTCAGCTTTGGATTTGGACCTGCCTCTGCGTGTAGGTCACCTGAGGGCATCTGTTCTTCGCTCTGACACGGCGGGGTTAAAGGAGCAGCTGCTTCAGGGGCTCTGGCTCACTCAGGCCGGGGGGAGGGAGGGGTACAGAATGAGGGGCGAGCCTGCGGCGGCAGAGGCCAGCATGACATTGCAACAGCGTGAGGTGTGCCGTGTGTTCTCCTGGGGAAGTTGTCCCTGGATCACGGGACCCTGGCAGTGGTGAGCTGCACAGTCTCCTGGGAGAGGAAGTGTGGATAGTGACCTGTGCTTGCACACAGGCTTCTTGGTGGCTGCAGCAGCAGCCTTAGCGTCTCATTCCCGTCTCTGGTGTCCTTGCTGATAGCTGTGGCTCACGCCCATCTCTGGAGCTCGTTTAGGTGGTGCTCTGAATCCCCTCTCTTCACACACCCTGAAACAATGTTCTCTTGCCTCTTAGGCAGGTCTAGACTTCTTCCTGGACTCCCTCCCTGCTAGCTGAGGCACACTAGCCCCCTTCAGGCTGTGTTCACGCAGCCAACCCCAGTCCTCTCCTTGGGATCCGACCTCCAAAACCAGAGCCTCAGCTCCCAGCCCCAACCCACCCTGGCGGGTGAGCAGACAAGCCTCTCAGGCTGGTGAGTGCTGGTTGGCACTAATCATCTGTGTGGGAATCTCTCCACTTTGCCCTCTGCACCCCTGTTGCTATGCTCTCCTCTGTGGCTCCAAAGCTTCCCCCCGCCGCCCACCACCTACGGTCTCTGCCAGTGAAGGGGCTTCCTAGTGTGGAAGCTTTTCCTCCTTCACAGCTCCCTCCCAGTGGTGCAGGTCCTGTCCCTATTCTTTCGTCTTTGTCTTTTCTTTTTTTCTTTGGCCCTACCCAGGTACGTGGGGAGTTTCTTGCCTTTTGGGAAGTGTGAGGTCTTCTGCCAGCATTCAGTAGGTGTTCTGTAGGAGTTGTTCCACATGTAGATGTATTTCTGATGCGTTTGTGGGGAGGAAGGTGATCTCCACATCTTACTCCTCCACCATCTTGAAGGTTTCCCCATGGCTAATGTTTTTACTAATGGTTGAGCATCTTTTCATATGCTTATTGGCCATTTGTATGTCTTCTTTGAAAATATGTCTGCTCAAGTCCTTTGCCCATTTTTAAATTGGGTTGTCTTTGTATTTTTGAGTTATAAGAGCGCTTTTTGTTTCCTGGATACAAGTCCACTATCAGATAGATGATTTGCAAATATTTCCTCTGATTCTGTGTGTTGTCTTTTGCTTTCTTGGTGAAGAATGCACAAAAGTTTTAAATTCTGATGAAGTCTCATTTACCTATTTTTTCTTTTGTTGCTTGTGCTTTTGGTGTCATATCTAAGAAACCATTGCTTAATCCAAGGTCACAAAGACTTGTCCCTATATTTTCTTCTAATTATTCTATAGTTTTAGCTCTTACATTTAGTCTCTGATTTTCTTTTTCTTTTGTTTTTCTTCATTTTTAAAATTTTTATTGAGTATAGTTGCTTTATTCTGTTGTTAGTTTCTGCTGTACAGCAAAATGAATCAGATATGTATACATATATCCACCCTTTTTTAGATTTCCTTCCAATGTAGATCACAACAGATCATTGAGTAGAGTTCCCTGTGCTAAACAATAGGTTCTCATTAGTTATTAATTTTATAAATAGTAGTATATATATATCAATCCCAATCTCCCAATTCTTGCCCCCCTTCCCCGCTTAGTAACCATAAGACTGTTCTCTACATCTGTGACTCTATTTCTGCGTAGCCAGTAAGTTCATCTGTACCATTTTTCTAGATTCCACATAGAAGCAATATGATATGATATTTGTTTTTCTCGTTCTGACTTACTTCACCCTGTATGACAGTCTCTAGGTCCATCCACATCTCTGCAAATGGCACTATTTCATTCCCTGTTATGGCTGAGTAATATTGCATTGTATTTATGTACCACATCTTCTTTATCTGTTCCTCTGTCGATGGACATTTGGGTTGCTTCCATGTCCTGGCTATTGTAAATAGTGCTGCAAAGAACAGTGGGGTGCATGCATGCTTTTGAATTATGGTTTTCTCAAGATATATGCCTCAGAGTGGGATTGGTGGGTCATATATTAGCTCTATCTTTAGTTTTTTTTGTTAACATCTTAATTGGAGTATGATTGCTTTACACTGTTGTATTAGTTTCTGCTGAATAACAAAGTGAAGCAACTATACGTTTACATATATCCCCATGTCCCCTCCCTCTTGTGTCTCCCTCCCACCCTCCCTATCCCACCCCTCTAGGTGGTCACAAAGCACCAAGCTGATGTACCTGTGCTATGTGGCTGCTTCCCACTAGCTATCTATTTTACATTTGGTAGTGTATATATATCAATGCCACTCTC
Organism: Eschrichtius robustus; assembly: GCF_028021215.1. Classification (NCBI taxonomy): domain Eukaryota; kingdom Metazoa; phylum Chordata; class Mammalia; order Artiodactyla; family Eschrichtiidae; genus Eschrichtius; species Eschrichtius robustus. Next base: position 52,665,205 of record NC_090825.1, read on the forward strand.
TCACTTCTTTGTAGCTTACCCTTCCCCCTCCCTGTGTCCTCAAGTCCATTATCTACATCTGCATCTTTATTCCTGTCCTGACTCAAGGTTCTTCAGAACCATTTTTTTTTTTTTAGATTCTGTATATATGTGTTAGCGTACGGTATTTGTTCTTCTCTTTCTGACTTACTTCACTCTGTATGACAGATTCTGGGTCCATCCACATCACTACAAAAAACTCAATTTCGTTTCTTTTTATGGCAGAGTAATATTCTATTCCATTGTATATATGTGCCACATCTTCCATTCATCTGTTAATGGACACTTAGGTTGCTTCCATGTCCTGGCTATTGTAAATAGAGCTGCAATGAACACTGTGGTACATGACTCGTTTTGAATTATGGTTTTCTCAGGGTGTATGCCCAGTAGTGGAATTGTTGGGTCACATGGTAGTTCTATTTTTAGCTTTTTAAGGAACCTCCATACTGTTCTCTATAGTGGCTGTACCAATTTATATTCCCACCAACAGTGCAGGAGGGTTCCCTTTTCTCCACACCCTCTCCAGCATTTATTGTTTGTAGATTTTTTGATGATGGCCATTCCGATCAGTGTGAGGTGATATCTCATTGTAGTTTTGATTTGCATTTCTCTAATAATTAGTGATGATGAGCATCTTTTCATGTGCTTTTTGGCCATCTATATGTCTTCTTTGGAGAAATGTCTATTTAGATCTTCTGCCTATTTTTTAATTTAATTTTATTTATTTTTGGCTGCATTGGGTCTTTGCTGCTGCATGCGTGCTTTCTCTAGTTGCGGCAAGCAGGGACTACTCTTCATTGCAGTATGTGGGCTTCTCATTGAGGTGGCTTCTCTTGTTTCAGAGCACTGTCTCTAGGCAGGCAGGCTTCAGTAGTTGTGGCACACGGGCTCAGTAGTTGTGGCTCGCAGGCTCTATAGTGCTGGCTCAATATTTGTGACTCATGGGCTTAGTTACTCTGCGGCGTGTGAGATCTTCCCGGTCCAGGGCTCGAACCCTTGTCCCCTGCATTAGCAGGCGGATTCTTATCCACTGTGCCACCAGAGAAGTCCCCTACTGCCCTTTTTTTGATTGGGTTATTTGTTTTTTTGATATTGAGCTATATGAGCTGTTTGTATATTTTGGAGATTAATCCCTTGTCGGGTGCTTCGCTTGCAAGTATTTTCTCCCATTCTAAGGATTGTCTTTTTGTTTTGTTTATGGTTTCCTTTTGCTGTGCAAAAGCATTTAGGTTTAATTAGATCCCGTTTGTTTATTTTTGTTTTTATTTTCATTACTCTAGGAGGTGGATCAAAAAAGATCTTGCTATGATTTCTGTCAAAGAGTGTTCTGCCTATGTTTTCCTCTAAGAGTTTTATAGTGTCCAGCCTTACATTACGTCTTTAATCCATTTTGAGGTTTTTTTGTGTGTATGATGTTAGGGAGTGTTCTAATTTCATTCCTTTACATGTAGCTGTCCAGTTTTCCCAATGCCTTTTATTGAAGAGACTGTCTTTTCTCCATTGTTCACCCTTGCCTCCTTTGTCATTGATTGGGTTACCATAGGTGCATGGGTTTATCTCTGGGCCTTCTATCCTGTTCCATAGATCTATATGTCTGTTTTTGTGCCAGTACCATACTGTCTTGATTACTGTAGCTTTGTAGTATAGTCGGAAATCAGGAAGCCTGATTCCTCCAGCTTCATTTTTCTTTCTCAAGATTGTTTTTGCTATTCAAGGTCTTTTGTGTTTCCATACAAATTGTAGAATTTTTTGTTCTAATTCTGGAAAAATGCCGTTTGTAATTTTATATGGATTGCATTGAATCTGTAGATTGCTTTGGGTCATATAGTCATTTTCACAATATTGATTCTTCCGATCCAAGAACATGGTATATCTCTCCATCTGTTTGTGTCATCTTTGATTTCGTTCATCAATATCTTATAGTTTTCTGCATACAGGTCTTTTGCCTCCTTAGGTAGGTTCATTCCTAGGTATTTTATTCTTTTTTGTGGCGATAGTAAATGGGATTGTTTCCTTAATTTGTCTTTCTGATCTTTCATTGTTAGTGTATAGGAGTGCAAGTGATTTTTGTGCATTAATTTTGTATCCTGCAACTTTACCCAATTCATTGATGAGCTCTAGTAGTTTTCTGGTAGCATCTTTAGGATTTTCTTTGTATAGTATCATATCATCTGCAAACAGTGACAGCTTTACTTCTTCTTTTCTGATTTGGATTCCTTTTATTTCTTTTTCTTCTCTGATTGCTGTGGCTAACACTTCCAAAACTATGTTGAATAATAGTGGTGAGAGTGGGCAACCTTGTCTTGTTCCTGATCTTAGTGGAAATGGTTTCAGTTTTGCACCACTGAGAACAATGTTGGCTGTGAGTTTGTCATATATGGCCTGTATTATGTTGAGGTTAAGTTCCCTCTATGCCTACTTTCTGGAGGGTTTTTATCATAAATGGGTGTTGAATTTTGTCAGAAGCTTTTTCTGCATCTATTGAGCTGATCGTATGGTTTTTCTCCTTCAATTTGTTAATATGATGTATCACATTGATTGATTTGCGTATATTGAAGAATCCTTGCATTCCTGGGATAAATCCTACTTGATCATGGTGTATGATCCTTTTAATGTGTTGCTGGATTCTGTTTGGTAGTATTTTGTTGAGGATTTTTGCACCTACATTCATCAGTGATATTGGCCTGTAATTTTCTTTTTGTGATATCTTTGTCTGGTTTTGGTATCAGGGTGATGGTGGCCTCATAGCATGAGCTTGGGAGTGTTCCTTCCTCTGTGATTTTTTGGAAGAATTTGAGAAGGATAGGTGTTAGCTCTTCTCTAAATGTTTGATAGAATTTACCTGTGAAACCATCTGATCCTGGGCTTTTGTTTGTTGGAAGATTTTTAATCACAGTTTCAATTTCATTACTTGTGATTGGTCTGTTCATATTTTCTATTTCTTCCTGGTTCAGTCTCAGAAGGTTGTGCATTTCTAAGAATTTGTCCATTTCTTCGAGGTTGTCCATTTTATTGGCATATAGTTGCATGTAGTATTCTTTTATGATCCTTTGTATTTCTGCGGTGTCAGTTGTAACTTCTCCTTTTTCATTTCTAATTTTATTGATTTGAGTCCTCTCCCTTTTTTTCTTCATGAATCTGGCTAATGGTTTATCAATTTTGTTTATCTTCTCAAAGAACCTGCTTTTAGTTTCATTGATCTTTGCTATTGTTTTCTTTGTTTCTATTTCATTCATGTCTGTTTTGGTCCTTATGATTTCCTTCCTTCTAGTAACTTTGGGTTTTGTTTGTTCTTCTTTCTCTAGTTGCTTTAGTTGTAAGGTTAGGTTGTTTATTTGAGTTTTTTCTTGTTTCTTGAGGTGAGATTTTATTGCTATAAACTTCCTTCTTAGAACTGCTTTTGCTGCATCCCATAGGTTTTGGGTCATCTAGTCTCTGATTTTCCATTAATTTTTGTATATGGTGTGAAATAGGGATCCATCTTCATTCTTCCACGTGAATGTCCAGTTGTCCCAGCACCATTTGTTGAAAAGACTCTTTTCCCCCATTGAATTTTCTGGCACATTACAAAAAATTAATTGGACTTTTACATAATTGAACTTTTACATCTATTCCATTTATCTATATGTCTGTCCTTATGCCAGTACCACACTATCTTAATTACTGCAGCTCTAGTAAGTTTTGAAATTGGGAAGCATGAGTCTTCCTACTTTGTCCTTGTTTTTCAAGATCGATTTGGTTTTTCTAGGGCCTTGCATTTACACATGAATTTTATCATCAGCATGTCAATTTCTGCAAAAAAGACAACTGAGATTTTTGACAAGGATTGCACTCAATTTGTAGATCAGTTTAGGTAGTATTGCCCTCTTAATAATATTAAGTCTTTAGTTTCATGAAATGGGATACCTTTCCATTTTTTTAGGGCTTCTTTAACTCTTTCGACATTGTTTTATACTTTTTAGTGTACAAATGTTGTACTTCTATTGTTAAGTTTATTTCTAAGTATTTTATTCATTTTGATGCTATATAACTGTAATTGTGACTTTAATTTCATTTTTGGATTGTTCACTGCTAATGTATAGAAATACAATTGATTTTTGAATATCAATGTTTACCACTGAAACCTTGCTGAACTTGTTTATTAGTTCTAATAGTGTTTTTGGTGGATTTTTTAGGATTTTCTGTATATAAGATCGTGTCATCTGCAAGTAGAAATAGATCTACTTCTTCCTTTCCAATCTGGATGCCTTTTATTTCTTTTTATTGCCTGATTTCCATGTCTCATTGAGTATTTTAAATCCAATTTAAGAAGAGTCAGGAGAATTTGGAATTCGTTTTGTCAGAAGAGAAAAAGATCAGTAGGGCGAGGCCAAGTATGTCTAGGAATCCAGTATCTTGCAAATAAATCCATTTGTTGGTGTTCTTTTTTCTTCATTCCCAATTAAGCCATCGCTCTTCTCTGATTCCTCTATTTAGAAAGGAATATGTATTCGAGGCAGAGTACTTTTTTTTTCTTTAAAAAACTGTGTTCGTTGACATTACCCAGTGTCCCAGCAAGCAGCATTCATCCAGTTCTCTTCCACCCCAGTCTCCTGTCTTATCTTAAACCACCATACTGAAAACAAAGTTTCGGAAAATGAAAATTTTAAACAATAGAAAGCAAACAAATAACCGACTTAGGTTACTTTTCATTTTTATACCTAGACTGGCATCCCCACGCCACCAGATTAATGACTATCAGTTTTTCTTTCCTGGCTTCTTTACTCTGGCTTGGGATATCTGATTTTTAAAAAAATATTCCCATCTATGTCAATGTTGGAAATAAATGTCCCAACTTAGAGGCTATGTTTATCATCTGGCCTTTGCTGCACATGTTTTATTTAGCCTCCTTATTACCTGGCCAATGCAGAGAATTTAAACATAAATCTAATTTTAATTTTCTCCCAGTAAAAACTGAAAAATATGTCTAATTATAAGAATGCTACAGACTACAATGGGAGAAATATTCAATTCCTACTAATAACCTTGAAATGTCTGAAATCATGTGTTATTTTTGGAATTACTATATTGCTCTTTGAGCTGGTAGGGCTATTTTTCAGGGAAGCAAGTGTAAAGCAATGAAAAAAATAGTGTGTTCTGAGCTCCATCCTGGGTTCGGGTTCTGGTTCTTCTTCTGAAGTTAGCTAGGTGTGTGGCTTTGGCTAAGTTAAGTCACTTGAGATCTCTCAGCCTGAAATGAAGGGATTGGACTAAGGAATGCCTGCAAGCTCTGCTATACTATGATCCTGTGAATGTGAAGTGCTATTTGCAAGCCAAGTGCCGTGTCATTGCAAGAGCTACGTAAGTTCAGAAAGCACATTGCACATGCAGTGAAATCACAGCTGTTGGGGCAACAGAGCCTCCTGAAGGAGGATGTGTATGTGAGGTTTGATTTTAAATTTCTACCTATGAGCTTGTATAGTCTTTCTTTTCAAAGACCACAGAGGGGTGGGTGATCGTATGACAAGATGTCATACTGGAATATGCATTCCAGATGAGAACTGGTTTTTTCAATAATTAATAATTAAGATAGTTCTTAAGAACAGAGTTCATCTAAGCAGAAGGCAATATAAACTCAGTCTCCTGCATTTGCTAATGTACAGGCTAGGAAGTTTCCTCTTTGGTACTCCTCCCTCCCTGGGTTCATGACCATCCTGAAGTAGGGGCTGGTGGGCCAGGTGAAGGCCCAGGAAAGGTCCCACAGCTGTGGGCTCAGAACGACTGCTCACCAGTAGGTGACTGCACATCCTGGTTTGCCCAGGACAGAGTCTGCTTATACCTGTTATCTCAGAATAATTATTAATAGAACTCCTTTCTTCTCTAAAGTCTCCTGGTTTATATAATCAATTATATAGTCACCATAAAAGCATACTTTTTCCTGGGTTCATTTATTCATTTACTTTTTAAAGTAGTAAAATAACTTAAAATCTTATCCAGTTAAGTCCCTTCACTTGCTTCATTTTCTTGCCTTAATAACCTTATTGGCTTCCATTTATTCTATACCCACTTGCAGCACACTCTGAGCCAAGGTTTTACACATGAAATCTTATTCACAGCACCTTTACAGGATGAGTAGTATTAGCCCCCATTACAGATGAGGATACTGAGCCTCAGAGAGGAAAATCAGATCCAGAACTTGAACCTAAGTCTGTTGGCATCAGAGGTCTTTTGTCATTATGCCTCCATGTGTTCCAAAATAAAACCAATGACAATAATCTCATTTGTATTTTTAGATTTAGAGTGCTGATAATAAAATGAAAGAAGCATTTCCTATTTACAATAGCCAGGAAATGGAAGCAACCTAAGTGTCCATAGACAGATGAATGGATAAAGAAGATGTGGCACATATATACAATGGAATATTACTCAGCCATAAAAAAGAAATGAAGTTGAGTTATTTGTAGTGAGGTGGATGGACCTAGAGTCTGTCATGCGGAATGAAGTAAGTCAGAAAGAGAAAAACAAATACCGTATGCTAACACATATATATGGAATCTAAAAAAAAATTAAAAAGTGGTTCTGAAGAACCTAGGGGCAGGACAGAAATAAAGATGCAGACGTAGAGAATGGACTTGAGGACATGGGGAGGGGGAAGGGTAAGGTGAGACGAAGTGAGAGAGTGGCATGGACATATATACACTACCAAATGTAAAATAGATAGCTAGTGGGAAGCAGCCGCATAGCACAGGTAGATCAGCTCGGTGCTTTGTGACCACCTAGAGGGGTGGGATAGGGAGGATGGGAGGGAGATGCAAGAGGGAGGAGATATGAGGATATATGTATATGTGTAGCTGATTCACTTTGTTATACAGCAGCAACTAACACAACATTGTAAAGCAATTATACTCCAATAAAGATGTTAAAAAAAAAATGAAAGAAGCATTTCAAATCCTGGCATCAATGCTCATTGTGTAGTCTTTCTGTTCCTCAGTCTCTACTTTAGGAAACTGGTACTATTAATAGTTCCTACCCCATAAGGGTATGGTGAGAATCAAGAGCTAATACATGTAAAGTACTTAGTACAGTCCCTGGCACATTGTACTCTCTCAGTAAATGTTAGTGTTACCATCACTGTCACCATCATCATCGTCATCTCCACTGCCATCATTTAGAGTTGAATTACATGCCTCCAGTGCCTGTGATGCCCAGATGAAGCTACTGCCCCGCTGCTCTCTGCCATCCTCAGCTGTTCATAATGGCCACACATCATCCTGCCCACTGGTTTCCTCTTACCTTGCCATCTGCCTCTGGTTATATTAACTTTTCATTAACATCTCTTTGCTCTTATAATTTCAATGAGTACAAAACATGTTAGAATTTTATGTTTTTACTGTGGAAACATATGGTTTTCCTCTGCCTACCAACTAATTTATCCAACTTTGAAAAACTGAACGGTTCTGTGGTAACACTTGAAACATAACTTGAAAAGGAAACTATCTGTGGGATCTGTGGCGGTTTTTCAATTTTGCAGTAATTCACAGTATCATTTCATTCCTCAGTTTCTCTACCTCTGAAAGCGATAGACAACAATTAGTTTCAAGATTCTTTTTAAAGTTATAGTCTTAAGATGAAGAGTTGATAGTTAACTGTTGACTTGATTTAGGGGTCATAATGGTTGAAAAACTTGAAATGTTGAGAATCATGTAGAAAACATATTTTTAAAGTTAAAAATAACATTTTTCCTATTACCCAAAAGAATAACATGATCGTTGCTGTATAAATCCCTGGTGTGTGTGTATCCTTTATGTCTATATACATATACATGCATAGAAACAAAAATGAGGTGAAACTGAGGTAGTTTTACAGTCTGCTTTATTCCACTTTACAAGGTATTGTAGACATTTATTTCAGTCATGTTCAGACAGTTTCCAGCTATTTTTGGCAGCAGAACTAATTTTGCAAAAGGAGCCACCCTACATGAAACATAAAATTCAAGCTTTTGAAGTTGAAGCAGGAATGGGAGACCCAGGGCCCCACTCACTTAGGCTCCCACTGACTTTCTTCCTTCCCTACCTACCTGTGGCCCCTAAGGTACCACCAAGGAAACCTGTGGACCCAAGGTCATTACAGATGTGCCATAATATTTTTAACCAATCTATCTTCATTTAGGTTATTTCCAAACACTTCCTATTATAAACAACACTGCAGTGAACTTCTTTATAGTTAATCTTGGCACATATGCTTATTTATATATATATTTATTTCCTTTGGACACTTTTTTTAGAAGCAGAAATTCTGAGTGAATGGGTATGCATATTTTAAGAGGTTTTTTTTTTTTTTTTTAATCAATATCGCAAAAGTTGTCTTTCAGAAAGTCTGTACAGATTAACCTGCTAACCCTGGGTATTTTCATTAGTAATAAAATCCTGGCCATGGACATATATACACCACCAAATGTAAAATAGATAGCTAGTGGGAAGCAGCCGCATAGCACAGGGAGATCAGCTCTGTGCTTTGTGACCACCTAGAGGGGTGGGATAGGGAGGGTGGGAGGGAGACGCAAGAGGGAGGAGATATGGGGATATATGTATATGTATAGCTGATTCACTTTGTTATACAGCAGCAACTAACACACCATTGTAAAGCAATTATACTCCAATAAGGATGTTAAAAAAATTAAATAAATAAATAAATAAATAAATAAATAAATAAAATAAAATCCTGTCCAAATGTGTTGGTTAATAGCAAAACTATAAAATTTAGAACCTATACCAGATACTGTTAAATTAATAGAGGAACAGAGACCCCAAAACAATTGTGTTCTTTAATGCTTGCAGAGGACTTCAAAGCAAAAGCCCTATCCTCAAAAAGCTTATATTTTACAGTTAAAAAGAAAGGTAAATAAATGTGGAGAAAATCTTGCTCATTCCTGTGAATTGGGCTTAGGACAGGTCTACACAGCAAACATTCTTGAAGTAGGAATCCAAAAGAGTCAAACTGGCCTTAATAATGGAGACACCTCTGCAGGCATTGCTGTAGGAGCAGATACAACCCAACCATACAGTCTAGCTTTACCCGCCACGATGATCATACCTTTTCTTCCCTTATTTCCTCTTAAAGAAGAGATTGACTTAATTTTCCCAGTAGGTTTTTATGTCCTCTGCATTGACCCTTTAGAGGTCCGTGAGGTCTTGGCAGATCTCTCTGCAGAAACTAACTTGATGAGAAAGGTGGTGTTGGGAACCTTGGGTTCATAGCAACGCTTTACTTTTTTATCTGATTCTTCCTGTTATGGTAGGTGGCCGAGAGTTCCTACACTAGCATGGTGCATGAATTTGAAGTCTTTTAAATTAAACCAAGTAAAAGTCTTTTCATGGATATTTTCCTAGATGTAAATCATCCTTCAGGTTCTTGTACACCGTAGGTTGCTAGAGCATCTGCGGGCCCAGTGCTACATGTGGGTGGAGTGCTGAACGAACTGAGTTTTTGGTCATTCAAAGCACACCCCATCAACTTGATTCAGCTCTCCTAAAGAGTCTCAACACTGGTGACACACTGGAATCTCTCGGAGAGCTTTAGAAGCAGATCTCTGGATCCAGCCTCCACATCCCCAGATCTTCTGACATCATTGGCCTGGGATGGTGTCTGAGCATGGGACTATTTTAAGAGCTCCCTGGTGATTCCAATGTGCAGCCAGGATTGAGAATCTGGACTTAACCCAGTACTTCTCCGATTTCTTGTTTTTGTCTAAGAGTTGGGCTGAATGTAAAGTAGTCACTTTCAGGAAGCTAGAGAAAAATAAAGAGATTGGAGAAGAAATAATTTCTCTATTTTAAGAATGTGCGTTCCCCTCTCCAAAATTAAAGCATAAATGTTGGGACAAGATCATCGTTCTCTGTCATTAACTTACCTGGAGGGAGGTAAGCATCAGGGCAAGAACAAGGAAGTTGTGGAAGGAGGCAGTATGAAATTAATATCAGTTTAACGTAAGTAATGCCTTCTTAGGGCGTCACTGCTAAATGGCCAGAGTGGTTAGAGCCATCTTTCCAAAGCAAGTTCTTGGCACTTTGGAATAAGGCCACACTTTTTTCTCTGGATCAAGCGCTTCATTACTTAATTTGTCTGGGATCTCACTGTGGGACTCATTACTAAATCCATCAGGACCCAGAAGGTGTCAGAATGATTTAGCAGTCTTATAAATTTCTCTATATTCTCTAGTAATTCTCATTGTATGCTAAATGCTTTGGAATGACAGGAGGATGTAACTTATCAAAATGACTTTGAAAACATCTATTTTTTTTTTTTTTTTAAAAAAGAGAAGAAAAGAGCTATGGAAAGAATCTTTTAAATCCCCAAGTTAATATTTAACTAAGTTAGCATTAAACCTGTTCTCATTCAATTCCTTGATTGCTTTATTAGAAGTAATTACTTATCTCGATTTAAGAAGCTTGGCTAAGGCAGGTTACTCACTTTAATGTCTCATTCATACAAACTTTATATTAAGTATCTTAAATGCATTTTAACTTTTAAAGTTTTGCAAATTAGACAAGAACCTGCAGAAATAAGAAGTATGCTCTTTTTTTTCATCAATATATTACTCCTGTTAAAAATATCATTCCCACTAATGTCAAATGGTCTTTTGGTACCTAATGATCTTGACAAGAACAAATATAACCGTGTGGATTTGGAATCGGGAGAGAATAGGGTCATTTATCTGTGGTGCTGTGGGAGAGACATTTTCTTTTTCAATTTTCTTCCTCCATTTTCTTATTACAATTACTGTTTGGGTTCATTATGACAACTCCCATCATTATGACTTTTCCAGCTCACGAGCTAGAGAAAGATTAATGGTGGAAGAAAATATAGTCTTTGGCATGAGAGCTACTACTAGCTGTTAATATAACATAGCAGAATTACATGAAATCCATTTATTAGTTTTATGCTTGTAATGGAGAAGGTGGTACAAGGTATAAAATGTTAAGCTGTAGAAAATGAAATGTTGGTAGGTGGCATGTATATTTCATTCATTCATTCGCTTATTCATTCAACAAACCTTAAGCATCAATTATGTATGCATGTCATGCACTGAGATAAAAATAAATCCTAATAAGATCTAATCTGAAAGGGATGTGGGGCAGGAAGAATGCACAGGGGATAGGGAAATGAGGGAGCTACTTACCCAGTTTTGCCCATTCTGAAGACTAGAATTTTGATTCTAATCTGGCGGGAGCCCCTGGGTCTAGGTGTTTATAAAATTGATAACTAGAGGTTGTTTAAGACAAAGCTTTGTTAAGAATAACTGAATCTATAAATGAAATCTGTATATTTACTCATTCATCTTGTAGTATACAAATAATAAAGGCTCCAACGGTGAGTCTGATATAAGCCTCTAATTTCTCCTCACCAGAGAAATTGGTAATCCTTCTTTAACTATTATAACAAAGAGAAAACTTCTGGTCCAGACTGGGTTGTTTTCTTCCAGTGTAGTTGTGTATCTGTGTGACGTCCTCCTGTGATGGGTTTGGAGATGACTTCCTTGCCGCAGGTCTCTTATTACTAGCTCCGGAGAGGGATTAGACTTTGTTTCTTAACATTGGGAAGGACTACTCTAGGTCTTGTTTATGAAAGCTCTCCAAGTGTTCTCTCTGTGGAATTCTGTTTCTCAGCCTTATGGCTTTGGGTGGGACGTTTAAAACTCTTTGAAGCAAAAGAGTCATTTCCTGTTTGGAGGTCTGTAAAGACCTTTGTCATAGCTCAGAATTAGGGAGTCCATGACAATTGCTGTGCAGCACTATTTGACACCCTCCCTGGTAGAAGTAGGTAGGGAGTAGCTCAGAGGTGTTGCCCTTTAATCACTTCTTGCTTAACATCATGTAGGTCACACTGTTTGGCACTGGAGATGCAGCAGTTAAAGAGCAGTGACCCTGTCCCCAAGGAGCTTATAGTCTGGTGAGGGACTCAGATAATTATAAAATGGTGTGACTAGTGCTGTGATATGTGAGGAGTGCAGGTGTGTGGGGCAGGGTCAGGGACGGGGAACGTGCTATAGGATCATAGAGAAAGGTGGCTTAACCCAGAAAGGCTAAAAGCATTTACAACTTGGCTAAATAACACAATTTTTAAAGCTGATCACTCCAAAATAACCTGGGAACTTTCTCCAAGATTCTGTAGTTCTATATGAAAATATAATCTGGTAAATCCTGTACTATGTTTATCAAGGCAGCATCCTGTTATCATTCAATTTCATTAACACTTAAAATGTGAGATATATTGATGTGGTCAGGGGAGATTTCCCACAAAGATCCTACCAAAGCTAGGGTTTACGAACAAATGACAGTATGCCAGAGAAAACCAAGAAGGGGAGAAGGAGTGTTTCTTGCAGAGGAAATAGCACTCAGAAAGGTCTGGAGACAAGAGGTGGTGGGTTGGGAAAGCTGCGTCTATGCTTTCCATATGGCAGTGGGGAGGGGAGTGTAGGACCAGGAAGGAATGAGGCTGGAAAGGTCAGTAGGGGTGTGATCATGGAGAACCTTCTGTGCTGAATAACGAGTTAGAGTTTATCTTGAAGGCAGTAGACGAAGGGGAGATAACCAAAGCCTTTGAACAGGAATGGGACAAGATCAGATTTTATTTTAAATAGAACACTCTGGCTACACCTGGAGGATGAATTGGAGGGATGAGACTGGAGACCGGAAGACCCAGGGAAGGCTGAGGCAATAAACTAGGGAAGGGAAGCTGGTGGCCTGAACTTAGGCAACGAGAGTGGAGGATAGAAAGAAATGATGGACTAGACAGGTAATTACTTGGACTAGATTTGGTGACTGGCCAAGGAAGGGATGAGGGAGGGGGGAAAATCCTACTCAGCCTTGGCATCAGCCAGTGGGTACTGAATCTGTCTCGACCAATCGTAAGTGCTCAATGGAAGGAAAGAAACTATAACAAACCAAATAAACAGATATGTTCCCTTCCTTTAACATCAATACGACATTTCAAATATTTTTACATCATTCTCTGTCTTTTAAAATTTTATTATTTGTTTTGAACAAGTAATACATTCATATCGTTCAAAATTCGAAAGACCTTAGCAAGGTAAACACCAAGCAGTCTCCCTCCCTCTCATCTACTTGTTTCTTGTGTTTCTTTCCAGAGTCTTTGTGCAGATACCAGCAAATACAAATACCTATTACCCTTTTTTTCCACAAAAGGCATCAGCCTACTTTATACTATGATCTTTACCTTGATCATTTGTTTTGCTTTGCTTTATTTTGATTTGATTTTTTTAAACCTAATAGTATATCCTCCTAACTTTCCATATCAATACAGAGATTGGCTTCCTTCTTTCCTGTTTACAGCTGCATAGTATTCCATGGTGTGGATGTATCAGAGTTTGTTAAACCAGTTCCTCACTGTGGACACTTAGACTGTTTCCAGTCTGTTGCTATTATAAAAAAATGCTTCAGATAGACATCTTATATCTTCATCATTTTGTGTATGGGCATGTGTATCTGTCGAAATGGGTTTGACACATCAAAGGGAAAAGCATTTATAAATTTGATATATAGCAGTATGTTTTAAAAGTTGATCACTCTAATTTACTGAGGAAATTTTCTTCAAGATACTTTGTATTTTTATATATATATATATATATATATATATATATATGAACTAGTTTGGCATGGTAGCATCCTATTATTGTTCAATTTTATTAACCTTTAAAATGACATGTGTGCTATATTAAGTTAATATTTTTGTGATACCTGGGAAGGTAACTTAGGATATCCAGAGCACCACAAAAACAGGGCTTGGAGCCACTGAGATTCCAAATTTTAGTAACAATAAACAGGAAATTTAAGTAATCATTTTATGATTTTTCTCTTCCTATTTCTTAAAGCACTCATCTTTCTAAGAGATGACAGGTCCCTGATGCTAGCAGGTCATGGGCAGGCAAGAGGAGATACATTTATTACATGTTCAATATCTCAAGACTGCCTATGCTAGTATTGTTAAAACCAGGTGTTGATCAAAACAGAATCAAACTAACGAAAGTTTTTCCTGGACCTGGGGTGTTTTATAGGTAAAATAAGTTTAAGATGAATGTGTCCGATTACATATTTTAGATAAATTTGAAGTAGAAACAAGACAGCTTTTCCCTTTAAATCTCTGCTGCAAGAAACCTATTTCTAGTTTAGAACTGACAATGCAAATCCCAGGAGGCTTACTACCCACGGAAGTACATCTATTCTTTCTATCCATTGGCATGGGTTTTGGACGTTGACATCTTGTGAAACGCTTACAGCGCCCCTGCCAGCTGGGGCACACAATATTTCCTTTCTGGCACTCTCAGAGTCAGGGAGCCCTGCCTATCCTAGCTGCAGGTCTGCAGGTAAAGCCTGCTGAGTCTGTGGTAGTTCCATTTGCATCTGAGATTTAGTCAGTAGGAGAGTTGAGAGGATATTACATTTCTCTAAGTCTTACTTAGAAGCAGAGATACTGTTTGGACTATGGATACCCTTGAGCCTTCAGCAGGAGAAAAAAGAAAACAGTGTGGTAACAGGGTGCAGTGTCTTGGGTTTTCCTGCATTTGTAACATAACCGCACCCACCCCTGCAGACCCACCTGGCATCTGGTATCCATTGACCTCCGTTATGCCCAAACTGCCTGCCCCAGATGTTCACAAGATATGTATCTTGCCTCTCAACATTGAACTGTGACTGTTTCCTCCCTCCCTTGCCCTCCCCGCCATAATTCTGCAAGACAGGGACTCTTCCCTATCCCAACAGTTCTTAAACCCTGCTGTGCTTCAGAATCCCTGGGGGTGCTTGTTAAATTCCTGGGCCACTTGTCCTGTGTTTCTGACTCAGGCGGTCTGGGCCTGGGAATCTGCAATTTGACCAGCAGGCTCCATCTCCCATCCCGGGTGATTCTGACTTGGTGAGGAGACAACACTTTGAACAACCCTGTGCTGTTCATGGGGGGTGGGGGAAGGAGGAAGCAGGGGGCAGTGTTAGTTTCAGCTCCACCTTCTAGTAGGCCAGGGCTTCAGATAAGTCAATCTAACACCCTGTGCTTCTCTTTCCTCCTCTAAAGCACATGGGAACAGAGAGAAATTGCACTAGAGAGCTTAAACTCCCTGACCCGTTGTCTTTCCTTCTCACCTGCCTGGAAAACCCCAACTCTGGATGGCCCTACTGTCTGCCTTCTCTTCCCTGTACCCCGGCTACTGAGTGTAACTAGAGAAAATCACAGACGCAGGCTGACTGATGGTACTCAACCAAGCTCTCAACACTACAAATACCACGGTGCCCCTCCAGCCGGCTCACTCTCTCATTCTGTGTAAGGACCGTCCCAGATGTTCTTCTCAAACTTCAGACCCAGCCTCTTCCCCCACATCTTAACACGTGAACTCACTTTCCACTTCACAGATAAAATAGGAGCCACAAGAAACCTACAAGTGCACCTGTTTTCATGCCCATTTCCTTCTGTTACATTGTCTGTCCTCCTTGCTAAGCCAGTGTCTTCTCAGATGCTCTGGATCTCGTTCCACAGTGCTTCTCCCATCTCCTCCATCTCCTCTCAACCTCTTTCTCTCCGCAGTTATATTCCTACCACCCAGAGATTACACTGTTAACATATTGCTATATTTCCTTTTAGTCTTTTTTATACATACATAAACATACATTTTATACATCATTGGGATTTCTATCAGTTAGGGTTCAAACAGGGGAGCAGAGTCACCATGCTATGGGATTTATTATATGAATTGGACCTTCCACAGTTGCAAGGAGGAAAGTAAAGGCACATGATGGGGATGTTGGTGGAGCAGAGGAGTCGTTAACCAGAAAACTAAGAAGCCAAGCACATTATCCTGACTATGCAGGTGGGCCCAGTATAATGTGTCCTTATAAAAAGGAAGTAGGAGATTTGACCGTAGCAGTAGGAAATGTGATGACAGCTGGAGCCATGGGAGGAAAGGGTCCTGAGCCAAGGAATGCAGGTGGCCTCCAGAAGCTAAAAAAGGCAAGGAAACAGATTCTCTGCTAGAGCTTCCAGAAGGAACCAGCCCTGCTGACACATTGCCTTTAGCTTACTGAAACGGATTTTGGACATCTGGCCTCCAGAATTGTGAAAGAGTAAATCTGTGTCGTCTTAAGCCACTAAGTTTGGAGTTCATTACAGGAGCAAGAGGAAACAAATGCACACATTCAGTCATAAAGTGAGATCACTAAGGGAACATGTCTGAAGAAGGCTATTGAAAGCTGTCGCCTCTGTGTAGCTGTGTCCTCTATGGACCTGCAGATGCATCTGGTGCTGGGCCCGAAACCGCTGTTGGGTGATCAGCAAGGCCAGAAGCAAGAAATGCTGGACACACAGCAGAGAAGAGCTGGAAGCCTCTTAGTCACCTCTCGATCTGTCCTTCACTATATCTGGTCAGAGATGCCTTCAGAAAGCAATGGTGGCTTTGTCACTTTGGCCTTCTAAATCTCACACAAGTTTCTCTTTGGGCCAGCTCTAACCCATGTAGGGAACTGAATTCAGAATTCTGGGACCTATGGTTCCCAACTTAACTAAGTCTACACAGCCTATTCCAACCCATGATCATACAGTTTTATAGGTTTTCATCTGGCTTCCCCCCTCCCCTGTCCCGCCAACGTAACATAGCAAGAGCATTTTCCTATATCGTTGAATATTCCTCTAAACTAATTTGGAAGAAATTCTGATAAACCATTATTTATTTCACCATCCCTCTATTACTGGTAACTTAGAATGTTTTCTGTTTCTCTGTATTACAAATGGCACTGCAGTAACTCTCTGTGCATATAAATCTTTGTCAGTATCTCTGACATTTCTTGGGAATGGATTCCTAGCAAGAGGATTACTGAGTTAAAGGAAGTAGATTTCTACAGATCGTGATGATTCCTGACAAACTGCTTTCCAGAAGTGAGGTATCAGCTTTCATTCCTATTAACACTGGGCCCTGGCCTGCATTGAATACTATATTTTCAGTCCTTTCAATGAGGTGTTTCTTGACCTTTTCTGATGCTGATGATCATTATTGCTTGAGATTCGGATGTGAGGTTAGTGGGCTGCACCACTCACGTCCAGCTGGCTGATTGGGCTGGAGACACCTTCTTCCCTTCCCTCCATGGAGTTTGTACCTTCAGAAGCTGCACTCATGGGAAAGGGGACAACCTGCTCTGATAGGGAATCCAGCATTTCTCAGTCAGTAACTTGGGGGAATATATTGCTTAAAATGAAATATGTCCTCAGTAAACACTGTGTACAAGGGAAACCGCCATTCTTGTTTCACAAATAAAGAAGCAGAAATAAAATGAGAGCAAATGACTTCAACTATAGCTGGCAAGTCTCTAGCAGAGTCACAGTTAGCATTTACTTTCCTGAAGTTCTCATGATTTAAGACATTTCAAAGTATTGTAGTTATTGCACCAAAAACTAGATTCTGCATCAGACATAGGAAAGGAATGATGTTTGATTCAGTGCTAAAACACTAAAACACTGGTTAATTCCCATTGCAAAGATTTGAATTAATAAGGATAGTTTTATGACACACTATTTTAAATAATCTTTTTGATTCTCAGCTTTACTGTAATAGAAATGAAAAATAAAACACGATTGTCTAATGGAAATGACCCAAGGAGAAAAGCTCTCACACCAGAGGATGTTGTGTAGGGAGTGATTAGGCAGTCTGTGCTGCATGTTTTCCCAGATTTATATTTCAGCTGAAATGTAATGCTTTGGTGGAGAAGCAGTAATTGGTACATTGAGACAAGAAATTAATACTGAATTATCTTTTCTCCAAACTGCAAAGTGTATTTTTATATACAATCTTAGAATGCTAATAATCTAGTTTCCATTTATCAAAATTAGAGATGTCTAAATTTCTGATGAGTGGTTTGCTTTATGAAATCTTATTTTAGAGTTATCAGACTGTCTGAGATCTTTAGGGAATTTCTGCATTAAGTGAGACAACCAACAAACTAACTTCCACTTAACATGTACAAAATCATGGAAGGCTGAGCTACAAGGGACACAGGGACACAGCAGAGATGATCAGCGGTTCTTAGAGTGGTCCTCAAAACAGCAGTATCAACATCCCTTTGGAAATGATCAGAAATGCAGATTCTTAGGACCCAGCTCAGACCCTATTCAATCCGAAACTCTGGGGGTAGGGCTGAGCAATTTGTGTTTTGACAAGCCCTCTGATGCATGCTGAAGTTTATTTCAGAGCTACTGATCTAGGGTGATGTCTTTTTTCCGCAGGTGAGGATGCTGAAGCCCAGAGAGGTTGGATTTCATTCCCTAAATCATGTGAGAAGCTAATGGCAAAGCAGGATCAGACTCCCTAGTCTCTAGACAATTTCAACTGTCTTTGTACAACAAGTAGCTTCTCTGAGGTATTCAGTGAGGATGAAAGTGTTTAGCACTCTCTGCCAGTGCAGCCACGCCAGCAATGGGTAGTGTACTTAGAAAGGAAAATTTAGTGTTATAAGAAGTAACATGTACAATGCTTAGCCGCTAAGAAAATTCATCTCTGTGGAACAGACAACCAACCCTTCAATGACTTAGAGGAATAAGCTATTACTATACCTCTGGATTGGATATTTTAATCATAAGCATTAGGGAAAAGTCTATATTGAGATCACAAAAGTTCTCACAGAGGTCTATGTAAAATCTGCCCAGTTATCTGTCTTATAAAACGTAAAAAACTATGTAGCTCTACTCCTTTGGGGGTATTACCTTGTTCAAATGACCTTACTCACTGGGGGCAGGGAAAAAAGTGGGGGAGTTTTACCACATTGCATCTACACAGTTTATCTCTATGATCTCAAATCAAAGGGAACTTTTTCTATTTCTAAAGGCAAACTCTTATCATAATACCAATGGGAACAGAATTTGATAGAACTGATTTTTGTGGTATGTTAAGAATCTCAGAGATGGTAAAGAAAAAAATCAAGTAATTTCTAACTCATATTGTGACCTTATTAAATAATTAAGTTTCTCTTCATTTAATAAAGTTGCATTTCACCAGATGGAAGAAGGGATTTATTTAATTGAACTTTTTTTGTAGTCAGCAAGAACATCTTAAGTCTTACAATTATCAAGGATATGATACCTGAATTTTAACACTTTCTCAGTTCAGCAAGGATCAAATGACCCATGTGGCATTGTCCTTACTAAAATATAGGTCTACCTGTACAATGTAAACACGTATCCAAAATACCCAAGACACTGGCACTTTTAAGTTGTGGACATGGTCTATGTCTTTAGAAAGACTTGTAGCAAATACCTATGGAATTCTCATACAAATTCAAAGGTACACAAATGTGCCGCAATGACATTTCAGGAAAACCAGGATGAGACTGTGGGCAGAACATTATAGACCAGCCCAATAGAAATAGGAACGGAATGTGAGCCACATATGCAATTTAAAAATTTCTAGAAGCCACATTAAAAAAAAAACACAAACAGGTGGAATTAATTTTAATGATAGTTTTATTTAACCCAGTATATCCAAGTATTACTTCAACATGTCATCAATGTAAAAATTATGAAAGAGGACTTCCCTGGCGGTCCCATGGTGAAGACCCCGCCCTTCCACTGCAGGAGGCGCAGGTTCCCATCCCTGGTCAGGGAACAAAGATCCCACGTGCCGTGCAGCACGGCCAAAAAGTAAAAATAAAAACAAAAAATTATGAAGGAGAATTTACATTCTTCCTTGTATTAAATCTTTGAAATCCACTGTGCATTTTATATTTACCCACATCTCAATTCGATGAGCCGTATTTCAAGTGCTCAAGCAGCCACAGGTGCCTAGTGACTACAGGAGAGGACAGGACAGGTATAGACTCACTAATCCACTGAACATATTTCTAGATGCTTCCCTTAGCCTGCCTTCACCCCAATCCCAACTATCAAATTGTCGGGCTTACCCTCTGATCTCTATAAGCAGCTCCTCTGAAATGCCCCTTGGGGTTTCATTTTCCACCCTATTCTCCTTTTCTTTACATTTTCTCCATAGGTCCTGAGGCTTTAAATACTAGCCATATGCTGATGACTCTCAAATTTATGTCTCCAGCCCATACCTCTCCTCTGAGCTCCAGACCCTCATATTCAACTACATCCTCAACATTTCCTCTTGGATGTGTAATAAAAACCAAAAATGTAATGTGACTAAAATAAGTACTGATTACCAACCCCCAGTATAATCACCATATTTACTCCCTATAAACCTTTCTCAAGGCTATAAATGGTACCACTACCTACACAGTGGTTCAGCTAAATACTTCTCTTTCCCACACACTCACACCCCACATCCAATTCATCAGCCAACTCTGTTGGCTCTGCCTCCATAATGTATTCCGTAATACATAATGTATTCCAATTCCTCTGCACTTCTACTATTATAACCTGAGTCCAAGACACCATCACCTCCCTCTGGATTACTGCAGCTGTCTCCTAACTAGTCTCCTGTCTATAGTCGAGCCGCCATTTAGCAACAAGATTGAGCTTTAAAGCATAAAATATATCTCTCCCTTGCTTACAACTTGTCCACTGGTAATGAGAACAGAAAAAATTCTCAGCTTCATGAGTCATTAAGGAAATGCAAATTAAGTCCACAATGAGATACCATTTCATACTCACTTAGAAAGGACTATCATAAATAAGACATACAGCAACAAATGTTGGTGTGTATGCTGAGAAATGGGAACCTCATACACGGCTGGTGGGAATGTAAAGTAGTACAGCCACTTTGGAAAACAGTTTGGCAGTTTCTCAAAATGTTAAACATAAAACCACCGTACAAACCAGCAATTCCACTTCTAGGTAGCTACCCAAGAGGAATGAAAACATCTGTCCACGCAAAGACTTGCATGCAACTGTTCATAGCAACATCATTCATAGCAGCTGTAAACTGGAACAACCTGCACGTTCCTCAACAGGTAAATGGATAAACAAATCCTGGTATATCCATATAGTGGAACACGTTCAGC
This sequence comes from Eschrichtius robustus, assembly GCF_028021215.1. Lineage (NCBI taxonomy): Eukaryota > Metazoa > Chordata > Mammalia > Artiodactyla > Eschrichtiidae > Eschrichtius > Eschrichtius robustus. The sequence continues at coordinate 52,686,213 of NC_090825.1, forward strand.
AATAAAAAGGCACAAACTATTGACACACGCTATGGAAACTTAAAAACATTATGCCAAGTGAAAGAAGTCAGACACAAGAGACCATATACGCTATGATTTCATTTATGTGGAATGCTACAAAAGGCAAATTCTAAAAGGCAGAAGTTAGATTAGCAGTTGCAGGGGGATAGGTGGGAACAGGGAAAAACTGTAAGTAAGCATGAGGGATCTTATTGGGAGGATAAAAGTGTCCTAAAACTGATTTATGGTGATGGTTGCACCCCTTAGTTATTTAAAAAATCATTGAATTGCACACCTGAAATAGGTGAATTCTTAGATACGTAAAATATACCTTAATAACAATGTTTTTAAAAATAACTGCCCATTACAGTTAGAATAAAACCCAAACTCCTTACCATCGTTCACAAAGCTTTACACCCCTACCTAACTCTCAGACCTCAGTTCTTCCTGACCTCCTCTTTGCTCACTGTATCCCAGCTCCATTGGTCCTGATTCTACCCGTCTAACGTGCCAAGTTAAGATATTTATTCCTCTGCTAGGGATGCTGTTCTCTCAGATCTTCACACACCTGCCTCCTTCTCAACATCTGGGACTCAATTCAGAGAACTTCCCCAACTCCACCAGAGCCAAAGCAGAGACCCCCCCACCTCCCACAGCTCAGGTCATCATCTGCGACTTATTCATTCTCCTCGTGGCAATTACCAGTGCCTGAAATTATCTATATGTGCTGCTATGGTCTGAATGTGTGCCCCCATCCCAAATTTATATATTAAAATCTTAACCCCAAAGCTGATGGTATTAAGAAGTGGTGACTTTGGGAGGTGAGTGGTATTAGTGCCTTTACAAAAGAGGTTCCAGAGAGATCCCTCACCCCTTCCACCACGTGAGGACACAGAGAGAAGTCAGCAGCCTGGAAGAGGTTCCCTCACCCGTCCATGCTGGCACCCTGATCTCAGACTTCCCGCCTCCAGAACCGTGAGAAATACATTTCTGTTGTCTATAAGCCACCCAGTCTGTGGTATTTTGTTATAGAAGCCCGAAAGGACTAAGACGTGTGTTTGTCACCTGTCTCTCCCTGCTCGTCCGCCTGTTGAGGGACTTCCCAGCTTTTGGACCGTGTTCAGAACAGTAATTACTGACACGCAGGAGGTGCATATGAAGCCAGCCTGACTGACTTGCTGAATGTTCTTTGACGTTTATTAAATGCTCTGGGATGAAAACTATCCTTTGGTAAAATAATAGATAATAATTATATCTGTCCTTCCCAACTCACAGGGCTGTTTGTGAGGGTTGAATGAGAATTATGTGAAAGCACTTTGGACACAAAGCTAGCTGTTATTATTTTACAAGAAGGTTACCACATGATTCCCTTGGACCATCTTCCTGTTTACATATTGTGGGATCAGGAAAATACTGTAAATGAATGACACTTTATATACACCATGGTAAGGGAGACAGCATACAAACAACCATTTTATCTATGTGGTTATTTGAGGAAGCCAAAGCTCTACTGCTGTGTAGGACAAAAAATGCCTTTTCCTGTCACCTAATTCCATAGGTGAAAGAGGGTCTCATACAGCTTCATAGGAAACCAGCTATTCTTTTGGTGACGATGAGGAATCTGTAGGGAAGTAGATCTTTTTGTGTGCCCTTTGCCCTTGCCATGGAACAGGGGACATGGACAGAGCACTTGCCATATCTCCTGAGAATATAAAACTCAAAATTCCAAATATAGGAAACTGGACTTCAGACAGGCTCATTTCACGTAAGTCACTGAATGGTTGTCGGAGGGTAATGACTTTTCACTGCTCCTTAACTAAGTTTCTGAAGGAAGTTGTTTCCCTCCCTCCCTCCCTTCCTTCCTTCCTCTTTCTTTCTTTCTCCCCTCTCCCCGTTTCTTCCTTTCATTTGCAATAATCTTTTTTTTAAGACTTAATTTTTTAAGAGCAGTTTTAGGTTCACAGCAAGATTAAAAGGAAGGTTCAGAGAGTTCCCATATACCCCCTGTCCCCACTCATGCATAGCCTCCCCCATTATCAACACCACCTCCCCCAGAGTGGTATTTTTGACAACTTATGAACCTATGTTGGTACATCATTATTACCCAACGTCCACAGCTGACATTACTCTTGGTGTTGTACATTCTATAGGTTTGGACAAATGTATACTGACATGTATCACTTTTATGTTATCATACACAGCATTTTCAATTCCCTAAAAATCCTCTGTGCTCTGCTTATTCATCCCCTCTGATCTTTTTACTGTCTCCATAGTTTTGCCTTTTCCAGAATGTCATATAGTTGGAACCATAATATATGTAGCCTTTTCAGATTGGCTTCTTTCACTTAGTCGTATGTATTTAAGTTTCTTCCATGTCTCTTCATGGGTTGATAGCTCATTTCTTTTTAGCACTGAATAATATTCCATTGCCTGGGTGTACCAAAGTTTATTTATCCATTCACTTGGATACGGAAGGACATGTTGGTTGTTTCCAGGTTTTGGCAACTATGAATAAAGCTGTTCTAAACATCCATGTGTAGGTCTTTATCTGGACATAAGTTTTCAGCTCCTTTGGATAAATATCAAGGAGCATGATAACTGGATCATCTGGTAGGAGTATGTTTAGTTCTGTAAGAAACTTCCAAACTGTCTGCCAAGGTGCACTCCCACCAGCAATGAATGAGAGTTCCCGTGACTCCACATCCCCACCAGCATTTGGTGTTGTCAGTGCTCCAGATTTGGGCCCTTCTAATAGGTGCCTAGTGGTATCTCGTTTTAATGTGTACTTTCCTGATGACATATGAGATGGAGCACCTTTTCAAATGCTTATTTGTCATCTGCACATCTTCTCTAGTGAGGTGTCTGTTCAGGTTTTTGGCCCAGTTTTTTTATCTGGTTGTTTGTTTTCTTATTGTTGAGTGTTAAGAGTTATGTGTATGTTTTGGATAATAGTCCTTTATTAGATGTGTCTTTTTCCCCCAGTCTGTGGCTTGTCTTCTAATTTTCTTGATACTGTGTTTTGCAGAGCAGAAAAATTTAATTTTAATGAAGTCTAGCCTATCAATTTTCTTTCATGGATTATGTCTTCGATGTCATATCTAAAAAGTCATCACCATACCCAAGGTCATCTAGGTTTTCTCCTATGTTCTAGTTTTATAGTTTTAAATTTTACATTTAGGTCTGTGATCCATTCTTAATGGTGTTAACTCCATTAAGAGTTAACTTGGGGCTTCCCTGGTGGCGCAGTGGTTGAGAATCTGCCTGCTAATGCAGGGGACACGGGTTCGAGCCCTGGTCTGGGAGGATCCCACATGCCGCGGAGCAACTGGGCCCGTGAACCACAACTGCTGAGCCTGCGCGTCTGGAGCCTGTGCTCCGCAACAAGAGAGGCCGCGATAGTGAGAGGCCCGCGCACCGTGATGAAGAGTGGCCCCCGCTTGCCGCAACTGGAGAAAGCCCTCGCACAGAAACGAAGACTAACACAGCCATAAATAAATAAATAATTAATTAAGAAAAAAAAAAAAAGAATTAACTTGAGTTAATTTTTGTGAAGGGTATAAGGTCTGTGTCTAGACTCATTTTTTTTTCTTTTTTTTTAGATTCACTTTCTTGCATGTGGATGTCCAGTTGTTCTAGCACCATTTGTTGAGAAGACTATCTTTGCTCCATTCTTTTTCTTTTTTTAATGTACATCTTTAGCAAATTTGCTGAATATTCTTGAGAACTATTTTAAAAGCTATCAAAATCCTGCTTCCTCTCAAACTAAAATACAATTTCCCAACTGCTTTCTCATTTTAGAACTGTAATCCCCTTATAAATTCTTTAATGCAACAAGTTCCTCACTCTTAAAAGTTGTCTTTTTTTGTTGCTCTTTAACTTGAGTGTTAGTTTTTCTAGGAACAAAATACTCTGTTCAAAATACCTTTCCCTTAAAAATTTGAGGAGGTTTCCTAGTGTCAGTTAGCAACCAGTGTTTCTGCTGAGAAGTCTGATGCCATATTGATTTTTATTCTAAGTAATCTTTTCTTTCTCTCTCTCTCTCTATGGAAACTTTCTCTTTATCTTTAGTATTCTGAAATTTCATCAAGATGTGTCTATTTCAATCTGCGTAGCATTCTGTGGGACCTTTAAATCTGAAAACTTGTGTCACTGTTCACCTTTGGGAAATTTTCTTATATTATTTCGTTGATTTTTTTTTTTTTTTTTTTATTCTGCTAGTTTTAGTATTCTCCCATTCTGGAGTTCCTATTAAACCATTCCCACTCCCTTAGTTGTATTTTTTCTACATGACTTTGGTAGTGGTTTCCTCTATCAGTGTGATCACATCGTCTTTGTTTTTTCAGGGTTTCTTCAAAATTTCTGGATTTTTGGTAAGACACAATTCTACTTTTCTAGGGCTGATATTGAGTCTGTGTGTGTGTGTGTGTGTGTGTGTGCATGTGTGTGTATTTTAGTTTGTTTATTGGGATTTGAGGCTGGGAGTTAGAAATATGTGATGAACCTGCCGTATTGATCCAGGTTATCAAGTGATCATTTCTATGAAGCTGGATCCTGCCTGTCCTACGCTTTGAGGTTCCCTGTTTGGGATTTCACAATACTTTCCTCAGACAAACTTTTGGAAGAAGTATTTTTTTGTGGATGTGGAATACAAAAATTATTCCTTTATTGCTCTGGTTCCATATAAGTCAAGCTTGGCCATTCTAGGTTGTCATATTCCTTTTAAGGTTCCACTTGCTGTTAATATTTGTGACTGTTCTTAATTATTCTATTATTCTATATGGAATATAAATGCAGCCGTCATAGGGAAAATAGGGTTCAAATTTTTGTCCTGTAATTCTTGAAAAGAGATAGTTCTTTTATGTGGTTCAGGGCTGGAGGTAGAAGGCTTTTTAAAACAGGCTGCTTGGAGAATTAACCTTATGTCAGTAACACCTTTATAAGTTCTAGACATTTTAAGGGAAGAGAGATCATTAGAGAAGGAAAGTGGTCATGCTTCTCAACTCTGTAGTCTGGGAACCAGTCAAAGGAATAATAATGTTGCAGCCAGAGTAATCAGAGCAGATATGGCTAATAGGTTTCAACTTGAGTTGAAATAAATGATTGATAGGGGCTGCCTGGAGCACAGCTGTGTTGGAAAAGATTTTGAGGCCACATCTGGGTTCACAGGACAAAGTGTGATTAATGATGTCTGCCAAGGTTGTGAGAGGAGGTGGCGGTGGTAGCCATGCCATGTATTTTTAATCCCTGAATAAGAATCTTCTGATGAATAGAACTATTCATCCATGAGGTTGCCAGATTGCAGTTGGAAGATTATGGGCATATTCTGACAGCATGGAGATAAGATGCTAATGCTATTTGGACTGATTTTATTCAACTTGTAGTCAGTATGATTTCCTGACACTCCAGAGCTAGTAAGTTGGAGAATAAAATATGTCATATCTGTATGCCTACTGCTTGGTTCAAACTCAAGCCAGGATCATAATGCTTCCCAGTGCAGACACAAACAGCATGTTACACAGAAAAATGGGGTATTAGGCTATTCAAATGATCATTCTAATAATAAACTTTCTGTGCCCCAGAAGGCAAGGTTGGATTCTTTTTCACTTGCTTTATTTAATGCTTTGTTCAGTCAGCATAGAAATATATAAAGAAGAGAGTGATATTTACCCACAATATTTCCAGAGATAAATATTGCTAATAATTTGGTTGAGAACCTTCTAGACTCTTTTCTATGTATATGTTTAAGTTTAATGGGATCATACCATGCATACTATTTTTAGCCTAAATTTTTCATTTGATGAAGTCTAGACCTCTTTCTAAGTTAATAATAAAGATGACTGCATTTTAGTATCTAATGGGTCAATAATATTTTATTGTGTGTATGTACCATCATTTATTTAATCGCGCTTCATAGATTGTTTCTCATAGTTTGGTATTACAGCAACACTTTGATAAATAACCTTGGGCATAAGGATTTGTTTACTGATTGTTTCCTTAGAGTAATTTTTTAGAAGAATATTTGCTGGGACAAATTTATAAATTTTTATTTTCATTTTAAGAGTTTTGATAATGTCTTCCAAAAGGTGTTAACAATATACTTCATAAATCTTAAAGAGAGTGACATAGAAAACACAATAAATTGTTAGGATCGCTACTCTGAGTGAAGAGCCTGAAGTACTCCGCACCCACCCACTCACACAGTCTCTTTTCCTAACTGATAACATTATGTATCTTGATTGTAGAGACCATTATAATTCAAAACTGCAGCATCCAATTTAGAAGTAGGCACTTGGGGTCTATGGAGTGGAGCCAGATATGATCACAGGGGGTTGCTTTATTCTACAGACCAAATGCTCCATGGCTCCAGCTGTCCCGACACTGCTGAGCTCTTGGGAGGGACCAAGCATTCTTTCCTGTACTTCCTAGAACATGCTGGGCTCGTGTGGACAGATTATGCAGGCCCTCAGTTGCATTGTGCTGATTCATCTCTGAGGTTACCTGCAGGCCTGCAGAGTTTGGGAGGCTGGGAAATAGAGGGCAGGTGAAGTCTGGAGGAGGACGAGGCTGCAGTTCCCCAGATGAGGGGCAAGGCAGAGTGCCTCTCAGAGTGAATGTGATGAGGATTTTTGAGTTAGTGACCTCCTTCAGGGAAGACTCAACCTTTAATGGGTCAGGGCAGTGCTCTTTTACCTAAATGCCCTTTCTCTATTCACCATGAGACTCTTCTCTCTCATCCTGTACCATCGTTTTCTTTGTCCTTGAAGTACTTTTTGACCTTCAAAATGTCCCCTTTGTCATTTGTGGCACTTGAAAAAGTGTTCGGTGTTGTGTATAAATACTGTAATAAATAAATCTCAGTTAATATTATCATAAATTGTAGTCAATAGTATCTATAAAAAGTAGGAAACTAAACTTCAAGTAATCTATACCTACACATTTTAGGGGGAAAAGTTGTCTTTGTTTAATTTTCAAGTAATAGCATGAATACTTAATGATTCCAGCTTCAAAGGTTTCATTCTTCCTATAATTTTTGTTGTGTTGTTGCATTTTAAAAATTGGTAACCAGAGCAACTAGGACAACTACCTCTGCACATTGGAATGCACAGTGAGCCAGAAGGCATGATGGGAGACTGTTAGCTCACCCGATTCGCAGGGCGAGTTTCCAAACACACCCAGTCTGAGTAGGTGGCATGAGCAGTCATTATCAGTGATAACTGAGTTTAGTTTCAGACCTAGAAAATCCTAGTGGCAAACACACACACACACACACACAATGTCCCATGAGACTAGAAAAAAGTGCAATTTTCACATGCCATTTGTTTTTTAAAATGATGTTAATAGTAGAATTTTTTTTCTTTTCTTACAAAAAGAAAAAGACTTTAAGGGTAGGAAAAAAACTCCAAATGATGGAGAGGTTAGAAATGTACTGAAATTTAGTTCTGGAGATTTTCCACTCTGTTTTGCATTGGGAATTCGTAAACTTTTTTTCTTTGTTTACAAAAGTAATACATATATGCCTATTGCAGAAAATGTATGTATAAAAGTTTGAAAAGGAGAATAACAATAACTTACATTCCTATCATCCAGATACCACTCAAATACAAGCAGTTTTGTTTCTTCTTCAGTATATATACATATATATATGACTATATACACACATAATATCTCCTCTTTATCTTCTGAGTTTGGATCAGATTTTATACATATTTTTGTATCTTGTTTTCTTTACGGAAAATTTTATCATGACAATTTCCTCAAATTATTTAATATTTACTTAGCAACTATTTTTTAAGTGCTTACAATGTGTCAGGTATTTTTCCAGGTACTTGGGATATATCTAATTAAAAAATAGACATGGCCCTTGCCCTCTTGGAGTTTGTAGTCGAATGAGAAGACATGCAATTAAAAAGCAACTATAATGGAATGAGGTAGTAGCATAACATGGAATAGAAAATATGAGAGTAGCACCTATCTGGTAAGACTTTCTAGAAGTGAGCAGATAGCTAAAGGATTAGTAGTGGCTAGCCTATAAATATGATTGCTTTTACGGCTTCATAATATTTCACAGTATAAACATGCCCCAATTTAACTAGTCTCTTATTATTGGGCAGGTAGGGTGTATCTGATTCCTTACCATTATAAATACTACTGTAATGAAAAAGCTTATATTTAAATCTTTGTTAACATTGCTGATACTTGTATCAGATTCCTAGAAATTAAACTACTAGGTGAAAGAAAACAAACCTCTTGATATTTCTTAATACATACTGCTGAATTGCTTTCAAGAAAGGTTACACTTCTCTACACCCACACCTGAAGACATGATGGTACCCATGAAGCTATTCTCTTGCTGCTATTGAATATTGTCATATAATAAAAAACACCAAACTGATAGGCAAGCAATATATTTAACTGTGGTTTAATTGATCTTTCTTTAATTATCAGAGAGACTAAATATTCTTTTTCACATGTTTTGGTCTTTTGGGTTCTTCTTTAGTGTAATTATCTCTTTATGCCTTTTACCTAATTTTCTATTGGAGGTTAAGGAGGTTTTTTTTTGTGGGTTGATTTTTAAGAGCTATTTTTATATTAGGGATTATTTGATGTGTGTGTGTATGTTGTGTGTGTGTGTGTGTGTGTGTGTGTGTGTGTGTGTAGGGGTGGTTTTAGGAATGATTTGTCCTCCAGAAGTATCACGTTACTTGGATCATTTGGAGGTATGGTTTCCTGTCGTCGTACCTCGCTACGAACAAGAATGGAAGGTTATTGAACGAGCATGGATGCCGAGCAACATTGGTAAAAGGCTAAGCAATCAGGCCATAATCTTGCTTTAGATTCTCCTGTTCCAAATGAATCAGCGTGGGAAGCCCTCTAAAAAGAATGTCAGAAGTCTCATGCTGGACAAACATGAAGGCAGGTAGGGATTTAAGATGAAGTGACCCTTTATTTACTGATTCACTTAGGTCCATTTCCTAACTACACGAAGCCAGGAAAAGAAACTGCCCACCTGAGAGTAGCACCCATCTCCAGTGGAGGACAGGTCGTGGGTGTTAAGCCCCAGGGCCAAGTCTGTAGGTCTCTCTTATCAATCCTGGAGATGAAGTTTGGGAAGGTATCTCACCTGGGAGAAGCCATTGTGGGGCTTAGGAAAGAAGTGGATGTTTAGTCAGTCATCAAAATATCACAAGCCTAGAAGCTTCAGCCTAGGGACCAAGGAACATATATGGGGAATTCTTCATCTACCATATTGCCCAAGAGAGATTTTGCTTTAAAGCCGGGATCAGAGAGCCTAATTTGATTGGCCTCGTGGGTTTTAGAAAAGAACTAGAAATCTGTAGAAGTGCTGTTAAGTTTTTATCTGTGACCTTGTGCTAACCTAAGGATAACTCTAACCCAGAAAATTACCTTCTGCTTCAATGGTTGGCCCTATACATGAAATTTTAAAATTTCTTATTACCAAGCTATAAATTGATTTGATTCCTTTTTCAATAAATATGAACAACACTATCTATATAGAGTTTGGTATTGTGCTATTTAACTTGACATCATTTTCCAATTTCATTAAATATCTTCAAAAATGTGTCTTTTAATGATTGTATAGTTTTCCACTAAATAGGCATATCACATTAAATTAACCAATTTCTAAATTATCTACTATTTTAAAAACTATAATAAACTCTTTAATGAGCACCTGTGTACATAACTCTTTTTTATGCATTTCTTATTATCTTCTTAGGGTGAAAATTAGAATTGGGCCAGCCTGGGGAATTTCATCCCAAACATTTATATTTTAAAATGGATATCATACTGTACATATTGATTTCCACCCAGATTTTTCACTTAGCAGATTGTGAGCATTATTCCATATCATTAAATATTCATTGAAAACATGATTTTTCTTAGTGGCCATATGATAATTGAGTTTTATGATAATTTAACTTTTTAAAAATGTATCATCATTTATCATTTTTTAGCCATTCTCTATTATTAAATAATCCAGTTATTTCTACTTTTGTGGTGTTATAAATATTGTTACTGTGAACATCTTTGTATATACATTTTATTTAATTACAAAAACAGAATAGAATAATGAACGTTCTCATCCTATTATCCAGCTTCAACAACTATCAACAGATGCCAATCTTGTTTTGCTTATGACCTCCAAATTCCTATTCCCCAGAGGATTATTTTAAAGCAAATAGCCCAGAACATTTTTGTCTTATAGGAAATAGGAAAATGGTCGTTTGAGGCAGATAACGTTTCATGGTCTTTTTGTTGAACATATCCGGCATTTTTAATTCAGTAATTTATTAGAAAAAGTGTTAGAAGACTCACCAGAAGTAGAAAAGAACATTGTTGAAAATGTGGTTCTCAAATAAACACACCGTTCTTAATTTTAAGTAAATTAATTATAATTAAGTAAAATTTAGGTTATGCCTGATTGTCTGAGGACAAGGAGTCATCACTGGTATTTTCCAGCCAAAGATTGTCTGAAATAGAGGAAGTAAGTGTGCTTTCTAGATAAACAAACGTCACCTCTAATCTCCACAAATTGTAAAGACAGAAAATGTTGAAAGTAACTAGAAGACGTATTTACTTTATAAATGATATACAATTTTCTGTAACTTCATTTTGTGCTTTTAGCACTGAAGCTAGAAAGAAAAAGAGTGAAGGAATGGTTCATATGAGGAGACGGATTTTTCAGTGTGATCCTCTAAAGTCAGTAAAGAGGCCTTTTAGAGTGTGGTGTGCCATGTACCCACCCACCATGAGCCATGGGAGGGAGATCACGGCAATAAACACATCCCTAAAATATTTAAGTACCTCATAGATCAGGTGTCAGCCGCAGACGTTCCCCCTTTTTGTAAGCCAGCTGAATCTTCCCTGCACAGAACATTGTCAACCACTTCCTCATCCACACACTCCGGTGTCCTCCAAGAGGCCCCTTCCCTAGCTTTTGTTAGTCAACAAATACGTATTAATAATTCACAGGGGAGGTAGTAGGCACTGCTTGTAAATTGCTTCACTCACCATAAATATTACAACAAAAATATTTTTTCCAACCGTAGGACCAACATTTCCTTAGTTCTGGTTTTGAAATCATCTATATGCTTCCTCCTTTTCCCTCACTGACTTTAAACTCTTCGATCTCTCTTTGAAGCAGTCTGATTTAGCTTTTTTCTTCCCTTGTTTTCTTTAGTAGCATTTTGTTTTCTTATTATTTTCTCCCACCATTCTTTTATTTTCAATAACTTTATTTGCCCAACTTTGCCATATTTGCAGTTCGCTACCTAAGATTTGATTGGCTCTTACCTCCTCTATCTTCTCTTCCCTGTGAAAAACCAAAACAAAAACACTGTCAAGGACATGTATTCACCCTTAAAATTATTGCCTTGCTTTTCTGCTAGAGGAAAGTTAGCCCAACTAGGGTGACATTATTTTATATCTCTTTTTTAAAAATCCAAGGATTTAACTAGAAAAGGTAATTTTGATAAGCTTTGCTTTGAAAACCTAGCCCATTTTGAAAGCAGTTTTACATATGAAGGCATGATTCAGGATTGATTACTAGATGAAAGATGTTTCCTCAGTAGAGAGGGTTGGCAAGGTGGTAATATGGAGAACTTTCTCTTAGTCTAGAGAAGAGGTTTTTTAGGGCATTTATGCTGTAATTGCCAATATACTACATGTCTCTCTCTATTTCTCTCTCAATTTCTGCTAAGATTTCTGGAAAAAGAAGAGAAAAAGAACAAGGATATGCTCTAAAAAGAAGAGAGTTAGAATTTGTGGAAATTGCTTTAACAGTACCCTGGAAAAATCAGCAGTTACAGGAATATTCCTTAATCAGAAATAGTCAAGGTGTGTCAGTTGGGGAAAGTGGTCCAGAAATTTGAGGTTTGATTTTTGGGAAGGTAAAGTGTGTGTTAATTCAATTTAAACTCAGAATAAACCCAGGGTTAAATTAAACAATGATTAACAACAAAGATTATGAGAAAGGAGGATGTAGTTTTATATTTATTTAATCTTATATTTCTTTAAATTACATCCTAATTATGTGTCCCATTTAAACAGCAATTATGTAGTAATATTAATAAGTATTTGTGCTTGTCTGATTTAATAAAGAATTTTACTTTCATGTAAAGAATGATAATTACAGGGGAAAACACACTAATCTTTATTTCTCATTTAATAATGCCTATGAGACATCATTTTTGGGTAAAAGCCATAACCACCAACAACACTATGATAGTTGATACTATTTATAGTTTAAATGTTTATAGTTTAAGTCCTAGTAATGGGATAGGGTCCTCTAAAGATTGACCTTGGAAACACAAATTTACAAAAAGATAGCAAATGTTAGGCCAACTCAGTTGCCTTTCTCATAACAAATAACCATCAGCAAATATTTTAAATTATATAACTTAATTATATAACTTAATTATTTGCTATGTACATAACCAATAGAATTAGATAATACTTTACAAATATTATCTGATGTAATTCTTTTTCCTGGAAAAATCTTAGTTGTCCTGTTTTCTCCCTATTGTATCAATGGTATTTATTGGTCAAGAAATGGTGAATGATACAGTCTAGAATAAAGCAATGTTCACTTTCAGGAAGGTTATTAAAGTACAGAGCAGAGACAGTAGTCTGAAAGCCTAAAACATTTTTGATTTTCAAGAGATCTTAAGGCTCTTAAGAGAGAATAGGTTTGGGGAGAGATTTTGAAAACTTGCCTTCATGTATGAAATTCTTTGAACTGAATTGGTATTGAGTAAGAAATATACAACAGTATTTTTTTCTTTTTGGTTTAATAAGAAATATATAACAAGACATAATAAGAAATATATAACAGTGTTTTTTCTTTTTAGTATAAAATTAGAGAATTTCTACCATGAACTCTTGGGAAGCTCCATGTCCCCTGTGGTTCTTGGGTGGTAGAGGAGGAATGACTGAGGGAGGTGTCTAGGGTTCCCAGGATTCTGGCCACCATAGTGGAGGATAAGGTAAGTAGCAAGGAGGGAGTGACTAGCAGACCTGAGAGAGAACAGAGATGATTCAGGTTGTGAAGATCAACAACTGCAGGCCACGATGGGGCCTCAGATGTTAGCAGTGGATACAATGAAGACACAGGTTGATGATCAAGATCTGGAGGAATGAGCTCCACCCAAGCAGAATTCAGCACATGCAGTAGACGCTAATGGGAAACAGATTCCCTGCCAGGACCATACATCAGCACCCCTGGGATGGCACCCCAGATTATATTGGATTTGAGCATGTACTAAAAAAAAAAAAAGGAATGTGTTTTAAAATAGAAAGAACTACATTACATGAACGATGGCAAGATTAAATCTGCCAACAGCAGGAATGGGAACCAGATAGTTCCTTTCAGTTAACAAAAAATAGTTTTCATTTTACACATCTGAGTCTTGTAACTCTGTGAAATTTGCAACAGAAGCAGTCACTATCTGCAAAGAACTGGAAGCTTTAGAGAGACATTAGTTTTCAAATAATTGCCCTAGACCACAATTAAATGGATGTCAGAGATATTCTGATTGTCTATGTCAACATTATGCTTTTTGGGCCTGATTTATCTGGACCCCACATCATTAGGCACAGTTGATTCCTCCCTGATCCTTGAAACACCCACTGACCTTGATTTGGGGGACTTACAGACTTCAGTTCCCTTGCCTTTTCTCTGATCCTTCTTTTCCTTTGAAGGACACTCTTCCTTTGCCTTAGGGTTCTTGCTTAGGCTCCCTGCCCTTCCCACCCCAGTTTCTGGGGAATCTCATCCCTGCTCATGGCTTTCACTATCATCAAGTGCTGGTGACTCCCAGATCTAACTCTCCAGCCCACTACTCTTTACAGAACCTCAGATTTACATACTCAGTTATCTCCAGGATAATTCTGCATCAATGTCCCACAGCCTATAAAACTCAGCATTTTCAAATTCATCTCTTTGTGTCACACTGCCCTGCACAAAATAGATGCTCAAATATTTATTGTAGACACAATGTATTATAATTGCCTGTTTTTTCATCTTTCTCCATCAGACTATAAATATCTATGAGCAGGAATTCGTGTCTGCCTCAAAATCTGCTGCTTCCCCAGCATCCAACACAGGGTCTATATGACTTAGTAGATGTTTCAATTAATACTGCTGGAATGATGAGAAAAGAGAATAATTGCTTTGGAATTTAAAAGAGAGTTGATTCTAGGGAGGTCAGGGGGAGAATTTGTGGGAATGTTCTAATTACTACTGTTGCTTAACAAATTACCCCCCAAAATTAGTGACTTAAAATAATCGTTTATTTTGCTCCTGATTTGGGGGTCGGGAATTCGGGCAGGCCTTGGTGGAACAATTCTTTCCTAGGGCGTTGACTGAGGCCGTCATCTGAAGGCTCTATGGGCTGGATATCCAAGATGTCTCCTTCCTTGATGGGCAGTTATGCTAGAGCTCAGCTGGGCTGTAGACCGGAGTATCTAGATGTGGTCTCTCCATTGTGGTAGTCTCAGAGTATGTGAACTTTTTACTTGGTTCCTGGTTGCCCCCAGAGCAAGCATTCCAAGACAAGCAGGTGGAAGGTACATGACCATTTCTGGCAGAGCCTTGGAAATTATGCAGCATCCCGTCTGCTGCATTCCATTGGTTAAAAGAGAATCCCTAAAGGTCAACCTACATTTAAAGAAGGGGACCTAGACCCCACCTCTCAGTGGGAGAAGTATCAAAGAATTGGAGGGCATGTTTTACAATTGCCACCAAGGGGTCTGGATTTTAGTTGAGTTTCAGCAAATACATAGAATTTGAGTAGTTGTAAAACTTGAATGGGTGGCAAGAAGGGCTAAATAGGCTCCTAGGTGCATTGAAACTTATGGCGGAGAAGATTGACCTAGCGTCTGAGTCACAAACGATGAATAATCCAGTTTGGCATGAGTGTAAGATCTGTGGAGTGAGACTTGGAAGGTGAACCTGGAAAGATATGGAGCCTTGCATGCCAGGCTAAGAATGTTGGCCTTTATCTTACTGATTTGTTAGAGAGTAGCATGATCAAAGCAGTATTTCTGGAAGATTAATCTGGTATGGGGATACAAGATAAATTGGAAGGGCTGGACTTTAAGCTAGGAAATCATTTAGAGGGCTATTGCCATAATCTTGTTGGTGATGGGGACCAGAGGCAGGGGAGCAGAGATTAACATGGAAAAGAAGCAGTGAATGGGAAAGTTACACGAAGGAAAAATCAACAAGACTTGATGACTGACTGGCTATGGAGGGAATTCTGAGAGCTGGGGCATTGTCTGCTTCCTATGAACGCAAAACAACGTGGCTCAGGCTTCCTTTGCCAGTGGTGATCTGAAGAATTCCTTACCGCCTGCTCCTGCATTAGGCATCTAATTGAATAAGTACAATTAATCTTCATCCAAGTGATATAATATGTAATACTGTGGTTTGAAATTATGAACTACAATAGTTGGAAGAAAACATCAAGGGGACACTGTTTTAAAAATTTCTCCTTTGTCTCTCTTCTCTGCCACCTGCTTCATGAACATCATATGCTGAATCCTTATATTAGATACCACCATAATTGTTAATCTATTTATGTTTTTTTCTTTATGAAAACCACTCAAGGAAAAAAACAGTACAACAATAACAGCAAGAACAACAAGAAACACCAATTGTGCTTCATACTATCTGCCATTTTACCCTGTTTGAGAAGACCTCTTGACTTTCCTTGTTGATCATCCATATTTCCATGGGCATGAACAGGCTGAGCTATGGAAATCACTCAATGTTTTTATTTATGGCCTATTCCACAGCTTTGAAATTAAGTTTACATCTGGTGTTAGTAGATATTCATTACCTTTCTAAAATGCCATTTAAAAAACTGATTGCTTGGGGACTAGATGGCAAAGGAGGGGACATTTCACACTCAGATGGTTGACCCTGTTCATAAAATGCTACATTTAGACAGGCTCCTATATTTATGGGTTTACTGCTACGTCTACAAGTGGGCCGGGCTAACTCTCCTGGGCTCCTTTGCATCTTTCTGATTTAAAACAATTGTTATCTTGTTTCTAGAGTAAAGCTTTTGTGTTCTGTGAAAATAATATGCATGTGGACAGCAAGACATAAATAATGAACCATCTAAAGCAACATTCCATCTAGCTAACACAATTTGAGAGGATTATTTATATTGGGCTTTTGTTTTAAACACAACAAATGGAAAGAGGAGAAGAGGCAACCTACTAGAAACGAAAAACTAAGAAATAAACAAGTCATTCTTCACAAAGAACTTCCCGCGACATATGCCTGTGAGGCTCGGAAATCGTTCAGTCCTAGAAGTTGTAAGCCAAGTCTTCTCCAAGGTGCTTTTCTTTCCCCCAAAGAAATCATAACAGGTATATATATATATATAGATAGATCTATAATGCCTTTCTGTTGGGGAAATGAAAGTACTTTCAAAACAATCTCATAACATTGCGATGGAGGAAACGATGGCAGGTTTTATATTACCCCCATCATACAGGTGATGGAAGCCCTGATAAATGGAGTTGGTGACAAAGTCACAAATAGACGCTAGGCTTTCTGATGTACAGCTAGGACTTCAGTAGTTAAATGAAAAATATGTTTCTGTTTTGCTCAGCCCTTTGTCCTATTGCAGAGAGAACCTTTCTTGTCAGTTTTAACCCTTCCTCATTCCTACACAGACATGTATTCCCCTCCCCCGCAAAAGATAGGGCTCTTGACTCAGATTTTAAATTTGAATCTCATACTACAAAATGATATCATAGTCAATAAGTGCTAAGATCAAAAAAAAATTAGGTGGAGTGTACCCCCCCTTCCCAATAACAGCTTTATGATCATAAACAAATGGACCAAATGTTTGGGTAGTATAGTAGTTCATTACTGTTTGAGGATCATATGCCCCTTTGGAAATCTGATAAAAGCTATAGATGACCCCCGAGAAAGATGCACAGCCACATTTACAAGGTCTCCTGAACCAGTACCTTCTTCAGTGGGTTCATGAATGGTCTACGTAAGAATCCAATGTATAGATCTTCCTTTACCTACGATGGGGTTATGTCCTGATAAACCCATCATAAGTTGAAAATATCCTAAGTTGGAAATGCATTTAATACACCTAAACTACAAACATCAGAGCTTAGCCTAGCCTTCTTTAAACATGCTCAGAACACTTACATTAGCCTACAGTTGGGCCAAATCATCTAACACTAACCCTATCTTATAATAAATTATTGAACATCTCATGTAATTTCTTGAATATTGTACAGAAAGTGAAAAACAAAGTTTATATGGGTACAGAATGGCTGTGAGTGCCTCGGTTGTTTTCCCTTGTGATTGCATGGCTGATTGGGAGGGAGGTGTCCAGGATCACCAGAGAGTATAGCCTGGGAAAAGATCAAAATTCAAAATTTGACATATGGTTTCTACTGAAAGCGTATCGCTTTTGCACCATCGTGAAGCTGAAAAATTGTAAAATTGTAAGTCGAACCATCATAAGTTGAGGACCATCTGTCATAACTCAAGAGAGAGACTTTGGATTAAATCCTAGCCCCACCTTACTGAGTGACTTTGAGAAAAACTATTTAATTTCTCAACACCAAATTTTTATCTATAAATGGAGACAGTACCATTGAATTGGGTTATGGAGGAGATTAAATACATAATGCATATAAAGCATTTGGCACAGTGTCTGGCACATAGAATGTGTTCAGTATGTGACAGTTCTTTCCCCTTATGAGATATTTAGCAGGGAAATGACTGATGTTGGGAGCAAGCATCCTGAAGCTGATACTCAGGCCCACTTCAACCTGATGGCTGAGAACATTAGGCCAGGGGGCAAATTAGCATAATTAGTCAAGGGCTGGAGCCTTTCAAAGTCTAAATCATTCTAGTTTACCCTGTTAGCCAAATCTTTTGACACTCCTTCTACATTATGTTGGTTCCCCATGGTGTGAATCCTATCTTCCCAGGATAGAATGCAAAGCCCCAACGTTTCTCAGTTTCCTTTGCCTCCAGGGAGCATGTGACTTAGGTTCTGCTAATCAGATGCACACACAGAGATATGGATACAGGAGTGATTTATGTGAGGAAGCAGGTGGGGTGCAGGGTATCTATTTTGCAAGCACAGATGGTGGGAGTGGCAGTGTAGTTCTGGAATCACCAGGAGCAGCAATTCCCTCCCCAGCCAGTTCTACATTGGGGTTCTGGGGATTGTTTCTGGAAGCTCACTCCACAGCCTGTTTCTATAGTTCTTCCAAAGACTCTGTGAGGATTCTAATATCTTTTAATAAATCACTTCCTACTTTAACCACATAGAATTGATTCTGCGTTTGGCAGCGAAGAACCCTGAGTTGTACGATGTTGAAACGTCCCATGATCTCATGTCATCTTCCTCCCTGCCACCACGATTCCCTTGCATTAATTATGCAACATGGTTAAGTGTAATAAAGGGTCCTAACATTCTTATATAAGAATGGAGTTTCTGTAAGAATGAGGCTTTCTATAAATAAGGGTACAGACTCTTCCCACCCTGTGTAGGGTCCTGAGTGGTGTCCTTGGGTTGCCAGCAGGGAGGTTCTTGTAGCCTTTCCTGCCTTGCCAGCAGCCTGGACCAGCAAGTAGTCTTAAATGTTCCTCAAGTGTTCCTTCTACTTTATTCACATCACATGCAGGCAGTTCTTATTAGTTTGGCTGTTTTAGGAAGCCACATAGTTGGTAAGGAACTTCGGTGAGCAGGACAGTAATAGTGGTAGTTTGAGCTAAAGATTTTTATGCAATTATTATTTTTATTAAAATGAAGGTCTCTTCAGGAATGAGGCCACATTATTACATAAACAGATTTTTTTCCTCCTAGACTTTTTTTGGGTTCTTCTATCAACCTACACAAGTCTTGGACTGAGCAAACTTTAGATTAACATAGAGTTTTAATAAAGCTGGTTTAAAGTCATGTGGTGGCAATCGTTTTATCCATTCATTCAATAATTATTTATCATGAGCTACTCTATGTCAGACATTGTGCTAGGTGTTAGCACAAATAAGGTGCTAGATAAATGTTTGGTTTGCTTTTGCCCTCAGGCCTCTCATAACCTAGTAGGAAGACAGACAATTCCAACATAGTCTGTGCTGAGATCTGTTTCTGCCATAACTTGAAATGTCTTTTTTTTTTTTTTTTTATAGGTAAGATGTGGATTTATTTAGAGAGAAACACATTCCACAGACAGAGTGTGGTCCGTCTCAAAAGGCGAGAGTGGTCATGGGAGACACACACTCCACAGACAGAGTGGGGGCCATCTCAGAAGGTGAGAGCAGCCCCAAGATATGGGGCGGTTAGTTTTCATGGGTTGGGTAATTTCACAGGGTAATGAGTGGGAGGATTATTCCAACTATTTTGGAGAAGCAGCGGGGATTTCCAGGAATTGGGCCACCGCCTACTCTTTGGCCTTTTTTGGTCGGCCTCAGAACTGTCCAGGCACCTGTGGGTGTGTCATTTAGTTAATGCATTACAATGAGTGTATAACAAGGCTCAAGGTCTACTGGAAGGTGAATCTTCTGCCATCTTGGGACTTGTTGGTTCTAGCCAGTTTATGTCTATCCTCAAGGACTATGTCATGAAATGTCTTTTTTTCTGTAAGTGTACTCTTTTTTCTCAAGTATTTGACCCTCCAGTAAGGGAGACCCCCTTCTTCTGCCTGAAACATTAACAATTTCCTGAAATTTGACCCTTATTGAGGTCAGGAATACATCTTTAAGTTTAGTATCACTAATAGCTTTTGGATGGCATTCAGATGTCTGCTTCCCACCTGGATTGGGTGACCAGTGGATTTAGGTCAGCACACCTGTATTTCTTAGAGTTTCTTGGTGTCAAGGAATCGCTGATTTTAGCTAATTCAATAAGAAGGAAGTGTTATTGGTAACTCAGAGAATCAAAGTAAAAGCCAGAGATTAAGACTTGGAAAAGTACTGGAACCACAGCAACTCTAGGTCTAGTTAACGGGAGCTAATTGATAGCTTTGTCCAGAGATTGCTGTCCTTGTATTACTCTTCTCAAGATTCAAAATCCAAGGATAGCCCACTCCTGGAATGACAAGACCATCAAAAGGAAATAGGCAATTCCTTAAAAATAAATTGGGATGCTTGTATCAAAAGGAGGCAGAATGGAATCAGGGCAGCCAAGTACCATATGTGTCTACCACTATGTTTATGCTCCAAGTATGTGGTCCCATGGCACGCACTGTGGACATTTCTCTGGTTGTAGCATCGATGTTGTTACTTAGCGTTGTCCCCTGTCCCAACCACCCCAAGCTAGTCCACTTGATGAGGTCAAGACAGGAAAAAAATATTTTCTTTGAGTAAGGAGAGAGGAGGCAGGGAGGAATTGGGCCATTGAGGGTGGCCCAATTATTTTTCTCAACTTTGGCTACCATTATATTCACCTAGGGACTTTTGCTTTTTAACATTTTATTTTGAACTAATTTTAAATTTACAGAAAAGTTGCAACAGTAGTACAAAGATTTCCTTACTATCCCTTACCCTGCTTCCTCTAATGATAAGATCTTATATAACCGTAGTATAATTGTCAAGTGTAGGTATTAACATTGGTCCAATATTATTAACCAAACTGCAGACTTGATTCAAATTTCACCATTTTCCCCCCACTAATGTCCTTTTTGTGGTTCCAGGATCCTACCCAAGATCCCACATTTTATTTAGTTGTCACTTCTTAGTTTCTGTAACGGTTCATCACACTTTCCTTATCTTTCATCACCTTGATACGTTTGAAGAGTCCTGATCAGTAATTCTGAACAATATCCCTCAATTTGGATTTGTCATGTTTTCTTGTGATTGGTGTTAGGTTATGCATTTTTTGGGGGGTCAAGAACGTCACAAAACACAACATTGTAAATCAACTACACTCCAATAAAATTTTTAAAAAAGAATGTCATAAAAATAATGATGTACTTCATAGCATGGGGTTCAGGATGTTGATATGTCTTATTACCAGTGTTATTTATATGGTTAGGTTGGTGTCTGTTGGGTTTCTGTAATGTAAAGTGACTATCTTTCACTTTATACCGGTTGGTTTCATATTGGTAAGTATCGTGGTGGAAGTACTTCGAGTCTACAAAAATCCTTTTCCTCAAACTTTTGCTGGCTAATGTGAGCACACATTTTTGGATCTTGTCTGCTACATTTATTTTTGTGGTGTGTGCCTAATGGTGATTCTTATTTCCCTCTTTCTTTCTACATCTGTTAACTAGAATTCTATTGTGAAGAAGAGTTATCTCTGCTCCTCCATTTACTTTCTTATTTCAATATTTATATGAGTTTGGATTCACAATTATTGATTTTATTCTATGGTTTAAAACCAACATTATCATGATTTATTTTGTTGCTTTAGCCTGGAACCTGTGTTCTGCCGACAAGGTCCTATCTTTTTTTGAGCAATTCCTTAGTTTGTGGCACCATGAATTGGTCCAGGCTTATCTTGTATTTCCCCACCTTGGCCCAAAGATCAACCACTTCCCACCTAGGGAACTTGTTAAATCCTGGTGTTCAGACCCCAACCCAAACCAGTTAAATCAGAAAATCTTGAGGGTGGGACCAAAGGGTCAATAATTTTTAAAGTTCCACAGGTGATTCTAATATACAGCCACGTGTGAGAACCAAACTAAAGCAGTGCTTTTCTAACTGTAATGTGGATATGAAGTTCCCGGGAATCTTGTTAAAATTCTGATAGAGTGGGTCTGGGGCGGGGACTGAGACTGCATTTCTAACAAGTTCCTAGGTCAGCTTAGTGGCAGAACACACTCTGAGGGGAAAGGGACTGGAAGACTGTCTCCTCAAGTACAAAAATCCTTAAACATTACCTCTAGGGCTGCAAGCTGGCTTATGATTGTGGAAAGAGTTGCTACTTGCTAGGTTACTATTCAGCACCATTTTATTTTCTAATTAGTTGGAGTGAGCGGTAGAAGGAACTACTTGCCATGCAGTGTAGACAGAGTCAAGGAGGTTGCTCTTATGAATTGAAAATGGAAAGTGGAACCGATTGATTCTGAAAGTAAACCGCTATAATGAATAAAAATGAGTAAATGTGTTTACATGTCTTCTATTTCCTAAACAGGGGAAGAGACCTGAATAAATCTTTTTGAAAAATGAAGAATGATAATAAAAGAACATTTCATGCTGAAAGCATAACAAAAAAATCCCAGATGTGAATATCCATCTTATCCATCTTGGAAAGGCAAAGGCAAAAGATTGGAGTCTTCTGTGGGAAATGGGTCACCATTTTGAATGTTGTTTAAACAGAATCCTCCAGGGAACGTTATCCTGAGTTCTTTTTGTGTATTAGCTCAGTTTCTCCAGCTGTTTTCAGAACATGCATATTCCTGTTCATCTGCTAAGCTGCCTTGGTCTCCCCAAGGTAGTTGTTCTCTAAGAACAAAGAGGTCCAGAGAGACACAGACTGCAATCCATCAAGCTCTTTCTAGTCACTTTCTACAGAGCCACGCACGCACATTTGCCCCACAAAACAGCTCTCTGATCTTCAAATTAGGATCATCTTCAGTAATCCTCAAGCTTTCATACACTTGATACACGATTGGGGTATTCTTTAAAAATGCAGATCCCCAAACCTTTGGCTGGGGGCAGGGAACAAACACCTTGTTCCCCTGCCTGTATCTTGGCGATATGAAGCAAGGGCTCCACATACGGCACGTGGAGAAATATTCACCTGAGAGATCAGATCAGCAGCATCCTCTTGTTTGGTCCATTACAGGCTTATTTTAACTTGTTAATATAACTTAGTTTCCCATCCTTATCAACATGTAGGTTAGAGACTCCAACAGAAGCAAATCAGGATATTATTCTTCCTCCCCTGTCCTTTTCAACTACCACTGAAGAAATTCTTCTACTTCCTTCTGAAACCTTGTACTGTAACCTTTCCTTTCCTAGACCCTCAAACACAAACAGGAGGTTGAGATGCTATGAGAGCTTTTCCTTCCAGCTGGATAGTCAGAAACTGTCATGGTCTATATCATGCTACACCCTCTGGTATAAATCAAAAATCCCAGTCAAGGCCACCTCAATGGCCACATTTTTATTGATGTTTACTTTGTCACAAAATTGTACTTTATTGGTCACGGGGCATCAGGCAAACCTATTATTAATAATGAAAATTTTAAAACCTACCAAAGGTGAATAATATCTTTATAATCCAAAGAGCATATGATATTTAGGATTTTGGGGGGTATTGAATATGAACATATTCACTTGTAATTTTACAAAAATCTTCATTCTGAATTTATAATGTTCTAATTTTACGTATGTAAGAAAGAAGGACAATTGACTTCAAGTTTATCAAGTGCTAACTTGGGAGAAAGGTCATGACACTGGGAATAGACTAAGTGTGTGATGACTTGTCCTCGAAAATCCTCCATCTCATAGAGACAGGGCTTGACACTGACATTCACACTTGGCTTCACCCACACAGCAGAGACTGGCAGAGACAACAGAGACTCCCAGAGGCAAGGTCTCCCATCACTTGGGAGAGCACAGAGAACTGATGCCAGTGTCCAATCACAAGACAAAATGAACATGCAGTGCCTGGGGTGCTTGTCCCTGAACCAAACACTTGAGAGCACGTCTAGTAGAATGTGTGGACCCTGATTACCCTGGAATAGGCTGACCTTATCCTTCCCAGTCTATAGGCTAATCTGGTTCTGTCATGTGAAGCTACAGTATTGGCTTCCCAGGAGTAATGACTAAGTTGTTTTTATTTTTCTGGCTCTTGCCTACAGTGACACAGCAGGAAAAAAGCCATGCTTTTATGCCTATCTCTGGTCCCAAAGTCTCCAACATGGGATATTTATGAGAAGTTCCCTTGCAGGGGTGCTTTTCTGGCCACTGAGGATGGTATTTACAATTTAATAAGATAAGAAACGTGAACTGTAGGGTTTCAATCAAAACTGGTCTAGTGGTTTGGCCATACCCCAGCATTTGCCCATAGGTCTAATTGGGATACCTTTGGGGAACTATCCTGACCTTCTGATCATCTTCTGTTTATAGAGTCATCCTTTGAGTTTGCACAGTTCTGGTCTGGAAACTCTCAGCCTGAACCATCGTCATATTTTCCTCATGGGTCAGCTAAGGAGATGATTAAGTACATTGCTTTCAACTGCATGTGTCAAAGTGGAGCGTGAAATTCATTTAGCTGATCACAACTAGTATTTTTATTTTCAATAAACTATAATAAAAAATTCCAGTCTTATAGGAAGGGTAAGTACTGTTTCATGGAATTTTATTTATATTTGTATGTATGTACATGTGTCATGAGTTGCAATATAAAATATATCTCTTATTTGAGGTTGAGGTTTAAAAAGTTCAGGAAATACTGATCTATTACTTGACTTTGATCTGTAGGGGTTAAGAGCATGAATGCTGGGGCCAAATTGCTCAACTATCACTTGCTAGCTGTGTGACTTTAGGAAAATTACCTGACTTCTCTGTGCCATTTCACACATTTCGCATATGTAATATGAGAATAATAATGGTGGCTACCTTATAGGGTTGATATGGGATTAAGAAAATTAATATTTGTCAAGTGTTTAAAACCATGCCTGGCATACACTAAGTGCCTTATAAATGTTTGTGGGGAAAAATATCAGTTCTGCAAGTATCCTTTTATATCCTTTTACATATTAAATCAAGACAACAAAGTCCCTGCCCTATGGATATTTGTAGTCTAATATATATATGTACTTGAAAAAGTTGTCTGTTCTGAGTGGCAATATATTGGAATGTTTAAGAAAGTGCCTCGGACCAGACTGCTGTGTTCAAATCACAGTTCTACCACTCACTTGCTGTGTGACCTTTGGCAAGTTATTGACCTTGCAGATCCTCAGTTTCTTAATCTATAAAGTGGGGCTAATAGACTCTATCTCATAAGGCTGTTGCCAGGATTAAATGAAAATACCCATAGATGCTTAGGGAGGAAGCAATAATAGCTATTATCATTCTTCCTGTTAGCAATTCAGATCATGTCTTGCTTCTTTTCTGATATACTCCTCTTTCATGTGAATGGCTTGCTTAAGTCATCATTTTACTTCAGCTGTGGTGAATCAACCACATAGGGGCTCAGATAAAGACCAATACTCCTGACTAGAAAAGCAATTGTTCAGCCCAAGATCGGATTCAGACTGTCCCACTGTGCTCTCTCTATAGCCTTGCTCTCATAACTAGTCAGTTTACTAGAACTGTTCTTTTGCCTCAGCAGGTCTTCACAGCCCCTCAGATAATTCTGAAGC
This sequence comes from Eschrichtius robustus, assembly GCF_028021215.1. Lineage (NCBI taxonomy): Eukaryota > Metazoa > Chordata > Mammalia > Artiodactyla > Eschrichtiidae > Eschrichtius > Eschrichtius robustus. Next base: position 52,711,539 of record NC_090825.1, read on the forward strand.
GTCACAATGGAAGCCTGACAGCCAGAGCTGTTTTACAGTATGGCTGTCTATGGCAATGGGGTCACATTATATTTCCTTCCCCCATATCTTGGGGAGGGAAACTGATCAGGACAAAGCTTTCTGTCCAATATGATGAAGCACTTTGTATGATGTATCACTTATATGTAGATATGGTGATAGCATAAAAGGGGTCATTAGCTGAAGGGGCTTTCAACTCCAGTCCTCCACTTCTTAAGGACCTTTGGCAAGGCTGTTCTGACAAGGAGAAATCTAAGATTCTTGAGGACTCCTGAGCTTGAGGACCTAATTGTTTTCCTATGACTCTTTCCTCTTCTCCTATGGCACATTGTTAGTGTAGCACTACCATAGCTTTTGAAAATTAATAATGGAACTATATTATGCAGCATCAATCTCTTTCTTGACCATAGGCTCCTCCAGGGCAGGAGACCTGACTTATTCATCTTTGTATCCCCTGCAAGCACCAGGCACACATCTCAGTCAACGTCTGTGGAATTGAATCTGGTTGAATTTCGATCCCAGGTCGCAGTGCCAGAGCTCACAGTAGGACTGGAGCTGAAGGCAAGTGAGGAATCATTTATTTCCCACCGCTGAGCTGACTGCTGGCTTCTGAGATATTCAAGTCACCCCATCACTGTGAAGGCCACCCAGAGAGGGCCTTAAGTTGATTCTATTGGTGCCCTCGGTGACCAAGGTGGTGCCCTTGGTGAAAGTTCTTTCTCCTAGTTCTTAGAGGTAAGGAAAATGAAGCAACCAGTCCTGCATCTTGTTGGTTTACAAACCAGGGCTAGGAGAAAGTAAAGTGGAAATGTGATCTCTTTTCATCCTCTGCTTAGCTGATGTGGAAAGACAGGCAATGGTGGGCCAGCAGCCCTCTCTAATTCAGTTTTGTCTAGTATCTGGCACAGTGCTGGGCATATTCTTGGTCTTAATTAAATACAGGGGCATAATTTGTCACTTTCCTCCCTTTCAAATGGTACACGTCTTTGACTTAACTTTTTAATTTACAAACAGAAATAAAGACAGAAAATAGTCTTTTGAAAACTCTCCATGTGTCTAAGCCAGGCAGTCTGCTGAAGCTTTAAATATATTTGTTCTAATTCTGCTCATAGGGAGACAAGACAGATATGACTGTCTCCATTTCCAGTTGAGAACACTGAAGCCCAGGGAGCTGAAGTGGAGAATCCGGGATCGGAGATCAGCTCGGTTTGGATGCACTCACTGTACCATGAAGTTTTCCCCTTTCTCCTCCAGCACGCTGGTGGGTGCGTGCAAGTGTGTGACTGTGTGTGTGTGTTTCCTTTTACCCTTAAAGCCCAGCTACTTCTCCTTCTGGTCAGTTTCCTGGATTCCACTTTTTGGAAAAGAAGTCCAGTTCTTGTCCAAGTCTCACTGCCCTCTCGGCCATCTCCCCCTGGCGTTCCCAGGACCGCCAGCCACTCCTTGGCTAAATTCAGAGTACCAGGCTTAGGCTCCGATTCCGGGCTCCATTCCCACCCTCCCAGTCCAGGTGTCTAGTTCCGGTCCCCCGGACCCCGACCCTGCAGCCGGCGCCTCAGCCCCGCCTCCCCTACCTGACGCAGGTGCGCCTGGGGCTCCGTAGCCTCCGCCCACCGGCGTGCCTGCTCTGCCATTGGTTCCCCCGGCTGCCCGTCTCTTTCGCCGGCCCCGCTCGGTCCCGGAGGGGTAGGTTTTGCTGGAGAAGCCGCAGTCCCGGCGGCTCGGGCGCTGCGCGGGACGGTTGTGGAGCGCAGAGCACGGACCCGCGCTGGCATGTCCCCGCGCGCGGGAGCCCCAGTCGGCCGCCGAGCCCCGGCGGCTGCTAACTTGGCTGCAGGCTCCGGCGGCCCGGCCGCGGCCATGTAGTTGCCGGCGGGGCTCTCTGCAGCCCGGGAGCGGCAGCGAGAGCGAGCAGGAGCCCAGCAGTTCGAGGCTTTCCCCGGAGGCGCTGAGTGCGTGCCGCGCCCTCGCCGGCCCTCGGGCCGCACTTTGGGCCCGAGAGGGAAATGGAGAAAGTTTCGGAGGTGCTGGAGCCAGTGCTCCGCGGCTGCAGCGGCCACGGTGCCCGGACTCCCGCCCCTGCGGCTGCTGCCGCGTCCTCGCCGGGAGCTACTTCGGCCGAGTCCTCATCGGGCTCAGAAACTCTGTCGGAGGAAGGGGAGCCCAGCTTCTCTCGCGAGCAGCCGCCGCTGCCGCCGCCGCCGCCGCCGCCGCCGGGCGGCGCTCGGCCGCCCGCCGCGTGGGCTCTCGCGCGCTTGGTGCCCGAGCGTGGAGTCCCCGCGCCGCCGCCGCCGCCGCCGCTGCTCGGAGGAGCCGCGCCCCCCGCGCCCCGGGGCAGCAGCGCGTCCCAGGAAGAGCAGGATGAGGAGGTGGGCCCGTCTCCCCCCACCCACCCACCCCTTTGGTCCAGGCTGCTAGGCGACCCCAGCTCTCCATCCTGCACGCAGGTGGTGGGCAGCGCGCGCTGGGGCCTGGAGAGGGGGAGGGACCCCAGATGCTGTGCCCCGAGCCCTGGGTAATGACAGGAGCTTCCCTGTGGGTCACCGGTTTCCCCATGGCTGTTACCTGTGTGTGTGTGTGTGTGTACATGTGCTGCCTGATAGTGTGCTTCTCCAGTGTCAAAGCAGCAAACTCCGTCGGTCAGGATTTGCTCCTCTGGGTCTGTGAATGGACGTGAGCTGGACGCCTGGCTTGTCCCCACAACTGAGACCTCGTTCTCCGAAGTGGGCGTTGCTTCCCACCGTAGCGCTTGGGCAGAGGGGGGAGTGTGGTGAAGGGACGGGTGTGAGAGGAGAGTGGGTGTGTTGGAGGTGGGGGACGGCTGGCAGCGGTACCCGCGAAGTTGCGCGGCGGAGTTTCGGTTGCATTGGCCCCGGGATCCCCCGCGGGTGGTTTTGGCTGGTCCCGCGGTGTCGGTCCTCCGGCCCTCGGCCGGCGGCGCAGACCTGCGCTTCTGCATCTCCCATTTGGACTTGTTCCGGGGTGTCCAGATGCGTGCTGGTCGCCAGACTGAATGGGGAACGTGCCCCCTTCTTCGGGGGACTGCGCCCATCCTGGTTTCTTGGAAGAATATTCATGCGAAACTTGTGGGTCGCGTCCTGACACATTGAAACTATGACTTGGTGTTCTCTCGCCAGTTTTCTCTGGCTTTTTTCTGCCTTTGGAGGACAGTTAAGGAAGCATAAGGTTCTTGGTGTCTTTGATTGTTTGCTTTGGACGTTTCTTGAGGGGAAGTCATCTTGATCAGGCAAGGCCATAAATAAAACATCACCCTAACAGAGCCTCCTTGTGAAGTTAATTCCTCAGTGCCAGAGTGGTATTTTCTTCCTCTCTGATGGGGTTAGTTTTAGTAAGTAATTGTCTCTGTCCGTCAGAAGATGCAAGCTGAGGCCAGTGCTCTGACAGTAGCCCCTTGGGACCCCAGCCTGGAGGCACAGACTGGATCTGGCACAAAGTGAGGCGAGTCAAGTCCTAGCCTGGCAGAGAAGGAGCAAACCCTAGTGGTGGGCCAAGCCTCTGGCAGTAAACAGAACCCATTCCCCAGTGCCCGGAGGAACGCGAGGATCCTGGACAGGTGCCTGGAGATTTGCTTTCCAGAACTGTCTCTGCTTCTGAATTGTGAGATCTTGGATGAGCTGATTCCTCTGAGGTCAGTTTAATAATCTGTAAAATGAGGAGTATAACCAGTGAACTTCAAGGTAAAGTTTATTTTAACACGAACACTCCCCTTTTCTGATCAGGAATTTAGGATGGATCCAAAGTGCAGGTTACTCCTAGGGACGGGGTGCCAGGAGTTAAGCTGAGCATCACACCCACCACAGAGTTACCTGACCAAACCCCCAGACTAAACCAGTGTTCTCAGTGGTTGCATCTCCCTTTGAAAGATGCCAGGCATGTGCTGGCGTACTTTCCGAGATGAGCACACTGGTCACTGGGCAGTAGGGGGTATGACCCAACTTAATGATTTACCACTAGATTCTAATATAGTGTTGCCAACGGTAGAGAAGGTGGTAGAGTTAGTTGCCCTATGTTTTCTGCGTAGCTAGGAGGGTACTTCATGATACATAACATGGTCTTGCAGATCCCAGGTGGGGGAAGTCAGGAATTTCTCACTTTTAATCCCAATCCTGTAGCTGATTTATTGCCTGGCCTCAGGGTGACAGTGTTTTATTTTCTTGGAAGTGGATATAACGATAGCTTATTTCACAGGCACTGCAGTGAGGAATGGTTGATTGAAACACATTTTGGAAAGTGGAATGACTAAATAACATTGGTCAGTATTTGTGAAATCTCAGAATTGGATGTAAAGTGATATACAGTACTGCAATTTATTGTGTAACTAAACCTGTGGCAGTGGATGCTGGAAATTGTCCAGGAGTGGAAATCTTGACTTGCTCTGAGAATTTTAAAGAGAAGCTAAAACTGTGGAGTAGAGAAGTTATAGTCTTGGTGAGAGGGGTTGAAGTCCAGTGCACATTTTCTGGCTCTTACACTGGTGCCAGTATGGTACAGGGGTTCTTAACCTTTGAGAGGGTGTTTTGGGTCCCTTTGAGAAGTTAATGAACGCTCTCCCTCCTCTCCTCAGAAAACGGGCACCACTATAAATACCATTCTAGCAGGTTCAGTGAGGGACACTGGGTTACACACTCTCAGTTTGGTGGAAAGACCTGGGTTTGATTCCCGCCTCTGCCACCTTAACTAGATGTGAGATGTGGACCACTCAGCTGATGTAAGGCCTGATTTTTCCCCTCTTAAATGGGAATAATAGCAATAGGGTCATTAGGCATTTTATACATGCCACCTAGTTTAATCCTAGTACAGTATCTAACATTTAGCATTGAGTGCTAAGTAAATATTAATTTTTCAAGTTCATTTGTGATTAAAAATGTTGTGAAAGGAGGTACAAGTTTGGGCTGGCTTATTTTATTTATGCATAATGAATCTCCCTACTTTCAGAGAACCTGAGGCCTTGTCTATACTGTTTATTACCACTTTTTTAGTATTAGCTGGGAAACAGTTTTTATCTGGATCAGGTTGCATTATGGCAAGGCACTGTTAGGGTAGTGTTAGTTATACGGTAGCAAGGCACCTAGTAGAAAGCCTTAAAAGGCTTAAGGGAAACCCATAAAATGGAAGGAGGTTCATTTAGATTTAAAAATTGTTAGGTCTGGCTTGGGAGACTCATTGTCTTCCAATTTTTTTTTCAGTAAATTATTGCATCAATTTTTAAAAAGCAGCAAAATTCAATTTCCTAGTGTATTATTGCAGTGCTAATTTTTTGGGCACCCTTGTTGAAGCTGCTTGCATATACTATTAATGTCAACAGTGTTTGACCTATTTCATATTTTCTCTTACTGTCAATATTTGTGTAAACTTACAAAGTCTCATAGACTTAAATCAGCCCTTTAAGCTTTTGGTGTCTTAAAAACAATAGTTTACCATGGCAATGATTGTAGTTTTTATGTACTTAATAATCAAACACACGAGAGAGACAGTGCATGGTTTTTTGTTTAAATAAAGTGCATCTCACTTAACCCCTGATTCCTCAAGCCTGTGGATTTGGGGGTCTCTGCAAGTTGAGGGTAATGGACTGTGTTTCGGATAGTCATGATGATCTGGGTTGGAGGAGTGTCCCTCTAACATTTCTGAGATTTGCTCTTAGGCACTCTGCCCTGTCCCTTCTCAAAGCACCTTCTGATAACTCTCATAAAGTACTCAGTGCCGTTTGCTGTGTGTCGATGAACTCATAAGGGCAGGAATTTTGTCTTTGTGTGTTTAGCACAGTGCTTCTAATATATTAGTAGGGGCTCAGTACATATATTTTGAATGAAAGAGGAAAAATACGTCTTTGAAAACAGTTACACATTTGACTGAAGGGTGACCATGTGTGTATTGTTTTGTCTGTTGTGAATTATGCTTAAACCTCTAGATCTCTTATCAAAAAAGCCTCCTGGATCACAGTGAAAATATTAAGAGCAGTTTTTCCACGTAAATTTTGAAGAAAGTCAAATCAGTGAGGATCCACTCACAATGCCTGTGCAGGACTTGCATATTTACTCTGCTTTTCACTGTGTGTGTTAGAACTTGAAACTTTCAAGGATTCTTAGAATGGCAGAAAAAAGGCTTAGTAGCTAAAAGGACTTTCAACTCAATATAAAGCGTCTAATTTATACTTTGCTACCCTAAAGGATTTACTTTACTGGCATGAGGTGGGAAACAATTTCCCTTATTAACAATAGGCACAATTAGGGGATGTCTTTTTTTTTTTTTTTAATTTTTGAATTTTATTTTATTTATTTTTTTATACAGCAGGTTCTTATTAGTCATCCATTTTATCCACATCAGTGTATACAAGTCAATCCCAATCGCCCAATTCAGCACACCACCATCCCCACCCCACTGTGGTTTTCCCCCCTTGGTGTCCATACGTTTGTTCTCTACATCTGTGTCTCAATTTCTGCCCTGCAAACCGGTTCACCTGTACCATTTTTCTAGATTCCTCATGCATGCGTTAATATACGATATTTGTTTTTCTCTTTCTGACTTACTTCACTCTGTATGACAGTCTCTAGATCCATCCACGTCTCAACAAACGGCCCAATTTCATTCCTTTTTATGGCTGAGTAATATTCCATTGTATATATGTACCACATCTTCTTTATTCATTCGTCTGTCGATGGGCATTTAGGTTGCTTCCATGACCTGGCTATTGTAAATAGTGCTGCAATGAACATTGGGGTGCATGTGTCTTTTTGAATTATGGTTTTCTCTGGGTATATGCGCAGTAGTGGGATTGCTGCATCATATGGTAATTCTATTTTTAATTTTTTAAGGAACCTCCATACTGTTCTCCATAGTGGCTGTATCAATTTACATTCCCATCAACAGTGCAGGAGGGTTCCCTTTCTCCACACCCTCTCCAGCATTTGTTGTTTATAGATTTTCTGATGATGCCTATTCTAACTGGTGTGAGGTGATATCTCATTGTGGTTTTGATTTGCATTTCTCTAATAATTAGTGATGTTGAGCAGCTTTTCATGTGCTTCTTGGCCATCTGTATGTCTTCTTTGGAGAAATGTCTATTTAGGTCTTCTGCCCATTTTTGGATTGGGTTGTTTGTTTCTTTGATATTGAGCTGCATGAGCTGTTTATATATTTTGGAGATTAATCCTTTGTCCATTGATTCGTTTGCAAATATTTTCTCCCATTCTGAGGGTTGTCTTTTCATCTTGTTTGTAGTTTCCTTAGCTGTGCAAAAGCTTTGAAGTTTCATTAGGTCCCATTTGTTTATTTTTGTTTTTATTTCCATGACTCTAGGAGGTGGATCAAAAAAGATCTTGCTGTGATTTATGTCAAAGAGTGTTCTTCCTATGTTTTCCTCTAGGAGTTTTATAGTGTCCGGTCTTACATTTAGGTCTCTAATCCATTTTGAGTCTATTTTTGTGTATGGTGTTAGGGAGTGTTCTAATTTCATTCTTTTACATGTAGCTGTCCAGTTTTCCCAGCACCAGTTATTGAAGAGGCTGTCGTTTTTCCATTGTATATCTTTGCCTCCTTTGTCATAGATTAGTTGACCATAGGTGTGTGGGTTTATCTCTGGGCTTTCTATCTTGTTCCATTGATCTATATTTCTGTTTTTGTGCCAGTACCATATTGTCTTGATTACTGTAGCTTTGTAGTATAGTCTGAAGTCAGGGTGCCTGATCCCTCCAGCTCCACTTTTTTCCCTCAAGACTGCTTTGGCTATTCGGGGTCTTTTGTGTCTCCATACAAATTTTAAGATTTTTTGTTCTAGTTCTGTAAAAAATGCCATTGGTAATTTGATAGGGATTGCATTGAATCTGTAGATTGCTTTGGGTAGTATAGTCATTTTCACAATAATGATTCTTCGAATCCAAGAACATGGTATATCTCTCCATCTGTTGGTATCATCTTTAATTTCTTTCATCAGTGTCTTATAGTTTTCTGCATACAGGTCTTTTGTCTCCCTAGGTAGGTTTATTCCTAGGTATTTTATTCTTTTTGTTGCCGTGGTAAATGGGAGTGTTTCCTTAATTTCTCTTTCAGATTTTTCATCATTAGTATATAGGAATGCAAGAGATTTCTGTGCATTAATTTTGTATCCTGCAACTTTACCAAATTCATTGATTAGCTCTAGTAGTTTTCTGGTGGCATTTTTAGGATTCTCTATGTGTAGTATCATGTCATCTGCAAACAGTGACAGTTTTACTTCTTCTTTTCCAATTTGTATTCCTTTTATTTCTTTTTCTTTTATGATTGCCGTGGCTAGGACTTCCAAAACTATGTTGAATAATAGTGGTGAGAGTGGACATCCTTGTCTTGTTCCTGGTCTTAGACGAAATGCTTTCAGTTTTTCACCATTGAGAATGATGTTTGCTGTGGGTTTGTCGTATATGGCCTTTATTATGTTGAGGTAGGTTCCCTCTATGCCCACTTTCTGGAGAGTTTTTATCATAAATGGGTGTTGAATTTTGTCAAAAGCTTTTTCTCCATCTATTGAGATGATCATATGGTTTTTATTCTTCAATTTGTTAATCCAGTGTATCACATTGATTGATTTGTGTATATTGAAGAATCTTTGCATCCTTGGGATAAATCCCACTTGATCATGGTGTATGAGCCTTTTAATGTGTTGTTGGATTCTGTTTGCTAGTATTTTGTTGAGGATTTTTGCATCTATATTCATCAGTGATATTGGTCTGTAATTTTCTTTTTTTGAGGTACCTTTGTCTGGTTTTGGTATCAGGGTGATGGTGGCCTCATAGAATGAGTTTGGGAGTGTTCCTTCCTCTGCAATGTTTTGGAAGAGTTTGAGAAGGATGGGTGTTAGCTCTTCCCAAATGTTTGATAGAATTCACCTGTGAAGCCATCTGGTCCTGGGCTTTTGTTTGTTGGAAGATTTTTAATCACAGTTTCAATTTCATTACTTGTGATTGGTCTGTTCATATCTTCTATTTCTTCCTGGTTCAGTCTTGGAAGGTTATACCTTTCTAAGAATTTGTCCATTTCTTCCAGGTTGTCCATTTTATTGGCATAGAGTTGCTTGTAGTAGTCTCTTAGGATGCTTTGTATTTCTGTGGTGTGTGTTGTAACTTCTCCTTTTTCATTTCTAATTTTATTGATTTGAGTCCTCTCTCTCATTTTCTTGATGAGTCTGGCTAATGGTTTATCAATTTTGTTTATCTTCTCAAAGAACCAGCTTTTAGTTTTATTGATCTTTGCTATTGTTTTCCTTGTTTCTATTTCATTTATTTCTGCTCTGATCTTTATGATTTCTTTCCTTCTACTAACTTTGGGTTTTGTTTGTTCTTCTTCCTCTAGTTCCTTTAGGTGTAAGGTTAGATTGTTTATTTGAGATTTTTCTTATTTCTTGAGGTAGGCTTGTATAGCTATAAACTTCTCTCTTAGAACTGCTTTTGCTGCATTCCATAGGTTTCGGATTGTGTTTTCATTGTCATTTGTCTCTAGGTTTTTTTTGATTTCCTTGTTGATTTCTTCAGTGATCTCTTGGTTATTTAGTAGTGTATTGTTTAGCCTCCATGTGTTTGTGTTTTTTATGTTTTTTTCCCTGTAATTCATTTCTAATCTCATAGTGTTGTGGTCAGAAAAGATGCTTGATATTATTTCAGTTTTCTTAAATTTTCTGAGGCTTGATTTGTGACCCAAGATGTGATCTATCCTGGAGAATGTTCCGTGCGCACTTGAGAAGAAAGTGTAATCTGCTGTTTTTGGATGGAATGTCCTATAAATATCAATTAAATCTATTTGGTCTCTTGTGTCATTTAAAGCTTCTGTTTCCTTATTTATTTTCATTTTGGATGATCTGTCCATTGGTGTAAGTGAGGTGTTAAAGTCCCCCACTATTATTGTGTTACTGTCGATTTCCTCTTTTATAGCTGTTAGCAGTTGCCTTATGTATTGAGGTGCTCCTATGTTGGGTGCATATATGTTTATAATTGTTATATCTTCTTCTTGGATTGATCCCTTGATCATTATGTAGTGTCCTTCCTTGTCGCTTGTAACATTCTTTATTTTAAAGTCTATTTTATCTGATATGAGTATTGCTACTCCAGCTTTCTTTTGATTTCCATTTTCATGGAATATCTTTTTCCATCCCCTCACTTTCAGTCTGTATGTGTCCCTAGGTCTGAAGTGGGTCTCTTGCAGACAGCATATATACGGGTCTTGTTTTTTTGTTTTTTGGTTTTTTTAAAATAAATTTATTTATTTATTTATTTATTTATTTATTTATTTTTGGCTGTGTTGGGTCTTCGTTTCTGTGCGAGGGCTTTCTCCAGTAGCGGCGAGCGGGGGCCACTCTTCATCGCGGTGCGCGGGCCTCTCACTATCGTGGCCTCTCTTGTTGCGGAGCACAGGCTCCAGACGCACAGGCTCAGTAGTTGTGGCTCACGGGCCCAGTTGCTCCGTGGCATGTGGGATCTTCCCAGACCAGGGCATGAACCTGTGTCCCCTGCATTGGCAGGCGGATTCTCAACCACTGCACCACCAGGGAAGCCCCGGGTCTTGTTTTTGTATCCATTCAGCAAGCCTGTGTCTTTTGGTTGGAGCATTTAATTTAAGGTAATTATCGATATGTATGTTCAAGTTTAAGGTAATTATTGGTATGTATGTTCCTATGACCATTTTCTTAATTGTTTTGGGTTTGTTTTTGTAGGTCCTTTTCTTCTCTTGTGTTTCGCACTTAGAGAAGTTCCTTAAGCATTTGTTGTAGAGCTGGTTTGGTGGTGCTGAGTTCTGTTAGCTTTTGCTTGTCTGTAAAGCTTTTGATTTCTCCATGGAATCTGAATGAGATCCTTGCCGGGTAGAGTAATCTTGGTTGTAGGGTCTTCCCTTTCATCAGTTTAAGTATGTCATGCCACTCCCTTCTGGCTTGTAGAGTTTCTGCTGAGAAATTAGCTGTTAACCTTATGGGAGTTCCCTTGTATGTTATTTGTCATTTTTCCCTTGCTGCTTTCAGTAATTTTTCTTTGTCTTTAATTTTTGCCAATTTGATTACTGTGTGTCTTGACGTGTTTCTCCTTGGGTTTATCCTGTATGGGACTCTCTGCGCTTCCTGGACTTGGGTGGCTATTTCCTTTCCCATGTTAGGGAAGTTTTCGACTATAATCTCTTCAAATATTTTCTCTGGTCCTTTCTCTCTCTCTTCTCCTTCTGGACCCCTATAATGCGAATGTTGTGTTTAATGTTATCCCAGAGGTCTCTTAGGCTGTCTTCATTTCTTTTCATTCTTTTTTCTTTATTTTGTTCTGCAGCAGTGAATTCCACCATTCTGTCTTCCAGGTCACTTATCCGTTCTTCTGCCTCAGTTATTCTACTATTGATTCCTTCTAGTGTAGTTTTTATTTCAGTTATTGTATTGGTCATCTCTGTTTGTTTGTTCTTTAGTTCTTCTAGGTCTTTGTTAATCATTTCTTGCATCTTCTCAATCTTTGCCTCCATTCTTATTCCGAGGTCCTGGATCATCTTCACTATCATTATTCTGAATTCTTTTTCTGGAAGGTTGCCCACTCCACTTCATTTAGTTGTTTTTCTGGGGTTTTATCTTGTTGCTTCATCTGGTGCATAGCCCTCTCCCTTTTTATCTTGTCTATCTTTCTGTGAATGTGGTTTTCATTCCACATGCTGCAGGATTGTAGTTCTTTGTGGGGATGTCTTTTAACTCTTCTATTAATGATGTGAGTTTGAAGACTGCTGTTAATGTCATGCATAGATGTGTAGACGAATGTCTGGTCTTCACTGGCGAAGAGAATAAGTAGCAAAGAACAACCATGAATTCAGTAAAACTTTTCACTGAATTGGTGTTTTATGAATCATAGCAGCTACATAATTTGAAATTATAAATTATGTGTAAATCTTGGCATGTTTATTATTGAGTCTGCTTTTGACTCCCTGCTTCAATAAGAGCCACAGGTTTAGAACGTCAGTCAGCCAACGTATATTAACTCTCGGGAAGCATCACCTTGGGCACTGAAAACACGAGGGTGGCCGAGACAGAGATAGTTTTGACCTCACAAAGCTTCTAGTGTAGTGGGGGAGATAGTCCCTAGCCCCATGAGTTTTCATTAATTGGCTTCCAACGTGGTAGATGGGGAACAGGCTGTGAGGGAGTGTGCACCTCATCTCCCCGGGAGGTGGGAACTGCCTCACTGAGGAGTTATTGGGGAAGGGGAGGGACAAGAGTAATGCAGGTAGCAGAGAGAGCGTGTGGCTCTGGGGGCTGAGGACTCTGGGTCACATGTGTGGAGCCGAGGAGGGCATGGCCTCGGGGGACGCTGGAGAGAGAAGCAGCGGCTGGGTCATGCACGCCTTTTGGACTTTATTCTAAGGCACTGGGAGCCACCGAAGGTTTGAAGCAAGGAAGTGACTCCATCAGATTGGCGTTTCGGGAAGCCAGGCAGCCTGGAGCCCACCTGTTGGGAAGTGCAGGTGTAGCTCGTTGAAATGTTCCAGGTTACCGGGGAGCTGATGACCTGAGAAGAAGCCGTCTTAATAAGCGGTGTGTCGGCGGAAGGGGGGGGCTTGTTCCTGGCGGCTCAGGCATCCACGAAATGGAACAGGATCGAGAGAACACCTTCGTGTGGCTATTAATGCTGCTTTTCACTGCTATGTTGCCTTAAGCCTAGTATTTTCTTGAAGGAAAACCTTTAATGATGAATGGAGACAGAGAAGAGGGCCTTGCGAATGCTCGTGTCCACAGTCAGTTGCAGGGGACGTTGACCGGAGGTGAAACGAGGAGAAATTGCCTGGAGGCGGTGTGAGATCCTCTGGCGGCGGGAAGTGTGGTGTTTGTGAGCTAACACGCATTATGAGAGTCTGGCTTATTTGCTTGGATGTTCCTAGAGAAGGTAGGGTCAGAGTCAGGGAAGGGCTGAGGCTTTTACTCTTTCCACCCCGGGTCTGAGGTATTCTAGGAAATGTCAAATGTTTATATTTCACCAGTGTTTCGGAGCCAGTGACAAAGGCTGACTCTCTGTTCCCTCAGACTTAGTTGATACAGTGTATGAGTCCAGCTGTTTTTCATTTTGCCCCTGCAAGGAAGGGTGTGGAAGCACATTAGAGTGCAGGCTGTGAAGATGGTAAACTGCGAGAAGAATCCTGGTAGAAAAGTTCTCACGATGAGAAGGGTCCATAACCCGGAGTTAGAGAAAACTGAGCGTGGTGGATATGTGTGTGTGTGTGTGTGTGTGTGCATGCAGGTACACATGCACGTGTATATCTAAGAAGAGATAATTGTCCTTTTTAGATGGAAGACACCCCAGGCCACGTTAAAGCACGGTCACACATTCTGTAGTGTTTCTTGGAAAGGACTTGTGCTTCCCTCCTCCATCCCTTCAGACCAGCAGCCTACTGGGGTAGGCTTCCCTACTCTGGGGTCAGGGTCTGTACTGCCTAAGGGTACAGACCAATGACCCCAGTTCAGCCACTTACAGGCCGTGTGCCTTTGGAAAGGTTATTAATACTGAGACTGTTTCCTTATCTGTAAAATGGACATGCTCGTATTTATTGCAGAGGGTCGTTATGAGGATTAATGAGGTGTTTTATATTGAGGACTCAGCATGATTCCTGGCATGTAGTATGCATTCCATGATGATGTTTGCTAGTATGACTGAGTATGGAAAAGCTGGTTGATGCAGAATATCAGCTCCATAGCCAGGAATAATCGGAAGCCTAGACGTCCCTTCCCTGATGGATTATGCTACCGGCATGGTTTGCTGGTGGTTCTGGGAGGCCCTTTCATTCATGAGTAGGTGGATATGTAACATAGCGATCACTTTTAAATTCATGGACACAGCATTTCTTACGATGTACCAATAGCAAAGCCTTATGGTTCATTAACTCTTGTAAGACACGATCTCTCTTTTGCTCATGGAAACTGCTCTTAGTGATCATGTATTAAGTGACATCCTAAAAGACTCTGTGAACATGCAAATTACTGGCTGTGCCCAGGGTTTTAGTAAGAAGGCAGAATGTCAGCCCTGTGGTGAGGCTGGTGACATGACCGGGTACTTCATGATGATTTGGGGGCTGAGAAGGGAGTAACAAGGAAATCAGATGATTTTCTGGAAGCCAACTTTGGTTCCTATAAGCATCGGGTGGGGAGGCAGGTGGTCCAGGGGCCACCCCAACTTCACAGAGGGGAAATCTGTTAGACATGTGATAGAACTATTCAAAATGCAAGAACTCATGTATGTGAACTGTCCAACAAAAAGTCTGTTTTGTCCCTTTGGGGCAATGTAAACATTTCAGTTTTTTAAGGCAAAATTGCAAAAACCTAGGAGTGTTTTTGCTATAACTCAGATAAATGCTGGTGCAGTGACTGCAGGTCGTTTTCCCTTCCACCAGCCTGGTGCTCTGCCCTATGTACCTGTTTAGGCTGACATTTACACAGCTTTGCATCATTTAGTTCAAGGATGATTGTGTCCTTTTATGTCTCTGATATTTAGTCCGGTTTCTTATCTGGTCCTATTATTTTGGGGTAGAGCATAAGATCAAATATGATTAAGCAGAAGTCTCTTTCTCCAGCAGCTTGTGTGCACTTGTTTCTTTCCCTGTCTTTGTCCTTCTCTCTCACCTGGTTCAGAATTCCTGGAAAGGGTTGGACAGTAGTCATGTGTGTTTCCAGGCTTAGGAGAGAAAACCCCTAAATGTGAAATGTCAGTTCAGGACTGTGGTCAGCAGTACACAAACATTCAAGTCACATTTAAATGTATAGAACTTGTGTGAAATTTCTGGTTGCTTCTCCAACTTCTCTTAATGAAAAGCATTCACTGCTTATTTAATGATTTGAATTCATAACTAGGCAGATGTGTCTGTGCGACAGCTTATAAATTTGTATCCTAGGCCTGTACTCTTTTGCTAGCCCATCAATTCTTCTCTTAGACACAGTCCATATATTTTTGATTATGGTGCTTACTTCCACTGAACCTTTCAGTCCAAATGCTTTGTATTGATATTGGGGGCAGGGGGAGGTGGAGGGGAGGATGGAAATACTGACAAATTGGCTTTTTTTTTTTTTTTTTTTTGGCTTTCTTTTCTTAACTAATTTCATAGGCTATGGTGTGGAAAACGAAAATTTAATTTTAAATTTCTTGACTTTGTATTTTTGAGGTGTTTTCAGTGGCCAGCAAGCTCACAGGTGCACCCAGTTTAGTGTGGGTAGCTGAATATACAGTCACAAACTCACATCAGGTGTGTGTCTTTTGGCCTCTGTCTTAGAACTTGGTCAGCTACTTTTTGAATAAGCTGAGAAGTTAGGTATGTAGTTCCCTCCTGGTTGATGATTTTGTGCCTTTCCAAGTTTGTTTTAAAAATAATATCATCATATCTTGGGGTTCTGGTGTTAATGTGTGTCATAACTGGCATTTCTTTATGCAGAGATGGATGTACCTTCTGCAGTGCAGGAAGGGTCCCAGCGCCTCACCAGTGGTAGGGAAATAAAGTAAAATTGGGTTAAAATTGGTGTTTAAAATGTTATGTCCCTGTACACTGTCCTTGAGACTTATATTCTCAGAAATTACAAATTTAAAATTGCTTCTTAGGGCAATCATTGCTAGGTAAACTGCATTAAGGTATTGATATAGAATGCAGTTGTGATGAAATCCATTTTGTGTACAAAGGTTAAGTGATTATTTTCACAGAGAGGTTCTTTATGAATAAATTGATTCCATAGGAATGTGTCTAGCTCCTATACACTCAAACTCACAGAATTTGCTTTGTCACTCCCTTAGTTTTAGCTGGAGTGCTTAATTGAAAGCACCTGAGGCTTAATTGAAATCATCATCAGCCCAGGGCAGCTCTGAGGCTACTCACTTAGATGCAGCCAAGAAGAGATGGGGAGAGTTGCTCCAGAGAAAAGGGCAGTCCCAAATGTTTGTTTGGAGAGAAAGGACCATCAGAAAGTTTTACTTAAGGAGAACTTCAGACTCATCTCAAATGAGTAGAGTACAAATCAGAAAGACCCAAGAAAATGCTGACCTTCCTGTTCTTGTGGCTCTTATGAGACTAGTAAGTTGAATCGCCAGGTTAAGCCAGTGTAGCCTTAGTTTAAACACTGAGCAAGCATGTGTGAGCACGAGAGAGCGAAGGAGAACGAGAGAAAAACTGCTTGTCAAGTAAGGAAAGACTATCTTCTCTTTCCCCTACGTTTTGGTACTTTATTTATGTGTTGTTGAAATCTTACCTTTGTAAATTTTACTTCATGTACCACTTTATTTCTTTGGGATTTCTTGTTTTTTTTGTCCTATAGACACTGTTTCCCTAATAAGCTACCGCAGTTCACTGTTGTTTGGGAAGAGGAGGATGGTCCAAAATGTGCCTCTGAGACCTTTCAGGACTCGCTTTAATCCGTGGTGATGGTGGGTCCTAGCCCTGATGCAGCGTCTCTTAGGAGGACAAGAGATAACATGGGCCTTCTCACTGTGAAGTCTCTTGGTTTTCTTTATTATAATGTCAGTATCACTTTGACTTTTCAAGACTTCTGCTTTTGAAATTAAAACATTTCTACCTGGAAAAAGCTGAGGGCAACGGTTTTAAAATTATAGAATAAGACCTGTTGGGAAGAGTTAGACTGATAGAGTAGCAATGTGACAGTTGTGTAACCTGCTACAATCATACTGTTTTAAATTTTTAAAAAATTATTTCTGAGTCATCACTTTCTGTGTGTTAGGTTGCCTGTCATTCTGTGTTCTAAATCATTCCTGTTTCTTTTATCCCCTTTTTATATATAGCTTGGTCATCAGAATTTTAAAAAGAACATCACAGATCACTTTGGTTGGAAGAGTGTAGTAAAACCTTTGTTAAACAGAATGTTTAGGGGAGAGACTTTCTTTTGGTTACTCAGTTTTATGATTCACTGAAAATTAACTTGAAAGCTCTTTTGTTCTCACTTTGTTGTTTACCTTTTTTTCTTATAATTTCGAGGTGTGGTTTTCCTGCCTTATTTTGTGCTGAACAAGCTAGCTTTTTTTTTTTTTTAAATTATTGGACATATTGTAATGCTTTAGGGCTCTCACTTTGGGTATCAATCACCTTCAAAAACTATTGAAGATGGAAAAGTGCATAAGAAGTATAAAATTGCATGTGCTATTAACAAATAGATAGTCTTTATTTCTTTAAAGTTGAAGTTAGCAAAGTGCTTTTTTTCTGAGGGTTGTGCTGCATTATCTTTGTTCCTGGGTTATGCCAGATCTTTTATATATTGTTAAAATTTGTACAGTACTTAGCAGTTTGCACAGGATTTCCTGATACTATTTCAACTGTTCTCTCATTCTCATTTTGTACACACTTCTTTTTGTAGTATAGTTAGTAGTTTCTCTCTCCTCCACCCCACTAGATTGTATAATGTTGGGAGGGTCACTTAGCCACAGTATGGTAGTATGGGCCAATTGAATTACCAATTAAGCTTAAAAAGACTTTTGTAAAAGTTGAGTAAATGCATGTAAAACACTCAGAATGGTGTCTTGACACAAATATGCCTCAATGGCAATTTGGGGCAATACTTATTATCCACTATATGTCCTGTCCATTTGGCATTAAGAGTTTGAGCTAAGCATCTGCAGAACTTTTAACGTCAGGGGGAAGATTTAACTAGTGGCCTAAAACCCAGGATCATAGGTTTAATGGTCTGAGTGGGTTTCTACAAATGAAGTTTTGACTATAAACCAATTCTTATTTTTCTGTTAGCGTTGGGAAACCATATTCTGTTAAGTTGTTCCCTACCATCACACTTGTAGCTCTAAGCCATTTTTGGCCACATGTTTAAAGGAATTATTTTAATTGCTGATGAAATATTGACAACTATCCTTAAAATTTTAACAGTGATCCTGGGCTGTATTCATTAGTGCTCAGGATAAACTGCTGTCAATGGAAATGTCAGGAATTCTGGCAACTTTGTCAGGGCTGGATAAGTGGTGATGTAGGAGTTGGGAGTTGAGCTGTGCCTTGGCTCCTTGCTGGGCAAGGAATTAGCCTCCACGGTCTTCCTGTGTGATGAAAGGCGGTTCTTTCCAGCTCCAGTTTTTTGTTTCCTCTTTCTATAGAAACATTGATTTAAAAATTTAAAGTTGTCATCAGTATATAATTTGTTACAGAACTGTCATTCACATTTGTCTTTTGATGAATTTGAATTTGTGAATAGGCACATGCTTAAACGTACAGAAGAAATAGGGTTTACATATATGTTCTGCTTTTGTTCATCTTTTAAAATTATTTGGTATGTTTCTGTCAGTCATCATGAATACACGTTGAGTGTGCTCTTACCTCCCAAACCTGCAAAGGAGTTGAACTCTGGATAACAAGGTCACTTTTGCATTTTTCTTGCTGCAGTAAGCACACTGTTGTGTGCACCAGAAATTACTGTTGTAGGTGAAATGATAAAAGATGGTTTTTTGGTGCCAGCTCTCAGAGACTGACTGCAGAGTGGGATCTTTTTCCCTGAGAGCATCTGCAGATCCTTAGATCAGTAGCAGAATTTGCTTATTCACAATAGCCTCCAAAGAGCAACTTAGGTTTGGAATTTGCTTGCTGCCTGGAATTACTCTGGGCCACATGTCCTGTCACAAGTCTGTCATTCCCATGTTCTAGACCAGAAACGTTTTGATTTTTAAAAATCATTCTTTCATTGAAAAGATGTGCATGATCTCTGCTACCCTAGGCAGCCAGGGCCCTCCGGTACTGTTCTGGATCTTAAGTCACCCAGCCCTTGTAGTGGACTAAAGTTTGTTTGCAAAGTTAAATGAGAATCTATCAGGAGAAATTACTTTTTACCAGTGTGGTGATTTTTTTTTTTTTTTTTTTTTTAAACCGGGGGCTGGCAGCTCCAGCCTAAGCTGTTAGCCTAAGCTTTTGGGATTGTATTATAAGTTCGTTTGAAAGTCAGTTGTTTGCAGAGTGTGAAATCCCATAGAGACGTTTTAAATGGTGATTTGGTTTCCCGATCATCCTACAAAAGACTGATTGACCCCTAGAATGGAATGTAAAGTCCGAGAAATGGAATAATAATGTGAGAAATGGTGACGGAAGTAGAATTTTGGGTTTGAAAGGTCAAAGGCTGCTTAGCGTCCTGTTTTATCTAGAGAGCTAAGTATACTTTGGCCAGAGCAGGTACCTGAGCCCAGGCCTTCTGATCTGTATCTGTTCCTGCCAGCTGTAGCAGTGTCATCTCTAGCTTTCTGTCTCTAACATGAAGTTCTTTTTGGGGTACTGAGGGGCAGTATAACATCTTCTTGAGGTGGATGACTGGGGCACAAGTAAACCTTGGCTGTCCTCAACATCTGAGCACCTGAATGAGCAGGGCCCTGCCCTCCCAGGTGTTCTGAGTTAGTGAACAGGTGAGCTGGGGGAGCCTCCACTCCATCCACATGGTGGCTCTGGGTATCCTCTGGAGGTGTGGCAATGACCTTTCTTTGTCTTTAGGGCACCTACATGGGTGCCCAAGATGCCTTCACAGATTGGGGCAAATTGTTTTAACCCAAAACATTGTCTCCTGCCACTTTTCAGTTCAGTTCTAATGGAGGAAACCTGCAAAGACTCAGAATTTAAGGTAGAAGGTAGGCGATACCACCTTACACCTGTTAGAATGGCTGTTATCAGAAACACAACAAGTATGGGCAAAGGTGTGGAGAAAAATGAACCCTTGTGCACTGTTGGTGGGAATGTAAATTGGTGCAGCCACTATGGAGAACAGGATGGAGGGTCTTCAAAAAATAGAACTACTATATGATCCAGCAATTCCACTTCTGGGTATTTATCCAAAGAAAACGAAAACACTAACTCATGTATGCACACCCATGTTCATGGCAGCATTTTACAATAGTCAAGATATGGAAACAAGTGTCCATCGATGGATGAATGGATGAAGATGGTGGAGTGTGTGTGTTCTGTAGATACATAATGGAATATTAATCAGCCATAAGAAATGAAATACTGCCATTTGTGACAACGTGGATGGATCCCTAGGGCATTATGCTAGGTTAAATAAGTCAGAGAAGGACAAATACTTTATGATCTCACTTATATGTGTAATCTTAAAAAAAAAACAAACCAAACTCGTAGACAGAATAGATTGGTGGTTGCCAGTGGCAGCAGGGGTGCGGGGCTGTGGGCAAAATGGGTGAAGGAGGTCAAAAGGTACAAACTTCCAGTTATAAAATAAGTTCTGGGGATGTAGTATACAGCCTGGTGACTATAGTTAATAATACTCTATTGCATACTTGAAAGTTGCTAAGAGTAGGTCTCAAGTTTTCATCACAAGAAAAAAATTAGTGACTATGATGACGGATAACTAGTTAACTAGACTTAACTGTGGTGATCATTTTCTAATATGTACAAATATTAATCATGTACAACTGAGACTAATATAATTATATTAATTATATCTCAGTTTAAAAAAGTGGTAGAAGGTGGTTACCTTTGAAAACCCATCAGAGTGCCTTTTAAATAAACCAAGTACTATTAAGACAAGTAACTAGGGGTTAATTCTCCAAAACAATGTTTCTTTGTATAATAACATGTCTGTGCAGAACAAATGATGTTTTTTTTTAATTTTTTATTAATTTATTTATTTTTATTTTTGGCTGTGTTGGCTCTTCGTTTCTGTGTGAGGGCTTTCTCTAGTAGTGGCAAGCAGGGGCCACTCTTCATCACGGTGCGCGGGCCTCTCACTGTTGCGGCCTCTCTTGTTGCGGAGCACAGGCTCCAGACGCGCAGGCTCAGTAGTTGTGGCTCACGGGCCCAGTTGCTCCGCGGCATGTGGGATCTTCCCAGACCAGGGCGCGAACCCGTGTCCCCTGCATTGGCAGGCAGATTCTCAACCACTGCGCCACCAGGGAAGCCCACAAATGGTGTTTTAATTTGCATAGTCTGTCTCTTTTTCACTAGCAGACATTAAATTCTCCCATGCTTGTTCTTTTAGTTTAACTCTGATGAGAGGAATGATAGATCCTGTAGATGAGGCTGTAAATAATTGCCACATATCCTTGTTCCATTGGGGCTTTACACTTAAATGTGTATTTTAAAGGCCTTTTTTCCTGAACCTGAATCCAGAGTTGAGGAAGGGTGGCCGCATCACTGCAACTGGAGGATGGTTTTTCTTCACTGTGCTGTGAGCTGCTGTTTTTCTTTGTTCTCTATCCCCTATCTCTCTCCCCTCCCCTCATGGGAGGGTTAAGGCTGAGTTGTGGAATTAGTGCCATTTCTTTTTAAAGAGATGGTGAAGGCCCCATCCAAATAGTTTATAGCTATGTTCCAGCGACAAGGATGATTTCATCGGAGCCTCTCTAAATGTCCCTTTAGAGATCATTTGTGGTAATTAAAAGGAAAGTAAAACACAGAATTTTGAAAAATGATAAATATAGGTTTGCCAAGTGATTTCATGATGCTAGTGGAAGCCCTGCTGAGAAGCATCACGGGTACTCTGTACTCCTCAGAAACCTGTAATCAGGTGGGCACTGTTGTGAAATTGTTCAGATCCCATTACCTGCAGTTTTTAGAAATTTATTTTGACACTTAAGGACATCTAAGGATGTAAATTTAATTACTGCTGCTGCTTTCTCTGTGGGCTTGAATGAAAAGTGGCAGATTATGTAACGAAATTGCCATTAAGGTAGAGTTTTTTTTTAAGTTAAGTTTCATGGTTGTTCAAAATTTTGTTTCTAAACTTGCAATATGGATGGATGACTTTTACAGCATTATCAAAAAGTCTTGGGCAATCACACTCATTTGACTTTTGGAGGGGGATAGCTTTCAGTTTGGTGTGGTTAAAACTGCTGCTCACTTAGTATATTCTAGAAAACTAGGTTTTGAATACAGTAGGTTTTGTGTGTGGGGGCTCCTTTAAATCTGAACTTGCAGTGGAGCTATATATCTGGTATTATTAAAGTCCAGGGTGGCAAGGGAGCTGAGCCAAGTCCACTTCTTCTTGGGTCTCTCTCTTTTTTTTTCTTGCAGTGTCTCTCTTTCTTCCCCTTGCCTGTTGGCCTGCACTTGTGAAGGGCAGAGAAGGAGGACATGTTAGAGGACTGGATGGGTGGACGTAGGTCCTAGAAAGTAAGGGTGTTATGTCAGCATGCTGTTGCAACAGTAGGTGCTGGTGAAGATGCCCTTGTTGGAAGTGAGGTGCAAGACTCCTCCCTGGTACACAGGCTGCCACGAACCCTTCCTGCTGTGGGGTAGAGCTGGTGTGAAAGTGCACGTTTTTCTTGGTCGAATCAAGAGGTATTTATTGAGCCTTGCTGCTCATGAAGATCTGTAGGAGTTGGCGGTAGAAGGAACGGGAGATGTAAAAGCACTAAGAAATCTGGTCGGCGCCTAAAGCAACAGACAGTCGGGTTAGGAGACCCAGTGCACACAGAGTGAGTTGACCTGGATATGCACAGTGCTCATTTCAACAAGTGAAAATGTGATTCAGGCTGAAGGTGGGAGTGAGGAGGGAACCCACTACAGAATCCTCAACCTGATGGGATTTATCTGGGAGCGGGTTTTCCTAGTTCCTTGAAGATGTAAGCATGGGAAAGCAAAAGCGCTTGTAACTAGATTAAATGTTTTGCCCCATCAGGTATGTTCATTAGATACGTTGTAGTCGTAGG
Source organism: Eschrichtius robustus (assembly GCF_028021215.1). Taxonomy (NCBI): domain Eukaryota; kingdom Metazoa; phylum Chordata; class Mammalia; order Artiodactyla; family Eschrichtiidae; genus Eschrichtius; species Eschrichtius robustus. The sequence goes on from NC_090825.1 coordinate 52,734,182, forward strand.
AAAGTCTTCTTTTCTCTTTAAAAGTAGTAATATTTACAAGGAATAGTAATTGGCAGTTGACTTTTTTCCATTTGTTTATGGTTTACTCTCTGCGTAATTTAAAATTACTAGTAAAAATATATGACTAGGATTGTAGTATTTTTCTCTAATACCAGCTTATTTATGGCTTCATAACTTTCTAATCAAGAGTACTTTTTTTAAGCTTAATATTTCCCTACATAACTAAGCAATATTTTCACCTAATACTTTTTTAAATAACTGTTTTAACAAACTTGTTTGTTGTGTGGGCAGAGTTGAGGGAGAAAGCACGATTGGTGAGAATTTACCAGGTAAGCCGTTATTGGTGCTATCTCTTGAAGATAGCACTTGCTTTTCTTGCTTTGGGGTATCTTTTGGTTCCTCGTTAGATGAAACCTGTCAAGTTTTGAGCAATGATTTTTTTGGCCCAGCTGGAATTTCAAACACTCTTTCAGTCTTCCGCTTCTCCTCAAGTGTGCTTGAAAAAATCGAAGGAGAAGCTCTCACCCTCTGGGTCTTTGGCAGGAACCATGGCTCCATCAGAGCAGAGCTGCCTGCACAGAGGAGGACTTGCCCTGTGGCCATGGCAGCCCCTGCCCCGGCAGCTTTCCGAGACCTCTGAGCCATGTGGACTTGCTTGATATCCTCAGCATCCGCAGACCAACTGGTCTTACGAGGCAGCGTCTGTGATTTTTATAAAAGGTACTCTCTCCAGGCCTCAAACCTGTCAGGGTAGCTGGTTCCCAGTGCTTGCAGGTGGGGAGGGACGTGAGCCTACTGAGGGTAAAACCGACTTTCTGAAAAACCCTTGGGACTGTGTCTGTCTCCTTCAGGATCTGCAGGCATGGGGAGAGTTCCTTCACCTAAGAGTTAGTGATTACCAGTCATGGGCTCCTGGTGGGGGGCATGTGTGATATGGGACTGCTGGCAAAAGCGGTACAAAACTACAAAGCAAGGCAGCTGGGGGTCTGGAGAGAATGAGTTTATAGCGGGAGTGGGGAAAACTCAGAGGAGATGGTGTTACTTACAGTGACCAAGCCAAGGTGGGCAGTTAGGGCAGTTCTGCTCTTAGAATTAACATTAAGCTCCCAAGTGAACCGACTTTTAGCCCTACCCCCTCTTCCCTGGCCCAGCACATCTTACCTTCACTCTTCCCTCGGGAAAAATAACGAAGAAAGCCGTCTGTGAGCCCCATGTGTGCGCCCGGCTAGTTCCATGACTTGTTCAAAGATTCTCTGTCCCAGTTATTTTTATTCTAACCACAGTTTGTACTCTGGATTTTTTTTTTTTTTTTGAAATTTACACTTACAACTATGCTATTAATCTTAACTCTGAAAACTAAATATTCACTCTTCACCCAGAGCTTGCAGAACTGGTTAACGCATGAAATGATTGAGAGGGTAGCAGCTATTCCGGGAAGCCTTGAGTCGTCTGGTCTGTGAAGTCAGGGAGTTGGTTTACCCTTATTGAAAGGCATTTGGGGTCTCTAGATTTCTTTCCCTCTTGAGGAGGGCAGTGAGATCCCAATCTTAAATTAAGCTTTGAAACATCTCATTGGAGGTTTTCCATGTTGCAGAATGGAAGACTAAGGGACCCCAACTTTCCCATTCTTTGGAGAGTGCGTTCCTCCTGTTCTTTGAGCTGTCTTTTGTGCTGAAAAGACATGGTACCTTGCGCACCTCCCAGCGTGAAGGGGCTGCTGGGACAGTGGTTTGGGGAGAGGGGAACCTCATGGTCCACAGATAGGGAGAGCACCGGGGACCCGTCCTGGTGGGAGGTGTGGTGGTGCTTCTACTGGGGATGTGCATATCTGCAGCTAAAGACACGGTGTCCTTTGTGACGCTCTGAGGGGAATACACATGGCAGAGAAATCTTTTTTTTTTAAGCTTTTAAATCTGTGTCTTGCTCTTTGCTTTTTCTCTTCTCTGACATTTTAAGTAGAAACTGGAACGGCGGTAAGTCATTGCCTCGGGGATACTTGCCTGGCAGAAAATGGAAGCAGTTTGAAGAACAGGTTCTTCTCAGTCTACAGCTAAGAAATAGAGAACACTGTGTGTCCCGGGCTGGAGGTGTGGTGTCCCTGTGAGGGCAGGGAGAGAAAAAGCAGATTGCCTGGACTGGGGAGGTGGTCAGGGTTGGTTGGCCCTGGGATACAGGGGTTGCGATTCATGATCCCCTCATGGCAGCATGAAGTAAGGGGGGGGGCACTGGCCCCTGGGTGGGCCTGGGAAGGCTAGAACTTAGACACCTGAGCTTCCTGCCTTGGCAAAGATTCTGGGGCACCTGTGGGCATGGGAGCACAGACGTGCTGGATTTCTGGGGCCCTTGGGTGCTGGCTGACCGTGAGCAGCAAGCATGGTAGGCTTCCCTTGGTGTCACATCACAGGAACAACCCTGAGGGATCAGTTTCTTATCATGGGCCTTGGAATCAGAATTAATTGGACTCCACGAGAAGGGTGGGTTTTTTTGTTTGGTACATCTAACTGTGTGAATTGAGGTTTCACACCTGCTGTACCCATGATCCAAACATGGGTTCCTGAAAATGCCTGGATGAAATGCTACAACCCCATATACTTAAAAGCTTGGTCCTGCCCTTCTGTCTGATTTTTACTAAAAAAGTGTGGTGATCTGGACAGATCCGAAGAAGGCACCGAGAGCTCCCTTCATCCCTCCCCTTTGCCCGCCCAGCACGAGTGGCTTCTGGCCCTGGGTGTCAGCCAGGGGCCTGCACTGTCCTCATCGCGTTTGGACGTCTTCTCCCCTCGCCACACTGCAAGCTCCACGAGAGCAGAGAGCCGTCTTACTCATCTTCGTAGCCACAGCGGCTGCCTCCCCGTGTTCAGTAAATCTTTGAGTAAATAAATGCACGGAGGAAACTTTGCTCTGCAGCTTAAGGGAAGCTCTGACTGAAACAAGCGCTGGTCCCGAAAGACCGATCCGAGAACTCCAGGGTAGAGTCCCCTCGCTTCACCTCAAGGATTGTGGGCGGGTGCGGAACATCCATTTTTCACCTTTGTTCCTTGTCCCCTTGTCTAAGGGAGCAATTCAGAGTGGGGTTCAAAGAAGATTTTATTTTAAAAACATTTTTAGTAGTATATGTTCAGGTTATAAGTACGAATCAGTTTCTAGAAGGCTGGCACTGCTGGCTGGCCACGTGTCACCAGTTAGGCAGAACTACCTGGAATGAGACCAGTTCAGCCTGGCTGGACGTCCGAGTGGATAGCTCAGGGCTCCTGGTCCTCTTCCTGTAACTCCTGAGAGTGCGGGTCAAGGAGTGGGTGAAGCCCAAGGCCGGCCTCCTGGGAGGTGAGGGGCCTCTGTTCTGGACTGACAAGTTCCGTGAAGCCCCAGGGAAGCCAGGGTTTTGCTTTCTCAAGCTCCCAGGATGAGCAGCTGGCAGGGGCCTCTGTGTGAGTGGGCGTGGGTGCTCCATCCTCCGAAAGGGCAAACATTTAAAAGTGTTTGGGAAAGCGAATTCTAGAAAGAAGTCCAAGACTTCCCCGTGTAAATAGTTGGTAAGTCCTGCTCCTTTCTTTCCTTTTACGAATTAATTTCCCTGACAGCCTTGCTGGCGGCTCTTCGCCACAATTGGTTGCTGAATTGCAAAGCTCAATTTTCTGTGTAATAACATGCTATAAAAACATATAAAGCCAGGGAAAAAATGGTTGCAACCAAAGTGGCTGAACCTTGAAAACAGACACCTGTGCATTCACATCTGGATTGAAAGGAGACCATTGGATGTGTCATTAATGATTTAATGGACTGAATTTCTTTCTAAAATGTAAAAGAAAACACTAAAGCTGAGTATGAGGCACTTAAGTTACCTTCAAGTACAAGCAGAAGCGGTATCTCAATAATATATTTGGGTTTTCTGACGCTGCTTATTAGAATTGACTGTGGCTCCCTAGCTTTTGAAAGTGTTAACACAAAGCATTTCTGCATAGGCCTTTTTGAAGGCCTACTATGTGCTGGGCACTTTACTCGTGCTTACATACATTATATTTTTTAATCCTACTTGTGATCTTACAGGGAAGGTGGGAATATCTCCATTTCTCAGTTAAGGAAAGTGAAGCTCACAGAACTTAAATAACTTGCTCACGGATTTGGTGTAAAAACCAGTGCTTTTCCCACAGTGGGTCAGTAGAAGCAGAGAGGAGCTGATTTTTTAAAGTTGTTCATGAACAGATTGACCAATTTTTTGTAATAGTTGCTTTAAAATAAAAAAAATAGTAAAAAATATGTGGAGCAGAATTACTGAACCTGGTCTGAATTCCTGGCTCACAAATTTGTGAAGGAAGATGAAACTGATTGTTTTAAGCCACTAAGTTTTGGGATAGAATGTAACACATGATAGATAACCGGCTCCCATGGCCTGATTCTTTGTTTCTCTTGCTGAAGCTGTTTACTCTTCCCATAATAAGCCCTCTCCCCGCAAAGTACCACCTTGAGGAGAGCTTATTGTAGAAGCACAAATGTGGAAGGACCAATGATGATTAAGAAAATAAATCGCCAAAGCAAACTAATAAAGGGGGACAGACAATGCCTGGGAAAACTAGGAGCACAGTAAACGCAATATTTAGCCTGTCCTTCCAGCAGCTAGGGTTGAATAGGGTGGTACAGCAGTGTTTTTGGTTTCAGCTTTGACCGTATTCAAAGTCCCTTTGGAGCTTTGACACGCCAGGTTCCAACTGGGAGATCGTGGCTCTGCCTGCCCATCTAGTAAAGGCTGCCAGATGGTTCTGTGAGTGGCCAGGGGTGTAGAAGCATTGGCCTGGCTCCCGCTGGCTTGTGGAGAAAGTTCATGTTTACTGTGGGTGCCATTTACCCAGCGCCTCTATGAACAGGAGCCGTACTGGTTACTCTCCACACATCCTTTCAGTCCTCACTGCAGGCCCACTAGGTAGAGGGGAGAATCCCCATTTTACAGGTGAGGAAACAGGCGTGTCAGAGAACTCAAGTCATTGGTACCCGGTCTTCTAGTTAGTGACAGGGATAGGATTGGAGCTCATCTCTTTGCCTTTCAACTGTCTAAGTTTTTACACTCAGATTTTTCCTGACCTTAAGTGTTGACCTGAGGGCTTTATGGAAAGGACACGGACCTGTGTCCTCAGAGTAGCAAAGGATTTTGCATACTTGGCTGTACTTACTGCATTGTTGATGAGTATTTTGTAACCTGCAGAAGACTTGAAGGTTGTGTGTGTGTGTGTGTGTGTGTGTGTGTGTGTGTGTGTGTGTGTGTGTTTGAAGGCATAACTCCTTGCAAATTTATATCCTCACCACAACCTAACTTTTGGACAAAGTTAATGTCTCATTACATAACTAAACACTTTTTTCTATATTGAGGAACAACAAACATGCTAGTTTAAAAGTCCTCACATTAACTGGATGCAACTTTGGATGTTTACCCTGATCATCTTTGAGTGGATCCTCAGATAGCAAGGCAGCTATTAAAAAATGTCATTCCTGTTATGATTATCGTGCTTTTCATTTCCTTTAGTAGTCTGAGGATTGCTAGTACACATTTTTACAAAAAGAGAAAGTTTTTAATTTTTTTTTCTGACTTAATTTTGCTGAACTAATGGATATTTGGGGATGTGAGGGGAGAGGAAATGCAGAAGGAAGCCTACCTCTCTCCCTTTCTAGGGTGCCAGTGTCTGTCTGTGGTCGTTAAGCCAGCAAAAGGAGGTTGTCCAACCGAAGTACCATTTATGAATACAGTATTCTTTTCATGGCAACATTCTACGTGCCAGCCTGTCACCCCAGGTCAGGCCTGTAACCCATGTGGAGTATGATGTGGATGGTGAAAACAGTGGCAGAGAAGAGACTAACCCTCGTCTAATAGATTTTGGTCGTCATTTGTTAGGGTTTTGATCCTCAAATAGAAGTATGGCCATTATGCGAGAATTACTTCTGGAGTAGCTAGAGAAGATGGTTTACACTTGGGTTGTGGGGTTTCTGTCCTGAACTTCGGATCCCTGAACACAGTGAGGGCTCGCTGGATGCCGAGTTATGGCCGCGACACCTGCAAAGCAGCGACTTGGCGGGTGAGAGCCTGAGGGTGTATGTATTTCACTCACTAGGAGCTGTCAGGTCTTATCAACCTTTCGTAAGAATATTTTTTTCTCCCTGAAAACTCATAAAAATTCATGTTGCAATATCAATGCCCGCAAGATCCTGTAAAATTTTGTTGAGCTGCTTATGCCCCTTTCTCCTAATAGATAACGTCATTCTCCTCATACACACAGATACAGATGTGTGCTTGTGAATCTGTATAGGAGGCCCGTGTATATGCCAAAGTGGGTTTGCTGAGGGAAATAAACTAATTTTCCCCACACTGATTCAGTGTGACTAAGATATTTTCATGCATATTCTTAAAAGACTCCATTCTGACGACTATTTTAAATTTCATTAACCTTGCATATATTTTACCAGATACGTTTTCAGCATATCTATTTATTTTATTACCATGATGATGCTTTGCTTTCTTGTGTATCTGGAAAGAAAAGTAGTGGATTTAATTTTTTTTTTTACAATAAACGTTTTTAGCGAGGTCACCTTTTGTGTTGGAAACAACAGATTTGTAAATCCTTACTGGCACTGTGTATATTCTTGTGCCCTTAAAAAGAAAGTATAATGTTAGCCTAATACATTATACCAGAATTATGATATTTTAAATATAGGTCTTTAAATTGAGATTGAGGTCACTTTTCCTTTTGATAAAGTGAGGAAAGGGGCAATATTTAAAAATGACTGTTACCCAGTAATGATAGTGCATCGTTTCCAAAATATTCTCTAGGGAAAATCATATTTCATTATGCTTGACTATGTAAGATGAAACCTTGATACAGGATAAAAGGGATAGCTTGTCCTTTTCTCCAGCACTTTTATTAGCAAGTGATGGTACTGTATGGTGTGTATGTGTATCTGTGAGTGGGAAGGTACATGGAACTACAGGACTGCCCTTTTCCACCTTAAAACCATATGGAATTATGCCTGTAACTATGTTTTAAGCGCTCAGTACAATTTTGAATTTTGTATAAAGTTATGTGGGACTTACTGTTTATTATAAATAAAGAAGCTACTGTGTGAAATTAGAATGGGCAGATCATCTGTGATATTGTTACAGCAGTCAACCTTGATGGACTTTAGAAAAAATAAAACGTGGCCTTTTGTAAAACAAAACAATATGTAGCATTTCTGGTAGTAGAGAAGAATTGAGCTCTGTGGGCAGTAGTCTCATTTATGGAATGTTAATTATTTATAATTGTGACTGAACATTTTTATGAGTTTTATAATAGAATATTTGCTAATATTTAATTTTTTCCCTGCCTCTCTGTCCATCCTTTTCTCCCACTTCACATGAGGACAATTCTGGTTTTATAGGTCCCGATTTTTTTTTTCCTTATATCTCACCAGAAGTGTTAATTCATTTTGTTAGAATGGTATTGATCTCAAAAGTGGAGGATTATGACTCCAGTTGGGGCTTCATCAGCCTGAGCAGGTGCATTCTAAGTAAGAGAGATACTGTTTTAATGCAAATGTCCCCCCTGATTCAGAGGAAGGGAGATGTGGATAGGAATTGACACAGTGGTTAAGCCGGAATTGTTTCTAAATAGATTGTTTTTATTTTTTTTTCCTGAATTCTCTGGGCACCAGCAACAGTGTCTTGTTAATAAATGGAAGAGAAATATAGAGGAAGAGAAGTTGAGGGTGACTGTCTTAATTTTTTGCTCTGAGGGATCACAAATGCTTAAGGAAAATGAAGTTGGAGGATCACATAAATATGTGGGAGCCTCAGTGGTACATGCTCATTTGAGAGTAAAATTGGATTTGGGGATCCCAGATAAGAGGGGATGGTTGTATTAAAATGCCCTAAGCCCTACTGGGAGGCAACTTAACATGAGCCATAACAGGGTGGTTTTATAGTGAGGGTCCAGAATTTTACCTGTTCTTCCTTTGTCTGAAGTGTGCTATTGTCTGAGAAGGAGTGAGAAAGAACTTGAGAAGTGTCTAAGAACCAGGGGGTGTGGAGTGAACCAGGGGGTGTGGAGTGAACCAGGGCTCTTCTGTGCCATGAACATTTTCATGTCAGGTATAATTCTACTTTGCATTTTCGTTAACTGTGGATTTTAGGGAAACACAATGTTTTCACTGAAAAGGCGTTAGCCATATTTCCCTCCTTGGGGGGTGGTTACATGAGTGTTTATAATTTATTACACTGTACTTTTAGGTATTCTTCTGTGCATTTAAAAATAGTTTATGGGAAAGTCATCAGTGTATCTTTTATATTTTCCAGCTCAACCATATGACTGCATTATTCATTCCTCCCTCTACTTAACACACATTTATTGAGCACCTACTATGCACCAGGGCCTGTTAGTGGCTCTGGGAATACAGTAATGAACAAAACAAGTGAAAGTGCCTGATCTCATTATTTAGAGAGGGACAGACAATACGTTAAGCAATGTGTTAGAGTGGGGTGTGGGCAACCTTTTTCTGTAAGGGGCCAGACAGTAAACATTTTAGGCTTTGTGGGCCAGGGAGCTTCTGTCCCATCTACTCAACTCTGCCATTGGAGTGTGAAAGCAGCCATAGACAGTATGTACATGAGTGGGTAGGGCTCCATTTCAACAAAATGTTACTTACAGAATCAGGTGGTGGGCTAGATTTGGCCTGCAGCCCGTAGTTTGCAGACCCCTATGTTAGGTGGCAGTATGTCCTAAGGAGAAAATAGAATGAAAGGGAATGTGGAGTATTGAGCTGTAGGGGCAAGGGATGCCGCAGTTTTTGACGGGTGGTCAGGGTAGACCTCACTGAGAAGGTGACTTATGTAAAAATTTGAATAAAATGGGTTCAGCCCTGTGTATATGTGGGGAAAAGAATGATCCATACAGAGGGAACAGGACGTGCAAAGGTCCTGAGGCAGGACATAGGTGGACAATTCAAGGAATGGGACGAAGATCAGGGTATTTGGAGCAAGTGAGTGACGGGGAGATTGGTAGAAGTTGAGATCAGAGGCAAAGGCTGGGGATGAAGGATGAGGTCACATCATGCCACCTTGTAAGGCTTTTAAAAAAATTTTTAAATTTGCAAGTCAGTTGGGTAGTCACTGGAGGAGTTTGAGTAGAAGGGTGAGAGGATCTAACTTTTAACAGGATCCCTGGCTTCTGTATGGATAATAGACTGTAGGGGAGCTGGGGTGGAAACCCAGAGAACCAACTAAGAGGTGATTGAGGTAATCGGGTCAGAGATGATGGTGCTTGGACAGACCATGGTGGCGGAGGTGGTGAGAAGCAACCGTGTTCAGGATGTGCATTGGCCATAGACTCGACAGGAATTTTTCACCGTAGAAGTGGGGTACGAGGACTGGAGGAGTCAAAGGTGACTTAAAAGTGAACTGGGAGAGTGCAGTGCCATTTACTGAGTGGGGAAGATAGTAGGAGGACAGCCAACAGTCTCAACTACACGGAGCCCCTGGCCTGATAGAGCATACAGCCTGAGATTCAAGGCAAATCTGTCACCTCCTGGATTTGTGTGTGCCTTGGTGGCCGTGAGTGTCCAGGCTGAGGTCTGTTGTGTCCATGCTGGCTGGGGTTTGTCGTAGACTTCAGCCTCTTGCTGTGGTTCATGTCTTGTGCTAGTACAGGTTCCCGAGATTTCTGAACTCTTAAGGGGCAGGTGAAGGTTCCACACACACATTCTTTGAGTGAATCCATTTTAATTCATGAAGTTATTGAAAGAAATCCCATTACCCAGTAGATGACCACATAGGTCCTCAAACACAAGGAGATATGTAGGCTGATATCTGGTGGCTACAAGAGCCAGGGTCTTAAATGAATCATCAATTCTACATACTATTGATGGTTCTCTGTGCCTCTTGGAGAAGGTGCAGTACTCTCCTGCTCCATTGTTAATGTGCATATAAATAACACGTAGAATTCAGTGCCAAAAAGCAATTCAGGACAGTCATGTCTGTTTAGAGGGTTCTGTAATTTGTCTGCTAAAACATCTCTAGACTGTTTCTCAAATGCACTGCCAAATTTATGACAGTTAAAGTTCAATAATGATTTGAAGACTCCAAGTGGTGGTTCTTGTTTCTAAGAAGACAGATGCTTTTGTCTTACCTTGATCTTATTAGGGAGTTGTATGTCAGTGCTTAAGATGCAATGCAAAGAAGGTATTAAATCCTTTGAAGTGGCAGGGGTTGAGATTTCTATTGGACATCCAAGTGGAGATGTGAAGAAGGTAGTATAAATGAATCTGGGGGTGAGGAAAGACATCCAGGCTAGAGAGAGAGATCTGGGGAGTCACTGGTGGTAGATAAAGCTGTGGGACCAGTGGGATAACTGGGGGAGTTGGCATAGATAGAAGAGAACCAAATCCTAGGGTACTTGGAGCTTAGAGGTCAGGGAGGTGAGTGGCAATAAACAAGGAGACTAGGAGGAATGGCCAAAGGGGAGATGCGAGAGGAAGACCAGTGGTGTCCTGGAAGCCGAGTAAAGATGATGTTTTGAGGAGAATGTGATTAACCATGTCGAATGCTGTTGAAAGAACAAGGAGGGCTGGACTGAGAAGTGAGTCTACCAGCGTACAAGACATCGGCGACCTTAGAGCAGTGTGGATAGAGTGGTGTGTTTATGAGGGAACTTTTTAGATCCGTGGCTGCAAATAATTAAGCGCAGTGTATACAGTTTGGGCAGCTGCGGCCTGTATTAATCATTGCCATTTTTCTTCTAACCATTTAACATTCATCATCATTAATATTTTAATAGTACTAGGTAAAGAAAAAACAACTCTCTATAGTAAAATTCTTTTACAAAACACTCACTGGTCTTTCTCAGTTAAGCTACGTGATTTTGGGGTCTTGCTTGTTGTCACTACAGTTTCACATCGTGTTCTTTCAGATTTGCTAAAAATGTGTGCAGATTTATTAAATACCCTTTAACTCCTCTTGGGCACAATGCTATCAGTGCTTCCTTTTTTTTTTTAGATCGCAGAACTATGAAACAAGGGACAAAGAGGGTTCTTGTCTGTAGATCAAAGGTATAAGGAAAATTATAGCCTGTCTATTTAGCCAAAATCACATGTTGATTATGTATAATTGCTTCATCTAACATGGTCAGGTTGAATTTCTTCCTGTAGATCTTAGAGGAATTTTTTTTCTTGTGGTTAGAGGATAAAATTAATCAGAAAATTGGAGCAAAGGGAAAATTAAAGGTAGAGGGGAAAAAAAGAGGGTAGTGTACAAGAATGTATGAGAGCAGATCCTATGTAGTTGCTGGAAAGGGGCCAAAACTTGAGTCTGAATTTGATAGAATTATAGCAGTCTAGACCAAAAAAGAAACATGATTGTTACGTGATTCAGTGTTAGGAAGGCAAAAACAAACTGGTTACTCAGGCGAAAGAGAGCTTTTCTTGGTCTTGAGGTCTGAGAAATTTTCCCACAACACGGGGAACGGTGAACGATGAGTGTACAATGTCCTCAACAACATCCCCACAATAGATATTCCAGAGTTACCTAGAATTGCATCTTACATTGAGGGATAATGCTAGAAGCATGATTATATTAAGGATCCAAACAATGCTATTTTCTTTTTTTTAATTTTTATTTTATATTGGATTACAGTTGATTTACAGTGTTGTGTTAGTTTCAGGCGTACAGCAAAGTGATTCAGTTATATATATACATATATCTATTCTTTTTCAAATTGTTTTCCCATTTAGGTTGTTACAGAATATTGATCAGAGTTCCCTGTGCTATACAGTAGGTCCTTGTTGGTTATCTATTTTAAAGATAGTAGTGTGTACACGTCAATCCCAAACTCCCAATTTATCCCTCTCCCCCACCTTTCCCCTTTGGTAACCATAAATTCATTCTGTAAGTCTGTGAGTCTGTTTCTGTTTTGTAAATAAGCTCATTTGTATCATTTTTTAAAAGATTCCCCATATAAGTGATATCATATGATATTTGTCTTTCTCTGTCTGACTTACTTCACCTAGTATGATAATCTCCAGGTTCATCCATGTTGCTGCAAATGGCATTTTTCATTCTTTTTAATGGCTGAGTAATATTCCATCGTATATATATATATATATATATATATATATATATATATATACACATACCACATCTTCTTTATCCATTCATCTGTCAATGGACATTTAGTTTGCTTCCATGTCTTGGCTATTGTAAACAGCGCTGCAATGAACATTGGGGTGCATGTATCCTTTCGAACCATGTTTTTCTCTGGATATATGCCCAGGAGTGGGATTGCTGGATCATATGGTAGCTCTATTTTTAGTTTTTTAAGGAATCTCCATACTGTTTTCCGTAGTGGTTGTATCAATTTACATTCCCACTAACAGTGTAGAAGGGTTTCCTTTTCTCCACACCCTCTCCAACATTTATCGTTTGCAGAGTTTTTGATGATGGCCATTCTGACTGCTGTGAGGTGATATCTCATTGTAATTTTGATTTGTATTTCTCTAATAATTAGCGATGTTGAGCATCTTTTCATGTGCCTCTTGGCCATCTGTATGTCTTCTTCGGAGAAATGTCTCTTTAGGTCTTCTGCCCATTTTTGATTGGGTTGTTTGTTTTGTTGATATTGAGCTGCATAAGCTGTTTGTAAATTTTGGAGGTTAATTCCTTGTCAGTTGCATCATTTGCAAATATTTTCTCCCATTCTGTGGATTGTCTTTTCGTTTTGTTTATAGTTTCCTTTGCTGTGCAAAAGCTTTTGAGTTTAATTAGGTCCCATTTGTTTAGTTTTGTTTTGATTTCCATTACTCTAGGAGTTGGATTGGAAAAGATATTGCTGTGATTTATGTCAAAGAGTGTTCTGCTTATGTTTTCCTCTAAGAGTTTTATAGTATCTGGTCTTACATTTAGGTCTTTAATGCATTTTGACTTTATTTTTGTGTATGGTGTTAAGGAGTTTTCTAATTTCATTTTTTTACATGTAGCTGTCCAGTTTTCCCAGCACCATTTGTTGAAGAGACTGTCTTTTCTCCATTGTATAGTCTTGCCTCCTTTGTTGTAGATTAATTTACCATAGGAGTGTGGGTTTATTTCTGGGCTTTCTATTCTGTTCTGTTGATCTCTGTGTCTGTTTTTGTACCAGTACTGTTTTGATTACTGTAGTTTTGTATTATAGTCTGAAGTGAGGGAGCCTGATTCCTCCAGCTCTGTTTTTCGTTCTCAAGATTGCTTTGGCTATTCGGTGCCTTTTGTGTCTCCATCAATGAATTCGATAAAGTTGCAGGATACAGAATTAATACACAGAAATCTCTTGCATTTCTATGCACTAACAACAGAAGATCAGAAACAGAAATTAAAGAAACAATCCCATTTACCATTGCATCAAAAAAGTAGGTCTATCCCTAGGTATTTTATTCTAAGGAGGCAAAAGACCTGTACTCTGAAAACTATAAGATGCTGATGAAAGAAATCGAAGACACAAACAGATGGAAAGATATACCATGTTCTTGGATTGGAAGACTCAATATTGTCAAAATGACTATACTACCCAAGGCAATCTACAGATTCAATGCAATCCCTATCAAATTACCAATGGCATTTTTTACTGAATGCTATTGTTTCTTAGGAAAAACTTGCTTTACTGTTAATTGATGCTGTCAGTTTAAGTCATCTCTATGTTTTTTAACAGTTGAGAGAGTGGACTGCAAGCTAGGGACTGACTTTGGATATTAAGCCTCATGGGGCTGTGTGACTGCATGGATGACCAGCCCTGGGGAGTGGAGGCAAGGGAGGGCTGTGGTTCTTTCTTACTGAAATCTCTTTAGGTAAAGAAAAACATACTTGGCAATTAAAAACATGTTCTTCCTGTCCTCAGACTCCTTTAGAAGGCCCAGTATAAATTCTGGTTTTGATGCTGATGGCTTTAGTGAAAGCTAGAAAAGGTGAGGAGGTTTGGAAGAAACACATTTCCAGGGAGGTCCTGCATCTCATACCCACGAGCTCAGCTGTATGATGAGCCTGGCCAAGCTCTGATCCGCTTGTGGACCGGCCTTTCCCTTTGGAAGTCTTTTTCTTTACAATCCCAGCTGTCTTACTCTGTTCAAGTTTTAGCAAATTACTTTAGAGCATTTCATATTAAACATTATGAACCATTTCCACCTGGGCCCATATATGTCTCCATTTGTCTCAGTGAAAGAATTTCAGGTAAAGCTTCAGAGTGTTTTACAGCATATATAGCAGCTGCTGTTTCCCTGTCTCTAGTTGGTTTTCTTTGTTGTAACTCAATATTTAGTGGAACACTCTGAGATATTGTCAGACCACTGATTGTCTGCTCACTTGCCCTTGGATGCTGGTGCAGGAATGACTGAAAACGTGTGGACTAACATTAAAACAACTTATTAGAAAGCTAGTGCTTACTAACCTTAATCGGTGGTAAAGAGTGCCTGTGAGTTGTTAATATGCACATTTGGGTAGGAAGTTTTGTTTTGAAACTTTGAAATATTTGAGTTAAAACTATTGACTTGTAAATAAAGATGGAATGAGGTGCTTTTTCAGAATGGAGTGCAGGGTTGAACACCATTTTTAGCTCATAAGGTTTGTTCTTTATTGATGAGAAAGGACCATTTTAAGGCAGTGGTTCTCATCCTGGTTGTCACTTGAGTTTGGGGGGAAAAACAATCCCTGGCTCCCACCCCAGACCAGTTAAGTGTGACTCTCTGGGATGGAGCCTCTCGCTATTACTTAAGTTCCTAGGTGATTCTAAGGTGCAGCCAGGGCTGAGAACTTCAGTTCAAAGAGATTGCAAACTTTGGCCATCAGGTTGCAGTGATATGAAACCACAACTGTAAAGAGTTGATAGAGCCTCCGAAATGATGCTTTTTTTGGTCCAGTGTTATTATGCTAAACCTGCATGCCGTTTGCATGAGTGTACTTAAGGAAAGTAAAACAACTCTACAAGTGTTGTGGGTAATAGTAATAATTTAGATTTTATTTTGAGAGTTGGTTTGGGTGGTATCTGGACTGAAGTTTATCCCTGTTCTACTATGAAAAGGACTTTGTTATAAACAGAATAAACTAGGTTTTAAGGAAGTTTAATTCAGTTGATAAAGCAAATTAATAAGTACTTTAGAGCACATACTGAAATTGAAACTGTTTGTTAATTATATGTCATTTCTCTAAAGGTTCTTTAAGACTCTATCTGACAAACCTAATCACAGTGTATGTATAGTTAAACTTGGATGACTGGAACTGTTTAAGATTATTCTAATATCTCAGTTTTCTCATGTAATTCAGAGCTTAATCTAGTAGAGAGCATCAAAACTTAAAAAAAAAAAAAAAAAAAAAAAGGAAAAAGTCATTCCAGAGAGTAGTCTCTCTGAATCTCTGCTGCCTTACAGATTTCTAAGGATAATTAAACTATTTCATACTGACTCAGATCTAGCCTTACACACATAGTAACCATGCTGGGTCATAGAGGTGCTGCATTCAGGAGCAAACAGGAAGGTATGTAAGGCTATTTGTCCTTTTATTAAATGACCTCAGACTGCTGTACTTTGTATTCCGTCTTATTTCTATAGTTTTTCTATAGTAGTTCCCATTTTTTCCCTTTTAATTTGTTGCTTCTACTCTGCCATATTCTTGGAAACCACGTGATCAAATTAGTTAGAATTGTGGGTCAAATAAAGAATAAATAAGCTGTCAGTAAAGACCTAAGGACCTTTTTAAAGAACAAAATCTGTAAATTGCAGTGAATAAACTTGTTTTCAGTTTACTTCTGGTCCTTTAGCTATGCTCTAGAAAGGTGAGCTTAATGGGTAGTTTCTAAATCGGGGATAAGGAGTTACTATATGAAAAGATGCAGTGAAGTGGGGCCTTAAATGTAAAACATTCTGGAATCTTAAGTTCCTATGTTTCATGTACACATTCACCTCTAAATCTGAATCTGGTATTTCAGTATGTGATCTTGTTGAGGAGATGAGACACACATGTACACATGAAGGAGAGAAGCCACAATAGGACCACATGTCACAGTGAGCCGTGGGAGACCAGAGTTAGGAGAGTGTATATATGAAGATTTATTTAATGCCTTTTGTGCGGTAGGCAGTGCTGTAAGAGATTTACATGTGTAACAAACCCCTCAGTGATGTGCTCTAAAATAATATAACGTTGAATATAAAGCTATTGGTGACTATTGGACATTTATGGAGTCAGGCTAATGACAAAAGCCTGCCTTATGCATAACTTTGCAATAGCAAGATTTTGTATTTTGCATGATTTAATATTTTGGATCCTTCTAATACTGTGAGGTTTTGTTGTATTAATTCTTCTGTGAGGTATAACCACCATCTCCATTTTATAGATGGGGAAACTGAAGCAAAGAGAATTTAAGTAACTCTCCCAGAGTTGCTCAGTTAATAACTGCCGGAGTCTGGATTTGAGCTGAACCTTGGCAGTCTGACTCATGACCCCACGTCCTCACAAGCTGTGCTCTACTGCCTTGAGAGATGCTTGAGTGTATCCTATCTATTAGGAACTCAGTTCTGATTTTTTTCATTACAAACAACTAGTACTGAACATTTCCATACATAAAATTCTCTTCTTTGAATTAGTTGCCTGGGAGAAAAATCCCATAAGCAGAATCCTAGGTGTTATGGGTTGAATTATATCTGCTTAAAATTCATATGTTGTTAGAGAAATGCAAATCAAAACTACAATGAGGTATCACCTCACACTGGTCAGAATGGCCATCATCAAGAAGTCTACAAACAATAAATGCTGGAGTGGGTGGGGAGAAAAGGGAATCCTCTTGCACAGTTGGTGGGAATGTAAATTGATACAGCCACTATGGAGAACAGTATGGAGGTTCCTTAAAAAACTAAAAGTAGAACTACCAGATGACCCAGCAATCCCACTACTGGGCATATACCCTGAGAAAACCATATTTCAAAACGAGTCATGTACCACAATGTTCACTGCAGCACTATTAACAATAGCCAGGACAAGGAAGCAACCTAAGTGTCCATCGTTAGATGAATGGATAAAAAAGATGTGGCACATATATATGCAATGGAATATTACTCAGCCATAAAAAGAAATGAAATTGAGTTATTCGTAGTGAGGTGGATGGACCTAGAGACTGTCATACAGAGTGAAGTAAGTCAGAAAGAGAAAAACAAATACCGTATGCTAACACATATACATGGAATCTAAAAAAAGTTAAAAAAAAATGGTTCTGAAGAACCTAGGGTCAGGACAGGAATAAAGACGCAGACGTAGAGACTGGACTTTAGGACACGGGGAGGGGAAGGGTAAGCTGGGATGAAGTGAGAGAGTGTCATTGACATATATACCCTACCAAATGTAAAATAGATAGCTAGTGGGAAGCAGCTGCATAGCACAGGGAGATCACCTCGGTGCTTTGTGACCACCTAGAGGGGTGGGATAGGCAGGGTGGGAGGGAGACGCAAGAGGGAGGAGATATGGGGATATATATATATGTATAGCTGATTCACTTTGTTATACAGCAGAAACTAACACACCATTGTAAAGCAATTATACTCCAATAAAGATGTTAAAAAAAAATTCATATGTTGAAGTCCTACCCCCTCAACCCCCATGCCTCAGAATGTGACCTTATCTAGAAATAGTCACTGCTGATGTAACTAGTTAAGATGAGGTCATACTGAGGTAGGGTGGACCCCTAATCCAGTATGACTGGCATCCTTATTAAAAGGGGAAATTTGGATGCAGACATGCACACACAGAGTATGGCATGTGAAGGTAGGAGTTATGCTGCCACAAGGGAAGGAATTACTACTAGAAGCTAGGAGAGGGGCCTGGAACAGATCCTTCCCTGGTGCCTTCTTCAGAGGGAGCCTGGCTCTGCTGACACCTTAACCTCAGACTTCTAGCCTCCAGACCTGTGAGATGATAAATGTCTATTGTTTGAGCTGCTATTTTGTGGTACTTTGTTACATCAGCCGTAGGAAACTAACATAGATTCCTGGAAAAAAATTCTCCTAGGTCAAAGGGTAATCTTAAACTCACTACTATTCAGTAACTCTCAGAAACTCTGAGAAACCATAGCAAACATGCCTATCGTTTCTTCCTGGCCTCTGTCTTTTCTAGATAACTGTCCCCATCCATCTGCCAGGTGTTGCTTTCTTCACTGTGATCTCGCTCCACTGCTGATTGGCCCAAGCTGGGCACCTGACCCCCGGAAGAACAATCGGATTGGCTCTTCAGATTATCTGGACTTGAGATACAGAGAGTTGTTAGGGAGCTGAGTTTAAAGGTCATGGGGGTATATATATGTATAACTGAGTCATTCTGCTGTACAGCAGTAACTAACACAACATTGTAAATCACCTGTACTTCAATAAAATAAATAAATAAAGGTCATGAGAACATTCGGGGGAAGCCTTGGAAGGGTTGTAAGCAGGTGTATGAACAGAGAAGCTGGACTCAGCAACAGAGGAGAAGGAAGCAGAAGCGGGACAAATACAGAGACCAATGGCTCCAGAGTACAAGAGAATTTTAGAGCTGATGTCTTGATTCTTAATGTTGTACGGTTTGGGGGTTGACTTTGTCTTGATGCCCCGTTGTTTTTATTGCAGTTGGACTTGGGGAGTTACCTCTATTCACTTTTATTAAATTCCTTGTGAGTTTCAATTCTGATAACCAAATGAACCCTGACTGAAATAGGGGAGTGGTGTGTAGAAGGCTGCTGGAAGGATTGATGGTATATATGTCCCTTTGTAACCTCCAAAACCTATCCCTAAATTGAACCTAGTCTCTGGAGAGCTTTGTGTCTGGACCCACCGTATTGGTCCTCTTAGAATTATATTGACAGACTTGTCTTTAGTTGTGATGCCCTCAGCATTCTTAGGGCTCTGACGGGTATTGCCAAACTGATTTTCTAAAAGGGATGTATCAATCCATCCTACAAACTTTGAGCATAACTATTTTACTGCAACTTACCAACAATGAGTAATGTAATTTTAAAAAACTGTTGGTAATCTTAAGTGTAAAATGAAGTGATTTTTTTTCAGTATAATATTTATTTTTAGTACGATCTGATTTTGTTTTTTCTTTGTATTTGCTAACCAATAATTTACATCAACTTTCTTGGTAGCCTAGTAACCACTTATATTTTAATAGCTTTGTCGTTATCTTGCAAAATTGTGGATTTGACTTGGAAGATCAACAGAATTCCTTCTCCCAAGGCAATAATTATAATTTCTATCCAGAGGGCACACATAACTTCTGGTTGTTTTACATGAGGAACTGCATATTTAAGAACCTGTGGTCTCTATTCCCATCATCATAGGGCTGGGAGTCTACCAGGCCAGTGGTATTATGCAAATCAGGAAAGAAGTAGGAAAGCAGTTTTGCCTTGGGACTGTCCCCCAAAGCTTGGCCTTGGGAGCAACTGGCTGGTTTTGAATCTCCAGTGGACACACTATTTTTGCAGAGGTGGAACACACCTGGAGAGCATCTTCAAAATAAACATCCATACCCTTAGTCTTTAAAATCCGACTCTGGGGGTGGATGTGACTTCTGAAACAGTTAAATGCCTTCTAGAAAGGTGTCATGCTTTGATTGGATATGTTTCTTAGTTTGATTTTTGATTTTTATCCTGCATTCCTCACACAGAACCCACGTAGACAGAGCCAAATGTGACAGCAGTCGGTTGCCGCCCTCTGCCTTGGGGAGATTTACTGCCCTGTTCTCTCATGGTTTAGAGTTTTCTTACTTTACCACTGGAAAGTGTGACAGTTGCCATGTGTTTAAGCTGGGCTTAAAACACTTGGGCTTCCTGGACACATAGTAAGCTGCGGGCAGGTTTGAGGCACAGCTACGCTGCTGTCGATAGTTCTGCTGCTGTTGATTGCCTTCTGAAGAAGGCTGTTAGAAGGAATGTAGATTTATTTCCTTAGTGTTTTTAATTTATTCTTCTGTAAAGTAGCTCTGCTGGGGTGGTAGAGATCTGAGGAGTATTTTTAAATACCAATCCTAATGATGCCATTAATAATTGTGAATACAATAATGGTAATATTATTAGGGGGCAACGTGGTAGCTGAGCAGGGGCTTGGGAGCAGCAGACCTGGGCTGAAATCCCTAACTGTGAGGCAGGGATGGGAATGTCTGTCTTACGTGCTGTGTGTTTGGTAGCCAGAGGTTATTAGCTATTACCCTCCCCTGCATCTGGCTCATGTCTACCTAGCATCCCTGTGCACATTGTCTGCAACTGAGCACTCTTTTCCAGACAGTTTTTCCCGGGAGTTTGTTAAAAAGTTGTATTGCCTAACTTACCTTGGTGAAGTGGGGTGTGTGTGTTAATGGCTGAGGTAGGTACTTGATCATACTCGGTATAAAATATTTTCCCGGCTAAAAATTATTCTGGCCTTGAGATGTAGAAGAGTATCTTACACAATTCAGGTATTGTTGGTAAGTGGAAAAACCAATTGTATTAAATATATGTACATAAATGTTATATATGTTCTATATAAAAACATTTTTTATAAATAACTAAATACATATCTTAGTATAAATGAGTTGGAATTTGTTTCTTTCTATTGACTTAATTCTCTTTGTGTCTCTTCAGACTTCCTGAATTAGTAATAAGTGCTAGTTCCTGGGTGTTTGGCAACGTACCTCATAGCAGCAGACTTTTTAAGTCTTCTATTTTTACTTTAAGAATCATGTACATTTTGCATTCTGCCATATATATAACATGTTAAGTTCTTTAAAGTGACTACTTACCACTGTAAAAGGGGTGCATTCGACAGAAGTCCCGTGTCCATGCCGTGGCTTACGTGTACACCTCACCTATCACGTACTCTTTGGGGTACAGGTGCCTCAGTTTGAGAAGCCTGGTTCTGGATCCTGGCTTACCCATTTGTCCTTGTGTGGAAAAAGGCCCCAAAGTTATTTTTTGAGGGAAATCTGGCCATGCCTGTTGCTATTTCCTCAGCTGACTTCTCTGCAGAGAAGTGTGAGAATGCCTTCTGTTCAGAGATAGGTTCCTCCGAGCTACCATCTCCAGCTTGGTTAACGTGTAACATATTTAGATTTGCACTGGAGGCAGCTGAAGTGTCCGTTTTCCACCAGGTAGTTTGTGGGGAGTACAAGCAAGAACCCATTGCCATTCAGTTATCTAATGCTAGATCGGGAGCATAATAGTTATGGAGAATTGCCTGAAGGATATGCTGTGAATCCAGTATTCTTTTTTAAAAAAAATTAATTAATTAATTAATTAATTAATTTATGGCAGTGTTGGGTCTTCGTTTCCGTGTGAGGGCTTTCTCTGGTTGTGGCAAGCGGGGGTCACTCTTCATCGTGGTGCACGGGCCTCTCACTATCGCGGCCTCTCGTTGCGGAGCACAGGCTCCAGACGCGCAGGCTCAGTAATTGTGGCTCACGGGCCCAGTTGCTCCGCGGCATGTGGGATCTTCCCAGACCAGGGCTCGAACCCGTGTCCCCTGCATTGGCAGGCAGAGACTCAAGCACCGCGCCACCAGGGAAGCCCAATCCAGTATTCTTTTAATTAAAATATTTTATTATCACCATGCCTTATTTGCCCTTCATCTGGTCCAATTTATTATATAACCAGTTGCATTATCGGTCTCAGATATTTCCAAAGATCACTCTGGCATCCTATTGGATTCTGAAGCTGAAAAGGTTATTATTTTAGTAATTAGGATCTTTATAGTTTCAGAGAATTCAAAAGTGTTGAAAAGTGTTTATTGGTTTGTTGTTTTTTCTAACCACAGTTTCTGCCTTTGTTCTTCAATTAATTTTTTAATACATGCATATCATCTAATTCTTCTAGATATTCTAAAATTTGTTGGTGGATCAGTTCAGCTCACCAGACAGCTGAGTTCCTGAAAGCCTAGCGTTAGACCCTCGGAATTGGTTCTTCTGAATGGCTCTTGGTTGGAGGCTGTCAGCTTATGCTGAGGCAGCTCCTGAGAAAAATCCCTTGAAACCTTCATTTCCCTTAAGGATCGTGTTACACAGTCACCTCATTATGAAGCCACAGGGGCCAAGTTCCTCCCTGGCCGTGGTCCTGAGAGTTGGGCTGCTCTAGAGTCACCAGTTTGTTTGTTCTTAGGGACCTTGTTTTTCATGTAACTGATTCTGTTTTTTTCTCATGCTGCCTACGAACATGATAATTCTAATTTGTGGCCTAGCTATTTATAGAGCTCAGAGCTGCAAATCATGTGTCTTTTCTGCCTTGATTTGATTTTAAAAAAATTAAACTCATCTTTTTAAAATAAAAAAATTCTTATCTTTTTCCATTGAACTCTTATTTCTTCCCGTGTAGAAAAATGCACACACTTGGTGAACCACTTTAAGTGCTTTTTGGGACACAACCAGGGACAAAATAACCCTAAGAGGCCCTCAGTGACTGTGGAAGCACATTCACTGAAATCTTCTCAGCAAAGGTCAGCAGAGCTCGATGGAAGGTGTTACCCCTTTGCTGTAGCTCTCGCATTCTGGGTGTTGAGTGCCCTGGCATGGGTCCAGGGGATGGCCTGAGTGATGGAACAAGCCTCTGCCTAGTTACCCCAATCAAGCCAGCCCGGCCCACTCTGCTGAAACCCAACATGGACCCCTCTGCTTCCTGTCCTAGGATAGTCCTCTTCAGTGCTCCCTGTCAGCAGGAACCTGGTGACATCAATGCTCCAAATGTGACCAGCCCTGCTGAAAACCTTGGCCTGCCTCCAGGATGTGACCCCTGCCATTCTGTCTTTCCTTTGAAAATCTTAGGGTCTAGGTTCCCGAGCGAGAGAGGTGTATGGCTTCTTGTTTTTGCACATCAGTCCCATCAGTCCACTTAAGCAGATAAAAACACCACCAAATCTCTCTAGCTTAGAGCAGCATCAGGCCCGTCACAGGTCCACAGGGGCATTGTGGTCACCTGGGGACTCGGACTCCCTGAGCAGCCTCTGTTTCTAACCTTGCTGGGAGTGGTGCCAGAGGAAAAGAGCTCTGAGGGTTTTCCATCAGCAGTTAAGTGTGCTGGTCTGGAAATAACACGTGTTACTTCTGCTTGCAACTCATTTGCTGGAACTTGTTACGTGGTCTGCAACCAGGAAGGGCAATGCTGTTATGTGCCTGGAAAAGGAGAGGACTAGAAATACAAGTTTGATCCCACCGATGACTCAGACTAGGTTTTGGAATTAGCGTGATGTTTTGCTGTTGATACTCCTCTTGCTACCTTTGTTCCCCAAAAATCAGTTTGCTAGGGTATATGAACTTCAGCAAAACAATAAGTTAAAGGTTGGTTAGTACAGGGATGTGGACTGGTATGCAGCTACTGCAAATGTATTCCAAGAAGAGCTGTGAATTTGCTGAAGGTGGGAGTTAAATTGGAAATGAGACTTTCTAGCAGTCCATGTGAGAAAAGAACTTGTGAGAAGGAAGCTTGGTCCGTAAGATGTGGATTCTTAACCTGGAGACGGGGGCGATGTCTCTGCACTCCCTGAAATTGTTTGCAAAGTGTAGTGTGTGCATATGGAGAGAGGAGTCACAACTTCCGTCAGATTCTCAGGGGCATGTATGACCATATCCCCACCTGACTGCCATAAGATAGAGACCGTTTAGTGAGAAGAAGCACTACAGATTTCTGAGGCGAATCCCAGACAGGAATTCTTCCCGGGGGTAACAGATTCTCCCCTCACTTATGGTAGACACGATGAATTTCATAGGCATGTTTATTACGACACTCCACAACATAGACTGATGGAATTCCACAGATGCTAACTCAGTAGAAACAAGTCTATAAGGGATGGGGAGTGGTAGGCTTAATACTCAGAGGTGGTGTTTGGAGCAAATTATGAGGCCAGAACTGCTTCTCGGCTGATTCTGGCGTGCTCTAGATGTAGAGTAGAGAAGAAAGGTGGGTTCCGTATCCTTCAAGTCATGATCCCCCAACCTTGTTTCCCTTCACCCAGCTTTTGATAAGTATTTGGTGGTACTGACATTGAGATGGTAATTACTAATAGTACGTGGGGTATAGCTTTCCTGTGTTGAGTATTTAGTATGGCATATGTGGCCACGATATATACTAAAGAGAAGGGCATGCCACCTTGACTTGGAGATACCTGAAAGTATGTTTGGGAGACGTACCCAGATTGTCTTTAGAAGTCATCTTGTTTAAGAGGATGTTTACTTTTCTTCTTACTCTATGACCCAGAATATTTTAAACATGGTAATTTCATTTTTAAAAGGTAAATACTTTTTAATCACAAAAGTAATATTTTGTTAAAAATATCAGAAAATTAAATTATAAAAAGTCATTTGTGTATGACCTATAGGTGGCACTACTCTGGAAATATTGATGGGCTTCAGGGTTTTATGTACATGTATGTACTTAAAAATAAAACCAAGATGTGGCTTATAAGAGACATATAAATTCATAATCTAGCTTTTCCAGTTAATATACCTTAAGTATTTTTCCATATCAGAAAAACTAGATTTTTCTTTTAAATGATTGCACATTATATGAATTTACCATAATTTAATTTCTTTTTGGATATGTGTACTATTCTCACTTGTTTAAAAAAAAATTGTAGTTGTAAATCATGCTTTGATCACACACTTTCACATGAATCTTTACACAGTTGTGTGATCTTCCTCTTAGGATAAATTCCTGGAAGTTGAATTGCTGGGACAGAGAGTCGATAAGTTTTTAAGATGTTGAATGCGTATGCCATGTTGTCCTTTAGAAAAACAATGTAATGTATATGAGTATTTCTCTTATCCTTTTGTTTGTACTAAGTGGTACTATTTATTGTTAAAATTTGTTAATCTGATAGATGATAATATTATCATCTAGATAATATTATCATCTATCATAGATGAAATATTATCCTATTTCAGTTTGCAGTTCTTTGATTACTAGTGAAGTAGAAAATTGTCATGTGTTTGTGGACAGTTTATTTTTTTCCTCTAACTTGCTAATTTGTGTCCTTTAACATTTTTTATTGGGTCTTTTTCTTTCTGATTTGTAAGAGTTCTGTATGTTCTTAGAGTACTAATTGCTTCCTATCAATCTTAGTGGTATATGAATGGGTGAAATTATCCATTTTATTGTAGCTTAAAAGTTTCAATTTCTCTTATTTTAAAACTTTCTGCTGTATCAGTTGACATGTTTTCTGTTTTCTTGATGAAATTTTTGTTGATTTTCATTTCTGTATCAAGGACTTTAAAATTAGCTACCTAGTCACTTTTATGAATCTTCAAGGGTTCCTTATTCTTACAGTATATGGAAGTTCCAGCTCAGGAATTCTTTAACCATCTGTGTGTCATGAGCCCTGTTGGAAGACTGGGGAGGTCTGTGGTGGTCCAGGCAGCGGTGTTCCAAGGAAAGGGTAATGGGAGTGATACACTCTGGGTGCGGGCAAAATGGGGATGCATGGCCTGGAGAGAACTTAAAAACAATATTAAAACTGACAAAAAGCCAGTCTCCTTTTCATTGTCACCATGTGCTGGCAATTCTGGGCAAGTTGATAAGTGAATGCTTGTCCCCACTAGGATGGATTTCTTTTACCTCTTACCCCTTCATTATATCACTAGTATGTGGACCCAGGCAAAACTTTAAATACATAAAATAAAACACAAGGGTTACAAAGGAAACCAATTTTATTGAAATATAGTTATCAAAATATTAAAATGTATAATACAGAAAAATATTTGCTCCTTTATTAAAGCATTGACTGACAAGATCTAGTAGTAGGTTTAATAATTGTGATTTCAAAGTAGTAATGAGGATAAATGATATTTCAAGATGTCTAATTTATGAGATATGAAAACATCTGAAGATTGCCATTGGTGACAAAGTCACAGGTGTTGCAACTAGTACAGTAGTTTGTAGCCAACCTTCATAATGAGTAGAAATGCTAAATTTAAGAGTTTGAACAAAACATGGAATTGTTTTCTCATCCAAGTTCATGGCCCTCTGAATTCTATCTTTTTGGATTGCTTGGGGATCTGTGTACCAAAGGACTCTTTTCTAGGTGGAATAGTCACTGTAGCCTTCATTTTAAGGTCTGTGAATCTACTGCATAGTCCAGTGAGATAAAACTAAGAGATGGGCTAGATGTTCTGAAGTTCTTGAGTAGAGAAGAAGTCGAAGGACTCAGTTACCAAGTGAGTCAGAAATAGACAAGGAATACTTGGGGAGGCTGGGATGAAATCTGCCAATACCCAATAAGTAGCGCACAATGTATATATAGTGCATTCTGTGAGCCAGTGCAGGGAGCAAGATGCAGACCCTCCCTCCGTGAGAAGTTAATATGCTGGGTGATACATAATTATATGTAAGTTGAAGTGCTGGGCGTAGGGATTGTCAGGGAGGGCTTCTTAGAAGAGGTGACATTTAAGCAGAGAGCTAAAAGGATGAGGAGGAGCCAGCCATGTAAAAATGGAAGAAGAGTGCAGTGAAGAGCTCGCAGGCCAAAGGAACCACCTGTGCTGAGGTTGCAAGGCAGAGGGAAGAGTTTGGCACCTTTGAGGATTGAGAGGAAGCCACTGTGGTTCAGCGTGGGGGCAAGAGAGCAGGAAAATTTAACAAAAGAGGGTTGGAGAGGAAGGCAGGGCTGATCATGCAGGACCTTGTAGGCCTTGAGAGGGACTATAGAATTAAAGTATGAAAGAAAGGCATTGGTCCATTTTACACTTCAGGGTGGTATGTTCAAATTAGTCTTGAAAAGGACCACTCTGGATGTTGGGTGATGCCTCGTGTGGAGAGAGGCCTGAAGCTTGGGGGACTGAGAGGAGGACATAGAGTTTCCTGAGGGGAGGAAGGCGGTGGCACAGGAGATGGAGAAGAGGGGACAGGAAGTAGGAAAAAACAAAACTTACAACAGGATTGGCTAAGAAGTATGAGGCAGAGGCAGAAATCAAGGATGATGCTTGGGTTTTCCGTTCGAGTAATCAGCTGCCATTTACTGAGATGGGGGAGGACAGGAGGGGCACGTGTGCGGGAACAGTAGTGGTTTAGGGTTCTGCTTTGTATGTGCTTGAGGTGCTTATTAGACAACCGAATATCAAAGTTTTATAGATAGTTGGGTACCTGAATCTGGAGCTCAGAGGAGAGCTTCAGGCTAGAGATATAAATTTGTAGTCATTAGCATATAGATGATACTTAATGGCATAAGAACAGATAATTTGCTGGGGAGAAGGTGTAGAAAGAAGAGAAGGGATCCTAGTTTGAGCCCTGAGGAGCTCCACTAAGTAGAGGTTTGGGAGAAGGAACAATCGGAGAGTGAGAAGAAAAAACCAGAGAGACAAGGAAAACCTGGAGAGCATGATGTCATAGAAACCAAGAGGGGAGAGTATTTCCAGGAGAGAGTGGTCAGTCTAGTTGCTGTTGAGCGGCAGCTTATGTTAAAAAATGGAAGAGAAAACTGAAAAGGAAAAAAGGAAAAGTAAATGTTTTACATAATTAAAAAGTAAAATTGTAGCTTAAAAGTTTCAATTTTATTGAAACTTTATTTTAATTTTAGTACAGGGATGTGGACTGGTATGCAGTCTACATCCATATTTCAAGATGTCTAAGTTATGAGATATGAAAACATCTCATGCTTGAGGTGCTTATTAGACAACCGAGTATCAAAGTTTTATAGCTTGTTGGGTACCTGAGTCTGGAGCTCAGAGGAGAGCTTCAGGCTAGAGATATAAATTTGTAGGCATTAGCATATACATGATGCTTAACAAGTATCAAGTTAACAAGTCTAACTCAGTAGACTTGTTTCTACTGAGTTAGCATCCGTGGAATTCCATCAGCCTGTATTGTAGAGTGTTGTAATAAACATGCCTATGAAATTCATCGTCATGTCTACCATAAGTGAGGGGAGAATCTGTTACCCCTAGGAAGAATTCCTGTCTGGGATTCGCCTCAGAAATCTGTAGTGCTTCTTCTGACTAAACGGTCTCTATCTTATGGCAGTGGTTTTACATAATTAAAAATTAAAATTAAAATTAAAAAAATTGTGCCAATAGTTAATAATTATGTATTGTGCACTAAAGCTTTGTTAAGAGAGTAAATCTCATCTTTAAAGTCCTTACCACCATAAACGACAACTAAAATCCTTAAAAATCAAAAGAGAAAAAAAAATCATTTATCCTGCTTCTCCAGTTGGAATTGTTCCTCAGGATAACCAAATAATTGATCTTTCTCTTTACAGAAGTGTTTTCTTTTTTTCTTTTTTTTTTTCTTTTTGCTAATATATGAAGAAGAATTGATTTAGAATGTTACCATTTTGCAAACACTAATAAAATACAGTTAACCCTTGAACAAGCCAGGGTTGAACTGTGCGGGTCTACTTATATGTGGATATTTTTCAATAAATACTATGGTACTATAAAAATCCATGGTTGATTGAATCTGTGGATGTGGAACTGCGGATATGGAGGGCCAACTGCAAAGTTATCCGCAGATTTTCAACTGCATGGTGGTTGGCACTTGAACCCCTGTGTTGTTCGAGGGTCAACTGTAATGGATTCAGGTAATGATCGTTAGCAGCAACTAACATGGAAGTAGGCAACACCACCTAGGATGTATTCTAGCAAAAAAATGAAAACAAAAAAAACCCAAACTGATTTTGTTCAAGTCTCTGGATCTGCCAGTTTACAAGAAATACTGGGAAAAGAGAGACCTGTTAAATAGGGTTGCAATCAGCAAAATCTGAACCATGGAAAACAATATATAGGACAAACCATATGGTTTTGCCAACAAATAAATTGAAATGGGTATGAACATGGAGTAGGAACCTAAAGATTAAAAAATACTTTAAAAAGGTATCAATCAATCGCAATGTATGAATGCTATTCGCACCTCAGTTCAAACAAACCAAAAACATTTTGAGACAACTGGGGAAACTGAGCAATGACTAGATATTTGGTAGTAAGGAATTAACTGTTCAGTTTTTTAGGTGTGATTTCATGGTTATGTTTAAAATGAGTTATCTTTTAAAGATATAGACAGAAGTTTTTATGGATGCAATGAAATGATGCCTAGGAGGGTGGGGAAGTGGGCAGGGACAGAGGAAACAAGAATGACCATGACTTGATAGTAGGAGCTGGATCGTTCGTTATACTCTCCTTTTGTCTAGGTTTGAAATATTTCTTTTTAAAATGACTCTTAATCTTATCCCCATCAAGAATCACTAGGTATAATTACAGTGTTATTACCCATAATTATACATGCTGAGAATACTCAGTTCTGAGAGTACTCAAAATCAGTAGCCGAGCACTTTGTCAAATACTGGTTCTGAACTGTATTGCGCTGTCTCTTACGCTGTCTAGTGTTGTTTTTTCTGTTTAATACCATGGGTTATGATTTGCTGTAGTTCTTATGTTATTGCTCATGTTCTAATCTAAAATTGAACCTGTAGCTTTTGGACATATGAATTTCTGAACGCGTATTATTTAATTTCTCTTTCAATGGACTGAATTTTTTTTTTTTTTTTGAGTTAACGGGCAGCTGATCATTGCTCTGAGGCTTTTTTTTTTAAATTTTAATTTTATTTTTGTAATTTTTTTGGCTGTGCGGCGTGGCATGTGGCATCTTAGTTCCCAACCAGGGATCGAACCCGTGCCCCTTGCAATGGAAGTGTGGAGTCTTAACCAATGTACTGCCAGGGAAGTCCCTGAATGACTGTTAATATATATATTAATAAGTTGACATAGGCTTATGCTCAGATGTATATTTTAGGAGAGAAATGGGTTTTGGTTGGGTCATTTGTCTGACATTATAGAATTAAATACGAAAAGTACTTGCAGGGTAGACTTCAGCAAAATCCACTTTAAGTTTCTGCTTCCTGTGAAGTGTCAGGGGAAGCATATTTTTTCAGAAGAAGGGACCATTTGGAAGGGACTTCCCAAGAGTGCCGACTTAAGGAAATCTGTGTGGAAATTCCCTTATTATTGAGGTAATATCTTTTGAAGCTATTGATGTACCCTGCGTGGGATGGTGTCTCATATTATGATAGCCACACATATCTTCTAAAATCAGAGTTTGATTTTCAACATTAGTTATAGTTGCATGTAAAGTCAAAGGTAGCAAAAGGAATTAAAAGAAGTGAGAATGTAAAACTGAAATGAATTCAAATGGGTATATGTAGGCTTTTAATGTGAGGTGTTCTTCAGTATTTAATGTCGTGAAGAGGATGGGCACCCCCTATTCCATCACCGTTAGACTAGGCATCAGAGTGCTGTATTTTTAAATTTCTCTTTGGCTTCAGCTGCTTTTTTAATACCAGGCTTTTTCTTTTGACATTCTTTTTATTTTGCTGGTCCAGATGAGTTTTTCCTTTTTTTTTTTCCCCCCGCAAACAACATATTCCTCTGGGTTCAATCTCCTTCCAAAAAATTAAGCTATATTCCTTCTGTTTAAGTCATCATTAAGTATAATTGCAAATGGAAAATCCATTTATATTCCTAAATTGTTGCTGTTGTTTCTAAAGGATTTGTTGGGAGGGAAAGAAGAGCATGGCTTGATATTTTTTTTTTTTTATCATATTCAAGTAATCCAAATAGCTTTCAGAAGTAGAAAATGAATTTTGATGAAGAGTTGTAATAGTATTTGCAATATGAGTTACTGTGCTCTGTATTATAGAGTCCTTTATATAAATAAGTGTTCATTTACAAGCCTTTTTTTTTTTTGAACTATATCCTTTGATTTTGGTAGTTAATGTTGGGGAAAACTTCAGTGTGACTTAGTTTTTCCTTTTTTTTTCAGATTTAAAAGGAAATACTTTTAAAAAGGAAATATTAAGATTCCATTAGATATATGTGTGAACAATATTAATAGCTCTTAAATTCTTTATGTAATAAGGATCTACTGATCAGACCTTCATTTCTCCAGGGATTAAGGAGATCATTGGCATTTCTGCCAGTTTTCATTTAGGCAGAGGAAAGCATGAAAATGGTTATTACACATTTATTGTGTCAATCAAAATCTGTATTCTGGGTAATCTTTGTTCATAGTTTCCTACCATCTTACTCTAGTTGCTTTGTTTCTTAATTCACATTATTGAGAGAGAGAGCTCATAGGCTCAGCTCAGTTCATGGATTGAATCTCCCTGAGAGAGGTATGCATGGCTTTGGAATTATTACTATTCCAGAATGGGGGCATTCCATCTGGTAGGGTTGGCTTCCAAGGGCTACAGGTGGGTACGGTCAAGCCTACAGAAGCTGGGATCCAAACTGACACTATGTAATTTCCCAAATAGGGATCTAGAAGAGATGACCACAAAGACACAGTTCTAATGAGTTAGGGTTCTTTGTTTTGGAGAGCTACATTTGAAGTAGTTGTTCTTCTTTTTAATTGAAATTGAAGAAGCTTTCACATAAGGACTTTTCTTAGCTCTCTGAAATGTACATGACTGTGTCATAGCCAGGCTCTAACCTTTTATCATTAGGTGGGCATGGCCCAATATTTTCATTTTGGAAGGTAATTTATCAAGGGGTTGTATACCCTGATAACAGGGTCAGAGTGTGAGAGCTAGGTGGGGCCTGAGAAGTCCTGCAGTATAGTGATTAGAGGTGGGGTTGATGGGTGGGCTTCAGGGAGATGGTGGTGGTCTACCTCCCCATAGTCACATATCAAGTGGTGAGCATGTGTCCATTTTTTTGCAGGGGGATATCCTGGGGATTTTACTACAAATATCACAGGAGGCCCTGTGACCAGGAAAGCGTAGAGCCACTGTAAACCCAGGTCTTTCATGTTACTGATGAGGAAACTAAGGCCCAGAGAGATGAAGAGCTGTACTTTAAACCACTTTTCTGAGTCAGAAAAATCTGGATTAAGACCTAAGTTTCTGTTACTCATTATCTATTGCTTTTATAGGCGCACTGACTTCATAGACCATTGCCTAAAACGTGACATCCTAAATTTAAGTCTTTCAGACTATGAAGTGGAAGGGAAAAAATTATTCCAGTTAGTTTCTCAAAATGACGGGCAAAGACCATGTCCAGGTCAATGCTATTTTAATAATGTAACAACTGAGCTGGGGCTTCTGGGAGCTGGTAGTGGTGTTGGGTGGTCTGGAGTTAAAGAATATTTATCTCAACTTTATGATTTTCAATTGCGTATGTACATAATTCCCAGCCAGTGGAACACAGTTAAGGAAGGTGATTTTATGCCTTAACTAACTTACTGTCTACGTGTAAAGAGAGACTTGGACAAAGTTTTTTTCTCCCAAGTAGTTAAATGTCTTCAAAGCACTCTTAGAATATTTGCTTAGCTGCCCCTTTATTATTTAAAAAAAAAAAAAAAAAAAGGTAAATTGGGTCTAAAGTTATGTGCTTTTATATTAATAAACCATTTTGAACTGCTTGGAATTCTCTGGCAGTGTTTGCCATTTTACTTTGAATTTTAACTTTTCCTATGTTAACCTTCTTATTTTGTCCTTCAAATTGCAGTGCATTCCATCTTTCCTCCCCTTTCCTCCTTCTCCTAGTAGTACATTCTTCCCAGATATGAATTTTTTCCCCACCTTTTAGTTTTAAAACATTTTGCAGAGAAATATTTTCTTTATTCACATAAGATGTAAGATAGCTGTATCTTTTGTTCCATATAATGCTAATGCTCTGATTTTACGGTAACAGGTTAAAATGTCCTGGAATTGAGACTGATAGCATGAGAAATTATAAGGCATTTGCTAACGACTGAGACAATGTGCCTTGTACATTTCACTCCCCCGCCCACCATTGCTTCATATTCATGCCCTCGACAACATGCAGTGGGTAAACGCTATAAACCCGCCCTTTTGCTATTCAATCAGATATCTGGATGAGAGAACTTTTTAGTTATTAATCATTGATAAAGGGTATACTTACAGAAAATGTTTTGTGATAAATCATCTTGACTGTTTTTAGAGCCCCAGATTTATAAGGTATGCCACTAGTTATAGGCAGACATCAGAAATTGAACTGTGACAGCAACATATATTTTAAATCTCAATTATAGACTCTTATTTTAATCCTTTACTTCTTGCTGAAAACTTGAGCTTCTCTAAGTGCTAAAAATTCTCTTCAATTGCTACTTTTAAAAAAGTAACATTCTCTTGCTGCTTAACTTGTCACTTTAGCTTATGTAGGAATAACAAAAACATGGTGATAAAGTATAAATCTAATACAATTTTTCCAGAAAGCTAGTATTATTTTTGGGACGAATACAACGTTCATTATCCATGTTCATAGAGATATTATTAATTTCTTTATTAATCTGTTTTAACATAAAGTATTAGAAAATCATGTACCCTTTATTTTCCATTTAATTCCAAGACAGGTTTCACTTATTCCTAAGCTTTAGTGGATGATGTCAGATGTGCCATGAGGACTTTATGAAACCATTTATCACAACCAAAGAACAGGCCAAATAACTCGAGAATGCTGTAGCCCCAAGCAGCTACCCTAGCTGACAGGAGCCAATGTCAGACTCGAGATTGACTCATGTCTCTGTGCAATGCCTAGGCTTAAAGCCTGTAACTTCTGAAAGCTTATCGTTATCAATGTGATTGAACATTTAAATGACTTTTAAAATAGCCTTTAAATAAGGTAGTCCTACTTTGCTATTTGTCTAAGTCATTCCTGTTAATTTCAAACTTGGAGATTTGCCCTCTGCCTCCAAATGTAATAGAACATCGATTGTTTTTTCCAAGGCACATCACTGCTGTTGTAGTACTAAGACTTGGGATTATCAATGTCAGTGCTTCATAAACAAACTTCTAAATGGCCTTCATATACTGAATCCCTGGCCAAGTAAGCTGTTGCTCATAACCTGTTTCCTCATTCTCTACTGAAAAACTTGAGTTTTCAAAACTTTGGCACCAGAATCACTGACCGGGACATGATTTAAGTATTTCGTATCTCCATAACAAATTTTTAAATCTTTAAAGAAAGGGTGAGTTGGAAGATCCCTCTTCAAAACTAGTTTTTCAGACCTCTACACTCTCTCCTCCCACTTCCAAGTGGCTGCCCTGTTACCCTTGAGTCTAACAGCTAAATAATTAGCTTCAAAATATCTAATAGACTTTTTTTTTCCACCAAATGACTTAGATATTGAGTAAAAAAATAAATAGGAGCAAAAGCTACGTGTTTACTGTATCCTGAAGGTGGGAAGTTATCTAATGTTTTGCATAGATCAACCAGTTCTTAAAAACATTACCTAGAATTATTTGCAGTGTTTCATTAAGGGGAAACATTGAGAAGTTACAATGTCCTAAGTCTAATCTAACTCTGGTTTAGGTGGTTTGTAGTTTGATTGAAGACTTAGTGTCTGCATAACCAAACAAAATTCCTATCGCATGGGGGTGATGGGTTTTGGGCTTCCGCAATGTGGTACAAGAAGTAAAGCCCATTATATACTCACGCAGGGTGAACTCCTGTGTCTTTTGCCACTGATGGACCATCATTGCTTCTTGAACTGACTGGACCATTCAGTTTTCATGCCTTGATCTCTGCTGCCTTAAATATAAAGGGGAAAATACTGAGTTTTTGAGTTGAACTTTAGAAATATAGGGGTCAAGACAGGAATGAGACCTAATTCTAATAACCTGTACTTTATATCTAATAAGTCACTTACATACCATGCATATACAGTTTGAGGGAAATTCTTAAGTTTGAGTAGTTAATGTAGCCCGTGTGTGTGTGTGTGTGTGTGTGTGAATTGCACTTAGTATTTACATGACGTTTCAGACTTTGTGGTAACATGGTGACTTTGGCCATAATATTTTTAAAAAATCTTAATTCTGAAGCTGCTTTTTCTTATAGATCCTAGTTGTTTTAAGGAAGCTTTACTTAGTTATTTTTACCAGAGTTTGCCGTGCTATGATTAGAACAAGAAGATTTGGGAAAGTTTAACTTGGCATGGCAGAGATTCAAGCTGAGCAGAAAAAATACTTGGTGAAAAAAGAATGTACAGGATGCTTAAGAGTAAAGTCCAGCAGAAGCAGGAAAATAAAACAGGGTGACTGTCTCTTCCACAGTTTATATTTTGGTTTTTATACCGGAAATGCCTTGGGTGTATATTTAAATGGTAGCAGAGAAAGACAGTAATGGATTGATGATTTAACTTATTTTTTTCTTAAATACTTCTATCCTTTCTGTGGCATTCCTACTGAGTTTTTTTATCCAACTCTTTGAGGAAAATGGCATTATGAATTTTAATACTTGATTGCAGGCTAACAATCTCAGAAGAAGAGATTGATGGTTGATTGAACTGTACCCTGAGATATTTCTAAATGAAAGCCTTGTCAAATATTTTATTTTCCTTTCAATATTTGAATTGTCATCTAGTGGAATGGCTTTAGTACGCTTGATTTACCAGCCTGGCTAAAATGAAGTTGGTTTTTACATTATTTGCAGGGTAGTCATCCTTGCAGAATTAATTCTTAAAGCAAAAATCATAAAGTAAGACCTGATGGTTTGTCGTCATGACCATCCAGTATGAATTGGGACTGTTCAAATAAAGCAGAAGCTAACACACCATTGTAAAGTAACTATACTCCAATAAAGATGTTAAAAAAAAAGATTAAGTTTCAGGATACCTTTACATTTTACTTTTCTACTGAAAATGGCCTGTTTTAGCTGGGTAGTTTGGACGTATCTTCATAAGTGTAATTAATAGGTATGTATAATTTGGATTTAGAAAAAGTATATCAAGAATGTGGTGGTTTCCACATGTGTGTGTTCTCCCCATTGTTGGGAGCACAGGGCGTTCCCGCTTTTGTGATGCCATGTTTCCTGGAAGACCTGGCCCAAACACTGAATTGATCCACTTGCATGTCGTACCATTTATATAGAGTACTTGAGCATATATGCTCCTATGAAATGCTGACTGAATTTGTGCTATTGAGTTTTGTTTCTGGGACATGTTTAGGATTGTCTGGCAGGTGAATGGATAAAGCATCAACTGAGAAGTGAGAACAGTTGCAGTAATCAGTGTCTGAGCACAAGGGTTTGGCTAGGTTCTATGCTTATCCCTGGGGTTGTGTGGATGAGTAGGGCCTCTTCCTCTGAGCAGCAAACCCCTGGTGTAGGGGGAGCAGCGATGGGCTCTACCCTCACCCAGCTGGTGTTCCAGGGCCAGCTATGATGCATATTTAATCTAATCACTTGCCAAATCCTGCCCATTTTCCCTGCAGAATCTTTCCCTTTTCATTCCAGCGGGCTTCTTCATTACTTAGCCTTTAGTTATCTCTAATTGAACTGTTGGAGTATTCTCAGCTCCCAGGTCACTTCCCCTGGGAAACCTTCCAGGATGCCATGAACTGGCCCAGGTGCCTCTCCTCTGTGCTTCCAGAACACCCCACCCTGGTCCTGTCACCTGCCCCTCAGCACTCAGATTATAATGGCCTCTCTGCTTACCTGTTTCTCCCACTAGTCTGGAAGCAGGTTGACCGGCTCTCATTTTCATTGTCGAGTCCATGGTG
This sequence comes from Eschrichtius robustus, assembly GCF_028021215.1. Classification (NCBI taxonomy): domain Eukaryota; kingdom Metazoa; phylum Chordata; class Mammalia; order Artiodactyla; family Eschrichtiidae; genus Eschrichtius; species Eschrichtius robustus. The sequence continues at coordinate 52,770,632 of NC_090825.1, forward strand.
TCTGGTATTGTGCCTGGTGTGTGGGAGGGCTAAGTAAATTCTTGCTGAATTCCCTCTTCAGGCCATCCTCCCTTAACATCGCCATGAGTCCTCAGCACAGCTGTTCCCAATTTGCTCTTTGGAGCGTGGCATTTTTGTCCATCTCTCAGTGGTTGCCCTTCAACTTCTCACTTTCCGGGCCTATACCTGTTCACTTTTTTTCTTTAATGCCAATCTTACCTCTTCAGTTAGATTAATGGACCAAACTGCACTTTACCATGTGTTTTGTTTGGCCATTCCCACAATAATGTTCAGTAACTAACTCTCTCCTAAATCAGCTTATTCAGTAAGCGTTTGTTTGCAGACTCAGGGTTTTCCTGGTTGACTGTGGATTGGCTGACCTAGGCTGGGCTTGGCCAGTGGCTCTGCTTCCAGCTGTGGTCCGGTTGGGCTCAGGTCTGCTGCATATGTGTTCCTTCTGGAACAGGCTGAAAGGGTAGACACTACCAGGAAGCATTTTTCATGGTGATAAAAGCCTAACCAGCTCTCTGGAAAAGACGAGCCCTGATTTGTAGCATTTGCCCATTTCTGTGGTGCATGTACTCTTATAATGGCTGATTTCAAGCCACCAATGTGACATCACTGGGAAGAACTGCACAGTAACATGATTATACAGTATTTTTCATCATACGGATGCAATAGACAACCTCAAAAGCACATGCGATAGTAAAATATAGTAAAATAATTAGGCAGCTGTGAATTTTGAGTACCTTTTAAAATATGTATTTTAAAATTTATGTAATTTAATTTTTACTAATGGGTATGTTGTGTTTACTGGCCTGTAAATTGCTAAAAATATAACAGCTGGTTTTCCTGAGCTGGTACAAGCTGGCTGCAGTGCTTCACTGGGCGAACCCAAATACATGAAGTGCAGGAAAGCCTAGGCTCAGAACCACCATGCTGTCACTTCTGTTCATATCCTATTGGTCAAAGCAAGTCTTGAGGCAGAGTTTGAAGTAAATGGATGGGGAAGTACACATTGCCTCTAGTGGGAGGAGGTGCGGGGTCAGGTGGCAAAGGGTATGGCTAAGTGGAGGGTGAAGGATTGGGGCCAGTGATTCACTGTCTCACACACGATGTCTACTATCCATGCCATTGAAACAAACTACATGCCCGTGACCACTGAAACAATATATCTGTATTATGTTAATGTCATTTAATCCTGTCTTTGAAATGCTTAAATCATATTTCTTATGCAAGTAGCCTTGGATATAAATTCTGTTAGCAGATTTGGTTAAGGTAGTAATCCTTTTCTTTTTTAACGTATGTCTCATACAGTGTAATAGCTGTTATTCAGCAAAGATTTAGGGGTAAAAAAATGAAGTCTAAATTTCTGCCGTGTATGTTGTGAGGCAGTGTCAGGCAACCACAGATGCGGGGTTATTTCCTAGCAGGCTGCTCCTTTATCATTCAGTATATTCTTTGATGCTGATTTTTTTTCCCCTCTAAAGACTTTTGTCTGATAGTAATGTTCATTCTTACTCTCCGTTTATGTTTCGGCCCTGTGTGTCCCCAAGTAGCACTGGTATCTTCATAAAATTTGTCAAAATTCTTCTTTTGATAGTTGATTCACCTCTAATTTGGGATAGTACCATTGATGAATTAATTAGATTTCACGTGTATTAGATGATAATGGATAAGAAATAGATTACTTTTATTCAAGACAAGGAAGGTCTTAAGAGGACTTTAAAAAATCCTGTTTACTATTATCCCAGATGTAATTTTTAAAAACCTTATATAATGTACTTTATTTTATAAATTGCATTTATATTATCTATTGCTGTGTAACAAATTCTTCCAAAATTAGCAGTTTAAAACCACAAATATTTATTCTCTCCCAGCTTCTGGTGATCAGGAATCTGGGTGTGGCTTAGCTAGGTGCCTTGGCCTCAAGGTTTGTCATAAACTACAATCAAAGTGTCCGCCAGGCCTGCAGTCTCATCTGAGTCCTCAGCTAGGAGAGGAGCCACTTCCTAGCTCACCCATGGACTTGGCAGGATTCATTTCCTGGCGGCTGTTGGACTGAGGGCCTCAGTTCTGTGCTGGCTATTGGCCAGAGAACTCCTTGCTACATGGGACTTCTCCACAGGGTGAGCAAAACAAAGTGACAGTATCACCTGATACTGGAAGTGATACCTGTAACTTTTGCCATGTTCTGTGCATTAGAAGCAAGTCACTAGGTTCAGCCCACGTTTAAGGGGGAGGGATTACACAAGGGCATGAGTCTGAGGAGGCGGCAATTGTTGGGGCTATTCTAGTGGTTGCCTACCACAGTTACATTGTTGTATCTGGTGCCCTATCAAATTCCTATCTTTCAGATTAGGAAATGAGGGGTTGGAGAGGTTACATTATTTGTTTCAAGGCTCAGATGCCGGTGCACAGTGTAACTGGTTCTTCAGATTGGAATCTTCTCCAACCCAGAAGACCATTTGGAACATTGAAGTCAAAGCAAATGCTAGGACGTGAACTTCGTGAAGGAGGTGTTCGTTGTACAGTATTGCCCTCGATGTGCCGGAAATGTAGTCAGGATTCCATAAACACTTGTATGGGTGAATGATGAAATGATCATGATAGTGTGACTTTCTTAGCTGTTCCTATTGCTCTGGTTTTCTTTGTGTTTATTTCCTTAACTACAGACAAAGATATAGTACCATATAACAAACACATTTAAATACTTTTCAAGCTTGAAAAAAATAATCCTTCGGCTTGGACTATTCATATTGCTCCAACCTGTTTAAAAATCATTGCTCTCCACTAAAATAATGTAACTAATTTATCAGCACAGCAGTTACAATTATAATTTTGCCTTTATTTCAGAATGAGGTATAAAGAGCAATATAACTATCTACCAATAGCTGTTTATCTACCCAAATACCCATGTTGCCTAAGAAATAGAATTCAATCTTGAATGCAAGCTGAGAGATAATAATATAGTTTTCCTATTTTTTTTTTTTTAACAGTTCTTTGGTCATAGTAGGTCTTAAGAGTCTTAGAAACATATGTGGCTTTGGGGATTTGGGCATAAAATAACATTACCTTTCACTTCTTTGTTTTTACTTAAGGAAAACAAATTATCTGTTTTATTTGAGGCAAGTACTCCATTGCTCACTTCTCTAAGTACCAGCCTTGAACATTTGAATTAGTGTGACTTTGAGCTTTGCCTTGTTAATGTGGATGCTGGTGCCGTGAAATGCCGGCCACGTGGCGTCGTCGTTTTGCACATCTTCAGGGAGCAGGTCATATAGTGGTCTTCGGTGGTTCACAGGTTCATAGCTGTGCTGGGTCCCTGATAGATTTTCAACGGTTCATTCTTGGGATCAACCTCACTTAGCTCATCTTATGTGTAACGAGGGGGCATAAGGACTTAGCCTTTGTCACTGATAGTAACTATATTGTTCTCATCTCCCAGGCATGTAGTGTACATTCATCTGAGGCAAAGAATGCATGTTAATTCTTATTCCCACTGAAACCACATCATTTCTCCCTTTTTGCTTTTCTTCTCCTTTTCTAACATAGAGGTAGCAGTTGTAGGAACTTGAACAATCTTGGGTATTTGTTACTTCTCTGTTCTCACTGTCGTTACCCTAGTGACCACCACATCTTTGTTGGTCTCCTTGCCTCCAGTCTTTTGTTAGCTGGTTGATTGTAACCACCAGGCCAGTCCTCTTCCAGTACCAGCTTGATGTTCCCCACTGAACTGGGGGAGGTTTTCTTGCCTCCTCTGCAAAGGCTTCTTCTTCAGGCTTCTTCTTGCTTCTTCAAGCTTCTTCCTAATCTGGCTCTTCCTAATCTGTTTCCAGGCTGCCCAGCTGGCTCTCTCTTCAGTGTGAGTCTTAAATGTTTCATTTCCGTGTAGGTCGGGCTTATACACATCTCCTTCCTTGGCATATGCTCTGCCAGCGTCCTCTCATTGAGGAGTGCCATCTGGACTCTTCTCCAGCCCTAATTTACTCCATCTGCTAAAGGACCAACATGAGTCCTACTTCATCCACGTAACTTTCTCTGATGACTGTGGTCATTCATTCATCTCTTTCAACACTGACTTCTTTACTGTTGGGTGCTTGTAATCTGTACCATGCCTTCTGTATATTTTTCTTTAGTTGGTGTGTCTTGTTTCCCAAATAAATGGTAAGTCCCGTAAAATTGTAAGTTTCTCGAATAAATTTGTTGCTGTTAAGTTGTCAGTTCCATAAAGGAAGACCATCTCTATTACCTTTTTTCCCCATAGCGCCTGACACGGTGCTGAACCACATAAGTATCCCAAATTTCATTGATTTATTCAACACATACATTAAATACTTTGTTTTATGAGACACTGTACTAGACATCTGGCATCCACTGATGAATGAATAAATAAAGTCCCGTCCTCATGGGCTTGCAGACTGGTGAAGGAGGCAGACATCAACTAGTAATGCTGTGCTAGCTGTTGTGAGGGAAACTGTGCTGTGACAAAGAGGAATAGGGGGCTTCAGGTGGGTCAGTCAGGGAAACCTCACTGGGAGATAATGTTTGATAAAGTACTGATGTTGAAGCTTTGTGTCTCACAGATAGAAAGAAGTACAGGATAATCTCCACTAAGCATCCAGAAGGAGAGTGGTGTCCACCAAGCGTCCTACACTCTTGATCTTTTCATAAGGCAAGCAGAGGTGGTTAGGTTCTGAAGGACTGTGGTTGCTGTGGAGTAGATAAAGCTCTCCAGGAGCTTCATGAAAGAACTGGGGACCCAGAGATGGTGATGAGTGGTCAGAGAAGAGGCTGGAAGGGAGCTTGAGGATAATGACAGTGCTGCAGCAGTTGGGGCCTCGCAATTATTGATTCGGAGAAGAGATGAAGTGGTGAGGGAAAAGTTCAGATGAACAGGGTAGATAGGAGAAAATGGGACATTTAACTGTTGTTGAAGCCTTTTTTTTGGAAATTAACAAAGGTGGAAAGGAGGTTTAGAGGGAACAATAATCACTGTCAATATACCTGTTTTTTCTTTTCATTGAAGTGTAGTTGATTTGCTATGTTGTGTTATGTTAGTTTCAGGTGTACATCAGAGTGGCTCAGTTACACATACATATATATATATAAATTCTTCAGATTCTTTTCCATCATAGGTTATTACAGGGTATTGAATATAGTTCCCTGTGCTATACAGTAGGTCCTTGTTTCTTATCTGTTTTATATATAGTAGTGTGTATCTGTTAATCCCAAACTCCTAATTTATCCCTCCTTTCCCCTTTCCCTTTGGTTGCTTTCTATGTCTGTGAATCTGTTTCTGTTTTGCAAATAAGTTCGTTTGTATCATTTTTTAGATTCCACATATAAGTGATATCATGATATTTGTCTTTCTCTGTCTGACTTACTTCAGTCAGTATAATAATCTCTAGGTCCGTCCATGTTGCTGCAAATGGCATTATTTCATTTTTTTTTATGCCTGAGTGGTATTCCAGTGTGTGTGTGTGTGTGTGTGTGTGTGTGTGTGTGTATGTATGCCACATCTTCTTTATCCATTCATCTGTCAGTGGACACTTAGGTTGCTTCCCCATCCTGGCTATTGTGACTAGTGTTGCTATGAACATTGGGGTACATGTATCTTTTCTAATTAGAGTTTTTGTCTTTTCTGGATATGTTAAAAAGGTATCGGTATACCTTTTTAATAGAACAAGTAAAGAAAATTTCACTTTATTGATAGATGGCTTTATTTAGAATTATGTTCAGTTTATTTTTTAGCAGAAACAAGATTCAGCTAAGAGAATCACACAAAATTAAATACGGAAATTCTGCATTACTGGGATGTGCTTTCTCTTGATTATATGTTGTGTAGCATTCAAGTGAATACATCATTATTCCCTTTTTTTTTTTTAAGAAGTTTCTAAACAGACTCAGTTCTGTCAGCTTACTTACATTGAAATTATGAGTTTTGATGAAATCTGTAGAACTAGTTCCAATTGTATTTGTTTTAATATTAGTAACAGCTGATAATTACTGAGTGTTTTACGGAATGCCAGGCATTGAGCTGAATGCCTTGCATTCATTACTTGGTTGGACTTTCACCACAGACTGCAGCGCTGGGAGGCAGACACTGCTCTTAGCCCGTTGAATCAGCTCAGACATGTGGCGCAGGGGTTGGAGCCTAGAATTTTGGTGTTAAATGCTTCGAGACTGACTTGAGTGTCAGGGTATTACTGCTTTTGTTAGAAGATTGCTACACTTTACAGAACTGTTTTAAATTGAGAATCATGGAACTTTCATGGAGGAATGGGCTTCAGCATTTTGTAGCTGAGGGAGAGAAGTAGAAGTGTGGCAGCAGAGCTGGAGCCACAACCCAAGTATTTGGCTCCCAGTGAGTAATAAAAGAAGGCAAAGAGCCCACTTTAGAAACTGGACTTTAATGGAAAGAACAGTAATCTGGATGTTAAGAGATTTCAGTTCTAAGGGTGAATTGGCCGAAGACTAGTAATCTCAATGGTGTGGGGCAGCATTTTGTCCCAAGCTTCTTCTTCAGGACAGAAGTCTAGGTGGGTCCAGCCTGCTCTGCAGCAAATGCTCAAACCTAGGAGCTCTGAGAGAATGTAAAGAACGCACCCTGAGAAGTTTCTCTCTTAAGGAGTTTACACCCCAGTTTGGGAAACATGATGTATCACTTCGCAATGATGCTACACTTACTCATGTGTCAAAATGCAGTGTAAAGTGCCTGTGTGTTATCATTCGCAAGGTGAAAATGGGCTCATTAACAAACAGGCCAACCCAGATGAAGCGTGGTAGTACCTGTTCTGAGTGCAAATGAGTGGCATGATTCAAAACTTTTACTGTGTGTTTTTAAAAAAGAACCACAAACCATTAGCCGTCAGTTCTTTTTTTGAACCTGGAGAATATTTGTTGAAAATTAAAGCCCTTAGAAATGTGATGGCTTTACAAGCTCAAGAGTGGCGTATGAAAGTTGGGAATGGCATCTTGAAGGAGGTGACCCAAGAACCTGGTAATGAGGAAAGTGGCACATGTGACGTAGCAGAAGAGGCAGGAAAGGCAGGCTTGGTGGAGGCGGCCACATGTGGGACAAACGCACGGAGGTGGGAACTCTGCAGCGGGGCTCTGTGAGGGCAGAGAACTTTCTGGTTTGTCTTAATGGGCCACTGCATATCAAATACTGCTCAGGTTTTTGTTGTTGTTGATTTGAAATAAGCTTGAAATGTGAATGCTGTCTCTACATTACCTTTCATGAGATTTATCTTCTCTAGCATATTTTCCTCAGAAATTGCCTGTTTGCCTGCTTGATGAGGTTGGGAACATTGTTAAATCCTGTTCCATTAAATTCCAATTTAACCCTTTTCCATTTATTCAGTAATTGAAATAGCTTCCCTGGGTATGTTAACTCTGTTTAACAGTGGAAAATAAGCTTGTGCGTATCTCCCATCAGTCACAGAGTTATCTGGTCTTTTGTAATTGGGGAAGAGGAAGCGGTGAGGAATATTGATGAGAAGACAGTGTGGGTGGGACTCTCGATTGATTAAAGAAAACTCTGATAACCTCAGCTGATTAGGTTCACTGGGTTTTCCATGTAATGGAGAGACAAATCTAAGATAGCTTGCTTTATTGGCTAAAAGAATGCTTTTTGCATTGCAAGCGTATCTTTTTGCTTATGTGACTTGACTTTATGAAAAAAGAATACCCCCCAGTTTTAAAGTACTCTGAAGTGTTAGGCTCACATATGTTTTATAAATTGCTAAATGAAATGTTTTCCTTCTCTAGTGCCTTGGAAAGGCAAAATGCCTTTTTATACCTGTGAGACATAATTCTTGGGTATATAATGTAGGTTAAGTTCAAATAGTGGGTATATCAGTTTCATTTTTCCCAAGCAAAATTGAGTTTCGAGAGCCCATGTATCTTACTTTGCCCAGTAGTATCCAATATCTCTTTCTTTCATATATTTATTTATTTTTGCAATTGTAGAGTAAATGTTGTTCACCATATTTCTGGGAAGATTCCGTAGAGGTAAGAAACTTACAAGAAAAATGTTCATTCCAGAGGTTTTATAAATTATTTCTGCTTTATAGACTGACTGCTGACCAGCTACATAAAACAGATCTGTCTTTGTCTTCTATTAATGACTGAATTTATTCACCGTTCATTGTTGTTTGGGTATTTGGGTGTCCAGTCTAAATCCATAGCCTATCTAGTTTACTGGGTGACAAGCACAGATAAAAATTATCATTGTTTTAACAGAGGACACTGTCTTATCACCAAGGAGAATATCTTCAGAGTTTCTAATAGATGAGCAATCTGCAGTCTCATGAGAATTGGACAACACCCAGAGACCCTTTAAAATTCCAATTGTATCCTCATGAAATAATGCTACCCTAATATTGCGTGGAGAAGAAATTGCATATTCTGTATTAATGTGCTGATATTCCATCCCCCCAATTCCATAGTAATAGTTTTCTTCAGCATTTTATAACAGAGTGAAATCGGTATCTGTAATATAATTCCCCGTATACGTTTCCAGTTAATAGAATTTTGCTTTTGTAAATGTATCATCCTGAATGAAAGATGCGTGTGTGAGTACCATCAGCAAGGGAAGTTTAATTTCCATTCAGTTTGAGTTCTGCTTATTTCTATATGCTCTCTCTTCCTACTTTGCTGTCTGTCATCTTCCTTGTTAACCATGAAGATGACTGAAAGTGTGCTTTGGTTACTGATGGGTATGTGGGAGTATTTAGCTGTAGTCCAGTGTGATAAACCATGGAAACAGTTAAAAATGGAACCCACCCACGCAGGGGATGGCACAACTGAAAATAAAGGAGGAAGGTAAAAAGTGACACATACTTTCTTAAAATCCTCTCTCGTGTTCCTATATGGGGAAATATGTGTGTGTTGAACCGACCAAAGAACGACTGTGTACAAATTTCGTGTCTGTGTGTAAACATTTATTTTATGGATACTAGTAAGCTTTGTATTATCAGTTTGCCTTTTCCAGTGCAAGCTGCTGCTGCTTCAGAGCCAGCTGACCACCTCTGAAGAGAAGCCTTAAATGGAACGAGTACACTGTGTAAAGAGAGCCTAGGAATAGATGAACACAGGCTACATTATTCCACTTTTAAAATTTGCATCATAAAAATACACAGATTAAGTAGTTGGTTTTCAGGCATAATTGTGAACATGCCCTTGATTCTCCAGCTGAACATTTAGTTTGGCCTGTTTAGCCTGAAAAGGAATGCAGTTTCATTCTAGAGAAAACAAAGTGTCGCAGAGACCAACCAGTTTCCAACCAAGTTTTATGTAAGCTTAACCGTTAATTGTACAACGGTTATGGTTTTTTTCCCCTCTTTCCTTTTAAATCAATATCAAATTAAACCTAGGCAAGCGGAATTGTCAAGGCAACAACTGGCATATAGTCTTTCAGGAAAACACTGAGGACCAGTAACCGATATTTTGAACTTGCAGGAAAAGTGAAGTGGGATTTTGTAAAGAAGCATTGTGAGCCTGCAGGGCATGGTGGGCAAAGGCCTGGTCTTTGAGGCCAGACACTGTGTCTTCTCCGGGTCATTGCTTCAGTGACATGTGCATGCCCCTTAGGTGCCAGACAGTGTGCTCTGGCTCAGGGCAGGGGAGCAGCAGCAAATAAAAAATGTTATCCTCACAGCAGCCTGAAAGGTAGGAGGGAAAGCAATTACCGTCTGGTAGCTGGAAGTAGCCAGGCTGGGACTTGAGCTCGAGTCGTCGGATTTCCAGTGTTATCTCTGATACGCCCCATTGCCACACAGTCTCTACCTCATCTGGATGCTGTAGCTTCGTCAGACAGTGTCTGTACGAACAGATACTCAAGTGCTTTTCAAATGTAAGGTGGCCTTTGATATCCAGGTTTAGAAGATGTCTAGGCCAAATGGTGAACAAAACAACCCTTTGTTCTCCTTTGAAGATTCCATCTAAAGTCATAACTTCAATTTTGATGCATTTTCCGATGATACTGGCCATAGTAAATGCCATCATGTATTCATTGAATCATTCATTCAGTCATTCAGCAAACTTTGATTATTTTTACATGAATTTTGTGGACTCTAGGGATACAAAGATGAAGAAAGCATAGTCTTGGTGAGCAGTTTATAGCCAAATAAGAAGTACCAGATATACAAAGAGACTGTTACAGTGCTGTGTAGAGCATACTGTGGTAAAGGTGTGAATGTAAGGTGCTGAGGGTGTAACCATTACAGAGAGAATGAGGCGTTGGTTCTGGGTCTTCGAGGGTCAGTAGGCGTTTGCTGGGTGGGAAGGCGGTGGAAGGACTTCTTGGCACATGGCAGAGTGCTGGTGAGGACGGGGATGCAGTTCACCGCTGTGCACCGCCCAGGGTTTGGGAGTCACCGTGGAATGTGCTGTATGTGAGCAGTAGCCTCTCTTTTCTCCAAAACCAGAGGCTGTGGGATTGTAGAGGTCAAGCCTCACATCATCTCCAGCCTGACAATGACCAGGACTTATTTAAAGAACATCTGTGAGTGTTTAGTAAAACTGCATTGTGTTGTCTGCAGTAACTCAATTTGTGATAAATTCAGTAAGGCTGGTCTGATTTGCTGACCATGGTGTAGGAAACACTGTCTTTATGTTGCAAGTCAATGTTTTTTGGTATGCTTTGGGAGAGATTTTAATTTTTGAGATTCAGCTGTTTTTTGATGGTAGCAAATATTTTGGAAACATTATTTATATACAAATAATTATCTTAATTACCATGATAAAAGGGATAAAATTAAATTCTGTAATTCAGACGTTCATTAGTGGTGCTTGAATTTCCCAACCTCTGTATGAATTTAAGTCAATTTTATTTAATAAAAGAATGTGCCTTCTTAAAGTTAATTTCTCTTAGCAACAGACAACAGTCTCTCAATGCTGTTGCCTTGCTTAAAATGTGAAAAATCGGATATTAGCATGTAGTTTGTTTTCATTTTTATAAATGTGCCAAGTTAAGTTTAGGGAAAGCAGTACCAAAAGCTATCGTTTCCTCTGGTTTTCTAGTCCCCACTAATATCTGTATCAGTTAGGATTCAAATCTGTATCACGAAATACAACCTGAAAACTGTGGCTTTGACCTAGTGAGAGGTTCTGTTCTCACTGAAGGAAAAAAATAAGGTAGGCGGTGCATAGCTGGTGTGGTGGCTCCTGTGTTCCTTCAGGGATCTAGACCTTTCTCTCCTTATTGTCAGCTGTCCTTGGTGTGTGCGTGTCCCCTTATGGTCTTAAGATGGCTGCTGTGCTTCTAGTATTGCATCTACATTCCAGTAGGATGAAGGGAATAGGTAAAACACATGCTCCTGCTGTCTGCCTGACTAGTATCCCACCTAACCCCTTTTTAAATTCATGTCACTGGCCAGAACTGTTGTGTGGCCATTTCTAGTCGCAAAGGAGTCCAGAGAACGTAGGTTTTTGTTTTTGTTTTTCTTTGGGTGGGCATATTGCTGTTTGGAAACAAATCTGGACTCTGCTAGTGAGAAAGAAGGAGAAAAGGATATTTGGCAGACAACTATAGTGTATGTCACCATACCCAATCTAAGGATCTTCAAATGTGCCTGGTTAGAGCCTGGATTTTTCATGCATTTGCCCCATCACCTTGGATATGGAATTAATATTCACTCCAGCTAGAGGGTGGATGGAAAAAGAAAATTCAAAAAAAGCCGAAGTAGACACCTGTATTGGCCCCTAATAAATTGAGAAATAACATAGGCTACACAAAGAATTTCTTAATATTTTTAACTGAATGGTGTATTCTCAAATACAAGATGGAGTTCCAAGAGCTATAGTCAATTTTAGGTCCACCTAAGTTTTTATTTTGAAAGAAGCAGCAGGATGTAATAATGATCTGTTATAAGCTTGCTTTTTTCCCCTCTAAAATACACTTTCCAGATGCTAACCAAACCAAAAGGGAGCCATGCATCATAGGTGATGTTTTGTCACTGGTGGCAGTAATCAAAACAAGTAGCTTTGCCCTATACTGTGTCCAGTATTCAGGGTACTACTTAACCCTTCAACTTTTTTTTAATGAGTGTCTGACATGTATCAAGACCTATTCTAGCCTCCTGGGATATAGCCGTGAAGAACAGAGAAAAAAATCTCGACCCTCATAGAACTTACAATCAAGCGTGTTGAGTGAGCTCTTATAATTTAATAATTGGGCTTATTAAAAAACACTCTTTGGACTATTATTGCCCTTCCATTTTGTTTTTCTATCTTTGAAACTTTTGTTGACTGAGATGTAATGGTTGATTAATTAAGCTACAGTCTTCAATTTCAGAGAGACAAAACACAGGCAATCAAAAGCTGTGAGCAGGAAGACTTCTTTGGAGTCTGTCAAATCATTTCATTTTAAGCTCTTCATTTCACATTTCCATCATGTAAAGTACCTTAATTACAGAATTCTTTTCTTTTCCTAATTAAATATTGTAATACAGTCAAGGATTTTTAGTTCTTTAGGCACTTCTTAGTGTGTTCAAGAACACTTAATATTCTGAACTTTGGGCGTGTAAACAGTTTATTTTAAAATTAAAGGGACCAGTGGCATTTTAAAGGAGCTATAGTCACGTAGTTAGCACGCTGAGCATGCTGGGTGCCTTTTATTGCTTCCATCTGTTTAAAGATAATGAAAAGAAGAAACTGGAAAAAAATCCTCTAGGAGACCGTAGATCGTTAGCTGTAGAATGTGCTTTTTAGAAGGAAATATTTGGTCTCTTCAAGATATTTATGCAGTTACAGATTCTTTGATAATTTGGATATTTCATTGCTGAACTCAGTATTGTGTACTTCTGTTGTATGCTGCTTTGGGTGTTGTGCATTTTTTAGTACTGAACGTAGTAAGTCATAAACCCTTAGAAAGATACACCTTTTTAGGAATGGTCTTCATCTGTTCATGTAAGTCAGGCAGGTACAAAGTGATCCGTTAACTTGGTTTTTCATTATTCATTCCTCTTTTCACTGGCGATTTGAGTACCTACCACATGTCAGGCCCTGATTTCACAGCAGTGAACAAAACAGATGAAATTCCCGCTTTCACAGAGCTTGAAATCTAGAAAAGGGAGACAGTTAAAATTAATAAAACACACAGTTAATGCCAAATGGTGAAAACTTCTGTGGAGAAAAATAAAATTAGGGTAAGGGGAATAAGAAGTGATGGGAGGGGTTGTTATTTATTTTTTTCTATTGGTCAGTTGTGTGAAGTCTCCTTGAGAAGGTGACTTATTTATTTGAATAAAGACCTAAGGGAAGAGAGGGAATGGTCCCATGGCTGTCAGGGGCTAGGATGTTGAAGACGGAGGGAACAGAAAGCACCAAGTCCTGAAGGAGAGGATGTCTGCCTTCTGACCCGTTCAAGGCGCAGTACGGAAGCCACTGTGGCCGGAGAGGAGTGAGCAAGTGACAGGAAGTAGAGGTGCTCAGAGAATTAACGGGGAAGACCACAGAGGGCCTTAAGCACGATTTGGAGAGCTCTGCTTTTTATACTAATTTAGAAGAAAGGCCAATCGAAGGTTTTGAACAAAGGAGTGGATGATACCTCTTAAGTCTTCAAGCCAAGATCACGCTGGCTACTATGTTGATAGACTGTGGGAAACCAAGGTGAGAGCAGGAAGCGTCCAGCTGGGAAGTTAAGGCAGTAATGCAGGTAAGAGGGGCTGGTGCTCAGGCCAGGCTGGTGGCAGAAGCAAAGGTGGTGAGAGGTGGTTGTATCCCTGGTACATTTTGCAGGTAGATCCAAAGATTGGCTGATGGACTTGTATGTGGGGTGTAAGGAAGAAGGGAGATAATGATACCTCCAAAGTTTCTGGTCTAGGGAGTGAAAATAGAATTGCCATTTACCAAGAGGTGGAGGATTGCTAGAGGAGGTGATAAAAATTAAGAGTTTCGTTTTGGACGTATTAACTTTGATGATACGCTTATGAGACAGTCAAGTATAGATATCCAGCAGGCAGTAGGAGATAAGAATTTGAACTTACGGGGAGAGATCAGGGCTAAAAATACTAATTTGGAGTAATCACCATATAGGAAGCACTTAAACACAGGGGGCTGGATGAGGTCATAAAGGCAGTCAGTGTACATAGGGGAGAGAAGAAGGAAAAGATAAGACTTGTCCAAAAACCAAGAAAAAAAATAGAAACTGATGCATGGGAAATTGAGAAAATGAATACAAACTTTAAAATAACTGTCAGTATGTCCAAGGAATTAAAAGATGAGATTGAGAGTCTTGTCAGAACTAGAAATTAGAAAAACAAGTGGAAATGGTGTAACCAGAACTTAATGGATGGGTTTAATGGGAGATTAAACTCCATTGGTTAACTAACTTTTAAAACATATTCTTATGTTTTATTCTTATACGATCAAGCAGCTACACCCCTTGGTATTTATAGAAAGGAGCTGAAAACTTACATCCACACAAAAACCTGTATATAGATGTTTATAGCAGCCTTATTCATAATTTCCCAAACTTGGAAGCAACCAAAATGTGCTTTAGTGCATGATGGTTAAATAAGCTGTAGTACATTCAGACTGTGGAATATTATTCAGTGCTAAAAAGAAATGAGCTATCAATCCATGAAATGACATGGAGGAGCCTTAAATGCATATTACTAACTGAAAGAAGCCAGTCTTAAAATGTTACACACTGTATGATTCCAACTATATGACATTCTGGAAAAGACAAAACTTTGGAGACAGTAAAAAGATCAGTGGAGAGAGGGATGAATAGGCAAAGCACAGGATTTTTAGGGCAGTGAAAACACTCTGTATGATACGATGGGTACATGTCATTAAATATACATTTGTCTAAACCCATAGAAGGTATAACACCAAAACCTAACCATAGTGTAAACTATGGACTTTGGGTGATTATGATGCATCAATGTAGGTTCATTGATTGTAAAAAATGTACCATTCCAGTTGTGGATGTTGATAATGCAGGGGCAGGGGTACATGGGAAATCCCTGTACCTTCCTCTCAATTTTCCTGTGAACCTAAAACTGCTCTAAAAAGCAAAGGTAGGGCCAGCCCTATGCAGAATTTTTAAGAAGTTAACTGGAAGGTAAATCATGTGAAAGTCTTCAGACTGAAGCAGAGAAAAGAGCTGAAGAGCTACATGAGATATGGTAGAAAGGTTTAACATACATGTCACTGGAGTCCAAAAAAAGAAATGGGAAAATAGAACACAGCAGTATTTGAAGAGATTGTGGCTGAGAATTTTTCAAAACCGATAAAAGCAGAATGGGAGAAGCATTTGATGGAATAAATAATTCCATTATTTGATGGAATAAATAAGCATTTGGTGAATTTTTTTGAAGAGTTTTGTGTCAAGGGGAACAGAGAAATGAGGTGATGGCTAAAGGGGCATGGGGACAAGCAAGGTTTTCTGTTTCATTTTAGATTTTGGAATATGTTTATATGCTGATAGGAATGATCCAGGAGAGAGACCGTGGGTACAGGAGAGTGGGGACCACTGCTTGTACTATGTCCTTCAGTAGGTAACATTGACTAGGATCCAGTGGCCGAGGGTATTACCAACATTTCTGCCTAACTGCCCCCAAGTCTCTATTTGGCTTTAAATGATATAGATAAGAAAGTAGATCTGCTATAAGAATATTATTTTTTAGAAAGCAGAGAAGTATTTTACATTGTATAATTCTCACTGTCATTGGCTTGTTTGGTGTTAATAGCATCTTTAAGCAAAATCCTTCTCATGTCTCACTCTGCAATCCACCTAAACTCCCACTCCCCAGGTCCTGTTAGATATGGAGGCATCTACTTGGGACCTCTGGGAGTGTTCTTTAGTGGTAATATTTGAACTACAGAGTCCTTAAGAGAGCTGACTTGGGTGGTAGACGACAGGTCTGAATTCTATTTTCTTCACTTATTAGACGGGGAGAATTGGGCAAGTTATTTAACCTGTTGGAGCCTCAGTTTCCTTGTTGGTAAAATGTAGTGGGACGGTTATTATGAGTTTCGAATGAGTTAGTACATACACATTCCTAGAATAGTGCCTAGCACATAGGAAATAGTAGATGTTGCTTGCTACTATCTCTGGCTCTGGGAAAACTTATTGGAAGTGGAAGAATAGTTCTCATTGGCTACAAGAGGCTTATGGGGACTCTTAAAAAAAAAACAATGCTTGGGTTTTATCCCTTGAAGTTCTAATTTAATTGATCTAGTGTCAGGTCCCTAGACCATTAGTTCTTTGTAGACCATTAGTACTTTGATAAAAACAGAAACATTTCAATTATTCTAATTTGTAGCCAGGGTTGCACTTGCCCTATGTGATTGATTCAGTCATTCAGCATCCCCTGCCCTCAAGAATCTTTGTACTAGGCTTAAGTTTGCCAAGACCATGTTTACAAATGTGCTTTGGGTTGAGCCTTCAAAATCTGACTCATATTTTTATTCTGGATGACTTGGAAATGTCTCTGAGGGTAGTGATATTTACCTCTACAGACCCCTAACCAGCTAGAAAAAGTATGTATCCTTCTTGTTCCCCATGTCGTATCTGGTAATCTGTATTCTGCTGTATGCTTCCCTTGTATGGAACTTTGTAGTCTGGGAGAAATTGCACAAATCACACCAAATGGATTGTGTGGCATGCCAAAAATAAAATGGAATATTCATTCCTGCACATTTGCTTTTTACGTGACTTAGAATGTACAGCCTTTGGGACAGTTGTTATCACATCGACTCCATTATGGCAAAGAAAGCTAATTTAGTGGAGAAATTGGCTGGAGTGTCTTCTCTAATAGAGATAAACATGAAACCACTTTAGTGTCTCTACTTTTCAAGGACTGCTGTTTTTCCATAAAATTTACAAGCCCGCAGATTGATACTAAAGCCCCTACAACTCTTGTGGCTGTAACTTTATAATTTTAAATTTTATTTCCCCATAACTTAATAGGATTGAGAAATGCGAGGCCATTTTAAAATCACAGCATGCAAATGAAATTTAGGAATAAGTTTTGGGCATAGCTAGCAGAGGGGTCAGATGAGTAAACAGATATTTATAGTGCAGTGCAGCAAATGCTGGGGTAAGAATAGATGCTGGGGTGCGAGCAGGCACTTAGCTGGGCAATTCACCAGCGTCTTTTGGGGTGGAGGGCAGCAACCCAGGGAAAAAGGCAGAGTCTACACTGAGAGCTGCAGGATGAGTAGGAAGCCAGATGAGAAGGGGGGTGGGTTATGAAATGGTGTGGCTCCTGGGATATTTATGCCTATTGTGTATAATAATTAATAGCATCCCTTGTACTCACAAAAAAGAACTGATTTGGACAACAAATATACATATATAGTTCCCCTACTCATGGTTAAGATTTACGCAAAGGAATGATACAA
The DNA here is from genome assembly GCF_028021215.1 of Eschrichtius robustus. Lineage (NCBI taxonomy): Eukaryota > Metazoa > Chordata > Mammalia > Artiodactyla > Eschrichtiidae > Eschrichtius > Eschrichtius robustus. Next base: position 52,787,993 of record NC_090825.1, read on the forward strand.
GTAAAGGTAGAGGAGTTTAACTCATTAGATGCTCTCCTTTCAAATGGCTTATCATTCATACCTAGATAATTAGTCCTTGTAGAAATAGTGGATTGTTCTAAATGTACTACTGTAAAATTACTACCAATGTCTTGTTCCTTGGGGTAGGGGGGACATTTCTTGTTTTGTTTTCCTTTTTTTTCTTTTTCATGAAATCCAGTCCCATTTTAGGATATATAATAATCTTACCATGTTTTTGTTGGCCCTTGTACCTTCATTTCTTTTATTATCTGTGGCCTGGACTAGACCCCCAAATGCTGCTGGCAACATTATCCAATGACCACGCCCCCCCCACAGTTAGCAGCCCCCAATTCATGGTTTATCTCAGATTGTCACCTAGTTATCCTTAGTCCTTGTTGATGCTGAGTTCCCACTCCGCCACTCATCATTATAAATGAGTTTTGTCCTGTTCCTCATTTTACTGCCCACAGACAGAAATCTTGGAAACACTACCTGTTTGCTTGATACTTTTGGTCTGTGGAATGGGTCTGCTGCTGCTAATGGCATCTCCAAGAAATGATTGAGTTTTTTTTCTCCAGTAAATGGTGATTGAATTTGGTATTCACATTGTCAAATAGCAATTCGTTTTCACCTATTCCTCGCAATTTGAAAATGTTAAGGGGGACTTTCCTGGCGGTCAAGACTTCACCCTCCAATGCAGGGGGTGTGGGTTTGATCCCTGGTTGGGGAGCTAAGATCCCATATGCCTTGTGGCCAAAAAACCAAAACATAAAACAGAAGCAATATTGTAACAAATTCAACAAAGACTTTAAAAATGGTCCTCATCAAAAAAATCTTAAAAAAAAAAAAAGGAAAGAAAAAAACGTTAAGGACCAGCTTCACTATCTATCAACGGTGAGACTGGCTTTTAAAAGGATTGCATTTTAGAGTTTGCTTTAACAGTTGATGACTTAATTTTTTCCTCATGCATTGAACTTTAGATTGACTAATTTACTGAATCACTTCCTATTCGCTCTATATTAAGGAAAATCTTCCACTTGAATTCCAACAAGGAGGAAGTAATTCTATGGGATTAGTGAGTTGGCCCATGGCTTTGCACCAAATGCCAGACCACTCAGAGTGCAATCAAAATTGGGCTAATTTGGAACAATTTGATTTTGTAACAATCACAATTTGAGATGCAAAGGAAGAACTAGAGTTATAGTTTTTATCTTTTTTTTTTTTGTATTCTGTAATTAGATATCAATACCCATGGTCAGGAAGCTTAAGTAGTTAACTCTGATTTTTAAGTCAATTTTATATATAGTTTTTATCCTCACAAAGTCTCCTTTACAGCCCTTTTGAGTATTAGCATCACCTCTACTTAATTACTTGCTTTGACATCTTAGTTCTTTTGCTTGTAGCAAATGCGTGAGATGTTTGAAATCCGGTCTCCAAGCTTTGCTCCCACCTTTTTAGAAAGGGTTTGAAAGATGGCTTTTCTGCTTAATTTGGACCTATTTAAGAAAGGACTAGAGCCAGTTGTGGGAGATGCTGAGGGTGAGGGGTAATCTTAAGGGGAGTTATGCAGCTTATTACCTGTCCTAGCGAGGTCCCCCAAGAGGACCAGTCTCCTCTGTAAAATGGGACAGTAATAGTACTCACTGGTGGTTGTGAGGTCTACATGTGAATTCATGTAAAGTGGTTAGAAGAGTGCCTGGCACATAGGAAGTGCAGAAATGTTCACTGTTACTGGTTTAGTATAATTTTGTTTCAGAGAATCTTCAGGACATCAGACTTAATGTCTCAAGAAAACTGTCCATGCTTGTAAGATATGATTTGCTTAATGATCGGAGGTAGTAGAAGAGAGAAGCTAGGGGGTAGGAGAAAACATGGCCTTAGCTGAATTTGGTCTCTAGCTGCTGGTTGCTCGGAGACCAGGCAGAGTGGAAGTTAGCAGAGCTGTTGTTGCAGGGAGAGGAGGAATCCAGTGGGCGAGAAATCTGAAAGCTACCCTGTTCTTGCTGAAGGATAAAAAAAAAGTCGGGAAGTGTCCAAAGCTCTAAGAATAAGAGCTTAGTGGCTATAGCGAGAACGAGCCATCCATGGTTACAAGTTCCTTTCCTTAAATCTCAGTCTAGTGCCTGTGTAAGAGTTCAATTCAAGGAAAACTGTAGAACCAGCATGAGAGAATTTCCCTCTCTTCCAGCATCTATTACATCCCAGGCTTAGGTCTCAGAGAGGCTAGCTGTAAAGAGATACAAGTGTGGTCTTCTCAAATAATCTCTAGCTCAGGGTGCTCTGAGGCTGAGATACTGCCTGCATCCTGACAATCTAGAAATGTGCTACGTTTCTATAGAGAAGGTGCTGCTGGTGGGGGGGGGGGATGGAGGGGGTACCAGTTCCTTTTTAGTTAAAAATGAGCAGAGATGGATTGGTATAGTGATAAGTCTCCATTTTCAGATAACTCTTTGTTTCTTTGTGAGACTTGCAGGGCTAAAGCCATCTGGGGCTGTTTGGGGTGAGATCGGAGTTGGGAATGATGACTGTGGGAAGGAGTTGTTGAAGATCCAAACAAAGGATTATGGAGTGTTGCCACCCTTTGGAGATTTTCTCCCCTGCACTCAGCAGCAGTGAGGCTGGGGGTGGGAGCAAAGACCAGGAAAGCAGGACAGAGCCAGGGCTGGCAGTGCACTGGGCCTAGAAGACAGACAGGCGAGGGGAGTGGGGACTTGACCGTACTGGCTGCAGAGGGTGTTTGAAATGATTCTCCACAGCACCCGGACTGGAGAAAAGCAGATTGTTGAGGGCCTGGAGAGCTCTGCCAGCACCTAGGAGAATTGTTTCTGGAATGAGTGAGCTAGTTCAGTGGGGAGCGTGGAGGAAGGAATTATACTTTTGGCCTGGGTCGCTTGGCCTCAGCATTTGAAAGAGGGTGACATTTGTGTTGCATCTTGAATGAATAGACGTTTGCCAGCAGAAAAGGGGGCAAAGACAGAGCCGGAGGACAAAGCTTATCTCCTAAGCATGAAGTTGAACATCTGCGCAGTGAGTAGGGGAAGGTGACAGGAGATGAGCCTTAGAAGCCAGGTGACTGCTGGGACGTGCAGGGCTTTGTAATGCCTTGCTAGGATTTGGTGATTTAAGCCAGGTTACTGCAGAATTGGGGTGATTCCCAGTGAAGGTGTGGCATTTAACCTTCTGCACTAGGTGGTTATAATTTTTGTGAGGCTGTTACAGGAGTTGACAGTACTGTGTGTCCTGATCTTATTCAGAAGGAAGTATAAGAACAAATGCTCCGAGGTCAAATGTAAATGCCTCTTGGAGTTACTGTTACTTTGAATTAGTCATAGCTCTGTAGCTTCTGCTCCGGTGTGTCTGCTTGGTTGCGTGTGGGTCTCAGTATTAAGAAACATATAACTAAAATATTTTAACTTTCAAAAAAGTCATACTCATTTGAAATAATTTACCAACCCCTCATCTTTGATTTACTTTTCTTCTGGGTTGATCAGTTCTTCCAGATTTGTTATAAATCAGGATTCTGGAAGCTACTTAATTATGTTACCTGATGAACATGAGTTGTATTTTGTATAAAGTACACTAATTTACAAGGAAGTTTTGGCTGGAGAGATTCTCAGAAAAATGACTTTTAATTGAAGGTATATAGAAAAATATTAAGCGATTTTCTTTTCACTAAGGATTGCGGGCAGTGTGTCACAACTATTTTGCACTGGCATCTTTATAAGGACAAGCACAGAATCCATTCCAAAGGAGATAAAGGGCTGTGGTTGGGAGGTCGGTTAGAGAGGTAAGCATGAATTTTTTGCTCTTTTGTAATTGAAAGGGTGAGATAAAGATGTTATTTGAATATTTTTGAACAAACTAAAAACCTTACTCATGTACTGCATTGCTGCATAGTTTCCGTGTTTTTTTCATTGCTGCTGTATCAGTTAGGAATGCATTTAGCTGAAACTCAACTAATAGTGGCTTCCTGATATGGATTTCGTTTATTTAACTTAACAAGCAATCTGGAAATAGATGGCCTAGGGCTGTTCAAGGATGTTATCAAGAATGGAGACCCAGTCTTTGCATTCTGCCATCTTGAGGGTATGGCTTTTATTCCCTGCCTCACTTTAGGCATTGTTTCCTATTCAGTGGGGGTGAGGGTAGAGGGAAGGGCTAAGAGCAAAAGAGGCCCTGCCAGCTAGATCTGTCCCTTGGTAGAAGTTTTCCCTATGACTGACCTAGCAACTTCTGTGAATGTCATGTTGGTCGGAAGTGAGTCCCATGCTTACCCTTAGCTGCAAGTGTTTCTGGGAAATTTCAAGTTCTGTGTTAGAGGATGACTAAGAAGAACCATCTGTGAATGGTCACCAGTCCACAGCAGCTGCCACAGCTGTAAAATGTTCTTTTGTTTGATGTAGAAGTCATGATTTTTGGAATAATTCCTTTTAAGTTGTAGCCACGCACCGCTACAAACCCCTGTAACATCCATGACTGAGCAAGAATTATGAGAGGTTAAACTGAGCTCCTTCAAGTGAGGTGCGGTGGATCTTACACAACGTCCAACTTAATTTTTTTCCTCATTTAATTCTGAAAATCTAACTGATTCACCAGCTGTGTCAAGAGTGTGTTTCATTAGCTTAGATTGTGTTAAGCATGACCAACTCTACAAGGTACTTAATATTAAAACTTTGGGAAAAAACGCTGTTTAATTTTTAAAAGCATCTTGTAATGTCAAATATATTACATTGGCAAACCAACTTTAATTTTTCCCACTTTTAGCTGAGCTAGAAACTCACCAAAGATGTGCATGAATATTCTAATTCTTTCAGATCCTTGCAAGTGCCTTAATTTTGTTTAATTTAAATATACAGTGTATTTTATGATATCTGGTGTTGCTATGAATACAAAGCATGTTATGTCAATGTTGGTTACAGGTAACAAAATGTAACTGAATTACACATTTATACCTGGGCTTTAGCTCAGCTTACCCAGGTATGCATACCTACCTAGCCTTCCGTAGCTCCTTTTCCCCATCCCAAAGAAAAATTGCCCCTAACCATTGACACCTGGAAATACTATCTTCTTTTTTTACAAAAGAAAGTTTAAAAGTTGAAAGTTACAGTTGAAAGTTTCATGTCCTTCCTTTTTTTTCTTCCTCCTCCTTTTATCCCATAGTCAATTCTCAATTTTTCCATCCCTTATAATCAGTCAATTAAAGTGCATCTTTTTATTTGAGCTATTGCAAAATAAGTATTATTTGAATGCATTTATATTTTGTTTTATTATACTATATTTTATGTTGCTTCTCTTTATATTACTTGCATTTTAAACTATTGTATACTCCCAAGGATGATGGAAGAAAGAGAAAGGATACCTAATATCTTAAATGCAAGTAGTATCGTAAAGTATTTCTGCTTTTTTGTGCTCCACGCAGTGTTTTTCAGATCAGTTCCGTGTTGCTATGCAGACACGGAGTCCATGTATCCAACTGTCTCCTGGGCTACGTCTCCCACATTTACTTCTCCACTTTGTCATTGATTGGCACTTAGGTTGCCTCCTGACCGTCCAGCCCTTGTAACCCCACAATGGCATGGCGGTCTTTTCCCAGGTCTCACTTCATGGGCTACATACATACCTTCATACCTAGTAACTTTCTTGCTCATCTCACCTTGGGAGAGGTGCATTCCGTTAGCAAGGCGAGCCCTGTCAGGGGCCACTTTGATCAGAGTGCAGCCTCTCCCAGACTCCAGGCCAGGGATGACACAAACAACACTCCAGTGAGCATTCCTGTTGATGTTGCCTTCTGGATTTGTGAGAGCACTTCAGTGGACATACACGCAGGAGCAGAACTGTTGGGTCGTGGGATACTCAGATACATTGTTTTACTTCAGCAATGCCTGAGCCCTCTGTCTAGTGGTCACACCATGTACAGTTCCGTGAGGTTTTCCCTTTCCCCATATACCTGCCTGCACTTGGTATCTTCCACGTTGCTGATATTTGCCAATCTGGATGGTGTAAAGTAGTAACTCCTTGTTCTCATAGCTTTTCTCTGATTACCAGTGTGTTTGAGCATGCCATCAACTACGTATTTTTTAATGTGTGGTTTTCTTCTCAGCAAATTGCTTGCTCACATCCTTGTTTTTCTACTGAAGTTATCTTTCTTTTGTTGATTTGTAGAGTTTCTTGTATACCCCATTGTAGAAATGAATTATTTCTATAGTTGTATACGTTTAAAATATTATCTGCCTACATTTTCTCAGCTATTTATTGACTTTGTTCATGTATCCTTTAGATAGATACTCTAAAGTTTGATGATGTCATAGTCAGTGTTTTGTTGTTTGTTTTTATAGATTCCTAGGCCACTAACCTCATTTCTTTTTTTGGTGTTATATTTTTCTAAAAGTAGTTATTATATCTTAATTTTGAGGAAACGTCATTTTTACTTAGCATCTTATGAAATCACTGTACCTTTCTGAGACATATTATAAACTTATATTTTTATCTATTGGAACTCTTAATAGTCTAGATTTTTAAACTACTCTGTAGACAGACCAGTTTCAACTTAATTGAAATAGACGTTGAAAGGTTTAGCTTCTTTCATGGCTTTTGAGCCTTCATCTTTCATTAACATAGCAAACTGGTCATCTACATGAAATTGTACCTTGCATGTTTATGTTTAGGTAAAAATCAGCATTATGTAGTATAAGGCTTTCTAGATTACACAAAATCTGGAAAGTCATGTTATGGGAAATCTATTTATTTCAGCTTTGTTTCCCCAGAGAAGAACTTTAGATACATAATGTGAAAGTCAAAGCGTCACAAAAATGTGCCTAGTCATCGATTCATAGCATCTGATGTTCCCTTAAAAATAAGAATGAATATATTATGTGGGAACTTTTAGAGTCTAAACTTGGGAAGTGTGACTTGGGAATAAAATGTTTTATTGACTTGTTCTGGGACAAAGTGTAATGACTAATTTTTTGAGGGGAGGGGAAAGGTAATAGGTCTTGGGAGAGTAACTGGCTTCCTTTTGAATACTACATCCAGAGCCCAACCCCCTGCTTGCTTTGCTGTGAGAGAGTTTGTGGACCTTGTGGGCAAAGCCCACTTAGCTATTCAAAGAAAAAAACTCAGAGATAATGAGACTATTTCTTGGAGTTCTGGATAGCTGACAGAGAAGAAGAAAATACTAAGTTTCTATTTTGCTTCCTTATTAAAGAAAATGATAAGCTGATCGGAAAGGGTAAGGACAAATATTGGTAAGAGGGATTAGAAACCTAAGATGAGTGAAGAGATTGGATAAAGCACCTTTTGGTTTAAATGAGCTCAGATTCTCTGTTTTGGATGAATTGTGTCCCAGTGTACTGAGAAAATGTGTAGATGGAATTGCTGAACTTATAGCTAATCCATCTTTCAGAACTCTTGGGGAGTGAGAATGGAGCCAGAAGTGGAGATAGTGTTGTCTACTTTTTAAAAGGGATAAGAGGTGGGTCCATGTTGATATGGACTCTGGGCAGAATTCTAGACTGATTAATTGATTGTGAGGCTGTTATCAGTCCTTGGGTGTGAACAACAGAATCCAACTCTGATTAACTTGATAGAAATGGGTCTTATTAGAAGGATATTGGATATCTTGATGGGAACACCAGAGAGCCAGTCTCAGGGAATGGCAGACACCAGGCGAGGCCAGAGAATTAATACAGCCAGCCTATGCTGAGGTAAAGGAATTGTCTCCCTCACTGGCTGAACCCTCAAATATAAGAAAAGTGTCCAGAAATTGGAGAGCCATCAGGCATGGTGAATGCTCACTAAAGTAGCCATAGGAAAGAGATTGCCACTGAGAACCAGTGTGGTTAACTGTGGGCCATTCATAACAGATGAAACTCATCCTTTTTGTTGGGATTCTTTGGTTACAGTGGCACAAAGATGGTTATTCTGAATTTTAGAAAGACCTTTGCTAAACTCCCCCACCAGCCCAAAGTCTCATGTACAAGTCATAACTGATGGAACATCTGATCTCAAAGACCGTTGGGTAATGCGAGTGATGCCTTGAGGCATCTCAAGGGGGGAGAGCCTGGGCTCCTTAATGATTTGTCCAAGAACATCAGGGGATGCTTATCAAATCTGCTTTTGAAGTTAAGCGGGAAGGGATACAGTGAGTGCACTGGAACAAAGAGCTGAATCTAACAGGATGAAATTTCATAGGGAATAAATACTACGTCTTGTTCTGATGTTCGGAAAACCAGCTTCATATGTGTGATGAATAAAGAAGTTACCACTTTACAGCATCACAAGTGGAAATGCCTTGAACATTTCAATTTCAGTTGCATGGAAGCAGTATATGAGTCAGTAGTTTGACATCTTTTTTTAAAAAAACAAAACAGAACTCCTAAGGTGATCTTATAGTGTGTTGCTGGAAATAAAGTGTCCATCACAAGGGAGGGATTTCCCCTCTATTTTTCTGGTGTCACATGGCATATGAAGTATTCATCGATTCTGGCTACACTCAAGAATGCTTTTTTGGGGGGCAGAGAGTGACCAAAATGCAAGGGGCTATAAAATCATGGCATGTGATGGGCAGTTAAAGGGGTGAGTTGTTCCCCTGGAGACCTGGGAGAAGTGACTTCTGTCCACAAATCTAGGTAGGTGTCTGGATGCAAGGGTGGGTGGTGTGACCACAGAGGCAGAGCTGAAGCCAGCGGATGTCAGTTGTGAAGATGGGGGTTTCTAACCCCAAAAGCTGAGTCCACCTGGAAGGGAAGCCTAGTAAGTCGCACATTGCTTGTGACCACTAATTGTGACCAGCTAGGCCATGGGGCAATTTCAAACATTTCACCAGCGTATTTGCCCACACTGCTCTCATAGGCCTTAAGCTTCCCTGAAGGTTGAAGTTCCCCCAAAGCTCCCCTCACAAGGCTATTGAAAATTTTTAATAATCTGTACAAGGCTAGTGAAAGACTCAAAATAGCTTTCAGACCTGGGAATATTAATTTATCATAAAGCTGGAAGGGAAGGTCTTATAAAAAGGAGCTACATGACACAATCAATATTTGATTTGAAAAGATGGGCTCATAAACCAATCAGCAGAGCACTTGCTGAGAAGGTTTTTCTTAATTGGCACCAGGCTGCCATTACCCAAGTGGCCACTGTTTAGGAGGCTCATGGTTTTCACAATAAAGGTGTTTTCCTTTAAACTGATTTTCATCCTTCAGATGTCAGTATGTTAGAATTGCCTGGCTGATGAAGTAAATTCTAAAGGTAATTGTTATGGGAGTTTAACTTGCCAGAGACCTCAAGCAGTCTCTTTCATACTTTAAAAAAATATAAACAAGTTGCAAAATAATGGTTCTGTCAAGAAAATTACATATTGATTCATCATCCAGTATTGGGAATTGGGCTGAAGAGTTTGTTCATAGAATATCTCCTTTCGGAAGGTCATTTAGTGGAGGAGCAGCTTTTCGGGCTTCGTATACTTTGTAGGCTGCATTGGCCTTGCTCCTCGGTGGACATTTATTGAGCACCTCTTGCATCCGTTATCGCAAGTGAGGAAAGTTCTGGGGTCTGGACCCAGAATGGAAGTTAAAAGTTGAAAAAGCGGTGTTTTCCAGGGTTTTGGCCTTTACGATGCCAACCAGTGCATACGTCTTTTCCAGCAATGGTATTTATGGAGAGAGATTAGCGTAAAAGCAGTTAGCTCGCGGCGCGATTTGAAAGTTACAGCCTTGTAAAGGATCCCCGAGTCGGAAGTGTGCAATCACCAGACACTGCGTTGTGAAAGTCTTTGTTGATCCCTGGGCTCATTTTACTCCTTGGGCATTTCTCCTTCCCACTCTCTAACCTCTGTCTTAGTGTCTTATTCTGGGATAATGAAAGACCCTCCGAAGGTAAACACCGCCAGCGCTCCATCACCTGATGAACGTGTTGAAAATGCGGGTTCTGGGCCCGACCCCTCTGCCCCGCTTTCAGATAGGACTGTCTGGAGGTGGGGTCAGGTTTACGCGACTGGCGTCTGGCGGAGTTTGAGAACCTTCTTTTGTGAGGATTGGGGGCATTTGAAAAACAGAGAGCTGGTGAGTGCTTTCTCAGATTAGATTTGAGAAGGATTCCTCTCGGCAGTGGAGGCAGAGGACAATGACGTGAGGCTCGAGGTAGATGGAACATGGTGATGGTTCGGGGGAGGGAGAGATGAGGGCGGGGATTAAAGCTGTAGCGGGGGTCAGCGAGGAGGGGACCAATCCAAATCGTATTTAGGAGGTAGAATTGACCAGATGTAGTGATGATTGGATACGGCCAACTCCTCCATTTCTGGCAGAACTCAAGTGCGCTTTATGTTCAGAAAGCTGCTTCAGGAGCACCAGGGTGGCACCCGCGCTGGTGGCAGACCTGGGCCCCCGAGCGGCTTCCGTGTGTGATGTTTGCCATCTCTGGTTTCCTAACAGGAGAGAGGCCAGCTAGAAACCCTGTGTGTAGACCTCACGGAAGAGGAAGCCTGGCGAGGTGTTTTCTTCCCAGTTGCCATAACCTCTTAGCCGTCTTCCTTACCCACGGTTTAAACTTGATAAACTTGGCAATCCTAGAGCAAACATGCTGTGTGAAAAGCACACAGAGCTACACCCTTACAGCAGTTCTAATGAGATGGAAGCGTGGGCTTCTCGGTGGGGTTGCGGGCTTTTTCTAGTGTCAGGGAGGCATAAACTCTGTACTTTCGAGCCTGTACGCTCTCTGCTGTGCTCTGTGCAGGACTCTCACGTGGCTCTCACCTTGACCAATGCCCTTGGGCTGATGGTGGAATTGTCATCCTGCAAAGCCCATATTCTGAATCACTAAGCTCAGTGTAGACTTTTTTTCTTCCTGTTACAGTTGCTATTACTCAAATATTATTGTTCTTTTATGCATAAATTCACAAACTCCTTGAGTATAAATTAGGTCCCCCCTTCCCCTATGGGTAAAGGCTGATCTTGCACACCTTGAGGAAGGAAGGAGAATCTTACATCCATATCAGAGAGCCCAGTTTCATTGTTTGGATCAGGCCTGTGGCCTCCATCTGAAATGCTGCACGCAGATTGAAGGTTGAGCCGGGGAAAGGCTGGGAATATGCTTTGTGAACCTGGGTCCCTTTCAACTTACTAGTTCCTGGCTCCTTTCATTCTGGAAAGAGACATTAAATTGAGGCAGAGTTCTATGGACTCTTTTTTCTTTATAGGATTCACTGGTTGGTAATCTAATTTATTTGCTTGTCTTAGAAGGGAATAAGGGAAGAGCCAGGCAGCAGTTGCTAAGCCTGTATCTGTGCTGTCATTCATCGCCCTTCAGGGTCCCTCCTAACCTCATTGATAGTCCCCTCTGCGTCTGCTGCTGGCACCCCCTCCCTTAGTAATTAGAGAGGGAATGAGAGTGTCAGCTCAGCTTTACTGCTCAGCGTCGGCGGTGCCCACAGATCTTATTTTAGGGCAAGGCCTTTTCCCTCCACCTTCTTTAAATCCCCTGTTAGTTCAGATGCTTTATTTACTGAACAAACAAGCTGTGATTTTACAGAGAAGAGTGAACAAGTGCTATACTTCTGGGCAGGGGGGAAGCTCTTTGTGCAGTTAACGCTCGTGCTGAAGCGGAAAGGAGATCTCCCTCCGTTCCTTGGGGTGCCACTCTTCCCCTCAATCCTCTCAAAAGGCAAATCTGAAGTAGAAAAGAATCAAGACTGCGTTGATGGTCTCTTCCCTGGGCGGTTATTGGAGGAGGCTTCTCTAGAGCAGGAGTCCCCGTGACTTGGAGCACATGTGCACATGGGAGCAAGATGCTCAGTCTGAGCAGCCCAAGGGCAAGGACGGGCCTTCCTGGCATCTGTGTCGGTTGTTGAGACCCTTCTGTGTCACCTGCACCTCTGACCTCCCTGTCACGGGGCATGTGCCTTTGGCCACAAGGGGGACCGTGGCAGAGGATGTGTCCAGTTCCACGAGGTTTTAACAACGGGATGCTCCCAAATCCAGTCTGACGTCACCCCTCACGCCCGGGCACATCCATGTGCATACCAAAGGTGCTAACTTTGAGAGTTCATGAAGCAAAAATGTATTGGGCTACCAGGCTTACTATCGTAAGCACTATTCACAGTCACAGTATTTCAGAGCTAGAAGGGACCCTGAGAGATCGTTTCCAGTCTCCTCATTTAACAGAAAAAGGACAACCAGAGACAATCAGATGACTTGGTCCAGGTCCTGACACTTCCGAGCAGCAAGAGGCAGGACCTGAGCCCAGGCCTCCAGCTCTTCATCCAGAAGTTCTTCCCCAGCTGTTGGGCAGGGACGGCTGAATCAGCATTTGGTCCATTGTGGCCAGAAGCACCCGCATCACATCACCTGGGGCCCATCGAGAAGACAGATTCCAGGGCCCCACTCCAGAAGGACTGACTCAGCATCCAGGAGGGATAGATCTCAGCAATCTGCATTTGGAACAGACTTCCTGGCTGACCCACCACACAGATGCGTGAAAACAGGTGGCAGAGATCCTCTGGATTTAACTTGGCTCTGCCCTTCTCTGTTCAACCACGAACTTAATTCTGAACATGCCTCCTTAGCCCTAATTGCTTTATATTTGTGCTTCTCATGCTAAAGGGCACAGCTCGGCTGACAAGGGGAAATTGCAGGGAAGGTCTGGGTGTTTCAGGAATGGCCTGTGGTGGTGACAGTGCAGCTGCTGAACCCCGACCCACCTGTACGTATGTCACTTTCTGTTTTCTCCCACACCGCCTCTTCGTGAAGCCACAACGGCAAACTTGCCTTCAGTTGTCACTGCTTTCTTGCGCACCTCTTCTCTCACTGACATTCTCCTCCAGCCCCCATACCCCCAAATAGCTTTACCATCATTAACTCCTCAGTATAGGATCGTGTGGGGGGATGGGTAAAGACAGCTGTAGCATCAGTTAAGGTGACGGGTAACTCAGGAGTAGGCAGGAGGATGGGACGCTGGACAGTCTAGTGTGTATGTCTGTTTGTGTGTATTTTAACTGCTTTAATGTGTAAACAGGTGTCCACGCTTTATTTCAGATCATAGACATACTTGCTTCCTGACCTATATGAAAGCATCTGGGTTGGATAGGTCTGCTGCCACTTCCTGTGGTGAAATGTCTATGTGGACCGAAGTTACAAGGCTGCCCCTTAAATCAGAGCCAAGAACAGTCATGGATGGACTCACACCCCAGAAATGGATGAGGATGTGTCAGGCACACCTGGCTGTACATGCTTGGTGCCTAAAATATGGGGGCATTGAGGTTAATCTCATTAGCATTGTCGTTAATCTAAGTTATAGTTCCTTAACTGCCTTCATAAGCTTGTGAGTACCGAAAGGGCCACTTGAGGAATCACCTAGACACTAAAAGTTTTCACACCTGAAAGATGCTATGTCAGTAATGATGCTGAGAGCAGTGAATTGTCAAGAGATAAGCTAAAAGTAAAGGTGGGTTCAGTTTCATTAGGGCTCTAGAGTCGTGCCTGGTTTGAATTCTAGACCAACTGTTTGACAACATTATAACTGGGAAAAGAGGACAATAGTGGGGCCTATCTTTTGGAATTGTTAAATTAGATAATACATAAAAGCATTTAGTATAGTGCCTGACACAGAGTAAGGAGGGAAGAAATGTTATGTATTGTTCCTACTGCGTGAGAGGGAGAGTGCCATTGGTAATAACCTACTTATCTGAAGAGGTGAAGGGGGTGGGGGACAAATAATTGTATAAGTAAGCTAGAAAAGCATCTGGTTTTTTCTTCCACAAAGGCTGACCTTTGAAGAGGTTGTTCGTTGTATTCTACATTGTTCTTTGGCTGTTCCCTTGGCTGGTGGTAATAGGGAGCTGTGGATGGAATGAAAGATGGGGAAGGAATGGTGGGGCCTTTGGAGGAAAGAAGAACCCAGTAGAGGAGACCCAGCCCCCAGGACTCACCTCGGTTAGAAAATAAGACCCTGAGTTTTAGAAATGGGTATTCACTTCCTTCTGATTGATGAGCAGCTATCTCACTGCCCTACAACACAAGCTCATTTTTCTCCAGGGCCTGTCAGCATTATTTTGGCTGCCATTTAAAAGATTAAATACCTTAATTCACCCCCAGCTCTAGTTTTGGACGTTAACCCTTTGGCATCATGTAGATTGAAGCAAGAGTACCATTAAGAACTAACATCGGGATGCCCCTTTACTGCAGTTATTCTGATACTTTGGACCATCAGATGCTTTCTGCTGGCTGTTGACCACCTGTATTTAAAAGGTGCATGTAGTAGTGTTTTCCAAAGTAACCCAGAGCTAGTGCCTGACCTGATGGAGTAGACATCTGTCTTCAAACTGCTGTTCTTACATGTACTATCCTGTTCTCTTAGTTGACCAGCCTTCAAGTCTTCTAGCTAGGATCAGGGTTGATGGGCCACCTAAAATAATGAAAGAAGAATGTCCCAAAGCTTAGCTGGCACCCCAGCACCTCTGGAGTAGATTTCCCTGGGTCAGCTGTGCATACCTAACAACCATGTTCCAAGGCATGCCTTGGGGTCAGTAAATGTTTTGTGTCCCCAGAAGATGACCTAAGAGTGGGATTTGGTTTGCTCCAGGTAAGCTAGACCCCTGGGCACATCATCCAGCTCCCTTTTTTAGCTTTGAGATAACAAGTGGGTCAAGGTTAAACATCAGTGTTCCCCTTGGCAATGTGAGGTGGGCTGATATATGATGTAGAAACTGGTATTCACATGGACCTGGAATCCAAGCATGCTGTTCATGATGAGAGAGTGGAGCGCAGGGGTTTGTGCTGGGAAGATAGGTAGTATACCTTAGGAATTACAGTATCAGCGTACAAACCTTCTGTGTTTTTCACCCTAATCTCTTAGATTTTGGAGAAAGGCTTCATTGCTTTAAGTACTAATATGGCAGCTTATTTTAAAAGGCACAGTAGGGTGAGTGGATATTTAAGGGAGATCAGTGTGTTCTTTTCTACACTTAAGACGAAAGCTGAGTCAGTGCTTGCTCTGCAGAGCCTGTTTCAGCATCTTTTCTTCCAAATAGAGCACAGATAAGAATGGCCCACTTCCTGCATGGCCGTTGAGGCCAGCCTGCCTACAGCACTTGAAAGCTGACTGCAAACCCCAAGGAAAGGGAAGAAGTCTATCGTATAACCATTGAGGGAACGTGTAGTCATTTCTTGAATCTTCTAGCTATACTAGGAGCTCTTTTTCTCTTTTCTTTTTTATGTTCTGTTCTGCAAGAGCACTAGTTAATAATTCACACACAGTTAACAATTAAGTAGAAACTTCATTTGAAGCAACAGTAGGTTCAGTTAAACGTGTTTGGAAACCAGGTGCATAAATTGCTGTGGAAGGAATTTGTTTTATATGTGTGCGTGTATATATATATGTGTGTGTGTGTATATGTGTATATATATATATGCACATAAATATACATAGATACATAAATATACATAGATACATAAATATACATATATACATAAATATATTCATTCATATATATTCATACGTATATCTATGAACATGGGTGTAGGTGCATGTGCCTGTCTTATACATATACTTGGCTAAAAGTCAGGGATGAAAAATTGCCTGAAGGGCTAGTTGCCAGTCACATGTCTAATTAGTCAGGCCTAGACAGTGTAACAATTGCTTTGTCAGTTACAAGCAGAGAGGTTTTCATTTTCATCACACCTTTCCTGGAAAGAGTAAGCACTAGTCATTTTTGAGGGCCTATAGTAGGCAAGAAGAAGGGTTATGAAGAGGGGTCACCTTGACAGATTGGAAATGCTGCAGGGAACCAGCGTTTGCTGGTGCTAAGTCAGCATCTCTGTGCTCTTGTGGGAGATGGAGGGCCTGCTGTTGGCCTCTAGGATTCTAGTGGTTCTTAGAGTGTAAGAACAGGAACAGATGGGCAAAGGCTTGGGCTTGTGCACTTAGCAAAATAAGAGCTACACACATAGTCAAATGAGTTCTACAAAGGTAATCTGGTAAGTTCTAAAGGATCAGAGAAATAGAAATTAGGAACATTATTAGGAATTAGGAAATACTTGTTTTAGGTATTGGGAAATTAGGAAGCAAAATATTTCCTAGGAATTAGAAATCAGGAAGTAAAATATTTGCATAGTTGTTTCAATAGAGGCAAACATAGTTAGCCATTTTGCTTTTCTTACTCTCTAGAGAATTTTTTTTTCTGAAAGAAATCATTGATAAAATAAGAGAGTAGGTATGCAAGAAAAAGTTCCTCCAGAATGGTAGTGGTTGAGTTAATTATGTGTTTCATAGAAATAAGTAGATTCACCATAATTTTGTCCTTTGTTTCAGGAACCATGTGTAGGAGAGAGATCTTCTCACTGTGTCCATTACTACAGAAAGAGGATGTATTTCCTATTGGAGTTTGCTTTGGAGGAAAGAGTGACATTTGATTCCATCAGAGCATGGGGGTTAAAAATGTGGGCACTGGAGTCAGACCACCTAGGTTAAAGTCTTTAGGCCCTGACAATAGTTTTGTGACTTGAGGGTAGTAGTAACCTCTCTATGCCTTAGTTTCTTTACCAGTAAAATGGGAATCATAAGATTCCTTAACCTCAGAGGGTGGTTATAGGATTAACTGAGTTAATATCTTTAAGTATTTAAACAGGATCTGGCACAATAATCTGCATTCAACAAATGATAGCCATTAGTAGTTATTGCTACTATTATTATTGTTATTATTATGTTTTTATTATAGCTGTATACACTTTCAAAAGTATATGACAGTTTTATAGAAATGTCTTTTTCTGAGTAAGCAAACCGAAGATTTGAATTTCCTAATTTGGAGATTTAAAAATTAGATAAAAATCTGTCATGGGAGTAAAGTTATTTTAATAAGATTTAAAGGAAGGGCTCCTGTTTGTCTTTCTCAGCTGTCCCCTACTAGGACGAGCTTTCCCTCCATTAGCTCCAGTGCCCGAATGGAACCTAAAAGCAGCACATTTCACAGTATCAAAATTCCAATTGTATGCTTCAAGTTGGATTGCTTCCTCATTAGCCCATAATCAACTCTTTCCCTGTGCTTCTTTGCTACTCTAACCCTAACATTTTATGCTCTTGAAAAAAAAAAAATTGGCTTTCTAGGTTCCAGATTTTCCTCACTCTTTTTCAAACCATCCTCCTTCCCCTCTATCACCCTCTCCCCCTTCCCCCCTGTAAGAGTGTGTGAGCTCTGGGCAGGGATTACAGCATGTACATTTTTGGTTTGTCAGATACCTAATTTGGTACCTTATACATGGAAAGTATTTATACAAAATTTACAATGTAAAAGTATAGCCATCATATTTAAGCCTTATTTAGGTAAACTTTCGCTTTTATTTCAAGGGGTTTTGAATTAGTTGTCATTTGGAAGACTGAAAGTCAGTGTGCGAAGAATGTTTTTCCTTTAAAAAAATTTTTTTTTTAATTTAGTGAATGGGTGGAAATCCTAACTTCAATTGCCTACCTAAAATTGTTTGGTTTCATAACTTTTTTGTTTTCCAGAAGCTTTTTTTTTTAAAGGACAAAGTTGATTTTGAAAAAGGCATTGATCCTAAATTCAGTTGGTATTTTCTGTCATATTCGAAGATCCTACTGCAGTTCTCCAGGTGCATGCATGTGGCACAAAACATTCGCTTGTGTTGATGCTGCATAAGTAACTGAACGGGTCTTATGTCCAAATCTTATACCCATGAGAATTGTCAAACTTTTCCACTGTCGGGTAAACCTTTGGCTTGGTTTGGACATCATACAGTATGATTCACTATCCATATAAGGTCATGGTACCTTCAGATTTTTTTTTTTTTTTTTTTTTTTAGCACAGTTCCCACTAGGCTCAGGTGCTTCTGCCTCAGAGCACATCCATGCCAAGACCGTCCTACAACACCCGTGTCCCTGGGCACGTTGGTAAGGGTGCCTGCAGCTTTGACATGCCCACTCAAATAGGTATGAAGTAACCTTAGGAATGTTTCGGCAATCATACCTCCTGAAGCACTATCTGGAACCAGTCCTGTTCATGGTTTCCGACCAAGTTTGGACGTGCCAAGCCTTACTAGGCAGGCTGATTCCCACGATTGCCCTTTTGTAAAGCTGAATTCTGCAGAGGTCGAACCTACAGGGGTGACCGGGACGCTGTGCTCTGGTGAGGGTAAGACAAAAAGGGGCTGGCTCTTAACACCTTACTCTATTTCCTTGGGCAGGAAAAGAACGAGTCTTTCCACGGAGTCTCTTAGGTGGGTATTGAGCAGAGTGGTATCTTTTCTAGTACTTCTGGAATGAGACAAAGAGGAAAGCATGATTGCTGTATTATACAAGATTAACTTATGGGAAAATGATTCCTATTCAGTGTTCTGTGATTTCAGGGACTGAGAACTAGGGTGACATTCTGAACTCTTAGCTAGGCTAGGGGAGAGGTGGGGAGAGATGGGGAAGGACCTTCCTTGGACCAAGACTGGCCACTAAGGCCAGGCAGCCCTTCTAGTGTGTGGGGACCAGGGATATACTGAACTGAAGAGGAGCGTTTGGTAAAAATTTGGTTTAAAAGGCTTACGTGTAAATTTATGCCCCTAAAATGATATTCTCCTCATCAGAACAGAACCACAAAAGACTTCTTCCAGGCATTTCAGGCACTTTATTTCAGGCATTTTATTCTATCCTTGGGAAAAAAAAAAATGTTAAAGGAGGATCTGAGGGTCTCCTAGTAACAGTGTTTTAAGAGTAACTGCTCTGCTTAAACAGTTTCTCTTTTTGCAATTTAAGCTTTAGTGAAAATGAAAACAGTTGGTTACTTTGATCTTTATAAAAATTCTTCATGTTCATAGAGACCATTCATTGCTACTTAGTATTCTTTTCTTCAGGCTCTCTGATCCCATGCTGTTTTATCATTTTATCTTAGGTCTCCCCTGAAACATCTTGTGAGCTCTTAGAAGAGAGACAAGGGTCAGATTTGATCTGTACTGTACCGTAATCAGGGTTTCCTCAATCCCAAGGAGAGGGGGAGATGGGTCTCCTTGGAAGACTCACGTCTACTGAACCCCCAGTGATGACTCTGTGCTTTTAGACTGTCTACTCTTCCACTTCCTGGATACTGACTCTTCTCCTTTTTAGTTGACTTCCCTTCTCAGAGGCTTCTCTTTCTCTTTGCTTTCCTTCCTAAATCTACCACTGTCCCATCTTCCCTGAGAAGGTTTAGCCCAGTACCTTATTATTTATTTGACCTACCTTGATCTTAAAATCTAATGGCTTCCAAATTGTTGGGAATTCTAAGCCTTGTCCAATGTGTGCTGGTTACCTTTGGGTGTTTGTTTGTCCTTGAAGTTGATGGGTAACACCTCCAGTGACTAGGTAACCTGAGCTCTGTGTTTCTGATTAAATAGTTTACTTTTTAATCTAACAATCATTAAAATGGACAGTACCTGGTAGTATAGTACATTGTAGAGTACTGTCTGCCTGGAAAGCATAAGTATTACAAGAGGGTAATAGAATCTCAAATTATATTCTGTACATCCTACTGAGTAGTAACATAAATCATTTGGGTTTTAGTTTTTTCACGTGACTTGGGTGCACCTGGTATTGGCCTCCTCTGTTGGAAAGCTTTAAGTGTGTTGCAGGCGCGTGATGTGAAACTTTTTAGTCCTTGCAGTCACATTAATCATCCTAAGGAATAATTAATCTGCCGGGGTGATGGAATAGCTCTGATTTAGGGAAACTCTGTTCCTGTTCCCCCACTTACTGGGCTTGTGACCTTGAACAAATCATTTAACTTTTAATGTCTCAGTTTCTTCATTTTTGAAATGAGAACCATGATACCCTCCTTGTCTACCTCACAGGATTGCTAATCTGAGGGTTAAGTAATGAATAAAGGAGCATTTGAAAAACTTTGGAATGTTTTGTCAGTGTAATATATTTAGGGCTGCTATTTCATAAGAATGTATAGGACTGAAATCTGGGACGGAGATTAGTTTTTATGTTTTTTGTATTTTGGTAACCACATAACCTTTATTGAGGAATTGTGTGTTTGTTTTCGTTGTCTAGGGTTGAAAATATTTGCTGTAGTTTTTTTCTAGTTATTGTTTCCTAGCCTTGAGCTAAAACTTCATGGGTCATTAGCTGTCAATTGTCAGAAAATTCTCAAACTCTCTTTTCTTGAAATACTAGAATGTTCTGAAAGATAACTGGTTATTCCCTTTTCTTACCTCGATTATGATCACTTCATTCAAGCAGTTGACCCTTTATGAGCCTTCTTTGTGTACTTGTGTCAGTTCTGAGAGAAGAAAACAAAGAACTTTTTATTTAGTACTGTTGACAATTTGAAGAGGTGTATTTTAAGAGCGCCAGAACCATGGAACTTCTGGTGAAGTTGTTGTCTCTACTTTAATAACCATATTCCTGTAGTTCTGGAAGTGTGAATGTGTCCATCCTGCTGATGATACCTTATTGTAGGATGGCTACTCTCTCCAGCATTATGAAGCCTGTAAGGCATCTTGAAGTAGAATATTGATAGCTGCTTTCAATTTAGGTTGGTAGATAAGAATCGGGCATTTTCATTTCAACATACTTATTGTGTGACTGTTATTGAGTGCACTTTACTAAGTGACTTATATAATATTGCCTCGTTGGATTTTATTTATTCTCCAAATAACTCATTTAGAGTGACAGTAACTTAGGCAAGTTGCTAACCTAAATTACTAAGTTTCCAAAACCTGGTAAATGGTGGAACTGCAATTGTTATTGTTGTCAAGCATTAAAATTGGATTGATTTCCTTTCCCACAAATTGTATATGCTAAGAAATTTTGAATATGTAAGAAATTTTCTTGGCACAAAAGTAGGGAATTTCGGATCCCTTTGCTGGAGAATTCTTTTTTGAGAAATCATTACCTTTTTGTACTATTGGTTATGATGGTTTAATTCTAAATTTCTGCTTTTTCCAAGTGTCTTAATTCTCCTAGGCTTCTTGCCAAAGCCAAAGAAATATCTCATATAATATTAAGTCTATTTTTAATGTGCGAAGATCAAATTGAGTAAAACATTTTTCAGAGTAGGTGGGTTACAATAACAAAAGGCTACATAGAAAATGATCTTGATAACAGCCATCTCTTAGTTGTTTATGGTAATGATTGTTCATGTCCAAGATTGAGGCTTCATTACTAATGTACAGTTAGTGGTACCTAGTTTTTTTTTTTTTTTAAACTTTGGGTTTATTTATTTATGTATTTATGGCTGTGTTGGGTCTCCGTTTCTGTGTGAGGGCTTTCTCTATTTGTGGCGAGTGGGGGCCCCTCTTCATCGTGGTGCGCGGGCCTCTCACCATCGCGGCCTCTCTTGTTGCGGAGCACAGGCTCCAGACACGAAGGCTCAGTAGTTGTGGCTCACGGGCCCAGTTGCTCCGCGGCATGTGGGATCTTCCCAGACCAGGGCTCGAACCCGTGTGCCCTGCATTGGCAGGCAGATTCTCAACCACCGCACCACCAGGGAAGCCCCCCTAATTTTATTTTGACTTACATCAAGGGAGGAATTTGTGTGTGTGTGTGTGTGTGTGTGTGTGTGTAAATAATTGTAGGAGTCCAAGGACATACATAGGATATCCCTAACAAGAGTCTTCTTCTGTGTAGCCTTGAAAGATACTGAATGTTAGACTACTCCCTCAGGTAAGTTGTATAAAAGGTGATTTTCCCTCTCTCATTGTTGAAAACTCAATTCCACATAAGAAAAACTTTGCAAGGAGTTGAAAGAAAATTCAACCTTAGTTCTAACTTAACTCTGATTGGATCAGAGATTCAGGCACATTTCTTCCTCTCATTACTTTTCCACATCCTCTTTTTCCCTGTATAAACACTTTTGTGCTTATGCTTATATTCATTCTTTGTTCAAGCCCACTTCTCTTTGGATGGGTCTTGCTTGGCCTTACTTTAGGGCTCTCCTGAATCACATAGGCTAGACCCAGCTTGCAGAACAGCTCATGTTCATCTTCCATCCCTGGTAGGTGTTTTTTAAAATATATTAGAGGCAATAGCTGTCCACCACCAGAACACTCAAGCGGGTCTTTTACTGACTGCTTCTATGTAGTGGACTCATTAAACCATTTTGCTGGAGATTCTGATAATTAGTCAACTCGTTTGCATTTCATTCCTTATTTTTTGATTCCCCAACTATTCTGCAGTAAGTTTCCCAATGCGCTTTGAAATAGGCCAATGGTAGCTGTCAGGCAGGTAAGAAGAAAAGGGAAAGGGATGGGGTTAGAGAGTCTTGTATAAAAACTGAATAATGAAAATCTTTAGCTCGCGTGAATGCAGAAATGTATTTTTTTGACTGTAAAGTTTGTATTGTTTTTCACTGAATTAAGAAGCTCCCAAATGAACTAGCCACAATAGTGCAAAGGTTACAAGATTTCACAAGATATTTTTTCTAGGGACTAGTGGGTCTCTTGCTCTGTTGAACATGTTCTTGGGACTGAAAGTTTGAAGGTCCTCTGTTGTGGAGTTAGCAGCTAGCCTCCCTTGGGACTTCCTTACTAACGTTTCATATCCTGTGCTTTGCCTCGCTCTCAACAGTCTTTTTTTTTAATTTTTTAAAAAATTAATTAATTTATTTATTTTTGGCTGTGTTGGTTCTTTGTTGCTGTGCGCGGGCTTTCTCTAGTTGCAGTGAGCAGGGGCTACTCTTTGTTGAGGTGCGCGGGCTTCTCATTGTCGTGGCTTCTTTTGTTGCGGAGCACGGGCTCTAGGCGCGCAGGCTTCAGTAGTTGTGGCACATGGGCTCAGTAGTTGTGGCTTGCGGTCTCTAGAGCTCAGGCTCTGTAGTTGTGGCGCACGGGCTTAGTTGCTTTGTGGCATGTGGGATCTTCCTGGGCCAGGGCTCGAACCCGTGTCCCTTGCATTGGCAGGCAGATTCTTAACCACTGTGCCACCAGGGAAGCCCTCTCAACAGTCTTTAAAGATCAGTATTGCAATCATATGAAGTATGAAAGTTTTACGAATGTTGATGCCTGTAATATAATTTTATAATTGTAATACATTTTAAAACAATCCAAGATTAAAATATTTTAAAATGTGTGAATGTGTTTTACAGGGAAAATGAAAGCTATAAAATACTTTATTATTCATTTTCATATTCTTTTAATAAGTGAAGCCCTTTGAGGAAGACCCTGATTTGGGAATGAAATATCTGAACTACCAAATGTGTGTTTTATTTTCACTCCATCACAAGAATATGAAAGAAATGTCACTAACAATATGAGCAAAATGTGATTTTTAGATCACATATTTTAAATGCCCACTGTTGAAAACACAGTGCTAGATGCTATGAAATCCCCTAAGATACAGCCCCGACTCACCAGGAGCTTTCAATCCAGGTGGGGCCATAGTACATTTAGAGATAGCACAATAACACAAGGGTGTGTAACTGTGGAAAGAGAAGCTGGCAAGTACAGTGGAGGTCAGGAGGCCTTCACCAAGGTTGTGATGATTACAAAAAGGCTTTAAACAAGGGAAGGATTTGCTCCAACCTTGAAGGCATGGATAAGGCTTACATAGGTAGGGATAGAATATTTTAGGTAAGGTAGATGGTATGTGCACATACTTGGGGGAAAGCTCACACTCTCTAAGTTGGCTGGAATGGAGGCTTTTTAGAGGTGCAGATAAGTTTCAAATGGCATTTCTACCACCTGCCAGTGGTTTTCAGCATGGACTAAGCATCAGAATCATCAGGGAGATCTATTGAAAGAATAAGTTGCCCAGGGCCCACCCCAGACTTCTTTGAATTTGAATTTCTTGGTGTGGAGCCCCAAGCTTGGTTGTTTTTAAAGAGGTCCCCAGGTGACTGTAAGGTGTGGATCTGAGTACCATGCCGTAGGTAAGAGAAGCCAGTGAAGGTGTGCCAGAAGCCCACCCCTCACTGGTTTCTGCCAGCTAGTGGTCCCTCTCCCTTACCTCACATTTGTCAGAGCTTGGAAGCGGGGAAGGTATTCTCACTGCTGTTATTGCCACTTCCAAGCTATTGTTCCTTCTTTCTGCTTAGAAAATCTGCAATTCTTTGAAGCACGTCATCAGGCTTTAGTACCCCTTACAGGTTTTAGAGTCTTCCTAGTCTCAACCAGTCATTCATTAGTGTCATCTCCTCATTTATTTTTTTTTCCCTTTCCCTTAATACTCCTGTCTTTCTCAGTAACATTAGCACCCACATGATGGTCATGTCAACATTTGGGCCTCTCAGGTCTTAGGCTTCCTCAATCCAACAAACTCTTCTCCCTCTGAGTTCAGCCACGCACACACGTTCGTGGACATGCCTTGGGCTAATAGTTCTTGAAGTGTGGTCTGTGGACATCTTGGGATCCACTGGACCCTTTCAAAGGTCTGCAAGGCCACAGTTGTTTTCATAATAATACTAAGACATTATTTTTACTGTGTTGATGTTTGCACTGATGGGCAAAAGCAGTGGTGAGTGAAACTTGTAGCACCTTAGTACCAAATGGTACGAGCTATTACTGTTTTCTTCACTCTCACTTTGCAGTAAATCATGCCAGTTGCACTTAAGAATGTTACTGATGGAACAGTAAAATAGTATTGATTTTATTATATCTCAACCCTTGAGAACACTTCATTATTCTGTGTGCTGAAATGGGAAGTATGCACAAAGCATCTCTGCAGAGTGAAATATGGTGGTTGTCTCGAGGAAAAGTACCTGTGTGATTGTTTGAATTGGGAGCTGAACTAGCCATTTTTTTCCTCTATGGAACACCATTTTGGCTTGAAAGCTTGACTAGCAGAAGAATTGTGGTTATCAGACTTGGTTAGTTGGCAGACATTTTCTTGAAAGAAGTCAACTTGCCACTTCAGGAAAATCAATTGATTGTATTTGTTACCAGTGATAAATTTAAGCCTTCAAGTGAAAATTAGAATTTTGGAAAACTTACATCTACTACCCTGAGCTTGAAAACTTCCCGGAAACTTAAAGACTTTTCTGATGTGTAAATTTTTGGAAAATCTGTATGATGTAAAGAAGCAGTATTTTCCAAATGACTGAAACATGATTTAACAAAATTCTGCATGGATAAAAGATCCATCCATTCGACGTGCAAGAAAAACCAAAGGATATAGTATTACAGAGTCTGAACTGTTCAGAGATATGGTTTCATATTCCTATTGCAACTAACCTTTAAGAAACTAGCACTTGTTGAGGTTTAGTGTAATACTGAGGAATAATATCTACAATTATCTGAAAGGCTATTATAATACTCCTCCCTTTTTCAACTGCATGTATCTGTACAAGGCCAAATTTTCTTTATATACTTCGACCAAGCCAATATACTGCAGTAGATTGAATGAAGAATCAGATATGGGAATACAGCTTTCTTCTTTTATCAAAGAGATCTGCAAATAGGTAAAAGAATGGTACTCTTCCATTGTTTTTTGAAAAAACAATTATTTGCTCATAAGAATATTATTTATGTTTACATGTATTGGATTTATTTTAAAATGAATTAGTGTTTTTATTTTATTTTACTTTATTTTTTGGCTGTGTCTCGCGGCTTGCGGGATCTTAGTTCTCGGAACCAGGGATTGAAGCCAGATCCCCCGGCAGTGGAAGCACCGAGTCCTCACTACTGGACTGCCAGGGAAGTCCCATGAATTAGTATTTTTAAATGTCTGCTTTAATTTCTAATATGGTAACTATTAACAGATATAACCATAATAATGTATAATAGATATGACACTCAGTAGCTTTCAAGAATACAAAAGGATCCTGAGACAAAAGTGTTTAAGAACTGCTATCCTAGGCCAAGTCAACCCCAATAATGCGCCACCTCCAAAATCTGAACTTCCAATATTCCATTATCTGACCACCACCACTTCCTATCCTTCAACATACGTACACCCTCACTTTTGCTTGGCAGCCTCCAGTACACTGGCTCTGCCTCTGTTTTGCAGTCTGTCAGCCCTCTTATGGCCTGGCTTCCCTCCTAACTCAGAGTATGTAATCTGGACTCTCAACCAATCCCTTGCCCATCTCTTTCCCTTCCCCAGTGAACTGGCCTTAACACAAAGCTCTGACTTTGCAAAATCCAAGCATCTTCCCCCTCAGTACCTGCAGCTGAATGTTCTGGAGACAACCACACAACCAAGCTCACTGGCTAATCTCAGCTCTGCTACTCCTCCCTCTGCTGTTCCCATTTCCTGAGACGATGGTGTCACATCACCTGCCCTTCTCTCTCCTCAGACCTTCTATTCTCCACTGCATTGTCCATCCCTACCCACCCACCTGTCTTCTTTATGCTCCTGGAACCCCACATACTCCTGGTTTTTCTTCCGCATTTTACAGGGACCTCCTCCTTTGCTCCATCAGCAAGAGTTGAAATAGTTCAGGACTTTGTCCCTGGCTCTCTTCTCCCTATAGACTTTTGCTTGAAGTGATCTAGTTAGTCCCTTGACTATGAACATACCTGTGAGGTGGTGTTTCCTGTCCCATGAGCTCCAGATTCATGGTCCAACCATCTGCCTGGCATCTCCACTTGGATATCTAATAGGTAAACTAATAAGCACAAGACAGAGTTCTTGGTTTCTCATCTCAAAAGTAGCATCACCATGTACCTTCAGCCCCCCAAATTGTGAATGGTTTCTTCATTCCCCTGTGCTTTTAAAATCTGCAACCCAAGCTCTGCACATTCTGTGGTCCCTACCTTTAAGCTGCAGGCTTGTCACCACCTCCACTGTCACAACCCTTGACCATGACCTTGACCAAGTGAGACCACCTGTCTCACTTGAATTCTTGCACATTACTGATGTTTCTGCTTTGGCTTCTTCCTTCCCGTAGTCCATCTTCCATTCATTCATTAGCTTGCATCTTGTTTAAAACATATGCTTGTTTCAAGCTTCAGTCACATCACTTCTCTGCTTAAAATCTGCTATGATGGCTCTCAGTGCAGTCAGGATAAAACCTAACTTCTTTTTGCCACCTCCAGGCAGCCCTGTGTGATCCAGCCTCCTTCTCTCACTCTGCCCCCCCTCCCCCAACCCAGCAAGGTCTCTTCAGCCACATTGGCCATTATTCTTCCCTCATTAATACCAAGCTCTCACCTCAGTCTCTGAATTTGCTGTTATTTCTTCCTTAAATGCTGTCTGCCATAGATGTTGTGGTTACGTCTTCTCCTCCTTTAATTCTCAGTCAAATATTGACTTCCTCATGGAAATGTCCTGACGGCTCTAGCTGAAGCAGGACATTCCCCCACCCCCACCCCCAGGCCCCGGCATTCCCGAGTGTATTATCCTACTGTATTGTCTTCAGAGAACCCATGTCCCCTGAGATACGGCTGTTTTTGCTGATGGTCATCCATCTCTATTTGAGCAGAAGTTCTGAAGGCACTTTGTCTTGGTCACCACTCCATCAACAGTGCTTGTTTCATGGTAGGAGTTCAACACATGTTTTTGTATGAAGAAATCAATTAGTGGTGCAGCTGTGATTGTGAAACTGGAATATGATAGATGCTGAATAGATGCTGTTGCAGTTATTTTTGGTCTTACCTGTAGCCTGGTTTCTTTTTGAACTTGTTGGCCTTATAGCTATTTCCCTCCCTTCTTTCCATGTAGCATTAGGGTGTTGGGACTCAAATGGAAACTGATTTTTCTGTGTTTGCTCTACTGGGAGAGAGAGAATATAAATTGTACTTTGAAAAGCAGAATTATATTACCTTTGTGTTTCTTAACACCAAGATATTTAATAGAAATTTGTCTGTTGCTGTTTTATAATGGGAAATTCTAATAGTTTCTGTCTCCATCCTAACCCCGTACAAATTTTTGTTCTGTTTCTCCTTTAGTGTTCAAGTTGTCTGTAATCTTGGTAAAATCCTCTAAGCCTTAGATTGTGATATGATGTGCATACATGTCTTGTGTTAATCTTGCTAGAACTTGTTAAAATCGGATAGCCTATCGGAATTTTATAAGCCAAAAAGTCACACAGAAGCTGAAAAAAATTGCTTATTGGAAAGCTTGTCAACAGTTAAGATATTTCTTGTCTTCTTAAACTTCTTAGTGCAATTCTTATGTAGACCATTTAGCGATTTAGGACATTGAGAAGTGTGCTTTCTAGTTGATTTGTCCTGGATTAAAGATTCTCCTGCATGAAAGTCAGTCTTCTTCATTGGCTTTTTGCCTTTGAATATTCATCTGTTGTGATGTGAAGCAAAACTGTGAGCAAGTGCTTTCCCTGTATGGAAATGAGGCTGTGGGGGAAAAAAATTACAGATACACATTCACACACACACACACACACACACACACACACATACATACATACACACAGATACATACACACAGATACATACATACAGATACATACATACACATACACACACATATACACACATACACATACACACATACATACACATACACACATACATACATGCATACATACACATACATATATACACATATACACACACACATACACACACATACATATACACACATACATACATGCATACATACATACACACACATATAGACACACGTACACATACATACACACACATACACACATACATATACACGTACATATATACACATACATACATATACACAAGTACACATACACATACATACACATACACACGCATATACACACATATACATGCATACACATACATACATATACACACATACACACATACACACACATACATACATACACATACATACATGCATACATACATATACACATAAACACACATACCTACATACACATACATACATACACACACATACACACATACATATACACACGCATACATACATACACACATACATATATACACATACACACACATACACATACATACACATACATACATGCATACATACATATACACATAAACACACATACCTACATACACATACATACACACATACACACACATACACATACACACATACATATACACACGCATACATACATACACACACACATACACATACACACATACATATACACACATACATACATACATACATATACATACACATACACACATACATACACACATACACACATACACACATGCATACACACATACACACATGCATACACACATACATACATATACACATATACACATACCTACACACACATACACATACACACACGTACATATACACACATACATATACACACACACTGCATAGAATTTCTGGATAACAAGTTCAAATATTTTTATTTTCCAAAGCAGATTGGTTAATTTATGGCCTTTTAGGTCTTTACATATTCACAAGTAGAACTTGGGAATGAGTTAAGACTGATTAGCAAATATATCTTTAATTTTTGGTGTTGCATTGTAAATGCTATTTACATTACTACTTATACTATAATGTGCATTTATTATTAATCATAGATATAATCATTAATATAATAATTATTAAAAGAATTATTGATTATCACTACTAATGATTATTCTATTGAAATCAC
Organism: Eschrichtius robustus; assembly: GCF_028021215.1. Taxonomy (NCBI): domain Eukaryota; kingdom Metazoa; phylum Chordata; class Mammalia; order Artiodactyla; family Eschrichtiidae; genus Eschrichtius; species Eschrichtius robustus. The sequence goes on from NC_090825.1 coordinate 52,817,430, forward strand.
TACTAGTGCATATTTTAAACGTATTTCAACAAATGGTGGTTAATTTAAGTTTGAATTTCAGTGACTAAAACTTGGCTATTTCTGCCTAGGTTTGATATGTATGCAATAATTTGCATGACCTTTGAGATTAATTATACAATTTGCTTTTCTCTAAATTTATCTTAAACTTATTTTGAGAGATGATGGCATTGATGCCTGATATCTTGTGGTACTGGCTGTGTTTTCTTTTGTGTTGTTTTGCCTCTGTTCCATTTTATAATTAGCAAGGTACCTCACTATGTATCTCCTTACGGTGGTATGTACCTCTTAGATCTAATTTTCGGTTTCATTTAATGATTTTCCTGCACCTGTATCTTATGATAGACAAGTCACTGTGTCTTTGCCTCTCCAGTTTCTTGTGGTACATTAGACCTTGATTTTATGATCTGGCACCACTGAGTTTCTCAAGGGCTTAAGGCCACCGCTATTTGAATTTAGATATTTCTTCAGTTAGGGCTTCACTTCAAAGACCGTTTTTCCTTTTTTAGAACTTGGTTTTCAGTAAAAACAACATATAAATAATGGGGAAAATAGTGGATTTGAAATGGAAGGACTAAGGACAAGTCCTGATGCTAGAATTTCACAGCCTTGAGCAAGTCACTTAACCTTTCCTAAACTTTCTGTTTGCTCTTTTACCAAATGGAAATGGTGATCATACCTACCTCATAGGGTGGTTGTTGGAAAAAAAAAAAAGTGAAAAATGCCCTAAAATAATAGTTTTCAGCTCTCAGAGGACTCTGCTGTACCAAAAAATTGACTTTTCAAGTTGAAAACAATTAAAAAATTAAATTTACATACAGTTGAGAATATACCAGACTGTTGTATTGACTTATTTTTGTTTTCATTCACTTTTATATGCAATTTAATTTTATGTTTCTTCTATCACTGAAATATATTTCTTACGTGGAAGTGTTTTTTGAAGGATGGCGGTTTTTGCCCAGATTATTGTGGGTCCTTAGTGAGTGCCACCTCCAGGAGCAGAATTAGAAATTTTCATGATTGAAAAAGTCCCTAATGTTGATTTTCTTCTTGGCCCTTTCCTCTCTTCTTCCATAAGGAGATGGGAGTATCTGGCTGCTGGGAATATGTAACTACCCTTGTACAAAGCAGAGCATCTTAATCCCAAGTGGACTCTCACCTTTCTGACATAGAGTTAACTTTAAAAAAAAAATTCACTCACTACCACCAAGAATTTATGAAGAACCTTCTATGGGTCTACAAGCCTCTGAAGATAGTCTTTCCTCTCATGGACTGACCTTCAGGTATCGGGAATGTAGAGATGGGCAACACACAAATAATTACATATGGTCAGATGGTGTTAAGTGCTAAGATAAAGCAGGGTAGGCGGGTGTGTGGGGTGGGGAGGTTGTATTTTAGATAAGTTGGTCAGGGAAGGCCTTTCATGTAGGGTGACGCTTGTGGGAGGGCAGAATGAAGTGAACAGTCCAACTTGTAGGGCATCTGTGGCAAGAGTCCTCCAGGCAGAGGAACTGTAAGTGCAAAGGCCCTGAGGTAGGACTGTGTGTGTGAAGAAAGAGGTTAGTGTGGATCGAGTGGAGTGAGGGACAGAACATTAGGAAAGGAAATCAGAGGTATCAGGGACTGAATGAGGCATAGCTTTGAGGCTGCTGTCGGGATTTGGACTTTTATACTGAATAGATGGGAAGCAAATGGAGGGTTTTGATCAGAGAGGAGTGACCCAGGACACAACTTGAAGTTTTGGAGGATCTCGCTGGCTGGTGTGTTGAGAGTAGAAAACAGGGAAGATGGATGGAAGCAGGGAGATCGGTGAAGAGGCTGTTTCAAGAGTCGAGAAGGGAGAGAGCTATGGCTGCAACCAAGACATGTGACATGTGACCAGAATCTGGACACATGTAGAGGGTAGATCTGCCAGAAAACACTATGGATTAGATGCACAGCCTTGTGGTTTCCCCAGGGTGACTGGCATAATGCTCATCACCTCATTTCTCTCACCCTTCATGAGCGTCTTCTCATAGGTGGTCATGTGAGGTGAAGGAAAGGTGGGTAAGTTCCTAGCCATCAAGGATTCCTTTGGTGTCTTGAGGAAGGCTCGATTTCCAGCAAACATCTTCAGAACGAAGACTGACATGACAAATGTTCTTAATTTTAAGCTCATTTTGCACAGCATTTATGGCATAAGCAACCTTAAAAATGACACCTTAAAAAAAAGAGTTATTAAAAAGAAGTCAGGATAATCTTGAAGGTATTACATAGTACCTAAAGGAAGTATAATCATTCTCATCTTGAAGGTATTATATAGTCTCTGAAAGAAGTACGATCATTCTCATAAAAAATCCCTTTACGTTTTGAGTAATGTGAAGGTTTAAATAAGTTGGATCCCTGGGGGCAGTGGGGAAGTGGGGTAGGGAATCAGAACTTTTTTTTTTTCCAGTCAGTAATTCTGCTCTCTCAGGGTGAATTCTACAGGCATGTAGCAAGGGAGAGTTGTTGTTTTACCAGCTATATTGGGGTATAATTCATATACCATAAAATTCACCCATTTTTAGTGTACAATTCAGTGGTTTTTAATAAATATAGAGAGTTGTGCAGCCATCACCATAATCTAATTTTAGATCATTTCTCAAAGATCCTTCATGCCTATTTGCAATCATTCCCTGTTTCATGCATCCGAGGGAGTGGTTTTGTTACTCTTAGAAATGTCCAAAGTTCAGAAATAGCCATCATTTTGTGTAGAAAAGATCAAATCAGGGAAAAATTGTGTTTATCTATGCTCTAGTTTGAACTCCTTAGGCAATCAGAAAATACGAGCTTTCTTGAAAACACAAAGACTGTAATATTTTTAATCACAGACTTTTATAGGAACCTGAAGCATGAACACATGCAAACACCATCAGCTTGTCCATATTTTATATAAAGTGCAGGAATTCTGTGGGTGGATGAGGTTGGTTGTTGTGTTTTTAGTGATTAGTCATGGTGGAAGAGGCCAGAAGGCTCAAATGGACTAATTTTCATCAACATTATTGTTTTGTTCCTGGGCTAGTGTGTTCCAGAGTTTATGATTAAGACACAGACTTCTTGAACACCTGATTTTTTTTCGTATAACCATTTCTATCTCGTTTTATTATGCCGTGTCTGTTTAGAGTGCCAAAGTCATCCTTCTAAAAGTCTACCTTGTTGGCCCAACTCATTTGACAGTGTACTGCGTGCTTACTAAGTGCCAAGTGTATAGCCTCTGTTTCCTCATCTGTGAAACAGGGCTCTTAACAACTACCTCAAGGGTTGTTACAAAGACTGTTAAGTAGTGTATGCAAAGCACTTAGTCATGGCAGTAAAGAAAGAACTTTTCACCAATAGGTAGCCATTAATAACCATCACTCCCATCTATAGTATTATGCCCCAGTTTTGGACTACAGGCCTGGATTGTGTATACCTACTACTCCTCTGTTTTCTTCTTTTGTGTCTTGTCTTCTCTTCCTATATGTAAGAATCTCCCATCTTCCAGGGAAATGGAAATTTCATGTATTTCAGTGTGCTGGGTGCCCTGGAGGAGGGGTCACTCAGCCCAGCATGAGGGTTCTGGAGCTTTCTGGTATAGGATCAAGCCCTGACTGTTTGGTGCCCACCAAGGCATAGAAACTGCCCTGCCACCGTCACCATGGTTCTTCTGGGGACCTAGTTTTTGGATGAGGACCCATTTCAGAAATGCTCTTGAAGCCGACTCTGGAGAGTGGATATCGGAGGGGTAGATTTCCTGCTTTTTCTTTACGTGCAGTAATTTGTAATTCTGTTTGCACAAATTCATTTGAGATCATCTGAAGATTAAACTTACTGTGTGCTGTCTGCATTTCCCTGTAGCTTCCTTTTTTCGGTTCTTAATGGGGAATAGCATGAGCATGTTTAGAATGATAATGCCAGAAGCCTCTCGGTAATTAAATATATGTGCTGCTTCAGTTCTACAGAAGTCCCAGGTGGGTTTCTAATCTCTGCTTTACTAGTATATAGGGATTTTTTTTTTAAAGATAGAAACAAAAGATATAAATGATAAAAAAAAAAAACTGAGCCAAATACATAATTATACAGTCGAATGCTGTGGTGTGATATTGGGCAGTAAAGACAAATAATGTTTCACAGAAACAGTTTCAGGTTCCCCCGTGTCTGCTGTGACACCCCCATTTGTGATGCTGTGAAATGAAAACCTAGCTGACTACAGAACTGCATTTTCAGAATGTGTTCTTACAGCCATATGCCTGGCATTTACCATTAAATATTATTTAAACTCTGAGTGCTCACAGCTCTCAGAGTTTTAATCAGAAGACACGTTTCCATGGTTCCCTTAGAATATTCACTTTGCTGTAATGAAGGGTTAATTGGTCACTCAATCAAAATTAATAAATTCAAAGTCCTTTTGCATATCATAATAATAATTGCTAACATTTTTGAATATTTGCAGTGGGTTGGGCAGCGTGTGGAAAGCTTTCTATAGATTATTTTGTGTCATCCTCCAACCCCTCTCCGAGGTAGGTACTGTTGTTGTCTCTAGAATACAGGAAGGGGGAGATCAAGGCTGAGTAAGGTGAAGTAACTTACCCATGGTCACACGTGCTATAAACGGCTGTGTGCAATTCCACAGCCCCTTGGCCTTGGCAGATACTCTATGCTGCCTTGGGTTAAACTGTACTCCGTAGAAGAATCAACTGGGGAGCATGATGAATGTGAAAATTCCTGGGTGAGGCCCTAAGATTAATAAATCTAGGTGTAGCCCAGGAATCTGCATTTTCAATGAGACTCCACTCTGGTGGAGTCTTTTAGGGGACTTCTCCGAGAAATACTGCTCTACTGTTCCCCGGAGTTCTTTCCATCTTCACCAGTACAGAGGATGTTAGGGGAACACAGAGACCTTCATGATCTAATCTCTGTCTGTGATGGTGACTGTAATCCGTGCCCAGGGCAGAGAGAACTCAAAATCACAAGGTGAGTTGGAGGACAGAGCCAAGCCCCAAACCTACCTCTTATTCATAATGCCGTGTGAAATGGCAGTGCAATTTGTAACTCGAAATTTAACTTAAATTCGTTGTAAAAGCGGGGCAGCATTTGAGCTTAATAAGACATGTTATGCTATGTGTTCTTTGAAGGAATGTTTATGACTTGTCGTAATGAACATTGTTCATAACTTCTTTCACTGAATGATACTCTGCGAAAGTGTAGAATTTTCTAGGGAAATGTGTGTTCTATCCGAGTAATGATGGAAGAAAGAAATAGTAATTTTTTTGTTCTTTAAAATGGTCAGATAAAACCCTCAAACTAATGATTCATAAACATTTTTCATCTTCGGGTAGTCCATTTCATTCTTCAAACCAGGCATTTTGAATAATTGCCATTATGTGAAAAGGGGATTTAGTTCTCTGGGGAATGATCCAGCAGTTTGACTTAGGTTTATGAAGAGCCACAGCTGAATTACTCCTTGTCTAATGAATGTTTTGGCCACAAGAAACTTTGCTCTAAGGCCTCATTTGAATGTCTAATAATCGTAGTAATAACAATACAATTTCATCATAATCTGATAAGAGTCGAGAAACGACAAATGCAGTGTTAGCCTTTCAATGCCACTGTGAATTTTCCTTGTAATTACACCAACCATAGCTCTGAAAGCATCGTGGTGCTCCTGGTCATTCAGACAGTGAGGCTCCATTTTTCGCGCCTTAACTTGTTTCCCTCCAGGGAAACCTGAAGAGACCCCATCTCTCTTAAGAAGCTACCAGTAAGAGACCAGGGCTCTTCTGTTCCTGAATACCAGTCCCTCCTCATGGAGTGCTGGAAGTAGCCACTAATGATGAAAGTGCTAGAAAAAGTTTGTCCTTTCGTGGGCTGTAAATGTTGGAATGGCTAGTACATAACAGGTTCCGTCTTGCCACTCATTTGTGAGCCCAGCGAATCTCCTGGCACCTTATGTGGTGATGGTGGAGGCACAGCTGGGTATTCCTCCTCCTGAGCTGAGCTGCAAGTGGGGAGAGGATGGCTGTGGGTGGGTGTATTGGTCTGCTGGGGCTGCCTTCACGAAGTATCAGGGAGTGGGTGGCTTAAACAGCAGACATTTATTTTATCACACTTCTGGTGGCTGGAAGTCCAAGATCAAGGTGTTAGCAGGTTTGGTCTCTTCTGAGGCCTCTCGCCTTGGCTTGTCGATGGCCATCTTCTTCCTTTGTCTTCATGTGGTCTTTCATCTGTGCCTGTGTCTTAATCTCCTCTTCTTTTAAGGACACCAGTCATATTGGATTTAACCTTTAATTCCCTCTTTAAAGACCCTGTCTCCCAATATGGTCACATCCTGCGGTACTGGGGGTTAGGACTTCAACACATGAATTTGTGGGAGACATAATTCAGTCCCTATCAGTGGAAAAACTGTTAGACCTTGGAGTTATGGAGACCAAGGGCATACAGTGTGATAAAGAGTAGTGCCTTTCAAACTCTTTTAATCAGTGGAACTCTTTTGTGTTGATTTCCTAAGGTTGATTCCTTTTTGTAGTGTGCTTTATGGAAGAGTTACTATGAGGACAGAACCTGGGTTATTGACAATAGCCAACAGCTACCACTTGAGTGCCTGTATGTACCAGATCCTTTACACATTGATTCTAGGTCTCCCAGGGAAGAGGATGGTGCTGATAGACCCATTTTACAGATGAGAAGACTGAAATGCAAAGAAATTGAATGACTTTTCTGGTCATACAGCTACTAAGTGGGATTCAAACCCAGTTCTGCAAAGCCTGTCTTAGTTTTATTACACTGTGTGGTCTCTGCATCATGCTTGCTTTTATTATTTGTCAAAAGAGTGTGGAAGATGGAAGACAAGATTGGTGTCTTGGCTTAACCACCAAAGTCTGACCAGCTTGGGTCAAACAGCTCTGTTTGACCTTCAGTTTCCTGATTGGTGAAGTGCTATGGGGGTTAATATCTCTAGCACCAGATGGCTTAAGGATGAAATGAGAGTGTGAATAGGCCTCTCACAATCTCAGTAAGCTCTCAGGCATGTTGAATTTTGTTGGTAAAGGCAGAATTGCATAATTACACAAAGAATCTGGTATTGGAACCCATTTAACTAACTGACTCTAGCAAGCCACTTGAACTCTGAGCTTTAGTTCCTTTTCTATAAAGGAAAAAAAGTAGTGGCTGGCAAGTGATAGCCGTTGTAGAGTGTTCCAAATTTCTTATCAGGATCCTGCTTGCTCTTGGCTTTCTGCTTTGTGTAAACTTGGCCTTCTGTTGATGAGTGGAAAATATTCATTTTCCCCTGGTGATAGTGAGCTGCACATTTTGCCATCATTAAGGTTTTAGATGGGCTGTCTGTTGCAACCCCATTTATTAGCAATTAATCATTTAAAACAACAATAGCATACCCAAAAGCTGAGTTTCAGTTTCCATGCATTTCCTTTGACCATAGGCGAATTTATTTCCTGGTGTGGTGGTAGTATTTCAAAAAATATAAATGCTCAGGAGGGAAACACAACATTAAAAAATGCTGACATTTAAAAATAATGAGAAAATGGGTAGATATTAATAAGAATGTACATTGAGAGATAATTATAGGTTGTGCAGATGGAAAGCATATCATTTTCTTAATTAGGACTTGGACTTTCAAACTTAGGGTTCCCCTTCTTTTATATCTGTTACTTTTCTCCAAAGGCACCCAAAACATTTTTTTGCAGGTGGCTGTTTTGATAGAAATTTTCTGTAAGATTCTTTTTTTCCTTTTTCTGTTAAAATTATGAAACATTCCACACTTCCAGAAAAGCACCAAGAATGTCACAGATACTACCCAGATTTAGCTGTTTTTGACATCTTGATTTTTCTTAGATTAAAAAAAAAAAAAATCTCAGTTTTCTGAAGCTTAAAAATCTTTCATTGTGCCACCTTATAAGTTTCAGAGAATGTATGTTTTGGGCTTGACTATGTTACCTTCAGGGATATTGAAGCTTCAAAATGCATTTTTAAGGCCAAAAAGGATGACATTTTGGCTATTTATCTCTCTATTTCTCTTTTAGGTTTAATTATTGAACTTATATTCAGTTATATGAATTCAATGAAAACTCAATGAAGTTCAAATGAATTCAGTGAGATCCAGGTGTGCAATGTTCATTTTACATCTGAATTTGATGTTTGAGTGCGATATTAAAACCAGTCTCATATCAATATATGAATGCTGGCACTCTTTCACCAGAGGCTGAATGTGGAAAAGAAGAATCACCAGAGTGTTTGAAAATCCCCACTTGGTGACTTACTAGCTTAGTGATTCCTGACCTCTTTGAGCCTCTTTCCACTCTTCTGGGTGTTGCAGTAAAGCAATTTTAAGCTTTAGAAAATGAAGTGTTCCACCAAAGTTGGTGCCATACAGGCATGTGGACTGTGGACTATTTCAATCTAGTGACTTACCTTTTCGAGCTGGCTTTTTCTAGTTGTCCACCATGTAGCTTGATACCCTTGGCTCCAAAAATGTAACAGAAGGGAAAAGTGCTGGTTTCTGCAGCCTCTCTCCTTTTCTGAAGTCAGGCCTCCTGGAGTTGGTGTGATTCATCTCTGCTTTCGCCCTGCTGATAGTACTTCTAGTTTAGTTTCTTCTACCTCCCTCGGGATCTGTTAATTTTAATTATAGAAACGATGTGGCTTTCCATTCAGATTCATTCTCATCTGATTTGCTAGAGGAAGCAATGGCGGTTGTTTTTTTTTTCAGACGGGAATACTATATGTTTGTTTTAAACTCTATTGTGGTATAGGGTGTTGTTATGTTTTATAATATATACCATGTCAAGGTCAATGTAGTCATACTTTTATTCTTCTTTCACTGGCTAAGAACAAAAGAGAAGGACCCTGTAGCAGCGTCTTGACCTTGTTAGGTGGGCAGGGCTGTTCTCTCTGATCATTTTCGTTCCCCTTTATTTTTCTTCCCTAGACATGAATCTACAGTCCCTTGTGCATCTTCCTGAGCCCAGTGGGTCCACTGGAACTTCTCTACTAAATTCTTACTTTATTTTGGTTAATATAAAGTAATAGATTGAGTTTTTGGAAAAAAAGAATTCTAGGTATGGAGTCTTTCTATTTGCAGAAGCATATCGTTTTCCTTCTGCTAGAAGCACTGGTTTATTTTTGTTTGCCAGAGACCTCATTCTTCCTGTTTCCGTATTGACTGTTTGGGTCTGGTCGGTGGCCTCTTTATCTTGGTTCCTTTCCCTCACTGTGTGAGAACAGCCAAGCTCTGGGGTTGCTCCCAGACAGTGCTTCCCCAAGAGGCACTTATTTTGTGAGTCATTTGGGTCTAATGATTAAAAAAAAACAACCCTTTTGTTTATGGATAATATTTGGAGACAAGAGTATACATATTATATGTGCACACTTTGAATTTTCTTAGAGTACATAGGCCTGTGTAACCAGCACCTATTGAGACTCTTACTTCAGATGCCCCCTCAGCTCCCTTCAAGTCAGTGCCACTTCCCATCAATCACTGCTGTCCTGACCTCTAACCCTGTGCATTAGTTAGTTAGTTAGTTTTTGAACTTTATGTAAATGCTATCATGCAGTATGTGCCATTGTGTCTTGCTTCACTTACCAAATGCTGTTTCTGTGAGAATGGTGTTTATTGTTGTATGTAACATAGTTTATTCTTTCTCATTTCTGTGTGGTATCCCATTGCATTAGTTTCCTGTTATTTTTGAGACAAAGTATCACAAAGCTAGTGCCTTAAAATGACACGCCTTAGTTCTTCCACAGATCTGCTGGTGAGAACATGAAATCATTTTCTCTGGGCTCATGTCAAGGTGTTGGTAGGGCTCCTTCCTTTTGCGGGCTCTGAGGGAGAATCCATTTCCCTGTCTTTTCCAGCCCCAGTGGCCATCTGTATTCTTTGGCTTTGGGCCACTTCTTCAACCTTCATAGTACATCACTCCAATATCTGCTTACTCTTCACATCGCCTCTTGTGTCATCATATCTCCCTCTGCCTCAAACACATGCACGCACGCACGCGTGCATGTGCGTGCACACACACGCATCACAAATACATTTCCCTTGTGTATTCTAGGAGTCAGTCATTTGGTAAGTATAAGTTCAACCCTTAGAGTTAATGCCAAACAGTTTTCCAAAGTTGCTGCACCAACTTAGACCCCTCCTAGAAGTGTAATAGAATGCCATATATCTTTCATAAAGAATAGAGCATAGTTTGAACCTGGCAGCTTTGCTTCAGAAGTTAACTCATTGCTAGATCCCCATTTTAGACCTTTATTTGTACTCGAGGATTTTCCAAAGTGTGTTTATGGGAACGGAGTCCTGAGAGATACCCCTGTAGGAGAAAAGGTTTCTTTTATCGAATGAATTGGTGAAATAGTGGATCCTGCTGGGAGATTTACTTTGCGGATGAACATGTGAAATGTTTTAAGCCTGTTTAGTTTTACCTTTGGTTGACTTAAGTCTTCCAAATGGATTTAACTTTGACTCAGTTTCCCTCTATTAAGATCTCAAAGAAAAAGAGTTCCAAGGAATACCCTTTGAAAATTTGGGAATAAACCAAATTTAGGATGGTTTCTTTTTAAAGACTATTTTTTTTAAGGATAGTTTTAGGTTCACAGAAAAATTGAGAGGAAGATACAGAGGTTTCCCATATGCCCCCTGCCCCTACACATGCACAGCCTCCCCTCTGTCAACATCTCCCACCAGAGTGGTGCCTTTGTCACAACTGATGAACCTGCACTGATACATCATAATCACTCAAAATCCATAGTTTACCTTAGGGTTCACTCTGAGCGCTATATAGTCTACGGGTTTAGACAAATGTATACAGGCATACCTTGTTTTCTTGTGCTTCTCAGGTACTGCGTTTTTTACAAATTGAAGATTTGTAGTACGAAAACATACTTTGTCACTAAAAAAGGCAATTTCTTTAGAATATTACATAAACTTAGCTGATAAAGCAGTGGAAAGGTTTGACAGGATTGACTGCAATTTCAAAAGAACCTCTAATGTGGGCAGAATGCTATCAAACAGCATTGCATGCTGCAGAGAAATCCTTCTTTTTTTTTTTTTTTATAAACCGCTTTATTGAGATAATATATCACACAATTCTCCCATTTAAAGTACACAATTCAGTGGTTTTTAGTATATTCACAGACTTGTGCAACCAACACCAGAACCAATTTTAGAACATTTTCATCAACGCAAGAGATAATCCCACCCCCGCATAAGCAGTCATTCCTCATTCCTGTCACCCCAGTGCCTGGTCACCACTGCTCTGCTTTCTGTCTCCATGGATTTACCTCTTTGGGTCAGAGAAATCCTTCTTAAAAGGAAGAGTCCATTGATGCGGCAAACTTCACTGCTGTCCATTTTAAGAAATGGTCACAGTCACTCCAGCTTTCATCACCTACCACCCTGATCAGCCAGCAGCCATCAACACTGGGGCAAGACCCTCCGCCAGCAAAAAGATTACATCTCACTAAAGGCTCAGATGATGGTTAGCATTTTTAGCAATAAAGTATTTTGTAAATTAAGGTATGTACCTTGTTTTTTAGACATAATTCTATTGCACACTTCATAGACTACAGTATAGAGTAGACATAACTTTTATATGTACTGGGAAACCAAAAAATTCATGTGGCTCATTTTATTGCAATATTTGCTTTATTGCAGTGGTCTGAAACCAAACTGGCAATATCTTCAAGGTATGCCCGTAATGACATGTACTCATCATTATAGTATCATACAGAGCATATTCATTGCCCTAAAAATCCTCTGTCCTCTGCCTATTCATTCCTCTCCCCTACCCTGTGGTGACCACGGATCTTTTTACTGTCTCCATAGTTTTGCCTTTTCTCAAATATCAGATAGTTGGAATCATACAGTACGTAATATCTTCAGATTGACTTCTTTTACTTGGTAATAGGCATTTCAGGTTCCTCCATGCATTTTCATGACTTAATAGTGCATTTCCTTTTAGCACTGAAAAATATTCCGTTATCTGGATGTACCATAGTTTATTTATCCATTCACCTACTGAAGGACAGCTTAGTGCTTCCAAGTTTGGCAATTACAAATAAGCCTGCTATAAACACCTGTGTATGGGTCTTTGTGTGGATGTAAATTTTCAACTCCTTTGTTATATTTATAATACCAAGTAGCATGATTGGTGGATCATATGGTAAGAGGGTGCTTAGTTTTCTAAGAAATTTCTGAACTGTCTTGTGCAGTGGGCTGTACCATTTTTGCATTCCTACTCACGGTGAATGAGAGTTCCTGTTGCTCCATATCCTTTGTCAACATTTGCTATTGTCAGTGTTTTGCATTTTGGCCATTCTAATAGGTGTGTAGTGGCATCTTATTCTTGTTTTCAGTTGCATTTCCCTGATGACATATGAGGTGGAGCATCTTTGCATATGCTGATTTACCACTTGTATATCTTGCCGGGTTCACATCTTTGGCCCCAACTTTTTTTAATTGGGTTATTTTGTTATTGTTGAGTCTTAAGAATTCTTTGTATGTTTTGGATAACATTTCTTCATCAGAACAATATTTGTTATATTTTGCAAATATTTACTCCCAGTCTGTTGCTTATCTTCTCATTCTCTTGACATTGTCTTTTGCAGACAAGTTTTTAATTTTAATGAAATCCAGCTTATCAATTATTTCTTTTATGGACTGTACTTTCTGTACTGTTTTTAAAAAGTGATCACCATACCCAAGCTCATCTAGGTTTTCTCCAATGTTGTAGTTTTAGATTTTTGTGTTTTACATTTAGTTCTGTGGTCCAATGTGAGTTAATTTTTGTAAAGTGTTCAAGATCTGGGTCAGATTCATTTTCTTGCATGTTGATATCTAGTTGTTCTAGTGCCATTTGTTGAAAAGACTATCTTTGTTCCATGATATTGCCTTTGTGCCATTGTTGAAGATAAATTGACTTTATTTATGTGGGTCTATTTCTGGGTTCTCTGTTCTGTTCCATTGATCTATTTGTCTATTTTATTGTCAATACCACACTAATTTGTAGTAAGTCTTGAAGTCGGGTTAATGTCAGTCATCTGACTTTGTTCTTCTCTTTCAATTGTGTTGGCTATTCTAGGTCTTTTGCTTCTCCATATAAACTTTAGAATCAATTTATCAATTACACAAAATAACTTGTTGGGATTTTGATTGGGATCGAACTGAATCTATAGATTGAACTCAGAAGAACTAACATCTTGATAATATTGTCAGGATGGTTTTTGCTGAAAAACTAATGAGAAGTTGTTACAGTTATGTTTTAGAAACATAGACTAGCTATGTCTTTGAGTATTTTCTACATAATGTATCTATAGAGAAGTAAAACCCATCAGAAAATAGGTTGAATTTGCTTCTATTTTGTTTTCGTTTAGTGAGGCCTGTACAGTACTTTTAGGAAAACTGTTTTGCATTACTGTGATTTACTGTGTAAATTTTGAACCAAGGAGCCCAGTATAAAAAATAACTTCTGACTGGAAACAGAATTTGGAAATCCCAGAATTGGTGGGATTCATCCAAAAGTATTTGCCCCTGGTGTACTTTTTCTCCATCTGGATCTTTCCACACATTGTCCCTCTTCTACCTTTTTTACTTCTCTGAACCAGTCTACAATAGAGGGAGCTCCTTGCTTCTCGTTTGTTCTTTCTCCTGGTCTGGCTCGAGGTTTTTTTTCTTGTTTGCATTGCCTGAGCATCCTCCTTGTATCATCACAAAAGATAAGACTCCTTCCTGCTCTTGGGACACAGCCTACCTAGAAGCCACTCAGCTCTCCTGCTTCAAACAGCGCTTTTCCTTTCTTGATTACGTATTAATGTGTTGCTGGTGTTGGTCTGGTGGAGAAGGAGGGGCAGGGACTGATAGGGCCATGGAATATGAGTAGGAGAAGCCACTCACAGTGGGTAAAAGTTAGTTTGGAATTGAAAATAACCAGTGTATGCTGAGCATTCTCTCCATAATTACTTCATCCTCCTGCCTTGGGAAATGCTGAGTACCAAGCTAGACATGATACAGAATGCAATGATCAAATAATATTTTAGGCTATTAAGTTTGGCGTTAATTGCTTATCCTCTTTAATTTCTTTTGCATTTCTTATTCACTTGGATCAAGATCTTCAATAGAATTTTGTATGTTTTAGTTTTGTATTTCTTATTGCAACTTTTTCACAATTATGGGAGAAATGACTCTTTCGAGGGAATGTTGTGATGCTTTTATTAGTGGATCAGTTGTGAATATTTACCTCTCCCCACAGATGCTGGTGAAGCCAGTGGAAAATTAGAACTGAGGTTTTAATCTGAGGTTGGTCATCTCATTTTAGATTTGAATACTTAGAAATGGGTCCTGGACCACATGGCCTCTTGTTATTTTTTTCTTTTTTGCAGATCTTTTAATTTTTTCCCCAGTTTTATTGAGATACAATTGACATACAACACTGTATAAGTTTAGGGTTACAGTTTAATGATTTAAGTCACTTTTTGATATGGCCTAGTTCTCTCTTGGAGATGATGGTAATCATGATAGCTAAAACTTATTTCTATGTGCCTGTTACTCTTATAAATGCCATATATTATAAAAAAATATATATATATTCATTGATCCTCATGATAATCCCATGGGGTAGGTACTTTTGATACTCCCATTTTACAGATAGGAAAATTGAGGCACAGAGCCCTAAGATTACTCAGCAAGCTGGTAAATAGAGGAACCAGGATTCACACTCAGGCAGTCTAGCCCCACAGTCCATGTTCTTAATCCTTCTGGTAGATGACCTCTCTCTGACTACACAACTAACCAGTCCAAGTTGTCCTTCATTGTGGTCTCTAGTCTTTCTCAACTACTCAGATCATCTATAAGGGGGGAGGCTTGCATCAACAGTGGATTCGAAAATTGGGCCCAGGGCTTGTTGCAGGCTGGTTCGTCCCCAGTGGCCTAAGAGATTCCATGACCAGCCAGTTTCTGACTGTGTACCCTGTGGACAAAATGATTGGGACTGTTGGCCAGGTTTTAATGTTTTTTCCTTATAGAACACAAGAATGGAGTTCTCTGACTTTAGAAATCCAGGAACTTATCACCTCACACCAGTCAGTATGGCCATCATCAAAAAGTCTACAAATAATAAATGCTGGAGAGGATGTGGAGAGAAGGGAACCCTTGTACACTGTTGGTGAGAAAGCAAATAGGTGAAGCCACTATAGAAGCCACTATAGAAAACAGTATGGAGGTTCTTTTTTTTTTTTTTTACACACACACTGTATTTTATTTTTACAAGAGATAAATACACTGACACCAAACATTGTAAATGTATGACCACAACAAAAGCAACAATGATTGCAATTACCGAACACGAAACACACTCATACTATGTCATAATATTGACATTCAGTCCAGTAATCCTCCACTGTAACAGCTCCTTTACTTTGCAGTGAAAATTGATTTGTATATTTTTTGCCTCTGAGTCCTTGTGGGATTTTTTTTTTTTTATTCAAACAGAAAGTCACAAAAATTATAATCATCCTCATCAGTTCGCTCAGTCCCATGTAATTAATTTTTTTTTCATCTTGATCTTTTGTTAGCACTTTTATGAATTCATCAGTTTTCCATTAGAGTTCTGAAAATGCTTATTCATTCAGTTCAGCAGTACAGTCAGTTACCAGAAACCTGTACTTGTCAGAGTCTTTTCCATGAATTCCTTGAAGATGAAACCCTTCTATAGAAACATTTTTGCGAAAGCATCAAAGTACACCCAGAACTGTCTGTAAATGACAAAAGACTTAAAAATGACCACGGTTAAAGATTTGATGAAAGTTCATAATAATGCACCTGACAAGGAAATTTAGTTATTTCTGAGATATACATTTTAAAGTAATAACTAGAATTATGGCTTATAACATTATACCAGAACATATAAGATTTTTAGAAATTTCATGTAATGTCTGAAACATTTATATTAACGTATTTCCATACAAATAACCCAAAGAAAGTTTAGTATTAGTTGTTTTTTTGTTTGTTTTTTTATACTGCAGGTTCTTATCAGTCATCAATTTTATACACATCAGTGTATACATGTCAATCCCAATCTCCCAATTCAGCACACCACCATCCCCACCCCACCGCGGTTTTTCCCCCCTTGGTGTCCATACGTTTGTTCTCTACATCTTTGTCTCAACTTCTGCCCTGCAAACCGGTTCATCTGTACCATTTTTCTAGGTTCCACGTACATGCATTAATATACGATATTTGTTTTGCTCTTTCTGACTTACTTCACTCTGTATGACAGTCTCTAGATCCATCCACGTCTCAGCAAATGACTCAATTTCATTCCTTTTTATGGCTGAGTAATGTTCCATTGTATATATGTACCACATCTTCTTTATCCATTCGTCTGCTGATGGGCATTTAGGTTGCTTCCATGACCCGGCTATTGTAAATAGTGCTGCAATGAACATTGGGGTGCATGTGTCTTTTTGAATTATGGTTTTCTCTGGGTGTATGCCCAGTAGTGGGATTGCTGGATCATATGGTAATTCTATTTTTAGTTTTTTAAGGCACCTCCATACTGTTCTCCATAGTGGCTGTATCAATTTACGTTCCCACCAACAGTGCAAGAGGGTTCCCTTTTCTCCACACCCTCTCCAGCATTTGTTGTTTGTAGATTTTCTGATGATGCCCATTCTAACTGGTGTGAGGTGATAACCTCATTGTAGCTTTGATTTGCATTTCTCTAATAATTAGTGATGTTGAGCAGCTTTTCGTGTGCTTCTTGGCCATCTGTATGTCTTCTTTGGAGAAATGTCTATTTAGGTCTTCTGCCCATTTTTGGATTGGGTTGTTTGTTTTTTTAATA
This sequence comes from Eschrichtius robustus, assembly GCF_028021215.1. NCBI lineage: Eukaryota > Metazoa > Chordata > Mammalia > Artiodactyla > Eschrichtiidae > Eschrichtius > Eschrichtius robustus. The sequence continues at coordinate 52,834,301 of NC_090825.1, forward strand.
TTGAGCTGCATGAGCTGTTTATATATTTTGGAGATTAATCCTTTGTCTGTTGATTCGTTTGCAAATACTTTCTCCCATTCTGAGGGTTGTCTTTTCATCTTGTTTGTAGTTTCCTTAGCTGTGCAAAAGCTTTGAAGTTTCATTAGGTCCCATTTGTTTATTTTTGTTTTTATTTCCATGACTCTAGGAGGTGGATCAAAAAAGATCTTGCTGTGATTTATGTCAAAGAGTGTTCTTCCTATGTTTTCCTCTAGGAGTTTTATAGTGTCCGGTCTTACATTTACGTCTCAAATCCATTTTGAGTTTATTTTTGTGTATGGTGTTAGGGAGTGTTCTAATTTCATTCTTTTACATGTAGCTGTCCAGTTTTCCGAGCACCAGTTATTGAAGAGGCTGTCTTTTCTCCATTGTATATCTTTGCCTCCTTTGTCATAGATTAGTTGACCATAGGTGTGTGGGTTTATCTCTGGGCTTTCTATCTTGTTCCATTGATCTGTATTTCTGTTTTTGTGCCAGTAGCATATTGTCTTGATTACTGTAGCTTTGCAGTATAGTCTGAAGTCAGGGAGCCTGATTCCTCCAGCTCCACTTTTTTCCCTCAAGACTGCTTTGGCTATTCAGGGTCTTTTGTGTCTCCATACAAATTTTAAGATTTTTTGTTCTAGTTCTGTAAAAAATGCCATTGGTAATTTGGTAGGGATTGCATTGAATCTGTAGATTGCTTTGGGTAGTAAAGTCATTTTCACAATAATGATTCTTCCAATCCAAGAACATGGTATATCTCTCCACCTGTTGGTATCATCTTTAATTTCTTTCATCAGTGTCTTATAGTTTTCTGCATACAGGTCTTTTGTTTCCCTAGGTACGTTTATTCCTAGGTATTTTATTCTTTTTGTTGCAATAGTAAATGGGAGTGTTTCCTTAATTTCTTTTTCAGATTTTTCATCCTTAGTGTATAGGAATGCAAGAGATTTCTGTGCATTAATTTTGTATCCTGCAACTTTACCAAATTCATTGATTAGCTCTAGTAGTTTTCTGGTAGCATCTTTAGGATTCTCTATGTATAGTATCATGTCATCTGCAAACAGTGACAGTTTTACTTCTTCTTTTCCAATTTGTATTCCTTTTATTTCTTTTTCTTTTATGATTGCCGTGGCTAGGACTTCCAAAACTATGTTGAATAATAGTGGTGAGAGTGGACATCCTTGTCTCGTTCCTGATCTTAGAGGAAATGCTTTCAGTTTTTCACCATTGAGAATGCTGTTTACTGTGGGTTTGTCGTATATGGCCTTTATTATGTTGAGGTAGTTTCCCTCTATGCCCACTTTCTGGAGAGTTTTTATCATAAATGGGTGTTGAATTTTGTCAGAAGCTTTTTCTACATCTATTGAGATGATCATATGGTTTTTCTTCTTCAATTTGTTAATATGGTGTATCACATTGATTGATTTGCGTATATTGAAGAATCCTTGCATCCCTGGGATAAATCCCACTTGATCATGGTGTATGATCCTTTTAACGTGCTGTTGGATTCTGTTTGCTAGTATTTTGTTGAGGATTTTTGCATCTATATTCATCAGTGATATTGGTCTGTAGTTTTCTTTCTTTGTGACATCTTTGTCTGGTTTTGGTTTCAGGGTGATGGTGGCCTCATAGAATGAGTTTGGGAGTGTTCCTCCCTCTGCTATATTTTGGAAGAGTTTGAGAAAGATAGGTGTTAGCTCTTCTCTAAATGTTTGATAGAATTCACCTGTGAAGCCATCTGGTCCTGGACTTTTGTTTGTTGAAAGATTTTTAATCACAGTTTCAATTTCATTACTTGTGATTGGTCTGTTCATATTTTCTGTTTCTTCCTGGTTCAGTCTTGGAAGGTTATACCTTTCTAAGAATTTGTCCATGTCTTCCAGGTTGTCCATTTTATTGGCATAGAGTTGCTTGTAGTAGTCTCTTAGGATGCTTTGTATATCTGCGGTGTCTGTTGTAACTTCTTTTTCATTTCTAATTTTATTGATTTGAGTCCCCTCCATCTTTTTCTTGATGAGTCTGGCTAATGGTTTAGCACTTTTGTTTATCTTCTCAAGGAACCAGCTTTTAGTTTTATTGATCTTTGCTATTGTTTTGTTTGTTTCTATTTCATTTATTTCTGCTCTGATCTTTATGATTTCTTTCCTTCTGCTAACTTTGGGTTGTGTTTGTTCTTCTTTCTCTAGTTCCTTTAGGTGTAAGGTTAGATTGTTTACTTGAGATTTTTCTTGTTTCTTGAGGTAGGCTTGTATAGCTATAAACTTCCCTCTTAGAACTGCTTTTGCTGCATCCCATAGGTTTTGGATCGTCGTGTTTTCATTGTCATTTGTCTCTTGGTATTTTTTGATTTCCTCTTTGATTTCTTCAGTGATCTCTTGGTTATTTAGTAACGTATTGTTTAGCCTCCATGTGTTTGTGTTTTTTACGTTTTTTTCCCTGTAATTGATTTCTAATCTCATAGCGTTGTGGTCAGAAAAGATGCTTGATATGATTTCAATTTTCTTAAATTTACTGAGGCTTGTTTTGTGACCCAGGATATGATCTATCCTGGAGAATGTTCCGTGCACACTTGAGAAGAAAGTGTAATCTGCTGTTTTTGGATGGAATGTCCTATAAATATCAATTAAATCTATCTGGTCTGTTGTGTCATTTAAAGCTTCTGTTTCCTTATTTATTTTCATTTTGGATGATCTGTCCATTGGTGTAAGTGAGGTGTTAAAGTCCCCCACTATTATTGTGTTACTGTCGATTTCCTCTTTTATAGGTGTTAGCAGTTGCCTTATGTATTGAGGTGCTCCTATGTTGGGTGCATATATGTTTATAATTGTTATATCTTCTTCTTGGATTGATCCCTTGATCATTATGTAGTGTTCTTCCTTGTCTCTTGTAACATTCTTTATTTTAGAGTCTATTTTATCTGATATGAGTATAGCTACTCCAGCTTTCTTTTGATTAGTATGGAGGTTCTTTAAAAGACTAAAAATAGTTACCATATGATCCAGCCATTCCACTCCTCGGCATATATCTGGAGAAAACTACAATTCGAAAAGATACATGCACCCCAGTGTTCATAACAGCACTATTTATAATAGCCAGGACATGGAAACAACCCAAGTACCCATCAACAGATGAATGGATAAAGAAGATGGTGGTGTATATATATATATATATATATACAATGGAATATTACTCAGCCATAAAAAAGAATGAAATTCTGAAATTTTCAGCAACGTGGATGGACCTGTTATGCTTAGTGAATTTAAGTCAAACAGAGGACATATTACTATATGATATCACTTATATGTGGAATCTGAAACAATAATACAAGTGAACTTATTTATAGAATAGAAATAGACTCATAGATAAAACAAACTTGTGGTTATCAAAAAGGGGAAAGGGAGGTGGGGAGGGACAAATAAGGGGTATTGGATAAACAGATACACACTACTCTATATAAAATAAATAAGCAACAGGGATATATTGTATAGCACAGGGAATTATACCCAATATCTTGTAATAACCTCTAATGGAATATAATCTGCAAAAATACTGTATCACTATGCTGTACACCTGTAACTAACACAATATAGTAAATCAACTATACTTCAAAAACAGAACAAAACAAAACAAAACCCAAGGACTGAGAAGAACAGACCTCTCACTGAAGAAGAGAACACTGAGGACCTCTCTCTTGATGTGTTAGAGCCTAGCCCAGGCCTGGGTTAATCCTGTCGCACAGCGATTAGAGTCACTATCTAGTGTCTCTTCTCCTCTGTGTCGTCTTGGTCCTTGCTTGTCCTTGGCACTCAGGGCATTGCCTTTTGCCATCAAATCCTATTTCTCCACTGAAGGTGATGTCTCCCTTTCCCTCTGTGTTTTCTTAAATCCAGAATCTAAATATAATGCCCTAAGCTTTTTGCTGTTTCTCCCTGTGTTTATGTTTATGCTGCTCTTTCCCCCCACTCCTCCCTTCTTTAAATTTAAGTCTTCAGCTGGCATATTCTTGCTTTGCCACACATTGAGTGGGAGCCCCTGCTCAAGTGTGGCCAGTGGAGAAGCACTGGGGTTTGCTTGCTGTACTTTGTGGGGTGGTGTCCTACCTGTGTCTCTGCTGGGCTTGTTTTGTCTTCTGCTTCACTAGAGAGTTGGCTTCTCTGTTCTGCATTCTCACCGTCTGCTGGTATTTGGATCTGTTTTCTCTACTGAGGGACATGCCCCTGGTACTCTGGCCCTTGAGGTCAACAAACTTGGGTGTGTCACCTCTGGGGGTGCATAAAGACTCTGCAGGAGGTACCAGGCCCCTACGAAGTTGTGAGGAAACTATTCAGACCTTTACCTTCCCTATGTACTCTTTCCTAAAGTGGATAGTACAGGAACATACCTGTACGAATGGGTTGCCTGACTTTACCTCTCCCAAATCTCATCATGGTGTATTGTCACAGGAAATAACCTCCTCTACTTTGGGGTGCCAGACAAAGAAACAGTCAGTATTGGTGTGTTGTTGAGAAAGGGAAATGAATCTAATGACTTGGAAATTAATCCTTTTGCAAATCTAGTGGCTTTTAATTTTTTTTTTGGAAACAAAATTGAAGATGACCCAAAACGGTTTGTCAAGGAATACCAATTATCATATAAAATTATGTTGAATTATCCATGATTTGGGGGGCATAAATCTCAGAAGGAGAATAAAGAAGTAAGTACCACTGGTATAATAAAGTTTCATTCTCTAAAATTATTTACATGAACAAGGTTTTTTACTTTGTGTTTCTAATACAAAGAAAAGGAATAGAATTGCTGTTGAAATAGTTTTTATTCTGGCAATAAAGAATATTTATTCATGGACAAATGAACTACTTTGAAAAAAATAAACCATCACCATTCATCTCATTAACAAATGCATTTCCAATAAAAAGTGACTTATGCTTGCTTTAATTTTTAACTATTACAATTAGACATTTGTTTTGTTAAATTGCATCAGTTAATAGTTGTAATAATAAGTGAATCCAGATGAAGTTTTAAAAAATTAGAGCCATTTGGTCACAGGAAATAAAAATTTTTAATTTTTATAACTTTTTGTTGCAGAGAAGTATGATAGTGTGATCAATAAAAAAACCTTAAAGCAAAGAAGTATTACATTAGGACAAAATGTAATGTGGGAGAAATGGAATGGAAGTACAAGTTCAAGGGAAAAAAAACTATAAAAATAGAAGAAAGCAAAAGAAAAGGTTCATGTATTTTTAATATAGATCTTTGGTATCAAATCCCTATGGTATTTAGATAACAATGGACACATTGAAAAGCTTGAATAAAAGCAGTTTCATTTAAAAATGTCAATATTTACAAAATGCTAGAAATTAGATTCTGTGCCACTATTTAAACCTAGGTTGAACAAGCTTAGATGTCAACTTTAAATTGTTAGGACTTACATAGTTTTTCAAATTTCTCTGGATGAGCTTGGAAGACCAAAACATTTGCAGACCACTTCTCCAAGGAACTTGACCTGGGCAAGTAGGACTCATGGCTTCCCTGTTCTGTTTTTCTGGCCCATCACCTTGATCACATTTAATCACTCTAGTGGAGTCCCATGGCCAGAACTAATGTTGCCTTTATCGATTATATCTTTTCTTCTGTTTTGACTCAATCCCTGGTAAGTCAGCGTTCACTCAATAGTCACATGCCTCCAGTGTGTCTCACAGCTGGGGAGGACAAGAGTTCTCCCTCAAGGAGCTCAGGTCTGTAGAGGGAAACTGGCCATCTAACCTAAGGTGAAGAGCACTAAGCTAGAGCAAAGCAAAGGTTTCCATGGTGCTTTGGTTGTTAAGAGGAGGGATTTTTTTAGCAGAGCTAGGTCTTCGTCCTAAGTTGAGTCCTAGAGAATGAGGACCTAGGAGTGGACCAAGACTGTTTAGTCAGGTGAGGGAGGATGGAAAGGAAGGATGTACTTCTAGTAAAAATGCTGCTATTAAGACAGCAAGATGGCCAACATTCCTGCTCTTCTCCTCCTCCCCCCAATGTCTTTTAAACATTTTCTTTTTAAATAATGATCTAGGCAAAGGACAAAATATTTTTAATAATACAAAGTCATAGCTTATGCTCCTATCTGTAAAGAAAATATTCCTTTGGCACTTTTAGTTTTGACTATTTCCTTGCAAATCGTGAGTAAGTGCCATATCCAATGTATTAGTTCTGACATATGGTTACACCCAGCACGGCCTCAGCCAAGCCGTCTCTGGAGATTACAAAGGCATAGAGTTAAATGTCCCAAGTTGGAAAAAAGGCTTTCAGAAAAGAATTTCTCGCTCCACTCTGAGTGACTTCGCTACAGTTTCCCTGGGGAGGTTGCTAGGCATTTAATAGATCTCCATGTTCGGAAAATTCTTCCTAGCATTTCTGTCTTAGGTGTTTTTTTTTCCCCCCTTGGCCTCAGTTTTATGTGGTGGAGGCTGCATCTAACTGCCTTTATGTTCATATGTATTAAATCTCTCTAGGTCATCTGTACCTGTTATCATTGGGATAGTCCTCAGGTATTAGCTGTCTTAGTCATTTCCAGTTAGGCAAAGCCCAATTAACTGACTGAAGAAAAGGAGGAGGCCATGTGAGGGCTGAGTCGGGGCCTGGTTCCCACCACCTCTGCACAGATGTCAGCCTTCTTCCACCCTGAGCTCTCCCTGGGACGTGAGGGACTTCATTTCAGCTGTGACAGTGCTTTGTTGCTCTTGGCTATTGCACAGCAGCTTACATCCTGTGTGCTTTAAAAAATGTCCTTTTTTTCAAAGACTCTTTTCAGTATCTATGGGGTTTATATGGTGTGAGACACACACATATATATAATTTGAAACCAGTATTCTGTTAGCTTTGCTAAGGAAATAAAGCGTAAGCAAAATGAAAGGGGCCATATTGGAAGGTATTTTTTAAAAAGCACCCTTAAAGCTTGCCTTTAAGTACAGGTTATTAAAATATAACATCTTCTTGCTCATGAAATCAGACATCTGGCCTCTTCTTCCTGCTGGTATTTTGTTAGTTTATAGGGGCTTTACTTAGTGAAGGTTCTTTTGGTATCTACTGAACTTGAGGGCCCCATGAGGGTCTGGATCTGGTTCAAGCATCAGGCAGAGGCTGGCCATAGTGAGCCTGATGGTCTTGGTGTGCGCAGGCACCTGCCTCAGGGCCACAGGCTCTGGCAAGGTCACATGGTAGAAACATAGCTGCCGTGTCTCCCAGGTGGCTGTTACCAGAGAAGGGGGCTACGGGCTTGCTGGTCAACCTTGAAGATATCTATTACAGGGTTGTGTGGGTTTGAAAGTGATACAGTTTAATTGCTTCAAGAAATACAGTGTTTGAGGTTTTCACTAATTCCCAATCTCCCCAAGTTTACCAGGATTGTGTCCTGTTACTACAATGCTTCGTTTTCCTCCTTTCATCTTCCTTCTCATTTGTATCCTACATTTGAGGTCTTGTTCCCTCTTGGTTACTTTCTACACTATTCACTATTCAGTTTATCTTCTTTGCCTCTTACTTGGCTTCCAGTTGAGTCCTTCAATAAAAGCTGTGCATTTTGCAAGAGTAACCTTGTGTTATTCTTAGTTATACCTTTGTATATTCACGCGTTTAACTGTCTGGCTTTGAAGTCCCTGTTCTTTTGGTCTTTAACAAGTGCAGTTATATCCTGGCATTTTCCAAGAAACATCAAATTTCCTGAATTCTCTGGAGGAGAAGCAGTAGATCTTTCAAGTACAAAAGGGTTGAAGTGAGATAACAGAAGTCAAGTGCATGTGTTTGGAAATTATCGTCTTTTAGGAAGCTAAGTATCCAGCTACAGTGGATGGCATGAAGTTGCTTTGCAGTCCGGCCAACTACTACCAAGAAGGCACCACCTTGCTTACTTCCTTTTGCTTGATGATTTAAAAAGCTTTCTCAAACCTCAAGAGTTGCAAGTGAGTATGTAACTAATCCTTTCTGGAGGAAATATAAACTAATTTGATTCCTAATGAGCCTTCTTTCCAACCGGAAATCACAGTGAATTAAAGCTGGAAAAGAGAAACAAGAGTTTTTAAAGTTTTCTTTTCCTCCTTAAGCTGAGAATGTCCTATTTGTAAACTGTCAGCTGAGTAAACATTACGACCAAATGTTTAGTGGGTTATGCATTATCCTGAATTATTTATAAAGTGAGATGAAATAAAATATTCTTGCTTCACTGTTCAGTGTGTCACAGATTTGTTTTCTTAATTCATTGAAATTTGGGCAAACACCAATATCTACTACGTTGTTAAGAAAAAAATGCAATTAAAACACTTTTTTTTTTTTCTTAAAGTATTTGTGTTTTGTGTTATATTTCAGAAAGGTTCGTGGTCGGCCTGCCTGATTTATGCTCAAGTGCTTTTTAAAAATTTATTTCATTGAAGTATAGTTGATTTACAATGTTGCATTAATTCCTACTGTACAGCAGAGTGATTCAGTTATATGTATACATACATTCTTTTTCACATTCTTTTCCATCATGGTTCATCACAAGATATTGAATATAGCTCCCTGTGCTATACAGTAGGACCTTGTTGTTTATCCATTCTATATATACTGGTTTGCATCTGCTAATCCGAGACTCCCAATCCATCTCTCCCCCCACCTTCCCCCTTGGCAACCACAAGTCTGCTCACTGTGTGTGAGTCTGTTTCATAGATAAGTTCATTTGTGTCATATTTTAGATTCCACATGTAAGTGATATCATATGGTATTTGTCTTTCTGTTTCTGACTTACTTCAATTAGTATGATAATCTCTAGGTTCATCCATGTTGCTGCAAATGGCATTTTTCATTCTTTTTTATGGCTGAGTAGTATTCCATTGTATATATGTATTGAATACCATATCTTCTTTATCCATTAATCTGTCAGTGGACATTTAGGTTGTTTCCATGTCTTGCCTATTGTAGATAGTGCTGCTGTGAACATTGGGGTGCATGTATTTTTCGAATTAGAGTTTTGTCTAGATACATAACCAGGAGTGGGACTGCAGGATCATATGGCAACTCTATTTTTAGTTTTTAGAGGAACCTCTGTACTATTTTCCATAGTGGCTGCACCAATTTACATTCCCACCAACAGTGTAGAAGGGTTCCTTTTTCTCTACACCTTCTCCAGCATTTGTTATTTGTTGGCTTTTTAATGATGGCCATTCTGACCAGTGTCAGGTGGTACCTCATTGTAGTTTTGATTTGCATTTCTCTAATAATTAGCGATATTGAGCATCTTTTCATGTGCCTGTTGGCCATCTGTATGTCTTCTTTGGAGAAATGTCTGTTTAGGTCTTCTGCCCATTTTTTGATTGGGTTGTTTATTTATTTATTTTTGTTATTGAGTTGTATGAGCTCTTTGTATATTTTGGAAATTAAGCCCTGTCGGTCACATGATTTTATGCTCAAGTGTTTTTAAGCCTTGGCCATCTTCATTGGACCATTACCTCCATTGAGGGCTGGGAAGAGTTACCTTGTATAGAGATGTTAAATATCAGTGGTAGGAACAGACATTCTTGTTTTAATCTACTACTTCTGCTACTACTGTAGCAGCTAACGTTTACTGAGCCCTTATCATGTGTTTCTGAGGTTAATGGAAAGGCCTTTGGTAGTTCATCATGAAATAGGATCTCAAATGTTGATTAGTGATATTATGAGTTTACTAAAATTTTTTATCAGGAATTTTTTTTGGATTTTTTTCAAATGCAGTTTTGGCATCTAACAATATGACCACATTATAGCTGTATTGGACTTGTAATTATTTTAGAATTTTTGACATATTTATAAATTAGATGGATTTATATTTTCTTATACAATTTTTTGAAGTTTTGATGTCAAGGTTATGCCGGGATTTAGAAAATGAAATGTGAAACTTCATTTTTTTTCTGTACCATGTTAACGTTTTAAATAGTATAACAATTCTGTCTCTTAAAGGTTTGATATTGCTCCCCTGTAACATCATGGTCAACATTGTTTATTTCTGTATAGTTATTGAATTGTTTGGAGTGTACTTCTTGAGTTAATTTTGATAATTTATATTTCCTTAGGAATCACCTTTTTCACCTAGTGTTTCCAATTTTCAGCATAAAATTGTATATATTCCCTTCTACTTGTATTGAATCTCCTTTATCTCTTTGGCTATATCCATTTTCTTATTTCCAAGGTGGTCGTGTAATTGTATTTTTTCTCTTCCTAGATGAGCTTTGCAAGAGTTTTGTATATTTTATGAATCTTTTCAAAGAACCAGCTGTTCTACTGTTTATATTCTAATCCCTTAATTTCTGCTTTTATCTTCTTAATGATTCTTTTGGTTCCCTTAGGTTTATTTGATTTTTTTTAAAAGCTTGAGTTGAATAATTTAATTAAAAATTTTTTTCTTGTTTAATAATGACAATACCTTTTTTTTTAAGCTGTTATTTTCTGACCTCATCTCTCTTCAAACTTTAAACAACTCTCCTTCCATCTTCACTTAAGGCTGATGAACTTGATTCCTTCATTGGTGAGAAAATTGAAACATATGGTTCTCACTTGGCCTCCAGGGCACCTCAGACTCTTGGTTATCTTTCTATGTCACTGGTTGTTCCTTCTCACTCTCTTTTGCTGGTTCCTCTTTTTTCCCCTAGCCCAGAGTGTATTCTTAGTCTCTCTCTCTTATCTCTTTTTACTCTATCCTTCGTGATCTTACCTGGTACGATGGCTACCATCCGTATACTTATGGCCTCCAACTTTATATCTGTAGCCCTAATCTTTCTCCCAAACTCCAGATGAGCATATCCAACTGCCTACTTGATATGTAGCTCTACTTGAATGATGTATAGGCATCTCAAACTTAACATGTCTCAATCTGAGCTTTTTCATCTGCTTCCCAATCCTGTTCAACAAATCTTCCCCATCTCAGTAAATGACGTCTTCATCTTTCCAGTTGCCCAGGCTATGTTGAAATTATTCTTAACTTTTGATTATCTCTCATGCCATATCCAGCACAATTCTCTTCGCTTTACCTTCAAACATAGCCAGGATCTGGTCACTTCTCACCTTCTCTCTTGCTACTACCGCTTTCTCTCATTGTAAATACTTCTGTAGTCTCCTAAATGGTCTCCCTGTTTCCATCACTGCCCCGCTATGGTCTATGCCCAAAAGAGCGGCCAGAATGATCCTTTCAAAATGCTAGGCAGATCAACCCACTTTTCTGCTCAAAAGTCTGCCCTCACTCCACATTGTACTTAGGATAAAAGCCGAAGTCCTTACAACGTGACTTGGCCCGTTATTTCTCAGACTTTCCCAACTCCTACTTTTCCCCTCCCTTGCTGCTCTCCAACCATGTGGCTTCCTTGCTGTTGTTTGGATGTGCCAGATCTGCTGTTGCCTCAGGGCCTCTGCTATGGCTGCTTCAAGCCTCTGTCTAGAAATTCTTCCCCTAGATATCCAGGAGGTGAATTCCCTCAACCCCTTTGAGTCTTTACCAAATGTCATCATCTCTTTGAGGCTCACACTGGCCACTCTGTTTAAAACTGTAGCCCCTCACATCCACTCCTAACTCTGTTGAACATGTTCTAATTTTTTGGTTTACATAGTGCTTTTAATTATCTACCAAATTATATAACTTATTGTATCTGTTTATTATCTGCCTCCTCATGAGAAGGTAAATTCTAGGAGGGCAGGGACCTTTGTCCTTTCTTTTTCCACGAGTGTGTCCAAAGCACGTAGAACAGTGCTGGGCACATAGAGGGAACTCAGTGAGTCTATGTCAGATGAATGGTGAGTGAAGGCTGTGATTTGGCTGTGAGAAATCCTGGCTGCAGCTCATAAATTTTGATGTTCAGTATACTCATTGTCCTTAGTTTCTCAATAGTTTTCTGGGACTTGCAGCCTCTCTCTGGGTGGGGAGAGGTAACCACTGAAGGAGGGAGGCAGTCATAGTTGCAGTAGCAAGGGAGAGGCATGTGGGAAGCAATGCCCTCCTTACTTCCCACATCACTGTCTGAAGGGGAGAATGAGGCAGCGTATTATAGCTCCATCTTTCATTGAAAGGTATGTGCTTGAGTCAGGGGAGTGGTAGAAAAGTTATAAAGCAACTTCCCACCTTTGAAAGAAAATCTATTAATGAAGTGAAATGAGGGTGTGCTGTGAGCAGAAGCATTGGGGTATTTCTGTTGTATCATTATAGTGGGGACTTGCCAGATTCTGGCAGTCGTTTGTGTTTTCAGCAAGCTTGGTTTTTGGAGGTACTATGAATATTCACTCCTTTCTAAATCTTCAGTGACATTTTGGTGAGAAGTTGGGAGAGGCAGCACCAGGAGCTTAGATGGACACTGTTTTTAATAAGAAATCTTTTCTTTTAAGATGTGTTTATAGAAGCCTTTGCAGAATATTGGCTGACCATCTCCAGTTCCTGAAAGATGGTTCTTTCTTTTGGTTATTGAAATGATCCTTTTTAAACACAATGAAATCTATTTTAGAATTCTTGACTTTAGCTCTCCTATTAAGACTAGTTTATTAAGTGGCCTGAGAAATAGCCCAGAACCAAGTTTGTTTCCCTGCTATACAAATGGCAGTGCTGTGGACTAGCATTGCTAAAAAGAGCTTTAACTATGGCATTGCTGACTGTCCTTTCAGAGGACTTCCTTCTAGAACTCTTGAAAATCACAGAGAACCTTAGCGATAAGAAAATTACTAATTATTTTTCATTTTTGGTATCTCATAGAGGTATGAATAATTTGATACATCAAGAGAAATTGTTTATTCCTTTGTGAAAAATTTGAGCTTTCTTTGTGGCTGTTTATGAAAATGGGAATCTTCAGAGATGGTACTTGAGTGCTTTTCCCAGGAATGATCTCAAATTGATTCTTTTTTCCTTTTTAATCATATTATTACATAATATTTTTCTCACTTAACTAGGTCATTTACGAGGAGAGACCAAATTACTTAAAACTAAATCACATTTTTATTAAAACATGATGGTTTATGAAACTGACTTCTCATAGTTTGTCTCGTGTTTTAAACAGAATACTTAAGGCAGAACATTGGGTGATGGTGAAATTGACACCAGGCACATTTTCCCCTCAGCAGTCTCTAGAACAACCCCCACCTCTCCCTTTGCCAATACGTGGCCAGGATGTTCCTGGGGATCGTGAGCTGAAGGGAAACAAGGGAGATATTTTGAAAGTTTGACTCAAGGATATAAAATGTGAAATTGTCACTTTTAGTGGGATTACTCTCATTTCCAAGCAAATATGATGATTGCCCATTGGCCCACCTTACTAAGCAAGGTATTAATTTTCCTCTTGGCAGAGGAAAGAGTTCTTGTTCATTCCCTTTTCTTTCCTTTAACAAGAGTTATATCATTATTCTTGAGATTTTGGTTGTAAGTTGTTGATTTTAAAATACACTTAAAAGGTGTGGCAGGGTTTTGTGTATTGATCTGTCTCCCTGGTTAACCAAGATTTCACAGTCAGAGCAAGTTTTAAACTCAAATACCATAAACTCCTCAACGAGGTGGAATTTTGACTGCTAGTGATGAGTTAGAGATTGGGTTTTGGGTCATTCTTGCCCTGAGTAACTGGAGAGTATATTTATATATTATAAAGGGTTGAAATGTCGAACCCTTTCAAGCAGTATTATCTTAAATGGTCCTTCTATAGGCTGTAACCATCCTTTTTTTTTTTCTCTTTAAATGTCCCTTTTTTTTTTTTTCTTTTTGAAAACACTCAAAAGTGGTTCGTTCCTTATTTTCTACCTACGTCTGCCTTGCTCTTAATGAAATATTATGTCAGTTTTAAGAAATGCCACTATTTTTCTGGTTGTTATGATTTCACTTTTTTTCATTTTAAACTTCTGCCAGTTGTGTTTAATTTATGTCTTAAGGATGAAGTGATACAGATGTCCTAGTAAGAAAAGTGTATTAATCTTTTATTTGTTCTGAAGGAATGTTTTAAAAATGGCTTCATATTTCTTTTTTAGTTTCAAGTATTGTTCACAAATTTGTGCTTTAACAGAAATTTTTATAGTACGTGTGAGATTTAGTTTTAAGCTCCAAGAACATATGCATATTTTATCATTCTCCTTACATTCTTAATCTGATTTTCAAAATGATTATAAATATTGGATGTGCCTGTGACTTATTACCAAGTAAGATCCTCCTTCCCCCAAAAGAATAAGACGCCTGATGATTCATTTGCTTCAAATGCCTTCAGAGCTTTAATGGTTTTAATACCAACAAATAAGAATGCTGAAAATATGGATCTTAAAAGCTCTTATATCTTCATGCCAAATTAGGGAATGCCTCTTTTTATAGTGTTGACTTGCAAGATCCCTAAACATTTCTTAGATAGCTTGCCCATTATCCAGGTATGATGATATTCCAAAATTTCTTCTTCCCTTTTGGTCTGCTAACTGGCCTGTCTAGCCTTATGTTTTTTTGTGTCCTTGTGTCTATTAAAAGGAGAAGAGTATGAAGCAAAAAAAGAGAAAGCATCATACGTGACTTTCGATTTTCACTTTTTAAAATGCAAGCATTTATTATGTACTGACTCTGCAGTAGGCACCATGATATATGCTGGAGACTCAAAATTGACCTCGTTGTGATATCTGATCTTGATGGTATTTGCTCATTTATTCCTTAAATAAGAATTTATTGAGAACATATTATGTGTCAGGCACTGGAATGTAGCAGCAATAAAACAGATAAAATTGAAGTTGGCATTCCTAATTGGGGAAACAGACATTAAACAAGCTATTAAGTTAAAAATATGTATACATGTACTAATATTGTATGTGTATGCATATATGTAACATGTATACACATACCTAACACACACATGTGCACACAGGTTAGTGGTAAGTGATAAAGAGAAAAGAAGCTAGTGAAGGGAGCTAGGATAGGGATGGGAAGGCAATCATAAGTTAGAATTTTATTTAATGTGGTCAGGAAAAGCAGGGAAGGTCTCACTAAGAAGGTAACGTTTGAGTAAAGATCTGAAGGAAGTAGATAAAAAACCTTCTTGCCTAGTGGAAGAGATAGGCACAAAGGAAATCTAATTTTTATGAGGTAAGAATCAGACAGATGTACATTCAGGTTATGCTGGGAGCCCAAAGCAGATTCCCCTACCCATATTCCAAGGTTCCAGGAAGACTCTTTGAGCGGGTCTCAGAGGGAGAGCGTAAGCAGAGGCATGGGGTGAGAGATGGCTACGTTACACAGGACACGATCGCTGCTTGGGTGGCTCTAGGGAGCCTTGGTTTGATTCTGTAGGCACTGAAGGGCTTTAAGGAGGAGATTGGCAGGGTCAGGTCTTCATTTGGAACAGGTCATTCTGGCAAAAGGGGTGGAGGTTGATTTAAGGGGACATGACAGTATAACAGAGATGGCTTTGGAAGCTATTCTAATGGTTCTGGTGAGAGATATTGACTTAACCTAGGAAGTGGTGTGCAGGAAGTAGGGATTTGGGTGGGGTGTGGAGGTCAGGATATACTTAGGAAGTAATCTCAGCAGAATTTGGTAGTTCCACATGAGGGGTGTAGGTGAGAGGAGTCCAGTAACCTTTCTAACCTGCAGTAAGAAATACATTTTATATCTTAACCCAGTACACATGCTGTAAATACACAGCTAACTGATTATGGACTATGTTGCTGAAGCAGAGTTAACATAGAACAGTTTACCCTATTGTCTATAGCAATACTCTGATATTTTCTATTCCATTCGATTTTGATTTCTTTAAAATGCTGACCTTGACTTGTTAAATGGATTCTGCTGAGGGATCATGACCTGCAGAGTGGAAAACACCTGCACAGGTTTCTTTAGGTTATCTTCTAATAGACAGGACGTCCCCCTCTCTGAGTTCTTTGTGGTCTCTTGTCTCCAGACACCTTCCACTCAGGGAAGGGGGGAGAGGGAGAAGGCAGTAAAAGGTATCATTTCCAAGTGCCATACACTATGGAAACATTTCCATTGAGGAAGTAAGGTGCTGAGGCAGCTGATGACCTCTCAGTAGGACAGTTAAAGACCCACACACATTATGTCACTGCCAATTACCTAAGTAATGTATCTCTGCTGAGAAGGTGGTTAGTTGTGCTGGAAACATTTTTTATGTGGGTTTTTATTTCATGGGGGGACTGGAAAGGGAGAAAGATGTCATCTTTCCTTTTTTATTCTCTTTGCTGCTAACATGCCTGTCTTCATTAGATACAGAATGGCAGAATTTTGGGTGCTGCACTTGTGTTTTTATGTGGGAGTCTGGGTTGGGCCCAAGTTGGACACCATTGTTGGTTTTCTTTGACCAAATAACTCAGGTTTTTCACCTATAAAATGGGGGATAATACCACCTACCTGGTTGGTTTGTTTCATGAAGATTAAGTGAGATAACTAACATGTAGAAACTACAGTGAAGTATAGGAAACATTTAAAATAAAAGACCATGTAACTAAAGTATTATTCACTTTAGACTACTTTGACCATTTTAATTAGCACTAGGAAAAATCTGGAACCTTTCTGAGTTTCATGTATAGAGTAAGCTAAAATCAAAATTCTTCTGTTGGTGTGTGCTGAAATTTTTAACAGAGTATAAATTTCCATGAAAAAAATGCATTTGAATTCAGGAAGGAAAGATACATCCAAGTTGAGATAGTTCTATAGGTGGCTTCTGAAGGACCTTGGTTCTTTGGAATAGCACACCCTGAATTTTCCTGGAGTGAACAAAGCTTTTAAACAATACTGGCTTTATGCCCCCTAAATTACATATAAATGTGTATGATCTTGAATATTTTAATATCTTCACTCTAGTTTTTTGCATGGTAGGTTTCCAGTGCATTTCAGATAACTAAGTTTAAATTTTTGAATATGAGATTTCTTTGAATGATGGAAAAGTTGTGACTAAGAGATTTGATTTCTGTTGTATAGTGAACAAGTTTAGCTCAAAGAGGTCATTGGTAGAAGTCTATGGAAATAGGCAACAGAGAACACCTCCATCAAATGAATTTTACTGGGACCAATTTTCACTTTCCCTTTAAGTAAAATGTAGAAAACAGGATGAAGGGACCTCATTTTCTTTTGGAAGGGGTTGGCAAAGTGCTCTTTAACAATAGTGATGATGACTATTTTTACACCAGTAGGTACTAATTATCACCCAGAGGTCAGTCCCCAGTATTTGGGTCCAGTGGAGGTATTGGTGGTGTAAGCTAAGAGGGGAGGAGCAAGGGGGGCCTGCCGAGTAGTCTGTGGTTCCTGGCTCTCTTTGAGTACCGTTTGCTTTTTGATAGTTTTTGCTCTGCTTTGTAAACACAATACTACATTTTCAGCGAAGTTAATTGAAGCAAAAACATATTTAGCTGTTAGATTTGCTTTTTCGAAAAGGGAAAATACTGGAGCAGCACTTAATTGACCCATTTAATAGGAAGGATGAGGTAAATGTATGTTTTACTTAAGTGAATACAATGATCATGCAATTAGGGATATATAGCTATGGATTTTGGGCTGTAATCTGAGTAAGAAGAGTGTGGTTTTTATTGATGCTGGGCTTTGAAGGGGGAGTGTCTGGTAAATGATAGAGTACATTAGAAATCAGGTCTTTTGGGGTTTGTGTGTGTTAATGGGGACATTTAAATTACAAATGAAATATTTGAAGGGGCTTTGTTTAAGTGAAATTAAAGAAATGATGGCGTTGATTAGCTCTATTCCTCGGAATTCTATGTATTTAAACCGTATGGTACACACTTTGCCTGTCTACTGCATGCCCAAGCATTTGGTCTGAAGACAGCGTTCTTTTTCATAATGAAATGTACATTAACTATGCAGACCCTTCATAGAGCAGTGTTCTAATCATTCTCTATTGATTTATACATCGCTTCAATGCTGCATATTGAGGGTCTCTTGTTCTGCTTTACTCGGATTCTCATTCTCTCTACCTGACTTGCATAATGCTTCGGGACCCTGTTAAATTCTTTTTTTTCCTGTGGGAAGCAGTCATGATAAGGAAGCCCCAAAAGGTCAGCCGTATTGTTGCTTCTTCTCAGCTTTCTGAAGTGCAGAGAACAAATAATGGGCTTAGAGAAATGTTATCATTGTCCATAACTGATAATGGGTATCACAACTTACTTAAAATTAATAAATGCTGAGTTTCCAGCTTTGGCATGAGGCTGAGTGATTTATTGCAAACTGCTGTTGCCAAGAGGATGTTTTGCATTTACCGAAGGGGTGGTGTAATGACAAGAGGATTGTCAGTGGTGCCTGGATTCCCTGCCAGGGGACCATTCTAGGCAGGGCCGTGAGCAGCCCTGTGAACAGCGGTGGTTCTTTGAACCTCGGGTTGTTGCTACAAGCTGCCCAGTACAAATGGGAATATTTTATTTTATTTTTTTTTGTCTTAATGTTAATTTGAGCGAGAAGAAATATAGATCTGGTTGGTACGGATGAAGAACGCCTGCGTGGACTTGAATAAATAAATCGAATCCCTTGCCCTCCACCTGTAACTTTTAGAATCTCATTTGGATTGAAAGACTAGAGCTAGATTTTACACAGGAAGAAAACTCTGCCTCTGCTCACTTCATTATTATTCATGGTCAGATCCCCAAATCTCCTCCCTGAAGAGATGTATTCTTCCCAGCAAATTAAAACATCATTTTTTTCTAGAGGCCACATGATGATGGTGTCAACTATTGATGAAGATGAATAGGTAATTCTTTTCTCAATTTATACATTCCTTTCCCCCCTACTGTTCAGGATGGGGTTTGCTCATTTAAACCAAGAGCCAATATTTCATTTCCTCTCCTCTTTGTAGGTGGTACGCATTGTGTTAATCTCCTGGCTAGGTAATGGAGGAAAATATTTGAAAATGTGATGGCTCATTATAAGGGCATTTGACATAAGCATATTTGCTGATGACGGATTGCCAATCAGTGGTAATTTAAAGGGATTCTGAGCAGTAGTTAAGGTAGAACATTTTTCTCGCATTAATCAGTTACGATCAGGATAGCCTAAATTACAAATATCTGTCAAAGTCTCTAAGTAAAATGTAGGTTTTGGAAGCTGGTTATCAGGTGCATGTACGTACATCTTATGCTTATCTACTGTGTTTCTCCCCAGCTTAATTAAATTCTCATGAAAGAAGACATGGGTTAACAACTTGGCGTTTTACTTTATGTACCCATATACATTCTCAAAAAGGAAAAAAAGTACTTTTGAACACATTTTAGAAAATGAAAGCTGGGACTAGAATGGAATATTGACTTTCAAGATTTTCAAGATATTGGCAGTAGAAACACATCAAATTCTAATCTAAATAGGTTTTGGAATGTTAATCAAGTGTGTCTTGAGCAGTGTGACCTGTTACACATACTCCTTAAAATAGACATTAGTCCACCTCTGAAAATTATTGGAGTGGTTATGTTTTCATTTATGGAAAAACATCATGGATGTGCCCCAGGTGAGAAATGGTTGTTTAGAGGCGTTTTGGAGCTCCCAAAGAGATGCACAGGTGCATAATAACACTTCAGTTTCATCATGACATGCTTAATGATAAAGCAGCATTGGGTGCAGCTTAGCAATATCCAAAGATCAGAACAGCTGTTACCTGCAGAGCCACTGGGGTGTATCTGTCAGACATCTGCATATAGAACAAGGTGTTTCAGTTAATGTGTCATGATAGTTTAATTACATCACCTTTCTTGGGAGTTTGCTTGATTCCTGGTTCAAGAGCATCCGGTGAGATGGCATCCTATCAACTTCTCTTCCTTTAACAGCTTTCACATCTGTTACTGTTGAGTTAGGTTATATCTGCTCATTTCTAAAATATATGTAGAAATAAATAAGTTTTATGTATATATAATTTTTTTTTTCTGTCCCTCTCCACTAAATTCCTGAAGGTTAAAACATGTCTTGTTATTTTAGCACTGTGTTTCTCTGCAGAGCATATATAGATATGAGGAACTCAGTAAATGTTGTTGTTGGCTGGTAAAGAGGAATAATCCACAGATCTTCCACTGGCTGGTAGCCCCAGAGCCACTTGAATCTCAGATAGAGTCCAGGGTACTTTGTGCTTACTATGTAATGTGGGACCATTTTCCCATTGCTCTCAAAATTCTTAACTGTTTTCTACTTGCTTGTTCCTATACAAATAGAAGAACTTAGCTGAAAATAGTTCATCTCTGAATCTATGTACTTTATGTTCAAGACTAATTAGGTTCTTAGTGTTTTCTGAGGTTTCACTTTCCAGAATGGTGATGTCCAGTAGACCTTTCTGAGATGACGGAAATGTTCTATACTCTGCAGTGTCCAATATGGTAGCCGTTAGCTGCATGTGGCTTTTAAGCTCTTGAAATGAGGCCAATGCAACTGAGGAACTGAATTTTTCATTTAAACTGAATTTAAATAGCCATATGTGGTTGAGGGTTACTGAAGCTTGAAAACAATTTATGTTTCTTTCCTGTTTTCTAGTTGTTCTTTGTTTCTCTCAGTTCTAGTTACTCCTCTTTCCTTCCATCTGCGCAACCTTTTAGCATTTCCTGCTCTATCCTAAAGAACATCTTCTGCTTTGTATCTGAGAACATGTTTCTTGGAAGACACTGCAGAAATGATGAGAAAAATTTAAAAAAAAGATCTCTGGTGCCTAAATCACTTGTCTGTCATTCATTTTTTTTTTTTTTTTTGACAGTGTAAATACAACTGATGTAGAGGACCTGAGCTTTTCTAAAAACTGAAATATTCAAGTGAATTTTTTTGTACCAATAATACAGCAAAAAATTATTTAAACCATTGAAACAATTGAAGTACTCAGCTTGCTATCTTGGAGCTACAGAAAATGTTTTATATTCAGAATTAATCATACAAAATAACTACACCCAGTGTAAGGATGCAGTTCAAAAATGCAGATGTTACAAATTTAGGTTTTACACAAATTTCATTTCGGTTTAATTACTATTACCTGTAAAAAGTGATGCCAGACATATTAGTAAATGTTACTTTTACATAAATGTATGTGTGTTGTCCTCTACAATATCTGGTGTTTGATAAGAATGAAGGTGGTGTTGTCAGCTGCTTGGAAGAGAGGCTAGGTTAATATCTAATGTTATATGTTATGTAATACATTTATTAAATTGTTTTTCCTCCCAGTAGATGAAGAAGTACTTACTATAGGATCCATAGACTTTGAGGATTTGAGCAAAATGTTGTATTTATTCTGCCTCTGTGTTTATTTGGGGAAAAGAGCTATTATCTTTATAGAATCTGAGAACTTCAAAGGTCACGAGTCACTTATTCGATTAAGAGATTCCTGATTGCAGGGGCTATGCTGACTTACCACTTTATCCTACCATTCCTGTTATAGTGCCTTAACAGAGAGTAAACATTCAATCAATTTTGGGGGGATGTAATTGGAAATCATTTCTTTCAAGTTGATGCACTGCCTTTCTTTTTATCCAAGTAAAATGAATCTATAATAACTTTTATTTTTTCAATGCTTCTGGTATAAGGTTTCCACTGTTCTACCTGATATGGTGATGTGGAACACTTAATCCTAGAGGAAATAGCTCTGGGATTTGGAGGATCTGGAGAAGTTAATTTTCCCATTTCCACTGCTTGCTTTCTGTTGAAGCTGACTGATTCCACTGCAAACCTTAGCACCATCCTGTTTTAACCTTCCTTACCCTCATACCATTGTCCCTTTCTTTCCTGTCTTCATCCAGAGAGGGTTAGTGACTCAGTTAACTTTTTTTTTCAGAAGTTAAACCTTAGACTGTTTAATGAGCATGTCCCTGCTATCACTGACACCTGCAAGTAGGACAGAGGCAGAAAATGCAAAATGCCAGGAGATGAAGAATACTTTGGTAACCATGTGTTTTGTTTCTTTCTGTCCTTTAGTGTGTGTGTGCCTTGGTCTGTGTGTACTTCCCAGCCTGCTGACACACCCATGATTTGAGCCATATTATTACTCTGCATCACTCACTGAATTACTGGTTAATAAGATAGTAAATGACTTGGAGAATCAAATGCAGTTTCTCAGGAGAGGTAGGAAGGCAATAACAACTATTTAGCTACTGAAAATGGCAATGGGTTAGTGTCAAAGGAAGGGATTCGTCCTGGAGTTATTCTACCAAATTCTTTAAGTCTTTTTTGGAAAAAGTTAGAATATGAAAAAAGAAAGATATGAGTAGTTGTTTCATAGTCTTACATTAAGGTAATATCAGCAGTGGTCCATTCCTTTTTTTTTCTCTGTGTTCTTCAATAGTTTTCTGAGTCATACTGAAGTGAAAGGCCCATCATGATGATAGATGGTGTGATATATATATTTTCAAAAGATCTTGATAGCAGTGAAGGAAAGCACTATTCTATGCTTAAATATGACAAAGAAGAAACCTAGGCTTAGGGACCCCAGGGAGTACTATCCTTGGTTGAACATGTTTTCATCCCCTCAGTTATATCTGGGCTATCAGGCTCAACGTGTAGTCCATTCCATAAAGTTACTGTGAACATGTCATTGATACAAAATACATACACAGGCACACATCCAAGCCAGAGGACGCTTGATATATTACTTATCTTTTGCTGTGTAAGAAATCATCCCCTGCAAACTGAATCCAACAAAGCATAAGAAGGCTCATACACCATGATCAAGCTGGATTCATCCCAGGGTCACAAGGATGGTTCATCATATGCAAATCAATCAATGTGATACACCACATCAACAAAAGAAAAAACAAAACCACACGACCATCTCAATAGATTCAGAAAAGGCATTTGAATAAATTCAACGTCTATTAATGATAAAAAAAAAAAAAAAACTCTTACCAAAGTGGGTATAGAGGGAACATATATCAGCATAATAAAAGCTACTTATGTCAAACCCACAGCCAACATAATACTCAATGGTGAAAAGCTGAAAGCCTTCCTGTTAAAATCTGGAACAAGACAAGGATGCCCACTCTCACCACTTCTATTCAATATAGTATTTTTTTAATTGACCTATAGTTGATTTACAATATTATGTTAATTTCTGCTGTACAGCCTATTCAACATAGTATTGAAAGACCTAGCCACAGCAATCATACAAGAGAAAGAAATAAAAGGTATCCAAATTGGAAGGAAAGAGGTAAAATTATCATTATATGCAGATGGCATGGTACTGTATATGGAAAACCCTAAAGACTCCATACAAAAACAATTAGAACTGATAAACGAATTCAGCAAGGCAGCAGAATACAAGATTAACATACAGAAATCTGTTGCATTTCTTTACACTAACAATGAAATATCAGAAAGAGAAAGTGAAAAAAAATCCTTTAAAAATTGCTTAAAAAAAAAAATACTTAGGAATAAATCTGACCAAGGAGGTGAAAGACTTATATGCTGAGAACTGTATAACATTGATAAAAGAAATGGAAGATGATTCAAAGAAATGGAAAGATTTCCTATGCTCTTGGATTGGAAGAATTAATATTGTTTAAATGGCCATACTATCCAAATCAATCTACAGATTTAATGCAGTCCCTATCAAATTACCTGTGATATTTTTCACAGAACTAGAACAAATAATCCTAAAATTTATGTGGAACCACAAAAGACTCAGAATTGTCAAAGCAGTCCTGAAGAAAAAGAACAAAGCTGGAGGCATAACCCTCCCAGACTTCAGACAATACTATGAAGCTACAGTAATGAAAACGGTGCAGTACTGGCACAAAAACAGACATATGGATCAATGGAACAGAATAGAGAGCCCAGAAAGAAACCCACACACCTATGATAAATTAATTTTCAACAAAGGAGGCAAGAATATATAAAGGAGAAAAGACAGTTTCTTCAGCAAGTGGTGTTTGGAAAGCTGGACAGTGCATGTTAATCAATGAAGTTAGAACATTCTCTCACACCATACACAAAAATAAACTCAAAGTGGCTTAAAGACTTAAATATAAGACATGACACCATACAACTCCTAGAAGAGGATATAGGCAAAACATTGTCTGACGTAAATCGTAGCAATGTTTTCTTAAGTCAGTCTCCCAAGGCAAAAGAAATAAAAGCAAAAATAAACCAATGGGACCTAATCAAACTTAGAATCTTAGGCACAGCAAAGGAAACCATAAACAAAACAAAAAGACAACCTACAGAATGGGAGAAAATATTTGCCAACGATGCAACAGACAAGGGATTAATTTCCAAAATATACAAACAGCTCATACAGCTCCATATCAAAAAATGGGCAGAAGACCTAAATAGACATTTCTCCAAAGAAGACATACAGATGGCCAACAGGCACATGAAAAGATGCTCAATATTGCTAATTATTAGAGAAATGCAAATCAAAACTACAATGAGATACCACCTCACACTGGTCAGAATGGCCATCATTAAAAAGCCAACATATAACAAATGCTGGAGAAGGTGTGGAGAAAAAGGAACCTTCCCTTACAAAAGGGAATGTAAATTTGTTCAGCCACCATGGAAAAACAGTATGGAGGTTCCTCAAAAAACTAAAAATAGAAGTTGCCATATGATCCTGCAGTCCCACTCCTAGGCATATATCTGGAGAAAACTCTAATTTGAAAAGATACATGTACCCCAATGTTCACAGCAGCACTATTTGTGATAGCCAAGATATGGAAGCAAACTAAGTGTCCATTGACAGATGAATGGATAAAGAAGTTGTGGTTGGAATATTACTCAGCCATAAAAAAGAATGAAATAATGCCATTTGTGGCAACATGGATGGACCTAGAGATTATCATACTAAGTGAAGTTAGACAAAGACAAATATCATATGATATCACTTGTATGTGGAATCTAAAAAAAAATGATACAAAGGAAATTATTTACAAAACAGAAACAGACTCACAACATAGAAAACAAACTTATGGTTTGTTTTCCTCCCAATGGGAAAAGGGAGGAGGGATAAATTAGAAGCTTGGGACTAATAGATACACACTACTATATATAAAATAGATAAAAAACAAGATCCTACTGTATAGCACAGGGAACTATATTAAATATCTCATAATAATCTCTAATAGAAAAGCATCTGAAAAAGTATATATATGTACAACTGAATCACTTTGCCTTACACCAGAAACACAGCATTGTAAATCAATTGTACTTAATTTTTTTTTTAACCCCCAAACTTAGCTGCTTAAAAAACAAAACAGCACAAAACCAAACCCGATGAGTTATTACCCCCAAAGTTTTTTGAGTTAGTAATTCAGGAGCAGCTTAGCTGGGTGATTCCGACTTGGGCACATTCATTGCAGCCAGGGCTACAGTCATCTGAAGACTGTGGCAGGAAGACCCACTTCTGGGACTTCCCTGGTGGTCCAGTTGTAAAGAATCCACCTTCCAATGCAGGCGACACAGGTTCGATCCCTGGTCGGGGAACTAAGATCCCACATGCCGTGGGGCAACTAAGCCTGTGTGCCACAACTACTGACCCTGCACACCTCAATGAGAGAGCCCACATGCCACAAACTACAGAGCCCACACGCTCTGGAGCCTGCGCACCACAACTAGAGAGAGAAAACCCGCATGCCGCAACTAGAGAGAAGCCTGTGCGCCACAACAAAGAGCCCGTGCCACATGAAAGATCCCGCACGCCTCAACTGAAGACCCCATGTGCTGCAACTAAGACCCAATGCTGCCAAAAAATTAAGTGAATAAAAATAAAGGAAGACCCACTTCCAAGATGTTTCCCTCAACCTGCTGGCCCATTGGTGCTGGCTGTAGTCAGGAAGCCTCAGTTCCTTACCACACGGGCTTCTCCATAGGAATGCTTGAATGTCCTCTTGACATGGCAGCTGGCTTCTCCCAGACGAAGTATTTGATACATGGGAAGGGAGGAACGGATTGATGGACCAGTGGGGGAGATGGGAGGAGAAGGAGAGAACAAGGAGAAACTCACAATGCCTTTTATGGCCAAGTTTTAGAAGTTACACACCATCATTTCTGCCCTGTTATGATTCTTAGAAGCAAGTCATTAAGTATAGCCTACACTGAAGCAGGGAGTGTTATCAAGGTCTACCTCTTAGAGGGAGGAGTACCAAAGAATTCCTTCCTGGGCATATAATAAAGCTACCACATCTGAGCAGCTGAGAGTCCCTTCTTGGCCTAGTGTTCATCCCTATACTTTGATGCCTTAGACCTGCTTCTACTTCTAGGCTCCTCTCAAGTCTAAGATCCATCCTGGAGGGGCTATTTCATCCTGGAGGTCTGCTTTGCTAGGAGGAGGCTTAATTTCTTCAGAGGCTTCTGAGTGAAACATCTATAAGACAAACCTTTCTCTTACCAATACTGATCACTTCTCACAACATAGCTTCTGAGTCACTCTCTCTTGACCTTGTTCAGTCAAAGGACCCTTCAGGAAAGCTTGATGCAGATATGGAAAGCAAGGAGTGAGTAGATAACAACCCTTTCCTGCCATTTACCCTGTCCTGCCATATGCATTTGAATTAGGGTTCTCCTAATTTAGGGTTCTCCAAATTGACATATAAAATGAGCATCACAACATCCTTTTCTTTAGGAACAGTTTTGGACTTAGTACCAGGAAGCAGCTGTGACTTGTTCCAACTTAGAATGGGCTGCATTGTGAGTACACAGGTCCTCTCAGAGCTCATTATGCTACGTGAGCTCTGTGAGGGAAGCTGACACATTCACCCACACATTTTTATTGAGCACCTACCCTATCAGGTAAGCCTTGGTGGCTTATAGCACAAAGGTTTATTTCTTGCTCATGCTTTATAACCATCAGGGGTTTGCTGGGGCTCGACTTGTATTGTCTGGGACAGGCTGACAGAGCAGCCTCGTCTGGAGCAGGTGGTCGCTGAAGCAGAGTTAGACGAGTGCTCTGGCGGGTCTCACACCCCCAGTTAAGCGCTTAAGCTTGCACGTGACACATACTGCTTTTCCTTACTCTCGCTGGTCATATCTTGTCACGTGGCTCTATCCAACCCCAAGGGGCAGGAAGTGCAATATTGTTGTGTGCCGGGAAGGTGGAGAGCTCAAGATGGTCCATGCAGCACTAATGGCCACTGTACCTACATGCCAGGCACTCTTCTATAGCCTCTGGGCTTTCACCAGGGAAAGAAACAGATCCTAATCTCTGCCTTCCTGAAGCTTGTGTTCTAATGGGCAACAATAAGCAAACAAGGAAGTGTCGATAGGTGCTGTGGAGGAGAATAAAACAGGGAGAGGGTAAAGAGTGTGTGTGTGTCCGTGGCTGGGCGGGTGCAGGGGGCAGTTCTGGATGCTAAAGGTATTTTGGGGAGGCCAGAGTAGATGGTCACGACATTCTCCTTCAGTTTGAAGATGCTGTGACAGGTCTGCCTTCTTAGTTTTTTTCGATTGTGGTGAACTTATAGCTACTGCCAGGCCTGTGACACTGTGAGCCTACCATATTCTTAGGCTGCTTACAGGTAGATTTCACCTAACTTATCTGACCTTTTACTTCAACTTGATTATGTCCATTGTTGATGAATAAATTTTTGTTTTGAGATATTGTGACTGTATAAGATTCTGAAATGTAAGAATTCTTTAAAGATTTTAGGTAGATTGTTTCCCTCTTTTAGAGCAGTTATTAAAGTCTTGAGTTATTGATACCTTCATTGTCATTTTCCTGTAGATTTTCTTTTTTCTTGGTTTAATTAGCTACGGTGATGAAGCGTGACTTGTTAAGTAAGAAAAATGCCCTTAATTATGTTTGTGTGATTTGTGTAAAGTCATTTCTCTGTTTTCAAAAATATTTCTCAGAGTTGACTTTCCAGCTTTTTCCTTTATTCGTGTTCATTTGGGAAATAGAGAAATGGTGCATAGTTTCCCATTTTTTAGTAATTATTTGTGGAACATAAAAAGTAAAATAATTTGACACTTGCAGATAATCCTGCTGTTACTGACTCCCTCCCCAGACAGAGGACACCCACCTGTTTAGGCACGTCTTTCTCTAGTTGTTGGAGGAGAGGTCATTCTTATTTATTTTCCTTGCCCTTTCTCCCCCGCCCCAAGCATGGCAGGAATTCTGGGGAGAAAAAAGAGGAGATGGGTAAAACTGGTTTGCCTCAATCAGAAAGGAATAGTAGTCAGGTGAAAGGAATAACTGGGCCCATTCCTAACCCAGCTTCAGGGAATTTTTTTGCATAGTGACTCCTCCTCTCCTTTTACACGTATGGAGGCATTGTAACCTTATTTCAGTCTTCTTTTCATTCCTTCTCAGTGGTGCATCTCTTAACTCCTCAGGGTATTTGTCATATAATAACGCCCCCAAGTCCAAAGTAGACATTTATTCATGTGATGCATATGCCAAGTGTTGACTCTGTCAGGCCTTTTGCTAAGTTGTGGGAAGCCCAGATAAGCGATTAGGATTCATGGGGTGGGGGGGGGCAGCAGACATACTAACCAAGAAGAAGATTGTGTTTTCCTGTGTATTATGCTAAAATAGAGGAATTGGCAAAGCGTGTTTCTAGTTTTTTTCCACTGAGCAGGGAAGGTTATTTTTCACCATTCCGAACACTTTTCCATTCCATTTCTTATGGGTAGCATTTATTGAGGTGTGTTCCTTGCTCTCCTCCTCCATGTTACTTTGGAACTGTGCTGTGAATGACTCTTAGGTTTCTTAGTCGTATTCTAAACTGAAGGCTACACTGGGGCGTTGGTCCACATAACCTGTCTTGGGAAGGCTTCGGAAATCGTGGTGGTAAATCACCCAGGGTCCTAACTGCCTGTGGGCTCCTGCACCTCTAGGAAGAGGTAAGTGTGTGTATGGGTAGATGGTTGCTTTAGAACCAATCAGTTGTGCCCAGGACACCATTGTAACACTTGTGAGCAAAGCATAAAGGCTGATGTAAGCCCTTAAAGGAGAGAAGGGAGGCAGAGTGAGGGCATCGGAGAACATGGGCTGAGGTAGGAAAGAATAGGAAGTTGCTGCACATCTTGTCTCAGGACACTGGACGATGAGTGATCTTGAGGCACACAGTACAGTAGTACATACAGTACAAAAGTACAAAAGTCACAGCATGTCTGCGCTGGAGCCTCCTGTAGCAGCTCCGGCACTGTGGAATGCAGAAATCTAAATGGAAGATGTTGTATTTTCCTACTTCGATCTTCTCACTAAGCATCATCTCCCAGAAATAAAGTCCACAGTGTTTATATCGGAGCCTGGCCCACAGAAGGCCTTCTGTAAATATTAGTTCCCTTCCTCCTTTCTTCTTTTGCAAGTCATTTCCTTGCATCAGTGAGGCTTCCGTAGCCTGGCGAGTTTGTTTTGGAAGTAGTCTTAGGAGGCTTATGTAACGTTAGGGAAGGAGGAAGGAGGAAGGAGAGGAGTTCACGGAGCATCTGGTCCAAAAACAGAGAGTGGGAAAGGAAGCAGGCTCAGGGAAGCCTCTTCCACCAGTCCAGGTGGCCTACACCTTGCACCAGGTACAACAGTAACATAAAGCTGTTGGTCTGTAGCTGGGTGACGGGGCTGGTGCTGCCTGCACAAAGATGGCATAGAGGAAGAGGATGGGTCTGGTAACTAGCCATGGGGCTCAGTCTTTATCGGTCACCAGCTTTGATACCTGGGGCAAGTCACTTAAACTCCCTAAACCTCAGTTTCCTTATCTGTAAAATGGGGATGATGATAATACCATGTCAGAGGGTGCTTTTAAAGATTAAATGAGATAACCTGCCTAAAGCACTTAGGATGGTGCCTGGTGTGCAGTGAGGGCTGTGCCTAGCAAGGAAGAGAGGGGCTGGTGGATTGAGACCAGGGAAAGTGGGTGTTGCCCAGCCGCCTTACTTGCTGTTTCTCACATGCTGAACTCACTGTCACTTCTGCACCCTCACACTTGCCCTTCCCTTGGCTTGGAAGCTTCTTCCCCCTGCACCCTTCCCTCCAGGTCTCTGCTCAAATGGCTGCCTGTCAGAGAGGTGATCTCTAACCACCCATATAATAGAGTGGTATATCTTGCTGCTTCACAGCCCTTAATTCTACCTGAAGAAAGGGGCTTGGCTTTGCTCGCTGCTCTCTCCACGGTGCCCAGACAGCACTTGGCACATAGTAGATGCTCAGTGAATTTATTGGAGAAATCAGGCACTGGCAAACTTGTTCAGTCAAGGGGGCCAGATAGTAAGTATTTTGGGCTTCATGAGCCATATGGTCTCTGGGACAACTGATCAGCCCTGCTGATGTGGGCAGAGCGTGGATGGTATGTAAACGAATGGGTATGGCTGTGGTCCAGTAAATTTTTATTTGTCGTGTGGGCTGCCGTTGGCTGATCCCTGCAACATCAAGGAGTGGTGAACGTCAGGAATGAACATTTAGTGTCTGTGGTGGGTTTGGGCTTGGTGGCAATGGGGCCTCTCAGCAGTAGGGGATGACCATAACCATTACAGGAACTGGAGGACAAAGAAAACCCATAGCCCTGATGGGGAGGCAGTCTGGCTTCTGGTAGCCGTGATGATACAAATGCATGGGGATGGTGTACTTCACCAGCCAGACCAGTCCAATGGGCATGGCCTTGTAGAAGAGCGCTATGCTTTCACATTTTGTGAACTGGTGTTTGTTAATCTTTGAATAAACATTTAAATGGCAGAGAAATTCATTGTTTAAAATCCCCATATAAGGAGAAGAAAAGTAATCTATCTACCTTTAAGTTTTATGTACGAGAACCCTAGATTTATTGAAAGGAAGACTATATGCGCAGAGTGGAGTGGTCTGTTCTTGGCTGATTTCAAGCTCAAACTTGAAACTTTCCCTAATTTAGCACGTCTCTTGATTCCAGCCTTTAGATCCACAGGCAAGTCTCAGGCAAGAGTGGAAAAATAAAGACCTGGGGCGTGGGAGCCAGAGCTGGGTCAGATGCTGACTGCTGAATTGCTCTCTGGGTCCACCTGCCCAAGTCTGTTTCAGAAATGGTCAGGTGTCAGTGTGTTCATGCTTTCCGAGGGTAGGGACTGATTGGCTCTCTACCTTGTCAGGGGTTTCACTGGTGTTCTTGTTTATTGGGTTGATTTTGTTTTTGTTCTTTAGTGGCAGGGAAACAGAATTGTTTTTTCTTATCGGGTGAAGTAATTATATATTTTCTTTAAAGATAGATTTTATTCATTTTTTAAAATTTTGTTTACTTATTTTTGGCTGCGTTGGGTCTTCGTTGCTGCACACGGGCTTTCTCTAGTTGCGGCGAGCGGGGGCCACTCTTTGTTGTGGTGCGTGGGCTTCTCATTGCGGTGGCTTCTCTTGTTGCGGAGCACGGGCCCTAGGCGAACGGCTTCAGTAGCTGTGGCACGCGGGCTCAGTAGTCGTGGCTCATGGGCTTAGTTGCTCCGCAGCATGTGGTATCTTCCTGGACCAGGGCTCGAACCCGTGTCCCCTGCATTGGCAGGTGGATTCTTAACCACTGCACCACCAGGGAAGCCCTAAAGTAAGTATATTTTTAATAGTAGTTTTAGAATTCTTGTTTATAGACATGATTAAAAAAAGATGATAGAACTCTCAGTCCTCTTCAACTCTTCTTGTTGCTGTGTTGGTCTTATTTATGCAACTCTACCCAATCCTCGGGGGCTGATTTGAGAACTCAAGGGATCCTTGACTGTGAATTATCTTCTGTCTGTTTTTACTACACTGTGGCTTCTGTTGAATACTTCTTTTAGCAGAGCTATGAACCTGTATCCAAAGGCAAGATCTTGTCCTTGCCTGATTTCGGGTGGTTGTTGGGAACGTCTTGATTTGTACTTCACTCCTGGAACCTGGAGAAGAGTTTTCTTCCCAGCAAGTGTGGGGTTGGGGGGTCTGAACAGAGGGCTCCTGTTTGGAGCCATACCCTTTTGTAGAGAATAGATAAAAATATGTGAGTTCCCAGTAATGATTGGTCAGCCAATCAGACTTTTCAAGGACAGTATAATCAGTAATCAGAAGATCAAAGTGATCAAGTTACTCATGCACTCATGACCCAAGTGAATAGTAGACTATGAAGTTAAGACGGATTCCTTTCTGAGAGTCTATCAAGCTGTTCATTGCTCCTTCTTTCTCCTTTTTCTTCTGTCTCCCTCATTACATTTCCCACCCTCTCCCTTCCTCCTCTTACATGTCTTTCTGAGTCATTTTCTCCTTCCTATGTTTCTCTAGTTCATGTTCCCCTGGGGGCCTGGTAGGTTAGACCTGGCCTACTCTTGGGGGCTGGGAGTCCATGTGGTGGATGATGACTTGGGATTCAGCCCTGGGACGGTGTGACCAGACAAAGGAGAGCTGGGCTGTTAGCACCATGACCTAAAGTTCTAAAGCAAGCCCTAAAGCCTGGCTGTGGCTCCCAGCAGAGGTGGGGCAGACGTGCGGCCGTTCACTGGGCCGACAGGCAGGAGGCATTGAGGTCAGGCACTGTGTTGGGATCTGGTCCCCAGCAGGCTGCGTTTCAGAGGCAAGAGTCAGTCAGTGCCAGACCCTGGGCACAAGGCAGCCCCCAGACCTTGAGTTCTGGGGGCCCAGGCCAGGGAGAGTAGTAACTGAGCAGCAGAGACTCAGCCCAGGGATACGGGGTAGACAGCTGGGCGGACCCTGGTCAGATAGAGATCCAGGAGTAAGTGCGATTTGGTGCTGAGCCAGGGAGCTACTGACTGAAGGTCTTGGGATTTCTTTATTTAGAATTGTGGACTATATTCATTTATGAGTATTTAATACATTTAATGTTATATAATTATTTATTATGGGTTATTTTTGCTAAGAGAGAAGATTGTTGGGCTCTGTGGTGGGAGCGGGACACATCCAGGATGGAAGCGTGAGGTGACACGGAGCATGGGAGCTGACAGGGCGTTAGCGTCTGTGAACAGGTCTTGTTGGATCACTTTCTCCTCTTCCCATCGCCCTCTCCTTTCTCCCTCAGTCCTTTCTTTCTCTTTCTTCTCCATTCTCTGCACACTCTCTGGTTATGTTTTCCCTCTTGAAGAAGAAATGAAGCTGATAAAAATAGTTTGCATGGGCCTGCACCACCCCCCATCCCCAGAGCCCTCCTTTGAGTTCTCTTACTATTTGCCAATTTCTCAGTGACTGTTTTTCCTGTCCTTCTAAAATGTTTCATTTTAACCAGGTGAGGAGGCCCCTGAGCTGCTGAGAGCGTGTGACTCATGCTTCTTAGGAATGTTTTTCTGAAGAGAGTTTATTTTGTCTCTTGGGTCAGGGTTCGGTTTGCTACCGCTACCCATGGCAGACTTCTTCAAACAAACCTTTCTTCCTCTTAATGTAAAATCATGAAATGAATATTAACTTATACGTTTGTCCAGTTAAAGAGCTTGCACATTATTTTACAAGAAGAGCATATTTTGAAGTTTTTCCCAGACACTTGTGGTGTAAAGTTTATTTTTAGGGTCAATAGATGTTACTGATCAGAAGTTCTAGTGCTTGATTATTTTTCTTTTATGGTTCTGGCAAAATGAAGCGGGGGAAGAGAGGAAATGGAAGGGGGAAGAGAAGAAACATTTGAGCGTTTTCTCTTCCTAGGAACTTGATACTGATCAGCTAACTTAATCCTCAAGAATCCCGTGAGGAGGAAGTAATTTTTCTTATTTTATAGATGAAGTTAGCATTCGCCCCCTGTAAGTGGCTGAGTGCTGTCCCAGCTGTACGCTTGCCTCACAGCCCTGCCTCCCCCTCTCTCCTGTTTTCTGGTCCCCTCAGGAAATGGGATGTGATTCCCGCACTGCTCTTAGACCACCCGCCATGGTGGGGCGGTTGGTGCCTGAAGAAGGACGGATGTTTAGGGTCAGGCTGTGTGGCACCGATGGTGGGAGAAACTCTGCTCTTCCTCCTACACCTCCTCTCAGAGAAGGTTTAGCTGCCAATTATTCTCCTTGGTTGGTTTTCATTTAGTTGAAAAAAACACTTGTCTTTCGGTGCTTATTTCACATTTTTCATGTTCCTTCTCTTTCCGTCTCTGGAGCAACAGCAAATCCTTCCTCCTGCCGTAACACAAAATAGTTCTCCCTCAGCCTCAGACCCTGTGGACTCAGGTATTTCCCCTCTACGCTGCTTAGCACAGCAGCTTCTCAACAAAGAGAGGATTCTCCTCATACGTCCTTCTTAGACCAACTTGTTTAGAAAATAATTTTTTTTCTGTACCCCATGAAAGAAAAGCTTGAAAAGCCCAAGCTAGAAGGAAAATTACCAAGTGTTTACACACCGCTCTGTGTTCCTTCAGGCACTGGCTTCAGGGTCCCCGAGAAGACCATAATCTATGTGAGTAAATGACAGTTAACTCCTTTCTGCGTTTCAGGCATTAAGTAACACCGCATGGCTTAGCCAATACAGTAAGGACCGGAAATTAATGAGGTGCTGGACCACAACTCTGCTCTGTGTGCATTCTGTTTTTTATCTTCAGCCCTTAGCACAATGTCTAGTTGTTAAAACAGCTCTTGGTTGATAAAGCATGTATGAACAAAGCCCATAGAAAATCACACAAGTCAATTATAATAGAGTGGTGGGTACCAGCAGGACTGCAGGAGTAGGAAAGGGAAGCAAGGTCACAGATTGTAGGTCTGGAAATCCGGGTTCTGGTCAGGAGTCACGCACCAGAAACCTAGGCGGTTATCTTTGCAAACCTGGGCGGTTGACTTGGCTGGGCCTCTGTCTTCTGAAAAGCAGGAAATTAGACTACAGGTGATTCTATTTTGTGATTCTGTAATTCTGACCTGAGGATTTCAGCTAAGAAGTCCTAGAAACCGCTTCTGTAGACTGCCAATTAGGATTGAACTAGATCATTCAGATTGGTTGACACCAGAGTGTAAGACCCAGTCTTCTCTGGGGAGCCTTCTAGGACCGGGGATGAAAGAAGGAATTAAAATCAACTTTCCGGGGCTTCATGTGCTTTGCTGCTGTGAGCCCCTCTCACGGTTTGGAACAGCGGAAGGACCATGGGCTTTGGAGTTAGGAATCTTGAGCTTGATTCCTTTTGTACCTCCTGTGGAGCTGATAACTTTGGAGGGGTTAATCTTTCCCAATGTGTTTGCCTGTTGGTAAAATGGGAATGCTACCACTACCTGCCTGGGGGTCTACTCTCCCCACCAGAGGGGGAAGCTGGCACAGAATGTCAAGTTTTGGGGCATTGTGGAGATTTTCCCCTCTGCCTTTAAGTGCAGGAGTATATTCTCTGCTTGCTTTGTTAACCGCGGTCAGAAACTTTAGTTATGTTGCTGATGGGGACATGATGGTGCCGGGGGAATTTAATGTCTTCAGATAAGTAAACAACTTCAGGCATAGATCAGATCCCTAACTAAAGGTCAGAGACACATCTAGAATATTAAAGTGACAGGAAAATAGGTGATATGTATGCAAAGTCAAATCAGTGTATTCCCTGTGCTTCCCCAGTGTCATTGTTTCTAAATTAAGAAGTGCTATGTTTCGAAATACTGTAATATAATATTAGCTCTGTTTTTTTCATCTGCAGACAATTGAATTTAATGCTTAATGTACACATCACAATTAAACGCCTGCTGTGTGGCGCTTTGTCGTTGGGACTACGATGATACAGCTGGCGGTGTGTGTGTTGGCGGGGGGGATGTTCATAAGCAAAGGAATTAACTTTCTTGAAGCTGAGTTGACAGACAAAAGCGAGATTGTGGTATCAAAGTGCTAATTTACATATTTCTCTCAGGAAGGAAGAAAGAAAATCAGTTCTCTTAAGAGATGAAACTAGTGGTGCAGCTCTGTTTAGGTGAATGCCATTGTAGTTTGATCTAATGTATGTTAGGATGTTTCTGAAACACTTTTTGTATTGCTAATTGAAGTTTGTGATTCAAAGAATTAATTACAAAACTGAAGATGGAAAATGATATTGGTATCTAGTGCATCTTTCAGTTTAAATATGTTCTATTGATGTAGTTTTTAAAACATAGATGTTCATTGAGACAGTGAAATGCAATAAACAGCTAAATAGGTTGGGTAAATTAATGTGGCTCAGGAAATGGTTTGCTTAACAAATCTTGTTGACATGAACAATCCTTGCTTAGATTCTATCTATGCTCTCCGTTTGCCCCCCACTTCTTGTTCTCAAAAGGTTTTAAGATGACCTACAGTAACACATAACTCAGCAAGATGAATAACTTAAAAATAGGTGCAGATAGACAAAAGAAAAGCAAGTATAGAGCAGAGTTTCTTAACAGTGACATTATGGATGTTGTATGCTGGATAATTCTTTGTTGCTGGGGGCTGTCCTGGGCTTTGCAGAATGTTTAGTAGCACCCTTGGTCTCTAGCCAGTAGATCCCAGCACATGCCCTGCCCCCTTTATGTTGGACAAACCAAAAATGGTTCCAGATATTGCCAAACGTCCCCCAGGCAACAAGATTACCACTACTTGAGACCACTATAACAAAATACTGTAGACTGGGTGCCTTATAAGCACAGTTTATCTCTCATAGTTCTGGAGGCTGGGAAGTCCAAGATCAAGCCATTGGCAGATACAGTGTCTGGTGAGAGCCTGTTTCCTGGTTCATAGCCAGATTTTTTTCTAGCTATGTTCTCACGTGGTGGAAGGGGCACGGGAGCTCTGTGGGATTTCCCATTCATGACGGCTCTGCCCTCATGACCTAATCACCTCCCAGAGGTCTTACCTCCAAATACCATCATTTCAGGGGGTTAAGGGTCAACATATAAATTTGTGGTGGGGACACAAACATTCAGTCTAGCAGAGGGTAACGTGAAATCCAGTGAGGTTACTGCAGGTTACAGCCAGATCCATGAAGTCTTGATGGAGACTGGACAGGCCACACTTGCTGGTGATGGACTTCAAGCTTTGTCCTATGATTTCAAGTGGCTGAATTAGAGGAACATGATTAGTTATATGGTTCATGGGCTTCCCAGGATAAAATAAGACCATAACCCAGCAGAAGCAGAGCTGTTTCTAGTGCAGAGAACTGACAGCATTTTCTCCAGGGTTCTGTCTCTCCAGCTGGAATGAAGCTCCTAGTGGACAAGGATTTTTGTCTGTTCTGTCCACTGTTGTGCCCAGAGGAATACCTGGTTCCCAGCTGCTTAATATTTGTATAGAGATGAGTCTTGGCAAGGATGGTACTGTTCAATATAGGCCCTTATGTTTATAGAACAGAGTGGCAGGACTTACAGAGGGCTGCTTCTTACAATATCATTAAATGGAAACATGCATTCTGGGTGGCATAGTCCAATATGAATGTCAGCAAATTCAGTTAAATGGGCCCCAGTAAAATGTGGTCCAAGATTGTAGCTCTCTCAGTGTCTGACTCAATCTATAGTAAGATTTTAAGATGCTGGGGGAAGGGAGGTTGTCCATCCTTCAGGTAGTGGTGAGAATGTTAAATATTTTCTCTTCTCTCTATTCTTTGAGCCACCGTAGAGATAAGAATGCTGGAGACGTACCACTGGGAAGGGCCAGGCAAATAAAGAGCCATATGCTTTACGAGTCAACAGGCTAAGGCAAGGGGAGACTTGAGCTGTGATGAGAGTTACCATCAACATCATTACTTAGTGCTTGTATGTGCCAAGCCCTGTGTCAAGCCCTTTTCATCCATCCTCCCTCTGCGTCCTCACCACCTCTGAGGTCCGTACTTCAGAGAGGAGTTAAGTAGCATGACAATGGGATTCTGTGCCTGAGAATTCAAATTTGGAGGAAGCTCCTCACCTCATGCATGCTGAGAACCCCATGATCAAGACCCAGGAGTTTGTGCTCTAGAGCACAGCACAAGAATTACAGCCTGAAATAATTTTATTTATTTATTTATTTTTATTTTTTAGTTATTTCTTGTTTTGGCCTGAAATAATTTTAAAGCAGTTCATTCAAACCAAGTTCTCATTTGAGCCATAAAGAAAAATAAAGACAACTCAGTAAAACTATAATCAGTTTAATTTCCTTGCAAACCATTTATGATGAAGTACACACACAGAGATGTTTCCGAATGCAGTAACTTCTACATGGGGATGTTAATAGCCACCACAGCTAATATTTATTGCACACATACTGCATTCTATGTATTGTTTTAAGCGCATATATGAATTCTTTTAAACTTCACAGCCACCTCAAGAGATAGGTAGTATTCTTATTGACATTTTGCAGATGAGGGAACAGGCATAGAAAGAGTTAAATGTCCTAATTAGGATAGGAAGTGTTGGCATTCCTGGCCACTGAGGAATTAGTATGAAAACAATAATGACTGTCTTAACTATAGAACC
Organism: Eschrichtius robustus; assembly: GCF_028021215.1. Lineage (NCBI taxonomy): Eukaryota > Metazoa > Chordata > Mammalia > Artiodactyla > Eschrichtiidae > Eschrichtius > Eschrichtius robustus. Next base: position 52,872,462 of record NC_090825.1, read on the forward strand.
CTATCAAATTTCAAAATGTTGTTTATAGGACTTGGTTTAAATGTAAATAAAATCCAATTTTGCAGTAAACTCATTTCAGGTTGCCAATTTGATTCCTTTCTGGATGGAGGCAATAGAGCAATTAATTAAGATTACAAGCATAGTCTATGCAGTGTTACAATTATTCATTTATTTTCATATCTTCGGTTTCTTAGAATATTTAAAATCAAGAAACAGAATAAGTGAACAGTGTCTTCATAACCCTTTGTTACTAGTCAATCTCTTTCTCTCTCTTTTTTAGCATAAAAAAGACTTTACTGTCAGACCCTATTATGTATGCGGTGATCCCTGTGAACTAATGAACTTTGGCCTTAGGGCACATGCATTCTGGATGGGTCTTTAAAATGCTGGTGCCACATCTTGGGAATGAATAAGGAATTACTGAAAGGAGGAGCTGATAGACACAGTGATTATGCTAGTTAGGATAGATTTAAAAGGTCGAATAATTCACTATTTAGGAATCACCTTCAGAGGTAGCAGTGTTCGAAAATTAGCATATTAGTTTGTATATAGAAAAGATTCTTTGAAAAGATGCCATTTGCTCTAAGCTAAGGGTCTTTTTCATATATGAAGTGTTCAACTTTGTCAAAATGCTAGACTCCCTTTAGCATTTTTACCTTGAGTAACATTTAATATTATAAGTTGATCCTGTTTTTTTCCAGTAATCAAAATCCTTTATTGCATATGTTTTTTTTAAATTTTTTGTTTAATCTAAATACCAGAGATTTGCAATTTGTTCTCTCAACAAATATTTATAAGGTGCCTTTTAAGTAGAGCAGTGGACAAATGGTGGACAAAACAGAGTAGTATGTAATTTCATGTAACTTACATTCTAGTGGGAGAAGAAGGACAATAAACAAATATAAAAGGTGTAACATGTTTGTAGTGATAGATGCTAAGGTGAAAAATTGAAAAGGGAAAAAAGTGATGGGCCTACCCTTTGTAACCAAGCAGGACCCTATGGGACCTTCCCAGGACAGAATTCTCCCCCATATCCTCTGCTTCAGCTCCTCTCTGAAGTACCTAGATGATAGTATCTGATGTATATTTCCTGAGATTTTCAGATGCTAAAACCACCACCAAATGGGAGAAATGAACCGCTTGATGATCATGAGCTCGTAGCCCCCAGACCTTCTGGCACCTAAGGATTGATTACCATCAACCAATCAGAGAATTGTGCATGGGCTGATGACAAACCCTGGGATACCCTTCCCTCACCTTGCCTTTAAAAATGCTTTGGTGAAACCCTTCAGGGAGTTTGGGTTTTTTGAGCATGAGCCACCCATTTTCCTTGCTTGGCCGAGCAATAAACCTTTCTCTGCTCCAAACGCCAGTGTTTCAGTTTATTTGACTTCACTGTACATGGGGCACACAAACTTGTGTTCAGTAACACTTTTACATAGGGCCATTAGAGAAAGCCCCCCGCAAAAGAGTAACCTTTTAATAGAGACCTTTAGGACGGGGTGGGGGGGGGAGGATGGTAGCTAATATCTGGAGTGTATCCCAGGTAGAGGAAGTAATCAGTGTAAAGGTCCTGGGTGGGGAGATGCCTGGGGCTTTTGAGGTCCGGCCACAGCCGGAAGTGGAGTGAGTGGAGTAGTAGGAGCTGGGTTCAGAGAGATGGGGGTAGAGGTGGTAGGACCTTGTAGGGCATTGACAAGACTTCGGATTTTGTTCTGGGTGAAGGGGAAGTCATGGGAGGACTCCAAGCAGAGGATCTGGAGCATCTGGCTTATGTTTTAGAAGGGTCACTGGCTGCTGTGCTGAGAGTAGGATGGAACCAAAGAGATCTATTGGGAGGCTATTTCAAGAGAGATCCGGAAGGCAGAGACCGGAGTGGTAGCAGTAAAAGTGTGAAGTGATTGGGTTCTGGGTATATTTTAGAGGTTGAGTTAGGGGATTTGCTGATCAGCTATAGAATAAGAAAGAGAAGTTTAGAATAAGTGTAAGGTTTGTGACTTGAGAAGCTAGACAAAAGGAGTTGCCATTTACTGAAGTTGGAAAAATCTCTTTAGTTTCCAAATAACAAAATGGTTATGTGAACATGTAAATGAGAGAACTTGTGTGCTTGGGCAGGAAAGTGTCTGGAGGTGAGGCTGGAGAAAACTGTCAGTTAAGAAGGCTGCAAGTTCAGTGTTCATCGAAAGTTATAATATGCCTTTTTAGAAAGAGATGGATGAAACTGTGGGATATAGCCATAGAAGAAACACATGGTCCATGTTTGGAGACAGTGGTAGTGGTTGTGGTGGTGATGGCAGAGACACTAAACAATATAAGACCCAGTCTTGTAAATGATTTGGCTTTAATTCATATTCACTGATGGCAGAAGCCACAGTGTAATTGTGGTGGACTTTTCTGTTTCACTCATCCTGATAGCTGTAAAACAGCAAACAATGGTTGGAGATGCTCAATATAGAAGATAGATATAGATTTCTGGTGATTAGCATTTCTGTAGGACTGGTAATTTTGGAAACTTTTCCCCAAGTCTGGATCAGACTTACAGTAGTTGTGTACGCCGTTTGTTCTCTAGGACGCTTACGTGTTTCCTGTGATAAACTGCTAGCAAAATTATTACTGAAATGCAAATCAAAGCTACAATGAGGCACCACCTCACACCAGTCAGAATGGCCATCATCAAAATGTCTATAAATAATAAATGCTGTATGTAGGGGGTGTGGAGGAAAGGGAACCCTCCTACACTGTTGGTGGGAATGTAAGTCAGTGCAGCCACTATGGAGAACAGTATGGAGGTGCCTTAAAAAAACAGAAATAGAGTTATCATGATCCAGCAATCCCATTCCTGGGCATGTATATGGAAAAGACAAAAACTCTAATTTGAAAAGATACATGCACCCCAATGTCCATAGCAGCACTATTAACAATTGCCAAGACATGGAAGTAACCTAACTGTCCATCGACGGATGAATAGATAAAGATTATGTGGTATATATACAATGGAATAGTGTTACTCAGCCATAAAAAAGAATGAAATAATGCCATTTGCTGCAACATGGTTGGACCTAGAGATTATCATACTAAGTGAAGTAAGTCAGTAAGTCAGATAAAGGCAAATATCATATGATATCACTTATATATGGAATCTAAAAAATGATACAAATGAAGTTACTCACAAAACAGAAACAGACTCACTGACATAGAAAACAGACTTACGGATACCAAAGGGGAAAGGAGGTAGGAGGGATAAATTAGGAATTTGGGATTAACAAATACATACTACTATATATAAAATAGGTAAACAACAAGGACATACTGTATAGCACAGGGAACTATATTCAATATCTTGTAATAACATAATGGGACAGAATCTGATAAAGAGTGTGTGTATATATACATATACGTGTGTGTGTATATGTATGTGTGTGTGCGTCTGTGTTTAACTGAATCACTTTTTTATACCTGAAACATTGTAAATCAACTATACTTCAATTAAAAAAAAAAAACTGCTAGCAAGAGAGGTTGCTTACCTGTAAGAGGTAAGGTTGGTCCCTGTCTGTCGGACTTCCAAATTCAGTAATATGCAAATGCACCTTTTCAAACTGTTTTGTGGCTATTGGAGCTAAAAGCGGTTAAGAAAACTAAAGGTAGGTAGTTTTGAGGAAAGCTAGTCTACCACGAATCAATACTTGCCATCAGCGAATGAAGTACAGAGAACGTGTTTCAGTCCAGGATACTTTGTGGCTAGAGGCGTGCTAGGTGAGTATGTGACAAGGGAGTAGGGTCTGGCTCTCCAGGAGTCCACTGACTGCTTGGTGAGGGAAATTAGAAGTGTTCAGAGCAAGTATGACAAATGCAGGCTTAGATGCCGTTGAACGTGAGTGAAAGTTGTAAAGACAACCTCTGTCTTTAGTTGAATTCCTTGTAGTGTGGAGACTTTGGAAGTTTGGAAAGGTTGGAAAACATTAAACTGAAATCATTCAGAGGGCAGTGTCCAAAGTGATATGTTGACTGTCTGCCTTAAGCTCCAGGGTCTGATGAAATGTTTTTAAAGGGATCATGAGTGTTTGAATCAGGACAAAAAATAAAAAATAAATTGCAAGGCTGTAGTGGACCATTTTGAGAAGCTCTGACTAACTGTAGAAAGAAAAGTAGAGCGACTGACAACACAGCAAATTTGGAAAAATGATATATTTAGAGAGAGCGCTGTTGGGAGTGTGATTTTGATGTGAGGAAGAAAATGGGATCCTGGAACATGGCACAATGCTTATGGGTTTTTCTGCTTATATTGTGTTGGGAACATTTGCAGCCCTCACAGTTCACTGCCTCGATTTTGCCAGATTTAAAATAATACTCCTCTCTAGGGGTTGTGATTCTGATTAAAAAACTCTGGCTTATGGACTAATAGCTTATGACTCTATATGTGACGAAATGGATTTTCTTTTTTATTTGCCTACACTTTCTCCTTGATTTCCTTCTCTTTCTTCTACACTTGTTTCATGTCTTTTATGGCTTTGTTGGAAATATGTAAGGAAATCACATAATTCCTCCTTAGGAATTATCTTCTTTCCTCTGCTTATTTTTTTCACCCTCTGTTAATTGGCAATATAACAAACTTCCCCAGAGAAATTAATTATAATTCCACAAGCTGAAAAATTTAACTTCAGGTGAAAAATAAGTAGCAGAAGTTGATGAACCTTAAACAATAAATATTTGCATTTAATGCAGCTGCCACTAGTAATTAAGAGAAAATGACTAACTGAAATGAACCCTAACTCACTTGGTTATTCTGAGGGGTCCTTGGTGCATTTATGCGAGTAATAGCGCGATTATGGAGCATTTTGTTGAATGTCTATGACACATTGCCACCTTGTGGCTGCATGTTTTTCTTTCACTGTAAAAGCAAATTTTTAATATTAAGTCTACATGATATTTTATTTTTTGCCTAGTATTTATACTTCCCTTGATAACAAAAGATTTGAGACATCTTAGAAGAATACATTTAATACAGGGCAGGAGAATTTAAGACAGTGTCCTTGTTATCTGAAGAGGCAGGCCGAAGTATTGAGGGGTAAAAATCCACAATGTCTGCAACTAACTCTCACTATAGGGGTGGTAGGGCAAAGAGAAAGGGGGAGAGAGAGAGAGGGAGAGGAGCAAAAGCCATGGGCGGAAGTTAACAATTCACCACTGGTCAAGGGAATATGGTTTTTATTGTACTAATCTTACAACTTTTCTGTTGTTTCAAATTTCCTTAAGATTTCCCCAAAATATGGGCAGAAAAAAGAAAAAAAAAACTGGGGTAAGGGCATAAAATAGAGCTAAGGAGGAGGCAAAATTAACCTCTGCATTGTATAATGGACTGACCTGCATTTGGACCCCTGACTGAGTTCTGCATTTTCTAGTAGCTGATGTGTTACTGTCCAAGGTGCCCTTGCTACATTTCATTGTCTGTAAGGTTTAAGGGCAAAGTGTCTAACACTAGACAGAAATTCGCTCTTGGAGGCCGTTCTAAGTAGGACACTGATGTAATGAACAGCAGCCCTAACAAATACTTCCAAAAGTACAATCTGCAATTCCTTTTCCCTGCTGATCAGGGCAGATCCTGGAGTGGATGCACCGCTAGTTTCTTGAGGACCTCTCACTAAACTACTAAGTGGCAATGAAATACAGTAAAATACTGACTGGCAATGAATTTCAGATGGTACTGATTGACAAGTGCTTGAAATCCAGCTGTTCTGTTACTAATGAATACAGCTGAGCTTGGGGGAGAGTTGACATCATGTAACAGCTGAGTGAGTGTAGTCTATTTCATTTCAACGGGCTTGAGAGGAGTTACTCATAGGCAAGGTCAAATTTCTTTTTGTGCCATGGTTTTAAATACGCTGCATGGCATAGACAGACACATAGATGACTTTATCCCTGAATTTCTTTTTCCTGTAAATACACCCATGAGAGTCTTAATCTGAAAAAATTCTGACAGGTATAAGCAGATGACCTTCTTCCTACCCAGGAAAACAAAACAAATCTCAGTGAAGCATCCCTAAAAATGCCTGGCTTTGAGCAGTGTTAGCCAACTCTTGTTTGTTTTTAAATTTCTATGAAGTTGGCTCTTTTCTGTGGCAGTTGGAATATCCATGAATATTTTTTGTACTTCATTTTTGTTCTTAATAACTATCTGGGTATATGCATGTGCACATTAATATTTTTGTCTTTAATAACTATCTAGACACATATACATGCATATATACTTACTTGAAGGAGAACATTTTAAAACATAGGGCCCTATTCAGGTATGAGAGGTTTTCTTCTGAAAGCAGGACAGATCTTGAAATAAGTGTTGTGACACAGGGGATTCTTTTGTAGAAAGCTGTCTTTTGAAGTGACTTTGGTTTCTGTGACTCTTGTGACAGGATTTCTTTTAAAAAGCTATGAAGTGATATCAGGACGTATTGATTTCCATTAAGGGCTGTGGTGCTTAGAAAGTTCCCTTCCCTACGTATATTTGTGAGCACCAAAAGCTTGTGAATTTTCTTTTGTGAACAACTAAAGTGATCTATGGATTCTCTGTAGAATCTATAGAGCGATATTCTTCATTTTTTTAGGAGGATCATGGCCCACAGAAAGATATATTTTACATAATGACTCTGGATACACACCCATACGTGTATAACTTAACCATTTCATGAAACGATTCTTTTCCTTCCTTCATTGGATTCTGATAATTTCTGTTCTGCTGGTCACCATCTACTAAACTTGATTTCATGACCCACTAATATGCCATGACCCACTAATTCGCTTGAAAAACACTGCAATGGAGGTTTTGCAGCAAGCCAGATACTCTTTCAGATGGAAGACTCAACAGTGGAACCCTGAAGTCTCTAAACCAGCCAAATTCAAAACAGTGTTAGGAGAGAGGGATTTAGAGAAGGAAAAGAGGGAAGAAAGTATGCCTGGTGGGGAGGGGTGCGGTGTCTTTCATTCTGGTTGAGACCATCCCCAGGAAGTGATGCCGCTGTCCTTCTCTCCGCAGCTTGACCACATACTATCCCCTCCGCCTATGCCATTTCGGAAATGCAGCAACCCAGACGTGGCTTCTGGCCCTGGAAAGTCGCTGAAGTTTAAAAGACAGCTGAGTGAGGATGGAAGACAGCTGCGGCGGGGAAGCCTGGGGGGTGCGCTGACTGGTGAGTCGCATGGGTGACTTGTTTAAGAGAGGGGGTTACATTTATACAGTACAGTTGGCCCTCTGTATCCACGGGTTCCACATCCACAGATTCAACCAACTACAGATGGAAAATATTTAAAAAAAAAAAAAAAATCCAGAAAGTTCCCTAAAGCAAAACTTGAATTTGCCATCTTCTGGCAACTATCTACACAGCATTTACGTTGTATTACGTATTATGAGTAATCTAAAGATGACTTAAAGTATCCAGGAGTATATGCATAGTTGATAAACAAATACGGTGCCATTTTATATAAGGGACTTGAACATCTGTGAGAGTCCTGAAACCAATCCCTGTGGATAGGTGGGGACAACTGTAGCGTGTCCCTAATGACAGTGGAGTTCCTGTGTGAAAATCAGCCCCTTAGAATGTGCCTGCCCCTCCACAGACCATTTGGTATAACCTAATCCAATTCAGAGAGCCATTAAATTGAGAATTATATTAGTAAACTTTACTGAAGTATAATTTACATAAAATAAAATGTATCCATTCTAAGTGTACCTGTGGATGGGTTTTAGCGAATTTACACACCAGTGTAATTACCACCAAAGTCAAGATATAACATGCTCCCTTGCCCCTTCTTTGGGCCCAGGCAACCCCAGAGCTGCTTTTCGTCACTATAGATTAGATTTCTCTTAAGAATTTTATACTAATGGAATCATACATTGCATGCTTTTTTGTGTCTGGCTCCTTTCTCTCAGTATGTTTTTAAGATGCATCTATGTTGTTAGGTGTATCAGTAGTGTATGTTGAACCTCATAAGAAACCGCCAAACTGTTTCCAAAATGGTACCATTTTACATTCCCACCAGCAACAGGTGAGTGAACTAATTGCTCTGCATCCTTGCCCATCTGTGGTATTGCCAGTTTTTTTAAATTCTAGCCATTTAAATGGGTTAGTAGTCGTATCACTTTCTGGTTTTAATTTTGTATTTTCTTGATGACTAAATGATGTCAAACATCTTTTCATGTGCTCATTGGACATTCATATTTCTCCTTTTGTGAAGTGCTTATTTAAATTTTTCACCCATTTTTTTCCTTTCACCCATTTTTAAATTGCGTTGTTAAAATTTAATTACTTAAAAAATTAAAATCCAGAAAATCTACAAATAACTTTTATTGGCTTGAAAGATAGCCAAATTAAAAGAACTTAAAGCATGTTTTTAAAAAAAATAATTTCCCATATAAATTTTCATGTTGTTGAACTTAATTTTAAATCACTAAAGGTTAGATTTCTATTTTTCATTTTAGATTAATTTTTCCTCTAAATATAAATATTTTAAAGAAACTTTATTGTTTTTTAACAGTAAAGTTTTCTCTACATATGACAGTCTTGTCTGCCAGTTAATAAATGACCTGGAAAACAAGTTGAGTTCTTCATTTTTTTGGAGAATTATGGATTTTGACTTTTTGGAGATAAAATTTCTGGGAGCAGAAATGCTTCTGTACCATGATCAGCAGAGTCTAGAACATGTGACCCACTGTGGCACACTGCTGAGGTATAGGGTGAAGCTGACTTCAGGCCAAGGGGAAAAAATTCATTAAAAAATTGCTGCACTTCATTAAAATTAGGGCAAATGTTCACACTTGAGTTTTACTGATGTTCTTTTAATGCTTGTTAGGACATTTTTCTTTGCTTTCATTTCTATAAATGCAGAATATTTGCTTTTTAAGTAGGAGATCCTAAAGATTTAGTCTAACACTTAGTTTTTTAGCAGGGGAGATTAAACCTTAACGGTTAAAAGGCTCACCCCTTACTTACTAATTTCACTTAGGGAATTTACTTACTTTGGTTAAACTATTTTATAGGAGGGGGGGAGTAATGGTTGCTCCAATTTTTGCTAAATCAGTTTACTTAAAACTTTAAAATAATGCAAAGGTATAGCTCTTGATGCAGATATATGACCTGAAACATGAAATTTGGCCTTTAGCTTTAAAAAAAAAAAAAAAAAAAGCTGAACTTGATTCTCATTTCAAAATCTCAACAGCTCTAGCAATTCTAGCTAGCCTTTTGCAATTTAGCTTCGTATAAAATTATTTTAGGTAATTAATTTTTGGTCAGATAATTTTCAAAAATGTTTAATAGTCCTTAGGAGAGCTTTTAAAAAAATCTCTTGAACATCAGCCTGTTTTAAACAACAGTAGCTTGAAAGTGATTTTGGAATATGAAGAAAACATTCTTAGTTGGTCTTCTACATAGCTTAGCTGAGGATTTAATGAAGTAACACATACAAAGCAGTTAGCCCAATAATGGTGGCTATTAGTATTGTGTGCATAGCAAATTGAATTTAGGATTTTTGCAGTTTATGGGTAACTTGGTCTTGTGAACCTCAATTTGAAACCCTTATCAATTGATTTTCTGCTTTGTGTCAGGCACTGTGCTAGTATCAGGTATTAGAGCAGAGAGAAGAAAGCATCATTTCTGATCATTAAGAAACATGGTTTCCACTAGTTTTAGGCAACTGTAAATAATCACATATGATCTTCCCTTGGAATAGACCTTGTTGCTAAACTTATGTCAAACTGGTTTTGACTTCATAAGTTTGTGCCTGATAGTTTCTGTAACTTAAAGACCAGCCACCTTCCTATTGTTCAGCTTTGTTTTATTCCAAGGTTTGTTTTCCTTTAGCAGTTTTCTACTGTTTTCTTTGAAACAAAGACTATGTGAAGGCTTAATTTATAGTTTGAAAATTTTGCCACCCAATTAGCCTGTATAAGTTTCACTAAACTCTTAGGTCTTTGAGAGGAAGGTCTGTGACCTTTTCATCTATTCATCCCTAATGACAGCTGACATGAAGACTTTACTATGTGGCAGGCACAGCTTTTAGGGAATTACATTTATTGACTTATTTAATCCTTACAACATCTCTGTGCACTTATGAGGGAGGCACTCTTATACCCATTTTACAGATGAGAACACTGAGGCACAGATGGGTTGCACAGATCACGATGCTCAGAAACAGCAGAGCCAAGATTTGAACCCAGGTGTTGTGGCTCCACAGTCTGTACTTGTGGCCACTACACTGTGCCTAGCACAGCTGGTACCCAATAGGTTTTCAATATATTCCAGCAGGATTAGTTGGAGTAATTTTTTTTTTTCAATTAATTGGAAAATTGGTGCTCAGTTAATATCTGGGGCTGACTCAATCTGTATGGATCCTGGTCCATTAATTACAAAAGTAAATTAAAACTAGACAATTAAGACATATTAAAAACTTTAAAATTTACATATTCCTTAATCCAGCCTTTCTGTTCCTCAGACTTCATCACAAGGAAATAGTCATGAATATGTGTAGAGAATTAAGTTTAGTTATGTTTAGAGCGGCACCACTTATAATAATTAAAATCGCATATTATCTAAAATCTAGATATCTGGCAAAAGAATACTGGTGAAACATAATATAGTATACACATAAAGTGGAAAACAATTATAAACATTAAATCATGTTGTGAAAAAATACATTTTAACATTGAAAAACTCACAATATATTTTTAATGTGAAATCTCATTGTTGAATGGACTCATCTTTTCATAGGACTTAATATAATTGTAATTAAATAATTATATATTTAATGAGAGGAAGGAAAACAATTCCTATCTACTGAAGAGTTTTCTCAAACTGGGATTATGGTTGACTTGGTCCCCTTTATAATTGGGCAAGTGAAGTTTGCTACATGGCCCTTTTTATACCCTGCAATTCAATCCATGAGTTACTTTTGCCCCTGAGGTTTTTTGTGGTATTAGGTGGTATACCAGTTGACAACAGTAATGCTACATAACCACAAAGTTTCACTATCAGACAACAATACATATTCCCTTTTTTCTCCTGTGGCTGCAGGTCACCTGGGTTTTGGGTTATTTAGCCCGGGCTCTGCTGTGATTGGTTCTAGGATGCAGTCTGGGTCTAGATCTGCTCCACGTGTCTCTCCTCTTCCTTGAGCCAGAAGCTACCCAAGGTATTATGTTCCCCTGGTAAGAGACAGGAGCAAGCGTGTGCACGTCCACCTGCACAGGCAGGTTTCAAGCCTCTGCTGGCACCATGTCTGCTAACTTTCCATTGACCAAAGCAAGTCACATGACCAAGCCCAGCATCAACGGGCAGAGGCATGCTCCACCCACCATGATACCTTGGCAAAGATGCAGATCTATAACACTCCTGGGGGGAAGCGAAGAATTGGCACCAATAGTTCAGTCTGACATAGTTAGCTTTCGTCTCTCTTTAAACACAATCTTATAGAGTGAAAATATTTACATTTACCTATTTTTCAATTAAGAAAGTAATATGTGTTCAATGTGGACAGTTTAGAAAATACAGAGCACCATAAAGGAAAAAGCCATAAGCCCATAATTCTACCATGCAGAAACCCTTGATGGAACTTTTGACATTTTCTTCCTCAACTAAAATTTTGGATGACTAAGAGTATTAGATCAGAGGAAAAAAACAACCAGTACCTTTTACGCAGGGCTGGCATTTAAACAACAGACCTAGTGTTCACCATGCCCATCCCTGCCTGGATTATTTTTTTTTCTTTTTTGAAGCTGATGATGTTTTATATCTTCAGTTTGCTAAATAGGCACCCAGAAGCATCGTGTAAACATTGACTGAGCTTTGGAGCCCCCTGATGAGGAATAGAAGCATTATTCAAATCATACGGATTCTTAAATCTGGGCATGACTAAGTGGTAATGTGCCTGACAGTTCACAGCAAGAAAGCTGCAGAATGAAGGGCAGAACCTCAGGATCTTGACTCCTGGCTTCTTGATATGCAAATGATTGCTCTGGGAGATATGGGGATATATGTATATGTATAGCTGATTCACTTTGTTATAAAGCAGAAACTAACACACCATTGTAAAGCAATTATACTCCAATAAAGATGTTTAAAAAAAAAAGATTGCCCTGAATCCTACTCCTGCATTCCACAGCTGTGATGTTTGTGTGTTGTAGCCCTAACACGCAGAAAATGAAGGAAGACTTCTTTTTCTTATGCAGAGAATTGTTTTTCAAAACATATTTGGGTTGTTTGGAATGTAAAACAAAGAGAAATCTTTGTATGTGTGTCACTTGCACACAGTAATAGGAAATCAACTTTGTAGACAGTATAAATTAGAACTTCTAAAACTGTTAGCATCGTTGTATTCTATCTGGGGGAAAAACTTGAGAGATTTTTCCTGCTTGTTGGGGATAGCATCTGAAAATTCAAAAAAACACATTTCAGAATGAATTTTACTTCAAGAGGGAAAGGAAAAACAAACCACACAATGCCAGAAAACATTCTTTTCTTTAAAATTAACTTGAAGGCTATTCTGTTTAAGTGCTGTGTAGAGTTTAATGGGTTTCTCATCCTAAAGGCCTCCTTAGCTTAGTGGGCAAGTCTGACAGAATTTAGATTAAAACAAATTTACCTGAAATGTAACTATGTTATAGGTAGCCTTGGTATTCAGTAAATATTGCACCTGAATACTCTCGTATATGCTCTGGATTTCTTCATGTTTGTAATACCATCAAAAGAATGCCTATGTAAAAATGGTGTGTATTAGGATAATACCACGTGCTAGAGCAAGCAAACCAAAAAACGTCTGGGGCTTAACACAGTTGTCACGTATTTCTAGCTCATGTAAGTGTTGTGGGTTATCAGGCAGCTCTCTCTCTCCTGGTGAGTTAGGGACCCGCATTCCTTCCACCTTCTCCTCTGGCTCTTCTTTATGGCCTCCACACTCTGCTTCCAGCTGGTAGAAGTGGAAAGAGAAGAAAAACTTTTCTGACTTCCTAAAAGTCCCATCCTGGAAGAGACACACTTTATTTCCATTCGCATTTGTTTGGCAAGATCCTCTCACATGGTCAGAGCCAAATTCAAGGCTGGTGCTACTGTTGGGGGAGTGCTAGGAAGTATGGTCCCTGCTGGACTGTGGCCTCTGAGTCCAGCTACACAAGAGGCAAGGGAAACATGGCATTTACAAAGTTAGGGAAGACTGAGAAATAGGTTTTAATAAAGAAATTGGGTGTGATTAGTTTTCAGTATGTTAGGTCTGAAATGCCTGTAGGGCATGTTAAATCAGAATGTCCAGGGAGGACTGTGCAGTAACAGAAGCAAGAGTCATATTTTGAGAAGGAAAGGATTGGCTTCATCTAAGAGAATAAGATGAGAACAAGAAGTTGTCATTGGATTCAGCAGTGTAAGTCACTGCAAACCTTGAGGAGGAGGGTGCTGAAGTGTGGATGGCAGCTAGAGTGAACTGGCTTAGGAGCAAACAGTAATGAAGGACCTCAAGGTAGCTGATGTGTTGATGAGAGTGTAGATAGCTCTTTTGAGAAGTTGTCCAGTTATAAGAGACTAGAGAAAATGAGAGTGAGCTGGAAGGGCATGAGGGGTCAGAGGGGACCATCGTAATGTGGGTACCAGGCAAGCATGTTTGTAAGGTGTTGAGGATGGTTCAGAAGAAAGAGATGATAACCAGAGAAGTCAAGTGCTGTGGAAGCACCTGGCAGGGTATCTGGAGCACATGTCAAACGGTCGGCCTTGGTAGGGAGAGAGGTACTTCCTTCATTGTAACAGGAGGAAGGAGGAGAAAATGGATGCAAAAGCAGGTAGTGTAGGTACATCTGTACCATGAAATACTACTCAGCAATAAAAAGGAGCAAAGTACCAATTGCCTACTGAAAAAAAAAAGAAAAAAGCACAACCTAAAAGTTGAGAACTATGTTTAATTCGGTGGACTTGCTGAGGACTTAAACCTGGGAGGCAGCCTGCCTGTCAGATAGCTCTGAGGAACTGCTGCGAAGAGGTAAGGAAGAAGCCGGGATATTTAACAGTTTTCGGAAACAACAACAACAAACACAGGTAGTAGGGACATCCAAAGATTACTGTTAGTTAAAGAAAAACACACATCTCAAGTTAATGAATTTAGCGCTTTTCTGTGTATGGGAAGATGCAAGAGTCTGGACTCAGTGAAATCATTCCTTTGATGTGCACCTTCACTATCTAGGGCCAGAATCCTGCTTTTCTCCACCCTGAATTCCCTCAGGGTACACAGTTGGGAGGCAGCTGCAGTGACTGCTGGCTTGATGGCTGCACCATCCTTTGTTTACTGATATGGCAGGTGATGCACGTGACAACCTGGGTGAATCTCCAAAGAATTAGGCTGAGTTAAAAAACAAAAACAAAACCAAAAAAACCCAAGAGGTTACATGCTGTGTAATTCCATTTCTATATCATATTCTTGAAATGACAAAATTATAGAAGTAGAGAACTGATCAGTGGTTGTCAGGACTTAAGGAGGAGGACATGGGAAGGAAGTAGGTGTGGCTATGAGCGGGCAACGTGAGGGATTCTGCAGTGGTGGAAATGTTCAGTATCTTGACTGTAGCAGTGTCATTATCGGGGTTGTGATTGTACACCATAGTTTTGTAAGATGTTACCATTGAGGGACACTGAGTAAAGGATACCTGGAGCTCTCTGCATTATTTCTTACAACTGCATGCGAACCCACAGTTACTTCAAAATAAGTTTAATTTTAAAATATTCCCTTTCCAGATCAGTGATTTTAATAAATTTTCTTTTCCTAAAAAAGCAGGTAGTTGAATTGATTTAGTGGCTTCGCTTCTCAGTGCGTTATGAGATATCTGGGTGGGCTTCGGGAGGGTTATATGGGAATTGACTAGAGAAGGAAGTCTGAAATGTTCTTAGAGAATAGGAAGGCAGACTATAAATGTAGTAGGGTTTCTTGGGAGCACTGACAGCCCATTCAAGGTCTGTGATCATGAACTGAAAGTGGAGTCAGCGTACGTGTTTGAGGGAAATGTTAAGACACCAGGGAAATTTGTGAACTGGGAACGTCAGTTCCACAGAATATAGCAGAGGGACCTGGTCCAGGGTCACTCAGGAGAGCCATGGGGAGGGTGGAGCTGAGCTGTGTAAGAGTCAGGGGGTTTTGGTGCCCAGCGTGGGATTCTCCAGGGGCAGAGCCAAAGCCCATGGGAGCTGGGAAGTGTGGTGGGACTGTGGACCGAGCAGTGGGTGGGCTGTTCGACTTAACCAGCCCATGAAGGATGACGGATATGTTCATATTTTGAAATCTGGCAAGTTTTAAAACTTTTAAAGGGTAAAGGTCTTTACAGTTGTTGTAAAGACAATGATGCTCTCAATTTGGATTCTTGGCTTTTGGCCAACAGGAAAAAGAACCTAGATAATTCACACTTAGGGTTTTACTGGCTTAAAAACATCTGGCTTCTATTTGTTTTACTATTTCTCAATACTTACAAATTTTCTATGCTGAGGGCATATAACTTGGGGCAGGAATTCTTTTACGTGGCTTTAGTCTTCTGTTTTAGAACTTGTAACATTGTGTACTTCCTCCACAGTGGTTTATGAGTCTGGAGAGTGTCTCTACCTATTTTTTCTGAGTCACCAAGCGATCAAGAGGCAAATCCATTAGCATCTTCTTTCTGGTGAGGGTGCATGATTTTAAGTAGCCTTTAAAACCACTTGCTGTCTTCACTGTTCCTATGTCAGCTTAAGTCTGGATATTTTGTTTGCTATCTAGGTGTTCTAATTAGAAGATGGCAATGTAGATGTATTTTGTGTTTGTAGTATCTCCTTGTCAGGGTAGGAAGATCTCCTGAGACTCCGCCTTAATGGGACATGCAGCTGCTAGCCAGCTCCTTTGGCAGATGCTGCCTCCCAGTGGCTGTCTGTCCGGGGGCCCTCTGCTGTAGCTCATCGCCCATGCAGATGGCTTACCCATGAGTCATTGCTCCCACTGACGGGGGAGCATCACTTGGTGGTTCCCAGGCCCCTGGTCACCTGCTGCTTGGGAATTGCCAAGTGGCCACCTTGTTCAGAAGCGGGCTGCAGAGTCCTATTTGAAGCTCAGATCTCTCCTTCAGACATTTGGCGCCAATGAAAGCATCCCAGGAGGTGATGTCAGGCGTGAGAGGGGAATCAAGGAAAGAGTCTAAATGAAGACATGAGGACTCGAATGTGCTGCTCTTATACCGAGAGTCAGATGAGAGACTGGGCTGTTTGCTTTGATGTGTGCATGAGCTCCAGAGAACGCTGGGAGCCGTGCTACATCCACGAGTCCGGCTCTTCAGAAATCTGTTTTTCAGTTCTGTACCAGATAGAGTTTGAAGGACTTAAAATTAGTCCTGAGTGTTAATTAAGAAGATGTTGTTGCTGGAAGACCTGATTTAAGTTTCTTGAAGCGCCTTCTGTGAGGCAAAAGGTAACTTGGGCCTTAAATCATTGTGACACAGAATTTCAAGATTGCTAGGGTAGGAACATCAGTTGCATACTGAGAAACAGCAAGACCATTATCACCTGCAAAATAAGTTGGCCTTCTTGACCTTAGGCTGGCTATGTTGGATGTGATCAAACCCAGTGACTGAAATTCTCCCAAGTACCCCAAAGAAGAGAGTGTCTAGTGGTCATTTAAAGTTTTTGCTGGCATTATTTTGACGGTTGTATGTGTCCAAATGTATAAGGAAGTTCTCTATACCGATTAGGCTAAAGAAGCAACTTAATAGAAACAAACCAAAGATGTATGGAATATTAGGATCCCCAAAACAGTTTTCCTCTCTCCCAGTGTTCTCTCTCTGTTTCTCTTTCTCTCTGTCTCTCCCCCTTATTTCTTGTGTTCTAGGGTGATTCTGTAAATAATGGACTTCTGTTATTCCTGATTGGAAAAAACTGAGTTTATTGAATCCATATCTCAAAAATTTGTTTGTTCTTAAAATTTTATTTAGAATAGAAAACTGATTTCAGGTTTTTTTTAAAGCATTTTATCAAGGGGTTACATTTTTTTAAGGAGCATAATCGTTTTCCTTCTTTTCTCCCCAGTTTTTTCCTAGGACTTGCCTGAAAATCTGTTTAATGCTGATAGGATAGACCGAGGCCTGGGTATGGCAGGAGGTGGTTTTCCTCTCCTTCATGCGTTGTGTACTTGTAGGTTCTGAAAAGCATGCTGATTCCAAGCTTGTCTTCTCAGTTTTGTATATGTATCTTCTTTAAGAGATGCCGTGGTCTTAGATCCCCGTGACTCTTCAGCATAAATGAGAAAGCCACAAAAGTTGAATTGATTGTATTACAGTTAAGAATATGAAACATGAATTTAAATAATTGGAAATTAGTATCAACTATTAAATCCCACCTATAGTGCTCTTTGAGTTATTGGGGAAGGGGAGGTAAGGTCGGGGAAGGCAAGGAAGATGGTGGGTGCTGCCGTTTCCTGCCACACTGGAACCCACGTAGGAAGTTGGACGTAGGTAGCCGGCTCTCGTGGTGACATTTTCTTATATACAATCCAACTGCAGTGCAGCTGCACAGAGGTGCATGTGGGTGCTGACTGCACATGTACTGGAATCAGTACATTGGACCACACATACGTCCTCCGGAAAACAGTGACTGGGGGGGATGCAGAGCCGAAGGAGAATGGAATACCTGGGTTACACTGAATGGGCTTTAAAGATGGGAAAGCAAGTGACTTGTCTGGGTGGGGATAGCGTCTCGACAACTCCTGTACCGATTTTTCGAGGTGTAATGAGAAGGGCCTGAGGTGGGGATCTGAGGCCCAGATTCTTGTCCCACGTCAACCGCTAAGTAGCTATGCCTTCATTTCTGATTCTCAGTTTCCTCATTTGTAAAATGAGTGCGTTGGACCAGATACTCTCAAGGTCGCTTTGACCTTGCATAGTGAATACTTATAGCTACCAAGATGAGGGATGGGGGAGTCTTTGCAGAGACTGGTTTTCCTTCATTTTCTCCCTTTATACTTACATCCTTTCTCCACTGTTGAGCAAGGAAGCCCACCTTCTCCCCTGGAGGAGCCTTGCAGTGACGTCCTGTCCTCTGAAACTGAGCACACCAGGCCATCCATCTCTTGTTTAAAACTCATTTTCAGGGGCTAATCAAAGATCAGGAATGTAGACTTTTTTTTTTTTAACTTCCTGGATGGAAACCGAAAATGAAGCTGACTTTTTGTCATCTCGGCAGGAAAAAAGAGTAGGCAAAGAAATGCAAATGCCACCAACCGGGATGTTTAAAGATTGGTAAAAATTAGTGTTTCTGCTGTATTAATGACTCCGGTGGTGGTAGCCTGCATTTGTCATTGTCATGTTCCATTGTCATTCAAGTACTTAATCAATGCATATTGTCAGGGCTAAATTTATTTTCTTGAGTCTGCCTAGCCAGATCATTTCTCTGTTTTTTGACAGTACTGTCTCAGGCCCCTGCATCCCAACGGGGCCTGAAGGGAGAGCTGAAAGTAAGTCCCCTCCTTGCTTTTTAACTCCTTGTTGACTTGATCCCTGGTGGGTAAAACCTTTACAAAGAGAGAATGGTACCATTTAAATATGTTTCCCTTTTTCTGAATAAGAATACAGGTGGAGTCATGACCACTGTGTAAATTATTAACACTGCACCAAGTTAGACTTGAGTAAGAATTTTGCCTAAGGTACCTTAGTTCCCAGTTTCCAAGTCCCTGCAAAGGAGAGGCATGTATGCATGTAAAGTGTATACATGGACTTTGATCATGTGTTCACATGTATGCGTGCACACACAGCATTGCACCCTCAGTTTTTATTTAGTGTTCCATAATGTAGGAGCCGCCCGCAGTTTTGCCCTAAATTACTCTAGACGACAGTGAGAATTATGTATGTCATTGCCCTTTTATTCAAACCTCCGAAACAAATTTCTCTGAGCTCAAAATGAGGAAAAAGAGGTTGTGTGGTCTGACAAATTTGAATTCTTTCTTTTATTAAGTAATGAGAGCTGGCTATCCCACTGTGTTTCTGTCTTTGCTTTGTTTGCTAGGAGTCTCAGTGCAAAGCATTTTTGTTGTTGTTTTGTTTTTACTCCATTTTACTAGCTTTTGGCTGCACTGGTATGTATAAATAATATAAAAATGATAGTAGGTGATACATGCACAAACCCAGAGCAATGAGACCCCCATGTTCGGTGTACAAAACAACGAGATGAAGCTCATGATTCTTTGCTACATTCACATTCCATCTCAGACCCCTTCACATCACTTCCACAGCTATACTTTCACTCTCTCCTTCCTGCTACTATCTTACATTGTCCTCTTCTTCCAGGATGGATCACTTTTAACTTCCTATTATTTGTGGACCTATCATCCCTTTTACTACTTTATAAATTCCTTGAAGACCTTTTCCTTGAACCCTCAAAGCAAAGCCTCCTGCATTGCCAATCCTAAGCGCTCAGTGAATTGGGTCGCCAGATAAAATACATGACACTAAGTTAAATGTTAATTTCAGAGAGACTGGTAATAATATTTTTAGCATTGACGTGTACAATGTAATATTTGTGGTATACATAATCCAGTTTATTTGCATTCCAGTTTATTTAGGCATCCTGTAGTTCTGTGAAATCTGGCAACTCTGTCAGTAACTACAGGAAGGGTTCTGTACTGAGGCTTTATCAGACGTGTTGTCTCGTAAGTACATGCATGGCACGAGGGGCAAGTGGCTAGGGCTCTTACACACAGACATTAGTACACTATCCTTTCTCATGCTCCCCGCCCTCCACCCCTTTACCTGCAGTCACCTTGGAGACAGGACCAGCTTTGTGGACAACCATAAGCAGATCTGACGTATGATACTCTTTGGTGTGTGTTAAGTCTGTGTGTATATGCCCACTGCCATTCTTTCAACGGTTACAGTGCTCTCGGTGGATTCAAATAGTAGGAGATTAACTGCATTTAATAAATGGCTAGAAGAAAATGATCACGCTCTCGATCTTGAGAGATGACTATTTGGAGGATGATTGGAACAACCCAATAGCTACCTGCCCCCTACCTGGGCGCCAGAGCACATTGATTTCTTCATAAGCATGACTGAATTCCCTAAAAGGGAATGTTAAGTAACCTAGTGATACTGTTACTTTAAGACATGAGGCACTGATCCTGGAGTTCAAAGCTACTTAATGTCATCTGAACTTTCAGAAGAAGTCAGGGGCTACATAAGAGACCAGAAATGGAAAGGTTGAATTCCAACCCTACACTGGTCATTAATTTCCAAGCAGTGCTTGAGGCAATCATGATGCTAATCTTGGCTTAAAATTTTCTCTGCTTAAAAACAAGGACAATGTTATGTTTTGCAAGGCACTTAGTGATTTGTTAGAACTTAATTCAAGGCATAGGGTTATAGTTTGGATAACAGTGGCTCCTAGATCCTATTGCTTTTAAACCAGGTAGAGTGGACATTAACTTTCCTAGTAACGGTTATACAGTCCTTGATTGAGATCTCCCACCCCAGAAATAGGGCATTTTAATAGATTGCCATTTGGAGGTGCTGGAGGAGATCTACTATGCAGTATTTTGGGGAAAAAATTGTATAGGTTTGTTCTAGATTTCCTGTTTATTCATTAATCAGTATCAACAAAGATTTCTTAAGACAAAAATAGTATGTTCTTTAGGGGGCACACATAGACATTACGGAAGAAGAATTGGAATCTGTTTGGAACAAAAGCTAACATGAAACTAGAAACTATTCCAAAGAGATATATATGGAAATACACCATTAAGTGAATTAGATTGTACATAGACATTTCCTTGTAATAAAACTAGAGAACTTGTTAGGAAATTTGGACTTGTCTGGAAATTTCTGCTTCGACTGTCATATGGAGTTTATTTTATGCCCCTGTGGCTGCCTTTGTTCTTTTCGTTTCTCTTGGAAAGCTCCTGATCCCCAATTCTTCCTTGGCCTCTGTCCTAACTGTTTAGATGTAGGGCAGTTGTCAGAAATGTTTAGCATCTCAGGATGCCAATGACATTTGGGTGTGTCAATCAAAGCATCTTAGTGGGCAAAAGAATGTTACTGAGTAGGATTCATAATTTCTTCAAAAAGTAAGATACTAAATACAAATTGTCCTCACACGTACTCAGGTTAAACAGTTGGCCTTGGATATGCACAGTGTTTTGTGGCGGTGTCAGACTCTTTTGGAGATGGGTTTTAGAAGAGAAAATCAAAACCAGGAGAAGTGATATGAGGTTCTTGTATCAAGTTTAAGGCCGCTGAGCCTTTTTTCACTATTGCTATGGTTACAAAACAAACAACTGAACCACATTTGAACATTCTAGGCAATGGGGAACTAAACAAAAATGAAAAAATCCGAACCCTGGGAGAAATATAAATGAGAGACAGAGTGGAGAGTTAATATGCACCGGCATAAGTATGTGATCCTGTAAACTGTCAGGAGCTTCTGTGTGCGGGCTGTGATGTGGGGCTACAAAGACAGATGAGGTACGGTCCCAGCTGACACTGAGTTTGCAATGTAGAAAAGCATATTATGTACAGAAATAGATGGCACCCTATACACAGGCAGCCGCATAGAAGCAGGTGATTAATGGGGGGGAAGGTAAGGCTAGTAACGCCCCTGGTTGTAGATTCAATGCCAATGATGCCAGAATGGGTAAAGCATCCTGGAAGGGACCTGAGCCACCACGGAACACACACTATGTGTTCAACACTGTGCTGGGCACTTGGTGTGTGTTAGCTAAGATCATCATCACTAGAGGTCTAGACATGGAAGCTCAGAGAGGGAAGGTAATTTATCAAGGGTTTCGCAGCTAATAGATGGTGAAACCAGGGTGCAAATCCCTGTCTGACTGGTTTCCCACTCTGTGCTCTTGAGTCCACTTGGTGAATGGAATGAGAGCCTCTTACCCCGAAGGGCCCTGAGCTGGAGAGTATTTGATCCAGCCTGAGAACGATATCGAGGAGGAGTGCTCTTGCCAGGAAGAGTTGTTTAGCAAGGGAAAGTAGGGGGGATAATAAGTCATTGTTTATTGTGGGCCTTCTATTTGCCAGATGGTATGACAAGCCCCTGTGTACATTCTAGATTGTCCTCACCGTCGCCCCAGGAGGTTGGTCAATCATGTCCATTTTTACAGAGCATTTATGGGAAACTGAGGCTTAAGAGGTTAACAGGGTCACAGAGCTACTACATGGTAGTAGTCAGGCTTTGAATTTTAGATTTGAGTCTCGTGACTGAGGCCAAATGGTAATGGATTTGGATCCAACAGTTTCATTTCATGAGTTTAAAAATTGAACGTACGGTTGACCCTTGAACAACAAGGTGGTTGGGGAGGCCAACCCTCTGTGAAGTCAAAAATCCGCAAACAACTTAAAGCCAGCCCTTGCTATCCATGGTTCCTCCACATCCATGGTTCCATGTCTGCGGATTCAACCCTTCCGGATCGTGTAGTACTGGAGTATTGACCATTGAAAAAACTCCACAAATAAGTGGACCTGCGCAGTTCAAGCCTGTGTTGTTCAAGGGTCAGCTGTCTTTCCAGGATCCACAGGGGGCAGCCAACATGTTAGGATAGAATGACATTTTGGAAAGGGTTGGACTAACTGGGTTGAGCAGCCAGATTATGACAGGGGAGGAGGAGATGACTCTTACTCGCGTGATGATTATTTTGAAGAGAGCAAGATACGGGTCCTCCGGGAGGGTTTAGAAAGGTGTAGAGAATGCAGATGGGGGTGAGGAAGGAGAAAGAGGAAGAGAGCAGAGGAGCTGACAGGTAGTTTAACAGCTGCTCCACATATCCGCAAAATGACTCTGAGAAAAAATGGTTCTATTTATTTGCCGTTTCCTTCCATATATCTTCCCAACAGCATTCATCAATACCTGTCATTTCCCAGGGGGTTTAGACATGTCTAGCAATTCTTTCTGCTGAATTATGTTTCAAGACAAGGATGGAGGGAGGCGAGATTGCAGATGTTCGCTCTGACCTGTGCCTGGCGTCGCTTAGACACCGTCCCCACCCAGCTCCCGGGTGCCCTAACTCACACGTTCTAGGCGATGCTGCTTGGTGTCAGATTCTTGTTACCATGTTCTCATTAGAGTAGCTCTACTTAATACTTCCTTAAAGATCAATTTTAAGTTGTCACATTAGCCTTTGGTCTGTACAGCTAGAGCTTAGAGCCAAACCATTCTGTATTTTTTGATAAGAATTTTAAATCCATACAGTCACCCCTTGAAGGGAGACTACCTTGGTGGTCTAGGTGCAAGAGGGACTTGCTGGCGAGGGCTGGGTCTCATAGCAGAATGGGAGAAGTTGCTGGGTGTTGGTATACCGAAAGGCGGCAGTGCACGTACTAAAAGTAATAGGAACACTGACGCTTACTAAGCTCTGTTTCGTGTATTAACTCATATGATCCTAGTATCTTCCCTTGTTAGAATTTGGTAATCTTGGTAGGTGAGAAGAAATATTTCTGCTTTAAGAACAAGTTAAGGGAAAAGAAAAGAGAGGCCAAATATATTTCTCTGTACGTGTGGATTTGAATCGTTTCCGTTTAAAAGTAGACTGCGTGTTGCCATTTTTGCCCTCTTGCCATTCGATGGCAAGGGTAACAGGGTGGCTCTCTGTAATTGAGGGTAAAGAGACCACTACACCGTTGAGTCATCTTGGCACATTTCACTCTGAATGTTGCTTCTGATTTAAAGCTGCAGTTGACAGTGGCAGCGGCAGCTTGAGATGCCGCCCCATAGCCTTGCGGTCTGTCCAGCGGCTTTGATTTCTGCACGGTAGACATGTTTGTTCTGGTATTTTCCGCAGCCCCTAGCTCTCTCACGGTATGGAGTTGGGCTTTAGAGACTTTGTGAAATAATTGTCATGGACCCAGTCAGTCTGGGCTTGCCCTAAACTGTTAGCATCTGCTATTTGCTCTGCTTGCTACAAGCTTCCTTCTGAAGCATCCCCCTACCTTTGTCCCACCCTTTCAAGCACCCTCCTAACGTTGTCCTCAGGCCCTTGTGGTTAGTAATATTGCCTTGCCGTTCTATGTTAAATATAGAATGCTGCTGATAATATTCTAAGAAATTGTGAAATTGGGTATCTCTGGTGGAGTTGAGTCTAGCAGCAAAACAGTTTAGAGACTGCTGCATTGGGCGATTAATTTGATTCAGACCTTGATACCCCATTGGTGTCACTGTGCTCTGACAGCCAACCTCCCTAAAGGCATGTGTCCTCTCTCCATTCATCTTTCAGTTTCCTTGTCAGTTGGAGGTCCCTGGCTAGTAGGCAGTGATGCCTTCAAGGACATGGGGTCAAGCCTACGCTTTGGACTTTTCTTGTGTGAGTCAACACACACCACTTTTTCTTTTAAGGCTAGAATAGCAGCTCAATATAGGAGTCAGTGAACTTCAGCTCTCCCTGGTCACAAAACCTGTTGGTTTCTCAAATTATATTTATTTATGCCATTAAGAAGAGCGATTTAGCAGCATTGTCGATGCTGTCTAGGTATAGTTATTCTTTTGCAGTGGGGACAAGAAATTGGAAGTCAGTCACCCATGTGAGAGGGAAGATGAAAGGAACCGTGTCTCTGTGTTGTGGTAGCACAGCTGAAGATGAATAAAGGGAGGCTGTAATTGCCTGTGAGCACGACAGTCACTATGATGCGGGAACTGATGTTTAGAGTTGAGCAATGGGGCATGAAAGAGGAAAATCTTCATGATGATGGCGCACACTGTAGGTTGATGGCTGCTGACTCATGGATTCTGCCTGGATTCTGCCAGTGACTTATCATGGTCTTTAAGCTTTCTCCATTTTGAAAGTTTGGAGGGGACTTGAAAAACTCAGTTCCTCTGACTTGTGAATGATTTGGAGGGCTTAAGTATAATTTGAGTATAATTTGTGAGAGCAGGTGCTGATGTAGTTCACTGTGGATACCTCCTTTGGACAACAAAAAGGACTCCCTCATTTTTTCCTATAGAAGGTATGGTGGTTTTGGCTAAGCAAGGGAGGGTATGTGTGTGTGTGTGTGTGTGTGTGTGTGTGTGTGAAAATATACATAACAAAATTTACTATTTTAACCATTTGTACTTTATTGTATTTTAAGTATACAATTCAGTGGCATTAAGTACATTCGTATTGTTGTGTAACCATCACCATTATCCACCTCCAGAACTTTTTCATCATCTCAAACTGAAACTCTGTACCCATTAAACAATAATGCCTCATTCCCCCCTCTCCCCAGCCCTCCAGTAACCACTGTTAAATTTTCTATCTCAATGAATTTGACTATTCCAGGAACCTCATATAAGTGGAGTCATATGACACGTGTTCTTTTGCGTCTGGCTTATTTCACTTAGTACTTCTTCAAGGAGGTTCGTCTGTGTGTCAATTTCCTTCCTTTCAAAGGCTGAATCATATTCCATTGGTTTGTATACGCCACATTTTGTTTATGTATTCATCCATCAGTGGACATTAGGGTTGTTTTCACCTTTGGACTATTGTGAATAATGCTGCTATGAACATGGGTATACAAATATCTGTTCGAATCCCTGCTTTCACTTTTTTTGTGTATATACCCAAAAGTGGAATTAAGCAAGGGAGGTTTTAGTAGGCAGTGGGGAAGGTAAAGTGGTGGGAATGGCCCTCCTCCCGCTTTAGTGGTGGATGTGAACTTTCTGGGGGCTGCTGTGAGAGCTTCAGTAGATGCTCAGGTCAGCAGCAGCCTGGTAGCCCAAAGGTAAAGCTAACAGATGAGAGAGAAAGCATGTATCTCACATTTGAAGATCTCTTTATGGAGGTCTTGCTTCTTGTTATTTTGAAATTCAGGATGAAAACGAAGGAAAACCCATTCCAGGAAAAAGACCATATGTACCCTAGGTAGACCAAGGCACGAGCTGAGTCTTAGTAATCTACTTATTGTCATATATAAATGGCTGGAGATATTTCTACTTATTCTGTTAAGTAGAGGCCCTGTGACCAAAAGAGAAACAATAACCAGTATAAAAAGCCCATTCCAATAACCCATAGCTCTGTGGTTGAAGCTTGACAAATTCTTGTTTCACTCTGGCCAACAGATTTCAGCTTTAATATGGACCTCTATTTATTGCCTTTAAATTTCTAGTTATGTCAGTAGATAGCCTCTAATAAATGTTTTAATAAGCATATTGGAATTTTAGCAATGTGTTTCCCAAAGAACACAGAGCTGATCAAATTTCCAGTTGTAACAGAAAGCTCGATGTGGTATTAAAATAGAGCAGCCAGATTGCTAGGCAAGCTCACCTCTCCTACAACAAAGAGGCAATAGTATTGTCCATTAATTTCCACCCTGTGCAGCTGAATAATGCAGTTGACAGACGCTAATTTTCTTAAATTGTAGGCAGCAAATGATGCATGAATATAGCAGCAACATACTTTTTAGAGGCTGTTGGTAGTCATCAGAAAGTGAATTTGTGTAAAGTTTGATGTAATCACTACCAACTATGGCACACTGCTAATGTCTTCTAATGACTGCCTTAAATCCATCTGTTGTCCTCTTTTCCCTATTAACACTAATGGGGGTCCAGGCAGGAATAAAACATCCCATGTGTTGTGCTAACAGACCCTCTAATTTGTAACATTCATATGATTCCTACAGACGAGACTTGTGCAAGAATAACGACATCTAAAATCTAACCCATGACAGGATGATAAACATTTCATTACATATGTATATAAACGCTTCCTAATTTTATTGTTTGTTCCAAATAATTAACAGAGTTTTATTTCTTGCTCACCTTGTCATCCCTCATGTGTTGCATATCTCTTTGTGTTTATTTTTTTAAGTTTATATGTATTGAATGCCCATTGTATGATGTATTTTCTTTTTTAATCTTAGAACCTCTCCATAGGTTTACCCCTATTTTACAGCTGAGGAACACGAGGCTTGGAGAAGTTCATGAATAAGTGATGGAATCAGTTTGGGGGGTCAGAATAGGCACTCAGCAATATGACTCTGTGTCACCCCTAACTAGAGCAATTATTTTTACCATTATTGGCAAGGAGCTTTATGTCTTGTATGAAGGTTTGAAGACATATAAGATAAGTATATGGGCTAAGTTCAAAAGTTAGTTCAGACTTAGTTCAAAAACTGATCTGTTAATGAACATGAGTTAGGGTGTATTGAAGTAACAAAAAAATGGAAGGCTGACCAAGTCTCTCCTTGACCAAACCCTCACCAGGCTCCTCGGAGCCCTCTCTCTCAATTAGGCCCCCCAACCTTGGCCTACAAAGACTCGAACAAACACTAACAGTCTCTAACAGCTCAAGGCCACATCCTTAGGATAACCCTGATCCCCTTAAAGTGCCTGCCTCAGAAAACTCCAGGCTACCAAAAAATTTTACTATTTGTTCATGCCAACAGATAGGGCCTCTGTCTCCCAGTCTCTGTGGAAAGGTAGAATCCAAACTTCGGTCCTTGCCAGCTAGCCCACAGAGCTGGCCTGATCGCAGTTACACTGGCTAACCCTTCCTGTTTTTCACCTCCCTGGCGTGACCCAGCCCTCACTTGCTGCCTGCCCTACTCCCTCATTCTCCTGTTAAAACACCCTGTTACTTCTGTACCAATTGAAGATGAGTAGAGTCCATGCTGGACTCTTTCTCCCTATTGCAGTGGTTATTACTGATTAAAATCTGTCCTTACCACTTTAAGTAGTGTCTGACTTTGTTTATCTTCGACCAGGCACACCTATGGTCTTGTTACCGAGATTAGACTTACACATGAGATAGCAACAAATAAAACGTATGTGGCCTTGAGAGAGTAGCACTGACATATATACACTACCAAATGTAAAATAGATAGCTAGTGGGAAGCAGCCGCATAGCACAGGGAGATCAGCTTGGTGCTTTGTGACCACCTAGAGGGGTGGGATAGGGAGGGTGGGAGAGAGGCGCAAGAGGGAGGGGATATGGGGATGTATGCTGATTCACTTTGTTATACAGCAGAAACTAACACAACATTGTAAAGCAATTATACTCCAGTAAAGATGTTTTTAAAAAACCAAAAACGTATGTGGCCGAGTTAGACTGGGTGATTTTAGAGAAGACGGCATACTTGTCCCATTGGCCATGGTCTCGGCTTGCTTGAAAGTGCTCTGTGAGATCTAACAAAACTGAAAGGTTCAAAGTGTGGTTTGGCGCATATGGAGAGAAGAGAAGGGATGTGGCTCTGGTTCCTTGAGTCCCCTCCCCCAGTGCTTGTTCTGGGTCTGTCCGGAGTCTGGCTTCCTACTTGAAGCATGCCCTGGCTCATCGAGCAACGATGCTAGCATACACAGGGGTCGCCTGCACTGAGGGTTTATTCAGGGCTGTCCCTGCTTTTGTTCTGCCCTCCCACCGGCTTCGGAAAGGGGGCATCTACCAGTCACAGCTGTTGTGACTTTTATGTTGGGACCAGGATGAGGGTTCTCGTGGTTCCCTTTTGCTCCCATTCTCCGTGGAACCTCTTCCCTGGTTCCATGCTTCCCCAGCCCAGACCCCTCCCTGATGCGGCCTGAGGAGCTACCATTTTGAGGAGTGGAGGGAATGTGCTCCTGGCTAGTTTGCCATGTTAGATTATGGAGCACATTTTTTTGATAGGAATCATTAAAAGCAATATTATATAATATCACATACAGAAATTAATACAGAATAATTTAGTCCCAACCTCAAATACCTGCCAGCCAGCTTTATCAAAGCTTAATATTTGCCACATCCTTCAGATATATTAAAAAAATTAATACTGAATTTATTAAAACTACAAGTGAAGGGACTTCCCTGGTGGTGCAGTGGTTAAGAATCCACCTGCCAATGCAGGGGACACGGGTTCAAGCCCTGGTCCGGGAAGATCCCACATGCTGCGGAGCAACTAAGCCCGTGTGCCACAACTACTGAGCCTGCGCTCTAGAGCCCGCGAGCCACAACTACTGAAGACCACGAGCCACAACTACTGAAGCCCGCACGCCTAGAGCCCGTGCTCTGCAACAAGAGAAGCCACCACAACGAAGAGTAGCCCCCACTCGCCGCAACTAGAGAAAGCAACGAAGACCCAATGCAGCCAAAAATAAATTAAAAAAAAAAAAAAAAAAGAAAACTACAAGTGAAAACGTAATACTTTAAACTTTTAAGTTCAACTAATAGATCCCATTATTTCCTGTAGGTAACTTTTTAAACAATAAAATATTACAGCAATACTCCTCCCTGGACGTATTCCCCATTTTCCCTGCTAGAGATAACGACAATTCTGAATTTGCTATTTCCTTTCCACAAAGAAATACTAGTCTTTATTTTAATCCTAGTCATTATTTTTTTCTTTCTTTCTTTTATGATCTGGTCTAAGAACCCATTACCATGTTTTATATCATTGCTGTGGTGGTGGTGGTGGTCAGGATGCATCAATGGAACTGTAAAGTTCTCAGGATAACGTGAAGAGTCATAGTGTATTGACTGCTTTCCATGTCCCAGGTTGAGTGCCTTAAGTGCATTATCTCATTTAATCCTATCTGCTACCATTTCCTATCTTTTCAGACAATTTTCTGAAAATAATTTTTATTTGAAAAATTATTTTTCCAGTAGTATGTAAAATACATATTATTTACTTTAAAATATAGAATTATCCTGTCTTATAACTTGTTTTTTCACCTAAGCATATGTGATGAATATTTTCCTGTGGTGGGATCTGGGTTTCAGAGTAAGAGTCCTGGTTTTGCCCACTTATTAGCTGTGTGCCCTTGTCTAATCATGTAACCTCTCTGGGCTTTAACGTGGAGGTAATATTACTTAGCACCCAAAAGCGTGGTTAAGATGTTGCAGTGCCTGGCATATAGTAAGTCCTCAATGTATTTTAGCTATTATAGTATACTACAAATGAAATTTAAGAAAATCATCTGTTCAGTTTTACTGTTCCTGTTTAGACTTGATCAGGTATTAATCAAATAGTGTACTTTAACTGCATGTCAGTCAACAAACATTTTTTGAGCACTTACTGAGTTCCAGGCATTATGCCAGGTCCTAGGGGTACAGAAATAAATACCTATTTTTTCATCTCAGGGGGATTATAGGGTTATAGTCTAATAATTATTTTCTACTAAAAGAATAAAAAAAGTGACTTACAGAATTCTGTAGTGAATTAAAATGTTAGCCCTTCAAATTTTTCCATGATTATATTAAATTCTAGTGTTTTTGTTTCTACCCCAAGTTTTCTTTAAAACGAAGCATCTGGGGCAGAGCAGTGGTGAGGCCAGAGTAGATTCATTCCATTATATAAATCTTGACATCATGTAGCTTCTATACCTCCTATCAGGCCTTTTCTGAAACGTGAACCAAAAAATATATAAAATATAAAATATAGGGAAAGACACAGGAGGGACCGGGGTGGAGGTGGGGGAAACCCTACTGATTCTGATGACTGGAGGTTGGTATATTTTTAACAAGTAATGTTTTTTCAAATAGTGGGAGTTATTTCTATGTTAAAGAAATCATTTATTCATGTACTACTGATGTTGGCATTCCTAAATGCAGTCTGTGGTCTTCCTGTCCTTCTTTAGTAATGTCCTGCTTTGGGGTCTAAAGGGGGCTGATTTACCCAAACCCCTGTTAGTCCAGCTTTTAGTTAATGTTTCAAAATAAGGCAAAGAAAAGAATTTTTTAAATTCTAGACTTTAAATGTAATACATCCTGCACATAAAAATATATATGAGTGGTTCAAGATGGTGACTGGAACCACAGAGGGTAATTATACTTAAGTTTTCAGTGATAGCATTTATGCTTCAATTAATTGGTATTTGCTGTATTTATCTGCTAGGAAGATATCACAATCTATTATGTGGAGTTGTGGCGGGCAGGTGACAAAAATAAGTATGATCCCATTTTTGCAAGAAAATACAGGTTACAGAAAGAAAGTCTGGCAGAAAAATTACTGAAATGTTGATAGTGGTTTTCCCTGGTATGATTATAGGTGATCTTCAAAAATATATATATTTACATTTACTACTTGAGAGTGAAGGGAAACCAAACCCAAGCAAAAAAGATACTTGTCATTTTTACTGCTGTTACGGCTAAATAGCTAACATGTACTGAGTGCTTCACCTAAAAAACCCCCTAATCCCCTCAACAACTTGACATAGTCAATCCTATGCTCTCCATTTTAGAGATGGAAACACCAAGGCCAAGAGAGGTTGACTCACTTCCTTCCCCATATCACTGAGCTACAGGTCAAGATCTCAAAAGCAGATCTAGTTTTCTCTAGAGTCTGTGCTTTCACTATATAATAAGAGAGTAAAAGAACAATTTTGGCAAAATAAGACATATTTTTCCTTTGCAATTCAAATACACATCTTTGAAAGCACTTAGAGCATTAGACCTCTTTTTTTTTTTTTTTTAGTTTTTCATTTATTTTTCTTTTTATTTTTTTTTAAACATCTTTATTGAAGTATAATTGCCTTACAATGGTGTGTTAGCTTCTGCTTTATAACAAAGTGAATCAGTTATACATATACAATATGTTCCCATTTCTCTTCCCTCTTGCATCTCCCTCCCTCCCACCCTCCCCATCCCACCCCTCTAGGTGGTCACAAAGCACCGAGCTGATCTCCCTGTGCTATGCGGCTGCTTCCCACTAGTTATCTATTTTACATTTGGTAGTGTATATATGTCCATGACACTCTCTTACCCTGTCACATCTCACCCCACCCCCTCCCCATATCCTCAAGTCCATTCTCTAGTAGGTCTGTGTCTTTATTCCCGTCTTGCCACTAGGTTCTTCATGGCCTTTTTTTTGTTTTTTTTTTTTTTCCCTTAGATTCCGTATATATGTGTTAGCATACTGTATTTGTTTTTCTCTTTCTGACTTACTTCACTCTGTATGACAGACTCTAACTCCATCCACCTCATTACAAATACCTCCATTTCATTTCTTTTTATGGCTGAGTAATATTCCATTGTATATATGTGCCACATCTTCTTTATCCATTCATCTGTCGATGGACATTTAGGTTGCTTCCATGTCCTGGCTATTGTACATAGAGCTGCAATGAACATTTTGGTACATGACTCTTTTTGACCTATGGTTTTCTCAGGGTATATGCCCAGTAGTGGGATTGCTGGGTCGTACGGTAGTTCTATTTGTAGTTTTTTCAGGAACCTCCATACTGTTCTCCATAGTGGCTGTATCAATTTACATTCCCACCAACAGTGCAAGAGTGTTCCCTTTCCTCCACACCCTCTCCAGCATTTATTGTTTCTAGATTTTTTGATGATGGCCATTCTGACCGGTGTGAGATGATATCTCATTGTAGTTTTGATTTGCATTTCTCTAATGATTAATGATGTTGAGCATTCTTTCATGTGTCTGTAGGCCATCTGTATATCTTCTTTGGAGAAATGTCTATTTAGGTCTTCTGCCCATTTTTGGATTGGGTTGTTTGTTTTTTTGTTATTGAGCTGCATGAGCTGCTTGTAAATCTTGGAGATTAATCCTTTGTCAGTTGCTTCATTTGCAAATATTTTCTCCCATTCTGATGGTTGTCTTTTGGTCTTGTTTATGGTTTCCTTTGCTGTGCAAAAGCTTTTAAGTTTCATTAGGTCCCATTTGTTTATTTGTGTTCTTATTTCCATTTCTCTGGGAGCTGGGTCAAAAAGAATCTTGCTGTGATGTATGTCATAGAGTGTTCTGCCTATG
The DNA here is from genome assembly GCF_028021215.1 of Eschrichtius robustus. Classification (NCBI taxonomy): domain Eukaryota; kingdom Metazoa; phylum Chordata; class Mammalia; order Artiodactyla; family Eschrichtiidae; genus Eschrichtius; species Eschrichtius robustus. The sequence continues at coordinate 52,905,133 of NC_090825.1, forward strand.
TTTTCCTCTAAGAGTTTGATAGTGTCTGCCCTTACACTTATAGACCTCTTTTTTTAAAAAAATTTTATTTATTTATTTGGTTGTGCCAGGTCTTAGTTGCAGCTTGTGGGTTCCTTAGTTGTGGCACTCAGGCTCCTTAGTTGTGGCACGCAAACTCTTAGTTGCATGTAAGATCTAGTTCCCTGACCAGGGATGGAAACTGGGCCCCCTGCATTGGGAGCACGGAGTCTTAACCACTGTGCCACCAGGGAAGCCCCAGCATTAGACCTCTTAACGTGGACAGTTGATGGGAGCTGACCCTAGCTCCTGTACTGCCAGTTAGCCTGTGCAGTAATAGCAAACTAGTTTCGATGAAAAAATTAATCAGTTGATCTAAGAAAGAAATGGAATGCTTTATTCAAACCAAATTAAGGACTATAACCTGGGAACAGCCTCTCAGAAAGCTCTGAGAACTGTTCTACCCATTAGAGGTCAAAGCACAGTTACGTAGATTTCTAGAGACAGAGGTCTGTACATTAAATGATATAGATAGTTTGCATAATCCAGATCAGCAAGGACAAGGTGAGTAGTGGGTCATGCGTCATTGCAGCCCCTTACAAGATTAAGAAGGAATGTTATCTTTTAAGGAGTTGTCTTGTTGGTGCTAGGAGAATGTTGCTGTTTATGGTTGAGCAGGTATTCCTGCTGATGGAGAGGTTTGGTGGATGCGTAACGCAGATATACAGTGCACCGTAGAGAGGGGAGAGGAGGCCAAAGGGCAGAGAAAATTTTTTATGTTTACGTTTTTCTTGTCTTGCCATAAAATATGAATTTTCACACTAGTTAATGTATTTCAGTAGTTATTAACCAGTGGGTGCTTGTTAAGCGCATGCCTGAGGAAAGAGAGGGGGGTTCTTTTACAAGGAACAGATCTGCTGGGGAGAATCCAGGGCACGAATGTTACTTCTGCTGCAGGGCCACCAGCCACACGTGCTGCAGTCCCTCACGATTCCGGGAGGTGCAAAGCTGGAGTCCCCACACGTGCAGCCCGTAGATGAGATTCTACGGGTTGCCTGCCATCTTTTCATTGTCTTCACTTGTTTTTTGGGAGAGCAGTACCCACTTGTTCTTTCATCATTCAACAAATATTTAATGAGCACCTACTATGACCAGTCATTGTGCTACAGATAAAACTCAAACATGGTCTCTGCTTTTACTGAGCTTCATTACTATGTGAATATTCATGTCCCTCCTAACTTAAAGGCTTATATCTTGTGTGTGGATAACTAGTCTAATCCATGTACTAAAGAAGTAATACAGTGTGTGTTGGTTCAGCTGTTTGACTTTTAAAGATATACATATATATATGAGAGTTCAAGGTTGATGGAAATTGCTCAGTGAACCTACACGAACATTAATGTCCCGATTTATGCAAATGGGTAACATCACCTGGCCTGTGGACATGGTTGGATATACACCAGTTCTTCAGAGAGAGAAGCTGGGAGAAAGGGGCACCAGCCCCATTTCAACTTGAAAGACTTACAGCTCTTCCTTTTATTGGTCATGATCTTTGTAGACACTTTTCTAGTTGATTGCTAGATCACTTTCCGTATTAGATATTTTAAAAGTACATTTGTAAATGCACATGTTTGTTTCTACGATGGTAAGAATGCTTTGTATACTTATATATATCCTCAGCACAGTAACAAGAAGCTACAGATGCTGGAGGTGAAGAGGTTTACCTGAGTTTATGTGGAAAATCGGGGTCAGAACTTGCAACTAGATCTCCCAACTTAATTAAAATAATTTGCTTCCGGTTGCTATAAATCAATGTAATTGCAACGTATGGCAGAAGTGGTATAGAAGAAGGATGCCATTTCTCGGGAAGCACTGCCATTCTGCCTGCTACTCATACTGTCTTCTCTTTAACTCCAACAGGGAGGTACCTCCTTCCAAACCCAGTGGCGGGGCAGGCCTGGGCAACCTCTGCAGAGACGTCCAACCTCGTGCGCATGCGCAGCCAGGTCCTGGGCCAGTCGGCGCCCTTGCTCACGGCCAGCCCGGTGAGTGTCCTCGGACTCTGTCTGCGGTGGGTTGGGTTTGCTCCATCTCACCACCAACCTAGGGACTGTTCTGAGTTCATTGTTCTAGATATGAAGTTAAAGCTACCATTTACGTTAAGCACAGATTTGGCAACGTGAAATTCCTTGCTTTCAGCTTGGTAATTTTTTCCAAGTCCCCCCAACCTAAGTTGGAATATTTCTGTAAACTTAATGCTGTCTCAACTTTTCCCTCAAAAGAAATGAAAATGTTTCTAAGCGTTTTTTTTTTTAACTTCTTATTTGAAAATAATTTCAAACTTATAGGAATTTGCAAGAATAAGACAAATACATACAACTCCAGTTGATCCTTTGCCTGGGTTCAAGTCCTAACCTCCTGCCCTATTTGCTGAACTGTTTGCTTTCTCTCTCTGTGTATATATATGTATATGTATACACACACACGTATACACACATATAATTTTTTTGAACTCTTTGAGAGTAGGTTATCTATATCATGGCCTTTTGTTATCACAGTTATCAACTTCATTAAATTTATGCATGAAAGAAGTCTTTTATCTACTCTGCCATCTGTATTTTATTTTTATCATTTGGCCCAATGATGTCCCTTATAGTATTTTTCCTCCTCCAGTAGAGGATCCAGTCTAGGGTCATGGATGCCACTTAATTATCCTCTACTCTGGAACCGCTCCACAGCGTTTCTTTGCCTTTTATGACATCGTCATTTTTGAAGACTATGCAACACTGCCACCTTATTTTTTAATGGAATATTTCTCATATTACAGTGTCTGGTATGTCTGATGTTTTCTCATGGTGGGCTGCGGGTTTTGCGTTCCAGGCCAGAATGTGACATTGGTGATGTCGTGTCCTTTCAGGTCTTGCCATGGGCAGGTGCATGATGTCCATCTGCCCCTCGTTATGATGCGAATTTTTTTCACCCAGTCAAGGGGTTGGCCGGTTTCTCCACTGTGGTTAGAACTTTTCTCTTACAATCGATAAGCCTTTGGGGGTGGGGGAGATACTTTGAGGCCATGCAAACATGTTTCTCCTCATCAAAAATTTCCTTTAGATTTCATATTCATTGGTGATTCTTGCCTGGGTCCTTCTTTTCTAGAATCATTGAAAATGGTCATTATTCCATCTCCAGCACTCTCTCCACATCTACAAGTTGGCACATGGCATAAATATTTGTGCATTTGTTAGCAGCATGGACTCCTGCATTCCTTTTTTTAAAAAAAGTAATGTAGACTTTTATTTTTAACCATGATGCTTACTAGAATTTTGTTTTCCAGTGGGCCCATTACTTTTCAGCTTTAACCTTTGGCAGAGCCTAGAAGTCTATACAGGTTACTTTTTTTTAAAAAAATTAATTTATTTATTTAATTTATTTTTGGCTGCGTTGGGTCTTCGTTGCTGCACACGGGCTTTCTCTAGTTGCGACGAGCCGGGGCTACTCTTTGTTGCAGTACGCGGGCTTCTCATTGCAGTGGCTTCTCTTGTTGCAGAGCACAGGCTCTAGGCACGCAGCCTTCAATAGTTGTGGAACGCGGGTTCAGTGGTTGTGGCTCACGGGCTCTAGAGCGCGGGCTCAGTAGTTGTGGTGCACGGGCTTAGTTGCTCTGCAGCATGTGGGATCTTCCCGGACCAGGGATCGAGCCTGTGTCCCCTGCATTGGCAGGCAGATTCTTAACCACTGCGCCACCAGGGAAGCCCCTATACAGGTTACTTTTGCATCGGTGGTAGGGTTGTATGGTAATGGAATAGATTTTTAAATGTCTTTTACTGATGATGATACAAATAATATATGTCAGTGCATTATGGTGCCTTATAATTTTATGCATTGGTAGTAAATTGTGTGGGATATTTGGGAATCATTCAATATTATAGAGAGATTTGATTTAGGTCTAACCTCTAATCCTGCTTTTGTCATTAAGTAGCTGTATAAACTTGAGCAGTTGCTTAGCTTCTCAGATTTTATCAGCTCATCTGCAAACTGCAAGATCAAAAGACCTATTCCAGTCTCTGGAATTCAACTTTGGAATTCCCTGTTTCTAGTTTCAGAATTATAAAGATTCTGAATATACTGAGTAATTATCCCTAAAAAAGTTTCTTTGAGGATATTTTATGACTTCAAAATTAACTATGATCTTTAAACTAAAATTTATCTTCTCCTTCCCATGAAAATTTTGGGACTTATTTTTTAAAGGTACAGTTAAAGTGATGCATTTTAGCATTTTCCTCCATCCCATCCCCAGGTTCAAAGTTACTTTTTCTTCTTGGGAAATTTTATTAAAAGCTTATTTTACTATAAGCATTTACTTTTTAAGGAAAGAGGAAAATTCCTCACAATCAGTGATTTTTTTTTTTAAACAGAAGTGCTTTGGGGGCCACTGCAATGTTATTCTTAACACGTAAATAGTAATCCTGTATGTTTATTGCCAGGTAAATCATTCTAATTAAAACAACATTGTTACAAAGTAAGGTACCTAATACTGGTAGTTATGTACTCAGACATAGAAACTTATTGATTCATTGATAAAACACATGTCAGGTGACCTAAGATATTTGGGAATATGATACAAAAACAAGGAGAACTACTAATAGAAAACATGAGAGTACCCCCTAAAATCGGTCCAGTGACATCAAAGAGTCACTTAACTTACCAGCTTATTTACCGTGTGAGTTTTTTTTTTTTTTTTACATTATTTATTTATTTATTTATTTTATTTTTTTAGCTGTGTTGGGTCTTCGTTTCGTGCGAGGGCTTTCTCTAGTTGCGGCAAACGGGGGCCACTCTTCATCGTGGTGCAGGGACCACTCTTCATCGCGGTGCGCGGGCCTCTCACTATCGCGGCCCCTCCCGTTGCGGGGCACAGGCTCCAGACGCGCAGGCTCAGCAGCTGTGGCTCACGGGCCCAGTTGCTCCGCGGCATGTGGGATCCTCCCAGACCAGGGCTCGAACCCGTGTTCCCTGCATTAGCAGGCAGATTCTCAACCACTGCGCCACCAGGGAAGCCCCGTGTGAGTTTTTATAGCGTTTAGGAGAAAAACTAGAGAAAATGCTAAAATACCGTAGAGAGCAAACTTAAAATAGTACCTGGCACCTAACAAGTCTCAAATGTTAGCAATATTAATACTTCTGTTATTAACTTATTATGGGTAAGCTTGGGCACAGAAGCCAGACTGTGACTAACCATTTACTACTAGACAGTGAAGGTTTAAAGTGTAACCCTCATCATATCTTTACTTCAGAGGTTTCCTTACTTCCTAATTGCAGTCTAAAGAAAACTTGTTTGCGGGCTCTTTGACCATGTCTTCTGTCCCCAGCCTTCTGTCGTAACATGAGCAGCTGCAGCTGTAGGAGAGCTGCCAGGCACAGCACAGTCTTGATTTCCTCATTGTTCGGCAGCAATCTGCTCAGGTTTCTCTGCCATATCACTTATTTCAGTATGTCACTCAGTACACTTTCATGACTTTGCCTGCTTTTGGTACCCTTTGCAGACCATTCAAGTTAATCTATGTTTCTTGGATTGGATTACATCTAAATTATCCCTGCCGATTACAACTAACAGATTTGACAGAGAATGGTGCTGAAGGGTGTTAATGTACACCTATTAGAACTTTTTCTTTTTCTTCCTGCACCCCCCCCCCCCTTTTTCTTGTCTTCTAAATAAGTGTGATGTTTCTGGAGCTGCATTGTATGGTAGAACATGCTTCACTCTAATCTTCTCCCCGGCCACTATCCTAATCCTTGTTGCCCCCATCTTAGAGCTGTAAATTGACCTTCCTCCTGACTCTTCTTAGCATTTATCAAGGTCCACCTTTGTTTTAGTTCTTTGTGTTCATGCCTAATATCCCCGTGCTAGACTGCAAGCTACTTGAGGGCAGAATTCCTGTCTGATCTGACGTTCTACTCCTCGCTGTTCCTAACACAACACCTTATATGTAGGAGGCATTCAGTAAATAATGTTGACGGAACGGATGATCATTAGTGAAAAGTGACAGATTGGTTTACTTGCAAGGCGAGAGTGATGATGTGATTCTGTATGCTGTAATGGACCATCTAATAAGACCATCCACCTAAAGCCCTTTTGGTTTTGCTCTCCAGTGTGCATCTTACAATCGTGATTAGCCTCCAAGCCCATGTAGTGGGCTGAATCCCGTTTAGTTCTGTATCAGCTGCTCAAAAAATACAGTGACAGAATTCTGAAGAAATTATCAGTGTCCACCTTCAAGGAAATTTCCTTAACCTGCTTGTAAGCAGTCTTGCAGCCACACTGGTTTAAGTATTTTGTTGATTATTTGAAGAGGGAAGTATGTGTTCAAGTGTGGAAAAATGGGTAAAATCAGAATCAAGGTGGTTTATGTCCAAAGGACAAGATTACACTTCATAGCACAGTTTTACGTTCGGCACAGCAACAGAACATGTCAGAAAAGTATAGACCGTCCACCTGAGTGGTAGTCATATGTTAGGAAGATATAAATGAAGGCCCGTGGTTGGGGAGGTATGAATTTCAGTAAATGCATGACCTATTGTGATTTAAATGCCATAGGCAAGCTTCAAAGTAATGCTAACTACCTTCTCAAGGAGGAGATTAATTCCTAGGAGGAAGTATCTAGTTTTCCTTGGCAATGGTAAATGGAGTTGTATTCTGTCTCCCAGACACACTGGGCATTTCTGATAAATGGCACATTGCCAATTCATCCTAAGTAGCCTGGTAGCTGGCAGAATACATGCTCAGCCAGTGTCCGCCTGCTGGGGCACCAGCGGGGGGTGCTGATGAAGTGTCAGATGTATACTTTGTATACATTAATCTGAAGAGGGGAAAACTCATTTCCCCATTTGCTTCCTCCATCTTTCTGTCCCTCCCCACACACATGGGTAGTTTATCAAAGAAGTCATAGTCGTCAAAAGCAGGGGATTTATATAGATGCTGCTTTCTGGCGAGAAAGATGGAAATTTCAGGAGGCAAAACAGGACCAGGGGTAACTTATTTTTCCATAGGAAAATAAGGTTGTAAGCCTTGATGATTAAAGTTTAGAAATGGTATATGTGGCCATTATGAGAAATATTCACTTCTTTTGTACTTTGGAGTAATAGATGGATGGCAGAAGCACAGTGAAAATTGGTTTCCAGTATTTTTCTCCAGTTTTCTGTTTGATTTGAATCATGAGCCTCATCTGTTTTGATTTTTGTGAACATCCCTGCCACATTCTTTCTTATTGAGGGCTTCCTTCACCATCCTGTTTGAAAGTCTTTCCCGCACTGCATGCCACACACCCCATTTCACCGACTTTTCTCAATAGCTTTGTCTCCTTCCAATACACCGCATAATTTGCTTGTTATATATCTCCTATTATTCTGATGAAAAATTCTTGAGAGCAGAGATATTTTTTTCTGTTTTTCCAGCTATTTCCCTGGGAGGTAGAACAGTGCTTGGCACATAGTAGGTGCTCAGTAAAGGCTTGTTGAATGTGTAAGTGAATATATTTCCTTTCCGTACCTTTTAAGTGCCCTAGAACAGACTCTTGTTTATTTTTTTGTTTTTAATCTGTGTTTCACCTTTTAGATTTTTATTATTTAGCCTAATCAAGATGTTCTTCAAGCCAAAGAGCAGTTAACTTTGGAAACTATGTTCAGGAATTAAACTGTAATTATTCAGTTGGACAATGAGAATGAGGGGGAAAAAGCGGAGTGTTTAAGAGATCACCTCCAGTTTCTACAACTTATTAGCTGTGTGAGCCTCAGTTTGTTCATCTGTGAAGTGGGGCTAATGGTTGTAGCCACCTCATAAGTTTATTGTGAGGAATAAATGAGCAAACTCTTGTGCACTACTTTGCACAAGAAGTGCTGACATCGGTGTTCCTGGGGTTGGTAGAAAAATTGTTTCTTGGGGGTTGTCAGCTAGGCTTAGCTGGAGTGGTATTCTCAGAAGGGAGGAAATCAGATCTTTGATTTGAGTAGAAGTTTAACCTTTTGTCCTTAGCTTTTTACATGATGGTGGACCACCTTGTAGTTTCTTTCTCACTTTCACTCTGAATTCACCAACCCAACGAACTGAAAGTTATTTTTCTAGAGCAGTTAACTATTTTGAAGGGGGGAAGTGCTTTCAGATATTGTTTTTCAATTTTTAATATTAGGTTAAGTGGTATAATTTTATGTTTCATCAGTGGCCCTCTTTTGACATTGTATCCATTTCTTGTAATGGAAAAATTATGTTTCATGATGTACTATAAATATTAAAACCAAACTATTTAAACAGTAATATATTCAAAGAGCCTTGATGAATATTCATCTTTTCCATTTGCAAAAGTGCATGATGAAGAGTAAGGGAAAATTCACTAAATGTATGCAAAAGTGCATTTTCCCTTTTTAATTCATGCAGAATGTACCGACATAATGTCAGCATTTATTTAGGGTGCAGACTTTATTTGCAGTCATTTAATATTATATCAATACTTCATTAGCCTTATAGCTCAAAAACAAAAACCTGTGCCGAAGTCCAATTAGTCCTCTGAGTGTTACATATTGATGTAGGAACAATTTGAATGTCCTTGGATAAATTGCATAACAAAAGCTGTAGGATACAACTGTGAATTAGCTTTTCTCCTTAGCCATCATGGCTCAATTTAAAGGCTGCATAATACTCCAATGAATGGATTTCTCACAATTTATTACACTATTTCCCCTTTTAGATTATTTCCAAGTTTTTCCTATTGAAAATAATGGTAATGAGCAGGCTTTTAATAAGTCTGTGTTCACCTCTGACTGGTTTTTCAGGGTAGATTCTCGGAGGGGATTACTGTGACAAAGGATATGAGCATTATATAGGTTTTCCATACTCTTGCTAAATTGTTTCTAGGAATACTGTACAAATGTGTGCTTCCATATACTGAGAAATCACATCTCACTACACTCTGGCCAGCAGTCAGTATTCCAAACCGCCAGCCCCACCGACCCAAAAACCAAGTTTGCTGGTTGGTTAGGTGAAAAACAATTACTCTTGTTTTTAATGTAGTTTTTATTTTTAGTGAAGTTGATATGGCTTTTAGACATGTCAAACTCTTACAGCAAAGCCCCCAGATAAAGCAAATATGAAATTAGGGTTATCTATGCTTTCTCCTATAACTTCTTCCTTCCATTCCCTAAATCAGCTTACCATTACCAACTATTGGTAACCTGTATTGCTCTTGAGATGTGAGAACTGCTGAGTATGATTACAGTGTATGTAGCTGAAGGCATTATTCCACAGATCAGAACTTTTTTCATCTGGAAAGTAGTAATCTCAATAGTGAAATAGTGCCTTCAGCTGTGGACATTATAATCAAAGTCTCAGGAGTGCTTGTATTCCAGGAATAATACATCTAGTTATTACCCTCTGAGCTAGGTTCTACTGATAGTAAAGGGATGAATTTTCATAACTCAGGGCTGAAATAGCAGTAGGGACCCCTGAGCAGATTATTATAGGTCAGGCCTAATCCAGGAAGATAAATCTCATTATAGGCTCACCTGGGCCCATCCACAGGGTAGCTGGTTTAGTGGGAGTCTGTTAATCAAAACTCAGCTTAAAAATGTTCTGTAAAATCCTTGCTATAATCCAACCACTGCTTCTGGGAAAAGGAACTCTAAATGTGCATCCTTACTCTACATGTGCTTGGGTGCCATGAGAATAATTAGCAGAAAACAGGTGAAGTGCATTGTGATTCCGACTATGAATGAGTGAAGAACTACTACTTATTTGGGGAGGGGGGGAGAGTTTTTTTCTAAGATGGAATTCCACCCAGAAGTAGTTGCTTAAAACTTTCAGTCCCAGTTTTCTCTTCTTTACATTTTGCAGAGGTTAAAAAAATGTTCATTACCATATGTATGTGTTGTCCTTCCTGGGAAGGACGGGTTGCCTGCGGCTCTCTGTGTGGGTGTGCCTGGACAGACTGGGCAAGTGTGGGCTTCTTGTTACCAAAGGCATTTGAGAGTCAGTGAGATGAATGGCATCCATAAATATTCTGTGGGTTTACAGAGTGGAAATGCAGGCTCACTTTTAATTGCTTACCATCATAGAGGGGAGCAAAACAGATTTATAATAGCAATACTGTGTGTGTGTGTGTGTGTGTGTGTGTGTGTGTGTGTGTGTGAGTGTGTGTGAAAGAGGGAGAGAGAGAGAAATTAGGTTTCACTTACTACCCACCTACCCACTGGTATACCTATTAATATTTCGGACCTGGCCAACCTGTTTACCAAGCGTTATGAAATGATCCAGAGAGTGGAGAGTGCTGGCACTTCAGCTGTCTTATCCTCCCTGTATCTTTAGCACCAAGGGCAGTGCCTGGTATGTACTGTTTTGTACTTAGGTAATGGTGGTTTATTAAGAAATGTTGTGGAGGTCTTTTTTTTTGGCCACACTGAGCGGCTTGCAGGATCTCAGTTCCCCGACCAGGGATTGAACTCGGGCCACAGCAGTGAAAGCCCGGAATCCTAAGCACTAGGCCAACAGGGAACTCTCTCGAGGCGGTCTTAATTCCAAGTTTTGATAGTTTCTGGAGCCCAGGCTAGTTGAACGGTTGGGCTGTCAAGGATTTGATCGGGTTGTGTGTCTGGGGACATGGCGGAGATAAAGGTGATGAAGCAGTCACAGCTGTCATCATGGAATTGTCCCTGGGTGTGCCGCTAGGGTGGACTCCTGGTGTGACACAGCTTGTCCTTTCTGGTGTCCTTTTGCCCCCGTGGTAAAATTACAGCACTTGCCTATTTGCTATCTTAATGTGTCAAAAGAATTCTGCAGCTCCGAAACCAAGAAACCCGTAGTAATTAGACAGTGGTTTGTGGGAGGGAAGGTATTGGGATGTAACATTTCCTTTCTTGGGAGAAACGAAAAATTATTATTTAACCACCAATTATTTAACCAGGAAATTCCTGGTTATTGTGGCTCTGGGAAAGCTAACATACTTCAGTGTCTTTCTTACCTTATTTTTCTAGAATACTTGGGTGTTTAGTTAAGAATGAGCAGTATTGGTAATTATACTTATTCTTTGTTCATTGGTACCCACAGTATCAATCTGTGGTACTGGATTCTGAATCAGTGTATTCTTCATTATGCTCATTAAGCAGTTAATTGATTATTAACGGAGTCCCTATTACACAGCTGGTGTTAAAACCTATATGGAAAAGATGTCACACATGCTCTTGCTTTTTAAGGAACTTCCAAGATAGTTGAAATAAGGCTTCTGAGAAATTAGAGAGCAAAGTAGAAGATGATTACGGGCTGCATAGTTTGCAGTGTATTCCTAGACTCAGAGGAATGATATGGGCTGCAGGTTCTGGAAGGTTTTGGTTGGGCAAGCTTCAACACATAGTGGAATTATGTCCATCGTGGAATGGGTTGGGGCGTAGTAGATAAAGTGAACAATGTGACTTGGACAGTGATGTTTCTTCTTAACATGATGTTTCTAGAATAGTCAGGGAGGCAAAGGACCACATGAAGACCTGGAAGCTCATGGGTATAAGTGATAGAATGATTTCTGACTTAGTTTGAACCCTAGAAGATCACCAGGATTGCCACCATCTATCTTTTAGTGAGAAGAATGTCTGCATGAGGTAGATGGGGAGCCTTCAAAGACCCCATCAAATGATGCCTTTTTACTTAGGAAGTCTCTCAGGTAGAAAGCCTCTAACCTTCAGGTATTTTAGCCATAAGGAAATAAGTCTTTATATTTGTTAGAGTCATTGACTAGATATTAATAATGGCTCAAGGGATTATGAGATCTTTTCTTTGTGATTTGACACTGCTATTTTCTCTTTTTTAAGAGGAGAACCATGTGGCAGGTCCACCGTAGCTATCTGTGATATACTAAATACTTTGTTTTATTGTTCATGGCACATCCACCTTCATTTAAAGAAAACACTTAAATAACGGGTGCTGAGTAGCAGAGAGCATTTTTACAAATGTATGAAAAGGCATAAAGCTCTCGCTTAAGTTTTGGTAATCCTCACCTCATAGTAGGACTGATAGTCATTCTAAGCCCTATTTCTTCTTCAAGTTGGCTTCCTTAGAGCCCTAATTTCTGTTTCTTCTTTCTTTTACTTGTTTTTCTTTGTCTCTCTACCTTCCTATCCAAGATGATCCACCACTAAAACTTGAATTGTTCTCCTGATGGTGTATATCCTAACCATCTAAGAATCCTAGATACTACATTACTGTTTGCACTGTAGAATTCTGCATTCACTAAGTAATAACTGGGCTTCAGTATGCCATAGATGTATATATCCTCAAGAAAACAGGGGTATACATTTATCTTTTTTTTTGCAAGAATGGATGCTTCTTCTAGAACTCCTGTGAAATCTCTTCACTGCATGAGACCTATTTGTTTTTCCTTCATTATAGATGCCCCCCCTGCTTAGCTTATATAGGTGCTCAGTTAAATATGTTTCTTTCCTTGCTTGTTTGTATAAGTGTAAGTCATTTGCTCTTTTTTTTTTTTTTTCCTTTTTTGGTTCCTAGACACAAGCAGTGATAAGTTTTAGCCTGATAAATAATATGAACCAGTCATAACATTTTGTCCCCCTTTTTACATAGCTCTGATCAAAATGTTGTTAAGAAATGTCTGTGTTTTCCCCATTTGCTGGAACATCCGTCCCCTTGACAGATTCACTTGATGGAGAGTCGAGGGGTTTCTCATCTTCAAGTGCTTCTGAAGTTTGGCAAAATAACTTGGGCAGTAGTGAACCACCTACCATTCCCCAAAGGGCATTAGATTCCTAGTCTCATGTCCTACCTTGTTCTGGAAAGAAAACACCTCTCTATGCACGTCCCTTCTTTCTTCCTGGCCATTACCTGTCTGTATTTTAGCATGTGCACTTCCTCTTCCAGGAAGCCTTCCCTGATGTCTCTCCCCATCCTCATGCCAATTCTCCTTTGAATTGTGCATGTCTGAACCAAAGCATTTATCACATAAAACTGTAAGGGTTTCTCTGCTTGCCTTCTCCCGCTCCCCTCCTCATCTCCAAATGGTCTGGTTGCCTAAAGAGCCCAGGGAAATGGGGGTCTGTAGCTGGTGAAGATGTGAGCCTAAATATTTCATTGGATGGACTTTTAGAAATGACACTAGGTGAAATATCATGGGTTTATATTAGGTCGCGTCCATAGGACCGCTCTACATTTTAATTGACCTTTGAGAGCCTTGCTTCTGAAAGTGAATCCTGAAACTGGAGAATTTTATGGATGGAACAGACCTTGGGTCAGCCCTTTCCTCTTGCCTGGAGAGACAGTGCACTTCAGTGGCCTTTATCTAAATTGTGATCATTTTTTACAAGCACTTGACTTAGAATTTAATTACTATAGGCAGTTTAGAGTTATGTTTAAGAGTGTGGGCTCCAGAGCCAGGCTGCCTGAATTGGCATCTGGGCTTTACCACTTAGTAGATATGTGACCTTGGCCAAGGAATGCAACCTTTCTGTGCCTCTGAAAAATGGGAATATTAGTGGTACCTATCTTATGTGGTTGTTGCTGGAATCAAGTGAGATGGTACATGTTAAGGCACATGGAACACACAGGAAGAACACAGTAACGTTAACTGTTATCATCTTGTCCAAGAGCAGAAAGCTGATGTGTTTATTAAAGCAGGGAATTTGAGTTTCATTAAACGCATATCTGAAGTTTATGGTTTAAGGAATTGATGATGCTGGCCTCATAAAGGTAAGTTTCTCTGATTGTTTTCAGATAATTGCAGGTCTACTATGTTTTCTGCAGGGTAATTTGTAAGGCATGAAGCTTGCCTGAAATTAAAAGTTATGGGGAAAGGATAATGTGGTGTTTTCAACATAAAGTACACTTTTAGGGATGAAGTCACTAAACAATAAAAAAGCAACCAGAAAAAAAGAAACCCCAACTCCTTTCCTTTCATTCCTCTCATCGGATTACACAAAGGCTTCATGAGTCTTCTTATTGTATCAAATATAATTTGCTTCCTTTCGGATTGGCATTTTGTGTACCATGTATCACAGTGCCTGTATAGTTGGACCTTTAGGATACTAACACCAATTTTACTGAAAATGTTACTAATCTTGCCATCATTTATTTGTCATTGCCAAATTTAGCTATTGTTTGTCCAGGTGTAACAAAGTTGGAGGATACCTGTTGGGTCTCTAATATTTTTGCTGGCTCACACCATCAGTAAAACATTTTGAGTATGCATCCCCTAATGTGTGAATGTATTTTAAAATGATTTACATGTAGTTAGAGGGGGGTATTCAAAAATATTTTAACAGACCTGTGCATCTCCACTAGGAAACCATTAAAGAGAACATTTACTGTAGGGCTTTGCCAGGTGTTAACCATTTAGCTGCCTCATAAAGAGGTCCAGGGTGTCCTGGGGTAGGTGATGGGAGAGGTGGAATGTACTCAGAGTGCTTGAGGCAATGGCTATTTGATAACCTGTAAGGAAGTATTTTAGCCACCAGAACTGGTGCATATCAATCAGCTGACTGTCAGCCTGAATACTAACTTATGTACTAAAACCAACAAAAAAGGCGGAGACCTAGAAAATGGAAACTGGTATTCTAATTTTTTCCTAAACCCCATTTGGTTATATTGTGTACCCCCTGGGGTGCCCATAGTCCAGTTTGTAGATCCTTGGAATAAACTATAAGGTCTCTCCTCTAAGCCTGCCAGAGTAGAGTTTTATTGATTAAAAAGAGTTTTGAATATTCAGTGAGGTTGCCTTTTCTTTTTTGGAAAGGTTTTTTTATATTTTACTTATAAATGGAAGGAATAGCAGTTCTTTGCTACACATGTCATTAACTGCCACTAAATTGACACAAATGTTAACAGTTATTGTGAGAACTGTTTCAAAGCTAATTATGTTAATTAGAATATAACATACCAGTAATTGCATGTATTCAAACATTATACCATCATTTTTTGTGTTTTCTCCTCCAGATGTAAGGTATTCATTTATTTGTTGTTTGAAAAGCTACAGAATTACAGCTAGGATAACAAATAATTGTCAGCAAATAAGATTCGTTCTTTAGAAATATGCTTTAATTGGTTAGCTATGTAAAAGACAGAAACAAATGTTAACATGTTAAGCATATAAATTAGAAACATTGCTTATGAAATCCTTAGTTTTGGGCTTTTCATTTAAATAAGGCTTCTTATTGCAATTAATATTATAGCTTTGTTTATGACCCTTAAAAATATATTCCCTTTCGGCATTTCTTGGAGTTCTAATTTAGCTTTCTTATACATGTTAGATGATTTGCAATTTAGATTTTAATTTGATTTTCATTCTTTAAAATGCCATTTTTCTTGTATCTCATTTTTATTTAAAGCATGATTCTGTCTGTATTCATGGAAGTTAGGCATAAACAAACTCCTAGAAAAATCAAGCTTTTAAGTGAACTGAGAACATAAAACATTTTAATAGGAGTTTCAATAGGAGTAACTAAATAAGTATTTGAGAGCCCAACCAAAGAATTATGGCTCTTTGCAAACAAACTTTATGGGACATGGTGTTCCTAATTTACCCTCTGTTACAGTTCTTTAAAAATAGTGTTTCTATTTGTTGATTTTAAATCCTCACCACTTCTTATGTATGTAGAGTGTTAAATATGCCTCTGCCTGATGATTTGGGGGCCATATTGTTTGAAGACAGAGTTTTGTTCTCTATAGTTTTTTTTAGAGTTTTGAGTATATTTTTTTCTATTGAGGGTGAGTGCCCATCTTTTAATTTGAGTATGTTTAGGGTTTTTTTTTTTCCCAATTGTGACACACAGAAATCAGCCCAGCTCTTTTAGTGCCATGACCTTAATTCTCTAGGACTTGCAATATACCTTTCTCAATTAAGTGGACTCATGGTCTGACTCCAGAGTGATGTGCTCAGAAGGGCAGAGCATTTCTTCTTAACCCCTCTTACCGCAATCACTGCGTAATTCTGCTGGCAGGTGTTGTGTGCTGCCTATTTTTCTGCTAAGATTTTTGTTCCGCATTTGTGGGGCTCCCATCATCCTTAGCACACAGGCCCTTTGCCTTGCTTTATTTGCTAACTGTTTTTCGAAACATAACAGATGATGAAAGTGACGGGCATGTTTGGGCTTGGGAAACTTAGGACTGAATTCTAGGACTGACATTTCTTGGCTCAGTAGTTTTGGACAGTGGTCACTTAACCTTGTTGAGCCCTGGTATC
Source organism: Eschrichtius robustus (assembly GCF_028021215.1). Lineage (NCBI taxonomy): Eukaryota > Metazoa > Chordata > Mammalia > Artiodactyla > Eschrichtiidae > Eschrichtius > Eschrichtius robustus. The sequence continues at coordinate 52,921,350 of NC_090825.1, forward strand.
TTCATTAGTAAAACGGGAATGGTTAATGCTGACACCACTGTCGTTAAGGTAAAGAACATAATACATATCACAGGTAACTGCTAAGTATTAGGCATTCTTTGTGTGTTTCTCTCTTTCGGGACTCTCTATCCTGTAATTGGTCAATTTGTCTATTCCTGTGCCAGTATCACATTTTCTTAATTACTGTAACAAGTCTTATTAATAACTGGTCAAGAAAGCTCCCTTATTTCATTGTTCTTTGAGTATTGGCTATTTTGGGCATGTTTATCTTTTGTATAAAATCACTTGTGAAGTTCTGCAAGCTTATTAAGATTTTGATTAGAATTATGTTAAATCTAGAGCCCAGTTTCGGAAATTGACGTTTTTATGATGTTGAGTTTTACTATTCTAGAGCATATAGTATATTGCTCCATTTACTTAGGACTTCCTTAATGTTTTTAAATAAGGTTTTATTGTTTTCTATTGAAAGAATTTATATATCGTTTGTTAGATTTATTCTTAGGAATTTTAAATAACATCTTTTAAAAATAAACATATATACCTATTTGCTAATGTATGGAGATTGAATTGGCTCTTAATTTTAAAATTATTAATTTTAAAATAATAATTTTAAATAATAATTTAAAAATAATTAATTTTAAAATAATAATTTTTAAATAATTTTAAAATATTAATTTTTAAATTCATCAACCTTGCTAATTCTTACTGACTCTTACTCATCTTTAGATTTGGGGGAATGGGAGTTTTTTGTAGACAATGTAGACAGTGATGATCTGCAAATAATTATAGCTTTCTTCCTTTTCCAATCTTTATAGCTTTTCTTTCTTTTTTTAAAATCGTACTTCATTTACCATAACTTCTAGGATTATGTTGAATAAAGTGGTGATACCATATATTACGTTGTTCTTAAACGTAAAGAGAATATTTTGGACATTTCATATTATTCTGCATCCAGCTTACTAGTATTTTTGTTAGGGTTTTGCCATCTGTGCTTATAAATGGTATTAGCTTGTAGTTTTCCTTTCTTGTATTGCATTTGTTAGGTTAGTAGCTCAACAAAATGAATAGGAATGTATCAGTCACTCCTACAGTACTACAATAATGCTGCATGATAAAGCACAATTCCTCAGTTGCAGTCATCAGTAATATTTATTTCTTCCTGTGGGTCTGTGGGTCGGCTTGGGGTGGCTGCTTTGGGCCACGGATCTGTGAGTTGGCTTGGCTTCCATCCAGTCTGCAGGTCTGAGTCATGTACTCTTTGTGTCGTACTCTGGGGCCCAGGGTGAAGAGCAGCACTTACCTGGGGTGTGATTGTCCCATGGTGGAGGTTGGAAAGTCCTATAAGGGGGAGCTGAAACACTGACTGTTTCTTAAGGATCAGGCTTGGAACTGACCCAGTATCACTTCTGCCCACTGGCGAAAGCTGGATAGTTAAATCCAGCATCAATGGGGTGGGGAGTGCGAGGGAAGGAGTATCTGCTAAACAATAATTTTACTACCACAGGAAAAGTTGCTTCCTTTTCTAATTTCTGGAAGAGTCTTTGTAAGAATGGATGGATCTCTTTCTTGGCTCTTCTGAATGTGGCCTGTAAAGTCATCTGCACCTGATAATTTCTTTGTGGGGACATTTTTGACCTAATTTTTTAATATTTACAAGAATATTCAGATTATTTCTTCTTGAGTCAGTTTGGTATTTTGTAATTTTGTGTGAATTTGTTTAACTAAACTAAGTTTGAAAATTATGTTCATTCTGTGTGGCATCTCCAGTTTTGACTCCTTTCCTGTTCTTAACGTTGTTTAGTTGTGTTTTCTCCCCCTCGTTCTTTTTTTTTTTTTTTTTCTTGATTAATTTTGCCAGAGGCTTGTCTATTTTATTAATTTTGAGTGGCTTCTGGATTTCATGTCATGCTTAGAAAAGTATTTTTTCTTCTCAGATGTGAACACTAATATTTCATATTTTCTTATATCTTTATGCATTAGTTTTTAATATTTAAATCTCTAATCTACTTGGAACTTATTTTTATTAAGGAGTAAAAGAGCAGTTCAGCTTATCATTCTTTTTTCCAAGTGGCTAGCCAGTTATTCCAACACTGTTACCAAACAACTTCTCTATCCTTCAATCTCTAATACCACTTTTAGGATATACGAAATTCCTGAGTATATTATGGGTCTATTCCTTGACTCTGTCCTATTCCTTTGATTTGTCTTCCTGTATTTATATCATATAATCTAACTCCTGTAGTTTTATGCTATTTCTAATATCTAGTGGGCTGGTAGGGGAACCTCATAACTCTTGCAGTTAAATTTATTTTCAGTTACATTTAAAAGACTGCCCCTTGCTTTAATATTTTTATTATCTCTGGAAATAACTTCCTCATTTCTTTGAAAACCAGTGAGGGGGAAAAAAATCATCCCATGTGAAAACATTATTTTAATTTATTTATTTATTTTTAATTTTTGGCTGCGTTGGGTCTTCGTTGCAGCACACGGGCTTTCTCTAGTTGCGGCGAGCGGGGGCTACTCTTCGTTGCGGTGCACAGGCTTCTCATTGCGGTGGCCTCTCCCGTTGCGGAGCACAGGCTCTAGGCACGCGGGCTTCAGTAGTTGTGGCTCACGGGCTTAGTTGCTCCGCGGCATGTGGGATCTTCACGGACCAGGGCTCGAACCTGTGTCCCCTGCATTGGCAGGTGGATTCCTAACCACTGCACCACCAGGGAAGTCCCCCTGTTGTGAAAACATTAAACATCTGCTACTTTTATAAAATCATAGTTGTTTTGGGTTGTCAGTGGTGGGGGGAGAACCGTTTCATATTTTGTCGGGGTTCCGTGTTCAGCCTCCTGGCCTGTGCACTGCACGGTGTCAGGGCACCACTCACCCCGGCTTTAATGTGGATTGTTTTCGCGGAGTTGTGCAACACATAACCCCGGACCTGGCTGCTCCCTGGAGCTGGACTCATGGACTGTTGCCGCCACCAGCCTAAGAAACTGCAGCTTGCTGATAGCGGGTCTGCAAGTTCTGTGGGGATGTTTTCAGAGACACGAGGTGGGAGTATGCGATCTGGCACCCCCTCGCCATGTGGAGATTAGACTCCATTGCCAATCTCAGAGGCTGCTTCTTTGATTTCCCGAAGAGAGTGACCAAGCGTCCTTATAACTTGCAGCTGTGAAATCATAAATGCCACCAACTGCCACGCTAGCTCTAGAGATGACCTCTGCTGTAGAAACTCTTTTTGGTGGCAGTGTCACAAGAGCCCACAAAAGAAGTGAAAAGTTAACGACCCCACCAGTTTGCTGGCATGAGCTGTTTTCCCATACTGCCTTTATTCTGAGTTATTCAGGGCATCCTCTGCCTTTTGTGCTGATGAGAAGGGTGTGCTCGAAAGGGGATGGGCACTGACAGCGCACAGGAACAATTCCTTTCATCCATGCGGCCTGACAACCCTTGGATTCCTCGTCCTGTTGCAGCAGGGAGAGGCTTGAACAGGACTGAATGCTCCCCACTCGTCTGGCATTTTAAACAAATCTCAATTTGATATGAAATTAGATGCAGCTGAAGTTGCTGGTGGCAACAGTTCTCACTAAAGTTTGAAGCTCATAACCTGTCCCACAAGGCTAAAGGATGTGACAGACTCACATCTGAATAATGACCATCATCTGAGTCTGTCAGTGCAGAAAGCTCTTCATTAAGAGGGAAAGATTGGGAATCTGATACCAGGGCAAATGAAACCACAGCTTTGATCAGGTAGCACTTTATTTAGCTTTCTATCCCAGGAATCTTAGATCCAGTCAATCAGTTGGGATATTCAGGATTTGATAACTTCTGTGTTCTTTAATTTTAAAAAGTAAGGTTTATTTTTCTGTCATAGGATGGTAAATTCCCATAGGAAATTTAGAAAATGTTCTTAAAAGGTTGGGACAGAAATCATGCATAATATACAAGCAATCTTAACATCGTTTCTCTAAACGTAGATTTTCTTTTTCTTTATGTGCATCTCAGTATCTTTTGACAGCACATGTGTACTTTTCATTGCTCACATCTCTTGTTTCTTTCCAAGATGCCAGTCTTGGGCTGATTACCTGTCGGATTTTAAGTTCTCCCTCTGGCTTTCTTTCTGCTCATTTTCCTTGTCTGTGGTTCATAACTCTGGCAGTGGAAGTCTAGAGGTTTCTGTGTCTCAGAAGGTGCTAGCCCTCTGTCCTGGGTGCCACCTCTGACCCATCTTTTATTCAGGTGATCCCTTCCAATTCTCCTCATTCCTCGTGCCCACTTTCCCCCTCACAGAGGAATTTCCATTCTTACTCTCGTGGGAATTGTGGAGCTGAAGCGGCTCTGTCTGGTTGGGCATTTCCTCCTTGCACGCCCTCTCCTCACACAAGCAGGGGGCCTGTCCCTGAACGAGTGTGTCCCTCAGGCAGCTGCTTCCTCAAGACTTCCACTGCCCTTTCGTGTTGACTGCACTGCTGTCAGAGCCGATATCCCTACATGCCTCTAGATGGCAGTGTCTACCTCCCTCTGCCTTGAGGCTAGACTAGGAAAGAACAGTTGACTGGAGCCCCAAGGATGATGTTTAGCCTGTCACCCTGGTCTTTATGACCCCTGCCTCCCCTTGCCCTTTCTCCTGTGTCAAGTGCTTTTTCAGCTCTGCAGACAATCATGAAGTGGGAACATCCAATACATGCTTATCCTGGGCTCGTCAATGGTCTCCACCTCACGAAGCCAGAGACAGGAATCAAATTAGTCATATTTTGTCGGTAATTTTGTTGTGAGGAGCACTGCTTCAAAATGTTGTTGGAGGTTTTCTGTTAGTAATTTTTCGAAGGAACACTCAGGAGGGCTGGTGGGTAGTGCTGCAAGCATGGCGCAGGAACTAAAATGCTAGATGCTGGGCCCTGCTCTCCTAGTTCTCGGCAGGCCCTCTGGCTTGCGAAGCTCAATTTGTGTTTGAGCAACTCAGTTTGACATAACATCGAATATACAGCCCCAAATCAAATAAGTCATGTTTCCTGGTTCAGAATACTTTAAAGATGAAGATCATGCAGAGTTGAAATCAAATTCAGGAGAGTGCTCAGCTCTTGTTAAAAATATGTATTATGTTGGAATGTTTGGCTGGTTGTCATTTTTTTAACCCGCCTGTCCCCGCTGTGAATTTCAGATTCTCAGGAGCCTGTGTCTCTGTGTCCTCTGTGGTCCTAGGTCAGGGCCAGCACATGCAAGGTGCTCCGGAATCCTCACTTAGACTAACAGCATCCTCTCTGCCCTCCGTTTGGTCGTGGTACCTGAGCCTCTAGCATAACCCTTGTATCTCAGAATATTTAAACACGCATTCTCTCTGCCTTAACGTCTGTGTTCCGGTGGAATTGCATTCAGCTGTTATAAACGAAATCTCAAAACAGCTCAGCGAGAGCCTGCATTATATTGGATGTGGAGCCTGTGTCCCGGGTGAGCCTTTTCTCTGCTGCCGTGGAAATTGAACCCAGGCAAAAGAGATGAGCCCAGAGTCATAAAGTTGCATTTTTGTACTTTATTGGGAAAATGAGCAGGTTGATGACATCCTCTTCTTCTGAGGATATTTTTTAAATGAGACCCAGGATTTCCCCCAGGGTTAGGAGAGGGCATTCCTAACTCCAGACCCACCGGAGACCGCTTGTGTGCCAGCCGATGCTGCTTTCACCCTGCATTTTTCTTTCCTGGTGCCTTTCTCCAGAGTTTGAAACTGAAGTGCTTTTTCACCCCCACAGAATGTGGCATTTAGCCAAATAGCATTGGACTCAGAGGGAAAGGTGTATTAATGCATCTGGGAGAGAATTTATAAGGGGCTGGCTCTCGAGGCATTTCCTCGGTGATCACTAATTGGAAATGCTCTTGCCGTATGTCACTTTTCTAAGAAACAAATAGGGACCCCTGAGTTCCAAATACACAGATAGGAAAGCCTCAAAGTCATCCATGACAACAATACAAATTCAGTACCGTGTGGTTACGATGGGCAGTCGATCAGCAGCTACCTCACAGTGTCCTCATTTGGGGGATCATCTGCCTTGGAGGAGGGAAAAAAGCTCATTCAATTCCATTGATATAATCCTTCCTTCAGTGCCCTGACATTTTAGCGGTAACCTTTTGTTAATATTGTACAAGAATGTATGAAAAAGAAAAAAAATAACCCACTGTGTTGCTACCCCTGTTGACATTTTTATAAAAAGTAATACATATACAATATTAGAAAAGGTATAAAATAAAAAAACGATTCACTTCTCCTCCTTGTCCCTTTCCCCAAAGGTCACTCATTGGTAATTGTTTCTTGTTACTTGTTGCAGAAAAAAAATTATATGTATATCCCCATAAATAAAACAATTGAAACACTTCATACACTGTTGGAACCTTGCTTTTTGATTTAATATGAAGATCTCTCATATTAGCACATACAGCTTTACTGAGTCCATTTTAATTGTGTTACAGTATTTCATCACATGGCTACATCATCATATAAATTACCCGAGCAGTCCCTAGGTCAACTCTCAAACAAGTTGAAAAGCCCTGCAGCCCTGACCTGTATGACATCTGCTGTGAGAATGCTTGCACACATTATTTTAGGATGATTTGTAGTTGTTGGTGAGGTAAGTTTTCTCCCAGTGTTTAATCAGAGTGACATAGAGTGCATTGCGTTGTATAGAAGAAATGGCTTAGAAGTTTATTTACTATTGTTATTGTTTGTTTCTATAAACAATAGTTTTTCTTCCTCACCTGCAGGCCATTTTGGCAGAGATGTGCTCTGTTCCATGCAGTCATTCAGGGACTCAGGCTGACAGACGTTCTGACATCTTTATATCCTTTCCAAGGTCACCCTGGGTGTTAACACCCAGATAGTAATAGTATATGGGCAGGAATTGCATGGGAAGTGTTCATGGACAGATCTTAAAGAGTGGCACACATCTACCCCATCGTCCATTGTCTGGAACTCAGTCTGTGGTCACACTCAAGTGCACGAGACGCTGGGAGACATCATCATATAAATTACCCGAGCAGTCCTTAGGTCAACTCTCGAACAAGTTGAAAAGCCCTGCGGCTCTGACCTATATGACATCTGCTGTGAGAATGCTAGTGTCTTACTAGTCAGTCGTGTTAGGAAAGTATAATCTGGTCAGCATCTTGATTTAGTTACGTGTTTGGTCCCAGTGCAGTAGCTTGTAAAGAAGCCAAATGGATATGTTATAAGGAATAGAAAGACCTTTTTCTTTCAGAAGATGAAGGCATTGCACACTCCTTAAATAATGGTGCCTGCCAGGTTTTTGGACACTTTTTCTAAGAAGGAGAAAAGATATTAAAAAGATAGGTGTGAATGCAATAGGGACTGACAGAAAACCTGGTAACTTCAGGGATTGATACTGTAATTGTGTACATGAGCTATAATTTATCAAAGCTCCTAGAAGTATTTTATGGAAGGCTTCAGGAGTGCTCTAATTTTACAAATGAAGCCATTGATGGCTGACCATAAACCTATCCACAGCCTAGGTCTGTGTTTGAGTCTGGAGGCAGAGAAGAGCAAATAACAGAATGAAAGGCTGGAGACGGCCCGCTGGACAATGGTGTGATCTTTTGCATTAGCGTGCTGTCGATAAGCATCATTGCAGCACAGCCAGTGGGTGAGCTGACCACAGAGCCATGCTGGACCAAGAAGGATGCCAAGAAACAATTGATAGATGTATTCCTGAAAATTCATATTCTGCTGCCGAATTAATCTTATTGATTCAGGGATTCTGAAAGTGACAATAGATAATTTTAAGAAGCAAAGGCATTTGTATTTCTTGAGCAGAAGACCAGAGTAACAGAGGAAATCCCATCTCGGACATAAAACCCAGAAACCTGGCTCAGTAAACGTAAAACTTGCATTGTGTGTCCTCCAGAGGCCCCTGCCTAGGTTGGCTGAGAGAGGGGGTTGTCTTGCGAAGCTGCCCGTGGTAAAGCTTCACTGGCCGTGGTTGAATCTTTGCTCCCATAGAACCTGTGTTTAATACTGAGTTAGAAGAGACATTAACAGCATAACGACAAAGAGGAAAAATAGAAATGCTTGGAGTGTGTGACGCAGGGTCAGACCTTTGATGGAGGGGGATGTAAGGCTGTGGTGCCGGGAGAGAAGGCTGTCCTGCATCGCCCTGGGAGGACAGTGCTGCTGTGGGTGAATGTCAGTGGGTTTGGGGAGCTGCTGCCCTTGACCACGCCTGGCTTCCTCCTCATACTCCCTGCGTCCCACCTTCCTGGCTCTCTTGTCTTCCTTCTCATGTTCCCACCACTCTTGTGAGTGTATTATTTATAGTGGTAAGAAGCAGCCTCACTGGGTCTCAGTTTTCCTGTCTCTAAAAGGAAGGGTTTGGAATGGATGACTTCCAGCTCTGCAGCGGAATGATTCTGGGGTTCACCTCTGGACTGGCCGTCCTTATTGAAGCATTTCCTGGGAAACATTAATGAGAACTCTTTTGCAGTTCTAATTTTTTAAAGAAGTCTAATTCCTGATAAAAATTATACTTGGGAAGTCTTGCTCAGTATATAGTTAATGATCACTGATCACCTGGTTGTGGAGCTTTTCATCTCAAGATTTTCCTTATTAAGTTGAAAAAAACAGTTTTTGTCTGCATTGTATTTCCACAAATATTGATAGCAAAAAAAAAGAAAACGTTAGGGGAAATGTTCACAACTGGTGAATCAAGGTGAAGACTATAAGGAATGTTGTATTCTTTTAACTTTTCTGTAGGCTTGAAAAATTTCAAAATAAAATATTGGAGGGTAAAAATGGGCAAGTGTATTTTCTCTTCCCTTAGGGAAACTGAGACAAATCAGATGAAGCAATTGATTAAATGACTTTCTCAAGGGCAATCAAGAGTTAAGTGGGAGGACCTGGAGTAGATTTCAGTGGCTCAGTTGCCATTCTAGTGCTTCTCAGGCCGTATCTCCTCCCTAAAGGAAAGACAGATGTAAGAAGGAGTTTCCTCTAGCCTACTGCTTCTGAACAAAATGTTTCTGAGCCTGGCAACATTGCTGTGTATTTCCACTTACAAATTATCCGAATGGGCAAAGCAGGAGATAGGGACCTGTCAGCTTTATAAAGGTGCTCAATGAATGGCATTAGGTATATAGTTCACCCATTGAGAAGAAATGGGTGGTTCTAATTCCGAACCTAGGATTTTCATGTCTGACAGCTTGAAACAGAAAAGGATACTGTGGTCAGCAGTATTTGGTAGTGAAGGAAGGCATGCTAGGTGCAAACCTGATAGAAGGGGAGACAAAGTCAGAATTGCACAGTGTATTCTTCCATTGTTGTCCTTGGAAGGGCATTGTGACCAGTAGACTCTGAAAAGGTCCTCGTCCTCTTTGTCTAGCTTGTGGCAATTTAGAAGAGAGATGTTGAACACGCCCCAGGCTCTGCCTGAGCCCAGGCCCATATTGGGTTTAGAGGAAGGAGAGGTGGGTCTCCAGGGGCAGCTTTACATGAACAGACAGTGGTATTTGCCTGGCGCCTTTCCCCATCTTATAACTGTCTCCTTCTGGAACTTCGGGGAAGGAGGGTCTCTGGATAGTTTTCAGAGTTTTATGTTGTTACCTGACCTAGTAACAAACTGTGAAATCAAAATATCTGTGTATGATGGGTGCACACCTCACTGACATGATGGCATTTATAAAAAGCTAGAATCGTTACTTGGGTGAGCTCTGGGAGGTTCATCAGCTTGGAAGGGAGGTGATCACTTTCATCCTGGTCTGAAGCAAGCATCGCCCTCTCGTGGATCTCTCGTGACCTTTAGTTGCTTCCCTTGTGCCTCGTTAAGCGTGACGAGCAGCTGTAGATAGGTAAAAAGAGGCCAGCGCTCCCATCAGGAGCATTCAAAACATCGTCACCTAGAGCACCCTTGACGGGTCATACTCTGTGTTTTTTGTTAAATCACCCTCCTCTGAAACATATTTTCACCTATCTTCATCTGCATTAACTCAGAGAAAATCCAGAGTTTTAAAAGCTGGAAGAAAGAATCAAGGTGAAGTGCACTGTTGCTAATGGTGTTTTGTCCAGTAGGTGGCGCCTCAGCAAATCTCATTTGTAGCTAATAGAAGTAAACACGTGGAGGATTTTTTAAAAGATGCATTCATAATGCATGTGAGCAAAAGGTATGCCCTGTGTGCAGGGTGGTTCATGAAGTCAACTGGAAAAAAAAAAAAACAGTTGGACTATGTAAAACTAACTCTCTCATTGTAAGAAAATTTTTGGGAAGAACTTACAAAAAGCTAATGTCTGGTTGAAATTAAAATCCTTTATCACGTCACATGGAGATTTTTTCCACAACATTTGGGCTGCAGATTACTGCTACAAGTAAGAGAATGCTGCTAATCATGATAGCATTTTGAGCTTTAGAGAATAATGTATGATAGATGTTTTGGTATCAGATTTGTATGTTTGAATTATGTTCAGAAAATGCTGAATACTTGAGCTGGAGAAATTCCTTCCAGTAACTTAAAAAAAAACATTTTAGTGCAACATGTTAGGTGTAACTTCTTGAAGGAATAGACTGCATGTTCCTGGAATGCATTGTTAGAAACTTAATGTACATGTAATTAAACACGTGCCAAAACAGCAACTCCATGCTAAGAATGTGTTATGGTTTTTATACTCAAAGATAGTTAAAGATACTTCTTCGGAAGCATGCAAAGGAAGCAGCATTTTCACTCCTTAAATACAAGTGTACCCTCTGAAAACTGAGTAGTGAAACTGGTAACGTATTTCTAAATCATGCACTTCAGAAGGCAAGTAAGGATTTTTTAAAAATTCCTGCTTTCCAGCAAAGTACTAGAATTGCATTACACATTTTTCCCTAAAGAAGTCTATATCTTTCCTGATGGCTTAAAGTAAGGAATCTCTGTGTATTGTTTGACAAAATGGAATCAGAGTTAATCTATTAATATTTTCTATAGATAAAACAGTCAGGATACACATGTCCTATTGTGTTTCGTTTTCTTTAGAGGACAGTTAACACAATTAACAGGTTCCTCACAAATGTCCTTTCCTATCTGTCTCGGAGGAGAGTGGTGACAGGCATCCAAGGTTGTCAGGTGAGGTATAAAATCATCATCAGAGTTCTGGTGGCATTGGGGAAACCTCAAGAAGGAAAAGATGAAGGATCCTGTTTGCTTTTAATAATTGAGTCATAGTAATGTGTTTAGTAAGACCAAGACAGGACTTATCCAGTTCACTGAACTTCAATTTTAGAGGAAGTTTGTACAAAAAGTGCCTTGTCTTTCCGTGGAAATACTAGTCTTTGGTGAAAAGAGATTAAAGTGGTGTTCTTTTATGGCTACAGGAATCAATCCTTCCTTTTCCTTGCTCTTTCCCATCACCTGTCTCCTCTTGCCCTTTTCTCAAGTTGAATAATCACAGGGAAGATGATAGGAGCTTACTGGTAAGTAGTGGAGACCTTCTTACCGCTGAGCTCCTGTCATCTTCCCTATCTCCCCCACTTAGTAGTCCCACTCCCTTTAGACCGGTGGTTCCCAAGCTTGTCTGCACAGTGGAAGCACCTCGGGAGATTCAGAAACTACTGATGCCTCCTCCCACCCGCAAGATTGTGATTTAATTGGTCTGGGCGTGGCTTTAGGTTTTGGAAATTATAAAAGGTCTTCCAGTGATTCTAATGTGCAGATAAATTTGGGAACCACCATTTACTTCCTCTCCCCAAACCTCCCTTATTCTCCACCCACCCTTCTGAGTCCATCCTTCCTTGGTACTTTCGCAGCACCAGCACCTTGAGTGTATGTTTGTCCATGTGACTCCACTCATCCCCTTGTATTTTGTCTGTTTTTTTCATGTGTATTAGAATCCCATGACTATGTTCCGATGGAACTGAGTCTTTTTCCTCTTTCTATTCTCAATATCCATCTTAATGCCTAACCCATAGCAGCTGTTTAGTGATTGGTTTCTGAATCAAGGGCATAATATATATATATATATATATATATATATATATATATATATATATATATATATATATAATATATATATAATATATAATATATATATTATATATATATATATTATATATATATATATTATATATAGTAATACAGTGATTTAAACAAGTTGATTCATGCACTTCTGACTCAGGGCATTTTTACTGCCCAGGTAGATATTTCTCCTTTACTTGAAGAGCCTAGATTTCCTAGTCTCCTATCTTTTCTTAAAGCGATGATAAGTATATAAAATTAAAGAAGAATATGTTCTCTTGTGTGGTATTAGCTTGTGTCACAAAAGCCAGCTTTAGATAAGGGGAAAAAGGAGGACTAAGCCTGTATTCAATAAAGTTCAAGGAAGGAAGTGCAGAGTGTTGTTGATTTCTAGGGGAAGAATTCCCTATTGCCTGCCTTACTTAAAGAATATTAATTTATCTAACTGATGATAATCTGGTAAATTTATTGTAGCATTAAAAATGCAAATCAGTTACCATGCTAAATATTCAGTGATGTGCCTAAGACTTTTAAAATTTTATATTATTTTATTAGGTGATAATGGGAGGCATAATTGTTAATGTTTGATTCTGGCAAAATACAATTAGTTTCTGTGAAACACATTGTGCCTTAATGATATCATTAAGATTAATGAATATAAATGAATGAGCTGGGGATTTCAAATAGCACATAGTGACTTTATATCAGTCTGTAAAACTTGAGATAGATTTCCTTGATTTTTTAAGGAGAATGCGCCAGAGCCCCTGCTGTATTTTCATATAGACTAGAGAGAAATTAAATCAGCTACCTTGGGAAGACTCTTGTATACTGATTTCAGTCTGTGAAAGCCACTGATTAGTTTTACTTTAAGAATTATTTTCAAGACCCCTTTTTAGAAACTTCCATGTCCTGTATATATGAGAGTGCATGTATATTTTGGTGTTTTTTAAAAAAAATCAGGGTACTAAATCATTGTTCAGTAAATTAGAGGTGACATGGTGGTGTCTATTCCAGATGTTCCACAATAGACATCTATTACATTTATAATTTAAAATATTATTAAGAAAGCTAGGCAAGTGAGTATTTTTCTTGGGCTAAGAGATGGAGAAAGGAACAACTGGGAGAGGCTGCTCGTCAAGGTCTTAGATGAGAGTCATGGACTAAATGTATAATGTGACCCCAAGAGTCATGGTATTTTGAGTAATGATGCATGACTGTATGTTCTTGTAGTGTAGAGAGAAACTGCCACTACAAAACAAAAACAAAAAACCCGATTTATCTGTGGTGCGTGTACTTGTAATTTAAGTGCTGTGTTTGCAGCATCCTCTTACTGAACTAGAGAGAGAAAGAGGCACTGTGTCATCAGGTAGTGCTTAATACGACTTCGTAAGTTTGTCTCCTTGGTCTGACCTTCAGTTAATGCTTCTGTTTCTCCCCTATGCATGTGCATGTGTGGGAACGCACAGGTTTGGTTTTCTTATTTGTCTGTTTGAAAGTTTTGCAGGGCAGCCCTTGCCCGTGAATTGCTGTTGAAGTAGTGGTGGGAAGAACCACAAAAGTGAAGGAGGGAGGGGAGGTATTTTTGGAACGTGGCTACTATTTGGGCACTGGGACCCAGCCTGAGAAGCCTGAATTCCTTTGTTTGCTCTGCCTTTTTACTGTTTCCTTGACCTTGGGCTCTTCTTTTCACCTCATCGCCTCACTTTCCTTGTTGGTAAATTGGACCAGTCTCTTCCTTTTCTCCTTCGAAAGAAGCTGAGGAGGATTAATGAGGTAGAATCTGGAGTACATTTTGTACTTCTCTGAAGAGTACATTTCAGGGAAGACAGTTAATATCTTCGTAGAGAAGTGGAACTCACACTGCTTACCATGTTAGATGATAGAGTTCCAAGGAGTACTTACTGTCCGTCAACTGAAAATGAATTGCAGGTACAGCCCCGTTTCTACTCACTTCTAAATCGGATGACGTGTTAGTGCAGGATGATGGAAAGAAAGGCAAACCAAATGTGAGGAGCAGTAGAATGACAGGATTCAGGGGGGACATCTGACTGCCACCTGCTTGCCTGAAAGAAAGCCACTTATTTTTAAAATCATTTTTATATGTACCTGTCAGACCTATTTGGCTCCTCAGTATTTGCAGAAGAGTCACCAGAAGTGCTTGGCTCTCTGTACGTAATCCAAACAAGATCAGAAGGAGGTTCCCAGCAAAACTTCAGAATTAATCTACCATGGAGCCTCAAGGTATAATAAGGTTCTAGACGTGATCGTCAGGTTTAAAACAGCTTGCTCAAGTCTCTTCAGATCTATATCATAATTCATGTCGATGCAAATACAGAGACATAGAAAGAATGCTTGGTTACTTCGTGTATAAAATCCCATGCTAATTTTATTTAGCATGCTGTCTTTGGTCAATCAGCTTTTAAATTCCAAGGTGACTAGCTTGATTTTTCTTCTTAGAAGATTTTTCTTATCTTTTCTCCCCCTTGTGTTTACTTTTTTTGAGAAGTTTAGATAGGTAACAGTACATTTAACCTAGAACTTAGTTTCTTGTCACTGTAGGATTAAAAAAGAAAAGTTTAATACATGTGTAGCCTGAAAGTGCTTTTATAATCTCTGATTCTGTAGTTAAACTCAGAATATAGACAATAGAGTTCAAAATTTGAAAATAATCTTCATCTTTTATCTCTAGGTAGATCTCATCACTTTAGGAATAATTTTAGGCATATCTCTCTGTTTCAGAAGCTCATAAAATATCAGTACTTAGTGGATGCCAGGAGTATTATCAGGCATATAGATAGATTGACATACTCATGTCTGAAGCTCATACAATGGGCAGGCACCCTATGCTGGCGGTACGGCCAATGTCAGTTCACTCATCTACTCCCATCTCCATCTATATTAATATGAAATACAGGATTTTGCTAAATGTTAGTTTACGGTCCCAGTGTTGGCTGTGTCATTTGGAGATGAAGGGACATAATTGAAAAAAAAATATTGGAGCTATTTTCCATTGTCAGATCTTCATAAATGCCCTCGATGAAAAAAATGAAGTTGTATTACCCAGTTTTATTAGAAATGCTATATTTTGTTGGATCCGTGTGTTCACAAAGTAGAGAATATTTTCCTTCTGTGATTGATGTTGGGGCATTTATGAGGATAGTCTGCTATATTTCATATGTATATGAGGGTGTCATTGTTAAAATGTTCAAAAGAAAATTACGTATGTGATTTATATTTTATTATTTCCTCCTAGGATGTAATTTTTTCAATACCATGATTCCTGTCATATTGTCAGTGGTGATTTGATGACTAATATGCCAGAAATAATTAGATTTAAAAAGGTGATGCAGATGTCAAGACAATATAGCTTTCTTGTGAAAAGGCTTAAGCGAGATCATGCATGTTACATTTGTGCAAACCCCCAATTGCATACGTTGTAACAGTCTTCAGGATTACAGGCAGGATGGGAAATGCAGCTACATGCAGGAAGCCTGGGATGCAGCATATTTCAGAGGCATATGCTTGCTACTGACACCACCTGCAATTTTTGCTAAATGAAACGTGTTTTAGAAAATGCTACTCTTTGGATAAATTCAGACTTTGGTGTATTATCAGTGGGAAGACGTTAGATCCCCTCTTTTCTTTTGAGTGGGAAAATTCCTCCTCTCCCTAGAAGGCATCAAGCCCTTTGTTTTAGTCTCCTTGACAGGTTTAAAATTTTTTCTTTGGGGAGAAAAAGGCACATGCAATATGAACTGCATTTTTTTTTTTTTTTACCTTTGTTGACCTTCAAGATTGAACTTTATTGTACAATTTTAAATGACCATTTTAAAATATAGGACAAGGTAATTTGTAGTTTCGGTGTTTGTTCCTGAGCATAATATCTCCTGAGACTTTAAAAGGAATGGAACCTATTTCTGGGTGTCTTTACACTTTTGGGCACTGACGACACTGGTGATCCATCTCTGGTTCACTTGTTTGTTACTTTAATAAATAATGTTTCTGAAGATTAGACTAATGCTGTAATATCACGGTGTTAGGCAGGGATGAAGGTAAGTGTCAACTGTAGCCACACTTAACCTGCTCTCAGAGTTAACACTGAAGTCTGCAGCGTGCTTTTCAGCCCCCATGCTTCAGCACGTCCCTGGTGTCAGAGCGCTGCTTTCTCACTTGGGAGCACAGTGATGAGGAAGGGACTGCCGGGGAAGCTGAGCTTCGCCTCCAGCCTCTCCCGTGTTCCCGGCCCGGCGAAGGAGGCTTGGAACCAGGCAGGTAGCTGAGTGGCATGTGAAGCAGATGCTCGATGAGATGCTAATAGCCTGGAGGAGGAAGGGGAGTTTGCAGTCATGATTGTGGAGTCAGTAGGGGAGGGACCAGGTGTCCAGAGTGAGGGGCAAGGGCTGCTCCTACCTTGAGGACACTGGGACCAGTTTTGCAATTTCCCAGCAGGTGGCCTCCTGCTCTTCCCAGCTTCCCACTGCTAAGCCCATAGTAATATCTTAATTTCACAAACAAGGAACTGAAGCTCAAGGAAGTGAAGGGACTTTCCCCCAGCTACCTGAGTGTCTGGCTGGTAGGGCCTGCCCTGGGCACTGGCTCTCAGGGCAGGGTACTTTCTTCTGAGGATTCTGGGGAGTCAGGACTTCCGGAAAACGGAAGGAAAAGTCAGGGTTGGGACTTGCCCTCCCTTTCAGCTTCTCAGCACTGCCCAGGACAGCTTTGCCCTGAGTCATTTCACCTGGAAGGAAAGAGTGATTTACGGAGTGCCTTCAGTGGTAAATTCCAGAAAACGGAAGAGTGTCAGACTAGAGATTGAAGAGCTGCCAAAAGCCCACAAATTAATGGGGCTGTGTAGTACACTGGCTCAACAACTGAAAGGGGGGGCCTTAGTTCTGTGGAATTCGCTTGATTGGAAGTAAGTACATGGTATATTCAGAACTGTATAACTTTGGACCCAGAAGGGTGAAGAAGAGCTGTTCCAAGAGGGGAGCCTCTGGAGGCCCAGATGCATTTCAGAAGTAGAGCCGCGCCCCAGAGCTCTTCTCTGGCCGCCCTCTTCCTCCACGCACTCCTGCCCAGGGCACCTTTCTCCCTTCTGGCCCCAAGGCGGCTGAGACCCTCCTCCTTTTGTCTTTTAGAGACACATGGCCATGGAATCTGAGATGCCAAATGCTCTTTTCTGGTGTGTTCTGACCATAGACAGCTTAGAATGTGCTAATTTGCCTTTTGAAGCTAAAGAATCTGACACCTTTCATGTGTTCCTTTCACCTTGAAAGCACGTTTTCCTTCTCTGTTTAAGCACTAAGAGGCAATAGGGCGGTTAGGAACCCCAACTCAAGAGTCAGCCTGTCAGGGTTCTTATCCCAGTTCTGCCTTTCCTTAGCTGTGTAATCTTAGGAAGATACTTAACCTCTCTGATGTCAGCTTCCTTATCTGTATAATGCGGATGATAGTATAGCTAATTCATGGAGCTGTTGTAAGAATTCAATGAGATGACTTGTATAAAGTACTTAGAGCAGTGAGTGGCATATACTGTGTGCTCAATATATGTTAGCTATCGTTATTTAGAAATAAAACATGGAGGAAAATAAAGTGCTAAAATTAAGAAGGGTTTTAAATATAAGCACTGAAATATTTATATGTATTTTGAGCAAATCTCACAGTTACATTGGTCACTGGCATTCAGGGTTCTCTTTACCACTTAAATTGACACAGGAATAATAATATTCACGATAATGGATGCTTTATATACATTTTCATGAATGACCTGTTTCTTATTTGTAACTTTTTATGACCTTTATATTACCTTTTTAAAAATACAACATACTCATTGGCCACTGGCATTTATCTGTGAGTGGAAGACATAATCAATGACTGAATGAAGGGATTTATCCACTTGGCCATATTGGTTTCCCTCATGAATGAACAGAGATGTACAAATCCTTGGTCCGTTGTCTAAAAGTAACAGACAGGATATGGTAGTTAATGCATTTTGTGGGTACTTGTCTGTCTTGCTAAGTAGTAATCGCTGCCACAAATACACAAAGCGACATTAAGGGGAAATCCCACCACAGATTGGGGCGATGGTACTGGAAATCACATTCCGAGCACACTGAGAACTCTGGGGGAGATGAGGAATAGGGTCACAGCCGTGCTCTTACGACTCTCCTCCCTCTGGCAGATCTGGAGAGGGAAGCCCCCGCCTCCACCAGGAACTTACCCTCTCACACCCCTCACACGTCACCTCCGTGGCTTTTGGATAAGTGGTCCAGGAGCCACAGGCTGAGAGCTGCTGGCAGGGAGTGTATTTAGCCAGTGGAGTGTAGTAGGTAAGGTTATGTTTGGAAACGTCCCCCATCTGTGGTGCTTAAAAAATTCCTTGCGGTGTTCCTCACCGCCGTTTCCCAGTGCACATTCAGTTGCTGAAGAGTAGGTAAGATCAAAGAGTAGGTGCATTTACTGTAGTGTAACCAATGTGGATCTAGAGTGGAGCGGTAACTGGTTCTTCAATTTGTGAGAAATATGTGACTGTGTAAATCAGGTGACAAACCTGTATCCTGCCACCAAATGACATTACGTGGACGTCAGTGATCACAAAACCTTATCCTTTCCCTTTGTGAAAATACTTAACAACCAAACGCTTCCCACCCCTCCCCTGATTTTTCTCACTCTGGAGTTGGTCTTGTTTTTGTTTCTGTGAGCCATTTATTAATTAATTTTTACAATTAATAAAATTTAAATTTGGCCCTTATTAGAGTGTCCACAGATGCTGAGTATTCTATGAAGTAAATTATGCCTACGGTAGAGTGTGCATGAGATGTATCCACACAAATAATTTTTTTTAAATCAAGTACTGTGAAGCTCCTGGATTTAGATTACAATTAATGACAAAGCCTACCAGGTTTTATTTGAATACACGTGTAAAAGCTATACATGTTGAGGTTGGTACTTTGTGAACTGACTCACAGTATTGTGAAAATATTCCATCAAGGTGTAAAATTGCAGGAAAACTGAGTTTATTAATGGAAATTAGACTAACTCCTAATTATTACCTGTGAATAGTGTCATCATTTGAAGTTTTTATTGCATTTTAACACATGGCTTATCTTGATGAGAAAATATATAGCAAAGGGTAAATGTAGCAATTTTCGTTTTACTGTTCCCTCTGCTAAGCCGTTATTGCTTGATGTTATTTTTCAGCAGCCTTTCATTTTTGTCCCAAATGTTTTTGCCTCTGGCTGGTTTTATTTCTTTAAAATGTATGTGTATCACTTCTCAAAGTGATACATTTTGACAGGTAATCTATATTTTTTCATACTAGATTTGATGGTGCAATGGTCATAATCCTCATCTTAGACTTAGTTAATGGTTGAATACTAACCTAGATTTTTATCTCAGAATATTCCTCTGTTAAGAAACATACTTTTCACCCTTAGCCAAGTTCCTTTTTATCACTCCCAGCCACCAAACAGGTCTAGGTGCCACGTGCCTAAGATGCACAGAACCCACTTATCTGGGATACACATCACCTGACTTTTTGTCACTCTATCCTCGAAATGTCTTCTGATAGCACTTCCAACCAGTTTACTTGATTGGCCACAGAAAAGATACTTCTGGGCTCTACTTTTTTTTCCTCCTGGCATCCTATGATCTTTATTTGAAGGGGAAAAGTCTTTTCCCTTCCTTTTCTCTAGTGGGAACTTGATGTCCTCCATCAGACCCCACTTTCTCTAGAAGCGCCAGCGCAATGAAGATCACAGCCCTCAGATCACAAGCACGTCTAAGGACACCATGCTCAGCTTTTGCTTTTTAAAAGTTCAGCTTCTTGGGTCGTGATTTGTTTTTCCTAAATTCAGTTAGGACTTTCTTATGCCTCTGTGGGCAGATAACAATGACATCTAAGTTGGTAAATATATTCTGACCCCCTGCCAAGGCACTTTGTTGAAGATGGCACGTCACATTCAGGGAGCTGTTTAAGCTCTTCTCTCAGGAGGGTGAATTGAGGGAGAAAGGGCAACAACTGTCATTCCTTTTGTTTTCATTGAAGAGACCGGCCTTCCTTTTGCAGGAAAAGGTTAAAGTACAGGTGGGCCTGTCAAGGATGGGATCTGTTTCCACCAGCTTTGCAGATTCTCCCACAGATAGCACGCTGATTCTTCCCTTCCGCCCCTAGATTTTCTTTTTTCCTTGTTTTCCTTTTTTTGTCCTTGAATTTAAACAAAAATATGTAGTTTTAAAAAATCTTAAAAATCGTTTGTGCTAGAA
Source organism: Eschrichtius robustus (assembly GCF_028021215.1). NCBI lineage: Eukaryota > Metazoa > Chordata > Mammalia > Artiodactyla > Eschrichtiidae > Eschrichtius > Eschrichtius robustus. The sequence goes on from NC_090825.1 coordinate 52,941,588, forward strand.
TTTGGGGGTACATTTTGGTTTGAGCAACAACCAGGTTTGTGCTTTTTCTTTGCTTTTAGAGATGGCATTACTCCTCCACCTGAGAACAAGAACAAAAAAACCCTCTGGGGTTTTCTTCCTTTAAGTGGTATCAAATGAGCACGCCTAAGTGGAAAAAATACCCTGATACCCTTCTCCGAGGTTGCTTCTGCGAGGGAGGGGGTGACATTTCTTGACAGGGTTTCCCTTTGTATGTCTGGAGATGTAGGCAAAGGTGGTTTGGGAACATAAAATGCAATCAATTTCCCTCCGTGGTTAGATTCATAAATCCCTGAGCTATTTTTAATGACATAATCTAATCAATTGATGGCAAGCCTAATAGTGTGTTGACAGCCAGAAAGAGACAGAAAGCTAGTGTAATAGCAGGTGGCTGGGTAAGGAACCATTTTTCTCTTCCTTCCCCACCCCCCATGTTTAGAAATCGCTAGTTATCTGGATTAGGTAAAAAACAGAAATTACCGATTTAAAAAAAAAAATTATGCCTGCCTTCCTAACTACCTTTCTTTCAAGAAAAAAAGACTGTGTAAGGGATAAAGTGAAGGAGGAGGTAATTCTGAGACAAACTACAGGTAGCCCTAGTGTCTGCTTCTCAGGACCATACTATGCTCTCAATTTAAATATCTTTAGAAGAGAAATCAAGGGGGAATAATTTATTATAAATTGGTAGCATTGTATATTGTTACTCCTGTGCTAGGCCAGTAATGAAAACTTAATATTCATCTCTTGGTTGCTTTGAATTGAAATAAAATGAGGATGAGCAGAGTAAACAAGCTGAAACAGACTGTGAAATTGCACATGATGGGAATCTTTTTTTTTTTTTTTTTTTTTAGTTGCTTCTGGACTAGAAATAGGTTACTATTCCAACTAATGATGGCTCTTAGAATTTCTTCTCCCTTTTTACATTTTGGTCCAGTATCAACAGAACGAACGAAGTTGTTATCACAAGGGAAATTAAAAATCTAAACTGTATCTTTGGGCTAGGAATCGACCGGCAAGGTATTTATGTAAATGAACTGGCTTTCACGCTGGGATGGGTAAGGTGTTCCACCCGCTGTGGCTGGAGAACAGCCGCCCTGAGCCCTCTGTTTCCAGGTTTTCCGGCAGCGTGTGTGTTCTGCAACATTTCCTTTTCTTTGATGCCATCAGAAGAGATGAGCGCCAGGCATGGTGGTGCTGCTTGGCTGGCCAGCTGTGCCCTAGTTTCTCACCATCCCAGTCAGCAGCTGCCTTTTACAGAGGTGTCTGTCACCGCTGATTTACTTAGCCACCTTGACCTTATAGTTGCTTCCGAAGGGGCTTGACCCGAGGCCACTGCCGAAAGCCATCTTCTGGTCACCTGGAATGCCAGGGCCAGTATTTTGAAGGAGAAGAAAAAAACAGGGCTCCCGCAATTTCCTATCTACTAGCAAGAGGCTCCTCTGCCTGGATGGATGCATTAGGCGTCTGAGCCCACTTGCTGCGCTCTCCCACCGAACTGCAAGCATCCGTGATCCCCGAAGTTGCTGGAGTGAATAACTAAGCGGGACCAGCTGACCCCGGGCTCCAATCAGCTAGAGCGTGATGTAAGTGTTTAGCAGCTGCTGGGCTCTGAATTAGCGTGCTGAAGTAGAGGTAGTACAGCATGGCTAGACTGTTGTGAGAGGCTCAGAGAAAGCGGAGGGGGAGATGGATGAGTCCAGCATTCTAAGACGAAGAGGGCTCCAGGTAGGAGATCCTTCCATTCTTGAAATGTAGGGTTGCCAGTGGCCAGCCGTGGAGGATTTCAAAGTTCCCTTTTCATTCCTTTACTGGGCACAAATATGTGCACAGTTCTTAGCAACGTGAATACGCTAAGTCTCTAGTTACAGAGCTAAGTGACCCATCACAGGGTTCAACGAGAAAGGCTCTTTTGTCAGAGACAATAGATACGACTTTTAGCTTGAGACTTTGTTGGTTGTTTGTTTTTTTTCTGCTGGCTGTTCAAGAATAGTTAAATCGTGGCTGGCAGTGACATCTGAGGAGCCGGTTGGGCATTCTGTCAGAAGTCTGGGAAGTCTGTCGAGGGCAGCAACTCCGTTCAGTTCTGGGAACACGGGACTCAGTTTTGTGTCGGGATCAGCCCGTACGGCAGCAGCGTCTGTCTGCTCGCCTTGCAGATGTGTGCAGCTGCTGGGAGGTTTCCTCCTGTCAGTGAGATGAAAGTTTCTGCTGGCAGCTCAATCAAAGTTCCCTGTAATTTGTTTATGTTGAGATGAGGAAAGATATGTGTCTTACTGCCTTACTTTTTGTGCCCAAATTTCTCTAATTTAATGACTCTGACTTTAGTATACAAATGTATTCCAAGTCAAAACTTGGCAGATCAGAAAACTTGGAAAAAACATCTGCTTGGCCGTTTGTAAGTTTCAGGAAGCCAAAATATGAGTATGTTCAAAATTAGTATGTTTAACTCCTTGATAACTCTTTTTTCCTGTGTGTAAGTGGTAGTTTTCTCTGCGAAAGGATCTAATCATTCATTAGCCATCGTTAAACTCTCATTCATTATTTTTGAGATTAAAAAAAAAAGTGCTTGGGAAGACCGAATATACGGCACATGTAGAAATGTTTCAGAGATTCCTTGATGGTCTTTGACTCATAGCTGGGCTAGCTGTCTGCTTTTTGTTTTAAATGTCAGTTACTAATACTAATATTATTCATGTTACTCTAATATTATAGATAAACTAAAGGATTATTTGTAGGTAAACAAAAGAGGGATTAAAAAAGTTGGGGTTAAATGTCATCTATTGTTCCAAACCTAAGTAAACAGACTGACTCTAATGATTTTCAGTGTGGTCATTGTTTTGAATGTACAGTGTGGTTAGTCACTGCTGTGGATTTCCTTTTCTTTGTTTTCATCACATCTATGAAGTTCTGGTAATGCACAGCTGTTTGTGTGGATTCACGTCCTCTTTGGGGTCGCTGGTTAAATATGGAAAGGCTCTTTGTTAAAAAGATGATAAACTCTATTAAACTCCTAATGGTTCAGATTATTACGATGTTGATGGCAATTCTGCTGAGAGTTTTCTCTTTCCTTTAATTCATTTTAGATAATTTAAAATGTGTTTTTGATAAGAAACTCTTTTTTGTGGTTTATTTCTGTAATATATATCATCACAACTTCAGAGGATATGATTGAGATATATGGTGCTTTTGAGGGGTATAGATTTCATAGAACTTTTAATTTTAGAAATAAAGAAATCATTATTGTGGCTATTTAAAATAATGAAGCTATTTTCTAAGATTTGCAACAAAACAAAGGAAACGTTGCTAGTTAATATAGTACTTAGACTGTTAGATCTTCGTTGTACTTAACGTACTTTTACTACACCTGCCATATTCTACTATATAATAGATAAAGAATGTCTGCTTTCTATTGTAAATGAAATAAAACTCTCCACATTGTGAGAAATAGTAACATAACAGTGCGTAAAAGTTTTGCCACCTCATAGTTACAACTTTATTTTGTCTTAAACAAAGCCTATTATTCTTTTACTCCCATTATATCCAATATTTTTTTAAAAAGACATTGCACATACAGAGTAGCTGTTTTAAGAAATTCCAATATTAGGAAACTACTTACAAAATACAAGATGTAAGTATACATTTGTATTACAAATGATGTTGCTGTAGAGTTCTTAAGAGCAACGCCACCTGGTGAATTTAGAAATTAAGTTAATTTACAAATACATACTACTGTATATGAAACATTTCAACATGTAAATGAGGTATACCTGTAGTGAACCTAGGCTGAAACTTACACTTTTGTATGACTGATTCTGACTGTGTTGCTAGGTAATCTTGAGCAAGTCACATACCTTCTTGGTGTCTGTTTATTCTTCTGTAAAATGCATGCTGTAACATGACTTTTGAGTGTACTACATGGGAGATAGGCATAACTGAATTTTTTTAAGTTAAAGGCCATGTAATAAATACACTAGAATATAGAAGGTCCTCAATAAGTATTACGTTGTTGAAAGCAAAGATGATTTCTATTCTTTATAACATTCCATATCATTACTAGTCAGATGAAATAGTTATGTTTTTATTCCATATTTGTTGTTTGAATTTATTTTTAAGTTAGAAGAATCACCAATAAAGACAGTTAGCATTATTTACAGGGGTCATTATGACAGAATATATTATCTAATAATAAGAATCTATTGGCCTGTTACACTGAATAGATGCTTAGTGTTAGATGCTTAGAATTGGAACAGATCCGTTTTTTAAATAACTTAAAGCCTTGTGTCAAAAATATGGAGCATACGAATATTATAATTCTCTACAATTTAATTTTGCAATAATTCAGAATGTGTTTAGTATAGAATAATGCAGTGTGTGTTTAGAACTTATTTTTAGAATTTCAGTACCTCTAGCTCTTAAAACACAGGCCTACTAGTGGTGTTTTTAAAATTTGGACTTTGAAAAATGATTTTTAGTCAGAACATATAATTTCTCAAGGCATGACTACCTCATAAAATGGCAACACAACTTAGTTGTTCATCTTAAGTGACTGCACGTTTCCATCTTTTCTGTGGACTGTATTAATATTTCCAGTACTACTGATAGCACTTCAATCACTGCCTTTGAAATGAGAATGAGAGAAAGAGGTCCCAATGGCTTCCCCTGTTAGAATCTGGAAAACTTTTCAGATTGCATCTCCAAACGTGGGAAATTCTGACGGATGGATGGGCTTGGGCAGACTTTGGACTTGGGGCAATTTGAATTTCTAGACAGGTCTAATTCGTCAAAGGATAACTGACTCCTTTCGGGCCTAATATCCCTTAAACAGGGGTCATATTTTTTAACTGTCAGGGAAATTAATTGTTTCAGTGATTTCCGTTATGTGTTTCCCTTTTATTTGTTTTAATGAAAGTGTCCCTATCCCTAATGTGATAGATCCCAAGGCTGGAGAAAAATGAACAACGGGCATCATTAAAGCAGGAAGAAGGCACTAAAAGAGGGAGGGGTATCTCAGAGAGGCCTCCTGTGATCCTTTCCTGCCATTCTCTTGTGCTTTCCTTTGCTTGGTAGCATCTTCTGTTGATTTCTCCCCTCTCCAATTAAATATTACCATTTTAGTCCACTGTCACGTGCAAGCTGGAATGTTAAAAAAAATTTTTTTTCAGATATGATGAGGTTACCAACTAAATATTTATAATTTAGATTTCTAGATTTGTGTTCAGGTTTCTGTTTTGTTTGCTTCTCTTTCCCCTATACCTGATCTCATCCCCCAACCTTATTTGAAACAACAACGAAAACCTAACATTCTTACCTTGGCCTAGGCTCTGATTTTCCCCTGGTCTTGGTCTGGAATTCAGTTTTAGAAAACAGAGAAGACTCTTCTGGACTCTTACGTTCTGACTGGGTGTCAGCAGTGCTTGGATGTAGGTTATTCCAGTCACAATGTCTCAGTGTTTCTTCTGTGTTAACTTTAATGTGCTTATGGATGTGTTTACACTCACCTGAACTTAATAGCAGGATCATTACGTGGGAGTGTTACCCTGGTTCCTATCATTTGAAGACTCTGGGTGGTTACAGGAAAGAAGTCTAGTTAGAGGATTATAATAGAAACACTTATGATAATTACACTTTGGGATAAGGTACTTTTGATCTCCAGAGGTTCCAGAAAGGCACAGAGATGACTTTGGGACAGAAAGAATCAAAATGGCACATGAACTTTTGGTAGTGATGAGTACCTAATCAATGAGACCCATTGTGGTCACATCCAAGTGGTGTTTCTTGTCCATTGAAGGAGTTGAATTTCTGCCTCTGAAATAGAGATAGAATACTGTAGTTTTAGTTTCCTGATCCACAAAGGGGTAAGGGTGGGGTGCCCTTAAAATCTTATGTTCACTCAAATTTCTATTTTGTACTCTAAGAATTGTTTTCATAACAAACTTCTTTTAAAAACAACATCAAATAAACAGGTTTGAATACTAGCTCTTCTTTTGCACCTTCTCATTCTCTGGTACAGCTGTTAATAAACCAGAAAATTGTCATCTCTGTATTTCTGTCAAGGCAATACCTGTTCTCCAGGTCATTCCTTTTCCCACCTTTGATTTCTCCGTCTCATGCCTGCAGTAACCAGCCCCTGTCAATTCTACATTAAAAATACTTCTAGAGTCTAGGCAGCCTCTTTCACACCTAAATTTCTGTATTGTCTGGTACCCCTGTGTCCAGGTCCTTCTCCATTCCATCCTGCTTGTCGCTGTAGATCCCCACATCAATCCCTGGTTTAAAATCCCCACATGACTTTGCGTCATCTACTCGAGGATAGAGTAAAAATGCACCTGACTCTCTCTGATTTAGCTCAGTCTACTTTTCTGGTCTCATTTCCAACTCTTTGCCTTCCAAAACCCCGTTCCATCACCCCCTCTCCAGACTTGATGTATCCCCTTTACCTACAATATCCTTTCCTTATTTTCTCCAATTCTCCCTGCTCATTCGGGACCAAAGTAAACTATAATTCTTTCCTGAAATTTTCCATAATTACTATGTTCCATTCTGAATTTTATAATAGTCATTGTCTATTTTACTTACTTGCACACCTAATCCTATTGTGTGATACATTATTTTAAAATTATTTGATTTGAGTGTCTTATAATGAAACTACAAACACATTGAGGCTTAGTGTCCAGTGACAATGAGTAGCTCTGTAACTTTAGACAAGTTTCTTAACCACTCTGATCTCTGTGTCCACAGCTGTAAAATGGAGATAATACATGCTTAAAGATTGAAGGCAATTGTAAACCTTTAGCACAGCCTCTGGCATGTAGTACTTATTCAGTTAACCTTAGTTCACTGCCCTCTGGATCGGCACAGAGCCTTGCATAGTGTGATTTTAAATTGAATGTGGGTATCAGGTGGGCCTTAGGCAGTAAAAAGATGGTGAGCATGAATTGGATAATTTGAAGGGAGTTTATAAAAGGGATGCTTTAAAAGGTGTGGGCAGGGTATAGGAAAAGTTTAAGCATCTGGAAGCCACAGGGAACCATTACCTTCACTAGGCCTGAAGGAGCGAGGGAGGGAGCAGTTACAGAACCTGGAGATGGAGAAGGCAGGTGACAGGTACCGTAGGTGAGGGACACAGACTGAAGTGACTCTGCAGGGAGGTGGACGGGGACATCTCAGCCTTATTTTTCTTCTTCCTTCTGCACTCTTTCTGGTGCTCCCTATTAGCAAAACCCAACAGAAACCAGAGGGGCACAGGAGCCCCCAGCCGTGCGTGGTCCATGCATCCGAACGCCAAGGCCCAGTATAGGGTGGAGAGTAGATCTGTTTGGGCAGTGGAAATACATGCAGCATGCTTATAGCACGCATGTGTTTTATTGCCCCTTGCTCTTAGCAGTTGCCAGCCAAAGACAGTGTTCAACTTTCATAGGCACAGATCTCTGGGGCCTGAACTGAGTTCAAGCATTTGAACAGATTCAGAGCTGCTTTTTTTGAAAAGTCATGGCCCCCAACCGTTTCCGACTTTTGTGTAATGATGTCTTTCCAACGAGGCTCTTAATCCTCCTGGGAAAATATTAGTCCTTCCCCTTCCACTGAAGCACGTGGGTCTCCTTTGAATCAGTCATGCAGCATGCCTGCACTTCAGGTCCTGCAAACAATCTCAATTTTGAATCGCTCTGCTCTGCAGACCCTGGCTGAGAAGTGACGGGTGAGAGCAATAGCCCAAGAGATCTCTTACCATTCATCTCCAGGATTCCCTGAGCTCTGCCTTCCGGCAGGTCCTATCACACGTAGACTGTCCATCCGAATTACAACTTCACATTATGTCCTTGGCTTTTACTGAGGGTTCTAAAAGAAATGGCTCTGAGTGAACATCTTTGCACTTTTTGTAAAACTCCCCTTGAAGCCTTATCCATTATGTTGTGCATTGTCTCTTATTCTGTATTACGCCCACATGATAAATTTGCTTCGAGTTCAGTACTCAAAAAGTTTCTTCCTCTCTAGATGAACAAGTTTGCTTCTTTTAATCAGATAATGAGAGCTGGCTTGGTCTTCATTTTTGTCTTAGCCGATCAGGACAGGGTTTCATACTCAGTTGCAATAGTTTGTAGATAAAATGAGCCACCCCTTCTTCACTGTTTAGCTCTTAGTTCCTTCTTTTTAAGAATTGTGTGGTTTCATTAATCATAGCTTTTGAAAGTCTTAAGTTGCCTGAAAAGATTTCTCAAAGTAGGTGAGACCTAAAAATTTAATAACGTTGCATTTGAAACACAGTGAATAATGAATAATGTCAGAAGACAAGAAAAAAAGACTAAAAGACCAAATAATCAATAAACTAGATAAAATATAAAAATCAAGAATTACATGAACTTACAAAGATCAATATGCAAGCAGGGATTAATAATTTTATTGTTGGCACCAGAGTCTAATGAAATCAAATAGGGTGTTGGAATTTATTTGAAACTTACATTTTAAATAAGAGTAACGATAGATTTTTATTATTATTTTTTATAAAATCATCTATTTTTTAAATTTAAAAAAAATTTTTGGCTGCATGGTGCGGCATGTGGGATCTTAGTTCCCTGACCAGAGATCAAACCCTCGCTCCCTGGAGTGGAAATGTGGAGTCTTAACCACCGGACCGCCGGGGAAGTCCCATGATAGATTTTTAAAGTGTCCTAGAAATCATACATTTGTCTTGGAAGCAACCACAAGCATGGAGATTGGCATCCAACTTGTGAAACACATGTGTTAGAAGACACTATTGCCATTAAAATCATGCTTTTGACAAATATTTGATGATATGGGCAAAAGCTTGACAGTAATGGCAAGGAAAAGAACAGGTTACTAATCTGTATACATAATGTATGTACAATTCTATAAAAATGTGTGTGTGTGTGTGCGTGCGTGCGCGTGTAGGATAGCCCTGTGGGTTTTGGAGTATTTAAGACCATCTTTGCCACTAAGCTGTATGGGCTTGGTCAGGCTGGTTAATTCCTCACTGGTAAAATACACTTATTTGCAGAATTATTGAGAATGAATTAAAATGAGGTATGAAAAGGCTAAAAAATATCCATCATATCTAACATTTATTAAGGACCTATTTTCTTTTTCTTCATTATCATCATCTAAACTAATAGCAAGAAACTGCACTAAAATGTTAATTTAGTATATCTTGATGGTGGCACCATAAAATGTTAATTTATTATATCTTTTTTTTTTTTTAGTTTATTATATCTTGATGGTGGCACCATAAGAATTTTTTCCTTGAACTCTTCTATAGTAAGCCTGTATTACTTTTATAATCAGTTGGAAAAGTGGTTTTGGTGGCCAATTTTTAATTTTTTTGTTTCATTGTCTAAGGAAAAAAAAACTTTATACCACTCAGTACCATCAATAAAAAGCTCTTAAAGCTGTTTTTTATCTTGTGCATTCTTTTGGCATTGAGGAAGGTAAATCAGTCCCATGGGATGCCTCACTCCAAACCTTAGGCCAGCATTTCAATGAGGCTGCCCTTTTGAATCACCTGGAGAGCTCTCTAAAGCCTAGGGCCTCGAAGCAATCCACATCAGTCTCTTGGTGGTGTGTAGCCAGGCTTGAGACCCACTGCTCCTAGGGGGATCACGTGTCCAAGGAACACCTAAGTCATGGCACATACCACTTCTGTATCCCCAAATGTAAGGTTTGACAACCTTTAACAGGTGTGTTAAACAGCTTTGCCTTCTTTCTTCCAGTGAGACTGGGTTTTATTTTTAGGGAGAGGTGCATGAAGGGGATGTATACCCATTGCATTTGTTTCTTGACTTCCCAAATAATGGCAAAGGTAGTAATGTGAGAGCTCAAACCATTAACTAACCCACCTTGGGGAACTGTTCTTACAGTGGTGTGGCTGGAGGGAGCCCTAGACCTTTACCCCAAAAGGACCCAGGGCACTGGCAGTGTCCAGGTGCCGTTTTACATTTTTTAAATCGCTGGCACACATGGTTTGCCTTACGAAGCTACCTCCAGGGCATGGTAAGACAGTTGCTTTGCGCCTTGAAACGTTCTAATGTTATAGACGACAAACGCCTGTGATTTGGAACCCTTATCATAGATACTCTTCAGTAAGGTACATGCTTGAGTTCTCAAAACACTTGCAATTTTACTTAGATTGTGTTTTGATTCAGGCAGTCAAGAAAAAAAATTCCATTCTCTGCCTTTCTTTCAATTAATGTATAATAATAATAATAGTAAATAAGAGCACCAGCAGTATATATTGAACAGGTTTGTGTCAGAGGACTGAGTGTTGTGTCTTAAATCTACACCCTTGCACTTTTATCCCAGGCTCTAGCAGTCCAGACATGAGTGGAGTATGGTACTGACCTGTGAGGGTTTTATAGTATGGTCGGGGAGACAGCAGTTTCTGCAACAGCAAGTACCGTAACCCCTGTCAGTCACAATGCATGGGCACTGGAGGTGGCTGGTGCCCCGCTGTGCTGTAGGAGGCTGGGAAGGCTTTGTGGAGATGGGGCTATTTCTGCCAGATGATGCTGGATGAACAGGTACTGACTAGGCGAGAAGGGTGTTCCAGGCAGGGGACACAGCTGCGTGTGCAAAGGTGTGGTGGCCACACAGGGTGTGTCCTTTTCAAGGTGCTGCAAACAGTGCATGTGAGAAGCAGGAATTGATGAGCAGAGTCCCAAGAATACCGCCATATTGAAGGGTTTGGACTTTAGACTGAACAGTAGGAAGCCACTGAAAGGTTTCACTTAGGGCACAGAAATATTTTACCGACTGTCAGCCATTAATGAGTAGTGCCTGGGAAGAAGCCAAGAACAGCTAGGAGGTTAGAAATGGGGAGGTAAGAGATGCTGCTGCTGGACTGAGATGTTGGCAGTGGAAGTAGAGAAAAGGCAACTGAAGGTACCATTAATAGGACTTGATGACCTGTTGGGATGGTTGAGAAAAGAAATGGAAGGGGCTGGAGGTGACTGTCAGGTTTCAGGCATAACAAGAAACGAATGAAAGCAAGAAATAAAAATAACGTGGATGGTGAGGTGATTAGTTGGTTCTGTGCATCTTGAGTTTGCAGCACCTCTGGAAGCTTTTAGATAGAGATGCTCAGTAAGCAGCTGGATGTATGGGCTGAAACTTCCAAAGAGAGGTCAAGTCTGGATATAGATTCTGAATTCATCCCCTTTAAATAATTAATTGAGCTAGACTGTGAATAAAGAGAGAACACAATTTCTCTCAAAGTAATAGATTTCCATTTGAATAGTCTCCAAGAATTACCGATGGACCTTGAGTCTGTCATACAGAGTGAAGTAAGTCAGAAAGAGAAAAACAAATACCATATGCTAACACATATATATGGAATCTAAAAAAAAAAAAAAATGGTTCTGAAGAACCTAGGGGCAGGACAGGAATTAAGATGTAGATGTAGAGAATGGACTTGAGGACACGGGGAGGGGAAAGGGTAAGCTGGGACGAAGTGAGAGAGTAGCATTGACATATATACACTACCAAATGTAAAATAGATAGCTAGTGGGAAGCAGCCGCATAGCACAGGGAGATCAGCTCGGTGCTTTGTGACCACCTAGAGGGGTGGGATAGAGAGGGTGGGAGGGAGATGCAAGAGGGAGGGGATATGGGGATATATGTATACATATAGCTGATTCACTTTGTTATACAGCAGAAACTAACACAACATCGTAAAAGCAATTATACTCCCATAAAGATGTTAAAAAATAGCATAAAAATAATGTGTATTTTAACACTTATTTTGCAGGACTGGTTAAAATTACATAGATAGCAAAGTAGTTTTATGGTTTAGTGTCAGGCCTTGAAACTAATGTATCCAATTTTGAAGGGCTGTGTGTGTGTATTTTTGCAAATTGCTTCCAACTTTGACAACTTGCCTACAAGTCTTATTCCAATACACTTTTGAAAAGGCAAAATGAATTATCTCAAACTGGAGGCTGTAATGGAAAAAGGAATTCATTCTTAAATGAAGATGATGAGGTTGGTGCCATATTGCTTGAAACAGTGAGTGAATTTAAAACCTGAGTGAGATTACATCAAATCCAGGCAAGATTTTTGTTCCATTTGAGTGGAATATCTGTAATTGAAGATAGGGGGTTCGACCAAGAAAGACACATGGCATATGTACAATTTTATCAGTTTTCTGATACAGTGGTTTCAATTTGTGTATGTATACACAAAGGCATTAAATCACATTGATTACTGAACTTTTTTTTTTTTTTCATTTTGGCAACAAATGAAGATCCAAACTTAACTTTATTAGCTGCAGAATTTTGTGAGTTCCTGCCTAGTAATTTAGTATGTTGAGGACATGGAAACTCTCAGGAAAGTGGTGGGGAGTTAGAGGTAGAATAGAATGTATTACAATGAGCTAGAAATGATTGTAGAAAACGTTAAGTATTTTTTAATGGATTTTTTTTTTTTTTTTTTTTTAGCTTAGTGCTCAAAGTTAGTGAGATAACAGCTAGGTCTAGAAATATTTCATTTTATAAGATCTTCATCATAGTGATATTTTTCATTATGAGATACTGATAGTTTTATATTTTCTAATTGCCTCTTGTCTCAATTTTAGCATTGTCATGAAGGTGAAGATGGAATAATACATTGATTTGACTATTTACACTTTTCCATTAAAACTTTATTCCAAATATAAATTGTTAGGCTCATAGATTCATTTTCCATTAACTGTTTAGCAATCCAAACCAAAAGGCATTATGATAAATACAAATTGAATTTGGATAGTGTGATAGATTCAATTATGCTCTTAATTTTTCACTTCTCTGGAATAGAAGGATACATTTACTCCCTTGCCCAGGGAGTGGCCTCATGGACGGCAGGGATACTTTCCCCCACTTGACTTTGAGCTCCGCTGTGTGTCTTACTGAGCTGTTAGTGAATGTGTCACAAGCAGAGGCTGTTGAAATATGCTTGTGTGGTTGGCCTTGCCATGCTGCCCTTTGGTGATCTACCGTGAGAGGAGCATGCCCTGGGTAGTCCCTGCGCATTTAGCCTGGGTCCCAGAATAAACTCTGGTGGAGCTGACCTATATAATCCTGCAGCCAGAAGCCAAGCCCAACAGACCCATAGTCTACCTGCAGACCTGCACATGGTTATTGTTGTTAGTCACTAGTTGTGCGGTGGGTTGTTACCGAGCACCGCGGTGACAGTGATAACTCTTACAGAGGGCAAGCTTGTGTTGTGTGGTTAAGAGCAGAGGCATTGAAGCTTTTAGTTCTGTTTGAATGTTGATCCACCACCTGCTGGCTTTCCTCTCCTGGGCTCTCTTCTGCATTTTACGTTTGTCATCAGTAAAATGAGAATATCACTTACCTCCCAGGAATATTATAGAAATAAGATGTATGCGTGTCAATTACTTTGAACAGTGTCAAACAGATAGTGGTTACTGTGTTTGTAGACAATTGAGCCTTCCTTCTCCTCTGTTTGCCTTGCTCCATGTGGCTTTGCCACATCCTAACTGTGTGACTCTGGGGCAGGTTAAAATTTTTCTGAGGCTTAGTTTCCTTTTGTATCACATGCACATACTAACACTTACCTGGCAGGATTTTTATGAGGACTACAGCAAAGGTAGGCACATATCTTAGTCAGTTGAGGCTGCTCTAACAAAGCAACAGACGGGGAGGCTTAAACAGTGGACATGTGTTTCTCACAGCTCTGGAAGCTGGGAGTCCAAGGTCAGGCTGTCATGGATTCCATATCTGATGAGGGCCCTCATCCTGGTGGAGAGATCCTATGTCTCTTCCTCTTTTTATAAAGTCATTAATCCCATCATGAGGGCCCCACCATCATGACCTAGTCTCACCCTAATTATTTCCCAAATATCCACCTCCAAATACAATCATATTAGGGCTTCAGCATTCAACATATCAATTCGTGTGGGGTGTGGGTCGAAGGACACAGACAATCAGCCCGTAGCAGGAACCATGGCTAGGCGAGTCAGTACTTAGTAAAAGTAGCTTTTCAGAAAATAAAGGAACCAAAGTGCTGCAATTCGAAAGACATATATTGATAACATCATTCACATATGTAATGCCTGTGTATTATACTTTTGCTCTTGTGGGGGTTAAAAAAATAACTGCTTTGAAATAAGGAGATTTATAAAGGGCAAGGAGTAGCTAATGTGGAGTCAGTAAAGGCTTTTGATGGGAGGACTGAAAAATGCTAATTAGAAGAGACAGCATTAGAGTGCATGGATTGGGGTGGAATGTGGAATGACAGGGGGGTTCGTTTATAGCATGTTTATATTAATCAGTGTAGCAGAACTGGCATCCAAAATGCCTTTGTTTTAAATGGACGAAATTTGCTAAACTTAACTTTTTGCCTGCTGGAAACCGTTCTGATGTGTTGGGTCTCAGTCTTCTGATATTTGCCTGTTTTTTCCTCTTGCTGTGCACTGCCGTGTCTGTTTCATTTCCGTGTGTGTGTTCTCTGACCACAACAGCATTAGCTCCTGGCGTTGTATGCTTCTTACCCAGAATTTGTTCCATAGAAAACCTGTGTCCTCAACATATTTGCTTTGAATCTGTTTTGATCTGTATCAGCTGGAATAAGTCTTGAGCTGCTGGGTAGTAGCTTCTGTATGTTCCTTTCTCCAGAAGCTAATTGACTGATTTGGGGTGGAGGAGAGATGAGAGTCTATACATCTGACCAATTTCACAGAGCTTTCCTTGCAAGCTATTGAAATGCAAATACAGGCTACACTTAGAATCTCTAAGAATTCACACATGCAATTCTTTGTTTTCTTCTGAAAAATAAGCATTCAAAATTCATGCACATTCTATTATTCATGTGCTATACATTTAGGTTCTGCTTGTATCCCGAGATAAATCTTATCACCATTATTTAAAATTTCATGAATGAAACTTCGTATCTCTAGTGCCACACTAGCCTAGACAACTTGACCCAATCAAAATAATTTGAAATGCAACACTTAAAATGAGTTCTTGTGTGTGTCTGTGTATATGCATTTATGTATATACCTATGTCATTGCCTCATCTACAGCTGTTTTTATTCAACTCTACTCTGTATAAATGGGTAAGAACTCAAAACCCCCTTATGGTGTTTTCCCCAGAAAGACCTGAATCTTTAGTATCTGCTGCTTATAAGGCTTCCATGAGATACAGCACTGATGTCAAAGCATTTTTTCTTTGTTTGATAGTTGTCACACTGGTGGTCCTGAAATGGGAGACTCTTTTCTGTGCTGTCCATTCACCTGTATTTTCAAAGCAGTCATCCACTACTTTTCATTTGTCAAGTACTTTAAAAGAATATTATGTGTCAGCAAGGTAGTTACTCTGTCATTTGATCTGCTCTACATCTTAGCCTTCCTGGAACAGTTAATAACTTCAAGAATCCCTTTTTTCCTACGTGGTGGTCACTTTACCGATGACACAGGAGAGAATGATTCTCCCAGCCAGATCCAGAGCCCTCCCACCCAACTTCCTGCCTAGTGCCTCTGGGTGCTGGCACCAGCTTTTTCTGATAAAGCCTTCAAAGCCTGAGAGGCTGACCATCCAGCACTGTGTCTGAGAGAAGGAACACAGGCTTACGCGCCGTCCCTTGTTAAGCCTGTGTCCTCATAGAGGAATTTTGGTGATAGTTGGAATTTAGCTTTCTGTCACCTTCTGGGAGCCATAGGAAAATGGACTTTATTAGTTCTCTTAGCGCTCTCGAAGGTTCTGTAATTTCCAAGGAGGGTCAGTTGTTCTGGGAAAATAACAAATGTTCATGGGAATTTTGACACAAAATTGAGCCTGGGTATATATCAGTGTCCATGCTTAGCGCAGAAAAGAGTTGCACACATTATTGTGATTGGAAACTCTTTCCTTCTTCGACGAGTTATCTCAGTTTTCAGCCTTTTTCCCCCCAGGCCCTCAGATTCGTTTCAGTGGATATGCTGGGGTGGGCAGTGCTGGTGGTGAACAGTGGCTGCATCATTTCCTGCCTCTGCACCAGTGGAGTGTCTTTCATTATAATAGTCCTTCCCGTCATTGTCAGATGCTTTCCTTAAGTTGTTCTAAACTGAAAACTGGTGTGAAGTCTGGCATTCATCTTTAACAGCTGCTCCCGGTCGGGGGTGCGTGTGTGTGTGTGTGTGTGTGTGTGCGTGCGCGCGCGCGCGCGCGCGCGTGTGTGTGTGTGTGTGTGTGTGTGAGGTTTTCTCAGTTAGGGACTATGACCGTTTAAACCTTCAGACCCACACTTAATCTCCTTTCCTTTTTTTAAATTAAAAACAGCCTTGCTTTGGACATAGTATCAGAATATTGATTTCATTTGCGAAAGTATCTTTGAATTTTATATTTCTTCACTGTAAACAGTGATTGGCTACATTCTTTCTAGCACCTTTTTCTCTTCCTGCAGTTAACTTACAATCTTTAGGAAGTGTTTTAACTCTTCATAAATTGCACCAGTGTCATGGGAACATTCAGTCACTTACCCAACAGATATTTACCATGTGTTTTTAATTTGTGCAAAGCTGGGGCTACAAGGATAAAAAAGATCTAATTCCTGTTATCTTCTGGGAGTTTATGACCCAGAAGTAGAGAAGGCAGACTAATAACTAGACAATTAAATGCAGAGGGATAAGTGTTACGATGGTTAACCCGTCACATAGTAGGTGCTGACTGGCTGGCTGGCTGGCTGGCTGGCTGGACGAAGAGGGTGAGTCTGTAGGATGCCATGGGAGCACATAACGAGACGCCCAGCAATGGGGTTATCAGAGGCATGACATCAGTGATGGTGGTTGGCCAGTGATTTCTGTTCTGCTCATGCTAAGGTTCAGGAAACTCAAGGGGAGATGTCTAGTAGACAAGAAGGTTATGTAAGAGCTTGGAGAGATAAGGACAAAAATGGCCTGGAGATAGAGATCTATGTGGCATTATCATATGGGTGTTCGCTGAAGCCATGGATGAAATCACCCAGTGAGAGTATGGGGCATGAGAAAAAAGGAGAGTCTAGGAAATAACCTTGATCCACTATGGTCGTTCATCTTTAGGAACACTGTAAGGACCAAATTAATAAATAAAAAAGAGATTTATTCAGTCCACAGTATTTGTTGGGTCCTACCCTGTGCTGGGACTTCAAGGGCGCTATTAGAAGAGGTATGGTAATTGTCATACACATTACCAGTTTCTAAGTACCAGGTACCATTCTAAGTGCTTTACATGTATCAGTTCATTTCACTTCTACATCACCCCCCTTGAGAAAGGTACTGTTATCCTCAATTCTCAGAGGGGAAAACTGGGCAGTTAACTAATGTTTCTGGGTCTCAAAGTTAGTAAGTGGCAGAACTTGGCTTCAAACCTAAGATGCCTAGATTGAATCTAGGCGGTTTGAACACACTCTTAATCGTTTCATGATTTTTTTTTTTTTTTTTTTTTTTTTTTTGCTTCTCTGAGGTGGGCAAGACAGCCCAAGTATAGTTTTCATCTACTCTGATAACTTCAGTAGACGTTGTATCCAGGATAACCTGGTAGGCGAGAGATGCATGTGGTAGGGTGTCCATGTTAAGGTGTTTACCTGGATAGAAATAGTAATGAGTTCCATTCATCCATACTTCTCCAGTGGCTGTGAGGGACTGATGCTATATTGTATAGTATTTTTGCAACTGTAGGCTTAGATAGCAGTTCTGGGCATTTTATTCATGGCAGGCTGGGTGAAATAATGTACAGTGTTCTAAGAGGTAGGCTGTCCTGGTCTATGGAAGTGTTGCTGGTTTGTTGCTAGGGATTAATGAATTGCTTCCTAAAGAAAATAGAGCTAATCCATAATTGTAAGTTGTAAATTATATATATAATTGTATCAGAAAGGTATATTCTGGTTTAAAATCCCTGGAACATCCTTTTGAATCCTGGAAGGATTTCATAAACTAGTTGAGGTATGGAGAGCCTGTTTGTAAACAGGGAGAAGTGAATAAGACAAAAACGATGGAAGATTTTAAATTTTAGTTGTTAGGTAATTTTAGTTGTTTGGAACATAGGGTGAAAGACATCCAGTGAGCTCATGGAGGTAAAGGGGTATCTGGGAACAGTTATTAATATTATTAGGGAAAATAATTTTGAGTTGGATCCTATAGTCTTGCATGACTTAACCAAATTGAGGTCTTATTGAGTTAGAAGATGTGGTACCCTCATGCTGAATACCTCCCTGACATCCATTCCTCCCTTGCTCCTTCTTAGCAGCCCCTGGTTTGCATGGGGTTTTGGAAAAGCTGACTCAGGTCCCTATGTTGGGAGAATGTGATGTAGATTGGGCCAATCAGCGTATTCCGTCTCATGGACCATAGTGATTGCAGGTATGGCATGAGACCTAAACTGAGTCCGGCAGAGTGAACTTCTGTCCCTTTATTGGGAATGGTGAGGCAAAGATGCTCTTTCTTGCTGGGCATTAATTAGGAAATACATAGCCACAGGGGTAGCTTAAAACTACTTGGGGTGTATGAAGAAAGTGTGCTTTAGGAAATTGGCTGCACCATGAAAAGTAGGACCAAAATATGCAAAGAAACCACGTCCTTAACCGTTCGATTCAGGCTGCTGAATTAAACATTGTCTGAAACAAAACCTCTCACTGGACTTTTCAGTCACACCAGTGGGTAGCTCTTTTATATTATTTAAGCTGCTTTGAATTGAGTAGTTTGTTACTTGGAACGAAAAGCATCCTCATTATTTGGTGGGTTTTATTTAGTTATCATTTGCTTAAGTTAGCAATTTTTCCTTGTCAGTATTTAGAAATTTTTATTTTGATGACAAAGTAAATTTAGTGTGTTTCTCCCCTGAAATATCTTGCTTTTTTTCCTTCTACAAAGATGTCTTACTTTTGACATTTTACAATGTAAATGTGATTTAATATATAATTTGTTTATGAAGAGATTCGAAGATGCACAAGGAAGATGATACCTAAGAAATGAAAATTTATTTCAGTGACATTTACAATAAAAATGAAATATTGTCATCTTTGAAGGATTAGTATGTTTGTATTCTTACTGTGATAACCTCTTAAAAGCAGGCAGGTATTTGTTTATTTAACAAGTAAAGAATTATTAGGCATGACTTCACCGATGATCAGTTAGCCTAAGTGTTTATAAGTTTTATACTAAATGATTTGACAGTGATAGATAGCTGACGTGGCAAGTCAGCATAAAGGTTTATATCTTTATTGCCTTTTATCATTTCTGCTCTAAATAATTGTTCACATCTGTCGGCTATTAGATGCAGTTACGGGAGGATTAGGATGTGTGGGACAGGAAATCCTGGCTAATGATTATTTTTTATTCTCCATTTCTTTTCCATCTTTTCTTCCCAGTTTTCCTCTTCTCTTTAGTGCATGGACTTTATGAGATATTCTCAGATTTGTGCTTACGATGGAACATCCAATTCCACGGATGCTCTTGACAAGCCACACGTATGTCTGTGGCTGCAGCATTTATACACATGGTGCAGGCAGCTGGGGTGACTGGCGTGCTCATACCAGAAAGCTGCATCAGACACCTAGAGCAGAGGCAGTTGAAGTTCATGCTGCCCACCCCAGCTTCATGTTCTTTTCACATCATGAGTTGATGTGGTGAGATTTTGGTGAGGGTGGGTAGCCACTGCAAAATAGGAAACCTCTGTGACTCAGTGAAAGTAATTGGGATAAATAGGAGTGTCCTTGTTCTGGGTTCCATTTTGGTCCTTTTGGGCAGCTTGGAATTGTGATGTAGCCAAACTGGGCCTCTGTGGCCTAGAGGTTGACCATAAAGCAGAGTTGATGGAGATCTTGAGGGTTCTGTCTAACTTTGCCCAATTTACTCCATTCTGCTTCCTACCCCAGTGGGAGGCTGAGGAAGCAGCAAAAAACCCAAATCTCTTATCAGATTTTCAGCAGGGAAGCACCTCTGCACTCTGCCTGGAGCAGACTATCTCTCCCTGCCCTTCCCTTGGCTGCCACGCTCTCCTCCTCCACCCTGCTTCCCTCCCCCGCTTCCCTTACCTGTTCTCCTCCCTGCCTCATCTCCCTTTACTCTTCCCATTTTTTTCATTCAATCCACCTCTCCCTTTTTCTAGTTTATTTGGACTTTTTTTTTTTTTTGTCCAGAGCAGTAACTCTCCTTTGTAAACCCCCAAGCCCGAGGTACGTGTGCCCCTGCAGGTCGCCATCACCTACCTAAGCTCTTCTCGGACCTCATCGTAATTCCCCGTTCTCCTTGTCTCTCTCCATCCCCAGTGTCTGTAAACTTCTTCAGATTAAGAAAATTGTCCTGTTCCCCCTTAGATCCCAAATACATGGTCAGACGTGGTAAATGATCAATCAAGTTTGTTATCTCCAGGGGCGAGGTTACACATGATTTTAATTCTTTGCGTTTTTGAGTCATTCTTTTGTGAATCTATTTTATCTGTTATTTTTACAATCAGAATGGAAAGTTTAAAAAAAGAAATATCAATATAATTTGTTAAAAACTACGTGTGAAATAAAGGAGAATCTTTCAAGGTCCGTTCCGATGTTAATTGGGTCCTTGGCAGAAAGCATATTACCTCACAGGCATGAGGCAGTTATTTATAGTGGTTACATCAGCCAGAATAAAAATGATAAATTCTAGATTGTTGTCCCTGCACTCACTGCAGGGTTCCAAGTAAAGAATTTGCCTGATTTGCCTTTCACTGCCTTTAACACTTCAGCAAGGTCCAGTTTTAGAGCTTTTCTGTTTAAAAAAAAAAAAAATTCCTTTTTCTTCAACACCTAATGCCTGAGGTGCTTAGAATTTGAGGATCATAGAATTTCAAGTCCAAGAGCGAAACCTTGGATTTAGTCTAGCTTGATTTCTTCATCTTCTGGCTAAGAACACTGAGTTTCAAAGAAGTAAAGTGACTGAACCAACGTTACCAAAATAGTAAATATCAGAATCAAGGTGTTTTCATGTATAGTCTGTTCACTCTGGCATCCTATGCATAGCAGATGGTTGAGTTCTTTTGTGTCCTTTTTGGACTTTTAAATAATAACTTTTTTTTTGAAGTATAGTTGATTTACAATGTCGGGTTAGTTTTAGGTACACAGCAAAGTGATACATTCTTTTTCAGATTCTTTTCCCTTATAGGTTATTACAAAATATTGAATATAGTTCCCTGTGCTCTACAGTGGGTCCTTGTTGGTTACCTATTATATATATAGTAGTGTGTATATGTTAATCCCAAACTCCTAATTTATCCCCCCCGCCTTCCCCTTTGGTAACCATGTTTGTTTTCTATGTCTGTGGGTCTATTTCTATTTTGTAAATAAGTTCATTTGTATCATCTTTGTAGACTCCACATATAAGTGATATCATGGTATTTGTCATTATCTGACTTACTTCACTTAGTATGATAATCTCTAGGTCCATCCATGTTGCTGCAAATGGCATTATTTCATTCTTTTATATGGCTGAGGAATATTCCATTGTATGTATATACCACATCTTCTTAATCCATTCTTCTGTTGACAGACTGAATAATAACTTTTTAAATAACTAGTCCTTGCCTAACAGAAATGATGCCATTTCAGAAAGCTTATTAATACCCTTTGAGTGAGGCTTCTGATTTAACTTAATAGTGAAAGTCTGTCCCAAGTATTGTTGCCACCCCTCTTTTTCCAGACTTTGAATAGGTATGATTTCTTAACCATTTAACTTTATATTTTAGGAGAGTGAAGGCAAACTAAAATGCCCTCAGGGACTAGACACATAAGATACGTGTGTAAAGGACACTAGGGGAAAAATAAGGAGTGATGGGGGCCTGTGATCAAACTGCAGAGCTTATCCCTTGCTGAAAGGCATTCAGATTCCATTTTTATTTAAAAACCCTAAACAGAGCCTATCCATAGGCCAGAACAAACCTTAGAATCTTTTGTTTGTGATTTCTATCAAATCTAGGCCCTCAAAAAAAAAAAATTACAAAGAACCCAATTTAAGCCTTTTTTTTTTTTTTTTTTGAAAACACATCACAAAATTGCATCCAAGTGAGAAGGATCTTCTCTTGCCAGTAGAGGCTGCTTAGGCAGTATTTATACTCAGAGCATGCTGAACATTTCCCCGTAGATGGTAACCTCAGTCTTTTATAATTTAGAATGATGTAAAATCATTCTAAAAACAAATGGAATTTTAGCACAGTATTCCACCTTGGCCCTGCTTTTTTGTGTGTAAGAACCATAATCTTACCTACTTATTTATCTATCTATTTATATGTATCTATGTAAAGACTTGGCAGAAAGGCTTGGAGAAGAGAAAAAGACTCCAGTAAAGCATCTCGCTAACTAGGGTTTAATAGGAGAGGGGGCAGGGGCAGCAGTCTAATTGGTTAGGCTGCCAGGAAATTTGGGCCAACCCGTTAGTTACAAATTTTTGTTATGCAAAATTTAACACGGTGGCCAGAGCCATAAAGATGCTGCAAGTAGCCTCAGATGCATTCTTTTTGTGCTGGCCATTGCTCTTAAAGGACAGTTTAATTTGTGTGAGATACTGTTCCAGCTTGCTGTCTCTTTCGTTCCTTGGGAAATGACTCTTTAGAGTCACCATTTTCTTAATGTTTTAAAAACCTGTGCTACATCTCTAAAACGCTTTTTGTTTTTATTAGCTCTGCATATCACTGGATTATTATAGTGTGTCTGCTCTCTCTCTCTGTTGAGTGTCTATTTGTATCAACATTACTTTGGTGTAGATTTCCTTCTGAAGGTGGGCATTAATTAATTGTGGAATAAATCTTTTTAAGAATAGTTTCTATCTATACCCTTCCTTTTGACTGTTTTCAAACTTGCTAAGTGGTACTTCATTTCATTGCATTATTTATTTTAGGGCTGTAGAGGTTCTGGAGGACCACCTATTCTTATCCCCTTATTGTGTAGCCAGGTGAGGTTATCTGACACTAGCTAAACTTCTCTTATTTTTAACCAATAATAATTTCCATTAGCAGTTCCAGTAATAGCGTCAATGTGGTAAAATATTTTGAAAATACATAATAATAGTCTTTCACAGTATAGTGGATGCCTACTAAGTATTAGATGCTGTGCTAGACATTTGATGTGTATTAGCTGTGATTCTCGAAATGACCTGTCGAGGCATTATTAACCCTATCCTATAGAAGAGGAAATTGAGGCTCAGATGTTCAACAGATTGCGGTGACATCATAGGGCTTGTTTATGTGGATACAAACCTGTGTTTCTTTGCTTCATAATTTATACTTTTCCCCTATACCATGGTCTGGTCCTTTTTTACTTCAAAGTGATTTGGGGGGAGGGGTTGGACTGAAACACATTTTGCATAGCTGAAATTCATGAATTTGTGCTACCTTTTTTCCCCAAAATTAGAAACACAGGAAAATCTTTTGTATGGAAAATATCGCAGTGCAAATCTGCAACGCTCAATTATGTGCAGCACGTTTACAGGTTTCAGAGATACAGGTTAACTATCCTTTTCAAAGGATACCCTAACAAAATGTAAACTATTTTCCCTGCCTAAATAGACTTCCCATTTGTATTCCTTTTGATCAGTAAAGAAAGGGGTGTGTGGAAAACATGATGAGATGAAGATTACAGTATGACCTCATTTGAAACTGGAAAACGAACTTGGATGACATACTCTTCTTAAGAATGTCATAGTGGGGGCAGCCCCTGTTGAAGCCCAAATATAGTCTAAGAGAGGGTGCTTAATAAATCTCAAGGTCTTTTGTGACTTTTTCCCCCCACTCTTTTCTGGTTTTTAAATTCTTTGGTTCATGGCCCTATGCCACTGCTGGAGAGTCAAGGAATTGCTTCTGATGAAAGTTAACCTTTGCTCAGGCCATGGCTGGCTAAAGAGGATTGTACGAATGGGAAGAGAATAGAGCATGTTGAAAAAGGCTGCACAACCAGTGTGATAGTTTAGTTAACACACTAAGAGATTACTACCTGGAATTTTTAATTATTTTAGTTGTGTATGTTTGATAGATCCAAGTGTGTCTGTGTATGTTTAAATCCTTCACTGAAAAATCATTTCCTCTTATCTTTTTCTGCTTATTCCCAGAGCTGTTTGTGATGCTGTGGGAAAGCCGATGGTATTTTTTTAAAACAAATAGGACTAAAGAAGTATTTTATGAATGAGCGAGAGAACGCTTTTTTTTTTTATCAGTTTGTTTTTTTCTAGTTAGTATCACGTGAAAAGGAAAAGTTCTGTCACAAAAGATGGAAGTCTCACATAAGTAATATTGTTCAGTAATGTTTAAACGTTTCTCCTGGCTTTGCACAGTGGTTACTGAGTCTCATCAGAGAGTAAGAGGAGAATGTAGCCTTCCGAGTAGTTGATTTGGAAAATATAACAGAATGTTTGGATATAAAGGTTTCCCGCTCACTGCTTAGTGGGTTTTCTGCCTATGGGAGTAGTTTTTTTTTGAATGAATGGAAGGAAAAGGCATAATTCCTGTTAAGGATTTTTGTGCAGAAGAAAATGAAAATTCTTTTCTAAATATATAACATGTTTTGAGCAGATAGAACATACCTTTAGGTATCTTGCATTGAACACGAAGTGCATTAACATAGCAAAGACATTTAATTATAGATTTAGTAAATTATACAGTCAGCAGAAATTAAACATTTATAAAAAGTCATAGTTTAGGTTAGTGAAGTTGCATAAAGAAGTTTGCTACAAATTTTGCAAGCTTGCCTTTTCCAAGAAGGCATTGACAGTGTCTTATTTAAGTTAACTTTTGTGTCCACACTGCCCAGCACATAGTATTTGCTTATTGAATGAATATATAAAAGAACAAGAATTAGACATCAGATATGGTCTGTCAAGACTATATCCATACTGGTGGTGATTTTTAATCATGGTTAGTGTATGCATTGGTAGGTCATGGCTGCAGAACAAATACTTCCAAATGTAGCTGTTTCGAACAACATTTATTGTATCAGTTTTTGTGGGTCAGGAGTCCAGGAGCAGCTTGGCAGGGTGATCTGGCTCTTGATCTCTGACAAGGCTGAAATCAGGCTGCCAGGGTATTGGCTGGAGCTGCCATCATCTCAAGGCTGGATTGGGGGAGCAACTGCTTCCAAGGTCACTCATGTGGTAGTTGGTAAGATTTAGCTCCTTGCATGTCATTGGAACCAGGGCCTCTGTTCCTCACTGGGTGTTTTCCGGAGACCCTCTTCTGTTCCTTGTTACGTTGGCCTCACTGTAAGGCAGCTCACAACATGGCAACTCACTTCCATCAGAGGGAGCAAGTGAGAGCAAGACAGAAGTCGCAGTCTTCCGAGACCTAATCTTGGAAGTGACACCTCACCACTTTGGTCGTATTCTAGTCTTGTGAATTGAATCACTGAGCCCCACACTGAAGGGGGAGGAGATGGCAAAGGGGATGAATACCAGGAGCTGAGAATGGTTGGAAGTCATTTTAGATGCTGCCTACAGAGTCCGAAGTGGGAACAGATGGTGTCCTGGGAGCACCTCCACAGGCAGAAGTGGGCACCCCTATTTCACAACATGGTTACCTCTTACATAGATGTTGGCTCATGTCACATTTATTCCAAGTGTGTTTGTGTGAATTCTCCCTTATGAGATTGAGTTCCTTAATGACAGGGACCTTGTCCTGTTTAATTTTGTGATTGCAGTACATGAGCTGTTTGGCACGTAAATATTTTAAAAATAATGGGACCCATGAATTAGGAAAGTTGCATTCAGAGCTGGTCTAGGTGGTATTTGTTCTCTTAATTTGGGTTTTCCTGAAAGCAGACCTGGAAATATGGGTTGGAAGGCAAGTCATTTGAGAGGTGATCTCAGGAAGCAGGAACGAGGGCAAAGGTGGGATGTGAAAGGAAAGTCTATATGAGATCCCTGCAGTGGGCACTGGGGTGTCACTCCACTGGGATCTCCTGAGACACGCATGGAAAGAGCACCACCCCAGAGTCATCCATTGGAAGGACTCCTACAGGAAGCTGGGGCGTCTCCACCACTGGCTCCAGTCCCTTAGGTTGAAGGTTGTCCCAGAGGAATTAACCCCTCCTCACTCTGGGCTTGGCAGGCTCCCACGGTCTTGGAGAACGCCTGGGGCAGAAGTAGAAAAATGCCTAATGGGTGTGTTTAAGATGCAACACCATTAGCAACAGGTTGGTCTGAGCTTGCTCTGCGTCCCCACTGCAGCTGAGGCTGATGTTGGAGGGAGAATGGGGTGGGCCCTCAGGAAGGAGATGCAGGCCACCCGTGGTGTCTGCTACACGGGCAGAGGGGGACTGTGGCCTGATCACATGTGGAACCTTAGACCTTGATGGTCAAAGTGGGAAAATGAGGGAGATCAAAGAGCTATTTGGTCCCTCCCTGGGATGGAAATGGATAAGTCCTTTTGTACAGTAGTTTCTGGAAGATTTATGCTATTTTACTTTACTATTTCCACTTGAACAAAAGGAAGAGTGAGATGCTGACCTCAGTTTTGAAGAGTTATTAATTGCCCTCACATGTGCTGTCAATGTCAGTGCTGTCCGGAGAAAGAGATTAGAAGTTCCTGTGTGTTGTCTTTATCAGGAAGACACATATTGACTGATTGCCTTCCTGGTGTTAAATCTGATTTACTTTTTATCTAATTTTGAATCTAGTACTGTGCGTTTGCACAAGGAGAGCCCTTATGCCCATATTATTGGAGGAAGATCTTTTGATTGTGCTTTTTATGAAATTGGAATGTCCTTGTTTGAAGTACTGACCTAGACAAGAGTTGTGGTTACATGGCCAGCTGTTAAATGTGGTCTTTTAAAAAATTTGAAAAGTTCATAAAATACCAAAAATATAGAGATTGACATAACAAACACCTCTGTAGCTGACATCTAGAATTAAGAAATGTTTACATTTTGTCATTTTCCTTCCAATAGTGTTTTTAATGAAAGCAAATGAACATTTTAATAAGCAAAAAAACAAAAAACAAAAAACTTAAAACATAAAAGAAGTATGACTGAAAACTTATCTCCAGGCCTTTGTTTCCTTATCCCGCACTCCCTCCCAGAAGCAACCCCCATCATAATTTTAGTATGAATATTTCCAGTCTCTGTTTTTATTCTCTCATAAATATTTTGCAGCTTCCCCCCCCCCCACTCAGAATTGTTTTTTTAATATGTTTATGTTTATTCAAATAGATTTAATTCGTTCATTTCAAATCCTGGCTAGTATTTCATCTTATGGATATGCCACAATTTCTTTTATCTTTTCCCTTAATAATAGACATGTTAGCTATGTTAGCTGTTTTGAGGTTTTTTTGTTTTTTTTTTTTTTGTTTTTCTATTATAAGAATGCTTCAGTGGAAATTCATGTATGGATGTCTTGCTGCCTGTGTGTAAGGATTTTAGGGTAAGTGCCAAGAAGCAGAATTCCTGGATTATATTGTATACAACAATACATTTTCCATGTAATACATTGAAATACATTTTCAGTGTATTAGGTATTGCTAACATTTTGCTAAAGTGCTTGAACTTCTACACTTCTACGCTTGAACTTCTACACTTGAACTTCTACACTTGAACACTTCTACAGCAGACTGCTGTTTTCCCTCATACTCTCCCGGACCTGGTATTTTAAGACTTTTTAAATTTTTGCTATTCTGATGGGTGTAAAGTGATTATTTTGCTCTTTTATTTTGCATTGTACTAAAGAGGTTGTGTATCTTTTTATGGCTAGTGGCCATTTGGTTTCATCTTCCCTAATTTGTTGGGTCACATCTTTTGCTCATCGTTTTTATTTTATTTCCTTTTTTTTTATTAATTTATATATTTTATGTATTAGGAATATCTTATTTCAGTCTGTCCCTTCCTTTAAAATTTATGACATCATTCAGAAGGCTTAAGTTTTGATACAGTCCAGTTTATCAATCTTTTTACAGGAGTTTTGCTTTTCATACCTGTTTAGAAAATATGTTCCTATTCATAGGTCATAAAAATATCTCAGATTTCATTTTTTCTTCTAAAATTTTTAAAGTTGTGTTTTGACATTTAGTTTCTCATTATTCTTCTTATTTTTTTTCTTAGTGTGGTGTGTGGTATGGATTAAGTTTATTTTTCCAGGTGGAAAGTGATTTTTCACTGTACTGAATTAGTGTATCTTTTCTTCCTGTTTGTTATTCTATCTCTATTTTTTGCTACCTTCCCATCTGTGTAAGGATCTGTTTTTGGGTTCTCTAATTGCCCCAGTCTCTTTATTCTCTTGTGACTACCACATGATTTAATTACTGCAGTTTTATAATAAATCTTGACTTCTGTAGGGCAAGTCCCCTCTTCTTGTTTTTCTTTTATTCAGAGTTGATTTGTATATTTTTGGCTATTTAGACTTCTCAATGAATTTTAGAAATCATTTGTCTAAGTGCGCCAAAACAAATATACTTAGAATTTCGATTAGAATTCTAATGGCTCTTCAGATTAATTTGGGAAGTATTTGAGTCTTCCCATCTATGTACAGTAGACGTCTCCTATAATTCTGTTATGCATTTGTGCCCATTGAAGTATTTTACAATTTTCACCATATAGATCTTGTTCATCCTTTTTTTTTTTAACCATGTTTTCTGTACATTTATTCTTTTTAATTAGCATATACATTGCATTAGTTTAAGTTGTACAACATACTGGTTTGATATATGTATATGTTGTGAAATGAGTACCACGAAAAGTTCAGTTAACATTCATCACCTCACATAGTTACAGATTTTTTTCCTGTGATGAGAACTTTTAAGGTGTAATCTCTTTAAAAAAAAAAAAGATGTAATCTCTTAGCCACTTTCAAATATACAATATAGTGTTATTAACTGTAGTCACCATGCTGTGCATCGCATCGCCAGGACTGACTTACAACTGGAAGAGTTTGTACGTCTGACCACCTGCACCCATTTTGCCCACCACTCACGCTCTGCCCCTGGCAACCACCAATCTGTTCTGTTTCTTTGAGTTCAATTTTTTAGATTCCACATATGCGTGAGGTTATACAGTATTAGTCTTTCTCTGTCTGACTTATTTTGGTGAGCATAATGCCTTCCAAGTCCATCCATGCTATTGCAGATGGTAAGGTTTCTTTCTTTTTTTTTTTTTTTACGGCTGAATAGTATTCCATTGCAGATATATACCATATCTTCTTTATCTATTTATCCATCAGTGGACACTGAGGTTGTTTCCATGTCTTAGCTGTTGTAAATAATGCTGCAGTGAACATGCAGGTGCAGAAATCCTTCCCCAAATCCAGCATATGACTGGAATGGGGAAACACTTAATAAAGGTTAGTTATTAATGGTATCCAGGTGGCTCTCAGGAACTGCTTATTTCTTGCACCTCTAACATTGACCCACTTCACTTCTAGTTATAAACTCTATATAATTGATTGTGTGAGAATTTTGAGCATTTTCTACATTTGTGAATGAACACAGCAATGGAGCCTAGACCCGGGAGTTCCAGGCTTTGTGGGATCACTGATGACTCAGATCCCCTGTCGCACAGAAAGAAATCACACGTAGCAGAAGCATACAATAGGTACTTCCAGTTACCCCATTACAAGGCAAATCCTGGGCTAACCTCTGTGAGAGTAACTGAGCAGTGACTACAGACTAGAAGCAGATGGCCTCATAGCCGGCCTCAGAACAGACCTGGCCCTGCGTTTTGTTACCCCTTCTGTCGTGTATCCTGACTGCGTTATAAAAGCGCGTCCACCCATGGTGACACAGTGACTTTCCCATGCTGTCAGTGCACTGCCACTCTGATTGTCCCAGCCCCCTGGGGGAATGCAAAATAGGAAGGAAACATGCTAAACAATCAATGAACAAAGTTGTTTTTTTAAAGTGAGAGGATGGGAAGTGGTGGGAGGGAAGTGCTGAAGCACGGGGAATAGAATGAGGGCAGACGACAGAAAGACAGAAGCAGAGGAAGCGTTTGGGAAGAAAAACAAGAAAGGCTGCTGACAAAAAAAATACTCCAGCAGAAAAAGGAAAAGGTGTTCCTTGCCAAGAAAAACGTGCTAATCTTATGCAGCTGAAACAGATATTTAAAGAAACATTGTAAGACTTTGGTCTTTAACTCCTTAATACAATACTTAATCTTGAAAAAATATTTAACCCTAAAGCACTCCTAGAGGAATCAGGGGTATTCCGCGATTTCCAGTAAGGAGCAACACTTCTCTAAGTGTGAACCTTGCTTCTCGTGCAACAACAAAAAAAACTAGGGTAGCATATTTTACTGTCTAAATCAAATTGCAAGGTCCTTAGAGGAGAATAAATATTTTTGTGAATATACATTTTTAAATAGTTAACAGTTATACATAGCACTTCCTGTGACCCAACTCTATTGTATATTACATGTATTAACTACTTAAATCCTCCTTACAGCTTTATGAAATGGGCACTTTTACTGTCCCCATTTTACAAATGAGAAAATAAAGGTATAAAGAGATTTGAAATGTAGCTGATATCACAGAGGTGGTAAGAAGTGAAGCTGGAATTCAAATCCAGGAAGAGTGGCCACACTGTCTGTGCTTTTAATCACTACCCCAAAGGATCTCTCACTGGTCAGAATCCATCAGTAATAAGATATATTGAACTATGTATTGAGGGTAGCACTGATTTATCAGTTTGGCTTTTTAAATTCAGTGACCTCAAGTATGCTGAGATATTTGGTAAAGGACAAGCAAATACCTGCTAAACCCAAAACCTTACTGCTGTATTAAAAGTACAATTCTAAGAGAGCCACAAACATGTGACTTACAGTCTTACTCATGTCCTGGCTTCCAGGAGAAAGAGCCCTTACGTAGCACGGCCTTCTTCCTGCCACCACGGCTGTCATTCACTTTGAAGAGTGTGAGATGCTCAAGGACCATGCTGTCCCCATTAGATATTTTTCCACGTACTTAAATCACTCATTTCACGTGATATTGCACTCAGTGACAGGCTTTCACCCGGCTTCCCCAAAACCAGTGGCTGCATTTAATTCACTCTTTAGTATCACTGCTTTCTAATTATCTTTGAATTTGATAAAAAATAGATGGTAAGATAAAGATTCCCCTTGGAAAATTGTTGCATAGTCTAAGGACTCCAATCCAGTGGAGGCAGCTGTTTTGCCCATTTTACAGATGCAAACATCTGCGGGTCTTGGGGACCTTTTCCACTATGATCAAGTGCCTTCCACACATGCTATGCACCCCACAGGGCAAAGCCTAGCAAGTGGAAACACTAGTGGAGAAGTCAAAATTCGATGTTTTACATTCTCCAGATAAACGTGGGCTTTGTTTCAAGAGTGGCAAATGGAATTATAGCAATGTGACCTGAACATGAGGAGCTTTCTTTTTTTGTACCTGTTTAAAAAGTTTATGTCTTCTAAGCATCCAGGGCCTTATTAATGAGAAGGAGTGACAAGATGACCTTTCACCCATATACCCCCCCCCAAGAATTTATAGTGATCTGCCTTGTGGTTAAAAATAAAAAACACATGGTTGTCATTGTGTTGTGGTTTAGCAGCGTTATATCAGGTATTCAGTGTTGTAATTATGATTGGCTACGTGTGTAGGCACTTCATCTCTTTCACGGAGGAATCTCTGATAAGCAGCTACAAGATGAGGGAGAGAGATCAGTTAAACAGTATACTACCCTCATCTGCAAAGCCAGGCTGCTTTCCCCTTCCTGGGTCCCTGCCCATTCTCCCCATGGCTGCTAGAACAGATGAAACAAATCAGAATGGCTTTGAGGAGTCTAGTTCATCCCTCTGCTTAATTTAAACCCCAATCAAGTCTAATTATCAGAGCCATATTACTTGCCAGCAATAATTTGCTTTGGGTACAACTCAGAGCTATGTTGAAAATTTTATTTTGCCTTCAGAAAATTGGTTTACCTTTAAATTTTTCTCCCAGATTTCCCTGTGGAAAATTAGTCCTCTTAATTTAGGTATCTTGTAATTTTTCTCATTAAAAAAAGTGTGGCACGT
Source organism: Eschrichtius robustus (assembly GCF_028021215.1). NCBI lineage: Eukaryota > Metazoa > Chordata > Mammalia > Artiodactyla > Eschrichtiidae > Eschrichtius > Eschrichtius robustus. Next base: position 52,973,530 of record NC_090825.1, read on the forward strand.
GATATCATTAAATTTTTTTCTAAACTGAAGTGACTTAAGTGGGTTGACATATGTGCTGCAGTATAATTGTGCTGTGTTTTTGGAGCTCAAGTCAGTAATTACATCCATAAACTTATTGTCTATGGTAAAATATGTTAACCATCATCGACACAAAATTCATTAATTTGAATCAATATGTAATGTTCTGAAATGCTCTAACAAAGGATCATTGACTGACGGGTATAATACAGTCGAAGACCCAAACATTTCTCTATGAACGGCAGTAAACGTAAACATTTTCTAAATAGCAAGTCAATACTGTGATTCCCAAAACGCACACGTTACGAAGCCTGCAAGAAATTTGAGCTATGACATGATTCCAGTAATTGAATGTTTTTAAATCAGGGTATCCTGTAAAGAAGATGTGGCACATATACACAAAGGAATATTCCTCAGCCATAAAAAGAAACGAAATTGAGTTATTTGTAGTGATGTGGATGGACCTAGAGACTGTCATACAGAGTGAAGTAAGTCAGGAAGAGAAAAACAAATACCATATGCTAACACATATATATGGAATCTAAAAAAAAAAAAAAAAAAAAGGTTCTGAAGAACCTAGGAGCAGGACAGGAATGAAGACACAGACGTAGAGAACGGACTTGAGGACATGGGGAGGGTGAAGGGTAAGCTGGGACGAAGTGAGAGAGTGGCGTGGACATATATACACTACCAAATGTAAAATAGATAGCTAGTGGGAAGCAGCTGCATAGCACAGGGAGATCAGCTCGGTGCTTTGTGACCACCTGGAGGGGTGGGATAGGGAGGATGGGAGGGAGACGCAAGAGGGAGGAGATATGGGGATATATGTAGCTGATTCACTTTGTTATAAAGCAGAAACTAACACACCATTGTAAAGCAATTATACTCCAACAAAGATGTTAAAAAAAAAAACAACAACAGGGTATCCTGGATATTTTTGATCTTTACAACATGCAGCTAACTTTCAGAGAGGGTCTTGGAATTTCAGACCCTCAAATGCATCGTGCCTCATTACAGATGTGGTTGCTGAGGTCCAGGGAGGCTGAGTGACTGGTGGGGAGGAGACTGGCCCCCAGGTGATCTTTTCCCGACGCCCCTCAGAGACTGACTGCTAGAGCTCCCTTCTCCATGGAATCTTAGCGGATTAGATGCAGACTAGCTTTTTTACTTTCCCAATGTTGAATAACTTTAAAAGGCAAATTGAAATGTGCCAGGATTGGGAAGTAAATTGAAATTCAAAGCAAGAATTTCATCAGGAATCCAATCCCAGGGTTTTCTTTTGACTTGAGACTGCAGACCTACCAAAATTACATTAATGTGAAACCCTGACGAAAGAAAAATCCCTGTCATTAAATATGTGGTGCTTCACAGATAATATCTAGTTCACCCTTTCAGCATTTCTGGGAAGCGAGAGCCAGATAAGAGAAGTACCGTGTGGCTTCCCAGAGGTGTGTCCACAGGGCTCGGTGCTAATGCACACCCCGGATTCAGTACAGCAAGGGCCATTGTGAAGGTGGAACAGCACATGCTGTGGAAGAAACTGGGACTTGGAAGAGGAACTAGAAGGGACGCAGCCACTGTGGTTGCTGCTGTTAGCGTGTGCTCAGTGATGGAGTGGGTACCTCTTATCTTTTCTTTGATGTCCAAATCACTTTGCACCTTTCTCTCTCCCGCTCCCCTCCACTTTCCCCCTCCCCCTACTCTCCTCTTCTCCCTCCTCTCCCCCTCCCCTAACTCTGTCCCCTCCCTTCTCCCCACTCTCTCCCCCTCTCCCTTTCCCCACTCCTCATCCTTTCTCTTCCTGCCTCTCCACCCTCCCTCCTCCTTTCTCTCTCCCTCTACTCCCCTCCTCTGGGGACCTGCATCCCCCTTCTGCCATCGGGTTTGGACCAGTGGGGGAGCAGGCGATTGGAGGAAAGGAGGGAGAAATAAAGAAAGTGATGGAAGTCATTTTTCTCTGTCTCCCTTCCCCAGCATCAGTCCAGGCTGGCTGAATGCTCTTCTGAAGGTGACCCTCTGTACCCAGCTCTCTGTTTCAGGTTCTAGAAGCAGCTCCCTCCCTTTTGCCTCTTCTGGCCTAAAGAAGGTGAAGGAGCCCTACTCCTAAGTGATTCCCTTATCAGAATTTTCTCAAACTACCTGGTCTGAGGGTGCCCTCTGTTTCCTGCAGGAACCCTGACCGAAACACGGGGTATGGATGAGCTGGTGCATCATATAAATACACATGCTTCATTTATTGGTTTCATAATTATTATCCAGCATCTACCAAGTGCCAGAACCATTGAGACAAAGCTCCTGGCTTCGTAGAGCTTATAGAAAAAAAGATAAACACATACAATGTACCTTCAGGCAGTAATAACTGTTAGGAAGTAAAGGAGGACAAGGGGGAAACGGAGTGATTGGGGGGGGGAATCCTCTTTGAAGAGGGGACAGGTGAGGTTTCCTGAGTGGAGTGAATAGGCATACTTTGCAAAAATACCAAAAAAAAAAAAAAAAAGTGTTTTCCAGTGAAGGGACTCTCGGGGACCCTGAGCTGGGAAGGTGCTTGAAGGGCACTAGGAACAGCACAAAGACCAGTGTGGCCCGGGTGAGTGAGGGGTTGCGGGGAGCAGGGCTAGGTTGCCTGAGGCTTTATAGCAGTGGTCCCCAACTTTTTGGCACCAGGGACCACTTTCATGGAAGACAGTTTTTCCATGGTCGGGGTGGGGGTTAGGGTTCAGGCGGTAATGCGAGCGATGGGGAGCGGTGGGGAGCGGCAGGTGAAGCTTTGCTCGCTCACCTCCTGCTGTGCGGCCCGGTTCCTAACAGGCCTCGGGCCAGTATCGGTCCGCAGCCCGGGGGTTGGGGACCCCTGCTTTACATGACCTGGAAGGACTTGGTGTGAGTGGAAGGAAAAGGTATGGAGAGTTTGGAGAATAGTGATATCATATATATTTTATTAGGGTGGCTTTGTCTGCTGTTGGAAAGACAGCCTCTACGGAGGACAGAAGTAGCGAACGGGGATGGGAGCCTATTGCTGGTGTCTGGATGGCTGGAATGGTGTTATCGGTTGAATCGTGTCTCCCCTCAAATATGTTGAAGTCCTAACCCCTCTACTTGAGAATGTGTCCTTATTTGGACATTGGGTCTTAACAGTAGGTGATCAAGTTACAAGGAAGTTTTTCAGGTGGTCCCTAATCCAATATAACTGATGTCCTTATAATTAAGGAGACATTTGGACGCAGAGACAGACACGCAGAGAAGAAAGATGATGTTAAGAGACGTGGGAAGAGGGTGACCGTCTAGAGGCCAAGGAGAGAGGCCTGGAGCAGAGCCTTCCCTCACAGCCCTCAGGAGAAACCAGCCTTGCTGACACTTTGACTTTAGATTTCTAGCCTCCAGAACTGGGAGACAGTCCACTTCTGTTTTCTCAGCCACCCCATTTGTGGTATTTTGTCCCAGCAGCCCTAGGAACCAAATACAGGTAAATGGTTTGGATGAGACTGATAATGGTAAAAGTAAGAAAGGTTGAATTTTGAAATACATTCTGAAGTTAACACCAGGAGGACTTGCTGACGGGTTGGATAGGGGTCGTGGGGTTGACGTTTGGCCCATGGGAACTGAATTTAAGGACAAGACGGTCAGCGACTCCTAGGTCATTGGGTGAGTGGTGGTGCCCTTTGCTGGAGATGAGGAACACTGAGGAGGGCAGACCTGGGGGACAAACGTCCGGAATTGGGTCAGGGATGTGTGAGTTTACAGTCCCTGTTTGTCATCTCAGAGTAGGCAGTTGGCGTTGAGGGGGGAGATGTTACGGCAGAGTCATAAATGGTGACCACCCCTCTTCCCACCACAAACACTGCAGAGCCTGGGCTGTTCACGCCTATCGGCTGCCACCCGAGGTGCCGTGGACACTACAGGTTGCACACAGATGATTCTAGTCAGTACACAGATGTTTTTATATAATGTTTAATGTATTTTTCTTAATATATAGTAGAAAAAATGTAACTAGCACAACCAAGTCATGATTTCAAGATGTTATTACTTAAACCATCATTAAAAATTGAAGTATAGAAGTTTTTAAAAACCAGAGTCATCTTTTTAAAGAAAGCAATTAAGAAATGAATAGTATATGCAGTGGATGTAATAGTACACATAGTACATGGATATGGGGAAAAAATAAATGACCGAAGTTTAGGACACAGCCTAAAGCATTTGTAAGGAGTTACTAGGTGAGTCCTAGCTCATGAAAGTTTCTTTTGTTTGGCGGGCCACGCCCCTCGGCTTTCAGGATCTTAGTAGAACCCACACCCACTACAGTGGAAGCACGGAGTCTTAACTACTGGACCTCCAGGGAAGTCCCCTCATGACCCTTGAAGAACACTTCCTTGGTCTGTTTTTTAACTGCAGGTCAAATCATCAGTTTAGTAGTAGGGACCAGCGTTTGTTTAAAAAGGGACTAAACTAGATCAGAAAATAGAGTGCATTGCTGGTAGTATTGGGAGGCATTGTTTCATGACGCAAAATATATTTCTCAATGAGCATCACAGTGAGAAGTTAGAAAGTCACTGGGTTTGCTTTCATAGGTGGGAGTATCCCTTCCCCTATCCTATTTTGGTGACTCTCCTTTTGAGCCAAGTTGAAAAACCTGGGTTTGAAAAGAGACAAGAAAAACATGATGTACTTTCATCTTTACAAGGTTATGAATTATGAAGGTTTTCATAAATTACTGTGGGATTTGTCCTGTAGTTTTAGAAGCCTATGATAATCATCGTCGAAAATGTATTCTAGCACATTTCTTCCATGTTCATTTGGGTATCTGATCCCTATTTTGATACACCTGGTAATTGCTAGATCTCCCCAGCTTGTGAATTCTTCCAATTGATTTATTTTCATGGAGTATTTTGCCTTTGCGTGATCCTAAATTGCTTTATTGATGTGCAAGGGTGCCTTTACCAGGGCCTGTTTGCAGTAGCTTTGTTGTACGTACTTAAGTATAGTGTTAAGTAAGAGCTTCGATAGGGGGTGAAATATATTTATTCAGACAAAAGGATGTCTCAGAGTTGGGTAAAAATGCTTATTCTTATCCAAGAATGCATGTGATTCTTTTCAGAATTAAAACTCCTTTGAATGGATTTTTAAGAAGTCCTCTAGGAGCCCTTGAAACAATTATGTGATTTTTCTATTTTTTTTTTTCTTATATTAAAATATCTAGCTGGAAATGTCTAATGATATATTTCTTAAAAAAATAATGGAACTAATGCCAAAATTGTAGATACACTTAGTTTAAAATTTTCCTTGTGGCTCTAATTTTGACATAGAGTAACTTATACCTGATTTAAAGAGTTAGGCATTTAAATAATCTGATGTCAGCCACTAAATTCATTGGGCACCCATTATTTCACACACACATTATTTACAAGAATATTTCCACAGAACATTCTTGTAAATATGTTTATGTGATGCAAATTAGGCTAAAGTACTACGCTATCAGATGTGTAATGTTTAAGGAACAATAATTTCTTTAAAAAGTATGATCTGCAGTGTTAAGGGAAGTTTATAATTTCCAAAATGACTTACTTAACAGGAGAAGTCTTGATGAAAGCATTTAGCATGGAGATGAAATATGCCTCATTAAGTTTCCAGGTTATGTACATGTCAACACTTCTTTTGTCATCTTTCAATAGTTTATTTACATAACTGAGGGCTGTTACTTTTATTAGTGGTGATGATCACAGCAAATGATTTTGGTAAGTTAACCTAAGCAACATAATGTGCTTCTGTTTCCACAAAACTAATGGTGAGGAACCCAACCCTCCTCCTTCTGCCCCCTCCCCTGGTAGTAAAGAGCCCCTATTTACATATGTAAATAAGCCATTATTTACATTATTTACATTATTTACAGTTGAGAGCCCCGTGGGGCCCACCCAGGTCCGATCTGTTATTTTGCTGATGTTGATGGCATTAGCCAGGAGGTAAATGGTACCTGGAGACTGATGTCTCAGACTGGAATGACAGATACCAGAGGCTGAAGGCTGTCATTTAGGAGGAGAAATGGGTTCTTGGGACTAAGAATTTTGGAAGAAAATGAAGGCACAAATTTTGTCTTTAATGTTGGCCTGAGAGATATAATTTAATGTTTTTCTTGAACATGGAAAGCTATACATACAAATTTTTTATATAAGGATGTTGCTTTCCTACCATAGCATTTTTGAGGGCCCTGTTTGCTTTTTAAAGAATGTAAAATATTTCACAATTGAACTCATAGAGCTGGCTATGGTCAGATACCTTCCCTGGCTGTGTGTGGGAATCTGGCCTGTAATAAGAAAGGAAAGCTTTTAAATGAAGGTCTCCCTAAAGTGAAGAAGGTGACATGTCCAGTGTCTAATGAATTAAATTCTTCTCAAGGGTTCCTATCTAGGACATAGCTATGTCCACCTTTCTACAAAGCCTCAGTAACTCTAGAACACACAAGCCACCGACCACCACCAATTTTTTTTGTCAACAACAGAATACATACAGTGTGACTATTTTTGAAAATTAAGATGAGTTTAAGACATGAGTCATATGGAGAAAAACTTGCTCTGAGCTGTTCAGAATCCCTTTATTTCTATTCCATAAGCAATTCATTAAAATGACATTAATCCTCCAGGCTGTTCTTTGGTTTCTATTAAGATGTATTACTGGAATCTGTGTAAATATATTGATTATCTCATAGGCCTATTTGTTCATCACAAGCAGACTATTGTTACAGAGTCATTGTACTTCATAATAAATGAGACAAAGTGGAGACCAGGTTTTAAAAACCCACCTGCCCCCTCCATTCCCCTTGAAGGATGTGCTTGCTCTCTTTAAACCAGCCTTTCACAAAATGGGAGTTTAAGATTGAGAGTCTCAGTTTAATATCTACATCTGCCCCCTGCTGAGTTCATGGTGCAATTAGCTAATTAAAAAATATATAACATTTTTCACCTTGAAGTCAGAAGAAAAGCAATAAACCACAGGCTCAGGATTTAGTTAATTTGCACATTGACTGTAATTGTGTATTTAACGCCAAGATTAATTTTTTTCCTGATGAGTGGGAACCTGGCACTGTGCACTGGAACTCTTAAATTGGTTGTAATCATTCCATAGGGAGGTTGATAAGGGCAGATAGTTCTCCAGATATATTAATGAGGATAAGTATTTATTTACATCTGATAACTTTTTTTTAGGAGAAAAAGCATTAAACCACTTTCTGATAAACCATTAAATTTAAAGGAGGCGCTTCAAATCAAGCTAAATAAATAATCTGATTTAAAAAAACTATTTCTCATGTAAAATCTATTGATTCTATTGAATGGGAAATCATACTCAATTTTGTTTGTTTTGTTTTGCCAAATATTCAGTGAATTAATGAGAACAATTTCTGCTGTCAAAGCTTTGGTACATTTTCTAGGTCAACCGAGATTTAAAACTATTGCCTTGCATTTTTTTCAGAAGAGGGTAGGGAAAGAATGCGTGTTGGCAGGGCAGTTAGTAGGAAAAACATAATCCTGACATGCAATCTGCTACTTATGACATTTCCTTTTTGAAAGGTAAGCGTTATACTTTGGATACCGAAGCAGTGATTGTTGGCAATTCAAGTGGGTGTGATTGATCCATGTCTTAAAAGTAACAGAGCTGTTATTCTTAGAAGAAAAAAAGAGAAGAATTCTCAAGTATTATAATACAGACATTGCATTTTTACCTAAGTAGAGTCTTTTCACTCTCCTCTGTGAGCAGATGCTAATACTCATCTGACAGATATTTCACTCCCTAGGTAGATGCTCACTTGGACCAGGGGCTTTACGCCCAGGAGTTTTCTGAGACCGTCTCTCTGTTGCTTTCATCTCCCCACCCCTGAAGTCAGTGCTCACAGTGTATTGTGCTTGCTTCTTAGATTCTTGTTTACTGTTATCCAACTTTGAAAGATGGAGAAGTGAAACTCTATACCATTCATGGGGGTCCCTATTCCAGACTTTTCCTTTAAAACACAGTTGCTTGGGTTTGTGTGTGTGTGTGTGTGTCTGTGTGTGTTTGACATGGAATGAGTGATGGGAGGTGTTAAGTCTTTCTGCGTGATCCATTTGTCCAATATATATACAAGGGTTTGTCTAAGGAAACGACCACCCTTCTACACAGGTTAGGTTATAAACTTAATGCTCAATCTCTGTTTGATCCAATAAAATTTAACTGCATTCAGGGGCAGGGTTTTTGGTGGCTTTCAGACACCAGGAATTCTGCCACTATGAAGAAGAGAGGAGCTTCTGAGGCAAGAGAGTTTTCATGGTTTTGGGGAAGACGGTGATTCCCGTGTCTTTTTGGTGATATCCAAATGGGCGGCAAGTCTAAGAATGCCCCTTACTGCCTTCTGCTCTTCTAGGAAGATTGACTTCATGTTCAGGGAAATCGTGCTCCAGTTTTCCTTAGTATTCTTGAAATATAATTAGGGGCAACATCAGGTAACAGGAAAGTGCAGATTTGATGGGAAATGTGATACTGGGCTGTGTTCATGACTTTATCACACACATGCATATACAAGGCTATTTTTAATAAAATGGCTTGCACGTGGCATGTGGTTTTGTGGGGGAAAATCGTGTCATGTCTTTTTATTGTTGGATTTTAGCTGAAACAGACAAGTACAGTGCCGTTAAATGCTGTCCCTCTCCCTTTTCCGACCATTTTCCCATCATCCCACGCCCCACCTTCTCCTCTCCCACCTCGTTCATCCCCATCTTCCATTCCCTGTCAGGAAGGGCAGCCTCCGAAGAGCCATTTCAACTCAGCCCGACATCGCCAGAGACTAGTGGACCCAGCTGCTTCAAAAGTGAGTGTGTCCTGTCGCATGGTGCATGGCGGTGTGGTCCTTGTGAGGAAAAGGGTGTTGTGGGTTTTTATTTATGCTGGTGTATTTGAAGGCTTTAGTGGAGGCAAAGTCTTCTCTATTAATCGAAGGCCATTCACACCAAGGGAGTTCTGGCGTTGAATCACCAGACCTGAAAACAAGCAAAACCCTGATAAGTAGCACCTGCTGGTTTCTGTGGTGTAAATACTCCCACCGCAGCCAATTTCAGACAGCGGTTTGACAAAAGCGACTTCAGAGCTGAGAAGAGATGCCCAGTGGAGCTCTAACATATACAGATCCAATTGACACAAATCCTAGTTAAAATATAGCAGAAAATTAGGAAGTGAACCAATTTTGAGTATCTCTTACCTTTGTTTTCAATATAATGTATTTCATTGGAAGTTTAGATACTTTTAATCAATTAATGACTGTATTTAACAACTGGCTTGTAAAATTCCTGGAAATTTACCAAGCTGGTGTGGGTGGGCTCCAGCACAGCAGTTGCACGTGTGATGTATTCGTTGAGAATAGTCTTAAGTCATTTTGGTCATGCCCAACTCTTATGGTCTACAGAAAAGTGGCTGAGGTTTTGAGCAAGGATTTGCTGTTCCCACACAGCTCAAGTAAGTCGCAGGCCAGCTCTGCTGCACACAGACTTTTATTAAACAGACATTTCCTGGCAAACAGGCACAAAGCATTCCTGCAGCCTGTCCTATAAACTCAGTGAAGTCCCTGCTCTCACGCCTTTTAAGTGCTCCAGCCAAATCTCATTGGAAGGTTCCACTTAAGGTTGATGACCTGACAACTTTCCGGAGGCAGGATTCTCTCATTTTTATGGTGGGCATCGTGCAATGGGGCTTCTGTGCCCCAGCTGCTGGACATAAGGCCATTGAATAGTTGGGCCTCGGGTGCCAGTCCTAAGGGTCCAAGTTACAGACCTTCATAGATTCTTATGCGCTGCTCATGCAAGGGTAGAGAATATCTCTAAATTGACTTTGCCGATTCACTTACCTGAAATACCGCTAGTTTCAACAATGAATGCCTGTTTCTAACATCCTGAGAACACTGAGTTTGATTTTGGCAATGAAAACCCATTTCAGTATGCCGATTAGCAAAATCTCAGGTGTGACTGAGATACAGATACCTCTGATGTAATGCTAGTTGACCACCCTGGGGGAGGGAGAGTCAATCCTGATCAGGCCTACTGACTGGGTATAGGATATAATTTTAACCAATACATAATATCACACTGCCTGTGTGGCAGTATTTGAAAGTGGACTCCAAATGTCATAGCCTTTTGTTACATTTATTAAGTACCTGGGGTGACCCCCACACCCAAGCTCCAGACAACTCACTTTGGCTCAGGATCCTTGTGATGAAGTTATGAAAGTTCTGTTAGTATGTGAGGGAAAAAAATAAACTAGCTCTGAATAAGGTGAATGGATTCATCATGTGAATCTTGCTAAAGTAGAGCACAGCTCAGAGTACACCAGGTCCTTCTCAGACCCCGCCTAAGAGTTTTCATTAATGAGGCACTAAAACATCCTGTGGTTAAGCACACTGTTAATGTGCTTAACTGCTTATGAAGTGGTTAATCCACTATTACACCCAGCATGTACCTCTTGGTCAGTGGTGTTTTAAGGACTCAACTTAGCGTGTGCTTTTGTTCCTCCTCTTTCTTTTTTCCTGTGTTCATTTCATTCTGCTTGGCATTTTCAGAAATGCTGTGCCTCACCCGTGCAAACAGTTGTATATTACACTGTAAATTACCTGAGTTTCTTCTGTTGAGTCTTTCTGTTGTTCCATTTTGTCTTGAGTGAGAATCATGGCTTATTTTTCTAGACACACTCTAAGAGGAACTCATTAAACTGCTATAAAGAAAATGTCTGGTGCCTTAATGTGCTGTGTGAATAGGTTCAGCCAGTGTTAACAAATAGGCTTTAAAGGTCAAATCCTTTCCTCCCCCAAATACTGCAGGACTAGGAATTTGAGAAAGGCCTAAATTTTTCCCCTAATATTAGGAACTGATGGGGGAAACCACATTTCTTGTGTGGATAGGTTACTTGGACAACAAATAGAAAATGGAAATATGCATCAGTGTAGCCAGTGGCCTTTTGTTATAAGTACATTGGTGCTTAGAATCTGCACTGTATTTTCTTCAACTCAATAATCTGAGTTGTAGTAAAAAAAACCCTGGGTCAGTAACAATTTACAGTAAACCAGCTGCCAGATCTTTTGAGGACACTGATTTTGTTGAGTCGGCATTGTAATCTGGGAAGAAGTGTGATCAAGTAGAGATACTTAGTTTCCCATTAGCAATACAGCGGGGCGGGAAGAATATCCTTGACTGGGTTGTACATTGGGCTTTGTCATAAACCAGCTCTATGGCCGTGGGCAGCCACTTATCACTGAGACCCCATTGCTCAAGGTTTTCTCTTCTATTAAATGAGAGTTTATTAAATGTTCCCTTAATCAAATTATGGAATTATGTTTCTTTTCCATCAAGGCTATTTATAACTAGATACTTCACCGTTTAGTCTGAGATTTTTGAATAGCATTTCTCAATCCTAAAATCCCTCTACAAACGGCATCCTTTCTCATGAGTTGCAAGGCATTATTTTTGGGTGGTCTTCTATCAGTGTCTTCAACGGATGTTAATTTTTAAAACAGAATTACTTACTTTAAAGCTATGGGGGAAAATATGGACCAGAAATAAGGTGCTCATTTTCTGCTCAAGGAGTTGGCTTTTTTTTTTTTTTTTTAGCCTGCATTTTTTTAATCTTAGTCTTCGAAAGCCTTCGAAAGTGCTTTGAGTATAGGAAAACAAGCTTTTAAACCTGTTTTTATTTGAATAAGAGTTAAAGAGTTAGGGAGAAATCAAAGGTAAGTAATGTACCTCTGATTGGCTAAACTTGTCCACTGGGAATTTCTAAAATGTCTTTTGTTTGGAGAATATGCTCACCTGTCTACCCCCAGTATGAATGCTGTAACACATTAAATGAACAAAGAATGAAGAAAACGGGCAATAGGAATAATAGTTCAAAGACCACAGAGCAGTTATTTGTGGAGCTGGTAAAGGCTTCTGTTAAATAAAAATCAATTTGATATGGGAGCGTCGGGGACACGATCTGGGGAGACAGGAGGTGGACAGAAGATAACACAAGAGTGTACAGAGGATTAGTTTTCAAACCTCCTGGCATTTCAGCATAAAAGAATAAAGAAGATTTATTCTAGATGAACTGTCATTTTTCATTGGAAGCTTTGCTGATCCAGAATAAATAGGTTCATAGAGACTGTATTGAAATTTTGAGCATGTGACAGTAAGTAGCGGTGGGCATAGCATCTAATACATTTCAAAACCAGAAAGTGCTGTAACATTCTATCCTCTTAAAAAACAAACCAAACTCCCCAAATGGACAGATATTCCAGCTAACCAAAACCCTGCATATAATTCTAAGATACATTGTTTCAATATACCTTAGGGCTTGAAAATCTTTTATACTAATTCTCAGCGATTTCTCTACCTTTTTCTAATGAGAATAAGGTTTATAAAACCTGGGCTCCCCTGCTGGGAAAATCAGCCCAGAGCTATCTCAGAGCAGATGGTCTTCTTTTCTCACTACTATAAACCTTTTAGGATTGATCCTTTTTTCTCTCTGAAGAGTAATTGTCTCTGAGACCTTAGAAACCCACTGTTCAGAGGGGGCAAGAGGCTGCATTGACCAGAGTTCATAGTTGCAAAGATGATGTAGAATAGAAGCCATGGAAATCGTGGAATTGTGTTTCTCTCTATAAGAGCAAAAGAAAATAGGTTGATTTTTCAAGTACTAAGGGGATAGGCTTTAAAATATCTACATTATTGAGCCTTATTATGCTTTGAATTTCTGGATGGTAATTAACACCCTCCTAGTCCCAGGAATTTGAAGTGTTAAAGAATAATTTCTTCTCTTTTGGAGGATGTAATACTTATTACTATATTTAAGGAGGTAGAAAGATGGGGAAGGGGCTGGGAAGATTGGTTGCCATAATTATTCTGGGAATATTTTAGTCATATAAAATGTTGTACTACGTAAACTTTTTTTTGCAAAGGCTTTTAGGGGTGATACATTGATGACAGAAAGTTTTGAGGCAGCTTATAGTTTTTGTTTGTTTGTTTGTACATCAGCCATCTATGAATTGCCTTTGGTCCCAGCTAAAGTAGGTGTGAATCTCATATCTGCAACTTAATAGCTATGACTTTGGGGCAGTTACTTAATCACCCTGAGAAAGCCTCAGTTTCTTCATCTGAGAACAAAATAATATCCACCTCATGAGATTGTTTTGAGGAGTAAATGAGAGAATGTATGAAAAGTTTTTACCACATAGATAGGCACTTAATGAGTGCCAGAAAAATTGTAGCTATCCTTTAAATTATGATTACTCTTACTATGGTTATCAGGTAGTCATTATCTAACTTTTAGAGGATTTTTTTTTCCGTCTTGTAAGATAAGGGCTTAGGACTAGATGATCCTTGAGGTAGAATGTCTGCATTGTTAAAAGTCTGCACAGTTATACTTATTTTTGAATGTCTGTCATATACTCAGCTGTGTGGTAGGCATGGAGGAATATAACTTGTAGGATTTAGTTCTTACCTTCAAGAATGTAATGTCATTGGCAAAGAAATAATGCAGAGACAGTAATCAATTGTTTGGTAAACAATATCAGAGGGGCATTGATTTTGAACCAAAAGACATCTGTGAGCCACAGTCAGAAAAGGCTTCCTGGAGCCGGTGGGTTTTCATCAGGGCCCTGAAAGAAGGAAAAGGCTTTAAAAAGAAAAATTTATTTATTATTTATTCATTTTGGCCACGCCTGGTCTTAGTTGTGGCATGCAGACTTCTTAGTTGCAGCATGCAAACTCTTAGTTGCGGCATGCATGCGGGATCTAGTTCTCCGACCAGGGATTGAACCCCGGGCCCCCTGTATCGGGAGCTCAGAGTGCCACCCTCTGGGCCACCAGGGAAGTCCCAGAAAAGGCTTTTTAAACCTTGAGTATGGGCGTGAACATTAGGAGAATGCACAAGGTAATGTGATGGGCCAGACCGGAATGGAGGGAGTAGGTGACATGGAAGGGATGCTCCTGTATGGCTGTCCCTGCTGGGATGCAGGCGGGCTTTGCCATCACGCAGACTGTTCTCAAGTTCTGTGTATTAGTTGTGTGGCCGAGGCAGAGTCTCTTGTTTCCTCATCCATACCGCGGGGGGATAACCTCATTAAGATTGTTCTTATAATGAAATGGTCTGGTGCAGACATTCCGTAGAGTGATCGGGCTGTCTTGGGTAGTAAAATGACAGTTCTTAGTTAAACTAGACACAGTCTGCCCTGCGACCCACCAATCCCGATCCAAAAGAACTGGCCTCTGTTGGAGGACACAGATGCTTCTTGCAGCATTGTTGTTACCCCAGAAAGTTTGGGGATGTTGTGGGTGTAGACAGTTGAGAGAGTGATTGGAAAAACAGGGTACGTCACATAACATCCAGCAGTTAGAAGCAGCAGCCTTGAAGGGGCAAGCAGCAATGTGGATGGAGCCTAAAACATATTACTATGTGGAAAAACAGAGCTTAAACAAATTCAGTGCTTTACTACCATGCTGGTAATGTCGATTAAAAATACATGCACATCATACAACTTGCATTTTCCGGGAGCTTGTACAAATAGCTGAATATCCATCAGGCACATTAGAAAGGTGGGCTGGAGACAGGGAAGGGGTGTCGAAAGTTAGGTGTGCAAGTAAATAAACTGATGGGTGGGAATAATATTCTCTGTCTGAGGAGTATGATTAACCCTACCCTCTCCTGTACACTTGAATCTCCCCACATGAAAGTAGGTAGATAGGCCAAGAAATATGGTATAAGGGAGACTTCAAGAAGTCTCTGGGAATGGAAGCAGTGCTCCTACAAATCATGGAGCCGCTGACCCTTCTGCAGCCCTGACGCATGTCCGCCTGGTTCTAGGTTCTGTACACACAGGACTAACAACTTTACTCCTCACAGCGTCCTCAGGAGGGTGGTACTGTTGATGGCCGTTTGGCAGGTGAGGCCACTGAAGCTTGCACGGGATCGCACGGCTAGAGTAAAATGGGAGCCGGGATTCGAACCCAGTCGGTCTGGCTCTTGGGATCCCTGTTCTTAACTATCCTGCCTGGCTGCCTGTGATGGACGTAGCTGAAGTGGTGAAGGAGGACCAGACCCTTTCCACCCGTGGTGCCCTTGGACCATGCCTGGCAGTTGCAACTACTTCCTTTTTGTGGAGGCTGCCAATTTTTTTAAAAAATTGTGTGTACTTGCATGTGTACGCATGTGTATTAAACTTTTTATTGAAACACAACATACATTCACAAGCGTACAGCTTGATGAATTTCCACAAACTGGACAATCCTGTGTGACCAGCACCCAGGTTCAGGAACAAAACACAGTGGGTAAACCTGAAAAACCAAAACTTCTGTCACTTTTACTGGGCATGAAGTTAGGATTGCTGGAAAGCGACATCATGAAAAACATAAGCCTTTAAAAGTGAAAACAATAGAAGAGTCAGAGATTCTAAAAATTGCTACAGGTTTTGGGTGTTTCTAAGGTGTAGGAAAAAACCCTCTACCTTTTCTCGATTTTTACCACAGTTAGTTGCTTCCGTTACCAGTAGTGGAGGGCACAGACCACTCGTGAAGGAAAGCAGAAAGTCTCTCAATGAGTTCAAGGCAAACTCACGTTATCAAAGGATAAAACAGATTGAGCTGCAGGCCTTAGACATAAATAGATAAACACCTACATGGTGTGGATCATCAGGAAGGCCTTGAATGGACAGGTAAATAAATTTTCACCTCTCCTCTGGTCATTGTTTAACTCCATGTCTTTGATGTTCAATCTGAGCTCCTATGGACTGCACTTGTCAGCTTACAGGACAAAGCTATGACATTGTACATCACACTCGAAGGGTAATGTTTTCCCATATTCCAAACGATCAGTTCCCTTCAGGTTCAGGCTGAGTCTGAGGTTGCATTTTGGGGCTACACTTACAACATGATCTGTCCACCTGGCACACCTGTGCACAGTTCACTGCCTTTGGCAGACAGCGCAGAGAAGTTAAATCACTTGCAGGAGGTCCAGGGCTAGTACACGGGGAAGCCCAGTTAGTCCGTGCGCTTAGCCACCACACCGTGCCCTTTGCACCACCATCTAGGAGGGGCTCCGCCCTTTCCCGGGCGACACCCTGTACTGAGCGGCATTTCTCAGGGTTCAAAAGGAAGGCAACCACAGTAGCCGTGGTGATGTTCTTTTGCCTCCTGTGCCAGAGACCTCCTTTGACCTATATCCCACTCTCCTGCTACCTGACTCCACAGCACTAGGGTCCTACGTAATGCTGCAGAACTATCTGAAAAGCATTCATTTTCCTTACTGTTCCTTTGTGTGTCCCTCCCAGTTTACAAGGATGTATTTCTCTGTTGGCTTTAACAGAATTCTAGAGCCCTAACAATTCAGTTGAAAAGTGGGCAAAGGGCACCCCAATTTTTTCAGCCTAACATCTCTCTACTCAGATACATACAAGTAATTCTACAGAAAGTGGATTCCACTTATTTATTTTCCATGATTCTGTGTATAATGTATAATGTAAACACAGTATTGAAGCAGTCAAAATTACAGGGCTAAAACATGCCTTTGGAATTCAGTTCCGGTCACTCATACTGAACGATTTGGCCATTTTGTGGCCAGGCATTTACGGGATTTAGTGCTTAAGCTTGAAGGTGAGTATAGCCTGCTGCCTTTTGAAGAATCACTCCCTAATCTTTAAAAAAAAAAATCTTGTTATTGAGGTGTAACATATATACAGAAAAGTACAGATATTTTAAGTTTGATATTATTCCAAAGATCTGAGTGACTTTTTTTTTCTGTAAGAGTAACACATATCCAAAAAATGCAGATATCAATGAACTTTCACACACTGACTATACCCAGGTAACAACATCAAGGTTTAAAACACAGAGCATTACCAGCACCCCAGCAGACCCCTGTGTTACCCTTGTAGCAGTTTTCAGAATGTTTTAAATTTCTATTTTTGTTTTCAAAGTTGCATTTCTTTCCTGATACTACTTGCCAACATCCTAATTCATTATCCAGTAAATATTTGTTTTTAAGAAAAGGATGGGATTGGGCTTCAAAATAGAGGTAAAGAACAAGTGTAAAAACCATAATCATTGGCTTTTAATATTTTAGTTGCTGGAATTTCTATTTTAAGGCCTTTTAAATGTTGTGACTGAAAATATTGAGGGGAAAGAACTATTTAATTTGGCCCGTTTCTCTTTCCTAACACAGATTTTTGTAGCAGTTTTCTTTCTCTCTCTCTCTTTTTTTTTTTTGTTTCAGCTGGCAAAGGTTAAGTAGGCATAGGTGAATTGTTACAGCCCAACCTGTCTTGTTCTTAGGTGGATTCTTTTTTTTCAAGGGCTTTAAAAAACTGGTGAATTACATTTGTTGACTTTTCTCAGAGTCATCAGAGTAGTGCTTACCAAAGACTTGTGTAACAGGCAGTTGGCCAAGATGAGATTAGCAATTTATTTGAGGGAGGGTGTAGGAAATCTTTTTAATTTAGAGGTGAAAAGATCATCAGTTGGGTTAAGTATGGGTTATCCAATTTAGCTCTAGCTCTATGAAGAATTACTGAAATTGATTCTTTGCCTTCAAGGACTTCTGTATCCTGTTTGCTGCTTATACCCCTCTACCCCTAGGCAAAAAGAAAAACAAATCAAAACATAACCAGCAACTCTATAAAAGTAATTTAAACATTTAGCTAGGCAACCCTTATTTTGCCTGGGGGGGGGGGGTTCTATGGATTCTGGTAGGGTTTTGGAAGTAGTTTCTTTGCTGACCGTACTGAGAAGAGCAACCTGAGCACCTCAAACACACTTGCTGGCCAATGCTTGGAGACCATGGTATCTTTTTGTAACTGGCTTGATTATCTTGATAACACCATTGCTTGTTTTAACATTTTTTCAAGTTAATTTTTTTTTGATAAGTTCTGCCTTCCCACTATCTCACACATATTTATCTGCTTCTTGCCTGAAAAAGACATTTGACTAAGATGTGCCCAAGTATGATTTTCTTTGTATTTATTCTGCTTGGAATTCACTGAGCCTCTCGGATATGTGGATTGATGCCTTTCATCAATTTTTTTGGAAAGCCTTTGGCCATTATCTATTCAAATATATCTTCTACTTCATTTTCTCTCCTCTCCTTCTGGGGCTCCATTTGTACCTATGTTAGGCAGTTGGATATTGTCCCACAGATCTTAGACACTCTTTTTTGTTTTTGCTTTATGCTTAATTCTCTTGGTGATTCGTTTTGGATAATTTCTGTCATTTCGACTTAAACTTTATTTATCCCTTCTTTTGCTTTGCTCAGTCAGCTGGTAAGTCCATTTCACTCTGGTATCTTTCAGTTCAGCTTTTCCTCTTGTTCTTTATTATTATAACAGTTTCTATCCCTCTAGTGAAATTTGCCATGTCTTCATTCATGTTGTCACACATCTTTGCCACTGTATCCTTTTGCATAGTTATTTTTGAGTCTTTGTCTGGTAACATCAAGATCTTGGCTATCTCCACATCTGTTTGTATTGCTGGTTTCTTTTCTTGACCATGGATCTCAACAGTACCTGCACAGTTCAGGTAGTGAGCAGAATGACTCATCACCCTGACTCAAGTGGTGTGGCATAGAAGAGACACACCTTTTCCTGGAGCTAAATATTATTTACCTCAATTTCTACTGTTCTTTCATTCAAAATGTTTGGCACCTACTCAGAATTATAAACGCATGAAAAAGCAACATCTATTTCTCAGGCTTCCTCTTCCACTTAGAATGTGGACAATGACAAGAGACCATTGTTGTTATCTTCACAGTCAAAACAAGGTGTGTAAGCTACAAAATCATACTTTAAAAAATAATTTAAAAAGCTAAGGGCATAAGTAAACCTAAAAAGGGAACTCCAGAGTGATAAACTCTTGAAGGAAAAGGCCCATGACTATCATGGTGGAATGTCAGGAGGAGGAGGAATCTGCCATAGATGGGTAAGAGAGGAACCAGACAAAGTGATAACGTACTTTTCATTTCTAGCTTTTCTTCACATCTTCACACATGTAATTGAGAGTAATGGTCTCTTGTGATTGTCTACTTCCTGAATGGAAGTGGAAGTCTCAGAAATAGGAGATTTGTCCAAGGAGATCAGGGAATTTGCCAATAGGGAAAAGGGAACAAAAGATAAGCCTAACCGTTCATAAATAGGGGCTTAGTTGTGTTATTCTGTCACTGTTAGAAACACATGGCTGTGATAATAGTCCTTATTTCCTGGGTGTATCTTTCACATGAACTGTAGACCTATGGCATGGTAGTCATGTGTTTTTATGCCTTGGGTTTATTTCTTTAGCGATTTGATCACTGTTGTGCACGAGGGATTTGTTTATGTAGCTGTTGTTTTCAGTCTTCTTTTGGAATTGTTGTGCAGTCTTTCAAGGTGTACCAGGGGACACTTGATTGAATTACAGTGTAAGGCACCTACCTCTTTCATCAGAGTGCAATACCAGACTGTGAAATTCAGTTACTAAATGCAGTCACTGGTGTATCCCATGGCACAGTGATTTGGTCTCTGCTTTTCTTATGGTCATCCTATCATTGTACTAAAGTAAAGGCTCAGTTAAACTTACATTTCTCAAAGCTTGTTCTGTGTATGTGCCTCAGTGATGTTTTCCCCAAAGTGTTCCATGGTTCCATTAATTTGGGGAACACTGCAGACCATGGCCCTTGATCTTGTTAAATAAAATGCCAATAATTTAGAAAATCTTGGGGAAATCTTGCAGTAAGTAAATTCTCTGAGCTGTATTAGGTGTTTCTCAAACTTATTTGAATACAGAACTTTTACAAAGGAACTTCTAAGTTTTTCTTGTCAATACCCATTAGCAAAGTTCTTTGGGAAATGTTGAGTTAAATGGACCTGTTGCTCTTTATTTCAAGAAATATGAATAATTCATATTGGCTGCCACTCTCTACACCTGGGAAACGTCTTCCCCACTGTTTTCTGGTAAGGAAACTAGCATTTTTGAAGGGAGGAAGAGCTGTAATCCAGAAGGTTACAGCATTATACTTAGGGCCTGCTACTTAGGACAGAGCTAATGTGCTCTGCCATTGTAGGTGTGTACTGGTCTCAGCCTCACTTGTCCAAGGACTGTCCCAGTTTGCTAGTCCAGGAAAGTAGGCTAGGTCAGCTGTCACATCCCCCCCAGTGAAAAAAGACAGCAAGCTGCCTAGACTGCAATTGGAAGGAAAGGTCAATCAATATATTACCTTTCCTTCCATGTGTTCCTTGCCTGCTGGCTGAGTTGTGCCTTCGCACTGCGGTGGTAATCTCTTCCACTAAATTTTGTTTTAACCTTGCAAATAGGTGAAAGGAAGGGCACAGTTAATAACATCTTCTCCCCTACGCCTCTGAGTATATTATTTGGGCTGACTCTTGCTCCCTCTCCCCCAGCCCCCGCCTTGTATGGCCCTGCTTAGATGGAGAATTAGGCAAGTAGCTGGTGTCACTTATTGTGGGAATTTCTCTGAGAACTCTGTCATGCTCTTGCACAGACAGAATGCAAACATGTTTGTGATTTTTGACAGTAGCCAGGATCTAGGTGGAATAGAGGTTTTTTTCAAAACATTTCTCAGTCAGTATGTTTACTGTCCTTCACCAGCCATGCAGTGTGATACGGTGAATCACCAATACTTGAAATAGGCTGCAACAGGAGGTCAGAATAGGGCATAGATTTTCTAACACAGCATGTTAGATGGAATGATTTTGTGTACTCTGAAGTAGAAAATTCAATCAGAATTTTCCACACTTTTTAGTTAAAGCAACACTGTTATTTATTGATGAAAGGTAGACTGAGAGAAATATAGAATGAAAACAGAGTAGATGACAAATCTAGCATTATTCCTGTCCTAGTGAGAAATACTTTTTCTCTTGTAATTTAATGAAGGCTACATGAGATAAAAAGGGTCTGCTTAAAAGATACACTATGGAATGCTTGGAACATATGCCAACTTGTTTAGCATGTGTGGGGGTAAAAATGGAATCTGGCTTTTTGAGAAGTTTGGTTTTCATTGAGATGGGCTTTGTGCTTGACAGAGGGCAGTTACAATGGCCCAGGTAATCTATTTTGGCTTAGTTTTAACGCAGCAGAATTCATTTGGAAAGCACCTGAGAGTATCAATAAAAAGTTCAAAGATAGATTCTCTAAGCTTTCATTCAAGTAGAATATTTAAATGTATTACTAGTTTTCATCTGTGCTTTGGTGCATAGACGGTATATCAGCATAACTACCTATTGTGTAAATGAACACTTTACACTTTCGAATTGCAAAACCTTAGGGTTGCAATGTCAGATTTGTGAATGAATATTTAAGATAGAATAATAACCTAATATTAGCATGCTCGATGTGTGCCAGTCACTTTTCTAGGTACTTTATGTGTATTCTTTCATTTAATCCTCACAATGACACTATGAGCTCTTATGATTGATCGTCTCCAGTGAGGGAAGGAAGCCACAGAGAGGGTAAGTCATTTGCCCAAGGCCATCGTCCTAAGCCAGGTTCCTAAGCCTCCCTGCCTGGCTGCCTTCTTGCGGCTCTGCCATCTCAGCACTTTCCTCCTGATGAGCCTAAGGACATGTGGGTTAGCAACTTAATTCAATTAGCGTATAGCATTTAGCACTTAGGGTTTTTATATTTAGAGTCTATCTTTAAAAGACACATATAATCTCTTGTATGTGGAATCTAAAATAACTGAACTAGAAAAATGAGAGTAATGGTGGTTACCAGGGGCTGGGGCTGGGGGAATGGGAGAGATGTTGTTGAAGGAGACATACTTGCAACTAACACATAAATAAGTCCTGGAGAGCTAATACACAATACAGTGATTATAGACCACAAACTGTATTATAAACATTAAGCTTGCTAAGAGACTAGATCTTAATTTTTTCCCATCACTAGAAGAAATGATAATTATGTGACCTGATAGAGGTGTTAGCTGACACTACAATGGCAATTATATTGCAATACAAATGTATCAAATCAGTATGTTGTACACCTTAAAGTCATACAATGCTATGTCAATTATATCTCAATAAAAAAAAGAGACATGTAGTTCTTTAACAGTCTATTTTACTTAGCTACTTTTTTCCTAATTGATACATAATTCTATTCAGTGTAATTTAGTTTACTTTCTCTTTTCTTTTTTTACTAGCATTTAAAGTGATAGGACCATTTAAAAGCATTAGTGCCAATTCATCAGCTTGTCTAAATTGTGTGACTTTGAAAGATAGTTTAGGCTGCCTGTAATTTTGTATTCTTCAGTGTTTGAGAGTTGATTTTCCCCCTTTGTTCATACTGTGTTATAGTATAGTCAGTTTAGACTGTTGTTTTTTTTTTTTTTTTACTTCTATAGACAGTGCATCCAGACTTGACTATGAATTTCAGGTTTCCAAGGTGATAGTGTAATCCAGTAACACATAGCTTCTCTATAATACAGCAATCATGTCAGTACAATAAGGTCTAGTATGCTTTTTATTTTTAAAAGGAAGAACCTAATTAGTATAATAGAAACCATAGTGGAAATCACCTAAGCTCACCCCTGAATTAAAATGGCAGCGTTCACATATGACAAGGGGGAGAGCTTCCTGCTCGGAAAATACTTAATTTTTCAATTAGTAAAAATAAGAGGCCACCTTATGAAAACTTTCCTGGGTCTTCAGTTTAAATGTCCACTCTTGTTGTAGTCCTTGTGATCCAAAAACATCACACAAGGGATCATTTTGACTTTGAGAGAGAGGATTCTGTCTTTGCAATGAGAATAGAATTCAGTCTTAGGGAAGAAGCAATTAAAACCCCGAAGCGTTTTATTGCTTTTGATGCTTTAAAAAAAAAAAAAAAGGCAAAAACTCCACTGTACTTTAATATTTTCTGCTAATTAACTGTCACAAATGTGATACCATTAAGTTTGGAGTCTCTTTGGTTAACTTCAAAGTCATTAACACACACTGCACGGCCCTCCCAATTGATTTTGGAAAAAGGAACCACACTGACAGATCTGTAATCAGTGTTTCCAAGGATTTTGTTTCTCATACAATCTAATCCTAATTTAAGGAACATTTGGTCTTTTTCTCTGGGTAGCAAGCACCAGCCCTCCTAATGCTGAGAGTTGATGGTGTCAGGGTTGTCTTAATGCCAGGTGTACCTTTGGATACACTGCTCCAAAGCTGACTTTGGAGCTTGCAAAGTTCACTACTATTTTTGGAGAGTATCAGGAAGGTATTTAGCTGCAAATAAGTGCAAACACAACTAACAGCAGCTTAAATAAATAAGGACGTATTATTTCTCACATAAAAATGTTTTTTGGTTGAGTGTAAAGGGCTGGTGCAGTATGGGAAAGGCTACTTTGTCTTCGCTATACTATCCTTAACGTGAGACCACTGACCTTGGGCAAATCACAATGTAATTTTTACAAGGTTCAATTTCCCCATCGGAAAAAAATGGCGGTCACCCTTCCTATAATTGCAGGGTAGGGGTAAGGCTTAAATGAAACTCTGCAGGAGAAAATGAGTAGCACAGGGCCTGGCACCCACTAGATTTCTTGCATCACAGGAGCAGCCCAGCAGCACCAGTTTTCATGGGGGATGGGGGGAAGGTGTGAAGCAAGAAATAGGGGATCCTACCTTACTCTGTGTTCTTCAATCTCAGGGTTTCCAATTCCAGTGTACTTTCAGCTGATGCTATTTGAAATAGCACATTGGAGAAAATAACTTCCAAAAAAGTCCAATATCGTACCCTTTAACAAATAGGACCTATTACTTACTAAGTAAAATATATCCTTTGTAAGGCAATTGTTTATTTTATTCTGTGACCTCTTTACAATAAATTTCAGTACCATTAAAGGCTTAAGACACATTATTGATTATTTGAATATGTGTGTCATTAATCTTCCATCACCCTCATACATTTTATATGCACATTTTAAACATCGTCTTTTGCATTTAGATGGAGAAGAGTGGTTTCAGAAGAAAGCAGACTTGTGGGTATCAGCTTCATATAGCACTTCAAGAGCTCCCTTGAGCTGATTTGCCTGTAAATTTCTACACTAAAATGGGCTTTCAGAATAGTGACTGCTAGATAAACTTTGGAGTGTCTTTAGTAAATAAAAATGATTAATCAGCTGAATGAATTCACTATCACTGGTCAAATAGTCTCATCCAATTCTGTTTCCTGGTTCTATAAAAAGCCTTCTTCTTTTTGTATTAAGGTTGTCTGTAATTTTAATAGAACCTTTGAATTATTATCTGATTTTTAAAAATTGGTTCATAAAAGGATATTGATTCTTTAAGTTAGGGATGGTTGAAATATTGTTTATGGGCCAGCAGTCTCCTTTGATGGACCCTGGAAACCTCGGTCAAGAAAACTCATCTTAAATCTGTGCTACGACACTCTTAAAAAAAAAAACAATCAATCACAACTCTTAATGACTGACTCTGGATTGGACAGTAACGTTGGTGTGGAAATGCAGGGGAACCAACAGGTAAAACAGAAAATCTGTTAAGCAGGGTCTTTTCTAGTTTTGCCAGTCATTGATACTCATTTGTTTCCCAGGGCATTTTCCTGGGTAATGAGAAGATTCTAAAATCAAATAAGGCTTTTGAACAGTGAAGATGTTTGCCACTGTTCTGTTGAAGAATCCTATAGATTTATAGTGATCCTAAGAGGTGTCTCATATCCACTATATTAACTATCCTTTTAGAAGCTTATGAACATTGTAGCTTTTATTGATTCCAGGGAATTGTACCCAACAATAAGCAATGAAAGTCCATAGTAACTTTCTTCCCATATAGGAGTGTGCAGGTCAATATTTTGAATTTACTGTAATTTGCTGGTAATGGATGGAAGACCTGAAAAAATTGTGAAGCCTTGCAGGGCACAGCTGTGCGGTGTTGCCTTTTTATCTAAGCTCACCGTAGGTCACAGGCTTTCCCAAGTAACAAGAAACATAGTTAAGTGGCAGGGCTGATACGCGTATTTATCAAGAGCCTTCGTAAGTCTCTTCTAAGGGAAAAAGGAGAATCACAAAACTTGTCCACGGTGGCCTTAATTTTATAGTCCTGAAGGACCTCTAAATGTGCAGTCTTAAGGGCAATTAAAATTTTAAATACCCAGCATTTGTGTTTGATCTCCTTCTGCTAAAGGAATTTTTTCTGCTGATTAGTAACAGGGTGTGTGATTTCACCGAAGCCTGATTTGCTTGGAATCTTCAAATTGTTTGACAGAACTGTGCCCAGGTTCTGCATTTAGAGAGGACAAGGTAGGCGTCCTGAGCACTTGCTCTTTGATTTTACCCATTTCTCTCTTGATTAGAGCTCTTCACTTGTGCCCCAGGTGGCACATCTGATGCGAGTATCACACTTCAATAGTAATGGCTGACATCTAGGGTGCTGGTGTGTTCAGAAACTGTGCTACATGCAGGACGTGCGTTCTCAGTAGTCTTCTCAACACCTTATAGCATCAACTGTAATATCCTCATTTTATAACTTAGAAGACTAAGTCTTAGAGAAGTTAAAGAGATTTTTCAAGGACATTTTCCAGCGTTGACTTACATTAGAATATAGGTATATCTGACTCTAGATCCTATTCATTTCATCACTATGAAGTATACAATGGGCTTAAATAAGTATTTTTGTTTAGCATAAAGTTTGGCTGATCTAATATACATTTTCTTGTTTTGCTTCCTTTGTTGCAAAGGACTGTGGCTCATTTGATCAAAAGTGACACACTTTTGCTTGAAAGAGACAGTATTTTGTTCTTTAAGAAGAAAATGAAGACATAAAATACCGTATGACTGTGGGCTGGAAGCTCCTAATCTTGAGGAAATAAATGCACCTCACTTAGTATAGAGTAAGCACTCAATAAACTGGAGATGTTATTAACATTAAGTACTAGTTACTACTCAGCAAACCCTGCAGAAAACGTGGAGACTTAGGAGGCAGATTTCCCTTATATAATACTGAATTGGAAGGCAGTATATATGTATATGTATATATATATATATATATATAAATGTGAGATTCCCAAGCTTGATTTTTTGATGTCAAGGGTGTAGGAAGCATCAAAACCCCTAGTAATTGGCTGGAAAGGAAGCTTGTTTCATTTGCTCATTGACTTGGGATTAACTGATGATTTGACTTGTTACGCTTTTTCTACTTAAAAAGGTCTGTGTTAAAAGTAATGTGTTTGCAAGGCTTTGCTTCAAATAAAACCAGTCTATAAAAATAACTTAAGCATGAAATTTGCTTAGAAAGAGCTGCAAAGCTGTGTTGTAACATTCCTTTCTAAGAGTAATTGCTGGTGTGTTAACAGCTGTGAATGCAACCTGATAGCCTACATGAGGGAAGTCTGTGGTACAGATACACCAAATCTTACTTGGTGATGAAAAATAATTGAACTGCTCTGGACTCAGACTGCTGCAGATTCAAAGGCAAGCTAAGCCATTTACCAGTTCTGTGGCCTTGTGTTGCTACTTAACTGGTCTGTGCCTCAGTCTGTCAAACGGAAATAATAGTGAAAATTAAGATAATGTACATCACCATGCAGTAAACATTAGGGGCTGTTACTAGATGGATGAATGCAGTTGGGCTTAGTAAAGAAAAACAATTCCCATCGATTGTGTAAAAATTTTAAAGTGGAGGAGGGGTTTGTGATGAATGATATTTAACTTTCATGCAAGAAAGAATTGCGATGCCCACCTTTGCTCTTATCTTACTTTGCAAATCTATGCCACATTCCCTCCCATCTGGGACTCCCTGGTCTAAATTAAATGGTTTTGCCATCCCCTTATCCACATTCAGATTTCCATTATTTAACTTTTGGATGGCCCTCTTCCCTAATCTCTGGATGGAGCCCTGCCCTTAGCTCCTAATGTTCTAAACCTTCCCAGGAGTTAAGCCTTTCTTTTCCAACTCCCGTAGATCCTATACACACACTTCTCTCTTGAATTTGCCCCTCCTCTCTTTCCCCACTTCCTCTTTCTTAGTCCTGGCACTGGGCTATGCTTCCTGGACAATTGAATAAGCCTCTGAGTTAATTTCCCGTGTGTCTTCCATAAGCCATTTGACACCCTGATACCAGAGTGATCCTTTTTGACGTGTAAGTTTGACCATCTTATTCTCCTACTTAAAATGTTCCATGAGCTCCCCATTGCCTATAGGATAAAGACAGACTCTTCCAAAACCCTTCTATGATTTGCCTTGTCCCTGCCTCTGTTCTCATGTCCTGTTGGTTTTTTCTTTCTACCCTCAGTTCCGGCCATTCCAAGTTTACTAAGAGCTGTGTACTGTTTCACTCCGCCGTACTTTGCAGCATCCGTTCCCTCTTCTGGAATGCCCCTTTCCTCACCCACTCCTGAGGCTGCCTAGCCAACTCCCAGAGGCCGTGGAAGAAAGACCAGGCTTGAGTATTGCATCACTTGGGAATATTTGAATCGTAAGGAACAGAAACCACAGGTTAAACTGGTTTAAACAATAAAGGGACTCGATTGACTCACGTAACTGAGAAATCCAGGTATAAGCAAGACTAGATCCATTGTTTCAAAGACATCACCCAAGACCCAGTTTCTGCCTGTCTTTCTTTTCTGTCACCTTCTACCCTGTGGCTGTCATTAGCTTCTTGGGGTTAATGATCCTCCTTTCCTGTTAACTCTCTTGGAAAAAGGAAGGCATTCTTTCCCAGGAGGCTGGAGCAAACATTGTTTTGCATCTTGTTTTCCCAGATTGAATCAGATGCCATCTTTGAACCAATTACTTTGGCTCAGACAATGAACTTTGTCATTAGCTTAACTTAACCTGAGCTAAGCCTGGAGGTTGAGAATAGCGTCAGTTCCACCAGATTTTGTTATCGTGAATAATGGGGAATATCACTGGGCAAGAAACAATCCTGACTCTCCTTAAAGAAAATTGATCACCCCCTCCCTTGGTACTATTGAAAAAACCGCTATTCCAGGCCTTTCCACACTGTATTCTAAAGCAAGCCAAGTCCTTTATCCCCAGTGCCTGGCATAGCACTTGCCTCAGCAGCCTTTACTAAAAAGTGTGCAATTGGATAAAAGAACCCCATTTTGCTTGCTTTAATCCCCATGTGTGCCCCTTGTTTTCACCTTTGGCAGAAGATTTTGTCTTCTCTGTTTCTGAAATTACAGAACTCCAAGTAAATTGCTTCAGTTTTCCTTTGTTCTTCTTTGAAAGGTACCTGTTTTTACTTATACTTTTCTCCCTCTTTAGAGGGAAAGCTGCCCTCTTTTTTTTTTTTTTTAAATTAAAGCCAACCCTCTGTGCTCGTGTCCTCATTCAGACTCCCCTCCCTGTCGTTCACACCACCCCTCTGGCCTGCTCTCCAGCACTTTCGCGCTGGAGTGTAGGGGGAAAGTTGGGGCTGGGTGTCATAGGTTCGCATTTTGCTTCCACCGTCTCCTGGCTTTGTGATCCTGGCCAATTGCTCATCTCTGGGCTTTCCGTGGGAAGGCTGGCGTGTCCTGCCAAACAGCCAGGTGAGTTTGTTAAGAAATTCATAGACTCCATTTCGGATAGGATTTTATAAAACTCAAAGAGCCAGACACCCGTATTGTGACTGAGAAACTCTGTATGGAAAGGGGCTGTAAGGCGAATGCCTAGTCTTGGGCACGATGGCCGTTGATTTGAATTCACGGCAGAAAAAGCCAACCCAGAAAGAAAGGAAGGCAGTAACTACTTCTGTTTTTTCGGAGAAAATGAGTATGCGGTTGTGATGGAGTAAAATTTACATGAAAACGGAGCAAGGATTTTGTGTGTGCACCTTTCACAGTTTATTTTGTCGAACTTTACTACCACAGGTAAATATGTTAAAGTGCACTGTGGTTATAGACACAGAAACAGAATGAAATAAAACCTGCAAGAAAGGAGAGGTTCTTTAAGATTCTCCACCCATCTCACATTCCCACTGAGTGGTGTTTTACAGGATGAACAGTTTGAATGTCCAAGCATCTCTGTAGAGGTCTACCTACTGCTTCTCCAGCTTTATTCTACAGATTTTTATGCAGAGAGCTATGTACTTTATGGGTAATTCACTGGATTTTTCAAGAGGTTTGAACAAGCCTGGTTCTGTAAGATCTGGTTCTGTGGTGTGAACTTTTCTGTCCTCTGCTTCTACCTTCACAAGTAACTCAGAAATGGAGGCCAGAAAAATGGGGCCCAAACCATCCCTTTAAAAGAGCCAATCCCTTGCTGAGCCTATACCCCCAGCTAAATTTACACCCCATCAGGTAGGGAGAGTTCCACTTGGGGTACCCTTCCTTGCTCTACAGTGCTTCCCACTTGGAAAGGAAATAACAGAAAACCCTAAAACTTCACTACTCTGATGACAGCTAGAAAAGTAGTATTCCATAAAGAAAAAAATCCAAAGGCAAACTAATAGGCCTTAAGGGTACTTAAAAGTACCAGCCTCCATGAAACAACGTATACACACAACTCTCTCTCCATCTCCAAGGTGGTGTTCAGACATCGGTATTTGTAAAAGCTCCCTGGGTGACACTGATGTGTAGCCGGACTGCATTCAGAACCACTGCTTGAGCTGAATTATCTCATCCCCTTTTATTTTCTCTCCCCTGTTAACATTTATTCATTCAAATTAGAAACTTTATTTATTTATTTATTTATTTATTTATTTATTATTTATTTATTTATTTATGGCTGTGTTGGGTCTCCGTTTCTGTGCGAGGGCTTTCTCTAGTTGCAGCAAGCGGGGCCACTCTTCATCGCGGTGTGCGGGACTCTCACTATCGCGGCCTCTCTTGTTGCGGAGCACAGGCTCCAGACGCGCAGGCTCAGTAATTGTGGCTCACGGGCCCAGTTGCTCCGCGGCATGTGGGGTCTTCCCAGACCAGGGCTCAAACCCGTGTCCCCTGCATTGGCAGGCGGATTTTCAACCACTGCGCCACCAGGGAAGCCTTATTCATTCAAATGATACTGCATAATCCTGCACCTGGTGATATCTCTTTTGCTGTGTGTGTTTCCCCAAGTAGCTTTTAAATCTGTCTTCCTTTATTTCCTCCTTACGTGTCCCTAACAGTGCCGGATACACTGCTTCCCGCATCTCGGCTCTTTGAACTCTCTCCCTAAATGAATGGTTGGTCCGTCAGTGCAGAGTAGTTGTGGTCACCCTTGATGGTAGGGTGAGGACACCAAGGACTTATTAAGGGACAGTGATCACGGGGAAATACAGGAACGTTAAATCAAATCGTTTTCTGGAAAATAGTGAGGGGATGGTACGTGCTGGCCATCACTGTTCTATTTGTTTGCAGGATGTTTTCGTTTTGTTTTTTGGAGGTGGGGGAGGAAGGGCTAGTTACTGAATTCCAAATCCTCTCCCCTTTCTTTGGAGGACCTCCCAGAGTATGGGAGGCATGGTGGCCTGGCCCCATCTCCCACTGTGCTCACAAAGGGAGCCAGCGCTCCTTGTTCCTGCTCCCTGGGCAGCTAGGGCAGAAACTCAGGAGTGATCACGCTGGCTGACACCCAGCAGTAAAGGGACACTCACGGAGAGTGGGGACCTGCCGGAGTGCTGCGGGGAAGGTGCTGGGACAGTGGAGAGGTCCTTCCTGGAGGCTGAGCTCCAGTTGAGCCTTGAGCAGCAGAGGTATCCTAACGGGCTGTTCCCCAGATGTGGTCACGTTCTCTGGGAGTTAATTTCCTAGTTGCCGCCCATTTTCTGACGTTGTCTGTGCAACAATCCCGTCACCTGTGTGAGAGCTGGTGTGTACCCAGTAGTATTTTTACTTGCTAGCCTCATTCAGTTTGTGTTGTTTGAAGAACCCAGGGTCTGCATAGTTCAGCACATCATTTAACAGGGTGCAGTGTGTATCAGGATTCTCCCCACTTGTAGATTTTAAGTGGTCCTGTATATATACATATAGGTATATGGGCCACTTCTTTTTCTGTCTGTTCTCTCTTCTCCTGTCTCTTCCAGCACACGGTTTTACATACCATCTTATACGATAATGACTTCAAAGTCTATTTTCAGCCCCGACCTCTCTCCTGAACCCAGGTTCGTGTGTCCAACCACCTGTTTGGAAATTTTTCTTTGGATTTCTTACAGACATCTTGGATGTGATGTATCCAGATAGAACCGTTCTTCCCTCAAACTCCCCTTGCACAGGCCAAGAACGTTTACTCTTTCGGGCTTTCTCTTCCATCTTCCACATCCAGTTCTTTTGTATATTCTGTAAAAACATATCTCAAACCTGACTGCTTCTCACCATCTTCACTGGTGGTCCTAGTCACAAGCTTCTCTCACTTAGATTATTTCTATAAACTTCGAAAATACTGGGTTAAATATGGCCTTAAAATAAGCTTAGAATATTTCGATATTTATTCATACATTCCATGTCCTAGCCTACACACACACACACACACACACACACACACACACACACACGCGCGCGCGCATCTTTCTTTCTCCTTAGCTCTCTCTTTCTTTTTAGAGAAGTTTAAAAAAAAAATTGAAATCATTTCAGATTTATAGAAAAGTTGAAGACAGTTGAATCTCTGCCTACCCTTCCACCAATTTCCCCTAATGTTAACATCTTATGTAACCTTAATACATTTGTCAAAATTATGAAATTGACATTAGTACATTACTATTAACTAAACACTTTATTTGCATATCACCAGGTTTTCCACTACTGTCCTTTTTATGGTTCAGAATCCAGTCTAGGATCCTACACTGCATTTCGTCATCATTCTCCTGAGTCTTTTCTGACCTGTGACAGTTTCTCAGTTGTTCCTTGTTTTTCACAACCCTGACAGTTTTAAAGATGCTCTGTAGGATGATCCTCAGTTTGGTTTTCCCCGGTACTTCTTCCAGCGTGAGACTGGAGTTAAGGATTTTTAGGGAGAATGCCACAGAGGTGAAGTCTCTTCTCGTGACATCATATCAGGGGCACGTGGTATCTATGATTATCGTTGGTATCATTAATGTTGGTTGGTTCAGACGGTGTCTGTCAGGTTTCTCCACTGAAAAGTTGCTACTTTTCCTTTTCCCTCCTCTGTCTTTGGAAGGGAGTCGCTAAGTCCAGCCCACTCTCCAGAGGAAGAGAATTAAGCCCCACCTCTTGAAGGAGGGGATATTTTATTTGTAATATAATATTTGTAATATGATATAAAATCTCCTTTCTCTTTTAAATCATAAAGTGGCCCATCAGTTAAAAAGAATAGTTCAAAGATTTCTTAAATACATGTGGCATGTGTTGCCATGTTGTTTTATTTGTGTATGTATAACTATTAAATACTTATTAAATAGTATATATTTTTTAAATTGCCATTG
The DNA here is from genome assembly GCF_028021215.1 of Eschrichtius robustus. Taxonomy (NCBI): domain Eukaryota; kingdom Metazoa; phylum Chordata; class Mammalia; order Artiodactyla; family Eschrichtiidae; genus Eschrichtius; species Eschrichtius robustus. The sequence continues at coordinate 53,005,842 of NC_090825.1, forward strand.
TGGAAATTGCTTGTACATATTAAACATTGCAGCTATTTCTCAATTGCCTTTATGAACGAGACAAGTTATCTTCTCCTTTTGAGGCCAAGGCTGGCCGAGGAAAGGGGCAGGATCATTTGGTATGCTTTCTTTTCTTCCCAGACTCACAGAAATTCTCTTTCAGTATTTGAGGAATCTGTGTGTTCTCAGTCTTATCAAGAGATCACAAGAAGGTAAACAGCGTTCTTAGATTAACTTTGTCTTTATTTTCAAATGTACATATTTGCTAGTCAACATTTTTAGAAAGGGGGGCAAAGGACATCATATTATCAAGCACGTAATGATACACAGCAATTCCAAAAAATATTAGATGTCACTGAAAAATCAATATCAATGAAAATAATTTAAAAATTTTAATATTCTTAAATACACTCATGCATTTCTTTAACCTGTGATGATTAATAATCACATGTTTTTTACTTCAGATGGACGCTTCTTGCCCTTTTTTCTCTCTCTGCCCCCTTCCCGTCTCTATTCTTAATCTGATGCTAATTTTTTACACATGTTCCAAATACGCTAAGCACAAGCTTTGGTTTATGACCGGAACCAATACCACATGTCTTATCTAATTATGTAAGTATGGTTTAGTGACCTTATCCTGACATTAAGAGAATAAGGACACACACGCACAGTACCACTAGGATTGGGGCAGTAAGTGCCTTGTTGTTGCTCATTTGCGTCCAGCCAGCGCAGTTTGATCAGTGGGTGGTCCCCACGCAGCAGGACGGCAGCCCCTCCTGGCTCTGTCTGCAATCGCTTTGCCCTCTTGGTATTTGCAGGCTTTTGCAGCCACTGTTCACAAGGTCTTGGCAGCAGCACATTCATTTCTCTCACTTTATTACCATCGCATCTGATTCCAATTTGCTAGCAAATTGAGTTTCCAGTTCCAAGCCTGACATTCAAGCCGTCAGGTGGATTAGCTCCTCAGCCTGGTTAGCACAGACCCTGCAGGTCAGTTGACAGTGGCCCATTAAATGTCCCCTGCTCCTCATCCTGGAACCTCGGCCGCCGTCCCGGGGAGCAGCAGTGCGGGGTTACCCACTGTGACCTTTCTTCTTGTTTAGAACTCATAATTCTAGACCTGTTGGAGAGGCTTTCTGATTAAAAACAGAGTCGGTTTTCATCCCTTATCTTGCCGTTTCAGCAGTTTTTTTCTCATAGCAAAGCAGCCAGCTTACAGTCGGGTCATTTGGTGGAATATGATTGATTGAACTATTTGGGGATCATTTATTTGGCCCTTCTCCTCTTATATCTTCTGAGTGATCTGTTTGCGTACAGAGCTGAAACAACATCTGACTTATTTTTTTCTGTTTTTAATGATAGCACCTCAGGTGCGCCTCCTTTTCTTTTAACGCTGCTGTCAGATGAACTTACTAAACAGCAGTATTTACTTATTTAATTAAGCTCTAGGCCTTTTGCTATGCAGTGGGTCTCAGTAATTTCTTTTTTTTATTGAAGTTTATTTGATTTATAATGGTGTGTTAGTTTTAGGTGTACAGCACAGTGATTCAGTTATATATATGTATTCCTTTTCAGATCAGTAATTTCTTTTTAAAAGAAACCCTCTGGTGAATGATTACTTCTAGGCAGTTCTCCTTTTTTCTTTTTTCTTTTTTTTTTAACCTGAATACAAACAGATTTCTCAGTGCTTGTCATAACCCAAGACACACGTAGAGACAATTACTCATTGGTGTTCTATTTACATTTCAGTTCCCAAGGAAAACTGTCTTGGTCGGAGACTTTACTCTTCTCATTAGAGGCTTTAGTAAATAAAGGTATATTTATGTTTCAGAATCAGGGAGCCAACTTCGGCAAACGCTATAATTTCTTGGGGCTAATGAAGGATTAAAGAAAAACTCGAAACAAAACAAAACAAAAGCATTTCACCACTGAACCCTGCAGTCTGTGAAAAGAAAATGGTTAGCTATTGGGAGAAGGAAGAAAATACTCTGTCCCTAAAATTGTTTTTTTTCTTGCAATTAAACAGTGATCTGATTATTATAACTCTGTATCAAAATATATTTTCCAGTTAATAAGTGAGTAAAGTAATAACTTTGAATAAGTTCTATTTAAGGCAGGATCCTCCTCTGGGCTGCTGCTCTTAAGTCCATTTTTTGTAAGCTGTGATGGAGTAAATTGCATGGTTTAGAAGTAAGATGTGAGGCCACAGGCCATGACAGACATTTAAGGATCCAATAAAAATAGGGAGCAGGAAAGGTGAGTTTGAAGCCGAAGGGGAAGCACCTTTCAAAAAATGATGCTTGAGCTCCTGGCAGGCAAAACAATAAATGGTAATTATGGGAAGGAAAGCCCAAATTTAGTCAAGCCTTTCAAATTTTGAGTTAAAATAGCCAGGTGACTCATTACTTCCTGTTCTTTAATTATTGTCATCAAGTAATCATTCTGGAGTGCCCAGGCTTCTGAAAGCTCCATTAGTGGGTGGAGGTATTTCTGTATCCCTTTTTGTTTGTTTGTTTGCTGGGTTATTTTGTTTTATTTTCCCATAGACTATCTCTAGAAAGGTAGATAATGATCTTAATTTGAGATAAGTGTGAGAGCATCCTTTGAAACTATAAAGCACTATATTAATTGTTGTTGCTGTCTGGTTACCTTTTTAGAAGTTCGTTAACCTACTTTTAAATATCCTAAATCATAAGTCACATTTGTTTTAAGAAATAATACCAGAAGGAAAACTTTTGCTATATTTCTTTTTTAAATTATAATCTTTGGTAGACATAATGTTTTGCATGAGTTTATTTCTGTTGGAGGCAAATAGTCTGATTTCACTACCCTTTTCATTTCACCTTTCACTTAATTATAATTCTGCAAAATTTCTCCTCCTTCTGTTTCCTTTTTGGGTAAGTTCTTTGGTTGCTCAGATTTCCCTTACCCTCAATTATAGGGTCACGTAGCTCAACTGAGTATTTGACTGTCATTGCTTTGGGAGGATTGATGTCTTTTCTGCTGTGGAATTTAGGTAAACAGGGTTTGTACGTTAAATACAGTGTATAAAGGGAACAATGTAAGAAGGGATCCAGCATAAAATAATTACACTAAAATCTTTTCAGTATAGAAAATGCCAAATCAAGCGTAATAAGGGTGATACATTTTATGTTACCTGTTTGGTGTCCTATAGTAGTCTAAGGTTAATGTAGCATCTCATATACATGTTTCGTTTTTTCTTTTGCAGAAGGAGCTGAGTCTCCCCAGAAGAGGAAGTCTGTAAGTAGAATAATTTCTTTATTGATTCATTTGTATTCTGGGATACAGTTTGTAATGTCATTATTTTCTGACTTGTTAGATTTTCAGTGGCAGTCAGAAGATTAATGATAATCAACTGAATTAAGAAAACACAAAGCTTTGCATTTATTTATAAATGTCAAATATTAATGATTTCAAGATAAGTTGAAGAAAGTTTCCAGGGTTCCTTATGGGCATTGTAAGCCAAAATGCATATTTATTTGTGGGAGAATCTTTTTTTTTTTTTTTTTAATTTTACTTTATTTATTTATTTATTTACTTATTTATTTTTATCCAGCAGGTTATTCCTGGGAGAATCTTAAATTTAAAAATTATATTATGTAATCAAGCAAAAACATTATTTGGTCTGCAGATAGTTTAAAATGATCTGACTAAAGAATTAGTGCTTATCTACATGATCTGGAATTCTATGATCTTTATACTATGAATTTTACGCAGAGTAAATGACACACTTTTGCCTTTGAATTGATGAAGACTTTGCATCAGCTAAACTTTCTATTAGATCTAGACCTTACTGAACTGATTCATGTAATGCTCTTATATTAAAAGAGCAAATTTGTGAACATTGACTTGATTTCTTTATAGTATGTTTCCACCTTTTATTTTTAAGGCTAATAATATATTTGCATAAATCATAGTTTTCTGCATCAGCAAGTTGCAGAATGAAGTTAATTGCCTTTAATATTCTACTAAGGTAGATTTACTATCAACTAGTACTGTGTAAGGGCTGGTCTAGAAATATTTAGATTTGGTATCTGATTTATGCTGAATTTAGTGGATGCGGCAATGTCCTTTTAAAAAAAATAAGTATAATATTTAAGATAAGTTCATGCAAATCTCAACTTGGAGGATTAGAAACGTATGTGGTGACTGTTGTAAGAATTCATTCTTTTGACTCAATTTTGGGAAATTTCAGTCTTTGCGTCTAGGAACCAAAACTTCGTGAACCATGAACATTTTATTACTCTCCATTTTGGTCTGTACTTTTTTAGTTGCCAGGAGAACACTGGATCATTATTCTTGGAGAATGTGCCTAAATAAATTTTCACTAGCTCCCAGCTTACATCTCTGGACACTACGGGTTAACGGCCTAATAGTTTAGCATAGGAAATGTCCTTAGAATCAAAAACTTCCATTCTTCTGCATTATGATTAGGACTCTTTTGCCTAGACTTGTAAAAGTTTGAACTTTTTGATATTTCCCAACATGATGAGAAATCAGAAACAAGAAAAACAGAAATATCTACATAAAATATCTTTGTAGACAAAAATCTCTTTTCCTTCATAATTTTGTTTAATGCTTAAAGCATCTTAGGCTTGTCTTGTATACTTTATTTAAAAACTTTAGAACTTTAGTCAGAGCTTCCTTTTAGCCTTTATAATAAATGGTGCTTTTTTTTTTCCTGTTTAAGTTAGTATGTTTCCTATAAATTATTATTACAATAATGTTAGTTAGCAAAGTAGATTCCTTATACCTACTGAAGGGCTATATCTCCTTTTGCACTTGTGTAAGTCTCAATTCTGTTCATGTTAGCTGATAGCCATGAGTTGATGGGGGAAATACATGATAAGGAAAATATTTAAATTTCTCTGTTTGAGAGCATGGACTCTTTAATTAAAAAAAAAAAAGTGATGATGGCATCAGTTTGTTTGGAGTACATGGTTTGAATACTTATTAAGATAAATTACATTTAAGCCAATTAAAATCCCCTCCTAATAAAAATCAGTTGATCTATCAATCAGATGATGGGAATAAAACATCATATATATATGTCAACATAAATCTACCTTTTTAAGTGAATTTTGGAAAAATTAATAATTGCAAGTAAAGCAAACAAGAAATAAACATGCTATTTTTAAATTTTCTATTAAATACAAGTATTCCCAAAAGAATTAATGAATTATGACATAGATGTTCCGGGATGTAATGCCACTCTGAGTTTTCAGTGACCACCACACAGAATGCCAGTCATTACTCTCCTCATGCAAGGTTCTTTTATGACTTTGAGAAAAAGAAAATACTTATAAAATAAATGCTCAAGTGATTTTAATACAAATCTAATGAAGAAGAGCACACGTGTGGTTTTTTAATTAATTAATTAATTAATTTTTTATTTATGGCCGTGTTGGGTCTTTGTTTCTGTGCGAGAGCTTTCTCTAGTTGTGGCAAGCGGGGGCCACTCTTCATCGCGGTGCGCGGGCCTCTCACTGTCGCGGCCTCTCTTGTTGCGGAGCACAGGCTCCAGATGCGCAGGCTCAGTAATTGTGGCTCACGGGCCCAGTTGCTCCGCGGCATGTGGGATCTTCCCAGACCAGGGCTCGAACCCGTGTCCCCTGCATTGGCAGGCAGGCTCTCAACCACTGCGCCACCAGGGAAGCCCCACACGTGTGGTTGTATTAGGTATTGGTGCTAGCCCGCATCATGGTACCTGATCATTAAACCTGTTAACACTTCCTCCGTTTATTTACTGCATAAATGCTTTCAAGTCTTTTATTACCTTCTCCCAGAAAGATTGAGGATTTGATCCCGCTCTTCTGTTGAGTTGTCTTTCCATGTCAACAGCAAGCAACTGTGCAATGTGGTGTATTCCTCATTGTCTATGGTACCCGGCAACGTGATTGAACTTGTCAGAGGGGGTGTACCTTCAGAAAAGCTGTGCTCTTGGAAGAAGGCACCTGATTTTGTTATATCTGCTACTTTTAATGTGTATGCCTTGAAGGATAATATTTTAAAAATGCATTTTCATCACTCAGACACATAGATTTATCAGATTTTTAAAAAATTTTAGTATTGTTTTGAGTAAGCTTATAGACAATGTTTGTCTGGAATCATGTGATAAAAACATATGTGTTATATAAAGCATGTATATACTATATAAAAGTTAAAGCTTTTACAAATAAAAGAACACAGAAAATAGACTTTTCTTTTTATTACTAATTGAAAAGGATAAAAAAAGCAACCTATATTCTTTCTAGAAAAAAAGTAATCCAGATCTCCACTAATTTGTAATTTACAATCATTTTCTCAAGGACTAACTTGAAGTCTGTGTTTCACATGTGTTTTAAAAGGTTGCGAAGACAATGATGTGACTTTTCTTTTTTTAATGGTGCAAAGGTCAGCAGACAAGAGAGGTCCAGGGAACTTCTTTCTAGACCTGATGTTACTAAAAAACCAAGTGACCCCCGATCAGTTTTCCAGAGGCTCTTCCAGCCCTTTACCAACTTCAAGGTCCCAAATCCCACTTCTACTCTAGCTCCCTGTATGGGTGGATTTTAGCTAGCTGTCTTCTCCTTACAAAGAGTAGCCATTTTCCCAGATTCTTCTAGCATGTTCTTGTCTTTCTCCTTGGAACAAAAGTTGCCATACTCTCTGCTCCCTTTCCTCACAGCTGCCTGTCAAAATCTGTATATTCTTTGAATAAATCATGATATAGTCATACAATGAAATACTGTACGGCGGGTAGGATGATTGAACTAAAGAAGATGAATCAACAAGTGTAATTATAAAAAACAAACAATGCTGAGCAAAAAGCAAGTTCCAGATACAAGACAACATTTATGTGGTAAAATTTCTACTAACAGCGAATCTAAACTGTCCATATTTATTAAAAAGTTCCTAGTGTTGTGGGTCCCTTAACTAGTCTTTTGAACTTGGGTCCTAAAATGACATTTCTAAGTGGCAAAGCTCTCTGGGTGGTGTTTGCTTTAAGACACGGAAAGTGGAAAAAGGGTAGAAGCCCAAGGTGTGAGCTAATGGATGGTTCGGAGCAAAACCAAGGTCCCCTTTAATTTTAAAGGACCCCCTCATGTTTTGTTAATTGCTCAAATAAACAGCTCTCTAGGACAGAGGGAGCTTCTTTTCTTCTCAGAATTCCCTGGAGAGAGGGGCAGGAAATTGGCTGGGGCCAGCTCCCTTGCCTCCTCCAATGTTGATTTTTAATGATCTTTAAGCCCCCACCCCCACACCGTCCCCCCACAGAGAAAGAAACTGCAGTATCTCTTCTTAGCAAGTAAATTCTCCTTGCTACCCAAAATTAAAATTGCCTTTCTTCTACGTCTTTTCATTGTGAACATGAGTGCGTTGTTTCATGGAGCCCTGTAGTTCAGGGATCCTAGGACTGACTATCTGCAGTTATCTCTTTATTTTAGTAGAACAGTGACTGGCACTTGGTCAGTTAGTTTCTTGGCTTTATGTTGTTTGGCCACACACATCTAGCAGCAGAAACCCAAAGCAGAAGGCAGCTCCTCCTGTGCACAGAAGGCCTGGAGAAGTATGTTTCTGCATGCTGAGGAATTTCTGGGAGTATTGAAAGTATTAAAAGTAATTTAGGAGTCTTCTCGGCTTAATTTCAATTTCTCAACCTAGCAACAATACTAGTGTTTAGCAACTATTTCTCTCCATAGAGTTTTGTCCCATCTCCATTCCCCTTTTCCTTTTATCATTATTCTGAAATGGTTGGGGTCTAGTAGGGCTGGCCACGGACTAAGCAGGGTGAGGTGCTGCTGGCATACAATGGTTTCAGGTCTGCTAGGAGGTCCATCTTCCTCTCCACAGAGAAAACAGGCATCTTAAACACACTTACCACAGTGCCAGACATCCATTCAGTTGGATCTGAAAGAACTGAAATTCATTCAGTTGGATCTTAAAGGTATTTTCTCCTCGGGGTCTCATTGAAATGTACACACCTTTGGGCACGGTGTCTCTGAGCTGCGTTTAGCACAGCAGAACACGAGTCATTAATGGGATGCTTCTGGTGGTCTGGCGACAGACAAGGAGAGCTGCTGTCAAGAACCATTTTGCCACATGGATAAGTTAACAAGTATATGAAAAAGGTGATAAACTTGTCTCACATCTTTCCCATTTTGTCTCTCTTGGGCAGGAGCAGGAAAGCGTGTTTGGGTGGGATGGAAGACTGGAGTGAGCCACAGAGGGAGAGAGTGTTGTCACAGTGCTTAGGATGACAGAGGCAGAGGACCCTGAGGGTTACTGGAAGCTTCTGGGTGGAGCGGGGCCTGCTGGACTCAGAAGACAGTTTGTCTCACTGTAATTAGATTCAACTGGGTGCACTGGATTAGGATATTTCTTAGGTTGAAATTCCTCATTTTGAGACAAGATAGGAAGTGACCTTCTGTGTAATTGGAGAGGCTCAGGTGGATGTCATTGGCATCTGTAGGTGTGTGTATTTTTCAAAAAGAAGACGTATGTTCAGGCCAGTTGTATTTCAGCCAGAACATGCTGCCTTGACGGGCTGTTTAGAAAAGCAGTTTGAGTAAAATGAGGTTATTTCTAGAATGCAAGGAGAGGGAATCACCTTGGTTTTACAACAGAGTCAAATTAGATTTGCGAGATTTTCTGTAAGGTGAAGGTAACATGTTCTGAAAGAGAGAGAAAGGGCTTAATTCAAGCAAAATAAAGGGCATGTAAACCGTATTTGGATAAGTTTTAGAATAAATTTAGTTTTCTTCTTAGTACTTTCTTCCCTCCTACCCCCACAAATATTGAAACAACAAGAATTCAAAATGCCTATCGTCGAAGCCAAATGGAAGTCCAGTGTCATTTTGAATGTTAGAAACCCTGAAACAAAATGAAGAAAAAATGGAGTGTTGCATCTGAATTAGCATTTAAAGTGGCATGTTTATATAAAAACAGAATGGTGTAATATATCCTGAGAGTAAAGAGAGGATTTCAGGCTGTGAAAGAATGTCAATTGCATTTATATATTCATCGAATAGCCAGTTTGGTATTTGGTACATATTTGCAGCATCCTGTATCACGCCTGCATTCATCTGCTGTGAGGGGGCTGGGGCAGGAGACCTGGGAGATAGAAACAATGTAGGATTGATCGTCTCACCTTTGAAAATTATTAGGAAGACCTTAGTTTTGCCCCGTGGGAGGGAGAGTTGGGTCACCTAGGGAGGTTTATCAAAATACGTGTGTGTGTGCATTTCCAGACACACTTGGGAGTGCAAATCAGAATCTGCGCACATGTGCGTTGGGGGCAGAGGCAGGGGGAGCACGGAGGCTTGTGGACTTTCAGCCCATCCTCAGGGTGAATCTCAAATGCCATCCCTAGATGAGAACTGCTGTTCTTAGGAGAGCTTCAGGGTGTGTGTAATGGCAAAGTGGGTTTCTGGATGTCCAAAGGCATGAGGGTAAATTCTCTATTTCGTATTTCTTAGAATGACTTTTTAGCAAGCTTGAGTCAGACAGGAATTTGGAGACTTATTTTCAGTGAGCATCTTTTCAGCAAGCCTTGTGGAGGGTGGCCCACTGCAGCAGGTGGGTGCCTGCGCTTTCTCACTGAAAGCCACCTTCTCAGGTCTGTTATTCAGTGGGCATTTCACAGCCACACTGCCTGGGTTCAATCCTACCTCTGCTGTTTAAGCAGCCTGTGACCTTCAGAAGGTTACTTAACCTCTATGTGTCTGTGTTTCCTCATCCATAAAAGTATGTATGCTATTCTATCCTGGAATGTTTTGAGGATTAAATTAGTTAATATCTGTAAAATGTTTATAACAGTGCCTGGCATGCAGTAAGCTCTATGTAAGTGTTTTATTAAATAAAACACAATGGGAATTAAGGCCCCCCTCCGACTTATTTTTGTCCGGTAGTGTTAGGCAAAAGACTGCCAGTAGGCTGAGGAAGTTCCCTTAAAGCCAGATTATTTGAGTAGCATTTTCTGGGGTGGGGGGACAACTTTGTTTACCAGCCCTTCCATCAGGGGAGAGGTGTTACATAGGGCGGCTGACCCCGTATCCTTGGGTAGATCTTTCCTGTGTCCCTCCACAGTCAACACTGGTATCAGGAGGTTTCTAGGTGTGTGAGGGATACAGACCCCACGCATATTCTGTATCATGAAGCTGAGTGGGAACTCCCTGTGCTCAGTGGCCCCTCTTCTAGAATAATCCATCGCTAGAAACCTGCCCATCCTTCTCAGCATAGTATATAGGTTACTTCTCAAAACTGTGTTTTGAGACAGACAGGTATTGAGGAAAATGAAGTGGGATATTATAGATGTCCACTTAGAAAAGTTTAATGGGATTTCAGAGCTGGAAGAAACCTTAACAGAAAACTGATTTTAAATACCTTTGTTTGGTAAGTGAAGAACCAGCAACTCGGAGGACTTGAGATTTGCTTGTGCTCAGACTGTTTCTTCACCATGAACTGTGGCCACAATTTAGGGTTCCCACCCACCAGGGACTGGAAAGCAAACTTTCCTTCTTCAGGGCAATACATTTGAGTGAGAAAGAGATAATGAGCAAGGGTGTGGGAGCGTTTTGTTCTATAAAGACATGAATTACAGCATCGACATCCACAGTATGGGTCATGTAAAGGGTGGACCTCACAGAGTACACTTGACTTCACCCTGCTCGTCATGGTTTCTTTGAACATTTTGGAAAGCATGGCCTCAAACTCTTCTTAAGAGTTTACACTTAAAACTGCAACCAGAGGGAAAACCTTGTCACATACCAGCACTACCAGGATACTGAGTTTACTCAGACGAGTAATGAGACTAGTGATGGCTTCACTGGTGGGTATGGCAGTCCCCACTGTGGTACCTGGCAGTCCCCAAATGTGTCCATCGTCCAGTGACACATGTGAGCAGGGCAGCTGAATTCTGTATTGTTCTCCTGACCCCGTTGTGTAGTAAGTCGGGCTCTCTGAGGGGAACCGTCGAGAGGTGGGTGGTGGCTAGCAGATTTTGCTTATGTCTTGGTGTTCCTCCTTAGAATTTCTACCGTTTCCTCTGCCATTCTGACTCCTGAGAATTAGAATCCCTGCTCTTTGACTCTTTGTGGCAGCTGACTGTCAAACGTAAGTGACTGGGGGAAAAATATCCTAGGGTTTCCTTCTCTGTTTTTCTGCAGTAGAGGCCTCAACTTCTAAGAATTCTGGCAGGTCATTTCTTTCATCTGAATACACATGCCTTGTCTTTGAACATGTTGTTGTATAAAGTCACCTCTTCTGGGATGAGGATGAGGATTAGGACTTTTCCATGCTCCTGTGTTGGAACATAAGACGTGCCCATAGAACATGCCAGCGCCCGTACACCTCTCTTCCCAGTGGCCTTCTGGGCTTTGCTTCACCTCAGACATCACCCGGATATCTTTTGACTCATAGCATAAGGAAGTTGTATGCAGATTGTTCCGTAAATACAATTGCATGAGAGGAAAATTTTTATTAAGTATATTCTATGAATTTTATCAGCATGTGGAAATGGGTGCCTAGCATGGAAGGGTAAATTTAAATGTTTTTTTAAAGAATGAAAATTCTAATGATAATAAATTTAAATAGGCATAATATATTGAGGGAAAGGATTTTTAAATGCCTCTTTTCTAGAACTATAAAGTAATCTTTCAAGAAATATTTGCCTATTTTGTAGATGCTTAGGTGAGATTGTTCTTCCCTATTAGAAAATATTAATTTGGCCTAGGCATTGTGCTTTTCATTGTGCAGGAAAAATGATTTCTAACTTTTGTCGTGTCCTAGAGATCAGTGAGATTAACCTCGTGGTGACATTAACCCTGGTTGCTGAGCTCTTACTAAACCCCGATTTTCCAATGCTGATTCTACTGTTATTGGTGGTGGAGGTGTGTGCTTTTACTTAGGAAGGTCGGCTTTGAGGCAGAGGTTGTCTTTTGGATTTATTTGTATTTTTCAAAAACTGAGGAGGGCATTTTCTTGGAGAAGTTGGCACCCTCTGACCTCCCCGTGTCACTGCTGTGGAACAAATGATGTTTACTGCAGGGGCAATGGGGGACGTCCCCCTGGGCTGGCAGTGGGTCCAAGGGAGGGAGTGGTCTGCTTTCCCGGGCTTCCCTTGGCCTCTCGGCTGAGAGGATTTGCTCTGCATGGGGTGTATGAGTGAGTTCACCAGGGGTTTGGTATTTCAGGATGTCAAGCATAGTGTTTAGTATCTTAACAAATCAAGAATCAATTATCTGGGAGAATAAGCAGAAGGTTTTTTATGTCTATGATAAATTAAACTCTAAAACCAGTCCTTGTGGATTAAGGAAGCCCTTGGAAGCCGTGGAATATATTTTTTAAATGCACTTGACATCATACACTGAAATGAAATTAATAGATCAGTACATGGTTTCATGTCTTAGGGGAACAACGGTGGCTTTTTTTAGCTGGGATTCTAAGGTATTACCAATTTGTATGTAAATGCAGTTGATTCTGGTAGAATCATGGGGAAAAATAGTGTCATCAAACATCTGTTAAAAAGCCTGTTACTTAATTATTATCTTTGAGAATTCAGGCCACTTGGCTCTATTCTAATTTTTTTTTTTTTTGTTGGAAGGTGTTGGTTGGACACATCCTTAAGACCACAGCAGGGGGTGGTGATGGTGGTGGTTATATGCGGAGATACTTAAAAGGAGAATTAAAGCAAACATAGTTCAGATTGGTACTTCTCAAGGCGCTGTGTAGTCTCTTCCCACCCATGGACCTTTTATCTACTGTTTAACGTCACCTAGGCTGTATTATGTTAAGTACCCAGGAATTGTGAATTCTATTTGTATTAAACCACAAAAGAAATTAAAACAACAAAACCACTTCCTCTCATGAAATCCCATGTAGCATGAACCAATTTAGGGTGTCCCAACAGCAGCAAAACCCTACATGGTCTAACAGTTAATGTTTTCCCCAACATCCAACAGTGCTCCCCTCTCCCCTTTAAAAAAAAAAAAAAAAAAAGCTTGATTGACCTATAATTGGCATACCATAAATTGCACTTAAAATACACAATTTCATAAATTGACATATATATATATTCACACCTGTGAAACAGACTCCATAGTCAAGGTATTGAAATGTCCATCTCCTCCAGAAGTTTCCTCTTACCAATTTGTAATTGCTACCTCCTCCCAGCCCTCACATGCCCAATCAGACAGTTACTAATATTTTTCCATCCCTAGAGTTTAGTTGCATTTCCTAAAATTTTAAATAAATGGAACAATACCGTTCGTACCCTTTTTTGTCTGGTTTATTTCACTTGACATAATTATTTTGAGATTCAGCTCTATTGTAGCATATGTTAATAGTTCCTTACTTTTATTTCTAAGTAATATCCTATTGATGGATACACCATAGTTTGATTATCCATCCACTTAGTGATGAACATTTTGGTTGCTTATAGTTTGGGGCCATTATAAATAAAGCTGTTATACATGACTGGTAAGTTTTCTCCCAGCTTGTGGCTTGTGTTTTCAATCTCTTTACAGCATCTATTAAAGAGCAAAAGTTTTTAGTTTTGATGAAATATAAATAATCAATTTGTTCTGTAAGTGCTCATGGTTTTGGTGTTGCATCTAAGCCATCTTTGCCTGACTCAGGGTCACAAAAGTTTTCTCCTTTTTCTTTCCATAAGATTATAATTTTAGATTTAAAATTTTAGATTTTTACATCTATGATCTATTTTGAGTTAATTTTGTATATGGGTAAAAAATGGATCGAAGTTTATGTTCTTGCATACAGGTATCTAATTGTTCCAGCACCGTTTGTTGAACAGACTGTTCTTTCTCTGCTGAATTTCTTTGTAGTTTTGTTGAAAATTGGTTGTCCATATATGTGTGTCTATCTACAGAATTTCTATTCTGGTTCATGGCCTGTTTGGCTTATATCAGTACCCCACTGATTTGGTTATTGTAGCTTTATAATAAGTTCAGATATCAGATAGTGTTAATCTTCCAACTTTGTTCTTTTTTTTCAAAATTGCTTGGACTATTCTAGGTTCTTTAATTTTGGAATCAGTTTGTCAATTTCCATCCAAAAAAGCCTGTTGAGATTTTTATTCGAATTGCATTAAATCTGTCAATCAATTTGAGAAGCTATGAAGAATTTTCCAGTGGTTATAACCTATCTTTAGTCTTAGGGATGAATTAGGGAGAATAATGTGTGAGTTGATACAATGTGGAGAGACTGGGATGGAATTGTCCCCCACGATATACTGATGGAGGAGGTGGCTGACCCAGCCGGGGTAGGATGAATTGAGGAATGAGTGACCACAAATGAGCAAATATCTTCTCAGAGAAGCTCAAAGAAATGGCTGCGTGGGTGATTCAGGGAGCAGGTCAGGTAATGATGTCAAGCTGAAGTCAGAGGGGACTAGCTACATTTCTTCCGGAAAGAAGACCTGCAGTGGAGAGCTCAGGCTCAGCATAAGCGGGGATTAGAGGAGGAAGAGCATGGCCAGACAAGGTTCACGTATTCATGTCTAGTCGAGGAGAAGGCCATAATGCCTGGAAAGATTGTGATGCAGGGGACACTTGCGTGGGGGGCGGGGGGGAGGCCATCATGTGGTAAAACAATGAAGGTCAGTTCTACATTAGAACTAATTATTGGTCTAGAACAGTGGTTCTCAACCAGAGGTGATTTTGTCCCCTAAGGAGACATTTGACAGTGTCTAGAGACATTTTTGATTGTCACAACTACTTGGGGGGGTGGGATTTCTCCTATCATTTAGTGGGTAGAGAGAGACCAGGGATGCTGCTAGCCATCCTACAGTGTACAGGAAACCACACACCACCCCCCCTAACAAAGACTTATCTACCCAATATGTTAATAGTGCCAAAGGTGGGACACACTAGTCTAGAAAGGGAGGGTCAGCAAAGAGGGTGGAATGAGAGTGGAGCTAATTGATTGCTCTGACGCCTCATGTCTGTATTGTCTTAAGGAGAAATACTCTGAGTTGTGACCATGCAAAGTTACCCTGCATGATCAGGAATTCGTCTTTGGAAATCTTCTTTGGGCATGTTTTCAGAAGCTGCCTAAATGTGTTATCAAGTAAGGCTAGTTTAACAAAAGCATGCCTTGACTGCAAATGAAGAAATGTTGAACATTTGAGTTATTTCGCTTAAGAAGGAAGTATTTGTTTAGTCCATAGATGAGTTTATCAACTGAAATACATTTGATTGCTAGTAATAGAAAACCTAACTCAAAGTGGCTGAAAAAAATAAAGGAAATTTACCAGCTCATGTAACTAAAAAGTCCAGGCTTCTTGCAAGGGTTGATCCCGAGGTTCAGTGTTGACACAAGGACCCAGTCTCTCCCTCATCCCAGGGCAGGCTTCCTTCCTAGCTCATAGATGGCTGCCAGCAGTTTTCATGGTTACTGTGACTACTAGAAAATTTAAAATTGTGTGGCTCCAAATTGTATTTCTGGTGGACAGAACTGGCTTAGACCATTCAGGAATTTCTGGGAATGGGGTGGAGTCAACCCCACCCAAACCACATGGCTGATACACCTATAGGAGAGAGACGGAATGGATATTGGGCAAGCCATCAAAAATGAACACTGCAGTGACTGGCATAAGCAAAGAAGGGACTATTTATTTAATGGCTACTATTTTACTACAGATGAATGTCTGGAAGTACTTCTGCTCTACTACCACTAATGAAAGCTAATATTTTTTTCTTAAATGTATTCTGAAAGTTGTAAAATTAATATAGGGTTCATAGTAACTAGTGAAACAGCACAGAGAGACACTAGGAGGAAGTAAATAATCCCCATCCCTTCCATGCCCTGTTCCCACTCCCAATCCTGGGTGGCCATTGTTAGCCTGGTCTGTGTGCTTCCATTCCTTACTCCATGTGCATGTGAGTGTCTGCACGTCCATTGTTTTCTGGTGGTTGTTGCCGTTCTCATAATGGAAGTATCGCTCTTCAATTTGCTTTTCTCACCTTATCAGCCTTCCAAGTCACTATCTACAGATTTATCCCATTCTTTTTAATAATACATAATCTTCTATATTATAGATATTCCACATTTCATTTAACCATTTCCTCATTAATGGGCAGTCATGTTATTCCCAGTCCCCCCTCTTCCTCTGCCCCACAACAAACAATGCTGCAGTAAACATCTTTGTACCTATGTCCTTACATACTGGTCCTTTTTTTTTCCCTATAGGATAGATTCCCAGAAGTGGAATTGCTTGGTCAAACGGTATGTGTATTTTTAACTTTAATATATATTTCTAGATTCTTTTCCCCAAAGGAATAGCAAATCACGTTTGCACATAAGAATGCCCATTTCCTGCACTCTCACCAGCATTGGATGCCACTGTTCCTTTTAATTCTTGCCAATCTTATTATCTCTGATTATTAATTTACATTTTCTTCACTGACTGCCACTGATGTTAAATATATTTTCACATGTTTATTGTTCATTTGAATTTCCCTTTTCTTCATTTCCTATTTATTTTCACTGCCCATTTTTCTACTTGGTAGTGTTTTCCCGTCACAATTTCTGGGAGGTATTTATTGTGTTTTATCGTTACATATGTGCAAATATAGCTTTATAGTTCTTTATAGTTCTTGTCTCTGTGTATGATGTCTTTTACCAAAAGAAAATCCTTAGTTATTATTATGTTATGTTATTATTTATGTCTGTCTTTTTCTTTATTGCTTCTATTACCTGTTTTGCTTAGGACGGTATTGTCCATCCCATGGTCATACAAGTATTCTTGTAAATATTCTTCCCCATTTTTAAAAGCATTCAAATCTTACTCCAGTTTTAAGTTTTGTACATGATAAGAGGTAGGATTCTTTCTTCCTTTTTTCTCCCCCTAGATAACCAGTTACTTAAGTCCTAGTTACTATGAGAAACTTTATTTTTCATGGGATTGAAATGTTACCCTTGTCACATATAAAGATGCCATATACATTTGTATCTATTTCTGGCCTCTCTGTTCTGATCTCTATTTCTGTGCCAACACCATTTTGTTTTGAATGCAGTGGCTTTCTAGTGAGTTGTAATGTCTGGTAAGTTCTCCCTCACTGGTCTGCTTTTCACACTTGTCATAGGTGTTTTTAGCCATTTATTTTTTGTTTCATATTGATCTGGTTAAGTTAAATTTTAAAAGTTAAAGATGCGGAGTTTTATCTTAAATGTTTTGAAGATAATATATAATAATACATGTAAATAAAGCCAAAAAATTATTTCTCAGTTTGGGGATCTCTTTACTTGATGTTACTAATTGCAAAATATTTATTGATAACCTAAAGATTTTTCTGTGAAGTTTAGTTCTTTAAATGTGACTTTACTTTGTGATAATTGTACAATTACCCTAAGATGTGAAAACGGGGATGCAGGCATGACATATTTTAATCTGTCTAAAAATTAGATTGTAATAAAGCTAAAGTGAGCTTATAAATAATTTGTATTTCTGCTTATGTAACGAACTGTAAAGTATACCCATACCTGGATTGGTTGAGGAGTGTGTAAATATGATAATGTGAACAAAGAACTGTAACTGAAGTGCATAATAAACTATGTGTTTTGCAATCTTTTATGATTTGGTTTTTCTAAAATTTAAACAATGTTGACTTAAGAAATTGTCACATTTGAAATTTGGGGTAAAGTTGTCTAATACTTTATGTTTTTGACAGTTCTTAACATTAAGTTTATATTAATGTGATATTAACTTAATTGTTTTCCCTGACATTCTTAATAGCTTTTTTGGAGACTTTATAGTATTAAGGTAATAAATACCTTTACATTTCTCTAAAGGCATTTGAAATATTGGAGCTAAACTCTAAAACTGTTTGTGATTAAAAATAATGGTAATATTGTCTCAATACAATGAACACATATGCATTTACACATGAGGTCTGTATTTTGCTTATGTAAGTAAAGGGACATCCCCATGTAGGTTCTGCCCATGTTTACTTGGTTAATTAGAAAAAAAGCCATTAATTTGTTCTATAGCCAAAAAGGAAAGGGTGAAATAATATATTGTGATTATTATTGAGTGATATACTTGAAAAATATAATTATGTTTTTAAAAATGAGTCAATCATGTTTTATCAAAGGTTGACACATGATATAAACTGTACTACATAAAAGGCGTATCACATTTCTCATGTTTCCTAATAAGCTGTATTTTGACCAACTCAAATTGTGTTTCCTGCACTTAAGTTTTAATCATCATCAAAATAGACAAAGATGATAAGTGTCTTTTTATATTTATGTTTATCAAATATTGTATGATATCACTTACATGTGGAATCTAAACAATAACACAAATGAACTTACTTACAAAACAGAAATAGACTCACAGACATAGAAAAAAAAATTATGGTTCCCAAAGGGGAAAGGGGAAAGGGGGGAGGGATAAAGTAGGAGTGTGGGATTAACAGATATATACTACAATATATAAATTAACATAGATTTACTGTACAGCACAGGGAACATAACTGGCTGCTATAGTTGGGATAAGTTTTATTGGTTTCAAAACAGTTTTTTTTGGTTTCAAAACAGTTTTTTTTGGGTTTTGGTTGGTTTTGTTTTGTTTTTGCTAAAGAAAAGGGATGCTTTCAATAGTGTGTGGAGCTTTAAAGAGATGAACAGAACTGAAGGAACTTCTGCTGGCCAATAGTGGAAATTTAAGTGACAGAGGAAATGCTAATTATGAGCCTTTGAACAAGCTTATAATTACCATTAAGCTTATTGAATATATCTTGCAATAACCTATAATGGAAAAGAATCTGAAAAAGAATTTATGTATATGTATACATATAAATGCATATATATATATATATATATATATATATATATATATATATATATAAACTGAATCACTTTGCTGTACACCTGAAACTAACACAATATTATAAATCAACTATACTTTAATTTTAAAAAAAGATATAGAGTATATTTTAAATATAATTCTGCATGTGTGTAAATTCTGTATTGTTAATTATAAAGTTGTTTTTAAGTATATGTAGGCTATCACAGGAACTTAAAATCACAGTAAGTAAACAATGAAGAAGGATGTCATAAGATTCATAATAAAGGGATGTTTCTTTTATAATATGCCAAATATTTAAGCCTTTAATTTGCTCCAGGGCTGCCCAAGCTTAGACTCTGGAAGATAAAATTGTTTAAATTAGAATGGAGAACTTCTCCTTTTTCGTAAAACAAACATAACCATTTGTGACCAGGCGTTGGAGTGGCTGTAGTAGAGTCCACAGGCAATAAACAGAGTTTTTTGTTTTTGAAGCTAGAAGAACTCTAGTTGCCGCAAGTGTGCCATCATAGCCAAAAAGCCACTGTGATTTCAAGGGCTTGAAGTGATAAACTGGGAAGATATAAGCGCTAGAATAATTAAAATGTGTTCACGGGACTTAAGGAATGAGGAAGGAAATGCCCCACAACTGAAGCATTGGGTAAAAATAATCATATGTGTGGATTTAAGTGAATCAACTAAAGTTATGTTCAGCCTCTCCACCTTACATGAAGATACTAAGCAAGTGATGGTATTACTGTGTTGGCCAAAGAACAATAATGTACCTCCAAAAATATTTCAGGTATTATGTTCAAAGCAGTATTCCTTAGGGCCAGAACCCACCTTAATTCATAGGTGTTCTTAATCTAGATCAAACTGAAGTAAAATAACCTTATGTGACATTGTACTTTTAAAAGATGAAAAAAGTCTTACAACTAAAAATTAAAACTGAATCAAGGTAAACATTTTGCACACATTAATTATCAATTTAAGATTTGTAAATGTTACAAATGGCCACAGTAAAATGTAACTTCACTTAATACTGTTCTAATTTAATACGATTCTCTTGTTCTTGTTAAAATGTTACCCTTGTTAAACACTACCTTCGTGTGATTGATACTATCTTAAATTGTCTCAAAATACAATATCACCAGTTTCCTATCTTTATTTTGCCTTAATTCACTGTTAGAATATGTTAAGCCTCCGACATGTAAGAGGTAGAACAAAATATTGCTGCAGCAGATCAAATGCAAGGATGAGACTTCTTCCATATTGCTTCGCTTTGAACAGGTCTGTTGGAAGTCAGGTGTATTATCACCAGAGAAGATAAGGTTCCTTTGGAATGAAGACCCACCCTGCCCCTGGGCTCATTGCAGAAATGATAAATCAACTGTAATTGTGACCTAAGCACTTGTTCTTTCTGCTGTCAGGTCTTCTGGCCATTAAGAAATGTGTTGAGACTTCTCCATTTATTTGCATGAAGCCACTGGGTCAGTAGTCAATGACTCTCATTCCTCAAAAGAGAAATAACTGCCTCTTTTGAGAAACCTATTGTGAGCTGGTGACATGAACCTCCAGCTGCATTTAACTTCCAGGTTAGTTATGTCAGAGGATGCCTTTTTTAAATGGCACATTAAATTTGGGTGCTAGTTATTAATCCCCATAGTGTTTTTATACATCTAAATGTTGATGTGTCAGTCTCCTAGAGTTTTGTAGTTTCTGCTGGCATTTAAATTCTGATGAATGAAATAACTCTTGGTAAAGAAAAAAATAAAAAAAGAAAGAAAAAAATACCATTGGTCCCTTCTCCTAGTATTGGATTTGTTAAAAGCCAGCTCACTGTCTCTTAAAAAGGGATAGGACTATTGAAATGTATGAATAGAAAACTTCAAAAGTGAACCTGTCAAAGCAATAGAAAGTAAAGGTATTTTAAATATAATTGCAGTTGTATTCAGTAGTGAGAAAAAAAGTCAAAGCATTTCTCCTTAATGCCAAACTGAGGTGTGGAACATTTTGTGAGAATGAGTAGAATATTCATAGGAAGGAGGGCACCTCAGCGTTCTCCAATTTAGGACGGCTCGTGTCTCCCAACCTCCCATTTATCTGACCAGGTTTCCACGAGCTCTGTTGAGACCCCTTCGTTTTCATCTTCTTAGACACCCCGCCATGGAGCATAAGATCACATTTGTAGGGACACTGTGACTGAACAAACACTTTATTTTACATGGTGCTTTCAGAAGAATTCTTTTATGTCCTAGATGGCTAGGTTCTTTGGATGTCTGAACAATGAAGAATCGGAGCGAGAAATTTCTACACCAGAACCCTGGGAGCTTAACACACTTTGAAGTGGATTTCTCCCCTTTCTGGGGCCGCAGTAAAAAGTGAGGGTTTTTCATAGTCCTTGCATTGATGTCTGCAAAGCCAGATGGCTTTGTAAAATGAGCCCCAAAGCAGTATAACTGATTAAAAGAAATGCCAGGTAGTTGAAGGCTTTCCTACCCATTGTGAGCCTGGCAGAAAGAATTGTCCTCTTGCGGTCCATTAATATTGGGGAATCGCACTCTCCGTCTTTAGGGGTCAGCCAGTGACAACCGAGACAGGTGTTGGCAGCAGGAGCCTTCAAAATGAAGGCTGAAAAAAATCTCTAGCCAGCCACTGGGAGGACTGCCTCGAAAAGAAATGAAGCTGGCCAGTGAGGGAAGTAGGTGCTTGAGGGTTGTAGGTACTTTCAAAGGTTGTGGCTCACATATTTCAAGTTATCCCCTCATTCTTGGCTTCTTTTGGTTGTGGTTCTAGAACTGCATCCTCCTGAGAGCCCCAAAGCTTCCATTGCCTCACACCTGGGGGCGACTCCCACTCATCCGTCTTCTCTGTAGAGTGTAAATGACTCTATTGAGGATGCCCGAGCTCTTGCTTTTTTTGCTGCCCATATAGAAATCATTCTGCCCGTGTTTGTAACCCAGAGCACTGACCTTAACCTAAGAACACAGTCATATATTTCAAGTTGCTTGCAGCAGGGGGAGGGGGGTGCTGATGAAACTTGGCCTTGCAGGCAGAGGGATTCATAGACGTAACAAATTGTTCTCTGGCTTCATAACCTACCATTTGATTATTGGGAAATGGGGTTCAGAGCAGAAGGAAGGAAAAGCTCATCTTAAGATTAGCCATAAAAACCTGTCGTAAAAGAGGTAGCTGGCCCTGAGTTCAGTTGTGCTTCTATCATCAGGAAACACTTTAATCCTGCAGTGTAAGTCATATGAAAGAGATTTAAAAACCAAACCACCTCGCTCTCCATTTTCTCCCTGTTACCATGTCCTTTCATTTACTCGTCAGACTTGGTGCTGATCTGCCCACAGAGTAGCAGCAGTGGAGAACCAGGGACCTGTGTTCCGCTGAAATAGCTAATTTCAGAAGAGTTTGTACATTCTGACCTCTCTGAACTTATATGGATCCTTTCAAAGAGGGAAATAATTCAGTCTAGGAGGCATTTCCGAGACTTGTTGTTGGAGAATGAACTGATATGTGGTCTATTATTGTGGTCTATTTTTTGAGTAATAATGTGGAATTTATAGTGTCTTATTAAGTTAGGGCTAATTGGCCTTTGTAGAAAATAATAATTTAAGCAATACTTCTATCAGTCACGCAGGGAATCATTGTGGAAGAACTAGTAAACACAGGAAAAAAAGCATTCAAAATTTCCCTGTATCTTATCACTTAGAGAAAAGACACTTTAAAAAAGCAGAGCATTTAGCTTTCACTTGTGTCTTTTGATGCATTAAATAATTTTTCCTTCGGGTGTTTTCAGTGTTGTAGTCTTGTAGCATTTAAGAAATGGGGTAGCATTTTATTTTACTGTGAAAATTCTTAGATCATAAAGCATTGATCATTTTTCCTGATTATTTCCATTGTAGAAAAGTAGAGAAGTATGAAGAAGAAAAGTTTTCATCCATAATCTCACCTTGTAGAGAGAGTCCCCATCAGCATTTTAGTGTATTTTAGGCTTTCTTCTAAATCCTCATTCTTTGATGCATATTGATTCTTGGAGTCCATTTTCTTTCCAGCTGGAAAGTACTTTCTGGAGCAGACCAACCATATGTGAGCTGAGTGCCCTGCTTGCCCACAAAATTTGCTGTGTCTTCCAACAGAAACAGCCAGGAGAGCTAAGCGCTGGGCTGTTTCTAATGGTCATGTATCATTGTTTAGGTTCCTGACCCACTTCCTTACTCTCAGTAATTCGTTTTATAAAATTCCAAATATTAACGTTTTTTCTACAGCTGTTGGCGATATTTGTTTAGGTTCAGAAAAGCTCTTACTTTTTATGTGTGGGAAATCACGCTGAACAACACATTTTCATAGGTTCCACTAGTCAACAAAGAGATGCTATATTCATTTAGGGAATAGAACAGATTTTCTTTGCTTGGCTTTAACACTTGGGGTTTTATAAGATTTCCCCAGAAACCAGCACTGTGGCCATTCTTATCCAAGTTGTGATTTGTAGCGTGATTTATTGATCAGGGAGGGTTTCCCAGAGTTCCTCAGAATATGTCATTAGTGTAACTTTGCACATGCTGTCCTGCTGGGGTGGAGGTTCCCTAGGGCCAGGGAGTTTTGTTCCCTGCTATATCCTCCATGCCTAGAACCATGCCTGGCATGTAACAGTTGTTTCATAAATATTTTTATGTGTGTTTTAAAATCATGTACCTCCCTTACTGTTTAATACTCTTATGGACTAACCCATTAGTTAGTTGACTGAGCAATTATTGTATTCCTACATTAAATTGTTCCAACTTCCAATAAGAATATGCCATGCTCCAAATATGGTGGTAGATGTTGGGTCCTCCACTTAATGTATTTGAGTCTAGTGCAGTTTTATTTTATTGTTTGCATTTGTCTTTTATGAAAACAGGTAAGAGTGATGGATTCATTACTGATAAATGTTTTCATGTTTTTCCAGTTCTCTGTATAAAGGAGTGCAATTATTATTCTCCTAAATTCTAATTTGTTTGTTTTGGTTTGTTAGAGAATTTTGAGCGTAGGTGAAACAGGCTTCCGTTTAGCAATTTGAACTGAGGAGTGCCAGAAATAGATAACTATTCAAAGTGTATTTCCTCTTGGTCTGGCTTGGATTCCCTACCTCACAGCTTTATTGAGGGTCGAGGGGAGGTAATGCAGTAAATAAAATAGATATTTGTTGGCAGGAATCAGATTAAGCTATTGGCAATTGTGGTCCCCATGGTTTGAGTACATTTATCTGATAATTAGCCTTTTTCTAGATGAGGGAAAGAAAGGAAAGAGACAGAGTTTTTAAAAAAGTAACCAGTGGGTCTGTGACCAAGGAGCACTCTGATTTTAGGAGGGTTGTTTTTGTAGTAAAAGTATAAAGGCTTGCATGAGAATAAGGAACAAATTCATGTTGGTGGTTTCCTCTGGGAAGAGGGAGGGGAACAGATCAGGAAGGGGTGCTGATCAACCCAAACAGTAGCAAGGAGCAACTCCTATTTCCTATAAATCAACTCAATGGTGTTTGATTTATCAAGTTGATTAGGTGATATTCAGGTGATATAGATGTTCATTCTGTTATTCCCTTCATAGATTTTATATTAAAAACAGTAAAAGATAGAGAGTGGCTATGCATAGAAGGGAGATTTCCCCCAGGTCACTTGTATCATTGAAAGATTTAGCTTTCTTCACAGCTTTTTCAGCCCCTGCCATTCCCAGCGTCTTCCGGACAGATCCTGTGATGAAAAGGCCAGGAGAGGGAAAGAAAGGACAGGTGTTACGGAAGCAGAGAAACGTGTTTGAGAGATCTTGACAAGCAGAGTACACTGAGATGGTTGAATCCTCAGAAGTGAGTGACTGCAATGCCTCTTGCTGCTTGATCCTTTACCCTCACCCTGCTTTGGCTCAGACAGTTGTTTCTACATTAAGCCAGAGGCAGTTGCGTCTCCACGCAGTTCTGTCATGGGCACAGACTTTGAAACACAGGTGCTCTGTTTAGCAGCGCCTGACTTCACATTATCTTGCATAGTGGTGAATGATCCTTGTTGGGAGTGGGGAGGCCCTATTAGGTGGGGAATACCCACTCTTACCCCAGCCATCAGTGAGTATTCCTGGAACCCGCAGGGCTGGAGCCCCAAGTATTTAAATGATGGTGGCTGAAAGCTAAGGGCCTTGAGAAGCCACCTGAGGCCCACACAGGAGGTGGATGCTTGAGAGAAAGGAAGCATTGTGCCTGGGCCAGCAAGGTGGGTGAAGATACTTCAGCCACGCCACGTAATGAGTCTGCTAGGGCTGCCCTAACAAAGTGCCACAAACTGGGTGGCTTAAACAACAGAAACTTTTAGTTGCGGAAGCTAGGAGTCCCAGATCAAGGCGTGGACAGGGTTGGTTTCTCATGAGAGCTGTGAGGGAGAATCCGTCCCAGGCCTTTGTCCTAGCTTCTAGTGGCTTCTGATGCTTTAGCGCTCCTTGGCTTGTACATGCATGGCTCCCATCTCTGCCTGAACCCTCACATGGCATTTTCCCCTGTGCTCATGACTTCCTGTGTCCCCACTCTATAAGGACACAGTCACATTGAATTAGAACCCTCCCTAATGACCTCATCTTAACTTGATCGTCGGCAAAGATTCTATTTCCAAATCAGGTCACGTTCAGAGGGGCTGGTGGTTAGGCCTTCATCATCTTTTGGGGGACACAGTTTAATGCATAGCGCCCCTCCATTCTCATCCTCACTGCTCACATCTGGAAGGTAGATTCTACCTGTCGGCTTAAGCTTGTTGTGGTCTGTGCAGTGTCTCCTCGTTTGCTCACTAATTCCTCTGAATGGGCTCCATAGCCCTGCTGCGAGAGAGAAAGGACTGCGGAAAAACACAGGGATAAGACAAGTTACTTGTGAGGGAGAGAGCAGTTGAAAGGAGCATTTGCCAGAGAACAAAGCCAGGAAGAAATAGGAGTTGCTCCTTGCTACTGTTTTCTTTTTCCTTCTATTCAGGCTCTTCTGCACACCTCATTAGAGCAAAGACTAATCTGTCGAAATCCAGTCAATTCCACTTTGATTGATGGCCAATGAATACTGTTTCTACTACATTACCTGTGAAATAGGCCTTTGTGGTGAAGCCTGGAAACCTCCCGCACTGTTTATAACGTTGTTTCTTTGAGAATGCGGTCTGGTGTCTCAACCTTACAGATGCACCTTCAGAGCACAGCCTAGAGTGTTGTTGAGATGAGCTGGGGAAGTGGAGCTGCCCATGACTAGAGGTCATGGCAGCTTTCTCCCTCCCACGTCAGGGTGCTTGGGGGGCGATGCAGAGGGGCACTCTGAGCAAGGGTGCTCTTCCCTGCTGGAAGGCTGTCGCCCCACTTGGCAGTGGTGTCCCTTTGGTAAACAAGGCTGGACCTTCATGTGCCTCAAGGATTCTCCTGGGAACTGGGCTCATGTCCAGAACTAACACCAGCTAGGGCACCAGCAGAGACATCCAGTTGTATCCCCAGTATCCATGATCCCCCTTCTGCTTTACTGATAAAACTAATTTTTGTCAGGGTGATAAAGCGCTCAATTAAAAGAATATACTTACGAGCCACCTTCCCTCACACCTTCCCTCATATGCTATTATGCTTTGGCCAGTGAGATCTAAGCAGACGTTACTTGGGAGATAGATGGCTGGTGAGGATCCTTTTTCTTTTCTTGTACTTCCTTCTTTCTGTGTGGAATGGGTTTGTGTTGGTCAGAGTTCCAACAGCCATATTGGTCCATGAGGTAGAATGTGAGGGTAGATTACCTATTAAGGATGATGAAACTGAAAGGTAGAAGTAGTTTAATCTGATGATTTGGTAGTCATCACATCAGCTGTGGATTTCCTGCTTCTGAACCTTTTTTTATGTGAGCAAGCAATACACTGTTTTTCTCAAGCCACATATTTAGGTGCAGCTGTAGCTATGCAGTATGCTAAGTGATGCAGAGACCCTCTCCACAGGAACCCCCCATCACTGCTCTTTAAAGTGTATCAGAAAGGAAAGGCTGGTCCAAGGATAATGAAGAAAAGAGAATTTCCTTCTAAGACCTAAAGAAGAACTAGTCTGCTGTGCCCCTGTCATCTTCTCCCCAAAGCATCTTTTATGTGAGCTGAAGACTCTGAAACTGTGCCCCCTTTAACTGCTCCCTTATTTATTCACAACTCTCTTTCCTGATACCGTAGGTGGTGGTAGTCGTTACCAGTTTCTGCCCACTAACATGTAGTTTTAGCAGCAACACCATCTTGGTAGCAAAACACTGTTTTGAGTACTTCATTGCTTTTTACCATTGTTTCAGAAAGTTGACTAGAAAACAGAGCAAGGAACATGCTGATATCGGTGATAAGATGTGTAGTGCTCATGAACTTAATGCAGCTGACACCAGAGGGAAATTATTTGTCTTTCCAAAAAAGGACTAATACTTAGCTTCCATCAGACATTCATTGTTCTTAGGCCAGTGGTGTATGTATTTGACTGTGAGTGAAAAGAACAGAATTAAAGGATGTGGATTTGACACATAGCAATGTGTCACAGATTGACATAGATTTGACATATAGCAATGAAGAATAATTAGGAAATTTGGATTTAGAAAGTTCTGATTATGTATTTGACTCTTTAACATGTTTTCAGGGGTGTGTGAAGCAGGAAAGTAGAAAAGTGCCTTTATATGGGGATTCACTCTCTGTTTAGAATCTGATTCTGTGATGTAATGTAGGGAACTGGGAGGAGAGGAGGATGAGTAAGGCTGCTTTAGGACTGCACTTGTGGACCTGAAGGAAGGAGAAGCTAAGGTTTATAAAACTGCTGGGGCAGGACTGAGGTTATGTACTTGGTGTTGAGCTGGGGACCCACTCCACACAGCTGTGTAGGATAAAGAAAAGTTGTCCCAAAGCTCTCTCTATCCATCTTGAACTACTTTTGTTTCTCTGCATTTCCAGATTCACAGCTAGCCCCTAGAGATGAACATTTTCATGGAGGTCCAGATTTAAGGGAAATATAGCTTCTTAGGATTTATTTTATCTATGACAAGCGGACGTCATTTTCCAAGTGTCTCATTTAACGTCACAATGGTGTGAGATCCTAAAAGGTATCTACTGCTTGAGGAACTTAGAAGGCAATTAATGCCATCCATTTATACTTACTTAAAAGTGTATAAAATGTATTTTCTCATGGAGTATGCTTTTCCTTATTTTATTTTTAAGGGGTTTCAAATATTTACCAAGGCTTTCAAAGGTTCACTCCTATCCTCAGTTCCCATTACTGTATTTTTGCCCCCAAACTGTCGATTTCATCAGTTTTCTTGGTGTTTAGCAGGATCCTAATTCTTGAGGTGGGAGAGGAATTTCTGCATTGTTTTTGGATAAGTATTATTTCTTTAGCTAGCTAGCGAGGATGGGGGAATGGTGAAGTTCGTGAAAGGAGCCCCGCTAACTCTGACTCAAACAGTTTTCTTACCACATTCCTGATGAAGTGATAGTTGTCACTTGTAGATAAAACAGGATTGGGCATGACATTACACTGGATTTCATTTATTAACTTCTAGCTGTTAATCTGAAGCAATCTAGAAAGTTTGAAAATTATTTGTGTTTTATTTATCCATATTTTCCCTGGCCTCCATCACCAAAAATATTCAGATTATATTGAAGGCAATGTTGCTGTCAGGAAGGCATGTGTATATTAAGATACTGTAAAAAAGGGACAGCATCCAGTTTCTCAAATGCGGGACTCTAGTGACTTCCCACTGAAATTCCAGCCAGTATGGGAATACTGACACATGGTGATCCTGTTAGATGGTATCACAGGTGTTTAAAAGACATCTTGGAAGGAGCCCTGAGTCCATGTTATCTTCAGAAAATTATGGAAACACTATAAAATGAGGTTAGTATCCAGCATTCTTTTTTTTTTTTTTTTTTTTTTTCAGCGGTGGTGATGGTACGGAGACTATCTTCAAATAATAACCTAGCTGGTGAGGAATAGAACACACTGACTGCCTTCCATTAACTATCCCTTCTGAATTGCTGTACATAAAATCTTAATCAATGAGGGCTTTTTATAGATGGGTCTGTTTGTCACACTTCAATTACCTGAGAGGTTTCTGGAGATGAGTAGGTAAGAAGTCTTCATCAGGAAAAGCTCTGTCACATTTACTGGGAAAGATGACAAAACCTCTTCAGTTTTATAAGAGATTGGCCTTTTCGCTGGGAATTCTTGGGACTGGAAAGAGGCGTTCAAGCCTAGAAATGAATGTCTTGTTTTAACCTCTAGTTTGCTCACTCAGATAGTAATTTCATAAGATGCATTCTCCATAGAAGACTTTATTCTCGTAGCTGGATAGTGTGATTTCAGAACTGGAGGTGACCGAGAACTCTGGGCCACCCTGCAGGTTGTGCATTTCAAGAAATAATGTAGTTTGTTTTCTCATGAAAATAAAAAGGGAAATGTGGAGAAAAAAAGAGATGAAATAAACTTGTGTTGAAATTGTGCTTGCACTTTGAATTAAATTCCCTGCATGGCTGGTTCTTATTTATGACCAGAAATGATGAAACCTTGATCTGAAAGCTGCAGCACAAACTGAATAGGCAATGCAGGTTTTCTCCGTTTTGGGGTTGATAATTAGCTATGCACGGGTCATGGGTTGACAATTAGTTCTGTTCCTCAGAGCATGTATGCAATCTTTGATATCTACTTAAGCTATGTAAGTAATTTGCACAGTTTTTATTATGATTTTTCTGTTAATCTTTGATAGAGTGAAATTTGATATTTTCTCTATGACAAACCATGAAATTTAGTAATTAAATCCTTTTATTTATTCAAAGTCTGCACTTGGTTAAAATAAATTTCAACAAAACATTGTGTTGGGGTTTTCAAAGTATTACTTAGTGGTTCTTTTGCAACCAGTAAACATATCTCTTCATAATTATTTCTAATCTGATAGTTTCATCCTTTAATTCTCATATAAAAATGAATCAAATACATTGGGAAGCCAGAGATTTCTTTGGCCTTTCAGAGCTTAATATGACCAATCCTTTGCATATCTCAAGTTTATTATCATTTATTACTACATTTAACCATCTGTAGATTCTGTCTATATCTCTTTAGTTGGAGTAAACCAAGTACTTATATTTCTGGTAACTCCTTATGCCTATATTGTACTTATATGCCCCTCTTATGTAGTTAAATTTCTGATGAATAAAAATATTTCAGTGATGATGAGATTTTTGTATTTTGACTCCTTGAAAGTGAGATCATGAGATTTGGAATTGTATATACTTGTATTTGAGCAAAATTTCCCCAGCCAAAACTATTAATAATAGTTGTTCCTAATTCTTTTACTGATCTAGCAAGTTATTTTCAATTTTTTTGGTCCCCACTTATTTCTTTCCTGGTTGCATGTCATCGTCTCATTTCCACTTACTAATTAAATAGAATACTTTACCTTTTGTAAATTATTCTTATTCTCTGATTATTTAGGTGTTCTCATCCTAGGAGCTGTGAACAGCTTTCTGGAATCTATGAACTCCCTGGAGTTATATGTAAACGTGTGTGCGTGTGTGTGTTTTCTAATAGCTTTCATCTGATTCTCAAGAGCCTCATTAAGAAGGCTTATTTTGGGAATTCCCTGGTGATCCAGTGGTTAGGACTCTGAGCTGCCACTGCAGGGGGCACAGGTCCGATCCCTGGTCGAGGAACTAAGATCCTCGTATGCATGCTGTGCAGCATGACCAAAAAAAAGATGGCTTAGTTTGTTTTTCTCAAAGGGACCTTTTCTCTCTACCTAAAATTTGAGCTCCCTGTGGTAAGGCACTTGGCCTCACGCTTGTTCTATAAGGAGTACAGATAGCACAGTGGCAGCTTATGGAGAATGCTGACTGATTCAGTGCTTCCCAAACCAATGTAGTTTGTGACCATGCATTTAGAAGTGTTCCTCTAAATTGAATGATGTGTAAACTTCTTTTAAAAGAGAAAAATTTTCACACCCACAATGTTGACTTACATATATTTATTTTAATGATAATTATGTATGAAAGGAAAAGTCAGGTACAAACTTGCATTTAACAGTTTTATCACTACAACTAAAACAAATTAAAACAAATATTACAACACTGCAGAGTAACACTTAAAATGACAATATCAAGATTACATACTGCTCTGGTACCTGCTTCCTTCATTTGCTTGTGTTTTGAGTTAGCATGTTAAGCGTATGCAGTGTGAAGCTCAGGTCTATGACTTTTCTGATAAAAAAGCCTTTAGTGATGGTTCCATGTTGCTCCGTGATACCATTTAGCCCTCACTTTACTTGTGTACTTGGGCCTCTGATCTTTTCTCATTAGCTCAGGGCAGTTGAAATAGTACTACTTGGCCAACTTGATCATTAACACAGATGGAAATATGGCACTGAAACCATCGAGCAGTCTGAAATTAAAGGATAGTCATTACATAGCATCAATGGAATGTCAATAAAAAATGTTTAATGTATTAAATATTCATATTTCCCTAAGAATCATTTTTCGATTCCGCTTTGAGGAACACTGGCATAGAATATATGAAGGGCCAGAGTTGGTGCAAAGTACTTTTAGTGCGTTAATGGATATAACTTGATTTATAACTAGTCTAATTTAATATTTATACTTAAAATGAGTGAGCCTGGGTTTAATTAATCCTTGTCTTCATAATGACTTTACCGAAATAATTATTTTGACCTAAGCTTTGTGGGGTTTTGTTGCTCCTGCTGTTGCTGTTGTTGTTTTGTATTTGGCTTTGGTCATCTCTTATTCAAAATCCAGCCTTGCTTTGATCTGTCTCACCTACTGCAGGTAAACTAACCCGGCAGCCCAGGAGGGGTCCCAAGGGCAGGGTAGGGAAAAATGTCTGCAGACCAGGAGTTAATGAGTTAACATGTGGTGGACTTCTGTAGTGAGTGGAAACATGGCACGCTTGACTTGGTGATTCCCGGTTTTCTCTAAAGATTTTCCCCCAGACCTCTGTATTTGAAAACAGTAACTATAATATTTAGTTAAGATCAAATGCCTTTTTTCAGGAAGTAAGTGTATCTTCCAGTGTAGTTCTGCCCCCCCACAGCTATGTGACTTTGCCTCTGTTAAAATGGGAATGATGGAAATAGGACTGTTACGAGGATTTAATGAGATGGTGCATCAGAAATGCCCTGCATGGAGTGTGGCATATGCTAGGCACCAGTGAATGTTTGCTGACATCTAATAGAATACTAGTATGAGAAGAAAAGTGTTCAAACTATCTAATTTGTTATTCAATTTACATACAGAGTACACAGGTAAAGGTCTGAGAAGAGGCTTCCCCATTTTTCAACTTAGTCCTTAGATTTTGATACTCTGCAGTGTTTTTGGTGTACTCTTTTTTTTTTTTTTTAAATAAATTTATTTATTTATTTATTGTTGGCTGCGTGTGGGCTTTGTCTAGTTGTGGCAAGCGGGGGCTGCTCTTCGTTGCGGTGTGCGGGCTTCTCATTGCGGTGGCTTCTCTTGTTGCGGAGCACGGGCTCTAGACGCGCGGGCTTCAGTAGTTGTTCGCAGGCTCTAGCGCGCAGGCTCAGTAGTTGTAGCGCACGGGCTTAGCTGCTCCAAGGCATGTGGGATCTTCCCAGGCCAGGGCTCAAACCTGTGTCCCCTGCATTGGCAGGCAGATTCTTAACCACTTCGCCACCAGGGAAGTCCTGAAGTTGGTGTACTCTTATTACTATTTCTTTTACGAGGGGAAGTACCATCTTCCAAGGTGACTGTGGAGTCAATTATATTGTAACCTTGTAACCTCCTTGCTGCCCTCTGAATCTGCCCTTTTACCCTTTTCCAACCTAGTTATCCCTCAACTCCTTTAAATTCTCTGAGTCATCTTTCCAGTTCTGTCCTTTCTTTCCTCTCTGTCCTGGGGGACCCCGCAGCATGCCTTGCCCGCTCAGTACTTAGTATGATGCTCAGTACTAATGCAGCCATAGCTACATTTGCTGCCCTTGTTCCAGCTTTGTGTCCCTTAGTTCCCAGGTGCTTCTCCATAGACATTTTTTTCTCAGCCCTTAATTCTGAGGCTAAATTGTATTATCTCCATTTAACTGATGTGAAAACCAAGGCCCAGAGAGTTTATTTAACTTGCCCAGGGTCTCATAGCTGGTAATTGATAAAAAGAGGATTAAAACTCTGGTCTTCATCTCTCCTTTGACTATTCCCTTTATTTCTTGTTGTTCTGTTCTCATCTTAAAAGGAGAAAGTGTTCATTTGGGGGTCGTGCACTTGGGATAAATTTTATCACTGGGAATTTATTTATAACAGCCTGAATTCAAATCCTGTCTTTACCAATTAATAGGTCCATGGTCTTGGTCAAGTGGACGTGGTCATAATGGCATCGAAATCATGGGTTACTATAAAGATTAAATTAAATAATATTTAGTGATTTTTTTATGCTGCATAAATGAAATTTATTTTTATATCATTACATTGTCATGTCCTTTAATTAAATTCATCTTAATGAGCTTACATTTTTGTGAACCTTTTTATTATTTTGTCCCTCTAGAAGTCTTTTTTTTTCTCTATGAGAGATGTTTTATTTTTCCCTTCCAATTTCATTAAGAAATAATTCACAAACACCACTGTATAAATTTAAGGTGTACAGCATAATGATTTGCATGATATACATCAGGAAATGATTACCACGATACGTTTAGTGAACATTCATTATTTTATAACTGGAAGTTTGTACCTTTTGGCTACTTTCCTCCAATTCCCCCTCTCCCACCCCCCACCTCTGGTAACCACATATCTAATATTTTTTCTATGACTTTGTTTGCTTGTCTCTGAAGTATAATTGACCTACAACAGTACGTTAGTTCCTGGTGTTCAACATAGTGAGTCAGTATTTCTATACATTTCAATACATTTCAAAATGATCACCACAATAAGTCTAGTCAACATCTGTCACCCTATGAAGATATGATATTATTATTAACTGTATTCCCCACACTGTACATTTCATACCTGTGATTCATTTATTTTGTAACTAGAAGTTTGTACCTTTTAATCTCCCTCACCTATTTCTCCTCACCGCCACTGCAGCAACCACCTGTTTATTCTCTGTATCTATGACTCTCTTTCTGTTGTTATGTCTGTTCATCTGGTTTTTAGATTCCACATATAAGTGAACTCATAGAGTATTTCTCTTTCTCTGACTTATTTTACTTAGCATAATACTCTCTAGGTCCATCCATGTTTTCGCCAATGGCAAGATTTCATTATTTTTTATTGCTAAATATTATTCCATTGTGTATATATACCACATCTTTATCCATTCATCTACCGTTGGAAACTTAGGTTACTTTCATATCTTGGCTATTGTAAATAATGCTGCAATGAACATATGGGTGCATATATTTTTTCAAATTAGTGTTTTCATTTTCTCTGGATAAATACCCAGGAGTGGATTTGCTGGATCACGTGGTAGTTCTGTTTTTAATTTTTTCAAGGAATCGTCATACTGTTTTCCATAGCAGCTGTGCCAATTTACGTTCCCACCAACCATGCATGAGGGTTCCCTTTTCTCCACTTCCTTGCCAACACATTATTTGTTGTCATTTTTTTTTTTAAGATTTTTTTGATGTGGACCATTTTTAAAGTTTTATTGAATTTTGTTACAATGTTGCTTCTGTTTTATGTTTTGGGTTTTTTTGCTGCAAGGCATGTGGGATCTTAACTCCCTGACCAGGGATGGAACCTGCACCCCCTGCATTGGAAGGCGAAGTTGTAACCACTGGACCACCAGGGAAGTCCCATGTTGTCTTTTTGATAATAGCCATTCTGACAGGTGTGAGGTGATATCTCATTGTAGTTTGCTTTGCATTCCCCTGATGATTAGTGATAGCAAGCATATTTTTAAGTGCCTGTTAGCCATCTGTATGTCTTATTTGCAAAATGTTGATTAAAGTTTTCTGCCCAGTTTTTTTGTTTTTTATTTATTTTTTATGTATGTATGTATTTATTTATTTTATTTATGGCTGTGTTGGGTCTTCGTTTCTGTGCGAGGGCTTTCTCTAATTGCGGCAAGTGGGGGCCACTCTTCATCGCGGTGCGCGGGCCTCTCACTATCGCGGCCTCTCTTGTTGCGGAGCACAGGCTCCAGACGCGCAGGCTCAGTAATTGTGGCTCACGGGCCTAGTTGCTCTGCGGCATGTGGGATCTTCCCAGACCAGGGCTCGAACCCATGTCCCCTGCATTGGCAGGCAGATTCTCAACCACTGCGCCACCAGGGAAGCCCTTCTGCCCAGTTTTTAATCTGATTGTTTGGGACTTTTTTGATGTTGAGTTTTATGAATTCTTTATATATTTTTGGATATTAACCCCTTATTCATATATTGTTTGCAAATGTTGTCTCCCATTCAGTAGGCAGCCTTTTTGTTTTGCTGATGGTTTCCTTTGCTGTGCAAAAGCTTTTTAGTTTGAGTAGTCCCATTTGTTTATTTTTGCTTTTGTTTCCCTTGCCTGAGGAGGCATGTTCAAAAATATATTGCTAAGACCCATGTCAAAAAGCATACTGCCTATGTTTTCTTTTAGCAGTTTTATGGTTTCAGGTCTTGCACTTAATTATTTAATCCATTTTGAGTTTATTTTTGTATATGGTGTGAGAAAGTAGTCCAGTTTCATTCTTTTGCATGCAGCTGTCTGGTTTTCCCAACACTGTTTATTAAAGAGGCTGTCTTTTCTCCATTGTATATTCTTGCCTCCTTTGTTGTAGATTAATTGACCGCATAAGTAGGTTCATCCTGGGCTATCTCTTCTTTATGTTCTGTTGATCTATGTGTCTTTTTTTGGTGCCAGTACCATACTGTTTTGATTACTGTAGCTTTGTAGTATAGTTTGAAATCAGGGAGCATGATACCTCTAGCTTTGTTCTTTCTTCAGATTGTTTTTGGCTATTCAGGGTCTTTCATGTTTCCATAAAGAAAATTTAAAATTATTTTTTCTAGTTCTGTGAAAAATTCCATTGGCATTTTGATAGGGATTACAGTGAACCTATAGATTGCCTTGGGTGGAATGGTCATTTTAACAATATTAATTCTTCCAATCTGTGAGCACAGTGTATCTTTCCATTTGTTAGTGTCTTCAGTGTCTTTCATCAGTATAGAGAAATATGAAATGAAATAATATTTGTAAAAACACCTGGAAGAGTTCCTTGTGTCTATGAAACATGATGTAGGTGTGTTAAACAAATAAAATAAAATGACTTCATAATATAAGCAAATGAAAAAGTGTTTTTTCTTTTCCCAGAAATGTCTTTTTCTTAGGTAATCTTCATCTCTGAGCTCTTATGCTGCCTGTCTTTCCTTTTAAAAAGTCACAAAACTGAAGTGTTTGGGTCTTTGGTCTTATGCTCGCAATCTTTAGCAATATCTTCTTTGCTACTCAGAAATACTTTCTTCCATTTCTTACTTACTCTGTCCCTTTTGCTTGGACCTTCTCTCTCATTCTGAGTACAGTGCTTGGCATAAAGTGAAAAACATGAAAAATGTCTTTCTTTAATGAAATCTCCTCCCTTGCTTTCTTTCCCTCTAATCATTCTACCAGTGACAAATCGCAGTAGACTTTCCCTCATTGGAAGTGGAAGGATGAGAGCTCAGGCTTTTCTAAGAGAAACACA
Organism: Eschrichtius robustus; assembly: GCF_028021215.1. Taxonomy (NCBI): domain Eukaryota; kingdom Metazoa; phylum Chordata; class Mammalia; order Artiodactyla; family Eschrichtiidae; genus Eschrichtius; species Eschrichtius robustus. Next base: position 53,042,314 of record NC_090825.1, read on the forward strand.
CACAGAAGAGTACTCATATTATTTTAAAATACTTACTGTAATTTGTTATTCTGTAAACACTTAAGCATCTACTGTGTGTTAGGCACTGTGTGTTTGGGTGTGAAGGCATTGGGACATGCAGTAATAGGACACACGTAGCACCTTGTAAGTTTCACCAGTGCTTACTCAAATTAGCATAGCAAAATATTTCCCAGTAGAAGGGATCAGGGGGACCTCAGTGCACTTTCACATGTGCTACCTCATTTATTATACTACTAGACTGTCTTTTCACTTTTGAATCTCCAATACCTAAGTGTATTGCACAAACAGGCACAAAACGTTTCTTGTCTAAATGGATTTGTAATCTATTCTGTACATAGTAGGATAACATTTTCTTCCCATTTTGCTATCCAGTTACTCCCTTCTCCCATTACTAAATAATTCTCTCCCTGCTGATTCGTTATACCTCATCATATTTAATATATGTCCCGTAATATCTTGTTTCTTTCTGTGCTCTGTGTTTTCTTTAACCAGTACCACACTCTTTTTAGCAACTGTAGACATATATTTTCATGTTTATTCTTCTTCAGGTTTTTTATGTGATAGGCTTATCTCTTTTTTTTTTTTCACCTATTCATTTTGTTCTAGGTAAATGTTAGAATTGTATTTGAGGTTCACTCACCATGCCACATTTCCCTAAATGGAATATTAAAAATATACATTTCATTTAGAGGGAAGTGTCATCTTATGGTATCTTTTTTTTCATTCTAGAAATGTTTATTATACTCAGCTTAACCATACTGATAATAGCTTCTCTTTGTAAAGTGTTTTTTTTTTTCCTTTTTATTACAGATCACAGTTTTCTCATTAAGATACCTTGAAGTATTTTTAACTTTTTTTATATATAAATAGAATTTTTTAAATCACATTTTGTTTTCATTACTGGTAGCAAAAGGGTTAGATTTTATATATTTATATGGGATCTATCCAGGCTACTTAACTCTTTTATTAACTCTGATAGGTTTTCAATTGATTCTGTTTGGCTTTCTTGACATAAAATTATATCATGTACAAATAACAATTTTTATTCTTCAGTATCTTTATCTCTTTTTTAACTGTCATATCACATTGAACCCTATTCTCAAGTAAGCATTACATAACAATCATGGTAGATGGTTTGCTCCTGGAATGCTTCTAGTGCCTTGTGAAGTGAAAGACTGTTAGTGTAAAATACACTCTCTAGTGTAAGAAATACTACAGTTAAAAGGGACATAAAACTGAACGTTTTTCTTACATTACATAGTAATTTTGTCACATAGTGTTCTGTTCATATTTAATGAAGAATTGCTTGCCATCCAGAAAGAGAAATATCTTCAAGAAATGAGTATATTGCCTGAATTTAGTGGACTGATCCCTTTTAATCAGAACTCTTTCTTGATTGGTTCTACAGTGAGGATGCTAATTTCTATGCTCTAGTCATGAGTTTAGAGAGGAATTGGGTCAAAACCCACCAAACCATCAGTTGAATGCCCTAGAGGGCCTGCAGTGTAGGAACAGAGGCCAGTCAGAAGTAGGCTAAATCATTCCAAAAGTGCAATAACCTTGAATCAGCTCAGGCTATGATTAGATTAAATGTGATTCATTCTCTGTCTAGAAGAGGAAGAGTAACCCTTTTTGGTAGAAGATGACATTATTTAGAGCATGTGTTCTCAAGGTGGGTAATATCTCTCCCAAGAGGGTAAACCTTGGTTCTTAAGTGGTGAAAAAATATTGACTATTACAGTGGTTTGTGTTTTTTAAAGGTCACAACACATAAAGAGGTATACAGTATATCTGTGTTATTAAAATGCTGTGGGTGGGGTGGGGGAAACACTGACTTAGATTCTTCAATTTTTTTTTACACAACACCTGATAATCAAAAGTTGTAAGTATCCTAAGAGACAAGCCCATATGACCAAAATACACGAGAAAAGAAAGAGAACATAGTTTATAGTTGGAATTTTGCCCCAAAGATTGAATAGAATGTAGGGACTTAAAAATAACATGACAAATATGTTAAAAAAAAAAAAAAAGAAAAAATTGGAGAGTTTCACCAAGGAATTGAAATTTGTGGAAAAAAAGGCAAATAGAAAATTTTATGACTGAAAAATACAGTGTCTGAAATTAAGAACTTTTTGAATAGGTTTTACAGCAGATTAGACACAGCAGAAGACAGTATTCATAAATTAGAAGACAGGTTAATAGAAAATATCCAAACTGAACCAGAGAGAAGAAATAATATATGCATGTATTTCCACTAGCTAATGATTTGAAAAGAACCATATTTTTCCATATCCCTACAAGGAATAGGTATTTTAATACTGTTTATATTTTGCCACTTTATGTGTAAAGTGATATTTCATTGTTACTTTAATTTGTATTTCACTAACAAAACATTTTATGTTTTACTTTCCTGTTTAGATGTTCTTTTCTGAGAAATATTTATTCATATATTTGCCATTATGTCTCTGGGAGTGTATACTTATCAATTTGTACATTTTCTTGTATATGAGATATAACCTTTTGTTGTCTCCATTACAAACATGTTTTCTAGATCTATATGTAAAATAGTTGATTAATATGCTATTTTAATTTGCAGCAAAAAAATCTGGATTTGTATACTGACAATTATACTGGAAGTGTATATAAAATGATACAAATTAGCTTTCAGTGAAGTAAGTCAGACAGAGAAAGACAAATATCATATGATATCACATATATGTGGAATCTAAAAATATACAAATGAACTTATTTACAAAACAGAAATAGACTCACAGACATAGGAAACACTCTTATGGTTACCAAAGGGGACAGTGGAGGGTGGGGGAGGGATAAATTAGGAGTTTGGGATTAATTTATACACACTACTATATATAAAATAGGTAAACAACAAGGACCTACTGTATAGCGCAGCATACTCAATATCTTTTATTTTTTTTAGGCAAGAAGTAGATTTATTAATATAGGACACTTGCGAGGGATACGAGCAGCAGGCGAGGGGCCCTACCCGCAGAACTAAGTGGGAAAGCAGGTTTTTTTAGGGAGACACACACTCCACAGACAGAGGGCAGGCTGTCTCGGAAGGCGAGAGGCCCTGAAATATAGAGTGGTTAGTTTGTATGGGCTGGGTAATTCCATAGGCTAACAAGTGGCAGGATTATTCCAACTATTTTGGAGAAGGGGTGGGGATTTCCAGGAGTATCTTATAATAACCTATAATGGAAAAGAATCTGAAAAAGAATATATATATATGTATATGTATATTTCTGAATCACTTTGCTATACACTGGAAACTAACACAACATTGTAAATCAACTGTACTTTAATAAAAAAAAAAAATTAGCTTTCACAATTGATTCTAAATTACATTGGTAAGAATAGAGTAATTGTTTTCTATATTCCAGGCTGTCACGTATACAAGTTTGTGTGTGCACGTATTTCATAATTACCCTTGTAATTTAGCTTGTATGACAAAAGCTGTTGGAGATAACTTTATGTTCTCAGTTAACTTTCTTAATGATTTTCTTTTGGGTCTTGGATTAATTATGTCATTTTACTTTATGTTTAGAAATTAATATAACTATTGTCTAATTTGCACATTACACATTTATTTAGGTATAATTAAATAGCTAGTAGCTTACATGCAGTTCAAGGTAACACTCTGTTATTGATACCAGCATGAAAGTGTGTCTCTGTGTGTAAGTGGGAGGGCGCACGTATGCTGTTCCCTTGTAGATCCAGAATTGTTGGATTATTGGCTTACATACATACAAAAATTTTCCATTGATTTCTCCCTGTCATGGTGAAGTAGCCATGATAGATGTCATACCTCAAATGTTTCATTAAGGGTAATTCTGTCATGAAAGATAGTTGACCTGAGGATTGCTTGCTTATTTTGGCTTTGAAGACTGGCCATCCCAGTTCTACCACTTACCACCCCACTTAACCTTAGACAAGTTAAATAACCTTTCTAGGTCTTAATTTCATTACCAGTGAAATGAGGTTGATGAGTAGTATCACCTCATAGAATTAAATGTGATAACGCATGTCAAGTGCTCACCCAGAGCAAGCACTTATGAATGGAAACTGTAGTTAGCATTTCTGGTAAAACCTGCCTGTTCACATTTTGGTTGAAATACAGAGGTCAGACTCTGAGATTAAAGAGTATGTAAAGATTCTTCCCTGTGTTCTAAAGTTGTTACTGCTTTTAAAAAGTGAGCAGTGACTTCAGGGAAGTTTCACGTGCCCAAGTAGATCTTGATGTCATTATCTCATGGAAGCTGTAGCACAGCAGCTGAAATATATTTACATAAAATTAAGACAGTAACAAATTCCAAGAGGCAGATTTGTTTAATAGCGTTGCATGGTGGAATCACTTGGTCAAATTCTGTCTTTAAGCCAAAATGACTGCTGATAGTACTTAAGACTTTTTAGTATTTATTTGAATATTTCCATTCTTTCTCCTGGAATGCCAGGCTATCAGTGACAATAAGGAGAGTTGTGTGCTTACAGAAGAACAGTGCTGTCTTTTCCCTATAGTAGCATTCTGAAATATTTGGAGGCTATGCTGAACGCATATGATTTTCTTCTTTTTTTAAAGAATCAAAGTTAGAGCATGAAGAATGGTAGAAATTTCAAAATGATTCTGAAGTAGCAAAGATATGCTTTGCATTCACTGGTCTTCTCTGATAAGTCAGTTTCAGTTTTCAAGGAACCTCAAGGGTTCTGGTGACATTAACATTACATATCTTACATGAATGTTGAGTTTTTTTTAAGGTACAGGTAACCCTCTTCTCACTTTCTCCTCTGTAAATGAGTATGATTCCTATTTTTAAAGCATTATGAGGTATTTTCTGATTTCGCTATTTAAAAAAACAAGTTTGCAATTTATATTTTATTCTGAATGGTTTTGGTGCAGTTAATTGCTTTTTGCATTGCCATGTATGTTATGTTGCATCTATTTCTAAAATAATGGGTTAGTTTTCCCATTAATAGAGAATATTGGTTCTGAATGACCTATATGATAAGCAGTAACCTTATTTTGTATAGTTGTTTTAAAGGTTACAATCACCTACCCATTGGTTGCTCTGAGAGATTTTAAAATAAAAATCTTCAAAGCCATCTTTGGATTATATCCTTTTACTAGTTAAAAGATTTCTGTCATGATAAACTTTTAAGTTGGTGGTAATTTGGCTTTAATTTGAAACTTTATTTTAGAGTAATAGAAGACACTGGAACTTCTTTCTAAATAAAACTGTTTCTTTACAAGAGACAACATTTGTAAAGCACCTATGAGAGTGTCTGGCCCAATACATCTCAAATCTCTCCCCTCCCTATACCTTTTTCTTTGTAGTATGTATATACTATGTTTCTTCTGATGCCTCTTTTCCCAGTAGTTATAGACACATGAATTTATAGCTGTGTTCTGTACCAGTTTTCTATTGCTGTGTAACTAATTACCATAAGCTTAATGGCTTAAAACAACACCCATTTATCATCTCCTAGTTCTGGACATCTGAAGTCTGGGCAGGGCTCAGCTCTGTTCTCTTCCCAGCTCACATGGTCAGCAGAATTCAGCTCCTTACAATTGCTGAGTTCACAGTATCTTCCACCTTCTTTGATCCAGTGAAGCCATTCTCTGATGCTTCACCTTCTTGAAGTGTTTGCCTGATTAGGTCAGGCCCACACAGGATAATTTCCTTTTGATTAACTCAGCGCCAGCTGATGAGTAATCAAGTCACTGGTGTGGTATTCCATCATCTTGACAGGTCTGGCCACAGTGGACGGAGTTGGGGGGAGTATACATGAGTGTAAGTTATTGGGGTCTTCTTAGAATTCTGCCTGTCATATCCTGGGCTTTTAAAACTTTTCTCTGAGGAAAGAGATACGTGAACATGACTACTTCCTGGTGGTGAGGTAGTGTTATGACCTCCATTTTACAAACGAGTGAAACTTAGACTCACAGAAACAAAATCACTAGCTCAAGGTCTCACTGACTTAAAGGGGCAAACAAAAATCCTTAGAGGCAGAATCTCCAATTGAGGGAGAGCCTCATTTTTAGCTGCTTTTTCTTAAACAGGCACAGGTTTTCAAATGAGCTCTTTTTGAACAGTTCATGTTCAGATGCTTGTTTGAGACCTCTGAACTCATTTCCCCAGGGAAGCTATGCCAGAAATGATGGGTGAGTTCCCAGGCTGCCCCACAGAGTCCGACTGAACACGTACTCTCAGGCAAATTGTCTGAGTAGTCCAGAACCCCTCGGGTCCTAATCCCTGAGACCCATGGAGACGATCAAAGGTCCTGGCACTGTGCAGCTGGTGTGGCTGCCTTGTGTGATGGAAGTCCCCGAGGCCCAGGCCACCCAGGGAGGGCAGGAGGAGATGCTGCCCGCAGCTGTCTTTGTGCCTGCTGGCAGGTAGATGGGGACAACAGTAATATCTGCTTCTGTTGTCATGGGAGTAGCTTCCAGCGTTGAGTATTGGGATCATATTTAGTTTATCAATTGGGTAATTATGTTAGACTCTACATACAGAATCTTGTTAGTTGAATTATCTTGTGTACAGAATCATTTGGCAAGTGATGTCAGGTTTTTAAATGGGGCCGTTAAACTTGTGCCATATCTTATGTGTGAAACTATTCCACAATCATTTCTACTCTTCACATTTCTGTAACCATATTCTTTTGGATATATATTAAAAAAATGGCTTAGAAAGCTTGTATCAAACTAATATCTACATGTTAGCTAGAATCGTTTCAAAACAGCACAGCCTCTCTTTCTCTCTCCTTCCCATCTTGAGTTCTATCACGTTCTTCCTGTCTTTAAAACGTGCTTGAGGAAAGAGAGAGAAACGTGAATGATTCCCAGGGAATCCCCACAGACAGAAGGAACCACTCTCAGGCTGAAATTATTGAAGAGAACCGAGGTGGTGCCCATGACCGGAATACAGGGGGAACTGTGTCGGTGAAGGTCAGATGGAAGGTGACTGAGAAGAGAAGAGAGAGGAAGGAATATCTGGTTTTATTTTTTCTTTAACTCTTTTTGTTGCTTTGCCTTCAGTTATACAGCTCAGTGTCATGCTTTGTGACTTTGAGGAAATTATTGAACTTTATGGATCTTAGTAACAAAGTACTGATGTTTGCCTACATTTAAACTTTTTTTTTAAAATCCTAAATTTTACTTTCTTTTCATTCACTGCCTCAGGTAAAATAAATAAATAAATGAATTCTGTTCCCTTTTGATCTTCATTTCAGGTTATTCAAAATGTATGGCTGACAGCCTTCAAAGGAATAATGCAGGCCTTGGATGTTTTATTCAGTGTATTGCTGCTCTGGCCTTTGCTGCAGCTATTCAGATTGCTACAGAAGTGCCTGAAAGGTTGTCATGGATTTTGCCAGCGGTAAATGACAAGTCGTAATATATACGGCGAATGTTCTAGGTGTATTGGAAATTACCGTCGCAGCCCCTAATTCATGGAAATTTGTTTGTTTCCCATGTAATACTCAAAGTTCAGTCTAAATTCTTTAGTCAGATAGATTTGGGTCTTATCTCACATGCAATGCGTGGAGTAAAAATAATTTAGAATGCGATCATAAGTGGGGAAGCAGTAACTTTTTAAAAGCGCACAGTAACTTTTTAAACAGGTTGTTTTTAACAGTTCTGTGCCATTGGGACAAATGCCATTCCCTTTTTATACCCTCTCCCTTTAAGATGTCTACTTCCTTTTGCATTGGCTGCAGTGAAATCTTTCGAAAATCATTACCTTAGTGCCCCCTAATGAAATGTAAATAAAATGAATGATTACAGCTTGATTATGGGTCCAGTATTTATGAGGCTCCTGGTAACTTGCTGCATAAATTTAAGTATGTGAGTAAATTCTCTTAGGGACAGTCAATGTGAGAGTATTTTATTTTTCTTTCCTATTTTTTATGATGTACTAATTCTTTTCACCTCTGAATTCTTTATTGTTGTTTCTGCCTTAGAAGAAGTAGGACCCTGGAAAACGGATATATTTTTTTTTCTGGATGACTTTTATGGTCCCTGTAGGGTTTGGACCAGATGTGAGTTTCAGCCTGATCCTGACCTGTCAAAGGAACATTAAAATAAAGGAACACAGCTTTTTTTTAAAATTCCTATACCATATCCATCTCCACACGAGGAAAAAAATGTATGAACATTTCTGTCTTCTGCATTTTCTCATAAAGCACATCAAATTTCAGTCTATACTTTTATGGAAATCATGAGGGAATGGGTTAACATTGTTCTCTGATTACTTAGGGATTTCAAGTATTTTAAGTTTTCCACTTTGCCATCTAGATATTGGAAGCTAACCTCCCGCTCACTTTATTCTCAATACCATTTTCACTGCAGTCTTTTCTTTCTAGAAGAATTATTATAGTGAAATTTCCATAGGACAGTCTCTTCCCTGCTGTAATGCTTCTCCATCCTTCAAAGCATTTTCTCTGGCAGGAGACAGAATAACCCTTAAAGCTTGTACCAACCAGGCTCAGGCCCCACAGGAAAGGAAAGTTGAATTTTAATTTGGATTTGAGATCATAAGACATTTTGTGTCTTAATGTTGGTTCTCAAGAATTTGATTCTTTTAGAGGCAGCAGCCTACGATGTGAGGAAGCTTGGGACTGAACTTGGTAAAGATACGTTAACATTTATTTAATTATCTTGTGCTATCTGGGGACTTTTTAAAAAAAAATTCTTCTCCCATGCAAAATATGAAGGAAAATAAGAGTATCTAGATGACAGGCTTCACATATGAAGTGACTGTCCCTCTCATCCACAAGGCAGGTGTCACAGGTCCCATCCATTCTGAATCCCACATTTGTAAAGAAGGGGGTGGGGTGATGAAGAGGACTGGTGGCTTATAGGGCTTAAACCTGCTCAAAGACTGAGCTCCCAAGTTGGCTGAGCAGGTAGAAACGGAAAGGTGAAGCTGAAAACCCATGTCATTTTCTGATTTGGATTATTTGTCTTGGAACCAAAGACTGAGTTCTGTTAGAATGTGGGCATGATAAGAGAGATGTATAATCTGATTCCAAGTTTTAGGTTATCTGGGAGGGGGTAAGGCATTGCTGATATTCACATGGAAACTGTGTCATGTCATCGGAGATTCCTCTTGAGTGGTTCTCTGCTGTTTGGCATGACAGAATTATCAAAATTTGTGGCTTTACACTTCTCCTTTCTTACCCTCTGATACTCAAAGCCTTTTTGTTGGCTCTCCCCATCTCCGCGGCTGGTCCAGGGCCAGCCACCTCAGCCTCTCTCTCTCCAGGTAGCTCTCTAGTGCCCTTTGCAAGCTACATGGCTATTATTGCTGTTCACAGATGATGCCATCTGTATCACTGGCTTGCATGGACTTGAATAAAACATGGCATGCTGGACTTCTCAAGATAGCCCAGAGTGATTCTGATTTCTCTAGTCAAGAATGGTGACTAAGCCTTCTAGAAATAATCTCTAGAAGTTGAATTTGATGCCTTCACCCCTGTGACTATACTTTTAGTTGTCTTTGTTAACTGTTCTTTGTCAAGTACTTATTGAGTGCCTTCTCTGTGTGAGCACTGTGCTCAGTAAACATTTAGTATAAAACGGTGAACAGAAAAGGCATGACCCCTGCCCTTAGGGGGTTTATATTAATATATATTAATTAAAATTTACCCTGTTTGTGATAAGTGCTCCGAAGGAAAAGAGCAGAATATTCTAGGTGAAGATAATTATAGGTCTAATTTAGGTCAGGAGGTCAGGGGAGACCCCTTTGAGCAAGTGACGTTTAAGTTGAGGTAAATATTTTAATTTAGTAAAGTAGAAGAAAGGCATTTTTTTGTAAGATAAATTTGAGTTGTTTTATCATAGGGTTCTTAAAGCAGTTGAAGTCATAGATCCTTCATATATATTTAATCTTACAGTGCTAACTAAGTGTTAAACTTTAGGTGTTACAAAAAAACCCCAAAAAAGTAAAAAAATTCAAAATGTATAAAATGTTTATAAATAATAATCTCTATTAAGGGGAAGAATATTGGGGACAGAGAATAAATATTGTGGTAAAATGGTTGAATATGGAAATAATGAGGGTTGGGAATGAAGATAATTACTTATTTTGGCAACAGGAAAGGTCTGAGTTCAGACAACAAATCTGAGTAACTATGATGTGTCAGAGTGTGTACTAGGAGATAAGATGCCGTGTCAACCACCACAAGTGTGCCATTTAGTTCAGAAACAGATGATGTCCTTCAGTAATCCTAAAAGCCAAAAATGTTCAGTACACTGGTCTAAGAGGCACTTGCTTTTGGGGAGGTAGCAGATGTTTTAACATAATGTTGTCAATATTAGGTCAAGAAGATAAAAGTAAAGTTAATTAGGATTTAAATGGATCCCTGTTGAATGTTATATGCTATAAATGTACACTATACTTTCCCAATGCACTTTGCAATACTTAAGGAACATTCATCAAATTGATCCTTCATTAGGCTACAGAAAGCAATCTCAATAAATTATCCAAAGCGGACTATTACAGGTTCTCTTCTCTTCCTAGCTGGGTGACCTTGGACAGGTTAATTACTACTTCTCTGCCTCCTTTCCTCATTTGTAAAATGGGGTAAGAATGCCTATAGGTTCAAGTATATGAAATTGACACAAATGCTACAAGTTAGATATCTTTATAGTATAATACTAGAAATTAACAAGATTTTTCAAAAATTTTGGGAATGTTCTCCTAAATGAAATTTGACTAAAAGAAAAACATAAAAATTATAATTAGAAATTCTTGAAAGGGTAATAGTGATCAACCAAAATATTACAAATTTAAAAATTCAAGTTCTGCTCAGGAGAAAATAGTTTAAAATGTGTTTTTCAGCATATAGAAAGCATTTTGTGTTTTCAGGTGACCCATCTCCATGTATATACCTCAGCAATCACTTGATATTGTTGCAAAATTCATTGATCTTTGATTTTATAAGATGCCTATTTCAGCAATTCCTGGTGTCCTGAAAAGGTCCTATATTTGCATCGAAAGACTGTAATTTTCAACGGAAGAAATGGGAATTGGAGAAGGATTTTCAGATTACAAAAAAGTGATATTTGTATTTCAGACTGCATTCTCTTTTTGGTTTTCTTCTATGGATTCATGATGCCACCTAGGCCCAGCTTATTTGTACTTGAGGGACAGCTCTTACAAGCTAAAAAAAAAGTTGACTGTGAGGGAGATGAGATAGGATACACTCTTTTTAAAAAACTTTTAAAAATACACATTGATGAAGATGGAAAATACAACACTAACAACATGTAATTCTCTTTGTGTTGCTTGGCTAATTGAAATAGACAGGCGTGAGCCCTCATTTTCTCTTTTGCTCAAACAAGATGCTTGAAGTCCGAGCAGATATTATGACCACAAAGGCAACATTAGTCTTTCCAGACTTTAATTTCACCTCTTGTATTGTTTAGTAGAACTTGGAATATCAGGGTTAAAATCAATATAAAGTCTGTTGTTAAGGCAAACCAGTTTAGGCCAACTTGTCCTTCCTTCCCCCGCTTCCTCCCCCAGAATATAGCCAATAAAACCTTTTCCATAAAATCCTATTTTTAAGCCAAGGAAACATTTTATATTAAAACTAGGAAATACTGGTTTTCGTTATTATTTCCAGGAAGGTGCACATAATAGTTATTCAGTAAATGTTCGCTGAAGGATTGGCAGCTATCAAACATGGAATATAAAGAAATGGCATTTGTTTTTTCATTGCTCTGCTGGTCTCCGTCGAGTGCATTGCACCTAGTCATGTAATTTTGGTGTTTTTGTTACTATGACTTCAAACAGCAGGGCGACACACACATCTGGGTCATCTGTTACGGGTTGTCAGATCGTCATAGCATTTCATAATAACTAAATGATATGCTTGACTTGGAATTATGCAAGATATGTTGGGGCCAGAAATTTCAGAAAGATTAGCATTTTTAAAAGAAGGCTAAAGATCTTCAAAGATGATGCAAACATTTGTGCCTCTTCGTTACACATTGTCTTCCCCAGGTTTCAAAACCTGGGGTGTCCATACATGTTGATGATGACATTTCCCTAAAAGAGCTTAACTATTGCATATGGCCCTTTATGTTTAAAATTCACTGATGATCTTCTGAATTTTTCCTTCTTTCTTTTAACTGGTTTGAATTTACCATTCTCCCCCTCTTATTTAAAAGATAAGGTTTTTCTTTCATTTGTCAATCTTCACGTTACCGTTTTAGGTCTCTATAGATGTTGCATCTATTATTTATAAAAATTTTCACATAGCTTCAACTGTGGAAAATGCCTTAATTGTGTAATTCACAGTGTGAAAAAAATTTTTAATATATTAAAAAATTAGACATCATTAGGATAACCTAATTGAATTGAAGAGGGCCTTTCTCTAATGAGGAACTCTGCTAATGTGGGTTGAGCTCTTGAAAGATGATGGTGTAGCTGTTAATGGGTCAGCAGTTAACAAAAATAGAAAATAGTAAGGATGGTGCTATATAGTCTTTGCCCCTGATAATCTATCCAAACAGGAGATAACTATGGTGTTGCTGAGTGTGGAGACAGAAGAGGTCTTTTATCAGTTATCACCTCTAGAAAGTGCTTTGTAGTTTGTGAAGCTTTTTCCCAGGTCCTGTGTCATTTAATTTAATTTTTGTTTGTTGGCCATTTTTGACAGTTTACCTGTCCAAAAATAGAGTTTACTAGCTTACCTTTTGGGTTACGTATCCAGAATATATCTGATTTTATGCAATATGTTGTCCAAAATGCTACTGAAAATCAATTTTTGGTGAATCAAGTATGTTGAATATCTTACCTAGAAAAATGCTCCTGGAATCATTTTGTCAAGTAAATGTCAATGCTTATACTTTATGCTCTGGAAAAGTGTAGCGTACTTTAATAAAAAGAACAAAGTAGTTGAGGTCAGAAAAATCCAACTTACTAACTGTATAATGTTGAGTGAATAATTAGTTATTTTGGTCCCAGATACCCGCATAAAATTTGCCCCTTTACTTTAGCATTCTGTATTTTCTGAATATTTGGGTTTGTATTTTCCTGTGGATTTGTCCCTTTATTCCATTTTCTAGTTTTCTATTTTCTTTGGTTCTGACCTAATGTACTTGTACCTTTGTGTATGTGTGTGTACTTTTGCTTTTTTACTTTGCTTCATTTATTAATTTAACAAATAGTGAGTAGTGTATGTATGTATTCTTATATGTTGCCCCAAATCCTGCATGGAATGATGTAGAGTATAAATAAGTTTTTAAAAAGAGGGAGTATATTTGAGAAGTGTGTGAGAAAGCTGTAAAACCTCTAAAATAGATTCTTTGCTTTTATGAGAGATGCAGCTTGAGACTTAGAGGAATCCCCAGATTCACAAGTTTGAGGAATTTTTATAAACTGTGTATATCGATATAACCAGCACTTAGGTCAAGAAACAGAACATTATTTGTCCCTCAGGAGCCCCCTTCATACTTCCTGTCTCTACCTCCATAACCGCTATCTTGACTTCTAAAAGTATAGATTGGTTTGGCCTGATTTTGAACTTCCTATAAGTAGAGTCACAGGATAGGTATACATTTTTTTTCTTTTCTTTTTTTTTTTAATTGTAAAATACACATAACAAAATTTACCATGTTTTTAAGTGTACTGTTCTGTGGCATTAAGTGCCTTCACATTGCTGCGTAACTATCACCACCTTACCTCCACAGAACCTTTTCATCTTTCCAGACTGAAATTCCATACCCATTAAACACTAACTCCCCATTCTCCCCTCCCCCAAGCCCTGGCAACCACCATTCTACTTTCTGTCTCTAGGAATCTGACTATTCTAGGTACCTCATATAAGTGGAATTATATAATATTTATCCTTTTGAGGCTGGCTTATGTCACTTAACATATCTTCAAGGTTCACCCACGTTACAGCATATGTCAAAATGTCCTTCCCTTTTCAGGCTGAATAACGTTCCATTTCATGTGTATATCATATTTGGTTTATCCATCGATGGACACCTCCATCTTTCTGTTGCAGACCGGTCTGTGTGCTCTGTAGGTCTGCTGCAAGGCTATTTTCTTGGGATTTCCTTTTACCATCACTACGCTCATCCTGGTAATTCCCTTCACTTCTCTCCATGCACTGTCCTTTCCTTGATCTTATGCATTTCTCTTAAATGGTTTACTTCATTGTTTAGTGTATCCCCCAGTACTTTCTTGAGAAAAAGTGTACCGGTGGTTAATTTGGTACCTTATATGTCTTAAGCTATCTTTAGCAAACTATGTAGATGATGGTGATAAGCCTTCTCTGTCGAGAAAGGATCTCATTTTGTTTGGGGAAGGAAGAGGAACAGGAGAGAGCAGGAGACAGGGAGGGGAGAAAGAGTAGAAGATGCTTCTGCCCTGATCTTTCCTCATCATGCCCCACTAGGAGGGGTCCTATCTTAGTCATCGTGCTTCTCTAATGTCTTGCCCATAGGAAGCAGTTGAGATATGTCCTTCAATGAATGAACACACATGGACAGCCTTATGTTACCTGCTTTATGAAGTGATGGACAATCCTTAGAGGTCATTAACTGGCTTCTCAAAAAGGCCTGCTTGAACAACCAATACCCGTTATTAAAGATATCACTAAAATCAAAACCTGGTTCTTTATCTCCATGGCATATAGAACATAAAACTGATTCCTCCTTTAACTTTTATTCTATCCTTCTTCCTGTTTTGCTAAATGATAAAATCCTTAAGGATCAAACTTTTATATGATTCATCCTTACATCCCACACAATGCCGTGCCTTATATAAATGCTTAACAAGTGTTTGTTGCATTACTACAATCAGACACATGACTTTCTTTAAGGCCATTAAATGAGCCAGCCTGTCCCAGCTTCAGAGACTTTGCAGTTGCTGTTCCCTCTGTCTGTGGTACTTTCTTCCCGACTCTTCATGAGCTGGTTCCTTTTCATTCTGCAAATGAAGCTTGCACATCACTGAGTCCTCCTGGTCCCGATCTAAAAGCACTGTCTACTCCCTGAGTCACTGATGGTCATATCACCTGTGGTGGCCCCTACACAATACCCGTCCTTATCAGAAATGATCTTAGTTATGTCTTTATTTAGTTTCCCCAACTCAAATGGACTCCACAGATGGATCTTTCCATCTCATTCACTGCTGTATCTCTCATACCTAGAACAGGGACTGCTAAATAAAATTTTGTTTTTATTAAAAAAAAGGTTTTTTTTGCAGTATAGTTGATTTGCAATGTTTCAGGTATACAATAACGTGATTATGAATTATATCAGCTATTGAGAGAGTGAAAATGTTAATAATATGGTCTAACTATTATTGGGTTATGTGAGTTGTAAAAGAAGAGAGCAGACACACACACACACACATACACACCTTTTTTGAACGTTTTCCTCAACCATGCTCACCTTTTAAGAATATATAAATAATTGAACATTCAGGCAGGGTGATACTCATTTTCACTCTTGCCTTAAGGTTTTGTATCTTTCTTGAACCTAGAGAGACAAAATATCAGAAAATATTGGATTGGGGAGATCTGCCGCTTGAATTTCGTCTAAGAAGTCAAACCCTATGTGTAAATCCTGTCTGCCTATGTACCTCAGGTCAATGTACCCGGCCAGACGTGTGAGACACCCCTTCATCCATGGCCTCGGAATCACGGTGGAGCTCATTTGGCTGTAGTTTGGGATGTCTTGCTTTGCAGATTTCCGTATCTAGGTTACTGCTTGGGTGTGGCATAGAGACCCTGGTAATTAGGTTTCTGTGATTACAGATACTTCTGGGGCTCTGGTTGTAAAAAGCCCTTCCCCCTGAAAACAGGACAGAGCATTGCCTACGCTTAGGTTAGTAATATTGCTGAGAGACGAAATATCCACTGAGAAGTGAAACAATAAGACTGCTCTTTTTTTTTCCCCCTAAGCTGAATGCAGGGAAATGAGAACCAAAATGTTTGAAACTGGTTAATGATGCCGAGGGTCCTGCAGAAATTGACGCTTGCCTTTACAGCAGGATTCCTAGAGCAGCACTGTTTGTTTGTTTTTTTTTAAATAGAGGTTTTGCAATTTTTCATTAGTTTTTTTTAAAGTTTATTTTATTTATTTATTTTTGGCTGCGTTGGGTCTTCATTGCTGCACGTGGGCTTTCTCTAGTTGTGGCGAACAGGGGCTACTCTTCATTGCTGTGGCTTCTCATTGAGGTGGCTTCTCTTGTTGCGGAGCATGGGCTCTAGGCGCACGGGCTCAGTAGATGTGGCTCGCGGGCTCTAGAGCACAGGCTCAGTAGCTGTGGCACACGGGCTTAGTTGCTCCGTGGCATGTGGGATCTTCCCAGACCAGGGCTCGAACCCGTGTCCCCTGCATTGGCAGGCAGATTCTTAACCACTGCGCCACCAGGGAAGTCCATAGAGCAGCACTGTTGATTTGGGTTTGGGTAATTCTTTGTTGTGGGGCTGTCTTGTGCATTGCAGGGTGCTCAGCAACGTCCCTGGCCTCTGCCCAGGTGTGACAACCAAAAATGTCTCCAAACACTGCCAGCCCTAGGTGAGAACTACTACTCTAGGTAATACATAGAAGAACCCTGCCTTAAGCCATGCCACTGGATTTGTTCAAAACCCATATGTATTGCCACCATTAATGTGGCTGCGTGGTTTCCTTTCCCGTACGTAAGAAGAGAAGGCGGCTGAGCTGCAGCCAGTGTGCATGTCTTCTTAGTGATGCCAAAGTAGTTTAAACCAGTCTCTTCCCCAAATACTCATCTCCCGTCAAAACGCAGCCCCCTAGTCTAGTGTGACCTTGGTTTTCTCTGCACGCACATGTGAGCAGCTGCTCCTTGGTGTGTGCCTTCCAGCCAGTGGGGGCCCTTCTGGGTCTCCATGTGGTATCTGAACATGTCCTGATCTTCCAGTTTCTTGGAGGCTACTCTCTGAGGTCATGGCTCTGGCACTTAAGTTATCTAACGCTGTGGAGATCTATAATTATAAGAAAAAGGAGGGTAAGTCTCTTTGGTTGGTGGTTGCAGCAGTATAGGGAGGGACATTTATTCATGTTTCAGCAGATAGGTATTGGATACCTGTGTAAGCTATTCTTGGCACTGGAGATACAAACGACCCAGTTACCTTCTAGGAGCCTCCTCTCATAGGGAAAGACAGATAATCAAAAAATGAATATAAAATATGTCCAGTGATGATAAGTGCTGAGGAGAGAAAGACATTAGGATGATAAGGAAACACTAGGTGTGGGGAAGGCTTGCAATTTCACATAGGGAGGACGTTTGGATGCCTCAGGGGAAAAGAGTTTCAGGCAGAGGAAGCAGTAAATGCAAAAGCCCTGGGGTAGGAGTGTGCTTGGTGTATGTGAAGAACAGCCAGGAGTGAGAGCGGGAGTTGTAGGGGAAGAGGCCAGGGAGGTGGGCCTGTACATGTCACATGGAGCTTTTCAGGCCTGGTAAGAACTCTTCTTCAATTTTTTATTACAGAAAATTTCAAACATGTACTAGACAGAAGAGTATAATGAACCCTCTATCTACCTGTCACCCAGGCTTACTAAATAGTAACTCAGGGATAGTTTTCTTTTATATATATTATTGGGTTGGCCAAAGAGTTCGGGAAAAAAACCTGTGGAAAAACCCGAACTTTTTGACCAACCCAATATATCTTATAATCCCTCTCCAGATTGATTTGAAGCAAAGCCTAGACATATTATTTTATCTGTGAATATTTTGGGGTGCATCTCTGGAAGGTGAGGAATTAAAAATGATCCTGATCCCAATGTTATTCTTAAAAATAATTGATTACTATTAACAAATACCCAGTGTGTGTGTATGTATTTGTGTGTTTGTGTGTATATGTCTATTATACTGATTATTTTCTAAATGTTTGATTATGTGTTTGATATCAGGACTCCAAAAATAGTTTTTATGTTGTAATTAGTCAATATATCTCTTAAGTCTTTTTTAATGTTGAGGTTCTCTTTCCATCTTTTTTTTTTTTTTCCCTCCTGCTTTGAAAATGTTTAAGAAATCAGATCATTTGTTCTGGCTTTCACAGTCTAGCTTTTGCTGATCGTGTTTCTGTGGTATTAACATGTTCCTTTGTCACTATATTTCCTATAAAATGATATTTTGAAGTAGAGGCTTGGTTGTGTCCGGGGTGATGTGGCTTTTTTTTGGTGAAACTACTTCATAGGTGTTGCATCAAGCAGCACGTAATACCCAGCTGTCTCTTTGTGATGTCAGCAGTCATTGTTGGTTATGACCGAGATCTGTTGATTGCTTAGGGTTTGAAAGATGGTGATAATCTCATTTTGTCACCCCTTCTTTATTTACCACTTGGAATATGTCTATGAAGAGAATCATTTCCCATCTATGAGGTGGAATTTATAGGGAAAGCAGGATAAGTGCTTGCTTTTTTTCCTTTACCAGTTTTCAAAATTAATTGGGTAGTTTTCCAGCATCCTCCGAAGGTGACCCTGGCTGGCTGGCTGGCTTCCTTCCTTCCTTTTTTCCTCCCTATCTCATCTTCTTGAACTCATGATTTCAAACTTTGGATACACTTTAATATATTGCTATTGTCAATCCTATTGATGCTCAGTTGTCCCATTTTTTTGGCCAAGTTTGCTAGATTTTTGGCTTTTATTTGGAATAAGAGGGAAGCTAGTGGAAGATTTTGAGCGGAGGAGTGATATATTGTGGAAATGATCATTTTGGAGTTTGTGTGGCCAACAAAGGGTAGGAGGGTAGCAGGGAAGAAGTAGAGAGTCCAGTTAGAAGGAAATTACAGTAATCTAGTCAGGACGTGGTATATCTTGGATCATCTGTGATTTGGGTGAAAGAATGGTGAGATTCTGGGTATTTTAGCAAAGAAGCTTATTTGGGGGGGGGAAGGGTAGAATGGGGAGCAAAGATGATCCCTCCTCTTTTGTATGCCATTGTGTCTTTATTATTTCTTGTTGTTATGCTTTTATGCTAATTACAGATATTTGTTTACATTCTGTCTGCCTCCCTACGGTCACTAACCAATGACTGTGTTCCCGGTGTGGATTTGTTGCCTCTAACAGGGAGGAGGGTTGGTTAGTTTTGTGAGCTCACACAGAAGGAGAAGTAACATTAACAGATGCCCCAGAGCAAATTGGCAGGTTAGGATATAGAGAAAGGGTATGGGAAGATCACGTGAACCTCCTCTGGCCCACAGGCACCTTTGTAGGTTTAGAAACAGGTGACCCTCTAGATGGTGCAGAGCTGAGGGTGACTTTGTGAAAATGAGAAATAATAGGGTGGAAGCAGCACAGAGCATTGGTGCAGGCTTGGCAAAGTGGGAAGCAGGCTGGATTTCAGCCCTGACTTCCCTCCCTGCCCAGCACCCTTGTGCAGGGCACAACCTGAACAACTGCACACGGCATCCCTGCATATGACAGCCCCTGGGACAGGAGTAAACACACCCGAATCTAATTCCGGCACTGCCGCCAACTGTGCGCCCTCAGCTTCGTCATCTGTGAAAAGATGGAGTTTGACTTCATGGCCTTTAAAATGTAACCACTTGAACACAGTTGTTTCACCACAGCTTGGCTATGTGTGGGTAGGCTTGCAGTGCTTGAAAATGAGAAATCTTGCTAAAATAAAATCCTAATTTGTTCTAGTATTTCTTCTCAACAAACCAGTGGTTGCCAAATTTTAAAACATTTTAAGATGCATTAGAGGAAGTGAGTCAGATACGTTCTTCATACACGACAGTGGAAGTACACTGAGTCCCAAGTTATGAATACTGTGAAAAATTGTGTTCGTTGAATAAATACAGGATGAAACTTTCAGTCTTCCAGAATATATGTTCTCCCTTTCCTTATTTGTATTTAATTGCTCGTTAACGTATGTATGTATCACTGTGACGTTCTTAAAAGTCAGCTTTCCAAAATAAGAATACAAGCTCCAATCTCTTGTGTATCCAGTTGGTATTTTCCCACCGTAGGGTTTTGCCTGTTCACACAAGTCTTTGCCTCACAGCAGAGTTCAACTTCCCCCAAATTAAAGCAGTTAGTTTATTCCTCTTTCTGATGATTGCCATATATAGAAAAAAAATCTATTTATTTTCATTGGGCACCGATCCCCGTGTCTTTCTTGTGGAACATGACTGATTCTGTTAACTCCACCAAGGAAAGAATAAGCAGAACTTCCTCAGGGCGGCCACGTTCTATTCAGGAGCAGCCCCGGGAGGCGGGGAATAGTTGAGGTTTGCGGAGATAAACTCTTTTACAAGTATGATACTGTTGCTTTGTTACTATTTTTTCCAGTCTGCATGGTGAAAAGGACTTTTCATTTCACTGAGGTGAAAACTGGGTCTGTGAGAGGAGCGACTTTCTTAAAAAAAAAAAAAAAAAACAACCAGAAACCAATCACTTGATATGCAGAGCCGAAAGCCTCATTCCCTTAACGAAATCAGTGCAGTGTGCACTGCCGTTAACCTGAGGAAGGCGGCTGACATCCCTTGATTACGACCGGAGGTGGAAGGACCCAAACTTGCAGGATTCCCCTCCCCCTCGAGAGACTGTTAGTCCAGCCCTTTCTAGAGGTTCGTTTCGGCTCTCTGTCATCACCGGGACGCTAGCAGAGAATATGTGTGTCATGGTTACAATAGAGTGTGGTAACATAGAACAACCATGAAAGCCCAGCGGGAAAGGCTACAGATTCCGGGGCTGACCTTGGAGTAAGTATTGTCTCTCTTTAATATTTTAATGCTTTCTGCATGGCACTCGCTTTCCTGCGACCAATAGCTATTTAGCATTTGTTTGTACTGACAGCCTCAGAGCACTGCAGTGTGAGCTGGAAGGAACATGTCTTAAATGTATGGCATTTGATTTCAGCTGATGTGGAAGCCCAGACCCAGCATTTTGCGTTGCAGTCAGAGGAAGAGAGCTGCTGCATATTTAAAGTTACTAAACCTCAGTGCTGGAAACATCTTAACAGCTCATTGTGAAAGAATGTATCAGCAGGCCTGTGGTGTGTCTGTCTTTTTTTTTTCTTCTCTCTTACTGTTTGTTTATCCCCATGCTGCCTTGCTCTAAAGAAGGGCCTCTGTCTGTCTTGAATAACAGAAGACATTACAATGGATAAGAGTGCAAAAGAAGGGTTATTTGTGACACTCATTAGATGTGATCCATGTTTTATCTGTGCAACAGAATAGTAATGAACTGTAGTACATTTTGCATCCTCTCTGCAGAGTCTCCAGCCACCGCATGCAGTGTGTTTACCTAGTTGAGCTCTGTGTTTGCTTAGCTGGTTTTTTGTTGTTGTTTTTTTTTTAACCCATTAACGCATCTGACTGCCTTTTGATTTGACGCAGCCACGTAAAATGCCCACATCTAATTTGTGGCGAAGGTAAACATCTGTGATGAAGGAAGTGTCAGCAAATTTTTATTTTAAATCTGTTTGTCAAAGATGCAGCAGCTATGAGTTAGTCTGTGCTGGCACACTTAAAATAATAAACAGTACAATAGAAATCTGCTAGAAAAATATAAATATGTCTTCTAACTTGCAGTACAGATATAAAATTACATTTTCATTGAAATATGTGCAACCCAAATCATCTCATACTGGACTCCTTCCAGGAGGAGACTGCAGGGGAGACCTGTACCCAGTTCTGAGGAGCAACTCTTCCTCTTGAACCCTGTAGATGCGTCATACGAGGGAAACTGTTTCCTTGGTTAATAAGTGAATAAAAACATGACATTTCTGAAGTGATGTGAGCACTTTCTCAATCAGTTCTTGCTCTAAAATTATACACTGATTTTTTACTGACAAGTGCTCACTTACAAAAGTTAGAGGGCTCCTACAACCTTCTTGCTAGATGTGGCTTTTAATATAATAGAGATGCAAAGAGTATTTACCCATTGCCTACTGTTTTGTCCCCATCTCCACGCTGGCATTCAGCCTTCCTCACCTATGTGGAATATTTTAGTGGCATGCGTGAATTTTTCTACTTAACCCTCATCTCTCTAGCATTCTGGAAATGCACAGCTCAGATGCCCATGGCTCTGTGTGCCAGGCCCAGGAACTTAGCTTTAACCCCCAGCTTCACTTTGACCTCTGTTTCTGATTGTGCTGCTTCCTTGTTGTCTTCTTTGGCCTTGGTATATACCATTTCACATTACACCTTTTCTTTCTTCTTTGGTATCTCGTCCACATTAACAGGAGATGCTTCAAAGTTACTCTGTAAAATACAAACTCAGTTGTATTCATTGTTCCATCTATAATTTGAAAGACTGAGGTATGCCACAAATTTTATGATGATGCAGGACATAAAGGTCAGCTCAACACAGGGGGTTCCGTGCATTTTGTTTTCATCCCAGGCCACACCCCCTCAGTCTAGGCTCTACCCTGGTACATGTTACTGTGCATCTGAAATAACTTATCCTTTACCTGAGGAGCTTGAGACAGTAGAATTAGAGTATCACTCTTCAGTGTCATTGTCGTGTTAGCATGAAATTCACTTTGAACGTTTTGTTTACCTTGAAATGTAAAACTACTCTTAGGTAGACATAGCTGATTTTACATTCATTCATGGAGAAAGCTAATTCTGCAGTCTTTGAGTAAATTCAGTTTCTTGACACTGCAGAGAATGGTTATAATGGAAAGTCCTATCATTGATTTTATTAAGCGCACATTTAGTGTATATAATTTTATTTATTTGGGGACCTTTTAACAGAGTAACTCTGCAGAACAGCTTTTGGATGTTCTCTCTCATGAGGTATTTCTGTTTTTCTTCAGGAGAGTTTATTCCATAGGGACTGCAGCACAGACTCTTACAGTAGCATATTTTATACTCTGTAGAGGCAATTCAGAATTTTCCATCTGAGTTATCAATAACATGAGGCAGTTTCTGATTCCTATTACAGAAAGTGGAATCCTGGATGTGAGACAGCAAATATATAAGTATTTCAGAAATTAATGGATTTACTAATTTATTCAGAAATTTCTGGCATGTAGATAGCCTATGCCTGGATTTCCGATTTCTGAGAAACTGGGTCTTTTTTTTTTTCTTCCTTTTTTCAATTTTAGTATAGAATTAGGTTCACAGGTACTTCATAGCACACGTGATAACGTATCTCAGCTTGGAGGCATGGAGTGGCTTCAGTGCCTTTACGTGCCTATTTTAGGACCAGAAGGAACAGATAAGACTGTACTTAGACCAAATGATGGCTGTATCAGTGGGCATTCAGGAGGGCTTTCCAATGAGCTGCTAAGTTAGAGTACAGTATGCTTAAGAGCAGCAGCTTTTTGAACGTGCTCTGAATGTATAAGGAAACCAATTCCTTAGTTTACCGAGTACTGGTACCAAACCAGAGAATGGTTTTAGAAGATATAAAACAGATATAAAACGTTACTCTCTTAAAACATTTTATTAAACAAATTGGAGCATTGTGAGCAGTGATTTACATTTTGGTTTAAAACAAATACAGCCAAGTCTCAATTATCCACATAATGGGAAACAAGGATGGCATTAAGAATTTGGGAAGCCTAAATCTGATTCTAGCCACTGTTGCCACTTCTCTGTTCAGTGAAGGGCACAACCAGCTTGAATTAGCCAATACGTCCAATACGTAGCTCAGTTCCAAGACCTCTTTGCCTGAGGTAAGAAAATGCGGTTACGATGTAGAGTCATGGACCAAAGGAGAGGCAGAAGGGTGTAAAGAAACTCATTGCAGTATAGCAGGAGTTTCCAGGGCTCACTTCAGCCTAAGAGTTGGTACTAGAACACTTGGCTAATTCTTATTTTGATTTTGCCATGTGAAAATAATTAGAAATTGACTAGTATTAACTTCATATTTTGATAGATCTGTTGGCAAAATTGTTGCAAGTAAGATATCTGACAAATTTCTTTCCTTTCCTCCCTAAAAGAGAAGAGCCAGGAGGCCAAAGGGAAAAAAGATAAAGGGACTGTAAGCTCACCACCCCATGCTGAATATTTGAGAGTTGGCTGGTGAATATGCTTGGTGGTTTGGATGGGTTGTTGGGAGTAGGAATTATAATGGTCCGTTGATAGATGAACTTGAAAAAACCTCTTTGGAGAGTAAAACACTTTATAACCATATGTGAGAAATTTTGAAGTTACTTATTATGAATATAAGCATAAGAACACTTTTTACCATGAGAATTAGACAGAATGTTGTTGGATATTTTTCACTGCAAAGCACTTAAAAATATGGAAATGTTTGTTGCTTTGCTTTTTAAAAACTACAGTATTTAACCTGAATTTTCATTTCTGTTCTGATAACTACTTCCCTATAGTTCTGCTACAGATTCACCATTGGTTCTTAATCAGAAGTAGAATAGACTCAATATAAAAAACAGCACTGGCTTGACTTTGCAAAAAATCACATGTCGAACATATCTGCCAAGTTGCTCTGTGACAAAGAAGAGGCACAAATAAAAATGGCAGCGGTAGTTTTGAGCATGTAAATTTCAGCAGGAAGCATTGTGCCTGTTCTCTGTTTTAGAGCTAAGAAGGGGCACGTGATTAGATGATTACCTAGTGGTACTGATAGGCATGCCGTGAACATTCTCGCCTAAAGGGAACACAGTCCCTTCAATGAGCTGTGCTAATTTTACTGCCATCCTTTCTCCCACTTGGAATGACATTCTTTTAACTTTCAGTCTCACCCCAAGGAGCCTGAGTCCAACCCCATCCAGCCCAGGCAGTCCCTGTAGTCCTCTCTTCGCTTTTCACTTCTGGAGGTAAGCGCGCTCCAGTGCCTGCCCGGGGCTGCCTTGTCTTCCCTTCCCTTCCCCCAGATCCCACCACGAGTATTTGTAACACTTTGGACCACAATACGCAATAAACAGTTTTTTCTTAACTGTTTTCTTAGTGTTAACATAAAGTAAGGAAACTTGTTGAGCTGTTTACTTGATGACTTACAGGAACACTGAGAAAATGTACTATGCTTGTCCCATTGAGCCTATCTTACTAATGTTTCACTTAGTGTCCAGTGATTAGTCGTTTGTTTGATTCGTGTGTGTGTATTACGTGTGGCTTTCCTTAGGAAATGGTCTGCACTGAATTTCATGAATTTTGATCCATCTTTTATAATGATACCGTTTAGGACAATCTCTAAGAAACATTTTCTAATTCACGTTAGAGTATCATATCTGTTGCCACAAATTATTTTATATCCTGTTATTTACAGGACAAAGTACTTGAATTGTCTAAAAGCATTAGTATTTTTAAATCTTTTTTAGAATTCCCAGTTACATACCCCACCCTCTCACTCATAGGCTGATATAAATTCATTCTTCTCTGTTCCCTAGAGAAATATCTTCAAGGAACTATATTTGCATTTTAGCCTAGTTTGTTACAAGAGTACATAAGAGAAAATGCTGTTACTATTGTATGTATAGTACATACGCTCTATTAGGATTTTCGTGAATTTAGTGTCTGTGGGTAGAGTTGGTCTCCCTGTATCTAACCAGAAAAAATACAGAGTATCCAGCTTCCCCTCACCCTTTTTTAATCCTAAAGGAGAAAGTAGACGCAAACTCTCAGTTGATGGAAAGAGTGATTTAAATGACTTTTTCATTAATGAATACTTTTTATTTCATATATGCAAATGAATGAAGAACTCGCCATGCATGACCAGTTCCTTAAAAGTACTAACTTACAAGCTTTATGCTTACATATCAGTGGGACAACTTAACAAATTTGTTTCGCTCATCTTTCTAAAATAAGACTGAACCAAAATCTGAAGAATTGACTAGGGAAATGAACGAACGACTTTGAACTTTGGTTCTACTCTTCTGCCGATGGGATTATATTTATTATTTTAAAAGTGACTTTCAACATGAAGGTTCCACTAATAGCTTTTATAAAGCACCCCCTGAATATAATAGATCCTAAAGCATAGGAAGAGTTTTCTGACAATCCAGAGAATTCCATCACTCTTGTAATGTGTCTATTTTTGGTAATCCAACCACAAGTAATTGGACTGTCTTCTGAACTTTTTTCTTCAGTGTAACATGACTTTATTAAATGCTCACATTTCCTCTTCTTTTTCCTTCCCGAAGACAACAGGCTATTCGAAATAAAGGTGTTATCAGTAGTGGAGAAGAGAGACTCAGAGTGAATGATGTGGTAGTGCAGAGGTTCTGAAAACTGTTTTTGGGAAGAGATGTTTTTAGAACTGGTGATATTGGAGCTGAACCATGAAAAATGGGGGGTTTCAATGGGGAGAGATGGTTGTAAAGAACAAAACCAGACAAAGAATAAAACAAAGGCAAGGAGGTGAGAGAGTGTGGCACATTGTAGAAATGGTGTGTATGGCTAGAAGATAGGGTGGGTGAGGTAGAAGAAAAGCATGGACTTGTACAGAGTTTGATAAGGACTATTAATTTGGGACCATGCTATGTAGGGCCTTGAACACTGAGCTAAACAGTTTGACTTTCATTTTGTAAGCATTCCAGAGTATTGGAAGATTTTTTTGAAAAAAGGAAATGACCGATCCAAGCTCAGACTGGGAAAATTTACCTTTACCAATCTATTCTTTAGGAATAGATAGGATTTTAGGTAGAAACTCCAATGAGGATGCTGGTACGACATTTCATGAATAACAGGTCCTGGATTAGGACATTTGCAGTGAATTAAATTAAAAATTGCAGAGAACTTGATAGTTGACAGAAAGCTTTCTATCTCTTTCAATGTAATCCACCTGAGACTAGGCAGGACGGAATATTGCTTCTGTTTATAGATGAAGATGCCAACACATTTAGATATTTAACTGGCTTAACTAGCCTAGGATTCAAAATGAAGTCTCAAATCTTTCCACTGTGACTAACTTAAGACAGACACATTGCCATGGGATCATTTATATGGGGTTTAAATTATCCAGTTTAGGTAGACTTTGTGACCTCCTTTAGTCATTTTTATTTCCCCGGTGCCTTTCTCAATGCCTGGAATGTAGTTAAGTGTTTGCAAAATGTTTATTAAAGAATGAATGAATGAGTGAATCGGAAACAGAAGAGGTATTGATTACAGTGCTGCTTATAAATCAGCCACCGTACAGTTGGCTCAGATACAATGGAATTGTATTTCTCACTCACAGAACAAGAGTGTGGAGAGGATCCACTCCACACAGTCATTTAGGGATCCGGGGTAGGGGGGCGGGGTCTTCAACACATGGCCTTTAAGGTTGCCCTGGCCATCATTGCAGCTGGTGGAAAAGGGAAAGAGCACGGGAGATGGTGCATTGCCAGACCTGAGAGTGGCATGCATTACCTTCACTCCCATTCCACTGCCTAGAATTTAGTATTCTACTACACCTAAGGACAAGGAAGGCTGGAAAATACAGCTTCCTTGTGGCCAGGAAACAGAGGAAATGAGTTTGGTAAATAGATAACAATCTTTGTTACAGAGGTTGAAAGAAAGGTGCACACAGTAGGTGTTCAGTGGATAGTTTTGAATGAATGATTGACACTGAGATTTCTAGCATTAACTGAGCAGAACCCAAGAGAGCAGAATTGGAGAGGGAGGAAAATTACAGTAATGATGAGTTTGGTCTTGACCACACTGAGACATCTCTAGGTAGAGATAGCTGGCTGGCCGCCTGGAGTTGGGTGTCTCCAATAGTGTGCCCCCAGATGATGGTCTAATGTGCATGGTAGAGATTCCAAATAGGTTCATGCTGTTACCACAGAAAAGCATTTATTGCATCCCCACATAGACTTTTTTTTCTTCCATTGATTGTGATGGATCAGATTTCTTCTTGTTCCTTTTTTATGAGCGGGGGTTGAAGGTCCGGAGAGAGTGATGGTGGTGAGCATTGACAGTGTCTGTGCCCTTTTGAGGTGCTGACACACAGTTTCTAAATGCGGCAGTGGAATATTCTGTTCCTTTCATGGTGAAGCCCTGGAGGCAGGCTGTGCTGGGATGGGAGTGACCCTCCTACCCTCCGTCTCCATGGGCTTCCTGAGAGTTGCCCTGAAATGAGAGATCTGTAGCTTCTGGGGCAGCTCAGCTGCTGAATGAAATGTAAATTTAGTTGAGTATGTCTCAGGAGTGTAACCTTACACTGCTACGGGGAGGCTACAGCAAGGCACCTTTTGGCTCCTTATGAGGGGAAGAATTTTCTAAGAAAGCTTTCAGAGTGTAGAATGGGCCGGATCACCAGACTATCAGTTTCACACCACTGGAAATCTCCCAGGAAGGCCAAGCTCCCACTTACCTGGAAAGTTGTAGAACAGAGAATTCAACCACATTATTCCCAAATGCCCTTTCATCCTGAAATTCTGCCATTCTTGTTGTCCTGCAGCAGGGCTGGAGAGAGAAAGGCAAAACAGTTTGTCCACAAGCTTAAAAAAAAAAAAAAAAACATGGCCCGAATATCCATTTATCCATACCAATGTGATAGAAAACATCCTAAAAACCTTGAGTGGAATTTATATATGCCTTCCCTTTCTCCCTTCTGAGGCAACCACAGCCACTCAGAATTTCCACAATCCCCAGTACTTAATAAATTTACTTCAATTTAGTGTCTGTTTCATATAATGATGACATCAGTGCTTCATGAGTAATGTGAGTGTGACCCAGGCCAGCTCATAATCTGGGCTGTGATTATTAGGTAGCAGGATTCCAAAGGAAGCTCCCTCATTTTACGTTCTCGGGCTCTTTCTTGGCACCTGGCAGGCCTCGCCTTCAGTAGGGACCAGTAAGTAGCTGGAGGCAGGCTACCGTCCCTCAGGGACCACATTGCTGTAGATAGAGCGATGTTCTTTTGCATTTTCATCACATGCCCCAACTGCTGAGTGGATGGCAACCATTAGAGCATCTGCTGCACTTCCTGCACTCCTTCTATTTATTTAATCCATCCTTTTGTTCACCTCCCCATTTGGTTTCTGGAGTCTTGAGATGGTGGACACACAGCTAGACCAGAGGTAGCAGTGGAGTGGCTCTTCCATTCCTTCTCCTTTCCCCTCCCAAATCCCCATCTCCCTGTTTCAGCTGGGACTGAAATCACACACACCACACAGGTGGTAGGATTCAGTACTAGTTTCAGAGAAGACTGTTGCCATTGTGCCATAAACTTCACGAGGACAAGGATTTCTATTTTTTTTTTTTCACAGATGTATCCACAAAGCCTGAAATAGTGCCTGACACACATAGTAGAGGCTTCCTAAGTGTGTATGGATGGAATGAATGTGATTCCCTGGGACTCCAGCCTGGTCTGATGTTTTTACCTGTGCTCACAACATGGCACACTCTTGCATAGGATGTATGCTTTGGGACTGGTGCTGACACCTTGAGAGGTAGGGCATGCATTTTGATGCTGCCATAAGTATTAAATTATAACCTTCAAAATGTAAAAACTGACCAGGTATTAATTATAAATAAAAGTTCAAGGAGAGAGTAGAAAGGCATTATTATAGAAAGGTAAACCTCAGAGTATATTAGCAACTGTACCTGGCTATGGTGAGGGGCAGAGAAAATGATCTCGAAGTCACGGCAGATGACATGCTGAAGAGGCTAAGTCTCTTTAATGAAAGAGAGTTAAATGTAAGCCCCACGGAGTGGAGCCCTGTCTATTTTGCTACTTCCATCTCCCTGACACCTCTAACAGCACTTGGTATATAGCACATACTTCATAAAATCAATTAACTATTGTCGTTGAAGGTGCTTTGAAGCAGCAAGAGAGTTTTAATTGGGGACTTCGGGGGCTGCTTTGTAAAAACAGAAGCCCTTCCGTGAGTCTGTATTCTCTCATGGTGTGATTCTAGTCTTGCCTAGAGCTGGGCCACTGCTGCCCTTTTTCTGTGGGGCTCCTGTTCCCCAGTTTACTGCAGACCCCACCTGGCTGGCTCCTTTCATTCCTGTTACCTGACCGGCCCTGGAGGAGTTGAGTATGGGACCCCAAAATACTAGCAGTATGGTGCCTGAATCTTGATCACTGCCCCCAGCACATACAAGCTTTGAGACCTTGGGCAAGTCATGAACTTCATGGACCTTCACTGTCTTCACCTACCTTGCCCAAGAATAATAGCTTATAGGCATTTAGTGGGATAAATTTCTATCAGCAAGAATGGGACCTGTGGTGGTCCTAAAGTCGGTAGGAAGGACAGGTAGAGGATTCTTTAGCAGAGGAGGACATTGGGGATGATGGTCACCTAGTCCAATTTTTGCCAAGAGCTTGTCCATTTATCCTGCTGCTGCTGGAAAGGTTACTGGGTGTCCACAGCTGCCTGAATCCCCCTCACTCCACTTGTTGCCATGGTGAGGGGCAGACATCATAAGCATTTACCAAATACATGGCAATATGCTGTGATTTTGTGCCTCCTTTTTTTAATGTCTTCCTTTTTTAAGTTTTTATTGAAATATAGTTGGTTTACAATGTTGTGTTAGTTTCAGGTGTACAGTTAAATGATTCAGTTTTTTTATATATATATTATATATATATATTCTTTTTTTACTTTCTCTTCTGTTATAATTATTACAAGATATTGACTATAGTTCCCTGTGCTATACAGTAGGTCCTTGTTGATTATCTATTTTATATATAGTAGTGTGTATATTTTAATCCCAAATTCCTAATTTATCCCTCTCCACTGCTCCCCTTTGGTAACCATAAGTTTGTTTTCTATGTCTGTGGAGAAAAGGGAACCCTCCTGCACTGTTGGTGGGAACGTAAATTGGTGCAGCCACTGTGAAGAATAGTATGGAGGTTCCTTAAAAAACTAAAAATAGAGCTACCATGTGATCCAGCAATCCCACTCCTGGGCATATATCTGGAGAAAAAACATAATTCAAAAAGATACATGCACCCCAGTCTGATAGCAGCACTATTTACAATAGCCAGGACATGGAAGCAACCTAAGTGTCCATCTACAGATGAATGGATAAAGAAGATGTGGTACATATATACAATGGAATATTACTCAGCCATGAAAATGAATGAAATAATGCTATTTGCAGCAACATGGATGGACCTAGAGATTATCATGCTAAGTGAAGTAAGCCAGACAGAGAAAGACATCATATATAACTTATTTGTGAAATCTAAAAAAGGATACAAATGAATTTATTTGCGTCTCCTTTTCATGGGACTCCTGTAAGTGCGGGAAAGTCAACTGACTACTAAACCCTCTTAGTTTCATTGACTTTGTAGGATGAGCAGGACCATTTGTCTTTTTTATTCTGTTTTCTCCACTTCACTTTGTGAAGAGTATTGAAAAAAATCTGAAGAAGCTGGTACCAGATGGCAATTTTTTCGTAGTCTGCAGACACCAGTTCCGGTGCTTTTGTGAATGTGATGGTTTAATGAACTGCCTCGTGCATCCGTGAGTTTTATTTTTGAATTGTTGTGTAGGACCGGGTCTGTTTAGTGTAGGCACTCCACGGAATGGCTCTGCAAAGCAGAGATGAGCACAGTTGTGAACACTTTGCTGGTCCTGTGGGCGTGGGCTGGGCACAGGTGGGAAAACTGGGGCCTCAGGTGTCACTGGAGGGGTGGCAGGGGAGGCGTGGACAGGCCAGTTAGCGCTCCTCTCGGCTACCGTGGTTTCTGCAGGTGCCACCAGCTGGAGGCTTCTGTTTCTTGGAAGAATCCGAAGAAGGGAGAATGAGATGATGCATCTGTGGTACTCCAAGTGGGGGATAGGTGAGGGGGCAGGGAGTAGACTGATGTGCAGTAATGGGGAAGGGTGAATGTAATAAACTTATTGCAGAAGACGTTTAGGTGCTTTCCTTTGATTTTTTTTTTCTGGAATTTATTATTTTCTGAACTGATAATACAAACTTACCTGTTATAAAGTTATCAAGCCTAGGGGATCAGGTTTTATGAGGTCAGATGGCAAACAGAGCTTTCACGCCCCCCTGGGTCCCTGGAACACGTTAGTCCTTTCAAAGCCTTCGCTTCTGCAGGCGTAGGTGCCTCCATGGCCAGGCCCTGAGAGCCTTTCAGGGGCCTTGGTTTCTGCTGCCTGCCCGGTGCTGTTCTTAGTGCTTCCCATACGTTAACTCCTGTAGTCCTCACACCGGGCCCGTTGAGTCCAGGAAGACGATTTCACATTTGACAGATGTGAAAACTGAGGCCCAGAGAAACAGACGTATCTGTAGTGACCACACATCTCTGTTTGCCCAGGTTCAGTTCAGCTGATGCCTCCTAGCCCAGTGTGATTATCAAAAGTGTCCCCTTTCACTTTCAAGCCCTCCATGTTTGAACAATAAAGTGTAGCCACTTGCCAATGTCTAGAAAGAGGCTTGATCTGGTTCAAACTCAGGCTTCTGGGGGAAGAGCCCTCACTTTTATTCCACAGCATAAGGTTGCACTGTCTACACTTTACTTGAATGCATTCCAGTTTGCAGTCATTTTAAATTTGCATTCCAAGTAGAGAATGCTATTTACAGGGAAGGTGATTTTGTTACTCTGACTGGAGTTCATCTGCTTGCTTCACCGTACAAGTAAATTTTTCAGTCCTCTGTTGAGAGTGTGGTTATGGGGCTGGGGAGCATGTTTTGAAGTGTGGCGCCCTATATTTCTCTTTTTTAAAAAGTTTTATTTTAGACAGAGCTTAAGTGATGCAATGAAGGTTAAATTGATCTCATTTGGAAATCAGGCCATGGGCCCCCAAGGCACTGATATCTACCGCTGCTCTATGCTGAGCAGTCTCTGCCCAGTTCCCTCAGCCAGGGCTGGCCTGCTTCTGCCCTGGGGAGACAGTGTCTCACCATTGCTGTGACGGTCTCAGACCCTTTGAGCCCTATTAGGAGATGTGCCTCTTCAGCCCCACCCCAAGTACAAGGAGCCTGGAAACTTCCTTTGTACCACCCACCATTAGAGACTCATTTGGCCTTCATCACTCAGGAGTATTCGTTATTGCATAGTTTTCCTGGACCAAATATTGTGACTTCTTTACTTAACCAAATTTTGAATTTTGGTTTTAGAATACTTTGAAATTATAGCAGTTATCTTTCAATTACTAGATCATCTTGGGGCAAATGAAAAAAGTTCTTTGCTGTGTGTGTGTGTGTGTGTGTGTGTGTGTGTGTGTGTATGGGGAGTGCTGCTGTATGTTCCATTTTGTTACTGCATTGCTTTGAGACTAGGAAAAAGACATTTCACGTCATTTTTCAAAACTTATTTCCTACACTTAAAATGTGGCTACAACCATTAAGACCCACCCTGTTGATAAGAGAATTAAGTTGTGATATTCTTTGAAAGCGAAAGATGGTGATGACAATGTGAAGCTCAGAGGCGTCTCAGTAAGAGGAGTGATACAAATGCAGAATTAAAAAAAAATTTCTCAGGTTTCTCCAGCAGTAAATGGGGATAATAATAATACCTCTTGGAGGTGTTATAAGAATTAATTAGATAACGTTTGTGAAAAGTTCCAACCTGAGCATTCTGTTTTGTTATTATTATCTTCATATTGTTCTTAGAAACCTGGCATTCAAAATGAACTGCAAAACCTGACCTTTGTATCGAGGATGTTGCATATGCTAATGAACATGACAATGATGACATATTATGAAAATGGGACAGCTGTACTCGTGATCCCAGGTGAACAGGAGATGAGCTCAGTTTCATGGGTTCTTATGCTATTCTACTACTTTTTCCATGACAGTATGAACTGCTACTATTCAATGTGAACTATTACTGGGTCCAGTCAGTAAAACAATATGGGGATACTCCAAAGTGAGAGAACATTTATTTTCCTAAAATGGTATTGGAATTGTTTTTCTTTTCCTCTTTATGTAAAATATGAACTTGGCTCAATCTTAAGTTCTGAGTCAAAAAGTCATATCCCTGGATTTCTGTAGCAGCCTCCTATCTTTCCCCCCCCCCCCCCACCGCCACCACGCCGGCTTCAGTTCAGCTTTTGTCCTCCTAGGCTCATTCTCCATCAAGCTGTCAGATTGGTCTTTGTCGTGTCAGTCACTTCTCTGCTCAGAGCCTTCCAGTGGCTGCCCTCCCATCTTCCATGACCCGCTTCCTGCTGCCTCTCACTCATTCCCTGCTGGCTGCATTGGACTCTGCTTTTTCGTGACCACTCCAAGCGTGTCTGTGTCACGGCCTTTTTGTCTCCTGTTCCTAGAGTTTTCTCCCCTACCCTTTTAAAAAAATTCCAAGCCTATGAAAAAAGTTGGAAGAATGGTACAGTCAAGACCCATGTTCACCTTGATTCATCAGTTAACACTTGCCACATTTGCTTTATCTTCCTGCTTCCTTCCCTTTTAGCCCATATATATATTAAAAGAAATGGGGGTTTGTTTGTTGGTTTGTTTGTTTTTGCTGAACCATTTGAGAGTAATTTGCAGACATTCAGACATTTTACCCCTAAATACTCCAATATTTATCTCCTGAGAACAATTACATTCTCCTTAATAACCATAACATCATTATATCATTATTTTTTTTTAACATCTTTATTGGAGTATAATTGCTTTACACTGGTGTGTTAGTTTCTGCTGTATAACAAAGTGAATCAGCTATTCACATACATATATCCCCATATCTCCTCCTTCTTGCATCTCCCTCCCACCCTCCCTATCCCATCCCTCTAGGTGGTTACAAAGCACCATCACTAATCATTAGAGAAATGCAAATCGAAACATTATATCATTATTATACTCCCAAGTTGAAAATGATTACAATATTATCTGATATGCAGTCCATATCAAATTTCTCCAATTATCCCCTTAAAAGTTCTTTAGAGTTGTATTTTTTAAATCCAGAATCCAGTTAAAGATTATATATTCCATTTAGTTGTCATATCTCTTTAATCTCCTTTAATTTAGAACACTTTTAGAGTTTTTTTTTTTTATCTTTTCATAATATTGACATTTTTCAAGAATACAGGACAACTATTTTGTTGACTGTCCCACAATCTCAGGTTGTCTGATGGTTTCTTCATCATTAGATTCAGGTTAAACATACTTGAAAAGATCAGGTGAAGATGTCTTACCCATAGCATCATATTGCGAAGCCCCAAATCTGGTGCCTCCCAGACCTTTCCCTTGTGGTTTTATGCCTTTTGGTTTATTAAGTAATCTCTGGAGCAGCATTTTGAGTTCACATGAATATCCTTTTCTCAACAAAATTTTACCCAATGGTTTTTACATTCATCAGTGACCTTGCTTAACTCAGTTATTATATTGCCGTTTGTCAAATGGCAATTTTCTAATTCTGTTATTAGCTGGTGTTTTTCTGTTACAGAAGAAATTTTCCTCCTTTCTTTCCCCCTATCTTTAGGAATGTTATTTTTAATTCATGCATTTTTTTGAAGAATAAAATAGATAACATATATTTGGTGTGTAATGATATGTGACCACCATTCCTCTTTTTGTTGGTCAGGTTGTCCCCAGATCAATCAGAGGGAAGCCTTTCAAGCTGACTCCTGGGTTCTTTAGACATTATCCTATTGGTCTTTGAGCAGTGCATTTTCTGGTACAACAAGCTATTCTAGCTGATCGGAACAGCTAGAGGAACACTGCCCCTCCTGGTCCCCAGTCACCTGCTCTCTCCTTCACTTAATGTCTGAACTAAATGTTAGTGCAACAGAGAGGCCTTCCCCACCCCTCGTGGAGAGCCCCAGCCTGCTCCCCCAACCCTGCTTCATGATGTTTCCACTCAATATATAACATTTGTTTGTTTGTTTGTTGTTTATTTTACCCAACTGGAACGAAACTTTTAAATTGACGACGATTTGCCTATTTTGCTCACCACTGGGTCCCTAGTGTTGGTACATAGTGCGTCCTCAACAAATATTTGTTGGAAAAAAATGAGTGAATGGATTTACCCCCATCTTGAGCCTGCATCAAGCTCTTCCAGATTGGAAGCTGCTGCTTTTCTCCTCTTGACACTGAGACAGATCAGGCTGCGTGGAGTTCACACTCATTCGTCTGGCGTTTATGGCAATTTTACTTCTAGTAGCTCTCCCGCCTTTGGATTCTGGTGATAGTTCAGAACGATTTTCACTAACAGTGCGTCACAAATGACACTCAATGCAAGGCACTTGGCAGTAACAGTGGAAGCATCTACAATGCCATTCCTTTTTCCCCAGCTTCTCTGAACAGAAGGTCTGGCTATTTTAGAAATAAAAAATGAGACACTTGACACTATGTTAGAATTTTTACATGGGATCTAATGCTGGGAACTAAAAATTAAATAGAATAAGGGCTTTATTTTCTATATGAACAAATAATACCTTAAAAACCTTCATGGGACTTGCAAAGTATGAGTTGTTCTTATCCTCAAAGAATTTCTGTCCTAGCTGTGATGATGAGAATTCAGAAAAGAATATGGGGCAAGAATTGTACTTTAACACTTAGTGTAGTTGATGGGTGTAGTGACCTGAATGGTGGCCCCAAAGATATCAGATCCTAATCCCTGGAGCCAGTAGATATTATCTTATTTGGAAAAAGAGCCTTTGCAGTTGTGATTCATTTAAGGATGTTGAGATGAAGAGATTATGCTGGATTGTCCTGTGGGTCATAAATCCAAACCCAAGTATCCTAAGAGGGAGGCAGAGGGAGATTTGACTCCCTGAGAAGCTGGAAGAGGCAAGGGACAGACTCTCCCCTGGTGCCTCCCAAGGGAGCATGGCCTGCTGATACCTTGATTTGGGCCTATTGATACTGAGTTTGGACTTTTGTCCTCCAACCTATGAGAGAATACATTTCCATTGTTTAAAACTACCAAGTCTGTGGTAATGTTACTGCAGCCATAGAAACCAAATATGATGGTAAACTGTATATTCTCTCACCCTCAAATGACCCTGTGAGAGCCATGAATCGGAGCCCTCTATCTCCGTTTCATTGAAGAAGGACCAGGGGCTGAGGGAGTCATGGAACTCGGACCAGCTTTTCTGATTCTCAGTCCAGGGCTCCTTTCACTCTGGCACCTGCCTCACTTAATAACCAGCGAACAGCACAGACTGCTCGTGAAGATAGTTCATAAAAGAGACAGACCACCATGGCCAGAGAGATCGGGGACGGATGTGAGAGAGGTGCAACCCCAAGGGCATCCTTAAAGGGTAAAGATTCTTAAAGAGTTGGACGATGACCAGCCTATTGCCCACAGCCCAGGGGACTTATTCCCTCTTTCAAGTGCTGTTTTAGCCTTCCAGACTGTGGATGCCTTTGAGCATGTGTGTCCATGTGTTTGTATTTACATGGAGGAGAGAATCCCTTGCTGTCTGGTTGACGGTGCATTTTAGTCCCATCTCATGGATCTTTCCCTCTTCAGTTTTCATGTGTGTGGTGGCTTCCTGACACGTTACAGGCAATGGGATCTGGGTAAGCCTGCACAAGGCTCCAGATAAAAGCCGCAGAAAGATCTGCAGTTCCAGCCCACTGCAAAGTGCTTGCTTTGGCTCGCTTTTTCTCCCTGGCATCGGTTAAAATTCTCCTCTCTGACGCCCTGCTACGGATCTGTGCTCTAGGGGTCTTGGCCTGCACCGCTGCTCCTGCTACTGACCCCGATGATGGGGCTTTATGTGCCTTCATTCGTTCAACAGTCATTTTGCTTCTGAGAGCCAGGCGTGGTCGGGAGAAGATGACAATAAGTGGGATTCCATCCCTCCCCTCAGGGAGCTCTCAGCTGTGTATGGGAAGCAAACAAGGAAACAGCTCGACTGAAGTGTGACAGCAATAATAGGGCGATGATAATCCCACGCTACTCCCCGCGCAGAGACAGTAGGAGAACGAAGCCATGTGTTTAATAAAGAGGACCCTGCGGGCTGGCTCAGGAACCAGGCGGGGAGTCCCTAGACCGTGGCATCCGGCAGGGGGATCTGAATGGTTAGCACCCCTGCGGTGTAGATCCGGCTATTTTGTGTGTGATGATTATCACGTGTTTTGGTTTATCCATCCTTTACCTGTTACCTTAGAGCGCTACCTAGGAACCTCGGTTGTATGGGCTTTCTGTTTAGCTCAGTGTGAGATAAATAGAGTATGGATACATGAACACCCTATTTATTCTTTTAGTAGCCACTGACCACCATCCTCAACTCATTTGCATCTATAGTCTTCTATCATGATGGGAGTTATAAAAGGAGCTGACTTTTATAGACTTGGCACAGAGCCCAGCAGCAGCCAGAGAGCTTGAAAAGCCCCAGATCTGTGTGGCATTGGATGACAGCATCAGGGATCTGGTATAGATGGTCTCACCTTTATGGCTCTGGGGATCCTTTTTAATGTCAGGCTTTTTGTAGAACATCCCATACAATCCCTTGATTGAACGTATCTCTTGATTAAGAAAAGATAGAAAGCAGAAAGTGACTGTGAATTTCAGGACATTTAATATTTTCTAATTTATTGATCACGACAACAGCTACAGACATTTGGGAAAAAAAAAAATACTAGTGCCTCTGTGTGTGGCTTTGTTTATTCAGGCTCTTGGCAGTGTTGGGACTCACAGATCCCTCATGATAGCTTCACGGGTATGAGTCACCGTCCTCCACCTTCATGATCCATCAGGTTATATGCCCAGCTTACAATGGGCATTGTCTCTTTCCAGAAGGAAAAAAGATTATAACTCACGACAGCTGTTGAAATAGGTGAGATTCCATTTGATGTTACATTCTTTTGTGAAAACAGAACCGAAAGAGTTTGACAGAAAATGTATTTTATCGTTTTGTCGGTGTGTGCTTAATTTTGTGCGTTCCAGTAAAATGGCAGTGACTGCAGAGGATTTGAACTCAGCACTTGAACTCTGTGGTTGTCCTGTCTCCAAAGGCATTTTCACTTCTATTCTCTGCTTCTTTGGAGCTTCCAAGTGGATCTTATTTTTCACTATAGAATCCATTGTGTAGGTTCCTGTAAAAGCGCACGCATTTTTGTATTGCTTGCTTATTCTGAGACACTATGTTATTATATGATACGTACACGTTTGTAAGTGTGGTTATGAATGAACATGAGAGAGGATATACTTTGCAGTTACTGTGATCAGTGTAACACAGTATTAAAATCAAATAGTTTTTCCATTTATTTTACATAAAATGAACCTACCTGTTCTCCTCTTCCCTTCAAAAATGGTGGTTTCTTAAGAGTTTCGTCCGAGGTTGGGTAGCCCTTGGGTGAGTTATGGTAATGAGAATAAGGTTTATTAAAGGAAGGCAAGACCTAAAGTGCACCCATTTCTAGTTTATTCTGTATTCTAAAATCAGTCCTTAGGAAGTCATCTTAAAATTATTTGTAAGTTGCAGCATATCAGTCAGTCAGCAAATGGAACCAACTCTGGTTGGTTTGCTCTGCTAATGCCATGGGAGATATCAAGAAGAGGTGTTCTGAATTTCTCGGAACTTATTTTGGTTTTGAGTAACAACTTAGTTCAGCCTAGACACCTGTAAATGTAAAGGGTTATGTTACGAAGGTCACATAAGTGGTACAGCCAGAGGATTTAGGAATTCAGGAGCAGGGTTTGAACTGGACCAAGAAAGTCGATTAGGAGCAAAGTAAGTGAAAGGAGAGAAGGTCATCAGGGATGAGCCAGGAATAGGAGTGAAAGGGATGGTGGAGATGTGATCAGGAAAGGGGAATAAGCCAGCTTGTCTTTGAGCTTGAGTTACCTAGAGTGTGGATAGAAGGAATTTCTTGGAAAAGGAAGGTTGGACACAGACTGTAGAGCGTTTCACATGCCAGTCTACGAGACTTAGGTTTTATTTTTCTCAATGTGGGGCATGTCTGAGGTTTTTAACCGGGAAAATGGGACTTCAGTAAGATTTCTGCACTGGAGAAGCATAGTATGAATATAGGAGAGGAAGCAAAGCACAGAAAAAGGAAAAATCAAGAACAGATCTAGAGGGACTTCCCTGGTGGTGCAGTGGTTAAGAATCCACCTGCCAATGCAGGGGACACGGTTTGAGCTCTGGTCCAGGAAGATCCCACATGCCGCGGAGCAACTAAGCCCATGCGTCACAACTACTGAGCCTGCGCTCTAGAGCCCACGAGCCACAACTACTGAAGCCCGCACGCCTAGAGCCCATGCTGCGCAACAAGAGAAGCCACCGCAATGAGAAACCCGCGCACCGCAACGAAGAGTAGCCCCTGCTCACCGTAGCTAGAGAAAACCCACTCGCAGCAACGAAGCCTCAACGCAGCCAAAAAATAAATTAAATAAATTAATAAATAAATTTTTTAAAAAAAGAACAGATCTAGAAAGACGGCATTGAGAAAGGGAAGGAAGAATGTGACGGGCGTTATGGAAGAAGAGTCAACAGGACCAGCTGGGATGCGGACCGAAGGAATTGTGGTAGCTCAGAGAGAAATAGGGAATTAGGAGAAAAATCAATTGGGGAGTTAACAGTTTCACTTTTAGGTGTGTGTAGTTACGTCGAATCTGAAAATGAGGACGTAACGGCCGAGTGGAAACATCCTGCGTGCTGCTGGAGGAACAGCATCCTGGAGCTGTGATTTGTTTCCAGGACTCGGTGTGTGATGGGCATGGCGGTGTGGGATACATCGGCTGAGTCACCAAGGCCTCTGTCGGGCTGCTGGTGGGAGGTAGACGCTCTGCAGAATCTGCCTTGCTTCGTGTCCCTGTGGTTTGGGTCTCAACGAAGGAAAAACAGCGAGCAGTTCGCAGTTAGGAAAACAAGGACTGACCTTGAGGAGACATGTTCCGGCTGCAACCTGCAACCGAGATTTCTTGAGTCCAGCTAACCGACAGTGAGCCTAATGCTCCAAATGGAGAAACATCTGAACAGCCTGAAGTTCCAGTTTGGATCCCCAGCCTCTAGATCCCGGAGAGATGCCCCCAGAAGCCCGTGGAAAAGTTCCTTCTTTTATGGTGCCAGTGAGGACCTGAGGAGCTCTAACAGTGACAGAAGTGTCTCTCCCTCTCACCTGTGGAGTTAGACTGCAGGGGCACCTGTTGGCCAGGCTACTGTTCTTTTCTTAAGAAAGAACAAGGACTATACTAAAGAAAAAATAGCCCTGGACTGAGACCCCCAAGCTCTGTGCAGTTGAGTAAGGAAAAGATCATTGGGGCAGAGAAACTTTAAAGGGAAAATTTTGTAACCTGCTGCCTTTTCTACATAATATAACAGAACGTGCAACTTTGAGGAGCATTGCTTATTTTTTAAGCCTTCTAGTGTGAGGGACTTGCAAAATGTTACCTAGAATAGCTGAATATATTGATTTGATGAAGGAAATTATTTAATATTGATACTTTTATTTGTTGGAAGTTATCAGCCCAACGTAGAAATTTTCATTTTGGAAAGCCATTTGACTATGTCATTTGCTCACTTCTCTATTCTAGAGGTGGCTAATAATGAATGCTTCTTTTCAACTACTCTTGTGTAAGAGGCACTCAGAACTCCGTGTTAAGAAGGATTCTGAGGCTCATCTGGGGGCTTAGTGGCTAAAAACTATGTAATCAGTCAGCAGTACTTACCGTGGTAATGATAGGAATGAGGATAGGATAGGGGTGGCAACAGCACCTATGCCATAGATTTGCCGATGGAAACTGTGTTGTGAAATTGGCATAGTAGCATTGGGTTCATTTTGATAGAAATTGGCCAGAAGCTTTAGATGCTTCTTAAAAAAAAAAAAAAATTCCTGACTTGTATTTGGAGAGCATGCATTCTGTCACCCTATAAATTGATTTGGGTTTTTGAAAGATAAGGGAGTCTAGGGCCAGCCTCATTTTTGCCCCAGCTAATTTTGGGATTTCATTTTTCAAGAGACTCTCTGACCCACTTTGGTTCTGAGGGCTGTGCAGTGATATTGCTTCTGGAGAAGCATTAAAAACTCCGTGTCTCTGCCAAGATCAATTTGGCTCAGTAATTGTACAGAGCTCTCCAATTTAAGGACACTTCTCACATACAAACTCTACTTGGTTCCTCATAAAAGCCCAGTGAGGTCATTCTTACTGTTTATTTGTTTGAACTTTATCCCATCATTTATTTCTTTGTAATGTTTGAGGCAGCCTCACGTAATTTGAGGCCGCCACTTTGTGGGAATAGGTAGAACAGGTGGAGTTATTCAGCAGTGTTATTCCCATTTTATAGGTGAGGAAATCAGGATTTACAGGGGTTAAGTTACCATTCAGAGTGTCTCAAACTAGAAAATGGCAAGGCCAGGACCTAGTTTCTCCTTGTATGATCATCGAGTACATCTCACCTTTCTGCAGGTGAAATGTTCTTTTTCCTTTAGCAGCATCATCTTTATCCCATCCTGTACCAGGACGTCACTGTGTATGTGTGCATGTGTATGTGTGCACTGTCACCTTAAGAATCTCCATTTGTCTTAAGGGGGCCGAAGTTGATTCTAATCAGGGTTTGGTAAAGCATCTCTCTTGGTGTGAGGGTTACTCAGAGATGCAGTCGAGTGATATGAATGTGTCTGGACACCATTACCTGCATAGGTAGGAAAATTATGTCCAAAAAAGAGTATTTAAGGATGACAGGAAATTTTTATTATTTATCCAAGTGTGTGTATCTGAAGACATCATGACAATCTATTGGAATCTCCTGTTGGTAGTCAGGGAGAACTAGCAGGTCCTAAAAAAATGATATCAATAAAAATCACTTAAAGAGCTGACATGAAGAACAAAACTCATGTTCCCCTTGAGAATGTCATATTGCAGCTTAAGCCCACACCCCAGGCTGTCTTGGCTTCGTGATGGCATCTTGCTTTGACAGCCTTTTGTTCTCTCTAGCTGATCTTTTGGCGGCCAGTATCAGCACATCAGTTAATGTGCTCTCCCCCCTGTAGGAACTGATTTGACTGCAGTTCTGTTAGCTCGTATTTTCTCCCTCATTAAAGTGCCTATCTTCAATTTGCTCGAAGGGGGTTGCCAGCCTGCAACCACTGTTGTGCTGTGGTGCCCTTTGGTTGGTGATTAATTTCCCCAACTACACAGGGTTCATTGCCTAGTTAGATTTAGTTTTACTATCAATTTGCAGTACACTAAAATACGTATCGAGGAATGCTCCCCCATTCATCAAAAAGTTATAGCTTTAATTTAGCATTTTTATTTAGGGAGTTCGGTGGCGAGCATTGCTGTGTCTGTGTAGCCAACTTCATTTCATAGGAGCAGTGGAGACACAGTTTAAAGTTCTAGCCTTCAGTGAGCCTTTCCTGTGCTCGGGAAACCTCTATGCTGCTTCTTCATTAGGAGGATGTGAAATGTCACTAGTGCTGTCACAAATGTCAGCGTTTGTGGGTGAGACCCTAAGTTAAGCCAATGTATAGGTTTAGTTCTGGAGACACTAATGTTAATGTCACTTGTTGTGGTAGTGCTGCTCCCCCATGATCACAGATGGCTGCCACTTAGCTTTGTTCCAGAAATCTGAATGTGTGACTCTGGATCTGATCTTTTTCATGATTTTGACAGAAGCTGGAGTTTGGGACGCTGATATAAAGGTGAACAGATAGTTGTTTCATTTAATATATCTAGACCTCCCTCTGAGATGTTTTAACCTACCATTTTCAAGGCTCATGCGGCTTTTTCACTTGCTTTAAGGGACTTGATTCTAGTTATAGAGTATCTCTGAGCCCCAGTTTCTTCATCTATATAATAAAGAAGTCAATGCTTATCTTTCAGTGGTGGGGATGATTAAGTACAGAGAAGATGATTAGCAAATAACAGCTATCAAGCTGATGAGGGGGAGGCTGGCTTAGAGTAATTTTTTAATGTAATGTTGCAACTTATTGACAGATGGTCTATTCCAGTGGTATACCTTCTGCGAAGTCTTACTAAAGATAGAAATCCTGGAGAAGTACAAAGATTAACTCATGGCATCAGATTATGGAGCATGGAGTGTAGATTATCATTAAGCGTAAATGGGGAGAGAACAGAGAAATCTTGAACTACGCATCCCAAAGTCTTTTGGCCAAAAGTGTTGAGGGGCACATGGGAGACGTAGGCATTGGACTTGACCTTCATTCATACAGCACTCATTCATTTTGAGCATCAGCCCCTGACAAGGCTGTGTTCTAGGTTCTGAGGACACAGCAGGGAACAGGATGGAGACGGTTTCTGCTCTCAGG
The DNA here is from genome assembly GCF_028021215.1 of Eschrichtius robustus. Classification (NCBI taxonomy): domain Eukaryota; kingdom Metazoa; phylum Chordata; class Mammalia; order Artiodactyla; family Eschrichtiidae; genus Eschrichtius; species Eschrichtius robustus. The sequence goes on from NC_090825.1 coordinate 53,086,318, forward strand.
AAGCTTATATCCTAGCAAGGTATGGGGACAAGGGAAAAGAACGCCTACCATAAGCATAAAAGCCAAAAAAAAAAAAAAACCACCGGAGAGCAACAAGTGATTTGCAGAGAAATTAAATAGGGCGGTCTGGTGGCTTCTTTTTCTCTGAAGGCAGAAAGTTCCAGCTGGACCAGAATGACCAGAAGGCACCAGCCATGAGAATACCAAAGGGAAAGCATTCCAAGTTGAGAGACCCCCAGGGCAAGAGCAATCTAAGGAAGAGCCACACGGGCAAAGGGGAGGAGGGTGTGGTAGGGAGGGGCACTGGGGGGTGTGTGGGGGAGAGATAAAGGTGGGTGGCCCAGAGTGTGAGTGGTGAGGTTGGAGAGAAGTGCTTGTAGTCAGGCCACGTTCTGGAAGAGGATGCACAGAACTTGCTGGCAGATGAGTTGGAAGAGGGCGTTTGAAGGAAAAGCAAAATCAAGGACAGATTCTTGATTGTTGCCTGGAGTAACAGAGTAGACGGTGGTTCTGGTTACCAAGGTGGGGAAGGCTTGGGGAGGAGCAGCTTGTGGCAGAAAACAAGAGTTTCGTTGTGTTTATGTTCAATTTGAGATATCTATGCAATACCCACGTGGAGTCCGAATTCCAAAGAAACGTTAGGTCTGGAGAAGCAAATTTGGGACTTGTAGGCCAGTAGGTGGTATATAAGGGGAGGTGATGAAGACAGCTAGTGAAAAGAGGCTCCAGGACAGCTCCTGAGAAACCGCAGGTAGAGAGGTCGAGGAGGAGCTGGAGGAGATGTGGCCGGAGATTAGGAGGGAAACCAGGTGAGCGGTTTCACAGGAGAAAACAAAACAGCTTCCCTGTGTAGGGTGATGCTGGCAGGCCAGTGGTGATCCAGGCAGAGGCCGTGGAATGAAGGGGTCCGGGGTGGGGACAGGTGGGTGGGAGAAGGTAGAATACAGGTGCCAGAGGAGACGCTTGACAAAGGACAAAGGCCTTTATGATTCCAACAGCTTGAGGGGCACTAGATTTTCCTCCTGGAAAGATCAAGCTCTTGGTCAAGGCAAGATCCCTGAGAACTATCGGTTTTGAGGCCTTTCCCTTCCCTGTTACCAAATCAGCTTTCTCTTTAGTGCCAGCCTTAACGTGAGCAGTAGCCCTGGAGTGATTTTGCGACTGAACCTATTTCTTTTCCTTCAACCTGGAGCCTGCCTGGGCATGTCTGTGTAACTGAAAAAGGCCTTCAGGGCAGGTGAGATAGGAGGCCAGGCTTGGAGGAAGGATAAGGTTTGGGTAGATGGAATAAGGGTGTGGTGTATGGGGAGGGGAGTAGAAACAATCCAGTTAGGAAAAAAATCAGCACTGTATTAACATGGTAGTGAAAACGCCAGTAAGTAGTACAGCAACAAGGGGAGCCTGGGCTTCACTTTTTACGCACGTACCTCCTCCTGCTCAAAGAGATTTGAAGCCACCTACGTGTAGACACACATTGTAGAACCCGTCATTCATCCTACAAACACGTATTGATTGCCAGTAATGACCTCACAGCAGAGGCTGGGCTACCAAGATGGACGATCTGTGACCTTCCCTCAGGGAAGACCAGCATGAAAACAGTTAACTGTCATATGAAACAGTTAACTGAAAACAGCTAACAGACAAGGGGAGAGGGGATTAATTCTGTCTGATTCGGTTTCAGCGGGAAGCTCCCAGCGGAGATGCTCTTTGGCTGTAGAAGGATGAAAAGATGTCAATCAGGAAGAGAAGAGGAGCTCGCAGGGGAGCCCCTCCTGGGCAGAGGGCACAGCAGGGGCAGATAGGGCGGGCTGAGAGCCTGTGTTGTGGTTACAGCACAGGGAGCACAGTTCCTGGTGAGCACAGTGTGGGGAACTGAGCGGAAGGGAAAACGTGTTAAGTGCTGAGACAGGAGCGGGAGACTGGACCAAGCTGGGCTTTATTTCTGTGGGCTGTAGGGATAATAGGGGGTTTTTTTGTGTCTTTTTAAAAAGAATAATTTATCGATCGTCATAGATATCCTTTGGCCTAAAATATAGGCCAAATTTTTTCAAAAAATTTGAATTGACTTTATTTTTTTAAAGCAGAACAGTTTTAGGTTCACAGCAAAATTGAGGAGAAAGTACAGAGATTTCCCATACAGCCTATACACCCTCCTCCACACGTGCACAGCTTCCCCGGTTACTGACTTCCTCATCAAAGTGGTGCATTTTTTACAATCGATGAACCCACATTGACGCATCATTATCACCTCAGTCCATAATAGTTTACATCACGGTTGATTCTTGGTGTTGTACATTCTATGGATTTGAACAAATGTGTAATGACGTGTATCCATCATTATGGTATCATACAGAGTATTTTCACTGCCCTAAAAATCCTGTGTTCTGCCTCTCTTCACCCCTCCCTCCAGCCTCCAGCCCTTGGCAATCACTACTGTCTCCATAGTTTTGTCTTTTCCAGAATGTCATTTAGTTGGAATCATACAGTATGTAGCCTTTTCAGATTGGCTCTTTCACGGAGTAATATGCATTTAAGATTGCTCTATGTCTCTTCATGACTTGATAGCTCATTTCTTTTTAGCATTGAATGATACCCCATTGCTGGATATACCACAGTTTATCCATTCACCTACTAAAGGACATGTTGATCACTTTCAACTTGTGATAATTATGAATAAAACTGCTGTAAACATCCATGTGCAGGTTTTTGTGGACACACAAGTTTTCAACTCCTTTGAATAAATTCCAAGGAGTGCCATTGCTGGGGATTGTATGGTAAGAGTATGTTTAGATTTGTCTGGATCATTGGTTTTTAAACAGAGAAATAATTGATCTTTAGTATAGAAAGAGAATCTGTAAATGTGCCTATCAGTTTTTCTTTTCCACGGCTTATTTCTAGCCCTGTGGGTCCAAATGCTGAGAGAGTATCGCTCCTTAGATGAATTGACACCACATCAAATAAAAATTTCTAAAACTCATATTCTTCCTTCTCCAACACAATATTTTGCTTCATGCAAATATGCATGCACATGTATGTATTCTTACACACCTCTCAATTATCTTAAGTGAGTATGAAATTATGTAGATTTACTGGATTCTTCATGGTACTTTATGTGCTAAAAAAATATTTCTTGATGTTGGTGTATTTAACAGCATGAGAGAAAAAAATACACTCTTTAGGGGTGGGAGGAAACAAACAAAAATAAAAATGAAATACACTTTAATTGGGTGTATTTTATAAAAAGTTTTTTAAAGTCAAGTGTGTGTATGTGTGTGTATAAAGTTTATGTGAAAAAAACAGGAGAGCTTTGTTTCAGGAAGATCTTCTTTATCTGGTAGGTTGACATTTTTTAGCCTCCTTAAGTGAATTTATAAATGAAAAAGTAGTCACAGTTTTACATTTTATTTGCTGTAACCTTCTTTCATCAGTATACAGCACATAGTGTGTACTGATGAACCATGTGCATTGTGTTTTTAAAATCAGAACCTTTCAGAAGAGCTGGATGTCTGAGTGGCTGCAATGGTTTAGGACATAAACTGCTAAAAAATAATTTCAATACTTTTCAACAAAATCCAGTTCTCTTTGTTATATATTCCTTATGTAACACAACTGTAGTGAAAGATGTGGTATTTTTCTTTTTTTCCCTGTCTCCTCATACCCCTGAGAAGTTAATGGTTTAAGGAAAACACTCCAAGCCTAACAGATCATGTCAAATATTTGGTTTGGTAGGATTAATATTTTACTACACAGCGACAGTGGGAGCACTGTCCTAGTTTTAGGGATGATTATGTAAACTAATGAGCCCAATCCATTAGAAAAAACTTAGGGAAAGAAAAAGCTATTTATCATGTGGATTACACTGACTGTACTTAGAGGACAATGAAGTAGGTATTAAATACCTACAATGGGGTTACATTTAATTAAAGTTGCTCTTTTTGTGATGCTACGGTTAATAATTATGACACTGTGCAAATGTTCAATATTTCTTTATGAAAAAACTTAATTGGTTTATTATTTTGTGCCTTGCTCTCCACTGGCTTAGAATGGACTTTTCACTTAAGTTCACCATGGTCTCTATTTTCTTTACAACAGATAGCTGATTGACTTTGTTATAAAGCAGAAACTAACACACCATTGTAAAGCAATTATACTCCAATAAAGATGTTAAAAAAAAAAAAAAGTTACAATTGGCTGGGGGAGTTGTAATTGACTATCTCAGCCCCTAGAGGGAGGTGACTCTAGTATTTATTCTGGGGAGAGAAGGTGTTTAATTTCTCTGATCCTGTGCCTATTCCTTGACCCTTAACCTGGAAGGACCTATCCTTAGCATTGGGATCATTCCTGCTCCTAGCGTGGAGAACAATCTCTGGGAAGGAAAAGGAAGATAAGGACACTGGTCCAGGACTTGGCATCTGGATATATCTGCCTGAAAATTGGGGTCCATCTACTTCCTTCAACATAGCTCCCAGTAGATGAGCAGCTTTGTTGGGGAAAGTGAGTGATTCCTCTAGAACCATTTCATGCATTAGGTCTGAAATAACAATAACATGACTAATATTTCTAGAATATCAGGCACTGTTCTCAACACTCGAAAAATACTAACATAATCCTAGCAACGGTCCTGGGAGGTAAGTACTCTTATTCTCATTTTATAGAATAGAAAACTAAGGCACTTATCCAAGATCACAGAACTAATAAGGATCAATGCTGTAATTACAAACCCAGGCAGTGGCTCCAGAATTCGTGTTCTCACCCCTGTGGGAGATCACTTCTCTGTACATACCCAGTTTCCCGAGCACGAAGAGACATTTGTAGAATTATGCCAAGTTTGATGCAAAGGGGAAAGGTGTTTTTGTTCAAAAAACACAAAAAGAAAACTGCAGAATCAAAATTTATACCATATTTTATCCATGAAAACATACATTTTTTCCACATTTTAACCTGACTCTATGTCTGAAGTCAGGTTCTGCTTACAGCTTTATTAGAGGAATATTTGTCTGTCAACAAAACATATCCACTTTATTAATTGTTAAATTTAACATTCATAAAATTGTAATCTTTGAAAACAATTTCTATTTTAGATCTTCACACTTCATGAGAATTCTCAAGTACGTGTGATGACTGTTTAGCTATAAAGCAAAAATGTGAAATACTTAAAACATATCTCACAGGGGAGAAAAAAAGATTTAATATGTGATTTGGGTGTATTTCAATACATTTGGTAGTATGTCAGTTGTGACTTCCAAAGGTAAGAGTTCTTAGGACCTTGATGTTTTTTAAATGGCCCTGAATTCTCTTCTTGGACTCTCAGAAGCACCTTTTAACCATGTCTCTCTCCCCCACCCCTATTTATACATTATCTGGTTAAGGCTACTTATTTTCCCTTTAGGAAGCCAGATAAGCTCATCAAGTCTTTAAAAATAGCAACAGTATAGAATATCTGGGGAAAGCTGTTTGTCTTCAGAGTGATTTTGCCCCGTCATTGATCAGTTGAGGTTCTCACTGCGTCACTGAAGTATGTGTCAGCCCAGAGTCATTCAAGCAAACTGGGCAGAGTCTTTAATATTTGGAAATAGATACACAACAGCAATGCAGGTGTGTGGGTTTGGTTAAAACTCATATTGGCACACAAGCATAGCCCTGTGAAAATGCTATTTTATATGGTGAAGTTTTATTTGTTTTCCCCCACTGACATGTTGAAACCAGCTCCTTTAAGGAAAGGAATACAGTTTCAGAGAAACTTTTTAACAGAGTTCCCAAGAGTCTGCAATTAAACACATTCACACTAAGTAAAAGCATTTTCAACCAAGAAAGAAGGAACTGTTTTTCTAGAATAAGTGAAATATGATCAATATTTTTACTTAAAACATAAAAGAATTTTTATACTGTTTATCTTAAATATGTTTTCAATGATATTTGTATTCCATGTCTCATTTTCATTAATTTTTTTTTTCATCTGTAGTCAGTGCCAGAAAAGTCAGGCTGACTCTCTCTCTCTCCCTCTCTCTCTCTCTCACACACACACACACACACACACACACACACACACACACACACACACACAGGCTCTCACACACACACACAAGCTGAGAATTTTGCTTTTGTCGCTTTTCTCTAGATCTCTACCTTAGGGCATTTCTCTGCTACCTGGCAAGTCCACACAGGTTTCATAGGGAGAAGCATAAGAAGTGAAATTCAGACTGAGTCTGCCAGTTGCTGACAGCTCTGTGGAAGGTTCATTGTGACAAGAAGTTAAAATAATTTCATAAGGTGAGATTTATGGATTGTCAGTGAATTTCTGTTACTCATGCTTTGCTTATTCTCTTTAACCAAAGAAAGAAAAATAAATTTTTATATGGCCTTGGAAATACCATGAGTTTTGTTTTGAAATCCATAATAAATTTTAATTAGAAGTATATTCTATTTATGAAGTCAGTTTTCACACCCAAATTTAAAGAGCCATGTGACCACAACTATTCTATATTCCTTCATCTCTCAGGTGATACATTTATGTGGTCACATTTCTCTATGAGATTTTTTTTTTAAAGTTACTTAACTATTCTTGGGAACTTTGAGATATGAATCTATCCTAGAGTTTCCAGGAATCTGACAGGTAGATTAGATATGATTTCACTGGCGAAGGAGATGTTGTTATTATTTTATTTACTGGGCTATTTGTAGGAAAATAGCATAGATTTTAGTTATTCCCTCTGGAAATGCCAAGTCTTTGGATGAAAAGTAAAAATAAACAAGGTTCAGAATTGTTGCAGTGAAAGCTTCTCAAGACATGATGACTCTGAAATGGTAGGACCTTAAATTCCTATATCACTCAAAGAAGCAGTTATGCCCTAATCTCCTCTGAGGTAACCAATGGCATAGGAGAAGGGATGTTACAAACTGCAGGCGTGACACATTTTTGTGGTACTTAGTATGCATTTATAAAACCTGGCTGTCTGGTTTACATACTCGGGTCTCTTCATCTGTTCATTGTTTCCCACTTGTTCTTTCATTTGCTTCCCTTGGAAGTAGCACATTGAAAACTTCAATAATTTATGGCGTGGCACTTACTTATGAGACATCACAAAGACTTCTTTCCTCCTTCCTTTCCAAAATTGTCCTTGTTTGCCTACTTAGGTTAGCCGGTAGGCTCAACCCATTGATCACCTGTTGACAGGTGGGTATTAGATCCACCCAGAACTTCCATTCCTTGACTTATATCAGTATTTTTAAAACACATACTAAAAGGGCCTTTGTGATTTGTGGGACTGGGCCAGAGCTTTCCATTTATGAAAATTATATGCAGCAGGCTTTGCTCCCCAGAAAAGCTGAAAGTGACAAACAATACCTCATGTTTTACGTACTCTATGGATACCTGGCAACTCACTGAATTACATATAGTCATCCCTCGGTACCCGCAGGGGATTAGTTCCAGGACCCACCATGGGCACCACAATCTGTGGACACTCATGTCCCTTTTATTAAATGGTGTAGGATGGTGGGCCCTCTGTATCCATGGATGGGGAAACAGCGGTTCTAGAGAGCGGGCTATATCTGATCCCATTTCTGGGACAGAGTCAGTAGGTGGATCTATGAGAGCCATGAATTCTGCAGTTATGTTTTTAAAGCTGTGGTACTAGACTCTAATAAAGGATAAATAGAAGGAAAAGATTATTTTGAAGGGGAGAGAAAGGACTTTGATAGTGTCAAATGCCACTCAGGATGTTCAGATGTTCAGTTTTAGCCCCTGGCAATTTATAGTTTAATGTTTGTGAACAACTGAAGGTTATCCCTCCCTGAGCCTCCACCAGAGACAGCCCAAGCCTTCCTGCTTTTTCTGTGTGTTTTGCATCAGGCGGTGTTATTTTGAAGGTAGTTAGAGTTGTTTCGGGGAAGATGAGTTGGCAGCAAGGCAAATTGATATAATCGTGGAGCAAGTTGCTAAAGACCAGGAAATAACTGTTAAAATTTACGGTGTTCTTTCATATGTATTAAAACAACAATAGCAGAAATAAAAGACTGAAATAAATCACTTAGGAGGAACTGTGTTCAGTTTTCTATGATGCCTACAAATCCTTTTCTGTATGCATACGTGATTTCATATGATTATAATCATACTGTAGTTAAACTTTTTCTCTTGTCTTTTTCAAGTTACAAATAACCATGCTTTTATATAATCTATGATGATCACTTTTGGTGGCTGCATAATTATTAAATAAGTCTTCTACCCTTGATGCTTGTGTGGAAACTAAGAGACGGTAGAATCTATATCAGGGCAAGGTTTTGCGCCTTCACTTCTGGTTTTCTCTAATGAAAAGCAGTGGGGAGATGGCATGATGGCCACCTCTCGTTGGGAAGCTTGTCTCCAGAGTCTGATTGGCACCCTCATCCACTGAACTCAGACTCCTGCAGTCAAGGGTGGACTCTGCCCCACACCTACTCCTTGTACCTTTCTCTAAAACTTTCAATCCTCTTGAAGATGTAAACCCAGCTATGTGGAGAAAAGGGAACCCTCCTACACTGTTGATGGGAATGTAAATTGGTGCAGCCACTATGGAAAACAGTATGGAGTTTCCTTAAAAAACTAAAAATAGAGTTTCCATATGATCCAGCAATCCCACTCCTGGGCATATATCCAGAAAAGATGAAAACTCGAATTCGAAAAGATATATGCACTCCAGTGTTCATAGAGGCACTATTTACAATAGCCAAGACATGGAAGCAACTTAAATGTCCATCAGCAGATGAATGGATAAAGAAAATGTGACATATATAAGTATGTATGTACACATCATGTAATATTACTCAGTCATAAAAAAGAATGAAATAATGCTATTTGCAGCAACATGGATGGACCTAGAGATTATCATGCTAAGTGAATTCAGAGAAAGACAAATATCATATGATATCAATTATATGTGAAATCTAAAAAAATGATACAAATTAAAAACAGAAATAGACTCACAGACACAGAAAACCAACCTATGGTTACCAAAGGGGAAGGGGTGGGGAGAGGGATAAATTAAGAATCTGGGGTTAACAGATACACACTACTATATATAAACTAGATAAACAGCAAGGACCTACTGCATCACACAGGGAACTATACTCAGTATCTTGTGATAACCTATAATGGAAAAGAATCTGAAAAAGTATATATATATGTGTGTGTGTGTGTGTGTGTATGTATATATATATATGTATGTATGTATGTAGAACTAAATCACTTTATTGTACACCTGAAACATTATAAATCAACTATACTTCAATTAAAAAAAAAGGAAAATATAAACCCAGCTAAATAGTCGCATCTTCAGTATTATCAACGGAAACATTAATTCTTAGCTAAACCCTCAGATGGGATTGGTTGACTGTGGAATAAGAGCAGAACTGAGATGTAGGAATGGGCATTTGCCAGAGGAATAGAGGTGCCAGGACAGGAGATGGACAGAGGAGGCTGATTGTCCAGTGTTGCTCGGATCGGCTGTGTCTGTTCACCTTTGCAGCTCCTTTTAAACAGGACGGAAGGTTTTGCTGTGGAAGCTGACATAGCTGAGCCGGGGCCCCCGGGCTGCGAGGTCGTCGTCAGCAGGTTGCACACCTTGAGCCCCACTGCTGTGGTGCTCTCGGTTCTCCTCTGATCACAGCAGTGAGTTGTTTGTGCTGATAATGTCCCCAGTAGGACTGAGTTTCCAGCCTCAGATAAAGGTCACCCTGCCTGAGTTCCAGATTTTAGTCACTTTTTTCAAGGAAGACAAAGTAACACTTTACTTCAGGCATACTTGTTGTGAAGGAAAAGTAAAAAGCTGATAGTGTTTTTTGATTCATTTCTTAGTGAGTCATTAAAATCTGCCTAAAAATCATAGACTTAAATTTCTATTGTTCTTTTTATTAATCATCATGAAGGCTGTCAATAATGGCAGTGCTTTAAAAGAAAAATCATCCGGGAACATATGTATATATGTATAACTGATTCACTTTGTTATAAAGCAGAAACTAACACACCACTGTAAAGCAATTATACTCCAATAAAGATGTTAAAAAAAAAAAAAAAAGAAAAATCATCCAACCAGTTGACAAAAGGCAACATGGTTTTGGAAGCATCCCCCCAGGGCTTGTGGGTAGAAGTCCACAAGCTTTCTATTAGGGAGAAAGAAAAATAATCGGTTTAGTTTTTTTTTTTTAAACTAACTTTAGAAAATAATGTATGTGCATCCACACATTCTGCTGAGTATATACTGTGTACTCTGAGGCATACACAGATGAATAAAAACTGACCTTGTACTTGGAGAGCTTAAAGCCTAGTGGAGAGTTGGACCTATAAACACATCATCGTGCGCAGTAGAATGAATGCTATAAAAGAGGAATGTATATGCATAAAATTCTTTGGCAATCCAGGAGAAAAAACACTCAGGCATGCGAGAGAAAGTTAGGCAGACTGTGCTTGAGGGGTGACCTTTCAGTTCACACGTGAAAGATGAGCAGAAGTTTTCCAGGCAGAGGAGGTAGAAATTCTAGAAACAGGGAACAGGATGTACAAAGGCAATGAGGTATGGCAGAGCTACTGTGTCTGGGGAGCTTCAAGTGATTCAATATTTCTGACAAGTACATATTTTACTCTTATTGGAGCGTAAACACAGAGGGGCACATGTCAAAGGGTGAGGCAGGAGAGATAACAAGGGACTGCACTATCAAGTATTCCATTTAAAGAGATTTTGATTTTCCTATGAAAAACCTCTAAAACCTTAATATAGATAAGAATCCCCTGGGCACTTTGGTAGAGTGCACATTCCTGGGCTTCACGTTCTGAAATCCTAAATCAGGGGGTTTGGAGAAGCCTCCCCAAATCTGCATTTCTAACAAGCATTCCGGGTAATTCAAGGATAGTAGGACAGAAACCATCCTTGAAGAAATGTTGCTGCAGCAGTGGGGAGCTACTGAATCTTGTTTCACAGGAGAGTGAAATGATTATATGCATACGATGGAGCTGGGCAGCTCTGGGAGAATAATTTGGAGTGGGGAGCAGGGAGAGAATGGAATTAACCCAGGCAGGAGGTAATAGAGGCCACGACCAGGGTGAAGCCAGTAGGGAGAAAACCGGAACAACCATTGTTCTTTTATCACTTTATATACAGTAAAAGCTTTCCCAATTTACTTTTCTCCCATTTTCTAATTTTCCAAACTAGTGTATTTTTCTGCCACTTTTGAGCGGGATTTTCTCTTTTCTCTTCAGTTTTCTATTTCTGCCATGTATATGTCATCTGCCCTTGTTCTTCTTTAACCTTGATATATTAGCATTCTTTAGAATTCTGTGTCCTAAGAGCCACTGGTAGAGATAATTCTTGTTTCATGTTGATAGATGTTCATCCATCTCCCATCTATCACTATAATGGATGACATGATTGGCTATTGTTGTAGCTCTTATTAACTGGAATAACTTATTTTTGAAAGTTTGTTGATCCCTTTGAAGATTAATATGCTTGTCTTCTGTGACATGTATGACAATACATTGGTTCAAAGAATATTTCCATGGTTGGTACCAGAAACTTGGTCGCAGCCTTTCAGTCCTCAGAGTCTAGCTAAGTAAAGGTAGTAAAATCTGAATTATCTAGCCTCATATAGAGTAATGTTTCTATGTGTTGGGGGGAGGTGATCCCAAATTATAGCTAATATAATTCTTGGAAATTAAGAACATCACTTTTTACTGCACCCATATTTGGCTAATATTAAAACTGAGCTTGTTTTAAAGAGTATATGATTTTTCTGAGCAATGAAAGAAGACAGCTTTCATCTGCGGCTCAGTGGAGGGAAGCAGGTCTGGAATTCAAAACTGCTCACATAAAATGCACAGCCTGACCAATCTGCAAGTAATAACATATATATTCAACCCAAAACAAAGCTCAGTATGGATTTATAGCCCAGTCAGCTTTGCAAGTACCCATTTGCCCAGTTGCCATAGACAGGTAAGGATTTATGTCTGGAAAAGAGATATTTTTCATTTTTATTTATAAAATTCCCGTGAGTAGAGAAGATTTCTTTTTTAAAGCAATTTTAGTATATATTTCTAAGGCTTGTAGAGCTTTTACATAATGCATTAATTTTGTTTGTCAAAAAACAGCAATCAAATTTTATCAGATTTTGGGGTTAAGGTGTGTGTCTTAAGTTTGTAAACGCTTCTAATTATTCGTAAGTTCTCAGGCACTTGAACTTTCAGGTCCTGATAAGACTGTCAAATGGAAACTAAGGGATTTTTCCTAATTAAAAATAATATAGATTTATTATTAAAAAGTATAAAGAGGATAAAATCACCATAATCCCATACTCATAAATGTCCACTAAAAATGCTTTGTTTACTTCCATCTCTTTTATTCATGTACATTCATATTTACTACATTGTAAATAATTTAGATCATAGAACTCCATTTTTTCCTTTTTAAAAAAAATATTTCAGGAGCATTTACCACTTATTACATATTTTTAAAAAGCATTGTTTTAGTTTCCTATGGCTACTGTAACAAATACCAACAAACGAAGTGGCTTAGAACAACATATATTTATTCTCTAATAATTCTGTAGGGTCTAAAGTCAGTTTCACTAGGCTGAAATCATGGTGTCAGCAGGGCTGAGGTCCCTCTAGAAACACTAGGTAGAATCTGTTTCCTTGCCTTTTCCAGTTACTAGAGCTGCATTCCTTGTATTCTTTGACTCTGGATCTTTCCTCCATCTTCAAAACCATCAGCATAGCATCTTGCTTCAGTGTCATATTACATTCTTCTATAATCAAATCTCCTTCTGCCTCCCTCTTATAAGACATTTGTGATTACATTTAGGGCCCACCTGGATAATATAAGATTAATCTCCTTGTTGCGATATCATTAATTTAATCACATCCGCAAAATTCCTATTAAGGTAACATATTTACAGGTTCAAGGAATTAGAACCTCGTATGTTTGGAATGCATTACTCTTTCTACCACAATGGTCTTTATTGGTTTTATAATATTTCATTTTATGGCTGTTCAATATTTATTAACAGTTGCCCTTGTCTTGTACCTTTGGGGTTTTCCCAATGTTATACTATTATAAGGAATTCTAAGATTAATTTTCATATGCATAGATTTTTGTGCATTTACTCAGTTAGATTTGTGTAATTTCTAGAATGCGGACTTAGTTCAAACATATATGTGTGTGTATATTATTTATATGTATATATGCACACATATACATTTATATGTAAATATCTGTGTATATGTACACATACATCTATATGCATGTGCATATGTGTAGTGTGTGTGTTTTCATTCTCCAGATTACTTTCCAGAAAGTTGGTAAAGCGTATTTATCTCCTTGTGCTCCCACTAGCATTGAGTATTACCTTTTTTTTAGTCTTTGCCAGTTAAATAGGTAAAAAATATCTGCTTGATGTTTTAATTGCATTTCTATGATTTATGAAAAGTGAAAATATTATCACTTTTTATGCTTAACATCATATTTATTCTCCTATGAGTTAATATTTCTTTAAAAATTTTGTTCAAATAACGTATGCTAATGCATATATAAGGAATCTAAAAAAAGGGTACTGAGAATGGACTTGGGGACACTGGGGGGAAGGGGAAGCTGGGACGAAGTGATAGAGTGGCATGGACATACATACACTACTAAATGTAAAATAGATAGCTAGTGGGAAGCAGCCGCATAGCACAGGGAGGTCAGCTCAGTGCTTTGTGACAACCTAGAGGGGTGGGATGGGAGGAGGGAGGCTCAAGAGGGAAGGGATATGGGGATATATGTATACATATAGCTGGTTCACTTTGTTGTACAGCAGAAACTAACACAACATAATAAAGCAATTATACTCCAATAAAGATGTAAAAAACAAAAGTTTAAACACACCTAAATTGAAACACAATGAAAGGTTAACATTCAGAAAGAATTTGTTGTTGTTATAAAAATGATATAAATTAATAAATCCAATGATTGAAGCTTGCTTGAGAAATCCTTGGCTAAAAAACTTTATGTCTTCACTGACACATTATCCTCTGATTTGTGGAATAATTTGAGTCAACTTTAAGAATGGAATAAAATTCTGATTTCTACAGAAGCACATGGTTTCTACCTCTGTCTGTATATGTTCCCTATGTGGTACTTCAATGGAAATTTTTACCTCTTATTTTAATGGGATAATTTTCAATAACTTTAGATGCCTGACCTGGAAAAATATTCAAGAAAAGAAGAACTGATAAATTAACCTTCATCTTATATTACAGAAAGGTCTTAGTGTCAGCTACTAAAGGGCTAAATATAACCACACTGACCCACTTAATTGACACTTCTTATAATTGCACTGTAATTCATGCTCAGGAGCTGGATGAGAAATGATGTACCTTAGACCAAGCTTCTGGATCAAGAAACACCATGTCCTTGAAGTTAACTCCAGATTGAGAGTCTAATGTAATGATTAGTGTCTGAGGTCCACTGTTACTCAAAAAGCATTTTGGATTTCATACAAACTAGTTAGACATATATTTACATGTGTCTACAGATACACAGCTACATGTGCGTGGTTCTCTTTTCTGAGACTTTGAAATCTGAGGCAGTAGACCTGTCTAACAGGTGCAGTGTATATGAATAATGGTATGGGCTCATGAAATTCCAAGAGGAATGGACAGAAAAGGCTTTTTAAAACAGGTCAGGGGTCCGTCTTAAAAATACTTGCTTTCAAGTATCTTTCTAACCCTGAGCAAATCCTTCCTCCCTTCACCCTTTGTCTTAACATTCATCCTAATGGTGTATTGAGGATTAAAAGATGGAGATACAGCCCCTGCCCTCTCGGAGCTCTTACTCTAAGGGGGAGTGATCTGCAAACATATAGATTCTGATATGGTGGGGGAACACTTTTCGTGCAGGAGCTCTCAGGAGCAGAGCTCAATAGAGGGATACCTAACCCAGTAGGGGTAAGGAGGCTCGTCTACAGTAAGTGGCAAGGAAGTTTGGTCTTAAAGCAGTCTAGAAGTTAGCCTTCCTATTTGTCAGATGTTGGCGTTGGTCTCGAAGCATTGCTCTCTGCTCCATAATTGGATTGCTTAGCTCTGTTAGAGGCCAGTGCTCTGCTTGGTTTATTGATGGCTCTTGCAGACAGCTGATTTCAAACGGAGAGACACACTTTTCTCTGTTTCTTTCCCAGTAGTCTCCTTCCTGCAGGATGACCCCCTCCAGCCCTGTAAGTATGACACATTGTCTAGCAGCCTAACTCCTCTCCCAGCGGAAATTAGGCTATGGGGCTTCTCCCAGGACCCTGCTTGGGAGTCAATGATTGGGTAGATAGAGTGGTAGGGTAATATGCTTACAATCAGTGATTTTGAAACCCTCCCTGGTCCTGTGAGCTGGGCTGCCACCATGCATATTCTTTTTTTTTTTTAATTAATTTTTATTGGAGTATAGTTGATTTACAATGTTGTGTTAGTTTCTGCTGTACAGCAAAGTGAATCAGTTATACATATACATATATCCACTCTTTTTTAGATTCTATTCCCATATAGGTCATTACAGGGTACTGAGTGGAGTTCCCTGTGCTATACAGTTATGTGTTTTATATATAGCAGTGTGTATATGTCAGTCCCAATCTCTCAGTTTATTCCTCCCTCCCTTTTCCCCCTTGGTAACCATAAGTTTATTTTCTACATCTGTGACTCTATTTCTGTTTTGTAAATAGGTTCATTTGTACCATTTTTTTAGATTCCACATATAGCGATAATCATATATTTGTCTTTGTCTGACTTCACTCAGTATGACAATCTCTAGGTGCATCCATTTCGCTGCAAATGGCACGATCATATGTTCTAATCTACTTATCTTTTGTACAAATCAAGGAGTCACTAATTTGAGAGAAAAGTGCTTCATTTCCCATGTCTATCTGTTCTCTCCTCTTTGATTTTGTGAAGTTACTGGTTATTTGCTACATTTTCTGAGCCTCTGATTCTCCTGGGATCCAGGGAACACCTGAGGAAAATATCACATTCTCTTCCCATTCTGGCTCGTATTTAGTCTGTCCTTTCCCCTCTCGGACTTTGTCCTTCAACCTGCCCTTGTGGATTATGTACTTCTCTACTTAACCTATCAGGAAAGAGAAATCAGTTTTATTTGGTTTCCTTTGTTTTATCTATTCCCTTTAGAAATCTGAATCTCTCTTGCCTTATGATATTGTTTAAAAATGTTTTTTTAATATTCCCAGCACGCTGTAACCCTACTTATTATCCATCTCTTAGCTTTTCAGCATTCAGATCTAGCCCTACAAGTTAATTTTCATTGATCTTTTTTTATCTTCCTTCATATTTTAGCAGTGTAAGCAAAAAATTTTGCTTAGTAATTCTAGAAGAGCTTTCTTACAACCCGTTCCCATTGATGCAACTTTCTTTACATTTCTAGCCCAGCTTTTGAGCTTTATTTCTTAAGGTATACAGTGATTACAAGCATTGCTCATTCAGGATGGGCCATGTGCTCTTCACACTACTATACGCAAACTCTCAAGACAGCATTTAGAAGATGACCAAAGTACACTTGTAGGTATGGACAGCCTTGGGGATGTAGTCACTTCTGGGTACTCTGATGACAAGAGTAGACAGAGATCAAAGTAAATTTATAGCAGAATCCCCAGTCCAGGCCATGATCAGAATACATTTTGAAACTCCATATTAACTCCACTTGCCCTCGTATCTTTTCACTGGACACGGCCTCGTGGCAAGAGTGTCAGTGCAGGGAGCTGACAGCTTCCCATGCCTCACGCTTACACTAGAAGACTTAATCTCCTATAGTGTCTAAGTTCAAGGTGAGGCTCCAGGGATATTATCCTTAATGCTGTCCTGTGTAGGGTGAAGGAAACCCTACTGAATAAGCATGGGGCAGCGGATGGGACGTAGACAGGAGAATTCAAGTCAGTGAAAAGAACCTGGAATTTTGTATATGTAGGAGAGGGGTGAATAGTGAAGAATTTGACCCTTCATTAAATACTTACCTCATCTTGAGCTAGCATTTCAGGAGCTTGACAAGCTTATTTTTCAATCTCATTCACCTTTCTCATGAAAACAATGACTGATAATATCAGCCTGATTAAATGAATGAGCATTCTAGATCACAAAACTTGTCCACTGCTGTATAGGCTTAGTTGTTGTGCAATAAGTAGAAAATCTGACTGGGTATTTGTATAGTGACCTCGATCAGCTGTAGTCTTAAGAATTTCCAATAATCTCAATTCCTTCTTAGTTCCGTAGCCAGAGTTTTACTGCATTTGCAGCTAAAATATAGTTTCTGCTCATATAATTATTTTGTCTGTAGAAAAATGTCAGCAGTTCTGACAATTTTAATTCTTGTATTTGCTGACTGCATTACCTTCTGAATCATAAGTTCCCAAATCAAGTCAAACAGGTTAGAAGACAATTACACTTCAGTGTCACACCTACTCCTACTCTTAAAGGAGTGTGGGAATATATCAGCCACTTTCACTATATTAACTAATTCATTTCCGGCTCTTCACGCACTTTACCAAATTTTATTTTTCATTTTGGATACAACCCCAATTCTCAAAGCCTTTGAAGTGCAAAAAACATTAAAGTAAACATTAAATGTTTAAAGTAAACACTGAAGTAGTTTAAAATACTCAGGTCTTTCCCCAGCACTTTGAGAATCTGCACGGTGGATCCCCCAAAATGTACAGGGTGGAGAGAGTTATGACATCTGCTGCCCACAGACCAAAATATGTATTATTCAGTCAAGAGAAGAAATTAATGTTTTATTGATTTATCCATTTTATTGCTATCATTTTTATGGGTGTTGCCCACATATGTAGGCTTTTCTGGACGGACCATGGAGGATATGAGAGTTGGCGGTGCAGAGTTGCCCCAGAGTTAAATCATCCAGAACTTGACTCTCACCCACTTTATCGCTACAGTTTACCTCTGCTCAAACACCCACACAGGAAGTCCTTTCTTGTTGTTTCAGCCTTTTTCATCTTTGCATTTGAAGGTCCTTCCACATGGGAGTTATTTCAGTATTCAAGGACAGCTGTTGCTTGTTCCCTAAATCTTTTCTTTTCCACATTCACCAGAGTTCCTTCAACCCACAATTTATATAGCACACTTTCAAGTCCCCTTTCACCAGCTTCATTGTTCTGCTCTGAGCAGCCTCTGATATGTAATTATCTGGATACCTAAAAAGTGAGCACAAAAATTTTTTCCCTGGGCTTATCTTTGGGGATGGGGTAGGGGGTAGGATTCAAAGAGAGTTTCCCCTGGATTTGGTTGTGACATTTCTTAAAGCCATGTTAAGACCTGAAGAATGTTAGCCTAACACTTCTGTTTCCAGTTACAGAATATAGATAAAAATGAATCAATAAGAGAAAGTCTTTAGAATTTAAAAATATCCTCATGGGATTCTTAAAAATTCAGGATTCTTTGAGAAACTCAACTGACCTGCTAAAACTGATAAATTTCAGGGCATCTTAAAAGAAAGAATAGATACCTGAGCATCTGAAGTGTCTCCATCCAAAAAGCATGTCTTGAACGCTTACATAAATCAGGAACTGTCAGATTGTAGAAGTACAGAGATCAATAAAACATGACTTTAGCCTTGAGGAAGCTCATAGACTAACAGGAAAGGCAGCAGTGAACAGTCAATTGTAATACAGTGTGACCAGCACCCCCGTAGAGGCATCTTCAGAGTGCCATGAAAGTAGAGAGTATGATGTAGGATGCCCTCTGCTCCAGTCTTGCATCTCTCTGCATGGTATTCTTTTAGCTTCTACATATTGCCAACATTTATGTGCATTGTGCTCTAGAAACTGCATGAAGGGCTTTATGTATGTCATCTCATTTATGTGTGTGAACCTTTTAGAGGTTGGTCCTATCATGGACCCCATAAAAATAGGGAAAATGGGCAGACACTAAGTGACTTGCTTAAGGTCACAGTAAGTGTTGGATGCAGAATTCAAACCCAAGATTTTTGCTCTTAAGCAATGCTCTATACTACCTATCTCAGAGAAAGCCTTTACCTAGAGTGGTGGTTCTCAACCAGGAGCAATTTTGCACCCCCAAGGAACATTTGGCAATGTCTGTAGACATTATTGATGATCGCAACTGGCATCTAGTGGGGAGTGATCAGGGAGGCTGCTAAACATCCTCCAATGCACAAGACAGTCCCCCAAACAAAAAATTATCCAGCCTAAAACGTCAACAGTGCTGAGGTTGGGAAGCTCTGCTCTGGAGTATGGTACTATCTTTGTGTCAGCCTTTAAAAAATACTTTTTTGAATATTTAAAAGCATTTTTTTAAGAGAAGACATGGCTTAGTATGGGGCAAAAAATATTGGACCAAGTCCCTAAGTATCTGGTGAAGTGTATTTTGCCATGTAAAATTGAGAAAATATTGTCTTCTTTGTCTACCTTTGTAGATTTCAAGGATCTGAGGAGGCCCATCAGAAATTCTTAGAGTGCTTGGGGTGAAAATATTTCTGGGGGTCTCCAGAATTAAAGAGCATCTCAAAGTAGACTCCTGTTCTTTGTTTAGCCCCATCCCTTGTCAGCTGACCCCCCCATCCCCTTTTTCCTCACCCTTATATTTCTATAAGCAAGTTTGTTCCCAGTATTTACTGGTTGAACTAAACCATTTTTTAAACGTTATTTTTGCTTAAACATTTTTTTTAAATTTATTATCTCTTGCCATATTACACCAGATTAAAGTAGCTACTTTAAATTCTAGTGTTTTCTTTATGTACTTAATCATAAGCATTGGTGGGTTTGGGGAGTTATTGGAATCCTGTGGCTTTCTTCGAAATGAATAACAGTAACATTGGTTCAACCTCCCCTTCATTCCTTCCTTTCAAAGTCTTAACACTCATGGCAGGAAAATGATTCTAGCATTGGTTAACTAAGTGCCAGGTTGTATCTTCACAGGTAGTGGTTGACCAGTCCCTAGATAGGGTGAAGCCAGACAGGTGTGCGCTGTAGCAATTCATCAAATGGATGTAAACTCATAAATTCAGTTTACTGAGGTTTTAGGTGAGTGTGGCATTCCCTCGGCGTGCTTTTCCTACACGACAAACAGCGTCCCTCGGCAGAGCCATTACTGACTTTCTTGGCAGTGTTTTCCTGGTGATCCAGTCTTCAGTGAATCACGCCTCAGCCTCCAGGTGTGCGCTCTGCACTCTCCACCACCGGTCTCCGGAGCGCGCTGGGTTTATTTCTTTGGAGGGACCGATCCACCAGGGGCTCCGCGCTGGGGGCGCGGCGGCGGGAGATGCTAGGGTGTCCCGGTCCTCCTGGGCTCACGCACAGGTCCCGCCTGCTCCCTTTCCCATGAGGCCCCCCTCCTATGGGGAGTGTCTGCGGTGGGGACCGGTCCCGCCGCCTGGCCCCTTCCCGCTGAGGCTGCACAAAGGTGTCCGGCTGGAGTCCGCCAACAGGCCAGCTTTCTATAAGTGCTTTTAAGTTTCCCTTTTTCGAGGAGGGGCGAAGAAGAGGAGCTTTTTCCATTTACATTCCTTTCCTTGTATGTAGATACCGGGAGGAAACTCAGCACTGGGCATGTTCGGATGTTGAATGGTTTTGCAGATAAGCACCAGCCTCCCGGAACCAAAGACTTAAACTAGTCCTCTCCCCTGCCCATCCCCACCCCCCCCCCCGCAGGAGCTGCAAATGGTATCTGCCAAACAGATGACAAAGTACCTTGGACTGAATCACACGCAGACAACATTTTGAGCCGAACGCACGGCCCAACTCTTGTAATTACTGTTTATAGCTGGCCAAGGCTGACCAGGAGAGGGCAAACCCAGGAGGAAACAAGTTTCCTGAACCTTGGAGAAATAGCTGTGTGTTGATTAAAGGCTAGGACGGGTACTTCTCACTCACGCTCCAAGTTGTTCTCGAGATCACAGTTCGTAGCACGTTTCCTCTGGAGGCAGTGAGTAGATAATTGGGATCTTTTTTGTCTTTTTTTTTCCCCCCCTCCTCTCTCCGTTTTGGTCTTATGGCCTTGAACCCACAGTGAATTGAAGCGAGAAAGAAATGGATATGTCTGACCCCAATTTTTGGACTGTGCTCTCAAACTTTACTTTGCCTCATTTGAGGAGTGGGAACAGGCTTCGGCGAACACAAAGGTAAAAAACTTGGGGGTCCTTTTAGCCTGGAGAGGGAATGAATGCTTTGGCTTAGGAGGCTGCCCGGCTGCCTGGGCCCCCTTAGCAACTGGGGTTTTGTTGATTGGGTGACAGTTTGAAAAGTTTATACTCTGCTGGGGGGCCCTGGTTCAGGTGTTCCCTCCTCTGCGGTTTTCCTGGGTCATCCTGATGAATGTGCTTTTCGGAGTTCTTCAGAAATGTGGAGAATCAGACCTCGAGTTGTGAGTGGTGGGGAGAGAAGGGAAGGGGGAGGAGATACTTTCTCCCTCTCTTTGATCTGATCATTTATCCGTTTCATTCACTCAGGCGTTGGTGTTTCTGCTACTCTGTGTAGAGCCTTTCAGATGCTTCCCTCTATGAAATATTTAACCTTTATACGATGCAAATGTACGATTCAAAGAGAGCTCAAGTTTGTCTGTTTCATATTGTCTGCTTAAAGAGAAAAGTCTGCATAACTCTGCATTTTTTTAAATTGATTTGCTGACATTTATTTCTAAAAATAGACCGGCCATTTCATTTTGTAACATATATTTGTTAGAATAGGTGAAAAGAAGAAAGACTTAAAATCAAGGTGAAGCTCATGCCACAAGTGCAAGACAGTTGAGAGTTAGTTGCTGACACTTGGGTGAGAGAAAATGATTTTAAAGCAGGTGTTTCTCCTCTCTCCACATTTGTGTCCAGCACAGACAGGTGGCATGATTTTGGTTTTAGAGGGGCACACCCTTTGAGTTGTGTAAATATAGATTCTTTGTTTTTCTTCAAAACTTGCCTTGAACATACACGTGAACATGCATGAGGGCAAGGGTGTAGTCAAATAAACAGGATGCTTGGCTATCAGATTGGGAGATTCATCTCTATGCTCCAGTGTTTAAAGAACACAGGAAGATGGTTCATTGTGTTTGGTTATACCAGTAACTTTTTGTAGCATAAGTGCAAATACGTAATACTTTGGAAAACTTAGTAGTTTTTGCTTTTGACATTTCTCATGGTATTTCTTAATTTTCAGAAGCGTCCTGGAATACCCTGACATATGCTGTTTATACATACACAAACATGTGTGTGTGTTTGTGTGTATGTGTCTCAGAGAGAGAGAGAGAGAGAGAGAGAGAGCATGATTGCATCGATTTTTAAGTTATACTTACCTTTTAATGCAACCTGAACAATATTGGTGCCACTAAACCGTATGATTCTAAAGTTGTGCCTTTTAAATAAGGTGGCTGTGCTTTTCTGCTATAATGTTCAGAGACACTCTTGGTATTGGTCATTTTTTAACAGGCTGTGTCATCCGTGCACCAAACCCCCCAAACAACGAATCAGTTGAAGAGCTACTTACTGTTCCTGAACCAGGCCCCTACTCCTCATGGCAGTAAATCCTATAACTTGTTTGTCAGGAGCCCTTAAATATGTCTAAGGGATGTAGCCCTGGCGGTGATGCAGCTGCTACTCTCACCTGGAACCACTTCTTGGGGAGATAAGTCTGCTCTGGCATCACACCTGTGTGTCTGAAACTGAAAAGCATCTGGAATCTTTCTTTCCCGCACCTACCTGTTTGATAGTATTATTGAGTCAAATGCATAAAGAATTCTCAGGCTGGTCTGACCATGGCCTTAGGGCAATATCTATCCAGCCCCAGAACATTCCATTTTAGACAGCTCACACTGGCAGAGAGCCTAGGTTCTGAAGGAACTTGGATTCTTCCCAACCAAATGAGGGTGTGGGAGGGCTGTGTCCATTCCCCAGGTCATGGGCCCGTATCTTCAGTTGAGTGATACAGAGAGGGAGGTGGAATTTCTTCCCTCCCTTCTCAGAGTAGAGGTTGTCACAGCCTGTTTGTTATTGGGGATTTCCTGGATTCATGGAGTTTGGAAATATATATCCTGAAGATCATCTCTAGATACATCTACTTACAGGTCTCACAGGGCTGGAACTGCTTTCTATTTATTAGGTAGATTCAGGAAGGTGAAGAGCAGGTGTCCCTCTCTCTGGGTCAGTGTACGTGGCCGTTGCTTTCTCTTATTATACAGTGAACAGTTCTGGCTCTGTGTCCTTTTGTAAGGACATGAAGTGTATGCTTATAGTATGACTCTTCCCCTTCTGTGACCTCCCTTAACTGCTCTACATCCTTTTCCTCCTCTAAGTGCCACATTAACTGTTTCTTACAGCACTGATCAGTTTCCCTAAATCTGCCCTTTTAAAAGGACCTCTCCTTTCCCAAGTAGCCCGATCCTTTTGCCAGCCTCACTGAGGGTGTACCCACTGTCCAGGGGAGGGTGCCTTGCCCTCATCCTCAGCTGGACGTGCCTGAGCCCTTGGAACAGCTCTCCTGCCCAAGCTTGGCTGCTTCTCTGCACATTTGCTGACTTTGTTCGACAGATCATTCATTTTGCATATTTTATCCCAGCTGCTTGTTCTGATTACATTGTAACCCAGAGGACTTCATCATAACCTTTTCTTTATATCAGCTTCTTGCGTCTATCAAAGAGTAAAATCCAGCTTTGAGCCTGTGAATGAGCATCTTGGAGCTCCTAGGGATAGGATGTTTGGTACCACTTAGACAAAAGAGAGGCTGAATGGTTTCAGACTCTTCCCTTAAATCCATATCATGGTAGAAATTGTCAACGCAGAGGACTTTGGGTTTTTGCTGCATCGCATCTACCTTGCCAGTTTAGCATGGCTCTGGTTTGTTGGTTTGCCCTCTCATGGGAACACTTTTAAGGTTTCCCTTCCAACTCAAAGCCCTGCATGGGCCCATAACTCCCTGAGTTCTTGGGGAAAGGCACCTACAGACTGACTCTCAGGCCTAGACTCTTAAACAGGTCCTGATGCACCGAAAGCCTGGCCTACTTGTGCCGCATCCCAACGATGATAATGTTGTTCCGTTCATTCCTTTTTGCCTGGACTGCGGCAGACACTGCGTTGTCTGGATGCACGCTGACTTTGTCTGCTGTTTTGCTGTAAAGCTCACATTTCCACTGGTAATGGTTCCTTTTTTATGATGGGCTTTGCTTACCTCTCCCCCTCCTTCATTTCCTCAGGGTAGTCTCAATACAGCCGTTCACCTGCTGCTTTGAGGGACAGAAATCTAGGCTGAATAAACAGGGTATTTAAACGAAAATGTGTTGTTTTAAACTGAAGTAAGAATTGCATGTTTTAGAGGCTGTGAGTTTCATAGACCTGCAGATTCTCCATTCACTTCAGGATCCCCTTGCAAGGTAGGATGGGAATTAGTTTGCCTGCTTTATGTTACTATTTGTTTGTAACATCTTTTCCTTTCCCGTTGGATTAAAAATTTCGAGGCAGAAGGGATCAAACTTCTCTTTGACTTATACCTCCTCTATGTCTCACTGTAAAGAAAGGACTACCATTGATTTATAAATGTTGCTGTTTAGTTTTGAAGTGCGCTTTTAGTTTTGTTGAAGTCTAGAGACTCTAGAAGATGCTTGATTTTTAACCTCAGTGGTCAGAAATCTGTCATGTTTTCTTTGGGCTTAAGTGATAATGTCCAAACCTCAGTGACACCTAAGTCAATACAATCCTACCCAGGCCATTGGGTAGTCTGTGACTCAGTTCATCACTTTGAGAGAGGTTCCAAATGTATTTTTCTGAGAACCTTGGGATAAAAGGTTATTTTGGTTTTGCTTTGTTTTTTGCTAAATTCATATTACTCAGCAGTTGCAATGAACTGCAGGTACATTCAGGGATCTTTAACTGCTGTAGTTTGTCAGAATGCATTGAATTTTTATGCACACTGCATCTTCTCTTCAGAAACATCTGTAGTGTTTGGTGAGTTTTTCTTTTGTTTTGAGCATGAATATATGTCTTTAAAAAGCATGGAATATGCTTCTCTCCTGCCCTGGCATGTTAGGTATTGGTTAACCCGTACTTACCCCTTTTACAGAAAGCCCAGTTAAATCCACGTTTATTGAGCATCTATTGTTTGCCTGGGCACTGTGACCCAAAGCTGAAAGCCATAGGCATGCCTTCAGTGAAGACATGCAGATGAATCATTGCAAACCAGGGCAATCAAGAAGTATATACCAGGTACAAAGGAGCCGGGAGATGCACCAGATAGAAAACCTTGGGGAAGTTTTGAAGGGTACGTTGGTATTTATCAGACAGGAAGACAAGGCCTTCCCAGGAAGCGAAAGAAATGGTGTGTACAAAGACATGGAGGCCTTGGCAACAACAGAGTTCAAGGGATTATACATAGCTCAGCATTGCTGGAGCATAAAAAACCAGAAGCATAACTCAGTGCTGCTGAAGCATAAAGTTTAAAGAGGCTATATAATAGAGCACAATGGTTAAGAGGGTTGATCTGAAGCCAGTTTACCTGAGTTCGAACCTTAACTCTGTGATATTGTATACTGAGTAAGTTAGCTTCTTTGGACTTCAGTTGCTCTGTCTATAAAGTAGAGACAAGTAAATTACTTGTCTCGTAGGATTGGTATAAAGATTAAAATATGTTCATATGTATAAAATGCTTAATGCAATGACTCACATCGAAAAGCCTTAATAAACCCTAACTATTAATACGGTTACTGTCATTACAGCAAGGGGATGAGTAGTGGGTAATGACTGAGGAGGAGTGTTGAGACACTTGATATTTGTGGGAGCTTGGCCTTTATCCAGTGGGAGAGAGACACGTCTAGCAGCACTTGGGGAGTTTAGGTCTGAGAAGAGAGGGTGGGACCTCGAAACCAATGAATAAGTTATTGCGGTAGCCTTTCTAAAGGGTTTTGCAGGCCTGAGCAAAGAATGTGGTGAGATTACGCCTTGAGAGATATTAAGGATATAAAATTGGGAGAAGGTGATGAGCTATTGGCTCTGAGGGATGAAGAAAGATACCACAATGGCCCTGGGGGTTTTACTTGGGGAACCAGGGAAATGGAGAATCACCTGTACATATAAGACACAAGTACTTGTACTCGCCCCTTGTGTCCCCAGAGGCTCCTTCATCCATATTTGTTGAGCACCTGTTGTGTGCTGAGTACCGTGGAACATCCATTCCTTCATTCAGCCGGTACCCACAGCACCAATGTTCTGTGCTGGGCCAGGGATATAGAGGTAAACCCGACAGAATGCTTGGGCCTCACAAATAAACCAACATCTAAATAAGTCAAGTGGTGGTCACTGTGTTCTGAAGACTGTAAGCAAGAGCTGAGAAGAGAGAGTGACAGTGCGGGGGCTGCTTTAGATCATGTGGTCGGGGAAGGTCTTTGAAGAGGTAATATTCAAGAGAAGATCTAAAGGATGAGAAAGAGCGGTCGGCGGGAAGACTTTGGGAGCAGGCATCTGGGAACAGCCAAGGCTCTGCAGCAAGAAAGAAAGAGCCTCAAGGCAGGCAGTTGGATGGTAGGTCCGGGGCACTCGAGGAGGCTGGACCAGAGATAATAGGCTTGGGAGTCCTCATTAGGACCATGAGAAATATGTTAGATTAATCTGTGGGAGAGCTAAAGATGCCCCATTTAAGGAGTGGGCAGAGATGCAGATAGGAACCGGAAGGGAGACGTGGAGGAGAGTCTCGTAAGAGGGAAGGAAGCCAGCAGACTGTTCTCACAGAGATCCCGACAGAATGATCAACCGTCGCTCCACAGAGATGAACCGTGGTGTGCATTGTGTCTGACGACTGGGGAGTCCTGGTGACTTCAGCGTGAACCCCGGCAGCAGAGGGATGGGGTCGGGGCGGCGTGAGGAGCCAGGACAGCAGGAGTGAAGTGAGGCATTGGAGACCATGGGTGGCAACCACCCTCTGTGGGTAGCTAAGCACAGCAGCGACACATCCTTGTGTACCAGCCTCTGCACATTCGCAGCTGGCCTGTCAGCCCTCTGCCCTGAATCACATCCCCTTACTCAGTGTTGCTCACTTTACTGTCTGCTTCATCACCCAAACAGGCAATGGCAGCTTCCTTTCCCCTCCCCTCTGGAAGCTCAAGTTCTTTCCCCAGTCTCCTGAGTATCTCCTTTCTGACATGTTTACAGTTGGAGCTGCTTCGAGTGTCTCTAGCCCCTACCTGCCCCCTCGTTGACTCTGCCTGAGCCTGAACCTGAGCCAAGTACAGATGGAGGGAGGGTACGCGGTCCACCCCGCCCCTCCAGCCTATTCCACAAGCGGCGGAAATCTGGCACTCACATCCCCGCGCTCTCATCCTCTCTACGCCTGACCTGCAGGCTCTGCCCCTCCCCGAGTCTTTGCACCCGTTGCCTCCCACTCCTTGCTTTGCCCAGGCCTGTTTCATAACTGCTTCCTTTCATCCTTCTCCTTTCTTCATGCTCTGGACTGCATTTTCCGCAGGTGGGACAGGCCTGCCCGTCACTGCGGGGCTCGCCCTTCCATCCTCTCATCTTGTCATCCTCTCATCTTGTCTCTAGTTAGCTCTGACATCGGCACTGGTGCCTAAGGCCCTCACTCCTGCACCCCTCCCCCAGCCTAATAAGGGAGACCCCTGGGGGAGAGGAGAACGCTGAGACCCCAGGTTAGGAGCTCCCAGCAGCTCTCTGAGTGACTTGTGTGCAGAGCCTGGCTGCCCCACACCAGAGCAGCGTGTTCTCCGGGTCTTCAGGCTGGCCAGATGCACAGGATGTGAGCCGGAATATGCGCATCTCAGAAATATTGCTTTAAGCTTCTAGTGGGAGGTTTACAACAGGAGGTGACAGATCATTTGTTTTGCCCCTTGAATTTGTAGGTCTTTTGTGAGGGGAGAGAGAAGCAGAAAGAGGGAGGAGGAAAGGAATGAGAGAGAAAAATGTGTGAGACCTTAAAAAGTAGATTTCAAAAGAAGTCCATTAAAAACAAAGCTTTAGAATATGGAGCATATGCTCCCTGGGGACGCATGGGCTGTTGGTTGCTCTACCTGGTCGACACTGGAAGGGGTATATGTGTGTCAGTAAGTTCACAGTGAGGAGGGTGAATGTTATATGCTTTTATGGCTCTGTTTGCTTCTCTTGACGCATATATCCTGTTATCAGAAGCCCAAGTGATACTTTTAAAACAGGGGACTCGTAAGCCTCAAGATAGAGACCATCTGCCTTCTGGGCTAAAAACTGACAGACGCTGGGGTTGAGAAATCTCCCCTGTGTGGAGACAGCTCACGGAGGAGAAGGCTTGGGGTAGGGCTTTATTCGGAAGACTCTGGGAGCGTCCTCCTTGTATAGGTTGAGATGGAAATAGGCTGGTTTCTCAGGGAGCTCAGGACTAGAGGCTCTGAGCCCCTGCCTCACTCTCCAGCACACCCATCTCTCAGTGCGAGTAAGCACGCACAAAGCTATTTTTAATCTGAGCTGTCTTCACTACGTGTAACCTAGTCATTTGGGAGTGACATCATGGTAACTGAGTAATCCCTTTGAAAGTTAATAGGAGATCCAAGATAATGAAGTGGTCCTGGGGCTACCTGGATGAAAGTAGGCACAGGGTGTGTGTAAAACCATTTATTAAAAGCAAAGTCAACCTCCACTGGTAGAAGCCTTGGATGTCGAGCGGCACACTTGGTTTTAGTGACCCGTGGCACATTTTGTAACTAGAGGAATATCTCTAAATAAGAAGTTCACGTGGTTATTAATACTCGTTCTGATACTTTATTTTCTTTCCTCTATCTTGGTAGTTAGGAAAGTTCCCTTGTGAACTTGGCTTTAAATTCTGAAAATATTGACCTTAAATCTTATTAATAGCATGAGAAGACCAGTGGGAGTTTTAGCTACACTAATGGTTATTGGATATGTTTGTTAGAGAGGTAATTATAACAATATCAAACTGAAACATCATGTTGTTTTGTTTTAAAGAAAAAAGGCCCAAGCAGAGGATTTAGGCTTTGATCAACATTTGAAGGTAAAGTAGATTGGTAAGAAGAATAGACAGTCATTAATGTTTATCTTATCTTAAGCTCCTCCATCACTTGCTTTATTATAGAACCTGGGGACTTTCTACAATCTGCTGACTTCGGAATTTACATTTATCAGTGATTCTGATTTTGTTACAGTTTGGGGTTTCTTGGGAAACTAATTGCAGGCAAAATCCATATCTATATCTATCATCTATCTATCTATCTATCTACCTATCTATCTATCTATCTATCTATCTATGTATGGAGCTCCATGTCTTTGGAAACTTTCTAACCTGACATGGAAATTCGTATAGGAGATAGCTTTTGGAGATAATGTTTTAGGTTCTGAGTGAATCACCTGGGTGGAGGGAATGAGGAACGGGTGAAACTTGGTGAAGTCTCCTAGGGTGGTAGAATCAGAAAGGGAGGAAAACTGATGGATCCACCAGGCCCATTTTGCCCTGTGAGTGTTTGCTGAAGCTGTTCTTGCCATGCTTTATTCTGTCTAATTTTAAACATTACACTGCATGTTGATGTCTCAGGACCCTGACTTGGACCTTACGACATCTCTCTTGAGAGTCACTATTACATCATCTAGCCACTGCCAGATTTCTTAACCACTAGATCTGAAGAATATCACTGAACCTGTGGCTTGCGTAAAAATCACCGATGTCCCTTTAATATTCTTATCTTTTAAAGTGCTATATGATGGGTATCTTTTAATTAGAAATTATAGTTATTAAATGTTTTACTTTTACAGGTAGATGAAGGGGTTAAGGGGAAAAAGTATGTTTGTCATGGGAAAAGCTGCTAGCTGAATAAAGCACTCTAGGAAATACGGTAAATGAAACCTTTGTTACTGTAAAACAATGGCCATTAAGTGACTATTATGTAATGTTATTTCTTAAGTCTGATCTGGAGTGGCTTGTTGATCTTGGAACTTGAGATATAACTCCTGTACAAATATTACTTTCACTTGGCTAATGTCAAGATTTCTGATACAAAAATTGAAGACTTTTCCCAGTAGATTACCTACGTCAGACACTGAGCATTGGAGATATAGAAGCCACGTCAGATAGTTTATTTTTCTAGGTAAAGGTTAATTTTATCCTCTTGGTATTCTCCATTCTAGACCCACGTATATAAACACAAATTATTTGCTAATCCAAAAAATAGTTCACTGTAAAATTAGCCTACCCTTGCTTAACTGCTCCAAAGGGCAGACAGGTGGTAAGACAGCTGATAGGCACACTCACCTGACTTGGCAGGTTGAATGGATGGCTGTGAATTTGCATTTTCCATAAACGATAGGTCCCCAAGCAAAGGAATTTTTAATTTTTGATTCAAATGGCCATGGTAGGACAGGTAGAGTATGGGATAGTTCAGGGGTGCTTTAGGTCATAGTTGATGAGGATTCTGCAAAATGAGCCAGTATGTTTATGAATTATAATTTCCTGTATGTTTTAGGATTTGATGTCTGGGGTTAGATGTTTGGACCACAGAATTAGTAAGGAATAAAAGTTACCTCATTTTTACTGTATGACCTGTGAACTTTGTATGTACCATTCTTTCTCAATAGATGACTCCTGTCAATTTTAGATAAGTTAGCCGTGGAAAGCTAGGATTTTTAAGGTGAAAAATCAATAGTGGTTTCTGTAAGCCTCCTTAACGTAGGAATCCAGGCTCGAGATCAGAGCTCTGCTTCCTTCAGTGCAGTTCTTGGATCTTAGTGACTTTGATGTCATTTTTACCAGCATCGCTACTGCCAAGATGCCCTCTTGGCAGGCAGACTTCAGTTTTCTCTGAAATTGTTATTGATTACTTATCATTTGATGGCTTCTTTAAAAACAAAACAAAAAACTCTTTAAACAAGAGAAATTGTGGTTTATTTTACCTTCTGAGACTTAACCTTAAAATTATCCTACCTTTTCATGTAAGACCTAGGGTGATCTTGGGATCAAAAGGTACAAATACTTGAACTGGTTAGATATTAATATGATGCAACTTTCTGATGGCATTCCTCAGGAGGAATACAAACATTCCATTTAATGGGTCCCAGGTTTGAAATTCATAAAGAAAAGCGTTCTGACTCTTGGCACTGATAGACATATTCAGAAATGTTGTATTCAAGCCAGAGTAAATATATATGCCCTTTACACTTTCTTTCAGTTAGCAGAAGTCATTTCTGAACACTTATTTTGGCATTAAGGAAGCTCGTCATGACCTATTGTTCCAGAAAGATTATAGTTCTCATTTTAAGCCAGTTTTCTAGTTCCCATGTAAGTGAAATGCCCAGCCTGGAGCCGAGGAAACAAGCTTCGCTTTTCAAACCTTCCATTCTTTTAGGTGTGTCCCACAAGCAGTGGCTTGTAGCTGCTCCTTCAGCCACTTAACAGGTTTGATTTCAAATCTATTTAATAAGAAACTAACATGTTTGGAGGGGATTCATGGCCCAACATTTATGGATTTTGTTGGGAAGTTCCAGGTGTGTATATATATCTTAAACTCTATGTTAAGGCATGCTAGACTGGAATGATTTTGGTTTGCTTTGCTTTGCTTTGTTTTTGCCTTCTAGTCATAAGATGTATTAGGGATTGGATTGAGAGGGGGCAGCCCCCAGTCCTGAAGGCCATGCAGCTTCTCTTTCAATTCCTTGTCTTTGGCTGCCTTCAAAGCACTAAAGAGAAGTCAAATGTTTATAAACTGGGCCAAAAAATAGAGAAACCAGAAGCCAAGAAGGATTAACCTCTGAAACATGGGAAGTTGATTACATTTAAAAATACTTGGAGGGGCTTATTTATGAGTTATGTATCTTTGTGTGATCCTTTTTCCTGCTTTGTGGCTCATGGATGAGGCTGAATCACCTTCTGGAACCTGATAACCTCATAACCTAGTTTGACTCTGTCTGACTTCTGTGGGCAAAGCCTGTGGATTTATCGCATTGCCTTATTTATTCATTTATGTACCACATATTTATTGAGTACCTTTTATGTGACCAGGACTATGATTATCACCTGGGAAACAAAGATATATATGCCATGGTCCTTTTGTTCAAGTAGCTCAATCTAATGGGGTTAGAAAGTGATGTTGACAGATAATTACGGTAACGTGTAATAACCAGTAAGAGATCCACCAACATCAGCATAGGAGGAGGGAGAGGAAGAATATCTGTTGAGGTAGTTTGGTGTATGTTGTCTCATTTAATGGTATATGTAATACCTGTTATACAGATGAAAAAATTGAGGCTTAGAGAAGTTAATTAATTGTCCCCAAATTACCAGTAGTACATGGTAAATCCAGATAAAGATGTAACTGCACTATCCTACCTCCAAAGGAAATACAGCTCCAACAATATTCTAATTATTGAAAATAATATTTGTAAAGTAAGATTTTAGTCACTTAATTTTTATCATACAGCAGCCTCCTGGCAATTCAAAGGTATTTGTGGAATATTGAACCCTGATAATCTTGATCTTTGCTATAGAAATGCCACCTGCTGTCTGAGGGAAGAGAGTGAAAAACAGAAGTAGGTTTTACTTTGTTTTAAAATGCCACCTGCTGATTCTCTTTCCCATTAGTGGAAGTTGTATATGTATTCTCCTGTAATTTCCCCATCGTAAAGTATCACAGTTTATAATGGTATTTGAGTGGGCTTGTGCTTTTGAAATTGAGGTTTCACTTATGGTGTAGCTCTGAATAGCTGCTATCTTACAGGCCTTTTGAATGAATAACACTACACTGCACCCATGCTTATTTTGCTGAGATTTCTCTCTACGTATTATGAAATCCTGTGCATTTACATGAGTGTATTTATTATGCACTCATCTCAAAATCCTTGCCGATCTTGTAGTAGAGCATATATAGTTCATTTCATAGAAGGGACAAAAGTTCTTGCATCTTACATGGCGGTACAGTGTGAATGCCAGGAAAGAGCTGTTGGGATTTTAGAGATGAATTGCTTACAGGCTTCTTCTTCACGTTTTAAAACTACAGTAATTTCTCTTGAATATGCTAATACTAACTACAAATATGCTAATGCTAACTACATTTTTAGAGAGATGTTTGATGAGACTTAAATACATATTTAAGTATTTAAGACTCTGTGAAGATCATTGTATTTAGAGAACTAAGACTGCTTTGCTATGCTTAAAACAACTGTATGAGAATAAAGTATGAACAATCTACAACATGGAAAAGACATAAACATTGCATCCAGAATTCTCTAAACCACAAAAATCCTTCACTGGCCACGTCTTAGCTCTCAGTGGTGCAGTATGTGAGCTGTTTTTGAGAAATGGCTGCTCCTTACTAAGGATGGAGTAAAAAAAAGTCTTTCCTTCAGGTGCTATCTTTTAAATATTGAAGAAGGTGTTTTTCACGGCCACTAATCCAGATTCGTACTGACACAGGGTTTACCACTTTAATTTACTCACTCTAGAAAAAGTCCAGGCAGCTAGATGTGCTTTGTTTTGTTTTGTTTTGTTTTGTTTTTGACACGGTTTGTGGAGATACAGTTTACATACAGTAAAACTATCCTTTATAGGTGTGCAGTTCTGTGAATTTTGACAAATTATCACCACAATTAGGATATAGAAAGTTTTAGAAACTTAGAAACCTTAGAAAGTTTTAGGTCCTTTTTGATTGTTTGATCATGCTAATAAAGGGTTAGAATAAGATGTTTTCTTTTGCTCTCCCTTGTCCACCCTCTGCCTTTTAAAAATTAGCTCCATATTTTATTATGTTTTGCCTAGTTGTGCCCCAGTGTCCTTTTTCTATTCCAGGATGCCAGCCAGGATACGGTGTTACATTGTGTCATCCTTTTAAAAAATCATTTTGATGAGGAAGATGGTTAACACATAGTTTGATGACATGGTTGGTAATGTCAAGTAGGTACCAGGAAAAGGCATCGGAATGAGATACTCGAAAGAGAAGCTTAAACTACGTAAATTGTGTGGTCCAGTCTTAGTGTATAATAGTCCCTTTGATGCTACATAGGTGAAGAAGTTTTAAGAAACCAGATAAACAAATTCTACTAGCAGGAAATGGTTATAAATAATTTGGGGTTGTTTATTGGGGTAGGAAACAGAGCCATGAGGTGGAAGATGTGGAAGCTGTGTGATTTAAGACATTTGATTATGGTTGTTGGAAAATATAGAGATCCAGAAGGAAGCATGGAGTTTTTCAGTGCAAGTGAAGACAGACCAGCACATGCATTTTACAAAAGATAAATTCAAGATACTTCATTTGCTTTGTAAAATAAGTTATCATGTCTTTTCATTATATTTTAATTTCAGTGGAATATATATAGCTTTGAGAAGAAAATTTAAACTTATGCCTAAGACAAAGAATGGAGAAAATATGAACAGCCGTAAAAAAAACGACCCCAAATTCTAGTGCTCAAATATAACCACCATGAAAAATATGGGGTTATCCTTCCACGTGTTTTTTTCTGGGCGTATGTGTGCACACGTGTGCATGTACAACCACAAAACTCATGTTTTATTGAACCTCCTGTTTGATGAGCTTTCTTTTTCCCTTAAAGAGGTTCTTTTAAACACCCACCTTTACAATGATAAGATTTCCGGAAATTTTGAAAAATATTTGTAATGTACAAGAAGGTATGGGTGGGGGGTTATTTGTAAAGTTGTGGGGAAGCATTCAAAATCATGCTGTGAAAGCTGCCCTGCTAATGCACAGCCTCACCTAATTGTGGGAGTGTCCACACCGGCTCACTGGGGTGCAGAGTGGGAGTGAGGCCATGGGCACCTGTGATGTCACCTTGGATGGTCTCACATTTTAGGTTCTGTTTTTTTCCACCTATATTCAGATCTCTTTTGAAATGTTCCCTTTAAAAATATTCCTGCTAACTCAGATTCCAATTAACATCTCCCCACAGGCTTAAATGTTAAACCTCAAGATCTAAACTTTATCCCTTATGTGTGTGAGCAGGCTTGCCAGATGGCAGGCCAATTAATATATTTTTGCAAGGTGTAGAAATATTTTTTTCTCCATAGGGGAACAATGAACCCATCTGCTCCACATCTTCCTTTCCCCTCTGTCCTTTGGGGAAAATCATCATTTAATTTTCAGAAATAAATTGTGCAACTCTCTAAGTGACACTTTCTGCTTTTTAAGGGAGGTGGTTTTAGAATTGAAACGTTTTCTTACTCAAAGGATGTAAAAAAACCTATGTCATGGATTAAAATATCTGGACATCTAAGTTTCATCCAGGGTACTTTAAGTTGGACATTACAGAATCATATTTTAAAAAACTGATTCATAGAAGCCTTAACTTGGAAGAGGCTTCAGAAACATCTAGTCAACCCCCCTCATTGTCAGATGAGGAAGTTGATGCTTAGGTACCAAAGTTTCAAGCTAGTCAGCAACTTGGAACCTGGTCTCCAGGTTCCAAATTAGGACAACGGTGTTAAAAACAGAATCTTTCATTTCTCAAGGGGAATAAAAGGAGGGAGAACCCTTGAATAAGGTTCAACCAGGAGAAGAAGCACACTCATATTTATCGCCTGTTTCCTCTTGATTTTCAGGCACTGAGCTGTGTGCATCACGCCTATAGTTTCTTTTCATACTCAGTGGCAATTGATATCAACAGGTAATTAACTATTTAGTGCTGTGTGTTGCCTCCAACTCAAAGTTCCTGAAGTACCAAGTACCATGTCCTTTTTTTAAGCACTTATAAAGTGTGCTGTCTGGGCATGGAATGAATGAATTACTGAATATGTGAATATCAGTGAGGTTATTTTACAAAATCCTCTCAGGACGGTTTGGAATTCTAGGAGTGTGACCACCTTATAGCTTTGCCATAATCTGACACATTATAATACAGAATTTGCTTCCTTTTCCCTTATGGTTATGAAGGAGTTCAGTACTGAATATTCCAGAAGCTTCTCTTGGGAGGAATGTTTTACCTGTAACTCTGTCTACCAGCATTTTTGCTGTCATAGTCGGGCATAGATTGGTTAATGTTAAATGAAAGAAAGGATTTAGACTTGACTTTTTTTTCTCTTTCCTTCACATTGGCTGTTCTTCCTTATCTGTATTTATCCTAACAGACTCTGTTCATATAGTAGAAAGAGTTCAGACTTTGGGGCAGGGAGACCTTGGTTGGAATTCTGACTCTGTGACAAGCTAGACATGTGATTTCGGCAGGTAAACTTACCTCTAATACTTGGTTTCCTCATCTTTAAGTAGGAAGAATAGCCAACAAATCTTTTTTTGTGCCTTAAATAAGATAAATTGTAAAACATTTTGATCAGGGATAGACAAGATACTTTCTATAGGCCAAATCCAGCCTATCACTTGTTTTTATACGTAAAGCTTTATTAGAACTCAGCGACACCAGTTCAGTTAGATATTGTCTATGGCTGCTGGTACTACAACAGTATAATCCAGTAGTTGTAACATGAGACTCTGGCCTGCAAAGCCAAAAAACATGTACTGTACTATCTGGCCCTCTACAGAAAATCTTTACCAGACCAGGACCTAGGGCAATGCCTCGCAACTATAGGCACTCAATAAATGTTCATTTCACCTTCTTTCCATGGATTATTTCAACTGCAATCTTTTCCTGTGGCACGCTTTAAAGAAAGGCGGTTCTGGGGTGGCCTTCTCTAGTGATTCTTCTAAAGCCCCTGCCCACTTCTGGAGTATGGCCAAACCTTGAGCCATGACTCAGACCAGAACATGCTGAGAGAGGCATCTCCATGGCTCCCACACCCTGATGTGGATCTAGCGTGCCTGGACTTGCATTGGGTGTCGCGCACGTTACAGGAATAGAGTTTTCTCTAATCCAAGTGTAAATAAAGTCATTGCTCTTTGGATTGCAGCATGTCCAATTTAGTTTGAATTATTTCGCCCAATGAATTAGTAGGTGTGTCCAACCTACACTTCTTCAAAAGCTTCCCAACACAGCCCCTCAAACTGTGGAATTGTTTTCATTTCAAAATACACTAAAAATCATAACACATTATAAATGCTGTCTTTAGCAAAGGACCTTCTGGATTCCTACAGCAGGAGTTTTCTGCAGCGACCCTGGGCTGTTTGAAAGAGAAAGTTCTCACAGGGGTGATAAAATTTGGGGTTTATTTTGTTTTGTGTTTTAAGCCAAATGAACTCAGGGTTCTTCTGCAGTTTTGATGAGGGACACCCTGGTGTGTAATAGAAGACTAAGACGGGGAACAGACTGGTGGCATGTGCCCAGTGAGGACTTAGCAATCGATGGCTACACCCCACCTCCCACATGTGGTTGAGAGAAAGATTGAGGGCCTCTAAAAGCTCTTAAGGGCTGTTAGGCTTTCTTGTTATTTTTTATTTTTAAAAATGTATTGAGGAATTTTTTACAGAATAGTAAGGGGATTTTTAAAACATTTTAACATTCCCTGTGTCTTTAAAAATAACATGGGGAATAAATTTTAAAAGCATGATCTAAAATTTTGTAAAGTCCTCCTTGACTCTTTGCCTTCCTATTCCAGCACATTTTAATGTTTCTAGTGCTTCTGTACAGGCCCGTTAGCATTTATCCCAACATGTCATAATTCTGTGTATACTTCTCTGAATTCCCAGCTGATTGTGAACGCCTTGAAGCACAGACTTTGTGCCAGCCTAGTGCCTGGCACATAATAGGCACTTAATAAAGGTTTATTGAATGAAAGCACTCCACAGTGAGCATATCCGAGCATACAACTTTTTCTGTCTTTTGGAGCTATTTCCTTAGGATAAATTCCCAGAAGAGAGATTTCTAGGCCAAAGTGACGTGAACATGTTTATGAATTTTGATACATAGTGCCAAGTAGCTTTTATGTCTACTTGAGGTTCCTTCCAAGTTTGTGACTCTCATATCACATGGTACATTATTGCTAGATTGGCGGGCTGGTGTTCCATATTTTCTCTAGCCAAAAAAAAAAAAAAAAAATGACAGGAGGGTATATCATTGCCAGATTCAGGTCTGGAATGAACATTGCATATGCTTTAGGATGAAAAGCTTCTAAAAGAATCAAAATTCCTTCTGTGGAACTTGGGAATTAGAGGGAGGCAGGCAGCAGGGGCGAGGTATAGGGTAAAAGACACTGTTACAGGAGCAAATAACTCCTGGAGTTTTATTACTGCTCTGAACTTTTACTGTGCTGTCATCAGTATTTCAGGAAAGCAATTGGATATTTTTTTATTTGTTTTCTCTCCTCAACACATTTAATGTTCAAATGTGAAACATTACTTACTGCAAAACTGCTGTTAATGCACATTCCAAGGTCTACTTTTATCAAGGTTTGAAACTGTTTGTCTAATGTATTATGCATTTCCATCTTCAGTTGATCTGATTTGTATGTGAAATAAGATTGCGTCTCCATGCTGTGACCTTGGGCAGCACTAGCTTTTTCTGAGTTTGATAATTTCCCCTCCCTCAGCTAGTACTTGGTGGGCTCATAAATGACCACTGATAAATAGCCATATCTACCCTTTGGTACAAAGTATGCTATTGATGAACCCCTGGAGTCACCTAAATGCCACCTCATAGATGGCATACAAAGTTTGTGGGGACTAGGCTGAATAGAGCAAGGGCATCGTTCAATTAGAAATGTCCTGTGTGGAGATTAGGGATTCTCGTGAATACGAAGGTTCAACAGATATTCTAAAGGATTTATGAGTGTTCTGTGTTCCATATTCCATTGCGTATATATTTTCTAACAGCTCAGCTTCCATCCATACTCAGAGCTGTGACTTCAGTCTCTGGAAAAAGAGTGAGATAAAAGACTTAGAAAAACTTCTATATGATAGATCTGGATTTCAGCAAATATCCCTCATCTTTCCCAGCAAACTACAGTCTCTGGGCCTTGATCTAGTTAGACATTTGTAGGAGGATCTTTGAGAAGCCAACTATTACATGGTGGCACGTGACCACACTTGGGTCATTTCAAGCCGCAGCTGTAAAGGACTCTATGAGCAATGAAGTCACGGGATCTTGTTTCTAGTCACATTTCTGCCACCAATGAGCTGTGTGATGTTAGCAAGATTTCCTGGGCCCTCTACTGCTTACCTGTTTTTAAAATCCTGGATTCCGTTGGCAGTATGATGAAGCCTTTGAACCACTTTTCTGAATAATGTTTTTAAGTGCATAAAATAAAATGTATAGAATTATAAAGGAAGCCAGTTATATTGAACTCATCATTAAAACATTAAATATTGGGGATTTTTGTGATTCTTTACTAGCACATCAGATATCAAGATCTAGAGGTGAGTCTACTAAATACCATAGTTTTGAAGTGGCAATGAGTATAAATGATTTTTTAATGTATCTGCAGTAACTGTACCATGATATGAAAACATATGTGATTTCTATTGGCAACAAAATCAAAAGGAATGCTAATGCTGTGAATGTACATGAAGGAAATGATACATTTCAGTTTGTGGTTAGTGGAAAACCACAAAACAGTCCAAGTTTGTAGACCCATTAAATTCTATTCATAGGCCTCTTAGATGTCCATGTATTCTGTGGAGGTCAGGAATAGCTAGATCCAGAAGCTCACTGCCATCCCTGGCAGCTTAGACTCTAGTAGTACAGAGAAAGGCTGACCCAGATGGTCTCTTGAGTTTATCAGAACACTGATTTGGGGCACTGGCATAATTAAGGGGATGTTATGCCAGAAAAGTAACCTTTGATTCACCTAGTAATTACGTGATAAGTAAGCAGTGAGAAGTTCCCTGTGTTTCATATGTTGCTTTTATTTAGCATGTAGCTAGGAAGCTCAGGAAACAATAACACGGGAGTAGTAGAAACAATTGTCACCCTGGTCGTTTCCCTTTGGAGGGGCCCAAAAACCAGGGCTTGTGGGAATGCGACTGTATCCCCGTTCCATGTGTATTAAGCTGTGTCCTTTACTTACATTAGAGGAACCTGTATCTTCCAGCATCTTGCCATCAGAGCATCGCCATCTCTTTGTCATAACCACACATCTTCCCCTAATTAAGTAGGGCATGAACACACAGAAATCGTGTGCTGCGCCTACCTACTTACCAGGCTGGAATTGTATTGCCCAGCTGGAAAGTAAGATCTTTGAAATAAAAAGAAGTTAAGGAATAGTAGTGATAAAACACTTCTCATTTACTTGTCTTGAAGTTGTTTTCTTTCCTAGACTTTCTAAGTGTTTTCATCATGAAGGTCTAAGTATGTTCTACATAAGAGGAGTGGCAAGCAAAACTCATCCTGATTCTTTCAGAAAATGGAAGCCATTTCTTCTCATTACTTACCTACCCCCTTCAACTTTGCATTTTGGAGAGAAAATTATTTTTTTGGGGGGGGGAAGAGAACTATAAATGCTTTTACATGTCACACCACTTGCCTAATTCAGCATCATTTCACAGTATTGCTTGCAGATGGAAAGGGAGATTCTTTTTGGCTTTGCAGTTGCATTATAAATGCCTCTGCATTAATCTGGGTTCGAACTCTTAGTCTAATAGACCTAGGAGTAGAGCGAAGTGTTGTCATTTGATTTGTCCATTTACTTGTGTGAAAGGTAATTCATGTGACCATAAAAATGCTTTGTAAACGTGGACTCATTTTCAGGTTAAAAGATCCTCTACCAAATTAGATAGGAAGTTTGAAGCATAGGCAGTGAGCTATTTTTCCTCCTTCAGGTGTTGCTGTGGATCAATATCTTTTATTGACTTCTAGGGTTTGCATGCAATTTTCTCTCATGGTCGTTCATGCTAATCAGCATGAAACAGAATAATTGTAAATCATAGCCCCTTAGACACATTTTTCCCTCCTGTAATACTTGAGACCACAGAATTATGTTCAAAAGAGATGAGAAAAACAATCCATCATTTTTCAGTGACTCACGGAGTTGACACAGATGTGGATGGTAAGGACTCCTTCCCTCCTTATCTTCGGACTTCACCTTTTATTTTAATTCTGAATGCAAATGCAAATGAACTCCCTGTGAAAAGAAATTGGGTTTAAATTAGCCAGTTACCTTTATTTGTGAAAATGCAAATAGATCGTGTTAAATATGAAAAGTAGAATAACTATAATATATCCTATTTTAATGTTGGTACATAAGATTATTAAAAATTATCTTCATCAGGAAAGGCATGCTTATGTAATTATTGTAAATTATCAGAGTTATTGCCCGAAGAAGTGTAAGGATATTTATCTACATATTTAATGATATAATTCAGATAACTAGTATAGAATATAGCAGTTTTTTACTTTAATGTTGTACTAAGATAGATGGTTTGACTACTGTTCACATTTATTTGTAGTACAGAACTCAACTGAAATATATAGTTATTAACAAAAACAAAGTAAAATATATCTTTCTTGACCAGTAGCTCATACATGTATGCTTTATTCTCATCAGAGTCCCAACTGTGCCATGGAAGCAAAGTTAACTCTAGCTGTATGCATATCCCTGTACACACCCACAGATGAATGCAGATGTGTTGTGTACATCACGGGGTCTGTATGGGCCAGTGGTATAACTCCAAAAGGAAACCCTATTTAGTAATGGGGTCTTAGATATGGTGCCTGAATGCATAGTTGCCTCTACCCATAGACCTGCATGAAAGATGAGGGAACCTCTTTCTATTTTTCTTTAGATCATTCCAAATAAAAACTTGACCTATCAGCATGGAAAGTAGAAGCTCTACACTCCCTAAGAATGATAAGCCTTTTCTGCATGAGAGTTTTTGGGCCAAAGAAGGTTTATGGATTGTCAATGAGTAGAGAGTTGGATGAAGGAGTTGTTTGACTCCCAGTTTGTTTTAAGCAGTTCAGGTATGAAACATCCTTACTTCATGGAAGCCACCCCTTAGTGTCAGACCTATTGTCGTGGTGACGTCTGAGTTTAAGATGTGCTGGAAGCAGGGGAGATTTCACTTGGGAGATGAGGCTTGGACTGTGGAGCTGGGTGCAGTCTGCTCTCCATCCTCTGCATCTCTTTGTTCACGAATTCAGTAAATATTAGCTGAGCACCTTCTTTATGTCAGGCATTGTGCCGGGGAGGCAATGGTGAAGGAGGCAGGTGGTTCCAGCCCTCTTGAAAGCTTGCAGTTTCATGGGGAATGCAGTGGGGTGGGTAGAGGGAGAGGAAGACACAAAGGATTAAGAAGGATTTACAACCCTGTGTGTGATTATATGTCTGTGCTTACCCACTCTTAGCCATGTTGTGGTGGTGGGAATACAAGAGTTTTGAGAGCATCTCAGGGACATGTAACAGAGAGTGGGCTTTCAGGAAAGTTAAGCAGGTTGGTTAGTTAGTGAAAGATGGAAGAGAATATTCCAGGCAAAGAGACACATACCTGTACAAAGAGACCTTGGTGTGAGAGTTGAAAAATTTGATGAGCGTGATAATTAGAAGCTTGGAATTTACTCTGCGAGCAGGAGGAACCACTGAAGGGTTTTACACAGAGCGGTGATAAGATCACCTTTGCCCATTGGGAAGATTTCTGGCAGTGGAGGATGAGTTGGAATTGGACAAGGAGGTGGCTGGGAGTTCAGTTAGAGCATGCTTCAGCAAGCTTCCAGGTCAGAGATGGTGACGATACCATGACCAGGTTGGGGGCTGTGAGGGTGAAGGGAGATGAAACCCACAGGACCAGATGACCAGTTGAGTGATTAGAGTGAGGAAGGCCAAAGGGTTTGTGCCCTTATTTCTGCTTTAGGCTGTTGGGTAATGGTACCAATTCCTGAAATTGGAGACACAGGAAGCAGGGCAGGTTGGGTAATGATGATCATTTTAGTTGGAGACTCACTGAATTGGAGCTTCTGTAGACACCCACGTGGAGATGTGCAGCTGACCGTTGGATACAAGAGTCTGGAACTAGGAAGGAGTTCCAGGTTGGGGATTGAGAGTCATCCACAGAAAGATTAATGACAAGAGCCAAAGTTACTTAGTGTTGAGTATTTCTCTTCCGGGAGTCTCAAGTATTTAGAGCTGCCTAGACCCAGGGACTGAATCTAATCTTTTGGGCCCTGTCTTTTCCCAAGCAAAATGGAGATGATTTGTAGATGGTTTAGGTAGTGTTTTCTATGCAGGACAAGCCACAGAACCATGTATTTATCTTTTCCATAGACATGTGTGTTTTCTTTTACTTTGGAATAGTGTTTGAGATCTAAGTTTCTTTGGTCATAGGAGAAGCCATAACTACTGAAGTTTCATGGTAATTCTGGAATTTTCCTTATAGTTAAAAGTAGAGGGGACTTCTCTGGTGGCACAGTGGTTAAGAATCCACCTGCCAATGCAGGGGACATGGGTACAAGCCCTGGTCCAGGAAGATCCCATATGCCGCAGAGCAACTAAGACCACAAGCCACAACTACTGAGCCCACGTGCCACAACTACTGCAGCCCACGTGCCTAGAGCCCGTGCTCCACACCAAAGAGAAGCCACTGTAATGAGAAGCCCGCGCACCGCAACAAAGAGTAGCCCCCACCCGCCGCAACCAGAGAAAGCCTGCATGCAGCAACGAAGACCCAACGCAGCCATAAATAAATAAATAAATAAATAAATAAATAAATAAATAAATTTATTTTTTTAAAAAAATATATTGGGGACCATCTATGTTGTCACAAATGGCAAGATTTCATTCTTTTTTATGGTGTGTGTATATATATATATATACATATATATATATATATATGTATATATATATATGTAATCACATCTTCTTTATCATCTGTTGATGGGCACTGAGGTTGGGTTGCTTCCGTATTTTTTATTTTCATCGAAGTATAGTTGATTTACAATGTTATGTTAGTTTCAGGTGTGCAGCACAGTGGTTCAGTTATATATAAATATATATATATATATATATATATATATATATATATATATATATTCTTTTTCAGATTCTTTTCTGAAAACTTAAAGGTATAGTTCCCTGTGCTGTATAAAGTCCATATCTTGACTATTGTAAATAATGCTGCAATGAACATAGAAATGCTATATTTTTTCGAATTAGTGTTTTTGTTTTCTTTGGGTAAATAGCCAGGAGTGGAATTGCTGGATCATATGATAGTTCTTTTAAAAATTTTTGAAGAATCACCATACTGTTTTCCATAGTGGTTGCACCAATTTACGTCCTACCAACAGTGCACGAGGGTTCCCTTTTCTCCACATCCTCACCAACTCTTATTTGTTGTCTTTTTGATGATGGCCATTCTGACAGGTGTAAGGGGGTATCTCATTGTGGTTTTGATTTGCATTTCCCTCATGGTTAGTGACGGTGAGCATCTTTTCATTTGCCTGTTGACCATCTGTATGTCTTCCTTGGAAAAATATCTATTCAGATCCTCTGTCCATTTTTCAATCAAGCTGTTTGTTTTTTTGATGTTGAGTTCTTTCTGTATTTTGGGTATAAACCCCTTATTGGATATATCATTTACAAATATCTTCTCCCATTCAGTAGGTGGCCTTTTTGTTTTATTGATAGTTTCCTATGCTAAGAAAGACAAATACTGTATGATTTCACTTATGTGTTGAATCTAAAAAACAAAAGAAATGAACAAAAAAGAAACAGAGTTATAGAGAGCAGAGAACAAACAAATGGTTGCCAGAGGGGAGGGGACTGGGATGAGGAAAGAAGTAGGTGAGGGAGATTAAGAGGTACAAACTTCCAGTTGCAAAATAAATGAGTCACGGGTATAAAATATCCAGTGTGGGAAATATCAAAAACTATGTAAGATCTTTGTATGTTGACACATCGTAAGTAGACTTATCATGGTGATCAGTTTGAAATGTATAGAAATATCTAATCAATATGTTGTGTAACAGGAACTAACATAGGTCAATTATACTTCAAAAACAAACAGACAAACTCAGAAAAAGAGATGAGATTTGTGGTTACCAGAGGTGGGGAGTAGGGGGAGG
Organism: Eschrichtius robustus; assembly: GCF_028021215.1. Classification (NCBI taxonomy): domain Eukaryota; kingdom Metazoa; phylum Chordata; class Mammalia; order Artiodactyla; family Eschrichtiidae; genus Eschrichtius; species Eschrichtius robustus. Next base: position 53,131,176 of record NC_090825.1, read on the forward strand.
GTGAATTGGATGAAGGTAGTCAAAGTGTACTGTACATACTTCCTGTTATAAGGTAAATAAGTACTAAGAGGACATAATGTACAACATGATACATGTAATGAACACTGCTGTATGTTATATATGAAAGATGTTAAGAGAGTAAAGCCTAAGAGTTCTCTTCACACGAAAAAAATTTTTTTAATTTCTTTTATTTTGTACCTATGTGAGATAATGGATGTTCACATGTTCACTTAGCTTATTATGATAATCACTTCATGATATGTGTAAGTCAAATCTTTATGCTGTACACATTATGCGTACACAGTGCTGTGTGTGAGTTATATCTCAATAAAACCGGAAGAAAAAAAGTATTTTGGAGAACCTCACCATCCTGTGTATTCTATCTCTAAGACAAAAGAAATAAGGATGGAAAGAGACAATAGGAGTTGAGTAGAAAATTGAAGTTGCAAAATTCTATGGCATAATGATAGTGTTTTTTGATTGTTCGGTTTTGCTTTGCCTTTTTGTTCTATTTTTCTTGACAGAAACAAAAAGCATTTTCCATTTAAAAGTGCTCTGTTGGCAGTATGATTTCTAGGTCCACATAGAGGAAGAATGAGGTGGACAGAGTGGTGGAAGTTTTAGAAGGCAAGCATGTTTCCTCATATGGGGAAAAGGGTAGGAGTAAGAAAAGGATGTTTGTTCTTGTTAAGTTTAAAATCTGCTGTTAACCACATCGTTGAAATGGCCTTAAAGTTTGTGCTGTGTACAGGTCTGTACAAAGTTCCTAATTAATCCGAAAATAAGACATACATTGTTTTTATACATTTTGAAATTGTTTGTACTACATTTAAAATTTTTTAATGCAGACATGTTTAAAGTGGAATTTACTATGATTTCACAATTCATTGTGAAATGCTGTGTATGTTTAGGAACAGTAGAGAATTGTAAACCCAAATTCCAAATTAAGTATACAGCTGACCCTTGAACAATGCAGGGGTAGTGGGTAGGGGCACCGTCACTCCAAGTAGTTGAAAATCCACCTGTAACTTACAGTCAACCATCTGGATCCAAGGTTCTGCATCTCTGGATTCAACCAACTGGGATCGTGTGGTACCGTTGTATTTACTATTGAAAAAAATCCACATGTGAGTGGACCTGTGCAGTTCAAACCCATGTTGTTCAAGGGTCAACTGTATATTTTTATCTAAATGTTTTGTGTATGTGTGGATAAATATCATTCATTCACATACTTATAGGTCTTCATTTAACACATAATTTTCCAGGGCAATACAATATTAAAGCCCAAGTAATTTAGTAGTTTCATGACATGATACCTCTATTCCATCTCTCTTTTGTTTTATAGTCTCAGAGGCAATATTTGATGGTTTAGGTTTTTTCCTTTTGAACTTCAGCTTGACCCAGGCTAGTAGTGATTGAAAGCCCTGAGATGACCACCTGATGGTTATTGGGTAGCCTTATGAAATGATGTGTTCATCCGTTTGCTTCTTGATGGGGTAATCATAGCCCTGGGGGCAGAAGCACATCATCTGATTGACATTTTATTTCAGAAAAGATACGTTTTCATTACTGTAAATCTGCATTCCAGAGTAGTGTCGTCAGAGTCCCAGGCATGGTATTTGGAATAAGACCTGTTTTGTGTATGGTAATGAGATTGTGGTTTTAAACCCCTCCATTCTGTTTTGTAGTTTCAAGTGGCTTTAGTTTGCAACATTAAAACCATATGATCTTTATATATTTGGAGCACCTAATGTGTAAATGTTCTCTGCCTCAGCCTTTTCCTGTCTTTGGTGTTTGTGTCACTCACTTACAGTGTCTCGTTTTGTAGAGCCTTGGGTGTCTCAATAGCTATATTTTAATTTTGTATCTTGGTTCAGTAGAGCATTGTGCTAAAGAGACCGAGGTCGTGAGTGTTGATCCCAAGCCAGTCAGCTTTTACAGTGAAAATTATTTTTCCTATAGCTTCAACTGGTGCTTCAGAACTGGCTGATAATATTTGACTACTTTTGTTCAAAGTATGGATGAGGCTACCTAACTCATTAACTGTACTGGAAAAAATAAAACTGATGTTCATCGGGTGGATTCTTACCAGATGGGGATAGTGTTTTTTCCTGTGTGAAGAAAAGCATTTACTTTTGTCTATGGGTGATCTCCCACTAGAGTAAAATATACACATTATTTCAATTCAGTGTAAGTTCCTGGTAGATGGAGACCATCAGTCTCCATGGTACTTGCATATCCCATCCTGGTGTCCTCTGCACGGGCAGAGAAGCCGTCAGCTTTCTGGCTGGTCCAGCAGAAAGCACTGGGCATTTCCTGGAAGAGATGGCAGATGAGGGTCATCTCTTGTCACCTCTTTAACCTGATTTATTGCTTTTGAATTTTTTAATAAGGACATATTTTAAGGTCTGTCTGGGGACTGAGAGCTCTGATCATTCATGCAGTGAACTTTGAATAAGTTGGTAAGATTGGCTGGGCCCTATTATCATAATGGATGGTGACTGTTTGACATTTACAATGGTATGCTCCATTTGCACTGAAATAAATGAATTTGTATTTAAAAATAATTGGCCAGTGTGGGTTCCTATCAAACCTAAGATAGAGGTTTTTTGCATTCAAAGTTAAAAACTGAAAAACTGCATGCAGACTTAGTGAAGATTTGCTGAACATGTTAATTGGTGGAATCCCATTAAACCTGATTGAATCGATCTTTAGCTGGAGAAAGCACAGGAATCACCTTACTCTCCTGTGCTTACAATCGAAGTTGTTAGATTTTTCTGAATACATGAGGATTTTTATTAAGTGCATATTATTTGTCAGGCCTATTGACCTTCCTGCCTGCTAACCTGTTCCTAGGTCAGGATGGCGGTTCTCCCTGCCGAGGCAGTATTAATTCCAACTTCTTTTGTTAGAGTACTGATTTGTACAGCTCTTCCAGTTGGAGAATTAGATCACTGGTATCCTTTGCTGCCCCATGATACAGTGGAAATGAGTCAGTGGAAAATTCACTTACTCATTGTGACCTACTTCTGTCACTTTCATTGAAAGTGTGCTTATTTGTCAAAAGCGATCTGTCCCCCTTCCAGAAACTCTTGCTCCATTGCCACTTTAACCCCTTAGCCTATAGGTTCTTTTATAATATTTACAGTTACCTAAATCTGTCAATTATTCTGTTGTACATGCAGTTCATTTTCGATTCAGCCCTGGAGGCCAGGGATAGAATCTGACTTTTGTATAGCTCTCAGTACGTCCTGACCCATGATCTCTGCTTTCTAATGAAGATTCTTGGCTTTTGAGGAGAAACTGTAAAATGGTAACTTTTACTAATTTAAGAAAGGAAGGTTTGTTATGCCAGGGTCTGCTGTGATCAAACTCCTCACTCTTCCATTTTCAACAAAGCTTTCCTTTTCTCATTTTTATTAGCTTATTCTTAGAGATTATTCATTTATCCAACAAGGTTTAAAATCAAGTGTGCCCTTCTGCCAGGTATAGTACTAGGGTCACAAAAAGAATAAGATGCTTGCTCCAGGGAGCTTACAATCCCTAGTAGAAGAGCTACATGGAGTCATTTTAGAGTAACCCAGTTTAAACATCATTTTAACTGTGGGGTAGTGTAGAACATTCCACACCAACACCAAAATTAGGATTACTTCTTACCTGACTTTGTTGCTTTCAGCTTTAGTCTTGTCATTCCCGTCCAGAGGGTTTACTCACTCCACACTCATATATGTCAGTATGTGAAATGGGTATTTACCATAGAACTTCATGCAGATGGTGAAAGAATTTATTGAGAATAATACAATTCTAAACTGCAGAAAAAGAAAGCAATGTGTATTATATATTTTATTAAGCACAGATACAGAAACACACGTATGTGTAGCAACGACAAACACCATATAGTAGCTCAGATTTATTGCTGTTTTTTTCATGTCTAGTATTGCACAGACCTCAAAGTATTATAAGTGATAGACCATATTTACAACTTAAACAAGATAAATTTCAATTCAGCATTATTTAAGATAATCATTGTGTGTCTTAAAATAATACCTAAATATTCTTTGCCCTAGTCTAACCATATTTACAGATTCTCAGATTAGGAATGAACAGTCTTAATGTATAGAGGAAGTAAATGGAAACCAGCATTTGATGAGTAGAATTGTATTTTTGAAACCTATCTCATTCTTGGCAGTTAATTAGTTTTTACTGTGAACTCACCCTTAAAAAAAGAAACTCATGCTGACTTGATAGCACTTTTTAAAAAGTGGCAGCTATTAACACTAAAATAACAAAGTAGAGCTTTGTTCTCTGCTAACTGTTGGAGTTGTGAACATTACTTTATTTGGGTCTTAATTTCTTTGTGCTTTTTTCAGATTGTTGCAGATACCTCTCCTTTTTGGGGAGAACACATAGAGAAAAAACTCAGGATCAGACTGAGCTAGTTTGCTGTGATACATTGCAACATAGACGTGGTGTTATATTCTAGAAAATATTCTGTGCTTTTCCACCAAGAAACAGAAGCTTCTGGTCAAAGTCATAAGTGAAGCAACCAATTCTAAAATAAATGAACGTTGGTTAAGCCAAGTTGTAATGCCGCAGCAAAGATGCGTGGTGCCCTGTGAATTTTGTCATGTTAGAATGATCTAGATTTTACTATATGATGAACTGATTAACTTTGACTCTACTGTGGGAAGACAGTCTGCCTGTTTTCGTTTTCTCCTTAACAGTTGTCACCTTTATCTTTGCTTTTGCAGCCATTTTCTGTGATAAGCAAAATAAGTTTGTTTCAAAGGAAAGTATCAGTTTATTGTCAAATAATATGACATTGTGAATCCTCATCTACATATATATTCATCTTGAGATGCATATAAACAATGAAGTCTAAGAATAGGTTTTTACACTATATTGCCATTCATTATAGGTGTACCCTGTTTATTTGGTTCTCAATTGAAGAGGCCCTTCACAGTAGTTTACTCTTCACACCAGACCGCATTTCCAACCAGAGATTAGAGCATAAGCCTCAGTTGGCCAGTGACTTAAGTATACAGTGCCTTATCTGGCTTCCTGTAATCTCTTCATTTAAAACCACTTACCTAAAAGGCTTATATCTTTTGTTGTGGTGTCATCAGAAGCCACACCTGAGAATTTAGAATTGTTCCTTAGAGCTTATTCAGATGTTTTCTGCTAAGCTGCTTTATGTAAGATGTTGAAAAGCAACATATCCTTTCTGGGCCCTGAACTCCTAACCTGACTGAAATGCTCCCTGTCACCGCAGAAGTATGGCATTTCTGCAACCTTTGGAGAAGGCTCAGGAGGGAAATGGATGGGGTCCATGCCCAGTGATACTTGTGGGCATTTGGGTGGAGCTTGAGTGTTACGAAACAGTGATGGCAAAATCACAGGTCCCTCTGTTCTCCCCGTGGTGCTGGATTCCTAATTTACATTTTTTCCCTCATCGGGTCTGTGGCCACAAGTTCTGTAGTGAGAACTAGGTGACCTTCCTAAAATCTCAGGCTATGTAATAACAGATGATTCGTTCCATATCACTAACCCCAATACTGGGAGCTTTATGCTTTCTTGACATGTGACAGTATGATTCTAGTTAGTTTTGCACTGCAGCTTCAACTTTGCAGATTTTCTGCAAATTGAATGTGGGACACTTAATATTCCAATGCAATACGGTAACCACCACCGGAATATAAATTCAGTAATTAAAGCTCTAAGAGGAGTGAATATATTTAACGATAAATGCTGGGAAAAGATGATGTCTATAGAGTTCTTTGTTGTTTTAGAGTAGCTGATTATGTGTACCACTACAGAAATTGTGTGCTCTGTGTGGATATTCTAAAAGGATAATCTTCATTTATGAGTGTATTCCTCTAACTCCAGGGGTTGAATTTATAAACAAAAGAAAGGTTCCTCTGAAGGACTGCTAGTTTAGAGGGAACCATTGAGATGACCTGCATTCACTTTCAAACCTCTGCAACTCTAGGGTTATACGTAGGGCTCTTATTGGCATTTTAAGTTAAGGAGACCTTACTCCTTTTGGCTTTGCTATTTGTCGAGCTGACCAAGGCTGCCAAAGTCTAGCTGTGTCTTCCCCACATCATTAATAACTATTAGAATTGGGCCTGGCCCGGCTTTGATTAGCACCACTGTGACTATACAACCAGCAGCCACTGGATTGTAATTAAAGGGGTGTGAACAATTCCTGTCATTAGCAAACTGTATGGTCAACATTCCATGCTTTGTTTCTGTTTTCGTGTTTTAAATCAGGTTCTGAAGAGGGCTGAGCTTTTGCTAAAATAATAAAATGGCATTTATTGATGGTTTCCTGAGAGAGACAGTTAGCTGATACTTTGGGTTGCTGTGACTTAGGACTGGCTGGTACTTCCCAGCCAAAGGGGATCTGGTGCGTTGTTTTTTCTACTATAACTGTTTTGTTTTGTTTTTAATCACTTTACTGAGGTAGAGTTGACATACAAAAAGCTGTACATATTTGATGTATACAACTTGGTGAGTTTGGAGCTAAGTATACACCGATGAAACCATCACCACAGTCAATGCCACCACATTGCTTGATGTGGCCTTTCTGATATGGTCAAGTGACGTGGAAACCAGCAGTGACTTCCTACTCATCTGCGTTACTTCTAGTCAAAGCCCACGTGAAATGAGGAGGCCTGTCCCGAGCTGGGATGTGGGTACTCGGGATGCCTGTACTGTAGTGGGCAAGAACATCTCTAAGTGGCACTGGCAAAGCAAGCATGGCTCCTGTTCTTAACTCTGTCACCATGTACCTCTTGGAGCCCTGCCTTGGAAAGGAGTGGACACAGGTCCTAGCCATTCACACCACCAGACACCTGTGCCTTCTCCCATTCCCCACCTGGTCTCAGGGAAACTCACCCCTGTCTTCTAGGTTCAGGCAGCTCCTCGCCACCCATTTCCTGTAGGAGCGTCACTCACAGGCTCTTGTGTTCTTAGGGGGAAGGGTCCGGGTGAGACTTACCTTCTGGCTCTTCCTAATTTCTGCTTCCATTCCTGAAACCAAAGCCTATTGAAGACCTTCTAAGGCCCAGGAGCCCAGACTCTGAACACAAAGACTTCTTGGAATGAGGGAAGGAAACATACCTTTCATTCTCCTCCAGTAGAAGGAATACCGCAAATTAATCTCTCAGTAAACTATCCAGTCACGCGGTACTTTGTCATCACTCTCTACCTCTCTCCATTCCTCCTGGGAATCGTGATGAGCAGTGCTTTTATATTTTATTTTATGTTATTTTACTTTATTTCATTTTACTTTATTTTATTTTACTCACCACGCTGCGCAGCTTGTGGGATCTTAGTTCCCTGACCAGGGATCGAACCTGGGCCGGGACCCCTGCAGTGGAAGTGCGGTGTCCTAACCACTGGACCATCAGGAAATTCCCAGCAGTATTTTTATTTTTTATTTTATTTATTTATTTATTTATTTATTTATTTATTTAATTTATTATTTTTTTTTTGGCTACCTTTGTGTCTTCGTTGCTGCGCGTGGGCTTTCTCTAGTTGCAGCAAGCAGGGGCTACTCTTCGTTGTGGTGCTCAGGCTTCTCATTGTGGTGGCTTCTCTTGTTGTGGAGCATGGGCCCTAGACACGTGGGCTTCATTAGTTGCAGCACGCGGGCTCAGTAGTTGTGGCTCACGGGCTCTAGAGCACGGGCTCAGTACTTGTGGCGCACGGGCTTAGTTGCTCCGTGGCATGTGGGATCTTCCCAGACCAGGGCTTGAACCCGTGTCCCCTGCATTGGCAGGCAGATTCTTAACCACTGTGCCACCAGGGAAGCCCCCCAGCAGTATTTTTAGAAGGTTTCTGTTTTTCTTTATAACATACACACATTTTTCCAGATTAAGAGGTTGCAGGATTCATAGTTAATTTTTTTGTAAACTAAAGCACAAGTATACACACATTTTCCCATATTCCTGCCACTGAGAAGTAATCATTGTTATTGTTTATGTACATTTCCTTCCAGTCCAGTTTCTTTGCATTCTATGTATTTTCAAGCATGTTTGCTATCAAGCTTTGGACTCTACGCTTTTCACCATTGTAAGTAAGCATTTTGGGAAAAATATCCCATCTTGTGATTGTAGCGTAGCTTATTTAACTACTTCATTCAGGGTTTTTAGGAGAGCAACACTGATCATTTATTTGTTCTACATCATCCTTTGTTCTCTGCCGGCTCAGAAAAAGGTAAAAAAAAGGGATGTGTGTATGGGGTGGGAGAGGGGTGGCCGTCCGTTGGCTTGATTAGAAACAAAAAAACTTCACAGAGAGGAGGCAGTTAATTCTAGGTGGTGGTTAGTGATCTTAAGAGAAGACAGAAGTGGGTGGGCGAGCGGAGAGCCTTTGTTGCAGGTTCAAGCTCTGCGGTTCTCAGGCAAAAAGACAGTTTTCTGTCAGCCTCAGTCCTTGGCCCTCTTTGGGCCACCTTTTCTTCCCTCAGTTCTGGACTTTTTTGTCGTTTGATGTCAGGCTAGTGTGACCCAGGCAGAAGTAGGTCCTTATTGTGGGATAGATCTTTTAAAATACATATTTCATTGAGTACCTAAAAAGCATTTGGAGGACAGAACGACCCAAAAATGAACTATCCTAAGAAAAGCGGCCAACCCTATTTCTATTCCTGAGTCTTATCAATTTTTTAAAAACATTTTTAAAAGAGTAGGGAAGTAGTTCTCTTCATCTCTTTACAAATTGATTAACTCTTTCACATAGTTGAGTTAGAGGTTAATCTTGTTGAGGTAAAAATCATGTTACAGGAAGAGGTGAAAAACGAATCAAAGTTCCGTTTCTGAAAGGAAGTTTTAACAGTTGAAAAATGACTAATCTCTGAAGCAAGGCTGTGACGATGAGGGCCAGGAGGATTTGGGAGATAGAGTTATTTATAAGTAATATACCATTAATTCTTCCTAACTTTGGGGCCAGACTCATTGCCAGTATTTTTTTTTAACAACTAGAACACAAATATTAATTATTGGTTCTGCTGGTATTTACTGTAATAAAATAATTAAAATTTTTTAATAAATGGAATTATATGTTTTAGTTTAACAATGTATTATGGACACATTACATAATCTTCCTGGGACCTCCCCTACCCAGTTATTTCCTATTTCCTATTTCTCAAGGATAAAAATATTCCCACATTAATAATCTTTACTCTCTATAGTACTTACTTGAGAAGAATGTCTTCGCCTGCCTAAGATAGGAACAATTTGCCTACCCGGATATTGAAAGCTTTGACAGTTGCATTTCTAATTTAGGGGATTATATGTTTATTTCATTTTGGTCTTCACACTTTTTTATTTTTTTAAGCATGACTGCCTAGTTTCTGTTAAACCTTTTTTTTTCCCTCTCAAATATGCAGTGTCGTCTAACTAAACAATGGAGCTATTTAAAAACTTAGGGAAATGTCTCCCTCCCCAGATTTCCTGATTGCAAACTCATAAGCACATCTTCTTTGGGGTCCTGGTAACTGTCTTCCCTCTGCCTGGGGCAGAGACACTCTTTAAAAACTGCTGGGGGGTTTTGGTGGGGTAATCAAGCTGCACATCAGGAAAACAAGTTGAGATAAAACAAGAAAACCAAGTTCATGATGGTATTGTTGGAGGAGGGGAAGGAGGTGACTTTGTCTTGAGAAATTGTTGATCTCCAGGTGCTAGTCCCCAGTTTGTAGAAAGATGATACGACCTATTGCTTACCACTCATCGGCCGTCTTATACATTATTTTAGAATATTGATGCTTTCAGATGCAAAACGCATAACTAAAGTGTTTGTGTGATTTTTTTTTTTAAGTAAAATGAAAAACAGTTTTTGTGATTTGAAGAACATAGCATCACAGTTTTGATGTACTGTCCTTGAGGCAGATTGGCTAATAGCACAAAGTGTTTTTGCTTTTTACCATATAACTTTGTGAGTTCAGAAACGTTGGGGCCTCCTGTACTAAATAGTCAGTGTAGCTAATATCTGAAGACCCAGGCAGAAAACACTCTTTGTTATATAAGCAAACCCTACAATTTTATGATTATACTGTGAATGAAAATATGATGTGACCACAAAGCCAAAGGAATGACTCACTTGGTAGCTATTGACAGATTTTATTTTCATGACGGTTTAGCTGCATTGTTGTTTTCACATGTATTTTGCTCTTTCAATAGGATTTAGGGTCTGTTTAGAAGAAAGAAAAGCAGAAGTTGCCAGTGGAAGAGTTCACATTCGTTTCTTTCATAGTGTCAATTGGTTTGTTTTCAGTAAATTAAGTGTCTTAATTCTAGTCATGATATGCAATTTAATTTCACGGGGCGATGTTACTCTGGATCCTTTTGGATATAGAAATTTTACACAGTAGGGTGCCATCTCTCTATACCTTTGAATTTCTACTTAGAAATGTTTTCGTGTGAAGGTCAGGAATTCCATAACTTTAGTAAACAGGAATCCAGGAACACAACGAAGAGGAGCTCTCTGAGTAGATGCAGGGAATGCAGTATGAGTTGAGGTAGGATGCCTGGTGAATATGGTGAAGAGGCGGAGTGCCTGTGTTGTTCTGGGGCTCAGCGTACTTACTCATTAAGGGCCAGATTCCAGGCTAGGACGAATGAGGTCACCTCTTTGAACACAGGGCAGGCCCTGTGAGAAATAGGTGGCCATGCCCATAAGAGGCAGGCTGGTGATTTGAAGGTGAGTGAAGCCAGCATTAAACTTTTCCTTAGGAACTGACGCTTTCCTGGCACTCTGCCTTGTCTGAACTCCTGCCATAGTTTTAATGTAATTCACACAATTCAGTGAAACCTCTTTCCACAGACACATTCTCATACACGCTCTCTTAGAGTCTGGGAGGTCTTTGGGAGGCAAGAATGCGGGAAGATGCAATTAGGAGTTTGGGATTAACAGATACACAGTACCATATATAAAATAGATAAACAACGAGGACCTATTGTATAGCACAGGGAACTATAGTCAATATCTTAATAACCTATAAGGGAAAAGAATCTGAAAAAGAATATATATATATATATATATATATATATATATATATATGAATCACTTTGCTGTACACCTGAAACTAACACAGCATTGTAAATCAACTATACTTCAATTTAAAAAAAAAATGGGGGGAGATACCAGACTAAAAGATTGACATCCTGAAAGAATAAGTACAAGAGAAGAATCTTGGGGTCACAAGTTTATAGAAGTTGTAAATACATAGATTTTATAATGTCGAGTTTGTTGTATTTTGAGATATATCATTTGTATATCATTTGAGATATATCATTTGTAAATAATTCTTTAAAAAAAAAGCTTGTCTCAATACGGTCAATATATATGTTTTAGATTTTCTGCTGGCCAGATTCACTTCCTAATGCATATTACAGTGTCCTCCTTTTCTCTAAAACCAGTAGAACATACAAAGAGGCTTCACACCACATATCTGATTTCTGTGTTCTCTAAGTCAGATATCTAGATATCAAAAAGCAAAAAAAAAAAATAAAAATAAAAAAGCCATGTTAAGGAGGATATGATCCAGAGATTTGGATTTATTTTAAAATCTTATTAAGAAACAGTGGACTAAAAGAATCTGAATCACACATGCTTAAACACAAGTCTCTTTCCTACTTGTGTCTGACTAGACCAGCTGGTTTGGGCAGCTGGATAAGGAGGAAGTGCCTGCTTGAAATGTGTGATCCAAGTGCTGGGTCATCTGCCTTTGGATCCTCAAGAATACACTGTGCAGGAAGGAATGTCCAAATCGTGACATCTTACCTGTCTGTCTGTAAGCCTGATAACTGTGTGTACAAGTATATCACAGGATAAAAAGCATGCCCCACTTGGTGACACTGTGGTGTCTGTCTGCCTGGGTCAGGCTTGCTGCTTCTACAAAAACCTCACAATCTGAGTGTGAAGCTTGTTAACTTGACCTACCTCCTGTGTCTGACTGCCAGGCTACAGACTCAGAAATCCAGTTTGGTTGGTATCCGAAGAGCAGCCCTTTCTCTTAGGCATGGGTCTGTAGTTAGCAAGCTCACTGATTTACGTACAGGGCCAGAATGCTGAGACATTAATTTACAGGGAGGATAAATAATCAGTATGGGGCTTAGACTCTTCAAAGTTCTTATTCTCTGCCTTATAGACATTTTAACAAAATGGTTAAAAGCACAAGCTCTGAAGGCATGCTGCCTGGGTTTGGATTCCAGTTCTACAACTTACTAGTTGTGTGATCTTAGGTTTCTGAATTTCTCAGGTCTTCGGTTTTCACATCTATAAGATGTGGATAAAAATAAGTCTTACCTTGGGATTCTCATGCAAATTAAACCATTGCTTGGCGTGTATTAAAAAACAGTCAAAGTTAGCAGTTGTCATTATTGTTGTTCTTGTTATTCACATTTGGGCAGACCTCTCCATGAAGTAGTCAGAAGGTGGCTTAGGGAATATGGTAGCAGAGCAAGACTTATTAGATGGCTTAAATGATCCACAGCATTGGGCAAAGGTGGACAGATGCACATGGTTTTGACAGTTGATCTGAAACTTTGATGTCTGTGTTGGGTGCAGTCCCTTGCATGTCCTTCACCTTGAGGATGCCAATTTGAAGCCCTTGGATGAACACTTGAACTTGTGGTTCTGCAGCATTTGTTTTTCTCTGTTTCTGAAGCCAACCAATTGCCCTACTTATTGTTATACTCCTTCTATAACTGTGTTAATATTTACATTTACTGTCAAGTCTGCTGCCTTAGAACCAGCCTCTTTAGCTCTTGCATAATTCATTGAATTGATTTTAGAAGTTAATTCTATGGGCAATCTTGTGCTTCTTGTTCCAGGATCCTTGAGGGAAAGCCTTAGTGTAACATTCTAAATAGGAAGACATATATGCATGAAAGAATGTATGCAAGAAAGAAAGACCAAAATGTTGTCTTCTGACAGCTAATATTTATGAAGCACTTACTGTGCCAAGCGTTGTGATAATTTCTTCGCCTGCATTATCTCATTTCACCTGTACTTCGCCCTCCAAGGTAGTTCATATTCTTATTCCTATTCTACAGATCAGTAAATTGAGGCTTAAGGGGATTGGAATTTGAAGCCAGGTGTGCCAATGGCAAGTCCTTGTATTTTGTAACTGTACTCTCCTAAGAAATAGCCAGTCAGTGAAATCTAAAACAGAACTACCTTTTCCCTTGTGGAATGTATAATACATTCATATAAGATGTAGTTAAATGTATTTCTCTGTCTAATGCAGATATTTCTAACTTCGAATGTGCCCTGGTTGTGGGAGCCCACATGACCTCCCTTCCTAAGCCCTATTTGCCACTAGCTGGTGGTGCTGCCTTGGCAGTCATTACTTCATCTTCCCGAGCTAAAATTCTGTGGCTCAGCCCACAAATGGCAAGAGCAAGGAGCATTCATTACCCAGACTGAATACTGAGCAATTTAAAGACCAGCATCTTCTGGTATCACCCCAGCCCTCCTGTCTTCAGAAACAGAATTGGTTCCTTGTGGCCAATTTCATCATTGCAAAATGAGAGACTGACTAAGAAAACATCAGTGGATGCAAATGAGGAAGAGAAAAGACATCTGTCAGTTAATTAAGGGAAAACAGTCCTTCAACGTCTTGTTTCTTCTGTGCTTTTCACCTAGGTGGGCTATTCTTCCCTCCTTAGAGGTCTGCTTCCCTTTCACGTTGGACACAAATAGTAGGGGACTAAGTGCTTAAGTATGGGAGGAACACACAACTCATTTTAATATCCATTTGGCAGTTTTCCTGTTATTTCTCCATTTAGGAAACATTTTCTTCTACTTGTGCCCATTATCACAGCTTTGACATTCCTGTCATTAGCAGAATGTCATTTTGCAAGATTCTGAATTGGGCGCAGCTAGCAACAAAACATACCAGAAAGAGGATGGCTTTTTGCCACGTGACTTTTCCTCACAGAAAAGCACGAAGTGGAGCTCGGATGTGGGCTTTCCATGTGTGTCTGTTTGTCTTCTGACTGTGGAAGCCCGGGAATCAGAGACAGGTCATTTGTGGGCAAAGCATTATGCCAAATTGCTGTGAATGCAAAATGCTTTCGAGTTGGGAGGGCGTTAAATAGTCATGCTGTTCATCCCGGGCTTGACATAAATTTCTGTTGAGTGTCATAAAAGGAGATCCGGTGGTTACGGAAGTCAGCTCCCCCTCCCTTTTTGTGGGTCAGATTGGAGCGGCCCCAGAATCCTGTGAACCAGAAAGAGGGAGCAGAGCTTTTGATTCGTATGGGTCGTGTTTAGCTTTATAGATTAATTACCCTACTACAGTAAAACATATCCACCCAATTAAATGTTTCTAGGTGTAGCAAGTTAAACTGAGATTTAATTTCTGTATGGAGAAGCCCAGAGTGGGTAAAACAATATTATATCAGTTCAGCTGTTATATATATTTGTTCAAATAAGATTTGAATGTAAGAAAATCTTCCAATCCAGCTTTATAAAGTTGATGGCCATTTCTTTAAAGCAATAAAGCAGGAGGTACTAGGTACAGGGGAAAGAAGTTAATCGTACAGTTTCATTATAGTATTTCTAGAAAGGCGGAGTGGAACATTAGATTTAAGCTGTTAACGTTTGCTCTGGTTTGATGCCGCCACCACTTAGTTTTTTTGGAAAGATTTCTTTGCATAGCACTGGCCAACTGGGAAAAATCCAGTGCTATTAAATTAAATTCATTAAAGGTAATTTTTGCAGTTGGACTTTGAACTTGGTTTTCTACTACTCAAAAAAAAAAAAATGTATCAAGTTGTGACTTTTCTCCATATTGAGTATGAAACATGGAAGTTTTAAAAAAAAATGTCACACACATCCCCCAACCCCCAAAACACAAACACACTTGTAAAGTAGAGGTTTAGAAGAACATTAGTTTGTATTTTGTTTATTTTTCCTTAACTCTCAAACATGTCTGTAGACTTATCTTTGGTCACTGTCTACAGCTGCCCTGAGAACAACCAAAGGCTTGTGTGTCAGTCTCATAGGTGTTTGTTTTTAAAACCCTTTAGCCAGTTATAAAATTGGGGCCACCACCTTGGTCCCTCCCTCAGCTGACTCACTGCCACTTTGATAGCCCAGCCAGAGGTCAGCCCAGCCAGGTAATAACAGCTCTTAGCCTTGCAGGACAGATTAGACCATATTTTTGAATGACTCCATGCAATGTTTGGCCAAATGAGCCTTTGAAGCAGTTTGCCAAGTTACAGTACATGCCCTTCAACTCGGATCAGAGTTAATGACCTTACCTTTGCAGCACTTTCTCCACACCCTCATCTCAAGTACAAACAATCTTTATTACGTGTCTTTGGTGTGAGGTTTGAGCTATTATGCTCTGCGTGACTAGTCAAAAGTCCAGAATTCATCTCATCATTGACTGTTCCAGCCCTTAAGTGTCTTCATTCAAATAGATGACCTGCCCTGATGTCTTAGGATTCTTGGGGGATGTGCAGGCTAGGTATGTCCCATAATGCATGTTGCAGATAAATTGCACTAAAAAAAATTAACAGGTATTGAGAGCCTTCTCACTTTAATTACTTTTTACTTTTTCAGCAGTTGGACTTAACTCTGCTGCTATAAATCCCATATTATTACCAGCTCCTGCTTGACTTTGACCATTGTGATATGCCCCTCTTTTAATTCCTCTGATTTCTCATTGTAATTTTATTCAGAATGACGTGTATGTAGGTTTTCTCATTAAGATATTTCACATCATATAAACCTGTCAGCTCTTTGTGTTTTCTCAGTTATACACGGCCTTGATCAAGCTAGTAGAATTAGACTATAATATCGTCTTAGATCAGTTTAGTCTTGTAGATTAGACTATGTTTGCCCTCCAAGTTAAATTAGAAACTCCTTAATGGTAGGAGCCATATTTAGTTAGTTATTCAAAAATATTTACTGAATCTCTATTCAAGTCATTTGTGTTTTCTGTATTTTTCTGGGTATCCAAAGAGATTCACTATGATAGAAAATATAATCTTCGACCTCAAGGATCTTATGCCCTATCCTAGATGGTAAGCTCCAGGTGGAATCCCTGGTTATGTTTACTGAATGAATGAGTGACCACAGAGTGGATGCTCTGCTTGCCAGGGTCACTCTGGTGCAACATGGTGCACGTCAGCCCCCCAATCAGTCACATGCTCACATACGACATCAGGGCTCACCATGTGAGCCACATAGAGATAGCTGTGTTCATGTATCTCACTTTGAAATAGCCACAAATGGAATAACTGAGACGAAATAGGTTTAAAAAAGTTTCTGTGTCAGGCAGATCACCGAGATTAAGGGGTTATTTAGGGAAGACCTATGAAATGGAGGGACAATTTGTCATACTTAGCATATACTATAAAATTCCAGTGCTTATTAGTTATGAAAATACGTTTCAAAGCTGATGGGGATTTTATCTCATACTTTAGATAGCAACACATTTTTGTTTGTACAACTCTGCCAGATTCTGCCTTAGAATACAGTTATCTGTGAATCATTCTTAGCTCTTCTTTTATACTTTAAGCACTTTGAGAGTGTTTTCTTCATTTTCTTATTGCCCATCGTACTTGCCCATAAATGTTTTTTACATTGAATAGCATCTTGCCAATATCTGTATGTTCAGCCATCTCTCTCTTCCTGTACAAAGACAGAAAATTGGGCTAGACCTCACCAAGGGCTTATCTTAATGGATTAGATATATTTACAGGAAGTACTGTATACAGTAATATATATATTTTCCTCAGAATTTTTGAAAGCTTGGAGACCTATACCTTCCTCTAGGCATATAACCAGCCTAATTTTTTTGCTCCTAGGTGAAAGCAGTATGAGCAGTCATTCATTTCCATTATAATTAATGCCTTTTAAAAGGAGTTTTTCTACTAATGGAAAAGTTAAGTTCAAGTATCAAGCCGATAGTGTCAATACTAAGCATTCACAATAATATACGCCGGATGACGATAAACTAGGTCATTGCATTGATGCCCACGTGCAGAGGGCTGAAGCTCTCTGCTTGGCAGTCACCACAGTTCTAGCTACCTGCTCTTTCTCCAGTGTTTCAGAGGCTGTACAAAAGAGCATGGACTGCTCTCATACCTGCATTGAATCTTGGGGGCGATTTTGGCATGAGTTTTTAAAATAAAATGCTGTGTTTTGAAGTTGAGTCACAGGAGATGGGGTGCACTAGGCGTGCCCGTCCGCTTAGCTCCCTAACTGGCCTTTCTCCCGCCTCCTTTGGTTATTGCGATCTAGCAGCCAGAATGATTCTCTTAAACCAAAACTCGGATGGTGTTTAAAACCTTCCAGCAGCTTCCCTTTTCACCCAGAGTAAAACCAGTCTCCGTGCTGTGGCCTGCACCTGCCCCAGAGGTGGCCCCGGGCTCTGTCCACTGTCCTCTTGGCTGTTCGCCTCTGGCCGGCTCTCCTCCCGCACGCTGGCCTGCCTGCTGGTCCTGGAGCACTCCTGACCAGGGCCTTTGCTCTTCCTGAATGTTCACTCCCTCATCCTCCCATCTTACTCAGACACCGCCCCCCGCCCCATGCGGCTTTCCCTAACCATCTGTTTAAGATTGTGATTTCCCACATCCGTGCTCCGTGTCCTACCCTCTGCGTCATTGTTCTCCATCGCCATCCCTCGTACTACAGAGGTCATCACCATCTCCCATACTATCTTACTAGTTTATTATGTTTATTATCTGCTTCCTTCTCTAGAATACAGGTCTCTAGAGGACAGCAGGGATATTTGTTTGTTTAGAGTAGTACCTAGCATGTATTAGGAGCTCGAAAAGTAATTTGTTGAATGAATCAGTGGAACCTTGCGGGGAGCCCTGATTTCATGGGCCATAGGGAAGACATCGGCAGTGTCATAACTTCACCTAAATAACAGAGTATGTCACGGACAAGAATATTAACGCTTTGCTTCCTGTTGCCTTCTAAGGCGCACTAAAACTTATCCAGCCAGCTACCAGCTGTGGCCTCATTGTGCTCTACAGGAAAAGGGGTAGAGCTGTAGACAAGAGGCCCAGAGGAAGGGTAGATTGATTTACATATGAAAGACAAAAAAGTTATTTCTGCAGAAGACAATACTATGAAGACAGACATGGAGAGAAGGGCAAGGCAGCATCTGAAGGAATTAAGGATTTGGAGAAGTGTCCAAAGAAAATTGTAAGGAAGACTTGCTTTATGTTGCATGATATAATTTTTCTTTCAAATTCAGTCTCGAAGATACTTTCCAAGGCTTTTACAATCAGATTTGCAAATACACAGAGGCCTAGATATTTAATGTTGCACAAAGAAAAAAGAAATGTCCATGATATACATAATTTTAGTGCATTTAATAATCCTAAAATTTGCTTCAAATGAATAATCTAAAAAAGGCATGAATTAAACCCATATTTATGTTGCCATGGTTAAATCTCAAAAATATAACGTTGAATGGAAAAAAAAGTAAGTTACAGAATATCTATAATATATAGTGTGTGCTAAAGTGCAATTTATCCAAAAAGTCAAAAACATGAGTGTCATACAAATATAAAATAAATATGTGTCAGAGATTTTATTTAACTTATTAGTGAGGACAACAGTAAGAGATTTTGAAAACCATATATATACATGAAATATATAAATATATTAAAATATATATAAATGTATATATTATATACATATAATCAGAAATGATGAAATAAAATTTGCTAATAGATACAAAACCAGTTAATGTCTCGTAGGAGAATGATATTAAATGTTTGGGGTCATCTCTCTGTGGGTGGATATTAACTGTATTTGCACAAGACAAAATTCATTTACATTATTATGGACAAGAATCACTTGTATTACTACTAGTTTTCTCCAACTTAACTGCAACCCCTACAGCGTTTAAAGTAGCCTAGTCACTAGAAAGACAGTGAAAGGTGTACACCCTTATAGAACCAGATAATCCCCGGGAGGTTCACTGCACAAAGCCTTCCCAGCCACTGAAAGGACATATATATACTAAAGATTGAGAATAAACATCAGAAAATGATACTATTGTTCATTTCACGTGGTGGGAATTGTTTGATTATTTTTCTATATTTTCTATATTTTTACAATTTCATAAACCAAACAAAAGTAGTTAATAACTCCTCTAATCTGGTGTAACCCCTTCATTGTAAAGATAAGGAAACAGAAGCCTGCCTGTTTTATAACATGTTTTCAGCAATACCACATTAGCTAGACAATTTCTGCCTCCTGTTCATGCCCAGTTTCTTCCACTTCTGCCTTCCTCTTTGTTCAAGGAATATTCAGTGTTCAGATTCTATTAAGGTATCAGGAAATAGTTAGCAGATGTTCACATTCAGTAAAGCTATGGTCTATAATTGGCCTCCTGTGCAGATTTATCAAATTTTTCATCAAGATGAATTAATAAATTATAGGCTAGCTTTTCAGAATTCCTGGAGCTCTTCTTAGGCAATTCACTGCCCCTCAATTGTGGTCAGTCATATGTCGTACTGAGTGTTGACCTTTCAAGTCGGCTGTGACTGTTAGAAATTACTGCCTGTTTGGGTTTCTCTTTCTCAGCTTGTCCTACCACGATCAGACATGATCAGTATTCATGTCCCCAAATGATTGTAATTTAAAATTAAGCTGCATTTCAGCTTCTCAGAACAGTTGCAGAAAGCCACAGCCTGGTGGGCCTCACAGCTTTTACAGACCTGGTAGAGGATAATTAACAGGTTCTTCTGCCAGGAGAGATGTGACAGATCCAGCTGTGAGACTTTTACAGGTCCCGCCACGCCCTTCATACGGAGCTCTGAGCATAAGGACGATCTAGGCAGGAATAGAATATGGGCGCTTTGGACCAAAAATCCTTACACCGCCTTCCCCTCCCCTCCCTCAGCTAGTGGCCCGCGTTCCTTTGTCCCTCACTCTGATCAGGCCTGACTTACACGATGACATGCGTGATCTGTCTCTTTATGCTCCTGACAAATGGAAGGTGCTCTTGGCAATCGTTAGGAGATGGGGAAGCTGCTTGTGAAACTGCTTTGGTGAGCGGGAACAGTGAACTCAGGGAGCAGAGCGGCACCCTGTGTGATCCCAGGTCACCTGCCTGAGCCAAAACACCACGCCAGCAAATAAAACACTTCCTGGTGGTGGTTTCCTTTCGTGCTAAAGCGTCTCCAACCGAGTGCCCATTCCAACTGTGACGTTCTACTCAGAGAGGGTTCTGTCCCCACCTGCCTCGCCTCCCGGCCCGCAGGGGCCAGACAGTCCTACTGACTCAGAAGTACTGTCATTGCCTTTCACCCTCCCATTCTTCTCAGATCACAGGTCCACAGTCAGCAGTACTTATTGTACTCTGTGTGTGTGTGTGTGTGTGTATGTGTTTGTGTGTGTGTTTTCTGTTGGTAGGTGGATCTTTCTAGGCAGGAACCAAAGGAATGAGGTAACAAGGAAAGCTCACTTAGAACCATCAGCCCCTGTTCTAATCCATCGTTTACCTTTGCCTCTGTCTCACGTTATATATGGCTGTCTTCTTGGGCTAAATTCAGATTTTCCAAGTAAAGAATCTGTGCCATTGTGTCACCTTGCCAACTGAGAGAACAGACTGAGCATGTCATCATAGGCTGTGTCCCCATGTGTTTTTTCAGCTGGGTGGCCTGAAGAGGAGCAGGTGCTTTGTGGGCAATGGTTGTTCCTGGCTTCAGCTTTCAGAAGCAAGCACGGGCAGGGTGGATGGCTTCCATTTCTTCTTAAAGAGTGAAGCAGAAAGATTGCATTTTGGGGATGGATAGCTGGAACTTGAATTCATAACAGTTCTTTAGTTTCACTTTTGCAATCAAATACCTTTAAGGTTCCTAGGGCTGAACTAGAGATAACTCTTTACAAGCTCAAATGGTTAGAAGAGGATAAGTTTTCAACAAGAGATTCTTGCTAGAGTAGAAATGATGTTCCTATTTTACCTGGTAGGATGGCACTTGTTTTTTTCCTTGGGTGACATGGCTTGAGAAAAAGCAAGGGTGATTCAACTTCGTTATGCTGGTGAAAGAAAAGGGACCTTGAGTTTGCTCAGGTGGTGATGTTTCTGCTATTTTATCACTTTATGGGTTAAATGAGTATGGTGTGGTCGCCAGCACCGCAGGAGCCTCCTCACACCTGCTATTCATGAGCTTCTCCTTTCATCAGCAGAAGAGAGTGTGATACCTGGATGAGTAAATAATGACAACAGAGGTCAGCCCAGCATTTTACACCAGTGTCATTATTAACGCCGGCAGTGCCAGGTGCTGTGGCAGTCTAGGTAGTAAATACTCACAGGTCCTGCCCATTAGGAGTTCTCTTGTTGTGGGGTTAAATGCAGATTTTAATTCATTTATTGGGAATCAGGTACCTAGAACAATAAGATTAAGTGACTGTCAGGGATACCAGAAGTAGATGATAGTCAGATTGGATGGCCACCCCTCCCCTCCAACTTTGAAAAGTTATATACAGAATATCTCAATAGGGTCCCAGTATTTTTAAAGTATTAATATATATATCAAGATCTAGGTATTTTAAGGTTAAATACAGTAAAAAAAAATATGCCCCTTTACCCTTAAGAATGTTAGCAACAAATAAGTTCCTTTGAGAGGCCAAGACCCTACTTCGGAGTGTAGAGATTTGTGTACATATGTAAATCTCTGTCTTGGTCTGTATTTTGTAAAGTCTGGTTTTGCCATGCTGAGGAACATTTCATGTTTAAAAGCTTCCTGTTTGAGAGATTCAAAAATTTTACTACTCTCACTAGCTTCAGGCTAAAGAGCCATATAGAAGTTAGAGAAGACACTTTCAGTTTTGATTGTTCATCACATTTGTCAATAAGATATCCCTCCGATTATTTAAGGATTTGTGTAACATAATACCAGTACCTTAATTATGGTGAACTGTTCAAATTCTGAGGCAACTTGTTTTTAACTTCTTCTAACCTACTTTTATATTATTAGATAAAGAATCCTATGTTTTCTTTCACCATTAATTACATTCATAATCATCAGTTTGTAAAGTTTACAAATCTTTTTAGATGGTGGGCAAACATGGGATGAATGTAATATAAACTTTGTTCTTGTTTTTATGTTTTACATTGTTATATTTTTATATTGGCCAAGCAGATTCCATCAAGTTTTATTCCCACTTTTTTTTTGATTTTTTTTTTTTTTAATCACATTTTTTTAATCACATCAGTACTTTTCCACCCTTTTTTTTTTTCGGTAGACTTTAAATAACTGATACAATTGTGAGAATTTTTTGTTTGTGTTTTTCTTTGTTTTAAATACAAATTATTGGCTACTTATTTGACTTGTTGTGGTAATGTACTAGTCATTCTATTTGTTTCTTAGGAAAATTCAATTAAAATGTTTTTAAGAAATATTTTCTAAATTTTAGCTTTGCCAGCATATTTCACTGAAATTCTTATGTAAGATATTCATTAGGTTACTGTTTCTATTGATATATATTTCTTATTTATTTGATTTACATATATAAAAATTAATAAATGAATGTCAATAGGAAATTTTCATAAATGATTTAGATCAAATACTAAATGTAAAAAATAATACAAATAGCCATTTTTGTGTAAGCTAACCTGTATTACAATTAACTTGTTCAAATTAGCAAATAACTTTGCTGAGAGTTCCAGGATATAAATCTGTCATTTATAATTTCTCTTATTAACATCAACAAGTTGATATATTTAATATTCCTATATTAAAATTAAAGGAGACATTAATTTGAATTAACACTAAATACATTGTACAATATTTTTTTAAAAAACAATCACACGATCTGACTTAACGGTTATGAATTTAATAGGCCAAATAATGGTTCTTGATAGATGAGTTGATAATACCACATTCCATCTTCATAATTATCAAGGGTCTATTCTTATTCAACAACTTCTTTAAGGCTGAGTAAACATGATCTTAGTTAAACTCACGGATAATGCTAGGGGGTGTTGATTGCTCCAGTAAGGAAAATAAAATGATGCAGCCTGACCTTAAGAAATTATAAATATGGGAATGTTGACAAATGATAATAAGCAGCAAACATCTAAGAGAGAGGATTGGTTCCCAAGTCAATATTGGAGAAAGAAATTTGGTTTGGTTTTGAAATGTGTTGTTTGAATCATATTTAGAAATGTTCCTTTCAAATATTTTATACAAATTCTCAATTATGTCCACTATATGTTATTTAGAAGTTAGGTGAAAATTCCTGTTTCAAGAATGCTGTAACAGGTATATTCTGAATTAAGAAGACATTACAATAAATCTTTAATGGTGGATAAGGGCACCAAGTGTAGGAGGATGGAATCATAGTGCCCTGAACCTTATTATAGGTGAATTCAATGAGGTAACCTGCTGGTTTGTATTATCCTTTTCTAACCACTATACTGATTGTGAAGTACCAGTCAGTACTGAAGAAAAGCAAATGAAAGTAAGATAACATCCACTTCATCATCAACCAGTTTTGCATTTATGTTATTCTTTGAGGCTTGTGAAAGTTACTTTGCAATCATATTAGCTATTTTTTAACTTTCTAGTAGCAGAAATAGGAAAAAAATAGTTACCCTGTGCCCATATGTAGCAATTTATTTCTACTCACTGGGTACCAGGATGAAAAACAGTAGGTAGTGTGCCTGTGAGAAAAGGCCTTCATTGTTATTTTAATACAAACTGGAATCTGTTTTTATGATTCCAAAATATTTACCTTAATAAGGAGTTTGAATGCAGTATGAAGATGAAAAATGAATGAGTAGTGAAATACATTTATCTTAGGCATTGGCTGTTCTATTGACAAAAGGCACAGCTATGAAATTTGTCTAAATAATTAGATTTTTAATTAGTGCATCATTGTAAGATTAATGTCATTGTTCTTCATTGCATGTAATTTTATATTAGAAATTTCATGTCAACAAAGATGCTACCTCTGGTTTGCTGATTTGAATCCTTAATTTATCACTTGTGTGTATGGCATATCACATATTTGCAGTCAAGAGCCAAAAGAAGGCATTTGATGACAACTTGGTGGTGAGGAATATTGATGGTGTTATATATGATATGAATACATTATATTTTCTAATATTCAGGAAACAGCCGCCCTTCAAATATTAGTGAGTACATATTGACTTGCAAAAATTTTAGAAATAGCATGCGCGGATAGATTGTTCAACCTAAGCTATGTCTACTTTGAACATACTTGAACGTTATTATTATTATTGCTTTTAAAAGTGGTTTTCCTTTCCTTTGGACAGTTGCCGAACCAGCAACCGGAAGAGCTTGATAGGTAATGGGCAGCCCCCAGCACTGCCTCGGCCTCACTCACCTCTCTCTGCTCATGCAGGTAATGAAATACCTTTTCTTGAGTTCTGTTTTACTTCCTCTTGCTAGTTTTTAAAATACAGGCATTTTGAAATTTAGATGCATCTCCCCACCTTGTTATCTTGGTTTCCCTGTAGCTTTGTCACTAAGTTGTTCTTTCTCATCAGTCAGCCCAAACCTTATCCTCTCTTTGAGCGCTCGGATCTGAAAGGGAGAAATCCTTTTTATATGGGGTCCTATTCCAGTTATTTTTTTTCTCCACATCTGAATTTGTGGATGATGCAAGTCGCGCTCCCATGTTAGGATTTCCTTCGGGAAACGTGGCCATGACAGTTCACATGAAGAGATTAGTGTCAAGAACTGTAAGGGAGGAAAAAATATCGTTTCCCTCTCCCCTTCTAACTTCTCCACTGGGGACCCAGTAACCAGAGACAGATTAACAAAGGAAAAGCATACACATTTATTTAACATACGTTTTACGGAACATGGGAGCATTCATGAGGAAATGAAAACCCAAAGGAACGGTTAAATCGGATTGTTTTTACAGTAGTTTGGTGAAGAGAGGGGAGTTGTGCAAAGACGTATAGGACAAAGGTGAGCTAGTTGTAGTAAACTGGGGGAAAGTTAGCAAGGACTGTTTGTTCAGATTCTTCTGTGTCCCTTGTCTTCAGAGATAAGAAGGCTCCTTTCCTCCAGGTGTAGGGAGGGTGCCTCTCACAAGAAGGTTTTATGACCTGCTTACGGGGCAGGTCAGAAGGCCCTTCCTGCACATGCTGTTTCTCAAATCCCTTCACCTTAAAATAGCCAATGTGCCAGTGCGCCATATTTTGGGGTCTCATGTCCTAAAGTGCGTCAAAATTATTCAGCATTTTTCTCCCTAAAGTTGAACTTATCTATTGTATATATTAGCTAGCACAAACAATGCTGCTCTGAGCGGTCTAGAACATGTCTCCTCTTGTAACGTGGGCAAGAGTTTATCTAAAGTTTTACCTGCCAGTGGTGTCGATATAACTTATCTTTTCATCCCGAACCATTGTTGGGACAATGAAGATTCAAGAGATGAGACTCTTGGCCTCAAGAACTACTTAGAAGGATGGTAGAACCATATTACAAAAACTATGCAATGAAGACTGCTTTGTGTGTTTGTTGTTTGTTTGTTTGAATTCTATCTAAGATGGTGCAAAGGAGAGAAGGGTTAATTGCAATCAGGAAAGTTTGGGAGATATTGAAGGAGCCACTTGCTCATGATGTTGAAAGATGAGCAAGACTTTGGCAGGGGTGAGAGATGGGGGAATTTCTAGTGTGTGGCTAGAGTGTGGGATGTACATGCTTGATTGTACAAGAATGTAAAGGTGAAAAGAGAGATGAAAGTCAGAAAGTAGAATGAATTTTGACTTTGAGTGCCTTTCACAGATTTTGAGCAGGATCTGTAGGAAGATGTGTTCGAGATATGGAAGATGATGGGGTGAAAGGATGAGTGTTTAAGGCCTACCTCTGTTATACTCTTGTGGAAACTGTCACACGATAGGCTTTCAGGTGGTGTTGACTTATAAACTAGGCTATGACTGGCCCCCGGAAAGCAGTCCTTTTGCTTAGGGGGGCTCTCCAGCTGAGAGTGGAAGTTATCTAAACATGTTTGGGGACAAGATGGGACAGAGAGAGAGAGATGTAGTTGCCCCTTTGGAATAAATTTTATTTTCCTCATAGTAATAAATAAAAGATGGTAAAGTTAAAAAGGCAAAGGACAAATTCATATAATTATGATACTGTATATAGTAAGACCACTAAAGTCCTGAAATGCTACTCTGAGGGAAAACTTTAGAGAAACTCCTACACGTGTATGCAAGAAGGTGTGCTCTAGACTGCTCGTAGTGGCATCATTTGTAATAGCTAAACGTTTGAAGCAATGTGGCCCAAATGTCTATCAGTTGGAAAGTAGATAAATGAATTGTGGCATAGTTATCTACGGAACACCGTGCGCCTAGAAAACAAATGAACTAGCACTCAAAGAGAGTGTTGGGCAACAAAAGCAAGTTGCAAAAGAATCTTACTTAAACCATACATATAAGGTTAATGTGATGCTACGTGCAATGTTTTGTTTAGGGATACACACACATACACATATAAATATGTATCTGTGTATGTACGTTTATAGTAAGAGTCTAAAGGAAAATATGGTCATTTTAAAGACCCATTTTGTGTTAGTAGTTACGTCTGAGAAGGTGTCAGGGGGTATAATTGTGGAGAGGGGTAAGCAGTTGGCAATATTATATTTCCAAAGCTGAATGGTGAATACACAACTATTTATATTCTTACCTTTATACTTTGGAGATTTTTATTATATCATTGTCATAATAGTGAAAGCTGACCAGAGGGTCAAGCAAGGCCAAATACTTTACTCAGCGGCTGGAATTATATCTTTGTCTTATCTTTTCATTCCTCTGTCAGAGTGCCCAGCAGTATATACAAGGTGCTAAGTATAAGATAAATTTTATTTCTTACATATAATTCAGTTGTGATTAAACAGATTTAATCCTACTCCTCTTTGTAGTGTTCTGTAGTAATTGCATCATACTTGATGTGCCTGTTGATTAGTCTTTTATTGCCATTATTTCCTTCAGTTCTAATATTGAGGTTAAAGAAAGTGTTGTTAAGACTTTAATGATCCTTTTAATTATTATTTTTTTCTCTTTGGAGAATTCTTTTTCCTTCAAAACATAATTTTGTATTTAATCGGAGGAATGGGCAGAGAGAAGCCTGTCTTTCAGGTTCCGAGAGCATTTCCCCTTATGTCATGGAGGAACATAACAGGTTGTTATTCACTCAGAAGCTGTAGAAAAGTCTGTCGACTTTTTGTGAGAAATGGCATTTATCACAGTCTGGTAGGTTCCTATTTCTATATAAAAGAAGAATAAAATGTAAATTAAATAAAGGACCTGCCCTCACATCTTGATAATGCGAAACGCTTTCTCACTCACTGCGTCTCTTACCTCTTACTATTGCTACATTCTCTACTGCGTATGGTACACAGAGGCCAGGGGGACAGTTCCTTGATGTCCCCATGAAAAACAAGAGAAAGAATAAGTGCCATCTCTCAGTGGTTAGTCACCCAGTAGATACACTTTCTATTTTTCTTAGGTAGGGATTATGTGAGTCAGACCATGCATCACTGACACATGAATTTATACCCATTGAATGGATCGGTGGAAACGAGAACATTAATTTATTTGTGTAGATGTGTCAGTGGTACCCTGAGGAAGAAGAGATACTGGCATCATGTTCTGGAGCTTATCTCCACAGACAAAATAGTGTTTGTTGACAGCCAGGCATTCCTAAACGAACCATGAACAGGTCAGTCCCATTAAAAAAAAAAAAAAGAAAGGTAAAAATCACAGGCTCCTAGTTCTAAGCATGAAATTTAATCCAGAAGCCCCAAAGGAAAAGACTAGTATCTCTCTCCTAAAATGAAAAATTCTGTGTAATAAACAAAATCAAAAGAAAACAAAGTGTGGAAAATATTTCTATGCCCATAACTGACAAATGTCTGATTGCCTTAATATACAAAGAGCTTGTGTAACTTGATATGAAAATGGTGAATGCACCAGGAGCAAAATGGGGAAAGGATGTAAAAGGCGTGTCATAGAAAAAAATTAAATTGGCCAACAAAAATGTTTGAAATGATGATTCATTGCAATCATAAGAGAAATATGAACCAGAATAATGAGACACTATTGTTCACCTAGCATATTGTCAAAAATTTTGTAAAATTGATAGAATCCAATGATAGCAAGATTGTGGAGAAACAGTCCCTCTCACATCACATAAGTGTTGATGTGAATTGGTACAACCCTTTTGGTTAGTTTGCAGTATCAGTTAAAATTTCAACTGCATTTATCCTTTGCACCCAGCAAATCCATCTCTAGGAATTTATCTTACTGATATCTCACAGAATAACAGAAAATAATAAATCTAGCATTGCTTGTAACTAGCAAATGGAAAATTAAGTTGTTACCACTTTATTATTTAACATGCCCTTCATTAAGCGGCTGGTTTAGTAGAAAATAATTCAGGTATATAATCCAAGACTGCATGTTTGTTACAAAGAATGAGGTAGGCTTTTATGTTCTGATGTTAGAAAGCTGCCCAAGATAGGCTGTTCAGCGAAAAAATACGCTGTGTAATTTTATATATGTGTGTGTGTGTGTGTGTGTGTGTGTGTGTGTGTGTGTGTGTGTTTGAGTGCATATAGACATGCATAAATACTTGTATATTCATGCATATTCATAAGGAGTTTTTGGAAAGAGAAAGCAGTGTTTATCTTTGTAGAGTAGGAAAGTAGGGAAATTAGTGTGTAGTGGTTTTATAATAAAATAAGGCTCTAAAAATAAAACTGGTAAAGGAAACAAAATAATACCTGCTTACTATGCAGTAAATTACCAAAAATTTAGTGGCTTAAAACAATATCCATTTATTGATCTTACAGTTCTATACAGGTCTAGGTAGGCTTGACTTGTTTGCCTTCAGGGGAGCTCTCAAGGTATCTCAAGGCCAAAATCAAAGAAAGGTAGAAAGGATAAGCTCCTATTTCTGTAGGAACCCTCACCTGCTTTTTCTGCTCATGGTATCATAAGGCCAGAGTCAGTGTCAGTTATTGACCTTAAAAAAAAAAAAAAAGAAAAAGAGCTAGTTATTTTACCAGCAAAATGAGTTTATTTGGGAATAGCAGAGAATTACAGCAAACCGTAGGTAAGTCCAAAAAACAGAGAAGAGAGGCTTTTGTTTTTACAGAAGAAAAGAGGAAGTTGGGAGGAGAGTCCAGGGCGGTGGTTGGTTCTCAGTGGCTGAGCTGTTGCTGGACCAGGAGAAAGTCTTCCTTCCCCCTGCTGGGGTGTGAGTGGTAGTGTGTGAGAGCTCCCCTTTCAGGGCTTCCCCATTCCATTTAAAATGAGGCTTTCTTTATTTTCACACTGGGCTGGACTCTTATCTAGAGACTGGCAAAGAATCTACTTCCAAGCTTATGCAGATTGTGGACAGATTCAGATCCCTGTGGCTGTAGGACTGAGATCCACATTTTATCCTGGCTGTGAGCAGGAAGCTGCCCTCCTCCATCTTCAAGCCTGCACTGGCACATCCAGTGATTCTCATGCTTCATATCTCTAACTTATCCTGCTGTCAGTCAAAGAAAATTTTTTATTTTAAAGGGCTTATCTGATTGGGTCAGGGTTACTCAGTCTCTGTATATTAAAGTCAGGTGCTGTGGAACTTTAATTACGTCTGCAAAATCCCTTCATAGTAGTACCTAGATGAGGGTTAGGATAACTAGGAGACAGGAATCTTGAGGAAACCATTTTTAGAATTCTGCCTAGCACAATATCAGTTCAATATTGTATTTTGATTCAAATGGTTAAAGTCTGAGCTCTAAGTGTGATACTTACAGAGGATGAGCCACAGACTAGATGTAGTCAAATAACTGAGACCCACTGACTCCAAACTTCTAGAGTCCTAGAATCAGATGTTGTCCCATTGGTCAAAATACCTAACCTTTGGTGTCTTCAAAAATTGTTTTACTGGGAATTTGCAGCTGGCTACTTAGATTCATTTATACAAGGGTTTCTGGATGGAAAGGTGGAAAAAAGCCTCACTTTCCTATTGGACAACTCTAGGAGTTATTAAAGACAGGAAGTATTCTTAAACCACTAAGTACACATAACCTATTAGGTTTGTATCTACTTGGTAAAACTTGTATAAATTACTATCTATGTACCTATCTATCGAGCTACCTGTCTATCTGTCTGTCTATCTATCTATCTATCTGTCATATATAGGGACCTCATTTCTGAAGGATTAGTTACCACTGTATTTGCTGCTCTACTCACCAAGTCTCTCTTCAAAGATATAACTGAGCTAAAGGAGGCCCATCCAGGTGAAAATAATCAGAGAACTGGAGTGATTGTATGAACAATACAACTCCAAGAGGAAACTTGCAAAACTCAGGAAAGTATTGGTGTAACACATGGGGTTAGGCAATGAAACATCCCGAATCCCACTCTTCAAGACACCCTGAGAACATTTCTATGTGCATTTCTTCATTATTTTCCCTTCTCCCCACCTCTACCCTTGGGGCCTTGGCTTAACAAACACAACCAAGAGTATAAATTAAGGTGGTTACCAAATAGAAACTATGAGACATCATGTACACTTTTTCAATAACGTTTTTATTGTTTCAGAAAACTGTGAGGCCCTTCCTCTTTTGAACTTGTGTTGGCATCTCTTTTGGAGCCATGCATTGGTCTCACCACTTCACAACTTGCTCTCCTTGCATTTCTGCTGTATCAGTTGTACTTATTCAGATGTGACACTGAATAGGATGGGGGTAAAAGGCAGTGGTTTTGTAGACAGGCACGCTGATACAAAGAATTGAAAGTCAGTAGTCCAGCAGTGAAGTGGAGATAAGAGAAAAAATACACAAGGTGGAATAATAAATTCAACGAAGAGAGTCTGGGATAGAACAGGATTAGTCAACATTCCAGGGTGCCAGAGACATACGTGAGAGCATCCCTGATGTTGGTGAGGAACTTCATTATAACACACTGCCCCAAGAATGTGAACGATAAGCTTGGAAGATATGTAGCTGGGTAGTAAGAGATTTAGTAAAACCTGAAATGTTGGCACTTTGTGCCAACCAAGTCCTTAATCCACTTACCAATATCCACATGACCCTGAGCCATTTTTAAGGTGTGATAAAATCTCACAAGATATTTTGCAGCCTCTGTTCCCATGACTCTGATCTTCAAGGCTGATACAGTTAAAAAATAAAATGTGATATTCTGATTGTAACAGTAAGCTGAGAGTTTGTAGAAAACATGAGAAATTATATGGAAATATAAATCCCCTTTTTTTCTTAATTAATTAATTAATTAATTAATTTTTGGCTGTGTTGGGTCTTTGTTGCTGTGCGTGGGCTTTCTCTAGTTGCGGTGAGCGGGGGCTACTCTTCGTTGCGGTGCGCGGGCTTCTCATTGTCGTGGCTTCTCTTGTTGCGGAGCACAGGCGCTAGGCATGCGGGCTTCGGTAGCTGTGACACGTGGGCTCAGTAGTTGTGGCTTACAGGCTCTAGAGCTCAGGCTCAGTAGTTGTGGAGCACGAGCTTAGTTGCTCCGTGGCATGTGGGATCTTCCCCGGCCAGGGCTCGAACCCATGTTCCCTGTATTGGCAGGCAGATTCTTAACCACTGTGCCACCAGGGAAGCCCATAAATCCCCTTTAAACCCACTATCCAAAGATAACCCTGCTGACATTTTATTGTATCTCTTGCCTTTTTTCCTGTACGTATTGTGTGTGTATGTGTCTGTACATCTGTACATGTGACTGAAATGCATATGCTGTAACTTTTTCTTTACTCCACGCTTGCCAACACTAATGTTAAAGTTTTTCAGGTTCTGTTGACAGAGGCCAAGCATAATATCATAGTACCTTTTCCAGTTTTATTGGGATATAATTGACATGTAACACTGTATTTAAGATGTACAACACAATGATTATATATCTTTTTTTTTTTTAAAGACTGCCACAGTAAGTCTAGTTAATGTCCATCGCCTCACATAGTTACACTTTTTTTTCCTTGTGAGGAGAACTTTTTTTTTTTTAACATCTTTATTAGAGTATAATTGCTTTACAGTTTTGTGTTAGTCTCTGCTGTATAACAAAGTGAATCAGCTATATGCATACGTATATCCCCATATCCCCTCCCTCTTGCATCTCCCTCCCACCCTCCCTATCCCACCCCTCTAGGTGGTCACAAAGCACCGAGCTGATCTCCCTGTGCCATGTGGCTGCTTCCCACTAGCTATCTGTTTTACATTTGGTAGTGTATACATGCACATGCCACTCTCTCACTTCGTCCCAGCTTACCCTTCCTCCTCCCTGTGTCCTCAAGTCCATTCTCTACGTCTGTGTCTTTATTCCCGTCCTGCCCCTAGGTTCATCAGAACCTTTTTTTTTTTTTTTTTTAGATTCCATATATGTGTATTAGGAGGAGAACTTCTAAGATTTAACTCTTTCAGCAGCTTTCAAATATACAATACGGTTTTGCTAACTATAGTCACCATGCTGTACATTACATCCCCAGAACTTATTTATCTTATAACTGGAAGTTTGTGCCTTTTGATCACCTTCACCCACCCCCCAACTCTGGCAACCACCAGTCTTGTGGTTTTTAATTTCTTCCATTTTGTTGTTCTATCTATGAGTTTGTTTTTTTTTGTTTTTGTTTTGTTTTTAGATTTTACATATTACTGAGATCATACAGTATTTTTCTTTGACTTATTTCATGTAGCATAGTGCCCTCAAGATTCATTGTGTTGTTGCAAGTGGCAGGATTTCTTTCTTTTTTATAGCTGGAGAGTATTCTGTTGTACGTACACAGCACATCTTCTTTATCCATTCATCTGTTGAAGGACACTTAGGTTGTTTCCATGTCTTGGCTACTGTAAATAATGCTGCAGTGAACATGGGAATGCAGGTATCTTTTTAAGATACTGATTGCATTTGCTTCCAATATGTACACTGAAGTGGGATTGCTGGATCATATGGTAGTTCTCTTTTTAATTTTTTAAGGAACCTCCATAGTATTTTCCACAGTGGCTACTCTAATTTACATTCCCACCAATAGTGTATAAGGATTCCCTTTTCTCCACATCTTCACCAAGGCCTGTTATCTCTTGTCATTTTGATAATAGCTATTCTAGCAGGTGTGAGCTGAATAATTTGTGCATGTTTTAGTTATCTTTTGTCATCTCACTGGTACTCTTTTCGGATTTGCTAATTTTATTTATTTATTTATTTATTTATTTATTTATGGCTGTGTTGGGTCTTCGTTTCTGTGCGAGGGCTTTCTCCAGTTGCGGCAAGCGGGGGCCACTCTTCATCGCGGTGCGCGGGCCTCTCACTATCGCGGCCTCTCTTGTTGCGGAGCACAGGCTCCAGACGCGCAGGCTCAGTAGTTGTGGCTCACGGGCCTAGTTGCTCCGCGGCATGTGGGATCTTCCCAGACCAGGGCTCGAACCCGTGTCCCCTGCATTGGCAGGCAGATTCTCAACCACTGCGCCACCAGGGAAGCCCCATGATTTGCGATTTTTTTAATGCTGTTTTTTGATGAATGCAAGTTTTTATTTTTAATTTTGTCATCAAGTTTGTCTTTTTCTTTCTTCCATTTTTTTTATATAAATAAAATGGATTTCTTCCATTTTTGTTTTTGTCTTATCTAGTTGTTGTACAGTTTGTTTTTTTTAAAAAACAAAGCTGGTCTTCCTCTAAGAATCGCTGCTCTGACCTCACTGTTTCCCCTGCCTCTTAATTTTGACAAGCTTAATATCAGTGAAGTGTTTCTTTACCTCCTCGTGTTCTTAGTCTGCCATTTAGGGTGATGGTTTTCCCAAGCAGTGAGTGAATTTTTGAGGAACAGGGTCTTTTTTGAATTCTTCCTAAACCTTATAGGCTAGCCTACAAAGGGAGGAAGATAGCAGTATTAAAAAAAAAAAAAAAAAAGGCATTAGGACAGTTTCTCTCAACCCCCTAGATGACTAGGGGGAGACGGTACACTTACATATTTCTGCTCAGATATTTGTGGCCCCATCAGGTTTGCATGCAGCACACAGAAGGAAAGCCGTTACCATGAATTTTAGTTTGCTGGTGGGAACAACCTAGTCAATAGAGATGAATGATCTTTAGGTATAAGTGAAAGATTTCTCCTTAGATAAGGTGAGACTAGGGACATAGCCCTGAGCGTAAGAGTGCCTTTGTTTCATCATTTTGTTTTGTGACTTTCATTCAAGCTTTCAGTAGGTTTTCTGTGCTTGAAATATTGTTTGCCAGACTGTTTAAATATGATTTGTAGATCTTTAATAAAAATGTTCAATCAGCAGGGCAGTGACCTCCTTTGGCTACACAGACATGGTACAAGACAGATGGTTGCTTTACTTCTTTATATTTGAGGAATACGACAAAGCAAGGTTGTGTGCTTCTAGAGTCATAGCAAATTGATGGCTAGCCTTAATGCAAATTAAGTTTGCAGATGTCCCATATAACCACTCTTTCTTTAAAGTGATAGAAACTTTCTTGTTTTACTCAAGAGCAATCTCTGATATAGTCATTCGTTATTTTTTTCTATTTATAAGCAGATCTCAACAAAATCAACTTAAACTTGTAAAACATTGTGTTCAGGTGAGAGCACCTTGATGTCCTCCTCATAGAGTTTCATTTTATGTAGGTAAAATTGGCAAATCATATGGCTGAACATAGTCACCCTTGGGTGGAACATTACCTTGGAATCATCTGCTTTTATTAAAACCTTAAATGAGCTCAAGACCAGAGTTCTTAATCTAGTATGTGTGTCCACGGTGTATGATTTTGCAATGCAACTGTTCTGTGATTTCAAGTATTTCATAAATCAGTTTCTCTGAATTACGGAGAATACATCTTTCTTATTTCACGTTGTACCCACAGTTTTTTGTTTTTTTGGGTTTTTTTTAATCCTTAGCCTTTGTGTAATTGCCAATTGTTGGCTTGAGTAATGACACATCTTGCCCTTCCTGCTTAAGGAAAAGGATGATAAAATCAGATGAACTGACGTCAGTCATTGTGTTTTCTTAGTTTTGGGTATGGCTTTGTGTTGAGTCACTAATCAGGGGTATATACCAACATCATTAGTATTTGTTAATTCCTTCATGCAGCTCCATCTGTCCTGTGACCTGCATTTATCATTTTGGTTCTTTGAGAAGAGTGTAATGTTTACATGTAGTATATTCCTAATGATAATTTAATGACTGGCATCTTTCCCCTAATCTCTAAATATAAATAAATCAATAAATAGATAGATGGATACATAGATAGATAAAGACTGGCATCTTTCCCCTAATCTCTAGATAGTCCCCTAAATCTAAATGTAGAATTTAACCTGAATGGTCTTTGATTTAGCTTTTTGGTTTCTCCTTTATTATAAATTGAAGCTTTTGGAAGCTTACTGCTAAATTTAATCTTAATGCACCCCTGTGTTAACAAAAGTGGTATTGTTTTTGTTTTTGTTTGTGAAGATGGGTCCCCTGGGCAGCCACTTAGGAAGATTTTGCTCCTCCATCCTTTGGGAAGCGCTATTCCTTTCTGTTTATTTTTTTAAATCAAAATTTGGCAACTTTTTTTGTGTTTATGCATCAACTGTGGATTTTCTTTGGCTTGGTTTGGTTCCTTAAGTACCAATTGGATCTTCATTACATATTTTTCAAGTTAGAATTGACAATATTTACTGATGGATTTGTGGGGTGAGAGAGAGTTGATCAAGGGTGGCTTCCAGAGACCTTGCTGAGAACAGGGGTCAGTGGAAGGGGTGCTTCCCAAGATACAGGAGACAAGAACAGATCTGAGATAACGCTTAAGAGTTCACTTTGCTGCTGATCGGATTTAAGATGCCCAAGAGACTTGTAAGTGATGTAAATAAACAGTTGTTCCATGGGCCTGAAACTCAGGAGTCTGTGCTGGTGATAACAGTCTGGACCATGCATTTATAGACAGTATTTAAAACGTGGGGAGGGGATAAAATCATTGAGGGAAAGCGTTTTGGAGGTTCTGAAGACAGAACTTTGAACTGAGTCTACAAGGCCAACATTTAGACATTCTGAGAAGACAAGTAGCTGACAAGAAACTGAGAGGCAGCAAACTGAGAGGCAGGAGGGAAAGAGGAGAAGGTAGTGTCACAGATGCCAAAAGAAGACAGGGCTCCCAGAGAGGGACTGGTGAATTTTAGCATCAAGTCAGTAATCTCTATGGGGCACATAACAAATATTTGTTGAAAGAGTAAATAACTGTTTATAAAGAAATGCACAGAGGTCATTTTTACTCTGTTGACTAAAAATGCACCGAACTTCTGATCGAAGGCAAGGTTTGTTTTCCCTGCAAAGAGAAAGTCCTCTGAAATATCTGTCTGAGTACTTACGAAGCCCCACGCATTATAGTGCGTTATCTTAATAACTTTATTTTGAAAGTCATTTTAGCAAATCTTTCATTTGCCTTGTCCATAATATAATCTGTTTCAACCATTGCTAAAAGCTGAGAGGGAGCTGTTGCCTTTTATACTCTTTATTAGTTTGGTTGCTAAGGTGCTTTACCCCCTCCCAAGTCCACAGAGCAATCAAACAAGGCAGTGTTTCACTGAAATTAAGGAAATCTGAAATGTTCTCTTT
This sequence comes from Eschrichtius robustus, assembly GCF_028021215.1. Taxonomy (NCBI): domain Eukaryota; kingdom Metazoa; phylum Chordata; class Mammalia; order Artiodactyla; family Eschrichtiidae; genus Eschrichtius; species Eschrichtius robustus. Next base: position 53,167,746 of record NC_090825.1, read on the forward strand.
CTGATAGAGAAAAGACATTGGGAATTCTTGAAGTTATTTTGTCTCTGAGAAAAGAGATTCTTAAAAATTTTAGATGGATAAGAATACTTAAGAAACTCAGGTCTCAAATAGCCAGTTTTCTCTAAAGTTAGTGAGATATAGAATATTTTTAATTTCAAATTCTATAAAATATTACAAATGAATATTAAAATAATTGGTTTATCAACTTTGTCTTTAAGATTAAACATTTTCAGATTTAAATCTCTTAAGTATGATAATTATGTATTTCATTGATTTAAAATATATAAATGACATGTATTATTATATCTTCTAAATCTCTGGGAAGTTTATATATTCAAATTGGCCCCCCAAAAAACCTTTTTTATATGCTAGTTGAGAAATAAGGGATTGCCTTACGTTTAGGGTTGCTTTTATTCTAAGATATATGATAAGTAAATGATGACCTAGAAAGTAAAAAGGTACATTTAAAATCCTTGCTGAATCACTTCTCTCCTCACCCTTGAGGTTTTCACTACCTGATGGTCTGCTTTGGTGACTGTCACAGTGACTTCGGTTTTTCTGGCACTTTGATACTCTGGCACCCTCTTCACTAGCTTACTCCCAAGTTATCTCTGAACTAGAGTGAAAAATTCTCAGCTATATGTAAATACAGACTGTCTTCTTCAGCCCATTAGGCTGGTGAGAGTGTGTGGATTTGTATCACAGGAAACCTAACTGTTCCATAGAGATAAAAGAACTTGAGGTAAGGGTCCTGTTAGCCTGGGGATCAGCCAGCTGTCTTCATTAAGAGCCCCGTGCCCTTGGTAGAAGGCTAGATGCTCCCTCTTGGGCAACCTGTAAGGGAGGATTAAAAGTTTGTGTTTTAAATTCAAGTACCTACACTAAAGAGCATTTTCTTAAATATCACGTCTAGCAATGCCATCTCTATCTTTGAACTTACCTTGGCATAATTACAATTTCAGCTTTAATGATGCTTTAATGCAGATTGTTGTATTTACTGTGGTAATGTGTGAGCACTTCTCCACAAAGCCATGCAAATTGCAGGCTTTTCAAGTTCTAAGCTTTGATGTTAGGAGTAACAGTGGGTAATTGCAGAGCTTGTCATGGGATGTTAAGGTGTACATACAATCTGTTAACTATCACCAATTTAGAGGGTTCAGCTGTGGGAAGAGGAGCCCATCCACACTGCTACATTAGAATTGATAGCAGATTTGGTTTCTGTAGACTAGGGAAGAGAGAGGTGGAGAAAATTTAGGAGAGCATACATACATACAAGAAAAGTCATATAGTTTTAGGAAGAAGAGATCATTTTTGTTTAAAAAAAGAAATTTTAGGTTTTTAAAAAATGTCCTTAAAAACCTTTTTTTCCTGTTCACAAAAGCTGTACGTGCTTGTTATAGAAAGTTTGGAAAATACAGGAAAGTATAAAGAAGAATATAAACATCATTTATATTCTTATTTACCACTCAGAATTAACTACTTAACAATTGGGTACTTGTCTAAATGTGTAGATTTTACACATCTACATCTATTATAATGTTTATAACATTTATGTATCTGTAAATTTGTATATACAAACATAAAATTACATATGTACACATAGCTTTGTATATATATATATATATGTAAGTATGGGATCAGATATAAGTTTGTATCTAGATCATTTTCTTCTGGTACTATTTTGAGATTTTTACATACCATTAAATACCTTTTCGTTGTTGTTTCAAATACTTGGTTTTAATGAGTAGATATATTCCATATATGAATTTCCATTTCATGAATATGCCATAGTTACCTCCCCGTAATGAGTATTTTGGCTCTTCCCAGTTTTTTGTTCTTATAAGTAATATTATGGTGAATAGCATTGTACATAAATCTTTGTGATCAACTTTGATTAGTTTCTCAGCCTAATCTGGGAAGGTATTCTTTAAAGTCCTGGCCTTCTATTGTCTTGTATTTGTGTCGTTGGGCCATCCATTGTTGTCTGACTGAGATTTTTGAGTCATTAAGAGTCAAAGATTGGGTCCACAGGAAATGCTCTTTAATGCTTGCTGCAGATGACATTTAATAAGGATCAAGAATGTGTTATGTAGGCACCAGAACAACTTTACGCGTTTCCAAGTACATCTCAAGCGTGTTCTCTCTAGGTGAAACAATGGCTAGCTCTATAAACTTCCAGGAACTTTGCACCCACTAACATCATGGTGACCTGGTGAAGTTAGTGAGGTAAATAGAGAAGGAACTATTACACAAAGCTGTGGAGTTAACACTTCACACTGTGTTCCTGCTTTCCCAGGCATTGAGGACTAGACTCTAGTGTAGAAACCTCCAGCTACTATGTAACTCAGTAATCATGCTCCCCAAACCCTTTTAATTTTGAGATCTCGAACAATTGATAAGCGTACTAAATGGTATATGTAATAAACACCGGACCTCAGCTCTCCATGTATCAGCAGCGTTAATTTGGGCAAGTCACTCTTTAGATCTCAACTTCCTTATCTATAAAACGGAAATAATAGAACTTTCCCCTTGTAGTCTCATATGATTGCCTGAATGTGATAGTATTTGCAATATGATAAAGTGCCACACAGTGTGAGGTTTGAAGAAACTGTCAAAGTATTATTATGACCAATTTGAATTCATAATGTAGTTAAAATGATAAGATAATACAGTGTGTAAATACAAAACAAAGTAGAGCACAGGCTTGTCGCAGTCTGCAAGTGGGGTGCTGGCAATGGAATGTGGCCTCCTCTCCTTGTAGCAGTCTCTGCTGGGGCACATTTGTAGTAGTCTGTGATATTTTCGTTTTGGCACACCAGCCTTTGGAGGTCCCTCTGCTGTGTACTTCCTCTGGTTTAGAGCTGACTTGGGAAATGAACAGCATTTTTTTAAAAGAGCCAACTCCAGTGGGTCAGAACCACAGCAGTTATAGAGGAGCTGCCTCAGGGTTAGGGAGCGGGAAGGGTGATGTGGAAGTGGGCTTTGCAGTCCCCCACTCCACCTTTGCTTCAGCCAGAGAAGCTCAAACTTTGTCACATTTGAGGATAGAAAGTAGTCTTTTGCTTGAGTTAAAGATTTAGCGTGTACACGCGCACACATACACACTCAGGTTTGAAAACTGTTTTAAGGACACTGAGACCCCCTGCAGCCAAGTGTTGAGGATCGCATGGCTTGTTGGTGTCAGAGCCAGGTCTGGAACGCTGCTTCCCAGTCACTGCCTCTTGCACCCCTCCCAGAAGAGGCTCTGGAATCTGGCCCCAAAAATGCCTTCTGGAGGGATCAGGGAAGACCTGGGACATCCTCAGAGTGAGCTCCCCCCCGCCCCAGTTTCAGTATTATTTATTTATTATTTATTTATTTATTTTATTTTATTTCTTTTATTTAACCTCACATCTTATGTTTTATTTTTTTTGTATTGGAGTTTATTTGATTTACAATGTTGTGTTAGTTTCAGGTGTGCAGCAAAGTGATTTAGTTATACATATACTATCTATTCTTTTTCAGATTCTTTTCCTATATAGGTTATTACAGAGTATAGAGTTCCCTGTGCTATACAGTAGGTCCTTGTTGATTATCTGTTTTATATATAGTAGTGTGTATATGTTAATCCCAAGTCGTGGTGAGCATATCTGCCCTCCAGAGTGAGCTTTGATCCACTCTTTTCTCCTGGGCGAGACACAGTGTCTAGATCAATGTTTTTCTGCATTTCTGTTTCTTCTCTTCTACTCTGTCAAAGAACTTGCCCCCGCCTCCCCCAAAGTGGAGGGGGGAGCTCACTTTTTACAAAAAGAAACACATAGGTTTACAGGCATTTTGTTGTTACAGTTATCATTCATGGTGTGTTTTGAGGATAGAGAAAAACCCCAGATTATTTTAGGAATGAACTATTGCTCTGATACATGAAAAGAGTAACTGGTAGTCAGGAGATGAGCAGGATAATAGTGTATTAACAACCCTCAGTGTGACTAAATCAGATCAAGGATGGTCAGCAGGAAATGGCACTTACCTAGTAAACAAGTGGGCTGAGAGAGGAAATCCCTACCCATTTTTATGAAAACTGTGCATCCATTAATTATACTGCTGCTGAATCTCATGCTGACATTCCCCCTCACTGGTGGAGAATCTCTGATATAGGGGCACCAAAGGATTTCCCCTAAAGCATAAACATTCCAAAGTGGTCCATCACTTAAGGTATCAGGTGTGAACTAAAACCCAGCATTTGATTACATGCACTATGTTCATCTTTTTTCCTTAGATAAAAAGAAGTGATATTTCAGGTTAATATTCTTAAAGCTTTATGGTGGTCTGCTGTCAGTCAAGTCTCTTTATTTGGCTTTAATTTCCTTTTCTGTTAAAGGAGGAGATTGAATTACATGTATTTTTTCTAATAATCTTTTGAAGTACTTTTTCTAAGGCTATAACTCCATATTCCCAGATTTTTTTTTTTTTTTTTTTTTTGGTTTGTTTTAAAGGAGTTGTTTTCACCCTGTGTTTTCAGTATTAATTCACATTGGCCTTGTGTTCTTCATTGGGATCATGCTTTAGGGTCTGAAGGAAAATGGTCTGTCAGCATCTAAAATATTAAGGAAAAGAGTTGGGCGGGACAGCAGGTTGGACTCTACAGACCTAAATGGAGGGAGGGGGACATGCCTGAATGACCCACAAGCATGTTCTAGATATGGTCACTTTTTTCATTTTATCATCATATGAGGATGGTGTTCCATTTGCACTTTCGATGGGAAAATTGGTTGTCCTGTTGCCTGGGCCTCCCAGGCACACTTTGAAGGCTATCCCCTTTGATTATTTGGTGTAACATTACATCTCAGTTAGTGGTAGGTATATCTATAAACTGGAACTTTTAGGCCTGAAAGCCTCCTTTTGCACATGTGGAAATGTTCCAGAACTCTACAATAGTTACCGGAGTGACCAACCAGTCATTAAAGGAATGAATTTAGTTTTGAAGGTTTTGAAAGAGGGAGTGAGTGAGAGAGAGAGAGAAAGAGAGAGAGAGAGAGAGAGAGAGAGAGAGTGTGTGTGTGTGTATGTGAGATCCTCAGGCAAAGAACATGCCCCACTTCAATGTTAAGAGATGCAAATCATTTTAAATAGGCCAAATGCAGGAAATGAAGCAAGTTCCTTAATTGGTAAAAAAAAAAAAAAAAAAAAAGCCTGCTTCCTTATGGGATCAGTAATTTGGCTGGGGAATGGACACATTCTAGCATCCTTGAAATTGAAAGAAAAAAAAAATATGTTGACTTCACATTTTTTTCTTTTGTGCCATTATTTCAGTGGAATTCGGGAAATGTGGGTTTTAAGCTTATCACTAGTCATTTCATTTGACAGTTTTGATTTTCAAAAGAGAAAGGCCAAATGCAAATTCTTCTCCCTCCTCTGGAGACCCAGGCAGACTTTTAACACAAGAGATGTAGATACTTCCCCTGCAACAAATTTCACATAACCAGTAGCAGTCTGCTTTGTCGGTCCTTCTGTGAAGCTGTTCTATTTCATCCCTCCTGCTCTTATTGTTGACATAAATGATGGATATTTATTTCTTCTGGTGATGTGACGCCTTAACCATTTCTGTCATGAATATGTTCTATCTAACCTGCTCCTACTTACCATTTTGTTTCCTGAAATGCCAAGATAGAAGTTGTTATCTGAACTAGCAGGATAGAAGTTACAAAACCTAATTTTAGTCAGTGACATTAACATACCTCAGAGTGAATGGTTAACTTACGGGTCAACCCTTGAGTGTTTGGTAGTTAATCATGCTTTTCATTGAAATATTTGTAATATCCCACCATCCCCAATTTGTAAAACTGCAGTAATACTGGAGATTAAGAATACACCAATGATTGGTTATGTCTTTAGGAAGAACTACCCCTGTGTACAACACTAAATCTCATGATTCAAAAACAGTCAACTCATGGCTAGATCTCAGAAACAGTATGACAACTCAATAGGCAGAAGTCAAAGGTGGATTTCACCCTCCTACACTACTTACCCCAACAGAGGAGACTTAGTTCCTATACCAAAATATCTGGCAGTCACTTCCGGAAACAGGAAAGCTGCTTTTTGAGCTGACCAGAGACATCAGCTGCCCACCTCCCCGCAACAGCCTCATCTTTCTGTGTTAGATTTAAGAGACTATACTTTCTGGTATTAAACATCCATACCAGATAAATTGGGAATTCATTAATTAATTTATAGCAATATATCCTTTTGGTGTGGGACCAGATAAATGGAACAAAAACAATAATGAAAGATACTATTAATGAAGACTTTCCCAAGTTGGAAGAAAAATTGAGTAACAAAAAACAAAGAAAGAAAGGAAAGAAGGAAGGAAGGAAGGAAGAGAAAGAAAGAAGAAAGAAAGAAAGGATAAAGAGAAAGAAAGAAAGAAAAGAAAAGAAAGAAACAGAGAAATAAAACTCTGCCCTAAATGTAGTCCCATGACTTTTACATTTTTGAGTAATGAAGGAAAAATATCTGAACAGGAAAAAACAAAAAAACAAAAAACTAACTGCTTACAAAGGAATAAAATTCATACTGGCCTCAGACTTTCCTTCCGCAAATTGCTGTGTAATGATGTTGTACTCAAAGAACTCTATTTGCTAAGATATTATACATATATATGTGTATGTTCATATGTTCGAGGTCACATAAAATGTACTTTCCATATCTTTCCTGAGAAACTCACTTAAAGATAAATAGAAGATGACTGAGAGTTAAATTAAAATGAAGAATTAAAGAATTGGATAAATGAAATATAGAAGTACAGTGGTGAGCATTAATAGAAAAATGAAAGCTTGAAAAGGTTTTTTAAAAATGTAGTAGTATAAATAATGACTCACCATTAGCAATATAGATCTGGAACTCATATCAACTAAGATGAGCGATGGAGATGTGGCAGAAGTACACATACACTAAGTTCCTTGACTGATTTTGGGGAGTGGGGCAGGAAACAAGAGTTATACTGCATTCCTTTTGAATTTATTAATTAGTAAAATATGCATTCAGGTGTGTGTTTTAAAGACTTAAAGGTAATAACATACTAGCGTGAAAAACAGTGATTTCCTTGTACCTCACAGAAGAAAATACTCATATAGCACAAAATAAGAAAAAACCACCAACCCACTTCACTTTTGAAATAGAAATGTTAAAATTTAATAGAATACTGTAAGAATTATTTACAATAAACTTCTGAGGTTTATCCCAAGAATACTGATTGGTTTAATAGTATGAACACTACTAATACATCATAGCAATGGGTCAAATGTTCATCGGAAGATGTTGAAAGTACACTATAAAATTAAACATCCATTTCCGCTAAAAACTCTTTAGAGACTGAGAATGAACAAAGAATTCCATAACGTAGTAAGAGACATATCTAGTTTAGACTAATGGTCAATATCTTACTTTACTAAAGTAAAATACTAGAGGAATTCTATGAAAATCTCTCCCCATTAATATTTAACTTTATTCTAGAGGTTCTTTGCAGTCAAGCAACACTTAAAACTGAAACAAAATCTGTAACTGAAAGGTGGTAAAAAATTTTTTAATTTAGATGATATAAATAACCTAGAATATCCAACAGAATAAAATGTGCATTAAAATTAACAAAAGCATTCGTTAAGTAGGTTGTATATAAGATGAATATATAGAAATTAATCTTACTGTATATTATCAATTTTAACCAGTTATAAACGATAATGAAAGAAAGGCATCAATTCATGATAGCATTCTACTCTCTTTTCCCACACTCCCTTTCCCCTGCAAAAAAGGTCATAAAATATCATGCCTCTGAAGTAATTAGAAAGAGACTTGAAAGAGATTGCTATAAAGAAACAACAAAACTTTATTTGAAATCTAAACTGATTTTGCATAATGAAAAGACACGCCATATTCATTGGAGAAAAGGTTAAAAAAGCCTAAATATTATAATTTCCCCAAATTATATTACAGTACTTAGGTAGTTCCCATCAGAATCCTTGCGCGCGCGCGCGTGTGTGTGTGTGTGTGTGTGTGGTGTGTAACTCCGTTTCCTTCATTACAAGCACCACACTCACTCTATCTAGTTTAAGCAGAGGAATTTATTAAGGTGTATTACGTAGCTCACAGAACTGTCAGAAGGGCCAGAGAGTGAGCACTGAAGGCCACATAGCCTGCAGGCCACGGTGCCCAACCACAGTTTGGCATTGTGCCAGTGCAAGTCATGGCTACTGCTCCCCCTGATATCTGGATTCCAGAAACTCTGACACTGTTGCCACCCAAGAGGGATGCCTCCACCACCACCTTTGCCACCAAAATTCATTCCTCTGGCACCTCCTTCCTCATACTGCCTTCTTTCAAGCTAAAGTTGAGGTAGACTTAATTGGCAAAGCCTCACCTGTGCTCTAGATTAGCGGTCCCCAACCTTTGTGGCACCAGGGGCCGGTTTTGTGGAAGACAGTTCTTCCACAGACCCAGGGCGAGGGCGGGGTGGGGTGTGTGGTTCAGGCAGTAATACGAGTGATGGAGAGTGGCAGATGAGGCTCACCTCCTGCTGTGCGACCTGATTCCTAACAGGCCACAGACCGGGGGCTGGGGACCCCTGCTCTAGATACAAGGAAAGCTGGAAAAGTGGGTGAGAGTACCAAGCTTGAGGAGGCCGGTCTCATGATATGGGAAATTTCTCTCCTGTAGGGAGGCTGTTCAGAAGATACTGGGTGACCATAAAGATGACAAGTGCTCACTGTGGTAACATGGCATGATGACTCTAGAGCACATTTGGAAGACTGGGTCGATAGAGTTGGCCAAGTGAATTCAGTGAGTCAGACCTGACTACCTGAGATTAACACATATCATAAAATGATACAAATGCAAGCAGCCATTTACACATGAAATAAAAATTGACAGAGTTTGAAGACAATATGATGAGGGAAACATCACACACCACTGAGAAAGAAAAAGTTTAATCAGCAAATGATATTGAAAAAATTGGCTCTCTGTATGAAAATATGTGAGGTGAGCTTCCTCCATACTATATACTAAAATGGTTTTTGTATGTATTTTAACTTACTGCAAAAAAGTAAGCCCTAAAAAGTAAAATTAATATGCAGTTGGATATTTGTATGTTTAGGATGGGGAAATAATTTCTGAGCATAAAAAAGTGGAAGGAATTGCTAAGGAAAAGATTGATAATATGAGTATATTAAGAGTTTAAAATTCTGTAAGTTAGATATCATAAACAAAATGAAAACACTAACAAATAACCGAAAATATCTGCGACAAATATAATGGGCAGAAGTTTAGTATTATTAAGTCATAAAGAGCTCTTTTAAATAATGTAAGAAAAAATTCTAATATCCCACTAAATGAATAGGCAAAGTACATGAACAGACAGCTCACAAAGGAAGAAATGGAAATGACAAGTGAACAAATGAAAAGTTCAATCTCTCACTAATCAAATAAATGCAAATCAAAGTAATGAAATACCAGTTTTCACCTGATTTGCAAATATTAAAAGCATACATGGTAATAATCATTTTCTGGTAATGGTACAGTGAGATGGGTATTCTCAGTACATTGATGTAAGTTTACAGTCTTTTTAGAAAGCAGAGTGATATTTTATGTCAGGAGCCCTAAAAATAGTTCATATCCCTTGAACTATTGTTTGCTCTTCATGAAATATAAGTTAAGGAAAAAATCGGAAAATACATATTTCAGAAATACATATTTCAGGATGTTAATTGCAGCATTGTATAGCACAAAAATAGAAACAGCCTAAACATTGAATAGTAAGAAGAGTGATGCTTAAATGATAGGCCACCTGTATAATAAATAACGTGTAGCCATTAAAAAATCATCAGATTTTTAAAAATATTTAATGGATAGGAAAATTATAATCACAATTAATAATTGTATTATTAATATAATATAATAATATTAATATAATATATTAATATTATTAATATTAATATTATTATAATTATAATCTAATTATAAAGAGCAGGATACAAAAGCTGAATATGGTGCATGGTCCTATTTAAAAGTATGTTCGTGTACACGAGTACACACTATAAAAACAGACCAAAGAAAAACCCCACATTACATTTGTAGAATTACCAATTTCATTTCTATAATTTTAGGTATTCTCAGGTCCTCAACCATGAGTGTGTGTTAGCTTTAGACTCAGGCTTTTTAAGGTTAGTTTAAAAGTGAGCAGTTCCTTTTCTACGGATTTTAAACGTTTCACCAGCAAGATCCTATGTGCATATTGCTTCCACCCTCACCATCTGCCTCCAGCTTAAAGCAGTTAAACAGTTTTATGTTTAGCATTTTCCAATATTAGTAGTACTACTAAAGTTATCCCCTCAGTCTAATTTATCCTTAGTCAGCCCCATGGGGGTGATGGGCATATGCTACTATATTCTACCCTAACATCACTTAGAAAAGCATACGTCTGCTGAAGGGTAGTGTAGGATCTGGGTGAAGATTGCTTTTTTATGACATACATTGCTGAATAAAAATGTCTTTTTTCTTTCTTTCTTTCTTTTTTTATCTGAGTTAATTGCTGTTGGAAGACATTACAAAACTATTTAGCAGAACTTTTTCCGATATTTTCTAGTAAAAGAGATGTTGTTAATTAAAAATATCCTGAGTAAAATTGTTCTGTACTAAGGTTCGACAATTAGATATTCTAGACTATAAAGGAAACATTTTGGTTTGCTGTAGCTTCCTGTCAGAAAATGTGAAAGCCAACCCCTCACTTAGGTATTACCTCCTTGATTTTCCACCTGATAGCACATTTTTAATATTAGGTTTTAAATCATTCTATGAAATTATGAGCTATTATAACATTTGAAATGTCTTTTAAAAATTATAACTTGATTAAATTAATAACCAAGTGTAGATGTTGTTATCTTCATTTAATGTCTCAGTTAAACAAAGCCAAATATTCCTACTCTGGTTCCCTTGGGAAACTCGTTCAGGTCCAACATTGGCCAGGATTCACCGATGATGGACCCAGGCACAACACCACTCCTGTCCTACTGCTCTACGAAAACCATGGTCTTCCAGTGGTCGAATGCAATGACTTCTTTGTAAAATAATATTACTCAGTGTGAGCACCCTTGCAGGATTTGACGTCAGGAACAGTTTTCTACGTCTTGACTACCTCTTCCCTTGCTTCCTATGATTCCTTCTTGTTTTCTCATCCATTTTAACTCTTGGGATCCCTTGGGTTAAATCCTTTGTCACCCTTTTACTTGTGACAGTCACTTCTTGCCCAAGGTCCTCTGATTCATGCATGTGCTGAGTTTTCCTGCAGTTTTATCTTGGGCCTTTCTCCTGAACGCAGATGCCTGTTTGTACTTACTGGCACTTTCTCCATCTGAATGTGTCCCACCAGCACCTTAAATCCAGCTGTTATTCAATACCCAGTATCTTGTCACCAATGCTGTTTATTCTCAGCTATTGGCAACATCATCCACATGGTCACCCAAGCTAGCAACTTCAGCATCATCTTTCGTTAAACCCTCCCTGCTAAGTCTCCCCTGAAATGTGTTTTACACCTGGCTCCTTTCCCCAGCCAGTTGCTCAGGGCTTTTGCAGTGGAATGAGAACCGGGTTCCATCTTCCTGCATACTCTCACTGCCTCTCAAATCTTTCTTCAACATTGAAGCTATTATTTTTTAAGACAGGAACTTAATTATGTCTTTTAACTAAAGAAAAACATCCCATGGTTTGTCATGACATGCATGAGTGTAGTGGTTCCCAAAGTGTGATCCACTGACGAGCAGCACCAGGAGACTAGTTAAAAATACAAACTATTGGGGCTTCCCTGGTGGCGCAGTGGTTGAGAATCTGCCTGCCGATGCAGGGGACACGGGTTCGAGCCCTGGTCTGGGAGGATCCCACGTGCCGCGGAGCAACTAGGCCCGTGAGCCACAACTACTGAGCCTGCGCGTCTGGAGCCTGTGCTCCGCAACAAGAGAGACCACGATAGTGAGAGGCCCGCGCACCGCGATGAAGAGTGGCCCCCACTCGCCGCAACTAGAGGAAGCCCTCGCACAGAAACGAAGACCCAACACAGCCAAAAAAAAAAAAAAAAAAGTAGCGTTGTGGCTAAAAAAAAAAAAAAAAAATACTAACTATCAGGCTCCAACCCATACTCACTAATTAAGTAACTATGGGGGTGGTGCCCAGTAAATCCTCAAGGTGATTCTTTCTGATGCACTCTGCAGTTTGAGAATGATTGTACTGTAGGTCCTAAAGCCTTGCTGCGCATTACAATCACCTGTGGAGCTTAAAAAAAATACCCAGGTCCCAGACCAATTAAATCAGAAACTTCATCTGTCTGGCCTGGCATCAGTGTGTATCTTTTTAAAAGCTCCCCAGGGGATTTTGATACATAGTTAGGTTAGAGAACAACTTAATCTATAAAATTCACTTTCTTTAGCAGAATCTAAAGCAGTGTTTCTCCAACTTGAGTGCACATTGGAATCACCTGGGAAGCTTTAAAAATGACTGATAACTTCCCTCACCCCAATCCCCATTCTGATTGAATAGGACTGAAGTGTGACTTGGTCGTTGGATTTTTTAAAGTTCCCTAGGCTGTTTGTATGTGAAACCAACGTTAAGAATGACTGTTCTAAAGCCATCCTGAAACTCTAGTGTGCCTAAGAATCACCTGGAATACTTGATACAAATAGGTATTCCACGGTCCCATCCAGGTCAAAAATCACCTGGAATACTGCCCTAAAGGATATTTCCAACTGGTCTTCAGATTTCTGTAGTTTGATTCTCATCCATTCTCTATGCTCCCCATCATTTACTGTGCTCTGTCCTAACTTCCTACAGCTCCCCCTCTATGGCATCCTGTTACTTGGCATTCCTTAAATATGCCTTACTTAAATCATTGGGGAAAATGTAGATTATTAAAGCCAATAAATGGTCTTGAATCAGTTGATTAGCCATTTGGAAAAGAAGTAAACTGGACTGCTATATCTTACTCCTTAAATCATATAAATCCCATGTAGATACAGAAAAAATTTTTAATTAAAACAAACCCCATAAAACTACTAGAAGAAAATATGGTTGCATTTAGAAAATAATTTGGGAGTGGGGAAGGTCTTTCCAAACAAGGTACAAAACCTTGTAAGCCATAAAGGAAAATGGTTGATAAATTTGATTACATAAAATTTTCTCTGCAGATGAGTTACCATAAGCAACATTAAAAGGTAAGCACAAATGGGAGAAACATCTTCAGTGTATTGACAGAATTGCCTCATTGTACAAAAGAACAAAAAACAAATTAATTTCAAAAAAAGACTAACATAACTCAGAGGAGTAAAGTGTGAAGCAGGTGGTTAGTACAAAAAAGAACAAATGGTCAGTTAACATTTTAAAAGAGGCTCAGTTTCACTCATCCTAAAGAAATGCATATCAAAACAATATGATACCACCAAAATATGAAAAAATTCTGTGTTGGCAAGACTGAGGGGAGATGGTGTTCCAGATGCCACTAGTGACAGTGTAAATTACATCAGTGTCTTTGGAGAACAATTTAGTTATATGCACCAAAGTGAAAAGTGAACTCCCTTTTTTTTTTTTTAAACATCTTTATTGGAGTATAATTGCTTTACAATGGTATGTTAGTTTCTGCTTTATAACAAAGTGAATCAGCTATACATATACATATATCCCCATATCTCCTCCCTCTTGCGTCTCCCTCCCACCCTATCTCACCCCTCTAGGTGGTCACAAAGCACCGAGCTGATCTCCCTGTGCTACGCGGCTGCTTCCTACTAGCTATCTATTTTACATTTGGTAGTATATATTAGTCCATGCCACTCTCTCACTTCGTCCCAGCTTACCCTTCCCCCTCCCCATGTCCTCAAGTCCATTCTCTACATCTGCATCTTTATTCCTGTCCTGCCCCTAGGTTCTTCATAACCATTTTTATTTATTTTTATTTATTTATTAATTTTTAGATTCCATATATGTGTGTTAGCATACGGTATTTGTTTTTCTTTCTGACTTACTTCACTCTGTATGACAGACTCTAGGTCCATCCACCTCACTACAAATAACTCAATTTCATTTCTGTTTATGGCTGAGTAATATTCCATTGTATATATGTGCCACATCATCTTTATCCATTCATCTGTTGATGGACACTTAGGTTGCTTCCATGTCCTGGCTATTGTAAATAGGGCTGCAATGAACATTGTGGTACATGACCCTTTTTGAATTATGGTTTTCTCAGAGTATATGCCCACTAATGGGATTGCTGGGTCATATGGTAGTTCTATTTTTAGTTTTGTAAGGAACCTTCATGCTGTTCTCCATAGTGGCTGTATCAGTTTACATTCCCACCAACAGTGCAAGAGGATTCCCTTTCCTCCACACCCTCTCCAGCATTTATTGTTTGTAGATTTTTTGATGATGGCCATTCTGACTGGTGTGAGGTGATACCTCATTGTAGTTTTGATTTGCATTTCTCTAATGATTAGTGATGTTGAGCATTCTTTCATGTGTTTGTTGGCTATCTGTCTATCTTCTTTGGAGAAATGTCTATTTAGTTCTTCTGCCCATTTTTTGATTGGGTTGTTTGTTCTTTTGATATTGAGCTGCATGAGCTGCTTGTAAATTTTGGACATTAATCCTTTGTCAGTTGCTTCATTTGCAAATATTGTCTCCCATTCTGAGGGTTGTCTTTTGGTCTTGTTTATGGTTTCCTTTGCTGTGCAAAAGCTTTTAAGTTTCATTAGGTCCCATTTGTTTATTTTTGTTTTTATTTTCATTTCTCTAGGAGGTGGGTCAAAAAGGATCTTGCTGTGATTTATGTCATAGAGTGTTCTGCCTATATTTTCCTCTAAGAGTTTGATAGTGTCTGGCCTTACATTTAGATCTTTAATCCATTTTGAGTTTATTTTTGTGTATGGTGTTAGGGAGTGTTCTAATTTCATTCTTTTACATGTAGCTGTCCAGTTTTCCCAGCACCACTTATTGAAGAGGCTGTCTTTTCTCCATTGTATATTCTTGCCTCCTTTATCAAAAATAAGGTGACCATATTTGCGTGGGCTTATCTCTGGGCTTTCTATCCTGTTCCATTGATCTATATTTCTGTTTTTGTGCCAGTACCATACTGCCTTGATTACTGTAGCTTTGTAGTATAGCCTGAAGTCTGGGAGCCTGATTCCTCCAGCTCCTTTTTTCTTTCTCAAGATTGCTTTGGCTATTCGGGGTCTTTTGTGTGTCCATACAAATTGTGAAATTGTTTGTTCTAGTTCTGTGAAAATGCTGTTGGTAGTTTGATAGGGATTGCATTGAATCTGTAGATTGCTTTGGGTAGTATAGTCATTTCCACAATGTTGATTCTTCCAGTCCAAGAACTTGGTATATCTCTCCATCTGTTTGTATCATCTTTAATTTCCTTCCTTCATCAGTGTCTTATAGTTTTCTGCATACAGGTCTTTTGTCTCCTTAGGTAGGTTTATTCCTAGGTATTTTATTCTTTTTGTGGCAGTGGTAAATAGGAGTGTTTCCTTAATTTCTCTTTCAGATTTTTCATCATTAGTGTATAGGAATGCAAGAGGTTTCTGAAATCACTTTTGGGGCCAGTAGTTCTGCTTCCAGGAATTTAGCTCTTGGATATAATCACTTAAATATTCAGAAGATATTCATTGGATAATCAAAGCACTGAAATCAGTCTAAATATCCATTAATAGAAGACTGAGTAAATTATGGTACAAGACATATTGGAATTTTATTTGATTCTAAAGATGACAGAGATTTATTTAGATGAACTGATATAGAGAGTTGTAGCTAGATTATTAACAAAAAACAGCAATTATAGAATATATATATAAATAGTTGACAGGATATAAATAGTTGACAGGGGTTACAGGTACCCGCCCTCTGCGCAGTTGAAAATCTCAGTATAACTTAGAGTCGTCCCTCTGTACCTGAGGTTCCTCTGATTCACAATTCCTCTGTATTCGCAGGCCATATCCGCACATTCAGTCAACTGCTGAACACATGTGGTACTGTAGGATTTACTATTGAAAAAATCTGCATATATGTGGACCCGCACACTTCAAATCTGTGTTGTTCAAGGCTCAACTGTATATATAAGTGTGTGTATATATGTATAAATATATATATATATATGGCATGGTATTATTTGGGGAATTTTTAAATATACCTAATATATACTTATATATCTACATGTATTTCTAGATAAATCCATACATCTGAAGAGTAGAACTGGGGGTGAGGAGGCAGCATGTGGCCCATAGCTTGTTGTGGTGCCTGGCCCATAATGAGTTCATATTAAGTGTTTGAAAGAATCAGTGAATGAGAGTCAGAGGCTAGGAGAGATTTTCAGTCTTTATTTTATACCTCCTTGAACTATTTGAATTTTTTTTTACAATGTATATAATTGCTTTTGTAATAAAATTAAGACATGTAAAAATGTGCTGTTCACTTTTGAGACTCTGTCCCTTTGTTCAGTTTCCTCTGCTTCAAAAGGCTCCTTTCCTTTCAGTTACCACTTTCCTTCAGGGTTCAGATGAAAGGTTGCCTCTCTGCAGCCATCCATTCTTCTGTCTTCTGAATTTGTGGCTTCCTCACTTTATGTATACATATCACCATGAGTGCAGTATCCCATTATGTTCTGTTGGGTCTTTCTTTCCTGCCTGGTGGGTGAGAGCATTGTCAGAGATGGTGTGATTCATCTAACTTCCTCCAAAGGCTACCAAGGGTCTGCCACATTGTAGCCAAAAAGGAGGGAAATATGGCAGGGCTTTCCTGTCCAACTGCTAAGCACTGGTCTGCGTTACATTCACACTGACCTGACACCCAAAGTGATTGTTTATTTTGACCCTTTGAGTGTTCTCAGGATACAGAGCTCTAGCTTAAACAGTCTCCAGAATGACAGTATTCCATTTCATCCAGCATCACTGCCAACATCACTTGAAGGAAGCCCCCCCATATCAATTACCTTTGACTTAATAGGTCTAGCAAGGTACCCAGCATATATTGACTCTCCCCCAAGCTTTACTGAGATGTTAATGACGTATAACATATGCAAGTTTAAGGCATATGACGTGTTGATTTGATACATGTATGTGTTATGAAATCATTACCACAATAAGGTTAGTTAACTTCTACATCCCCTCACATAATTACGATTTTTGTGTGTATGGTGTTAACATTAAACATTGACTCTCTTAACAACTTTTAATATATAATACAATACTGTTAGTTATAGTCCCCATGCTATACGTTAAATCCCCAGAACTTATTCATCTTATAACTAGAAATTTGTACCCTTTAACAATCTCCCCATTTCTCCCACCCCAAATAACTGGCAACCAGATCTCTACTCTCTATTTCTGAGCTCGAGTTTTTTAGACTCCACATATAAGTGAGAACATACAATATTTATCTTTCTCTGTCTCATTTCACTTAGCATAATGCCATTAAGGTCCATCCATGTTGTCACAATAGGCAAGATCTCCTTCTTTTAATGAACAAATAACATTCCACTGTGTGTGTGTGTGTGTGTGTGTGTGTGTGTGTGTGTGTATCCATTCATCCGTCAAGGGACACTTAGGTGATTACCATGTCTTGGCTGTTGTAAATAATGCTGCAGGGCTTCCCTGCTGGTGCAGTGGTTGAGAGTCTGCCTGCCGGTGCAGGGGACACGGGTTCGAGCCCTGGTCCCACATGCCGCAGAGCAACTGGGCCCGTGAACCACAACTGCTGAGCCTGCGCACCTGGAGCCTGTGCCCCGCAACAAGAGGGGCCGCGACAGTGAGAGGCCCGTGCACTGCGATGAAGAGTGGCCCCCGCTTGCCGCAACTGGAGAAAGCCCTCACACAGAAACGAAGACCCAACACACCCAAAAATAAATTAACTAATTAATTTAAAAAAATAATAATAATAATGCTGCAGTGAACACGGGAGTGCAGATGTCTTCTTGAGATAGTGATGCCATTTTCTTCAGATAAATGCGCAGAAGTGGAATTGCTGGACCATATGTTAGTTCCATTGTTAATTTTTTGAGGAGACTCTATAGTGTCTGCACCAGTTTACATTCCCAACAACAGTGAACCACTGTTTTCTTTTCTCCATATCTTCACTGTTTGTTGTCTCTTGTTTTTTGATAATAGCCATTCTGACAGTTGTGACGTAAAATCTCATTGTGGTTTTGATTTGCATTTCCCTGATGCCTAGTGATGGTGAGCACCTTTTCATGTACCCATTGGCCATTTGTATATCTTCTTTGAGAAAATGTCTATTCAAGTTATTTGCCCATTTTTAATCAGATTGTTTGGTTTTTTGCTATTGAATTGTGTTATTTTTTTGGATATCAGTCCCTTGTCAGAGACATGGTTTGCATATATTTTCTCTCGTTCAGTAGGTTTGCGTTTTCATTTCACTGATTGTTTCTCTTTTTTTTTAATTTGTTTGTTTTATTTATTTTTGGCTGCGTTGGGTTTTCGTTGCTGTGCGGGGACTTTCTCTAGTTGTGACGAGCGGGGGCTACTCTTCTTTGCGGTGTGTGGGCTTCTCATTGCAGTGACTTCTCTTGTTGCGGAACACAGGCTCTAGGTGCACAGGCTTCAGTAGTTGCGGCACATGGGCTCAGTAGTTGTGGCTCACGGTTTCTAGAGCACAGGCGAGTAGTTGTGGCGCACGGGCCTAGTTGCTCCACGACATGTGGGATCTTCCTGGACCAGGGATCGAGCCTGTGTCCCCTGCATTGGCAGGCTGATTCTTAACCGCTGCACCACCAGGGAAGCCCTGATTGTTTCTTTTGCTGCATAGAAGCTTTTTAGTTTGATGTAGTCCCATTTGTTTATTTTTGCTTTTGTTGTTTGCCCTTTTGCTGTCATATCCAAAAAATTGTTTCCAAAACCAATGTCAAGGAATTTTTTTAAAGTTTTTTTTTATATATAAATTTATTTATTTTATTTATTTATTTTTGGCTGCATTGGGTCTTCATTGCTGAGCGCAGACTTTCTCTAGTTGCGGCAAGCGGAGGCTACTCTTCGTTGGGGTGTGTGAGCTTCTCTTCGTTGCGGTGCCTGGGCTTCTCATTGCAGTGGCTTCTCTTGTTACAGAGCACGGGCTCTAGGCACGCAGGCTTCAGTAGTTGTGACGCATGAGCTTAGTTGCTCCGTGGCATGTGGGATCTTCCCCAACCAGGGCTTGAACGCATGTCCCCTGCATTGGCAGGTGGATTCTTAACCACTGCACCACCAGGGAAGTTTTTTTCCGTTTCCTTCTAGTAGTTTTATAGTATCAGGTCTTATATTTAGTAAGATAAATAAGTATTTATTAAATGATTTAATATGCCAAATTATGTACCTGCTATATACCTAATTTTTCATTCAGAGGACCTTGAGGACCCTGTTGTGCTTTTTAAGAGAGTAATTACAACTTGTTTCCCTGCCTCAATACACCCCAACATACCTGAAGGGTTCAAAACGTTATAATTAATATCTGTGGCTCCTTAGGGTAGTGATTCCCTGAAGGTTGATATTTGTGTATACAGAATCTCAGGGTTGCATGTGGTTTGAAACAAGCTCCTCTCACCCCACCCATCAGTTACTTAGGATTGTATGCTAAAAATATGGATACCTGTATAGACCATAAATAGAATAAGGCCCTGAATGGACACATCCCTATCATGGATAAGGGCAAATCATGCTTTCTGCAAGGAAGAATGATTAGGATAATTAGAATGATTTTAGTTTTGCTTCTGATAGTCACTGGTTGAATTGAGCCCCCCATGTCTTGATTTTAACGTTTCTAATACTTTTACATGTTCTGATATTACCTGGCCAAATATTAGGCATTCTGCTTATTAAAAAGATGAAAGAATGAGATGTACAGTTCTAAGGCAAATATCTCGTTCGTATACTGTTAGATACTGATTATAACGATAGCTGGTGTTTCAGCTTTGAGCAATCAAAAGATTAAAGTTGATAGTAAAAGTATAAACAGGGTTATGGTTTATGAGTGTTTTCTTCCCTATGATTTCCTTATACAGAGACTTTTAATCTTAACCCAGGAACCTAGGAATGATACACAGCTTAGCTTGGGGAATGTTCCTGTTTTAGAGGAAAGGAGAAATTGTGGAAATAATTGAGTTTAGAGGAGAATAGCAATAGAACTCGGGTAGAAGAAGTGTAATAACTTACTTGATTAACCTAAGAGGACACCTGCAGGCAGGTGGGATTTCTGGAGTGTTGACATGGTGGGATACTCTTTGTTTGGGCTGATGGAGAAGGAATTTCCAGTCTGAGTCCTGTTTTGAGACTACTTGGAGGTCAGAGTGAAGTAAATGTATACTAGGGACATTGAATTAGTATAGCTGAGACAAGAAGGCAGGGAAGTTGAGTTATAGAAGGAAAAGGGGGGGGGGAGTGTAAAAAATCCAAGACTTCCTGGTTGAGAACTCTAAATGGCTAATGAAGTCTTGGGTATGATTTACGGAGTACAAGGAAATTCTAAGGCCGTAGTTCTCAGCCCTGGCAGCTGACTAGAGTCACTTCATTTAAAAGGGGTAGACTAGGGCCGGGGCATCAGCATTTTTAAAGCTTTCCAAGTAATCCACCTGTGCACCTCATATTGAGAACTGTTTATTGATCTAAAGGTATGGAAGAGGAGAGTGGGAGAAAAATATTAGAGGAGAGTCTTGGGGCCAGGGAATTTCTAAGATCTTGTATAGAATGGTTTATGAGAACTGAAAGTCAGCATTCTGATTTATTAGATACTTGGCACATTACATATTATTTTATTATGAAACAATAGAACTGAATGTCTTCAATTCTTTTAACTCTCAAGATATTTCTGGAGTTAGAAACCGAACATAATTAACTGTTAAAAAAATACGTAACAGTTATTTTGCTTCTTTCAGATGGAATGAATGCCTTTGTATCAAAAGCCAAAGGAACATTTACCATTTTGTTAAGTAGGACCACCTTAAATTTAGTATTTATATTTTTAAGGGGAGCTGAAAGGAGGAGATTTATAATAGAGAGTACATTCAGATTACTTCTAGCAAGTTATATGGATGTGCAGCGTTTCATTTAAATACTGCCTCTTTGACTAGAAATTACTCAGCAACTGAAGCAAACAGTCCGAGAGGAACCAATTTCCTGATATTGTCCATCCTTCTTCTAGGTAAAAATGGAAATTCTTTGTATCTAATTATGTTAAAGAATTGAAATCCCTTCATGTAAGATAGAAAAAAAAATATGCACACCTTAGATTACATTCTTTAACTCAGTCTTTTATCCACACTCAGAGACTAATTAATTATCTAAGATTAATAGAATACATCACATTTCATAAAACTGCATGAAACTTAGGAATAGCTGTTACAGTAGCTACGTTCTTACCTCCCCTACCTTGACCTTACAGACACTTCTCAGTAAATTTAAACAAAGGCTACAAGTAATCTCTTCTCTATTGCTGGGAAGATGAATTACTGTAGATGGGAGGAAAACATACAACTAAAAATCAACTTTCTTCGTCACTCTTGACATTCACCAGTCTTTACTTAGGATCACCTTGAGATATGACATCAATTCAGAGTAATAAGGAGGGGTCAATGAAAAGCTAAAACATTCCCAAGAACTCATTATAACACATCTCCAAGAGATTCGTGTCAATGACACAGCATTTCAAATACACTACACAAATTTCAGAGGAATGGCTTCATGAAATGGAGGCAATAGGCATCTGTGAGAGTCTTATGACATAGAAATTGACCTGTTATTGGATATCTCTCTTACTCCCTACATGTTTTCCACCCTATAAGCTCATCAGTCATTCCTTAGAAAGCAGGGCGTGTCCATTTTTTAAGTGTCTGTGGTGACATAGTGCGTTCTGTGTGGTATCATCATTGAGAGTTTGTTTTTAGTGAGTAATTTTGACACATTTAAGGGCTTTGATCTAAGAAAATTTCTTTTTCACATGAATAAGGATCCAGAATTGGTTTCACAAGATGAGTCTAGAGTTGGTGCTGTACAGATCTTCTGTCAGTAGATTTTTAGCTCTTTGGGTCTTGTTTACCTATTTAATCTATTCTAGCAGGTAACTCAAAGCTCTGTATATAAAAAGAACTTAATACATAATTGATGAATTAGAAAAAAATACATTTCTAGTTTACAGTGTAACAGGGACTAGCTTAGGCACTGAGAATTCAAAATACGCTTTTTGTGTGTCTACATGTATAACCAAAATTTATCCCTCACCAGCATTTAGAATTATAAGTTAGTGAGAAGAAGAGAGAAATGAAATACAGTATACCTGTCATTACACTTCATTCCGTTTTACCTATGGTGACATTATACAGAATGATTGAAATGATCATTCCTCAAACTTCACTAGTTAGCCTATAGAATTTTCCTTCTCTGTAAACCTTTAACTAGCACTGTTTTCTAGTTTGGCTATATCAAACAGATAGGGCTATTAAATCTGTTAGGTACTGAATAATGTGAGCTGGAAAAATGTTATTTGCTCTCAAGTACAATAAAAAACTATAATAGAACTTTTCAATGTTTAATTGAGTAATATAAATGCTACATCTAAGAAGTGTAACATTGTTACATGTGATTGCATATAATATGGAACATAAGTACATGTTAATATATTTAAAATTATTTGAGGTGGTGCCTCTGTAAATAAAAGAGCGTAAATCTCACCCAGATTTTCAGGGGCTTTTCGCATTTTTTAAATTAAGTATAGTTGATTTACAAGATTGTGTTTCAGGCATATGGCATAGTGCTTTGGTTTTTTTGTTTGTTTGCTTGTTTGTTTTTACAGATTATATTACATTATAGGCTATTACAAGATACTGGGTATAATCCTCTGTGTCATACAGTAAATCCTTTGTTACTTATCTATTTTATATATAGTAGTTTGTTAATCTCATACACCAAATTTGTCCCTCCTCCCCTCCCTCTCCCCTTGGGTAACCATAAGTTTGTCTTGTATATCTGTGAGTCTGTTTCGTTTCGTATATAGATTCATTTGTATTACTTTTTAGAATCCACATATAAGTGGTATCATATAGTATTTGTCTGACTTACTTCACTCAGCATAATACCCTCCAGGTCCATCCGTGTTGTTGCAAATGGCAATATTGTGTTCTTTCCCCCATACTTCCACTCAGTCCAGTTTTTCAGTAAATCCTGTTGGCTCTACAACCAGAACATACCTGAGATCTACTCCCATCCTGTCCAAACCACCATCATCTCTTACCTTATCTATGCTGGTAGCCTCCTTACTGATCTCCCTGCTTCCATTTGTGCCTGCTTAGAGCCCGTTGGCCACAGAACAGCTAGAAGGCTCTTTCTAAAACGCAAATCAAATCACACCATTTATTTATTGATAAATATTTGTTGAATGAATTAATCAGATGACAGTGAGTAGTGGTGCTGGGTAAGAAGGATCAATGTGGCAGGGATGGGAAAACCAAAAGAGGTTCAGAGAGGCCAGATTTTAAGAAAGGCTTGATTTATTGTGCATAATTCTCTCTTTACTTGAAAACCCAGGCATAAAAGTCTATTTATTGGCCTGCTGTGAACACTTCACAGCTTACCCTGAGAGAATGCCACCGAAGGCCAATCAAGGTTTCTCTCCGTCCACTTAGAGTCTAAACAGCTGCCCAGGTTTAATTAATATTCTGCAGTTATATCTGGAGAGGAGCCAGTTTCTGAGACAGCTAAGTGAAAGGAGGATTTCTAACTCTCCTCTGGCGTCCGCTGGATCTGGTAGCGTAGACTTAAGCTTCTCACGTGAAATTGAACTGTTATTTTTCAAAGTCCACTCAGCTTGAGGTCCCTGCATAACTGTTCCATTGCCCTCTTTATCTGCTGCCATAACATCTTGTGAGGGGATCCTAGGTTTGGTCCTGTGAAGTTTGGACTTAAGGTTTTTCAGCAGTGTCAATTCGTCGCTGAGAATCTCCTGCAGAACGATTAAGAAACACAGCGCTGGTTGTTATGGTGTGAAAAAGTCACAACTTTTTTAAGCCGATCACCAAGTAATGATAACAAGGATTCAAGTGGGGGCTTACTCTTGTGATCTACCAGGAGTTTCAAATGGCAATTATCATTAATTCTTGGATCCCTCAAGTCCTGATAGAAAATCAAGGCAACCAGAAACTATCATTTTGTGAACAGACAGCTATTAAAAGCACATTAATAATCTATAGTGGGTATAGCATATGCCTTCTAAAAAGATTTGCAGCTTGTTTCTCTGTGGTAAAGACACAGGACTTCTCCAACCTAATTACAAAGCAATCAAACAATTTAATTAATCTGGAAATCACTTTCTTAACAATAACTGCCTCTAAAATGAGGCACCCTGTGTAGCTCCGTTAGGTAAAGTACTGTTTTGCTGTACTGCCTGTGTATTAGCAACGCTAGTTGCCCCTGGGGATCCTGGAGTTAATTACCTATTCAACGCCTGACCACTATTAAGGTTTCCTTTACCAGGTCAGAAACAGTAGTCTATAAAGTGTCATGGCACTCAAACATCCGAGAGCCAGCAAATCCCTGGGAACAGCTGGATTTGAGTTATAAGCAAGTGCTGCACATATGGGCAGAGAATTAACTGGCACCAGTTTTCGTTTGAGCGTCTCTCAGGTATTGCTTTGCAGATGGGTGGATGAATTCAGAGAGCAGCGCTGTGAGCAGTGAAGGTCAAGTATAGGACTCTGGTTTCAATCCATCTTACTTTCTTGTCCTGGGGAAGTGCTGTGTGTATCCACAACAGTCCGGTCCTCATCTCTAAGTTAAGACTATATAAGGTGTGCTTTATAATTCAATCTGTTCTAAATTAGTGTTGTTTTGTGTAACAAAATAGTACCCCTAAGACTTAAGAGACAACATAGAAATCAATTTTTATTTCAAATAAGAACAAAGACCTCAAAGATTGACTTCTGCCTATTTAATCTGCTAATCTTCTAATTTCTCCCTAAGGAAAATAGAGGAATTTTCTGTAACAAATGACAAAAATGTCTAGAATACTCATCTACCCTTTTCTTCTACTATTACTACCGCCCCAATTCTCTCTGAAAGTTCCCTGTTAATGGGACAGTCTACTCACATTGGAAGCCTCAGTCACTTTTAGTCTGTAATCTTTTTCATGACTTATTTCTAATCCATCACCAATTACCCTTGGTTTGCTCACCAGAATATCCTTTCTATTGGCTTTCCATGTCCTAATCTAGCTCCTTCTCCTCGGCAACACATCTGTCCACTCGGCATACTCATGCCAGCTTAAAATCTCTAGCATCTCTCTTGCATCCAAACATCTCTTAAGGCCTTCCACTAGGTAGTACCAATACATGTAGTTCACAACTCATTGGCCTTACCAGTCTGAATTCCCTGCTTGTAGAGAGCCTGTTTCCACTGCATTGCCCCGCTGTGTTTGGGTTGATTCTGTCCCCTTCCTGAAGTCCTTCCATTCTTTCTCTTTATCTCCAGCTTGCTGAACTGACCTCACATTAAGCTATAGTCTCTTGTCCTTAAGGAATTATCAGTCTAGTTCATGCCACCTTCATTTTCTCCAATATCCCATTGCACTTAAGGGCCTTTGTGATAATGTGGGGGCGTGTATTTGCATGTCAACTAGCTCTTCAGTGGGACATGAAACAAGAAAGATCTGTGGTTAGTAAGATAATAGGAATGGCTCTATAGCTTGGAGTTGAGGAACATTGTTAATGGAAGTGCCTGGAAAGGCAGCATAGAATAGGAAGGCAAAACCCAAAGACGAGAAATGGTTAATGGTAGCCCTGGGTTTTTTGTTGGTTTGTTTGTTTAAAGAGCAGAGTTAAATTAACCTACCTCTCTCTCTCTATCTCTGCCCATTCATCCTCAAAGTGATGGTCCGCCATGTATTATAAGATGTTACACAGCTTCCTGGGGGACCACTCCTTAAAATCTCTAAAAGTGAAAAGGTTTTTAAGATAATTCCTTGTCTCTCCCTCCTTCAGAGTCTTAAAAACATTCAGCAAGTTCTCTCTAGTTCTGGTTGATCTCATAAAATCTCCAGATATAGTGTTCTCTTTACAAAGAACACAGGGCTAAGAATTTGGTGCCAAGTTTCACTGGCCTTATTATTTATTCTCAGTGAATAGGGTAGCAGGGATTGTTCTCAAAATGCCTTGGCTTCAATCAATTGTTTTGTTTCTCCTCATAATTTACTGGTAGTTTGCTCTATGTGGGGTGTGAGCAAAGCGAACGTTTTTTTCCCAAATAAAAACAAAATCGACATGGAGATTTCTGGCATTTGATTTGTTTCCCTTTAGAAACAAGATTTCTCGCCATCTTGAAATCAAGACCTTTTAAGGAATATGAAGAGTGATGCACAAACTAAATTGGGAGGGGGGCAGGGGGAATGAAGGCTGTTGGGAAAAGTTCAAAGAACTTAATTTAGCTGTGTAGATAAATGGACAAAAAGAGTCCTGGATTACTGGATGGCAAATGCAGAATCCATTTCTCCGGGGGCCCAAGGAACAACAGATGCAAAGGCATGATAAATTTCATTGCTGCAGGGGGAAAATGCTTCCTGATTCTCTGTCCTTAAAGAAATGGGCTTTTCAGTGCTTCCCAGTGAAATGGCTTTAATTGTGCTGTCTGTCATAAACTTAATGGCATCTGTTGATGCCATCACTATAAAATCTGCGACTTTAATTGAAAAATTTCGGTAGAGGTGTAGCCAGTCCAGAAGTCCTCAAGGTAACACTGAAATTATCCACTTTAATGCATTAATCTATTCTTTTTGCACACAGGTAATAAATTGTTTAACCTTTATAGCTAGGTACTGACTTGAAGGTGCCGTTTTGTATTCCTTACCCCTAATTACAATTGTCACTTCTGGTAAGAAATCAGTAATGTGGCAACTGGCTTGTTGTTAAGGATTAAACATGTCTTCTTGATTTATTTTCTGTGTTTCAAGAACATACAGGATTAGTTTGCTGCCTTTCCTAACCTCCTTATTTACACCAGCTACAGTCCCATCCGGTCCTCAGGAAATTCTGCCAACCTAATTAAACATGCAGAGGGAAGCAGGGTGGTCTGGAGTGCCCTGAACCTCCCCTCACCTGCTGCCTGCCAAGCTTTCTCAGTGATCAGTAGCAGGTTACATGTTCTGATGGGGAAAGTAGCGAGTCCCCCAGGAGCTGCCACTTTACAGTAAGCAACCCATGTTCCACCTGCGTCCAGAGGACTTGGGGAGGACACCCTCTGCCAGCCTCTGTGTGACTGTGGCTTTTAAAGGCTGCCTGGCCAGTCACCACCCAGCTGCTTAGGAGCAGAGAGACTATTGAAGAAAATACTGATAAGGGTTAGTCCTGCTGGGCCACTAGGCCATGCTGAGATAGAGCTGGATCATTTGAGGAATAGGTCTGAACTGTTGGGTTCTCCCCAGTATTTTATGACTTGTTCTGACATTTCTCCCTTTAAAATATGTACTTTGAAATATGAGGATTCATTTTTGAGAACTCAGAATTGTATTTCGGTTTCTGTAAATAAAAATATCAAGACTGCCTCCTTAAAATGGAAAGCCTCACCCTCCCAATTGAAGCATATACTTCTCCATCCATCCTGCTGTTGGAAATGTTTACATCCGGAAGAGTAGGAACCAGGACATTTGTATATTCATTATTCTGTAGGACTGAAATATTTAGATTGTTACATATATGGAAAACTGCTGGTTGGTGATGTAGGTTTGTTTATTCATATATTACACACTTGGAAAGCTGCGCTGGAACTCAAGCCGACCCCCTGTCTCTGCTCCAGGTAAAAGTAAAACATTTTTTGAGGAGATGGACATTTTACAAAGGTGTACAGAAACTTACTGCTAAAGAGAAGAAGGTTTTGGATGTAGAAAAAGATACAAAAACAAAGTCATGATGTCAAGTTTTTTTCTTCTTTCTCTCTACAGGAAATAGCCCTCAAGATAGTCCAAGAAACTTCTCCCCCAGTGCCTCTGCCCATTTTTCATTTGCACGGAGGTAAGGACTTCTTGTGAGTAGAATAATGAAGTGTTACGTGGAGAATCCTATCCCCCCACCCCACTCCCTCCACTACCCTTTAGAGCTATATGTACCTCTCTTGGTCCTTCCTAGATGGTGGGCTCTCACTGAGGGCAGGAGAAAACCATTTCCACCTTTTCTCCCATCCCCAGTGCAGTGTCTCATACATGCTTTTGATGATCAACAGATTTTTACTGAATTATCTGAGCTTATATTATAAGGACTTGATTCACCTATATGTCTTGGTGCAATTGTTTTTGTTGTTGTTGAAATACCTTTTTTTTTTTTTTTTTTAAATAAAAATGACGTTACTTGGCATCACAAGGTATAAACTCTAAGACGCCTTTCCTTGAGGACACCAAGCCAGCAATTTAGTGATCTCCCTGAGATAAAGCCATGAGGATGTTTTATGTTTTCTCTTCCTATCTTAGTTAGAATTGGACACCAAATATCAAAGTTATATGTCTCATATCTGGGTCAGTGAGTCATGAGAAAGTATTGTTGCTCAGAGGACAGTGGGCATATGATCTGTTATCAAACCTTTTCAGTTCTGGATCTTCTACTGTGATTTCTCCCAGTCAGAGGAGTCTACACAGCCACCTCTTCTGTGTTCTGTGTGTGGAATTAGTGTACTTCACCCTGTCACATTCAAATCTTCACCTTCCTGGGTTCCGTCATCCCTCTCAACATGTATATACCCTGCCTTCTTCCACCCAGGAAAAACACACGGAAAACAAAATTGCCCCTTTAGCTAGGTTTCTGCATATTCAGAATGAATTCATTTTATGGTCTGCATGTCATAGATATTTGTTTATATATATATATATATGTGTGTGTGTGTATGTACATATATTTTTTTGGCTGCGTTGGGTCTTCGTTGCTGCGCGTGGGCTTTTCTCTAGTTGTGGCGAGCGGGGGCTACTCTTCATTGCGGTGCGCGGGCTTCTCATTGCGGTGGCTTCTCTTGTTGTGGAGCACGGGCTCTAGGCGTGCAGGCTTCAGTAGTTGTGGCATGCGGGCTCAGTAGTTGTGGCTCACGGGCTCTAGAGCTCAGGCTCAGTAGTTGTGGCACACGGGCTTAGTTGCTCCGCGGCATGTGGGATCTTCCTGGCCAGGGATCGAACCCGTGTCTCCTGCACTGGCAGGTGGATTCTTAACCACTGCGCCACCAGGGAAGTCCCTGTCCTAGATATTTGTTAAATTTTCTTCAGAGACCTAATCATACCTTGAAATGAATAAAAGTAGCGTTTAATTAAGACACATAGGTAGGTTAAAAAAATAGATTTAACGCGTGTTACTAACGAGCAAAACCTGTAGCGTCTTCACTGTCATTTGTCAGCATTCAATGCATTTTATATAACTAAATCCAGAGAAAAGGATCTGCTTGCAGCATTTTCGGAATTCCTGATAATTAAGATTCTCTTGTAAAATCACACATTCCCCACCATATGGTAAATGCCTATGTGTACCAGGCCTCCACCACAGGGAGGACACAAGAGTAATTAAGATGTGATCTCCAAGGGACTTCCTGAGACCGATACCCCGATTTTCCCCAATTCCAACTTTGATACTTTCGGTGCTCATTTTAAGCACCATAAAGAAAATGTGACAATTAACTGGTCCCACAAAGCCTGTGTTTGTTTGCCCAATGAATATTAATTCACTGTGGTGGTACCATTCTAAGTGAAAAGGGAAATCTTATAAAAACTGATTAAAAAAAAATAGTTTAAAATACATTTCTCTTAAAAAGGGAATGCCTTTAATTACAAGTAGAAAGAAAATGCAAATCTCATTATAGCCCGCATTTAAACGTGACTGAAATCAGTCTTTTAATCCTGCCAGATTTATAAAAACGAAGATAATCTAATAATTAAGTGGCTGACTGGAGGACAGATGAATCTGGTTTCTATGCTATAAAAAAAAATACATAAACCCCTAGGCATGTTAATTTTCAACAAATAAACCATAAACCGTAACAGAAGATTATCACAGGAGACCTCTGGTTCATTTTGCAGGAATTTCCAGATGGAACTCCCTCCACACTCTTCAAAAAGCATTAATTTAGATTAGGACATGAGTGATCATCTTTTTGAACTTTTATTCAAGTAAATAGAACCCTCTGTTTGCTATGCAAACTCAAATTGGCCTATTTTTATTTGACATCAGGCATCTTTCTCTTCCATTTTAAAGTTGATTTTTCATTCAAGAAACATGGAAATTCCATGGGTCTCCATTCCCTACCATTTGGCATGCATTTCTGAGCCTTTAGGAAGTAATGCCATTTGGGGAGTCCCACATTTTATCATTTTGTATATTCAGTCCAACAGAGGGGAGAGATTGTCCTATTTTAAAAATTATTCTTGGGTGACAGGATAAAAGTCAGACTTGTTAATCTTTTCTGATCTTACTTATAACGTGATAATTTACCCCCCAGTAGACATCCCCTGTAAAGTTGAATTTCAGACTGGGAAATAGGATGACACACACTTGCTTTCCATATTATCTAATAGGTGTTTGAGAGCAAAATTATCAAGTTAGTTTTTTAGTGTTGAGTTAAAATAAAAGGATGAAAATGAGCATCGTAGTGTAGTAGATTTTGTCTGGAGCAAGGAAACATATTGTGTAATTTGCTAATCACTGTAATGATGCTGGTTTACAATCCATCTGACTGTGGAGTTACTTAACGTTTTATTCCTTGGTGGTGGTAAGATGGAGGTAATGACATTGTTCTGCCTTCCCCAGAAGTTGTAGAGGTTTAGGTAACATAAGTTGCTTTCACTTTCATTAGAAATGTAGAGAGAGGCACTTCCCTGGTGGAGCAGTGGTTAAGAATCTGCCTGCCAATGCAGGGGACGCGGGTTCGAGCCCTGCTCCGGGAAGATCCCACACGCTGCATAGCAGCTAAGTGCGTGCGCCACAACGACTGAGCCTGCACTCTAGAGCCCGCGAGCCACAACTACTGAGCCCACGTGCCACAATTACTGAAGCCCATGCGCCTAGAGCCCGTGCTCTGCAACAAGAGATGCCACCGCAGTGAGAAGCCTGTGCACAGCAACAAAGACCCAATGCAGCCAAAAATAAATAAATAAATTTTAAAAAATTTGTTTAAATAAAAAAAAGAAATATAGAGAGAGCCCTGAATAAATGTTGTGGATGTCTCCTAGCTGTCTAGCTGTTATTTATCAGGTTAAATCTCAGAATATATTTCCGTAAGCAAATTACTGGAACAGACCTGCCTACTGAGCGGTCAGGTCATGAGGCACTTGTTGAGCACTGGTGGGCAGAGTTACTCTGGTTGCATTATACTGGCATAGTTCATCTTGTTCCAATATCAGCTAGACCATAAAACGTTTCACACCAGATGACTGTAACAAATAAACAAAGAAATCTTCTTCCTCTTCATACAGTTGTAATAGGGACTTTCCTTTCTTCCTTTGTTGTATACCATATTAATCTAACCTTTTGTGGTTAGTGTTGAAATGATGTGGGTTTTTTGGGTTTTGGGGGGTTTTGTTTTTGTTTTTTGTTTGCCAATCTCTTTGTATCCTGTGTTCCCATCAGATGTTTTTCCCTTCTTACTTTTTCATTTAGTGTAACATTAAGGTTTCCACCCACAAAGAAAGCACTCTTTTCAAAAAAGCCTTGTTGCTTTGGCAAGAATATACTCTTGTTTTCAGGTAACATTTTACTGGTAGCTGCTGCAAAGAAAAGAGAACATTGTTAGTAGGATCCAAATTATACTTGTGTGATAGCTTTCTTCAGAAAAGGGCATGCTCTCTCTTAAGCACTGTATATAGCATATATAGGAATTTCTGACGTGCGGTTGTCATGGTAATGAAAATGCAATGGTCCTTTGTGCTCCGTTTGAGTAAATAGACACGGACAACTTAGGGAACTTTATGAAACATAACTTATTTCTGGTCCGTGGCTGAACAGAGTACTGAGCATATTCTTGTTTCAACATCTTTCTAGTTGTGTGTTTTCCAGAGTAAGCAAATGTAATTTATGCTTCAGAACTAATAAGAACATGTCTCCTCTTGGAGTTGTTCATTCATCTGAAATATGTTCATTGATACCTGAGGGAAAGGAGAGTTAAGGAATCACAAAGCAAGATCATGGTGGGGGAAATTGTGTCCCTCACTCTTTCCAGAGATTAGTTTCTGATAATTGCTATTAAACGGACTGAACAAATCCATTTAAAAATTGGAGGTGTTTAAAATAGAAAGTCCAGGAATGGGTTAAGTCTTTAATAATTAGGCAAGTAAACTAGAACCAACCTGTGTCCATTTAATTGATGGTCAGATGTCTTTATAAGCATGTTTTTAGAATTATTTTCTTTTAACATTTTCAATAGTATAAAATTATTTCTAGAGAACATGTGATTTATTTCTTTTCATTCCTTTTATCTGGTATATTTACAAACATCTTATTTTGCTTCTTTTTTTAAAAAAAAAACATACTTGATTCAATTGTACTCCAATCGTGGTCACAGAAACGACAGGTAAATTTTACTAAAATCTTAACGTTGTACTACTTCTGTGATTTGTCCACCTGAATTTCTCCATTTTGTCTTTGTGGACCATTTGCATTTATTGGAGGCAACATCCCTGGTGGCGTATGATTGTATTCTCCCTTGACTATAATTTAGGCTAAAATGTCAGTTTTTTATATAAACATCTGATTGTGACATTTCTCAAAGTCAAGTCGAATGCTGATGAATTCCCTGACTTCAACTTATTGTGAATGTGTCTGTGGTAAATTTGGTCTACTCTTGTCTCTCATTTGGTAAATTAATCAAATCATGTGTTACAAAAAGTCTACATATGATCCTGCATCTAAGAAAGCAGTATAGCTCTTTAGAAAAGTATGTGTTTCCTGTATTCCTCGTGGCAAATGTGTGTATATTTGTTTTCACACTGTTATGTGATTTTGAAGACATAGTCCACTCACAATTGCTAGTAAATTAATGGTTCTGGAATGCCAGAGATTTCAGAAGATTGACTTTCTGGTGTCCCCTTGCCTTAGCAACAGTGTTGTCTTTACTACTTCAGCAACTCATCTGAGACCCTTATAATGACTATAATTCATAGCCAGAGTTCAACCCAGAAGCTATCCATCCTGTTACGACTTGGAGATAAAAACCATACTCTGTTAAGACTCCTGACAGCTTTTGCCTCTATGATTAGGGCAGGTAACCCTACTCTTTGCATTAGGTTCTATCACTAGTGGCGAATTTTCATTCTTCACTCCCTGTCACTGGCTAGAGCTGGGCTGCATACTCATAAACCCTGCAAGAGGCTTTTGCTGGAACACTTTATAAAGCCAGGTCGTGTCAGAAGGTATAATAACTCTTAAGAGATTCTGTGCACAAGGTCAGTCACTTTCTTAGTGCTAAAATTATTTGCCACTTAAGGTTTGAGCCAGTCTTGAGCCCCCTGACCCCTTCTCCCCTCGGTGTGATGAGTAGGACTGCTCCCTTGAAAATAATAAGCAGAAGTCTTGAGGATGCAGTGGAAGTCCCCACAGGCTCTTGTACCATGCTGGAATTCAGGCCCTTCCAAAGATCATGGCCCCGGTTATCAGTTTCCAGATAAGAGTGTTTTTCCTTCTCCCTTTCTGTTTTTAGTCATCTGAATCTGCTGAGTCTGACTGATGTAATTATCCCTGGTATTCATTTTGTCAAAGTGTATTAGTGAGAGATCAATAATATGGATCAGCCCATTCACTTTCTACTTGTTCGGGTGTATTGATTCACTTTAAATAAAAGTCAACCTACTGTATAATGTTTGTTTACTCTGGCCCTTGCTGAACATTTCCACATCCTCACTGACTGTGTTTGTGTCATTTGTTCAACTAAAAATACTCGGTTTCCCTGGGGTTCCCATGTAACCGTACTCCAGTGTTGGCCTAAGCTAATCTCACTTTCTCACCAGGACTGATGGACGCCGCTGGTCCTTGGCTTCTCTCCCCTCCTCTGGCTATGGGACAAACACGCCCAGCTCCACGGTCTCTGTAAGTGCCCGACTTTTCCTCTCTCACACCCCAGAGCTCTTACATAGGCAGTGCTTTCTCTGGGTGCTTTCCTGATAGGAAGGAGAGGATAAATTCTGCATGTCTGCCCTTCAGAGTAGGCAACGCATCAAATGATGAGCTGACAAACATTAAAAGGACATACTTTTTGCTGCAGGCTTTTAAACTATGATGCACAAGTTGAGTGAGTCCCCGGATCACCAGTTGGGAGGAGACTGGGAGCTTTCTTTTTCATACCATTTGGTGTTTTGGGTGGGAGGAGGAAACACAGTCTGGTTTCATTGCTTTGGTTCCACGCCAGTGATATTAGTACTGAAAATGCCATTAAACTTTGATGGCCTGGGTCGTTTTTTTCTTGTGTGGCTTAGATGCAGAGTTTTGTTTTGTTTTTTTAGTTTTTCTCATTCAAAGGAAAAAAAATGGCAAGCCTTAAATCTGTGCCTTCTGGATAAGAACTTTCTTTTAAGGAGAGATTAAAAAGAACTTAGTAGTAGATTAAGATCAATAAAGAGACAAGATGAAACCATGAAAATAGGATAGAGGAAGAAAGATACTCTTGCTGCAAACTACAACATTTCAACAGGAGCCCTAGCAATTACTAGAAGTGATTCAGTGGGTCAGATACATGCTTTCTCAGTTTAAATTAGTGATGTTGTGGGATATTTGTCTCCACAGAGCTTTATTTATTTATTGTTTTTACTTTTTAAAAATTGAAGTATAGTTGATTTACAATGTCGTGTTAATTTCTGCTGTACAGCAAAGTGACTCACTTTGCTCATATTTTAGATGTTGAAAGCATGGGCCGCCACAGTGTGAAAATGAATGCTGAAATTGATTGACCAAAAAGCAAAAAAATAATTTTCAAATTTTAAGTGGTGTTCTTCCCTAGACTCCTAAGTGTCTCCAATTAGAACCCAACCACCAGTAAACAGAGTACTTGTCTCTTTGGTCTGTGGCTTACTCGTACGTACTCTCATTGAATCCTCCCCATGCCCCAAACGTGTATCATGTTCCTTGACTCTAAATCCTTTTTATTTTTACTGTATCACCTTGCTTTGCCCTTCAGTCAAGTTTTATTATAGTTTGGATACAGAAATTTCTCTTTTGCAAGAAAAATAGGGGAGAGCACAGGATCTTTCTTCTTTCCATCTCTAGTAAATCATACGTTATTTTAAAAAGTGAATCTAAAAAGCAAAGGTGAGCTACGTAGAATTGGACCCCATTTGGTACAAATTACTTTGGAAATTATATTTTTATAAATACTTATTATGTGTTAGGTACTAGTCTCACTACTTACAACGCATTGGCTTGTTTAATTGTAGAAACATACTTCATAATGTGGTTGTCATTATTGTCATCATTTTATGGATCAAAACTCTGAGGCACAGAGAATGAGCCGAAGGGCTGTCTACTAACCCCCTTGTCGTAGCAATAAGAGTACAAGTAAGGGTTCTAGGCGCTTGGCTTTTTTTTTAAGGAATTTACAAGGTATTTCTTAAAACAAACCTGATAATTAATAAATCTGACCTGGCCATCTGTCATAATGGAATCACTGCTGTACCTGACTTGCATATATGCCTAAAGAGAAAGCTTCCTGAGACAATTTTTAGTCGCACACGTGTATTCTGTGTTTCTAACAGCTTCTGCCCAGAGGTAGGGCAGCTTTTCTCTTAAGTGTTTATTTTATTGAAGAAGGTAGTATCGTATAATTGTTGATCTCTTATTCCTATTTTTCCCTTCCAACTTGAATTTTCTTTCAAAATTAACCTTTTTACCAAAAGACCAAAGGAACTGTTAAATTTGTGGAGTGTAGGTTCTGTTGCCCAGAAGTTCGGCTATTTTTTCTCCTTATTGGTTATTGATAAAAATGCTAATTGAAAATCTAAAATGCTGCTTCTCATTTCCCCCAGTTTCTTTATGTTCTTGCCCTTCAAATATTAGGGCGAACATTGTGCAAATCTGCTTAGGAGTTGCATTTTCTTCTTTTCTAAATCTAACCTGAATCACTCTTAGAGTCTCATTTTCTGGGTTAACTGGTTGTGATTTAGCTAATTAGAAATGCATTTTAGTTGTTTCTTAAGATGAAAACACAGAATATGTACAAATAAGTTACAAACACTTTGAAAATGCAGCTTAAGTTTTACAGATAATCGTTGTTAGCTGAATTCCAGAATTGCTAACACTGAAAAGTAAACGCCATGTCTTGATCCCTTGGATATTATGGAAACTGCAAAATTCGCAAGTGTTAAAATGCTCTGTTCTGAAATTGGAAAGATTTGGCTATGTGAAGTTAATCAGTCCTTCCACAGAATATTTACGATTGCAGCTTCTCTTAACTTCAAATTTTGTAGTTAAAATTAATTTGCGGAGCTTTTCCAAGATAATATTCAGAACATAATTTTTAATTTGAATATAAGTAATATGGAATTGAAGCAGTAGGAGGACATCTCCCATGTATTTCTTACCAGATGAATTATTTTCTGCTGAGGGAAAGAATGGAAATACGAAAATAAATACCTATAAATATGAGGTATGACTATAAAATAATATTACTTTTAATAAATAACAAGTGGAAAATTACACATGCATATGGATACTGTCCCTTGCAAAATGGTTATCTTGAGAGACTAAATGTTTATTTGAATGATACCATTACTCAGAACATTTTGGGGGAACTCTTCTAATTGCCTTGAGAACTAGAAGCACAGTTTTTTTCTGTAAATCTTCACTCTTTGAAAGTGGATTTGATTTTTGATGTAGTCAGAAGTCATACGCAAACTAGTTGGATGATGAGACTCACTGGCACCACACTTAGAGAACATACTAGAAATATAAAGTCATGGGACTCAGTTTATTAGGAAATTCCCAAACTAATTCTTGAAACTCTAGTAAAAGTGCTGTTCCAAGGATGCGTTGACCAGCGGAAGTATCTTTTCAGTAAGTATATGAGGTCCTGAGGATGACACCTGCAGCCTCTGTTGGACTCACAAGTTCTCCTCTGAGTTCCTGACCTCTGCTGAAACTGACCCCTGGACTTCTCTGTTGTCCGTTATTGACTCACTTTTGGGGCCCTGTTTGGTACCTTTTGAATCCCCGGGCCATTTGGAGAGCCTACAGTTGTTCCCAGTTCCATAAACTCATCTCGGCGTCGCTTGGGTTCGGTGTCACCCTTTTCCCATTTACACCTTGTTTGTTCCAACTGAGAGGAGAGAAGCTCTCTCCCCAGAGAAGCTCCTTGCCTCTCACTTCTCTAATACTTACTTATCCCACCTCCTCATTCATTTTAACATATCCCCATCAGTAAGCCCAGAGCACATTCCCTATGGAGTTCAGTTATATGGTTATGTATATGGTATAACCACAAAATTTTAGTCTTAGAGTTAGCACGTGTTAATATTTTGTTATATTTGCTACAGCTTTTTGTTAAATAAACTTTTAAAATAAATTAAACATTAAAATACAACTAAAGTCCCTCGCACCCATTCCCTTTCTCTTCCCTAACTCCACAGAGGGAACCACCCTCCAGAAGTAGCTTGTGTCCTTGCCATGCAAGCACGGGTCCGTAGTACCTTATGTGAAACTCTTGAGCCTGGTGTGTTTTTGGAATTAACTTTCACATTTTAGAAAGGTAACATGATCCTCCCTGTACTGTACATTACAGCCCAGCAGCAACTGGGTCAGCAGCTCAGAATCAACTACATTAATATTTCTACAGCAACCTGAATCAACATTCATACTAAGTGGATTAAATACATATTTTAAATAGCTTTCCATCAGTTCAGTTAATGCTTTGCCACCAAAAAGGATTACTGTATACTTATGAACAAACTTCTGGGTTTTGGGGTTTTGAACTCTTGGATTCAGAATTGTGGACATTGCTTTACCTTTGAGACATATGTACAAATCCTTAATTCTGTTTTTCTATTTGCTCATTTCATCATCTTTGCTTTTATCGCTGCTGCTTCTCTTCTGCTGGCATTGATTTTCTTATTCTTTTACTGATCTCTTGAGTTGACTTAGTTTATGTGTGTTTTATTTCTTTCTTTGTAGTGACAGTATTTAAGACTATACCTGTACTTTGTGAATAGAGCTTTGGTTTACCTCATAAGTCTTTCTAGTAGTGTTCTCATTTTTATATTTTATAAAATAATCTCATTACACTGTAAAAAGTCCTGTTTATCTCAGTATGTACTTAGAAGGTGTTTTATAATTTCAAGGTATAAGGATACTTTTAAGCTTTAGTCATTAATTTCTAGTTACTGCATTGTGGTGCTGCAGTGTTTATGAAGTGTGCTCTTAGTGTGGCAGGTTTGTTTGTTTTTTTTAAATAAAAAACCCTGCTAGAATGGAATATTCAAATGAGGGATATCTTTCAAAATATGCTTATTCTACCTGTGTTTCCATTACTCAGACATTTCTCATCTCTTTTGTTAGAATGCTAAAAGAGTTCACCTCTCAATAAAAACAAACAAAAAAAGCAATCACTTTGCTTTATAGTTATATTTCTCAGATTGATTAAAAACAGCGTTATTTAGCCATTCACCTTTTCTACCTTACTTTGCTCCAAGTGGTGAGTGACAATTTTCAAAGAGCAAATCTATATTCAAGGGATGAAAAACTCACCACCATTGAAGGTTTTTATTTTTTTTAACATAAGAAGCCTAAGTCAAAGAAGACAGAAAGAGAAAATTCCAATTTTTAAAACAATGGCATTAGTAAGACAAGTATCTTCTTTATCCCCTCCCCTTTTTACCCAGGACACATACTGATGGAAATTGCATCAAAGGATAGCATGATTTGTAAAGAGAGATCCCATTACCTATTTATGACCATACATCACAGAATTCATTTTATGTTACTTACCTAAAAGTCACAGTGTTTGTGGCGAGTGGTAGAAGCAAGGGTACCATGTGAACTCATCTGTCATTTAATGAACCTAAATTCTTACTCCAATTGTCACTTTCTTGCTGTGGCTTTGACTGGGTCCTATCCATTTTCGGAGCCTGGGTTTTCTCCAGAGAGTAAGCTTTGTTTTGGGAAACTATCTTATAGACAAATGAGATGAAATATGGAAGCCATTTTGACCTCCCAGAGACAACATCAAGGTATACATCGAGGCACTAGCTATTGTAATTATAACGTGGAAAGGATGTAGTATAAAATGGTGATATAACAGAATTTAACGCTGCGATCTCCTATTCATTTAAAGAATTTCTTTTTGAGATAGTCGTAAAACCTCACTTTCGTTTGTTTCAGTCATCCTGCTCCTCCCAGGAGAAGTTGCATCAGCTACCATATCAACCAACACCAGATGAATTGCACTTCTTATCAAAACATTTCTGTACCACCGAAAGCATCGCCACAGAGAGCAGAGGCAGGAATACACCCATGCGCCCCCGTTCCCGAAGTCTGAGGTTTGTAGCCCTGATTGAAAAATTTCAATGAGCTGGATAATCTCTTTTCAACCATTTCAAGGGAAGACTTTTGGTCCTGTAATTCATATATGTGTTAATTAATTTATGAACTACTATATGTAGTTTTCCATCTACACGAGATATTGTGAATTACCATTGAAAGACATCTTAGTATTTTTCTTTTAAATTCTTACAATTTGCTAATTGCTGTGGTAGCAGTAACCATGATGGACTGCAGGGACCGCCTAGAGAAACTTCGAGCCATTGGAAATTTCAAGACCATCTAATTATGGTGCTACGTCAATTAATATTTTACGAGGAAGAGGCTTGGCTGAAGAGGAAGGACAGCACGTTCAGGTTCACATGTGGAATTCAGATTCCACTTTACAAAAATCCACCCAGACCTTTCATTCTTTCTTCCCATCACAAGTCTTACTTTCTCCAGGATTATGAGCAAATTGTTAGGAGTTTGTATCCCTTGTATTTTGTGGGTACCATATGTAGTCCATTTGACATTGAGCAGAGCCAGTTTTGTTTTGGCCTTGTCTCAAAAAATTACGTATGTCACAGTTTGGCTCTTCAGGAAGCGTACTCTAACACAGAGACCAGGATGTTTATTAGGGAGTGCTTGGGAAGTAAATCTGTGGGAGGTGGGGAGGAAGCAGGATTGGGCAGAGGGAGAAATCTAGCTGCAGTGCAGACCCGACAGCTGCAGCCAACCCCACAGGAAGCTCTAGGGATGACACGACCCATCAGAGCCGTCCCTCTGGGCCAAATGGCCCTTCCTTTGTATCCCTGCCTCAGTCCTGGGATGTGGTACCCTGGGTAGGACATGGCCTTGGGGGAGGGGGCTCTGTAGCTGAGGCCATCCCTGAAGGAACTGGCAGCTGAAGCCTTCTGCAATCCCAGCAGCTGGACAACAGGCCCTTCTTCTGCAAGGGAAGCAGGGTGGTCCTTCTTCAGGTCCTCCACAGTATGAGATCTTCATGCTGTAGAACTGGTCCGCTTTGACATATTAAGGTTTATTGTAAAACATAGTTTGTCAGGTGTTCAGTTGAGCATCAAAGTTTTCTGAGAAGGGTTTTCCCTTTGTACCCTTCTTATTTAGTGTCATATAGTAAGTGCAGCTACATGGCATAACTGTGTTAGATTATTTTGAGATATGGAATAAAAGACCAATTTTACGAATTCATTTAGAGCTGTATTCATTCAACACATATTCATTCATCGTATTTTACCACAAAATAGGTGCCATTTTTGGTTTTATGAAAGGAGTTCCTGGGATATCTACCGTAAGCAGCTGTGTCCTCTGAGGAATATATAAACTCACACTGAAATTGCCTGACTGTATACCACTAGGAAGGAGCAGGCACCTACTGTTGGAATAGGGAAAACACAGAGTTGTATGCCTGTGTCTTGTACTGTACGCGATGCCTTCCTCAGCATCCCAAATAAATATTTGCCAGGCCAGAAAATGGATTTCAGTGGTGACACCTGTGCCGTGGAAAACTCTTAAACCTCTTCAGTGGTACGTGGCAGAGCGCAGATGTATGATGAAAGTGTGAAATTATACAGTTCAGCGTGCCCTAGATGTTGCTGTTTGTAGCTACCCTGTCTTCTTTTATGTTGCAGTTCATTAATTGGTTTCTAGAACCATGCAAACGCATGCTACATACAAAATATAATCGCAATTTAAGAACGTTTTCTGAACCTTTATATTGTAGCTATAATTAATTTGCAGCATTCCACTTCTGGAGCTTTCTTTATGAACGCTATTCGGGGTTTCTGTGCGTTCGTGAGTATGTATGCGTGCATGTGTGCTAATGACTGATTTTGTAGTTTATTACCTAATATACTTTTCTTACAAAGACTGCATAGTACTTTTGATGCAACCAATTGTTTATAAATGAAAAGCTTATTTTCATTTCATGCTGTGGCAAGTTTAAAATGGTAATTTGCTTTGCTTGCAGCCCTGGACGCTCTCCCGCCTGCTGTGACCATGAAATAATTATGATGAACCATGTCTACAAGGAAAGATTCCCAAAGGTAATGAGTTGAATTGAAGATGCCTACCATCTAAACAAACGGGCAACCTAGGTTTAGCGTCTGTAAGGTGTTTGTCGTGGGGAGTAATGGTCCAGTCCATTCATGACTCTCTTTATAAAATAGCACCATAGCCTTCTTTAGAAAGATAAAATCACTAAACATTTTTAAAAGCTGCCAAGAACTAGCCACACAGTCCGTGGGCTGAACTGGCTGTAACGTGAATCCCGCTGGTTGTCCTACCCACTGGGTGAGTCTGGTGAGGTACTCCAGAGAGCGTCAGCTTTGAAAGGCCTCTGGACCCTGGTTCTCCTTCTGCCTGTGTTCTAGGCCTGCTGCTGTATGGTCAAGCAGAAATTGTTTTTCTTCCTCAGAAGCCTGTAAATTGGTATGTGTCATGAAAGTCTTTTACTTTTTTCGCCTGATTTTTCTTTTCTGTGGCTTCCAATCTCTTTAGCAATCATACGTCTAACCCTCTCAACTTAGAAGGAAAGGTCCAGTTGCAGTGTTCCCTGTTAGACCAGCAATTTGGACTGAGCCAGAGAGGTCTTGGCGAAGGGTTGTTGCCGGATGCCCTGGCTGCAAGGAGCTCCCGTCACCTCGTCTCCACAGCTTTTCCACCAGCGTGTTCCTACACGTGTGGGAGAAGTAATTTCTCCATTCTGTTCCTGTCCCTCCCCCATCACCTTTGTAACCCTAGGCAATAGAGCAAAAGGAAATCTTTGGCTTCATAAATCAGGAGTAGAGTACTTATTATTTGTAATGAACCCAACATTGATATCATTGATTACAGCCATTTTAGCCATTTATCACATGTCACTTGTTCACCAGGGAAATAGATCCTGACTATACTAGTTAATACTGGTTAGGATTTTAGAAGGGAACAGGAGGCAGAAGGAGTCTCCCAGCATATACAATTAATGCAGGCAAGGAACATTGATTAGGCAGTCGGGGATCCCAGAGAATGAAATAAAAGTTGGGAAGGAAATTTTAGATTTATGTTACCAAGGGGATCCCCTTGGCCATTTGCCCATGATGTAGTTTTTTGAGGTGTGAGTAAAGATGGTAGAGGATGCTTGTTCCTCGTACATTAAAACACAGCCAAAGGAACAAACTCTTGGCCCACCCTGTGGAACTCCAGCAACGATCCTGATTTTTGAATAGGTAAAAACAGAGCTACAATATTTGATACTTTTGGCAATCTATCTGAAAGAGCCCAAGATCTGAAATGAGAACACAGCAATTCACAGATACTGAGTTATTTGGAGAAGCTTACATGTAGCACTTTACATTTGATAGGGCAGAGGAAAAAAGTAATTATCACCCTGGGAGATTCAGTTTCTCCTATATACCTCAGATCTTTTTCCCACATGATGAGGCTGCTGCTGCTTCTTCTTCTTTCTTTTTTTTTTCCAAATAGACTTTATTTTTTAGGTTCATGGCAAAATTGAACAGAAAGTACAGAGTTCCCAAATGCTCCTGACCCTACCCATGCACAACCCCCTCCCATCAACATCTCCCACCCCCAGCCCAAGAGTGGTCTATTTGTTATAATCGATGAACCTATACTGACACATCGTAATCACCCAAAGTCCATCGTTTACATTGGGATTCTCTGTTGTGTGGTATATTCTGAGGGTTTTGACAAAAGTATAATGATATATATGTACCATTATAGTATCTTACGGAAGGGAGGCTTCTTTTAAATTTAATTTCTAGAATTCTATTTAATAACTTGTGGAGGTCTCTGTAAATGCTAGATAAATGTGACTACTGAGTTGTTTACATATATGTTTCCTTGTGTTACATCCGTGTGTGCCTGTCATCTCTAAATAGGCTACAGCTCAGATGGAAGAGCGCCTAAAGGAAATAATCACCAACTACTCTCCAGACCACATCCTCCCCCTCGCAGATGGAGTGCTTAGTTTCACTCACCATCAGATTATTGAACTGGCTCGTGATTGCTTGGATAAATCCCACCAGGGTCTCATCACCTCACGATACTTCGTTGAATTACAGCACAAATTAGATAAGTTGCTACAGGAGGTATAGACCCTACACCTTATAACGTTTTCTGATTTGTTTTGCTTTTCCCCTGAAACAAGAAAAATTTTATGAGAGCATTTGCTCAGCAAGTTTTAGCCATGAGACAGAGTTCATATTCCAGGGAAGCGAAGAGGAAGAAGAAAAAAAAAAAAATTGATCGCTACTTGCTGTGAATTGATTCTGGTCAACATTTAGAGTAATAGAAAGTTAATGTTAATAACCTTTACAGGAACCTTGGGTCCCAACAATCTATGACTCTAGGATAAGTGGATTGTGAAGGATTTTGAAGCAGTGATTTTTTTTTTCCCTCCTTAACCGTAAAGGTAGAAATTGCCTGAGTGTATGTA
Organism: Eschrichtius robustus; assembly: GCF_028021215.1. NCBI lineage: Eukaryota > Metazoa > Chordata > Mammalia > Artiodactyla > Eschrichtiidae > Eschrichtius > Eschrichtius robustus. The sequence goes on from NC_090825.1 coordinate 53,211,680, forward strand.
CATTATTTGATGATGCTCTCTGGTTCTAATATCTGGAAAAGCTAAATGGAAAATTGCTGGCTTCTTCCAGGCCATGTATCCTGTTAATTAACCTGCAGGTGGTGTTGGGTAGTAAACGGCAACTTATATTTTCATTAGTGTCAGTTTTTCTTCTAACAAAATATCCAATTTCTAAAATGACAGATAAACACAGGCCCCTTCCAGGCCTAACACTTGCAGCCCTAGCTCCTGATAACACCCAGGACAGGAAGGGAGTGTGTATAGTGGAATGCAATTAATGCATAATATTGCTGTCCCGACTGAAATTGATCAGCCACAGCCTACAAGTAAAACCTATTTAGCCAATATATTTGGATATATTGTATTTCTGTATCCCATCGGCGTACATTATGCCCATGTAAATAAAATCGTAGGTGGTTTTCTCTAAGCATGACTGTGTAAATAATTGCATGGAACTGAAGGAAAATATTGGCATCCTAATTTTCTAGAAATCCATCTGTCCTTGCGCACCCTGAATTTAGTTGTGGCAAGATGAGGTGATCCCTCTCTCACTAGCAGCCCCCATTCTTCCTCCCTTTCCCATTCTAAACCTCCCAACAGTTTTCTGTGCTCCGTTCCCATTTCTCACATTTCAGCCTCTTGCAGCTCACTAAGGGAATGTTTCTCAGGCTGTCTTTGGATGAACACATTGTCTTCAGGTTTTGTTGTCAATTTCCAATTTGTCATGGACCAATTCTACTATAAATTATGATGAAAGTTAATTTACCTCTGTGAGATACTTCTTCCTTAATTCCATAGTTCAGTCCCAGGCTATTACCATAATTACTGGTTAAGTTCTGTGGTTCATTCCTTCACAGGCATTCCCTGAAAAGGGTAGAACCCAAAGCTGAAGCTATTTACATTGAAATCCCCCACTTAATTTTGTTTCTGTATGATAGACTTGGCAGGTTGCTTCATGGCAACTAAAAAAACTTAGGGTTTCAAAAATCATCTGAATGCACCATGTAATAGATTAACATTGTTGACTTTTAGAGAAATTTCTCTCTTGGGCAGAGAAGCATGTATACGTGTGTAACATAAAGAGCATTGTCAGGTTTGAATAAGGATGTTTTCTTGTTTATTTTCACAGATAGACATTTTCCTTCAGTCCTTTTGTGAAAATTAAAACTGTCTTCAGAATCACATTCACAATGTCCTTCCAGAGTTTGGAGCTAACAGGTCGCAGGGGAACTTGCTCCTTTGGATAGAATCACATTGTGAGGCCTGGCTTTGCCTTCCCGTCGATGCAATTATTGTCAGTTCCCAGCCATGACATTGTGTGCCTGTCTAGCCTGCCTCCCCGCCACTGTTGCCATTGTCAATCCTTTGCACACTCAGGCCAAGTCCCCCTGAGGTTGAGTAGCTTGATTTAACTGATGCCTTTTTAAAGTCCTGAGGTCTAGGTCAATTCCAGAGGAAAGCTTTTATGTCTCCATTCTTTTCTTCACTTAGGTGTATTTAGCCAAAGAAAATAAAATGCACAGGAAGCTATAACCTACTCTCAAATCTTAGTCTCAGTATTTTTTATACTGGCCAACACTTAAAGTACAAACACAGGGAATCCAGGAATGCTGGAGCTTGCTGCCGGCAGCCACTAAACTATTTCTCTTCTCATGCTGAGTGTGTGGTTTTGTTTGGTGTTGTTTTAACAAAGTTCCCATCTCCCCTATTGATAGTAGACAAAATAGTATTTGTGTTAGTATAACTCATTGTATATTTTGGCCTTGGTTGCAGCTGATAATTCTCAGAAGTAAGAAGTTGGAATGAACTGATTATTTTTACAATTTCTGAAATGGAATTTGTATAATCTGAGCTATTTTTAATTTTTTAAGATATAAAGATCTTGTTTCTCCTTGAAGAGACCACCAAAACATGTTTAGGCTTTTTAGATTTTCTTTATATGCCTTAATTTATAAAGCAGTAATTATTATAGTAAGAGGATTATCAATCCAGAAGTTAGGTGGGTTTTTTTGCTGCATCTTTAAGGTTTTCTGTTTAGTTTTGATTAAGGATAAACTATAAAAAAGACATATAACCTTATTTCTTGGCATTCACTGTATCTTCCTAAATCCGTTTTTGTTACAAAACAAAAAATGAAAAGAAAACTTAAAGACAGTTCAAGTATTATGTATGTCTCCTCGTATGTGTCCTGACATCCTTACTGGTTACTAGAACCTATAGTTATAGTTAACAGTTGGTTATCTTTAAACACATTCTATTGTACAGTTATTCACCAATGGTCATCTTCTCTGTGTTTTTTTCTTTTACATGTTAGCTTTTTGGCTTTTCCTGTATGTGGTTTCTCTACCTACATTTTGGAAAGTTGCCTTTGATTTAATGACTTAAATTTAGTAAACATACTACTTCTAAGTATAGTCATTTTTCATAGATTTGGTCTGACACTTTTTATGGGCAGGCTAGTTCTTGGCAGAATAAAGCACCTTCAAGAATGACTTTAAATGTTTATTACCATATCTATGAAATTATATTCTATTGCACCAACATCACCTTGATACTTTTTTTTAATCCTTGAAGGAAAGCAAATCATAAAAATTAAGAAAGCCTGAAAGTGAGCATGTGTAGAAGTTTATATTTAAACTTTTAAACCTTTGGTTTTATATCTGTCTTGATACAGATTTACCTCACTTCTTCAAAAAATATTGAAAATTAAAATGACTGTTAATAAACTAAGTTCTGTCCTCAGGATGTCTTTTGTGCTTAGATTTCACATGTTAGGCAACACGTAAAATAAAATTTTAGAAGATTTTGAGTCAGTTAAATTTTACTGAGTTGAGTATCTAGGTATTATTTATTCATTATGTGAAATCAAATTCATATGTATGTATCCAAGTATAAACAGTATTCACTTAACATTTGAAATAAGCAGTGTACAACTTCTTACAAATTATGAAATAACTAACTTACAGGCTAATAGTGTTGTATATATAAAACATATTTCATGAATGTGTTAAATGCCCAGGTTAACAAAATCAGTCCTTCACTATGTTAGCCATTTCATACATTTAAGAAGTTACGTCTGGAAAATCAAGGTTCCTCATCAGCTGCCCACTCTACTTGTGCCATGTACTCAATGTGTCATAAACTTTTAATGTCTACTTCACTCATGGTTCACATTGAGAGCCCTAATATTTGATTTTTAACACAGAGAATAAATCAAAGTTTGGCAATTAAAATTTAGCTGATAGACCTGTTTGTAGATAGATATAGACGTTTAATAGTGTCCATTTATGTAGAGATAATGTCTGCTTATCAATCTTTTAAAAGTATTTTCTAAGTCACTTAATTTTTGGATATTTGCAGTTAGCTGATTAGCATGCTTTGCTGATTTTCTTTCCCATTTAGGGGAGCAACTCTCTCTCATCATTCTTTTCACTGCTTCCTCGTAGGCTCATGATCGTTCAGAAAGTGGAGAATTGGCGTTTATTAAACAGCTAGTTCGAAAGATCCTAATTGTTATTGCCCGTCCTGCTCGGTTATTAGAGTGCCTGGTGAGTTGCCCCTCGAGGTGATTTTGTTATTTATTGTTAACTGTGGGAAAGCAGGGTCCACCAGAAAGCTCCAATTGCATTTGGCTCCAAAGACAGAGCTAAATAGAAAGAGTCAAGAGAAACAGCAACACGTGAAGGTTGATGACAACAGCCGTGTGTGCTTTTCCTTGTCTGGTTTTCAGTAAAAGTTCTAGGACTTGTGTTGTGTTAAGAGATAGTTGTATCACAGTCTGGTCAAACCTACAAAATGATCATGGAGTAATGTGCTTGACTTTATCTCAGCATAATTTCTATGTTGTAGCTCATTTAGAACACTCGCTGTACCCCACTTTTTTGGAGGTGCCAAGATGCAGAGAGGGAAATCAGAGATACGATATACGGTGACCTGTGGTTATAATTGTTACTTTTAAAATGTGGCATGTTCGAAATAAGTGCTAGTCAGCAGTCCATTTGGAGCATACAGTATGGCCTTATCCAGACCTAAAGGAATGAGACTTTCCAAGATTAGTTTGTTTTATCAATTATACTTTCTTTAGTCAGTGACCATTTTCCGGTTTTAAAATCTTTGCTTTATTTTACGTAATTTTGATTGAGATTTCAGTCAACACTGAACAAAGACGAAGCTTCGAACATAAGAATAGTTTTATGGGGCTTAATGTAGTGTCAAAACTCACTTCTAAGTTTCGCTAATAGTTATTTATAACACTGAGTACAATACAGCTTTTCAGAATTTTACGTACACATATGTACAGACATGGTGATATTGCTTTGGTTTTGCTCTTATTTTAATTAAGATTCATAGTTTTCTATAACAGTGAAATGTTCACAGCCCTGTAAACATATACCTGTGCAGAGTGAGATGTGGTGGAAGGTGAGTCTGGAGGAGAAAGGCAGGTGTGTGGTGGAGGAAGGCTTTCCATCAATGGCCGGGACCCTTGGAATCACAGAATCAAAAGCATCATTCAGCACTAAGTGTCTCCGGAGGATAAAGGGAAAGAAGAATACTCAGGATGCCTCTTGGGGGGGAGAACTGTGTGACTGGCAGATGCAGGCAGAAGACTGAGTTTTTCCTGCTCTTCCTGTTGTACCTTTTGAATTATGCACCACAGGCTTGTACTTCCCTGCAGTTGTTCGATTTGGGGGAAAATACCATTTAGCATCAAAACTTGCTTCTCTGGACGGCAGAAGACATGCTAAGAGAGATGTTGCCTTAAAAGGGGAAATGACTTTTTTTTTACGGTAATCACTCTTAATCAGAAGAGAAACAGTAAAAGTACATGTAGCCTATCAAAGATAGAAACAAGTGAGCTTAGAAGTAGATTTGAAGATGTTGCTGCTTTCCATGATGTTTAAAGCTCAAATGAAACTGGAGTTTGAGAGTTTTAGGGAATGTTTCCCCCAACCAGTCATCTTAGGCCTGTAGTCCCAGGCTTGCCTTGTCTCTGGTTGTAGGTTTATATAAAGGGTACTGAGCGTGGACATTGGTTTGGCTTTACTCCCTTTGTAGCATGCTTTTTCATATGGCCTTTAGAAATACTTGAGTAATTCTCAGGTGAAATACTGAGATTCCACAGTTGCCTATATGGGGCACTAATCAAAATGAGAAAAATTCTGGGAATGGGAGGATCTAGGAAATATAACTGAAAACAGTAACTGTGCTTTAAATCTATAATTGTTTACAACACATAAATCCGTGGCATCTGTCTAGAGTGATGTGATCCTAAGATTTTTATTACATACTAGAAGCAACAGACAGCAAAATAAAGTAAAATGCTTAGGAAAAACATGTTCCCAAATTTTTACTGAAGACAGAGGTAACTGGAAGTACTAATTTCATATTTTTCTTTCTTAATGTTCACATTATGTGAATATTAATAACTTAATTTTAGAGCTTGGTGATAAAATTTGGGGATTTTTCTTTCTAATATTTTTGGACACCTCTGTACCAAGGGAGTTTCCTACAAAACCTTTGAGAAAAATGCATCCTAACATTACTTCTTTTGTGGCTATTTGTATAGAGAAACTGAATCTTCTGGATGAGATTCACAGATTTTTTTAAACTTTACTAAAAAGGCACAATCAAAAATTCCAACCTGTTCATTTTCAATAAGATAGATATCTTAAGTGGAGCCTAGTACCTTCAAAGTCACTTTACAAGGAAGTTGGAAATGGAAATTATCTTTGGGTTACCAAGTATTTAAATGTATTGTCTTAGAATATGATTAGGCTTTGAATATGAACTGAAAATTGTATGCTTTTTAAATGAAGTAATCCATCTGCCTTCTTTCTGTATAAATAACTTATTACCATGTATATCCAGCAATTTTACTGTGAATGGGGTTTATGTAATAAAACCGCAGACAATTTTGGCTCGAAGAAGTATCCATCTCTGTTTGTCTTCTGCTAGGAATTTGATCCTGAAGAATTTTACTACCTATTGGAAGCAGCAGAAGGCCATGCAAAAGAAGGACAGGGTATTAAAACTGACATTCCCAGGTACATCATTAGCCAGCTGGGTCTCAATAAGGATCCTCTGGAAGGTGAGTACCGTGGTTGGGCTAAACTTTTACTTGCTTAGGCACCGTGACCTCATGGAAAAACTTAGTGGCAAGTCTTTATTTTTTCCTCATGTGTTGGCTCTATCTATTGAAAAGGCCAAATTTGGGGACCAATTGTGATTTAAAGGAAAGAACTATGTGTTGAATTTTGTGTTTAACTAGAGTAGGGAAGAGAACTTGAAATCCTAGAGTCTTATCAGCCTAACAATGCCCGAGCATCCAAGAAGGGTTTAGATTTCCATCTTTTCTGGGGGTATTTTTTCTCTTGCAGAGCTCCTTTGGATTCTTCTCAAGGGTGCACATTTTGAAAATGTTGGTAAATCAATTAATTACATTTAATTTAAAAGTGACATTTAAATGTAATTTGGGAGTCAGGTAACTGATAACTGATGATTAACTTTAAATCAGGTTCAGTGTGTGTAAATCTATTTTTACTTACTTGTCTCAAAAAGGTATGAAAAATAGTAATATACTGGAGAGCCAGTCGGGGGGAAATGCTTTTTAGAACTTATACAAGGATTTCTGGTTGATTCAAATTAAAAAAAAATAGGTCTAATGCTATTAAATGCAGAGAAGAGGAAGCACCCTGTTAGTGATTTTTTTTCAAATGTGATATTGGGAAACCACTCCTTCCACCACCTTTTCCTGTTCATTATTGTTTGGGATTGCCATTTAAAACACTTAGGTTGTATACTGCCTGAAAAGACTCAAAAACAATCATAGGCTCCTTTATTCCAAACTGTCTTCCTGGTTCATTAAGTTGAATTTGCAAAGTGTTATATGCTAAATTGTTTGTGATGAGGCTAACTGTTGGCAGATATTTTCCCATCTACAGCCAGGGAACCTGCTGTTCTCTGCCTGCTCTCCTATTTCCCCTGCTTTATTTGCTCTTATGGCCATCGAATCTTTGCTTCCAGTGAAATGATGCATGCCTTACTGGGAGATAATGCCAGATAAATTTATACTGTACTGAAAGCAATACCACAGCAAATTCATCACTTATCAGAGTCTGGTGGCTGCTTTTCTGAAAAGTTCCCTGGGGAGAGATTTTTTCCCCATAGCTTTTAAATTACCATCTTTACCTTTTTGAATCATGAGTCTTCAGAAATGGTTTAAATCACTGAAATAAAAAGGGCAGATGTTTAATGGTATTTAGATGAGTTTTAAAAATCTCTTCAGGCATTACAAAATGATGCCTTAGCTTCCTGCTTCAAAAGCTGACTCTCGGTTCCATTCCATTACTACCCACTGCTTACAAATAATATGTATCTCCCAGATAATAGTTATTTAGCAGAAACTCTATTTAAAACAGAACCATCTTTTAATTTGTTTTTTTATGAAAGTAATTGGAGTGGGGGAGACTGTCAAAGTATATTACGGTGACTCTTCACGCCAGCAGAGTTAGTTGTGTCAGCCTTTGAATTGTAGACTGAGTGAGCTCTTCACAGATTTCTTACCTGGTAGTAAATATCACTGTAGGCTGAACCTTTGGTAGGTGAATAATCTGAGGCCCATTTATATGCCTTTATTGTCTTTAAAACATTTTAATAGTGATTTTTGACAAGTTTCATGTTTAATTTTACAAATCTATCACTGGGAGTTGTTTTTAACTTTGAACACTTAATTTTCTTGATTCAGATCTGAGGGTAATTTTTAATCTGTTTGCTCTAATCACTTAAAATGTGATTATTACAAACTCTGATCTACATTTGTTTCCCTTCTTGTCATCATGGACACCAGCAGACCTAAAGCCTGACCTTTGAAAGGTTAAGAGTGAGAGTCTAGAATGGGACTACCCAGAGTGTCAGTGCAGACTGTGTGACCTTGATCACACTGTGATGAGCTACTTTGTGCCTCAGTGTTCTTCATAAAAACTGGATAATGGTCCCTATTCATAGGGTTGTTTTTAGGATTATATGAGTTCACCTCTGCACCTAAGATGTAATAATGCTTAATAAATAAATAATAGTAAAATTGCCCCTTTGAGCCCCTCCAACTGAATACATTATAGTCTACCTCCTAGTCTATAAATCTAAAGTGCTAGTCACATAGGACGTTGAGGTCATTTGAATGACACCAAGAAAGCACACAGTTTGTACTGAGCTCATTTTTAATTCCTGAACTTCTTCTGTAAGTAAACTGGGATAGTGTCAATCTCCAGTTATTTTAGTTTCTGGAGTTAATTTTTCTCTAAAGACAGCACTCCATTGTTGCTTTGCTTCATGTGTTTTATGTGTAATCTCTCCCAAAAAAGGATGATTATATTTATAAGAACATGAATACATAAAATTCTGAGAGCCTAAGAAATAATATTAGATGCACACAAAAATATGTAACTAAAAACTCTAACTTTTTATTATACACGTTCGATTTTCAAAAATTAGAAAACTCAAATTACCTGTGATCCTGCCACTTAGCGATAACCCCCTTTTAAAGTTCTGGAGAAAATTTTTTCATGTTCTTTTTTTTAATAAAACATGTTTTGTTTTTTCTTAAGTGTGCATTGTTTGATAAAAATCAAAATGAACAGTAAAATAATTAGGTTTTCTCATTTACTTATATAGACTTAAGAATGCATTCCAATGTAGGTTGAACAATGAAATGCTTTGTCTCTTAACTAGACCACTAGGGTAGAATTTACCTGGTGTCAAGCATGTAGCATCCAGCCTAGCACTGACTACTTTACATGATATAATTAATGGTAATAAATAACAATCAACATTCAGTGAGCACTTAATTTTTGTTGGTCAACATGCTAAGAGCTTTACATGCATTGTCACATGTGATACTCATAAAAAACTCCAAGAGATAAACAATATTGTCCCCATCTTACAGAGGAAGAACCCAAGGTTAAAAAGCCACTAGTAAGTGCTCTTAGTGGTGGCAACTCGAGTCTTTTCAACTCCAAACTCCTCTTAACAGCTACTATTGCTTCCTTTCTGACAAGTTGCAGATTCTTATGTACTAGGAGGGCTAGCTCTCAGTGGACGTGAAGGAATGGGGCAAGGTATGCTCATGACAACTTGAGACTCATCTCTGAGCTGTAGTCAGTGCATCTCTGATGCCTGTCAGAGCCTGGGAAACTTACCTCTCTTGAGTATCTGATTACAAGCATAATCACTGAGCCCCCAAACCCTTTCCAAGCTGTGGTGATTGTGTCAGCCAGTGAATCCTGCTAACATGAGCAGAGGCCCAGCTCTAAGTAGCTGTGTCTATGTGTTCATAAGAAATGGAGTTCTAGGAAAAAGGGCATGAAATGAACAATTTCAAAATATCGATATCAGTTGTTGGTTCTTGCCATTTTGGATTTAAGATTTTCTCATGTGTACATTGGAGTATAGAGTAAATTCTTCTTTTTTTAATATTGGAGAAATTGTGCTTCTTTTGAATTTTAGCATAGTACTCTTGTCTAGTTACAATTGTCCTATTTCTCTTAAACTTAGCTTTTTTTTTTAAATTTAGAAATGGCTCAGCTGGGAAACTATGATAGTGGGACAGCAGAAACACCAGAAACAGACGAATCAGTGAATGTAAGTATCTTTCTCGATGAAATATGATGTTGGTTTTTCTGTTTATTAGCATCTGGAGATTTTGGCTGTGTTAATTACTTTATTTGTTCAACACATATTTATTGTGCTTCTATATGCAAGGCACCAGGCATACAGTTTTAGCCCCTCTCTTCAAAGAGAAACAAATTAATAAAGACAAATCATGCACAAAAAAATCAAAATGAGAAACTTGAATAAGATCTATAAAGAAAAAGGGCCATGTGCTCCTGGAACATAACATTAAAGAGATTTACCTTCATAACATAAAGAGATTTACCAGTCCAGAAAGATCTCCTAAGGAAAGGACACTCGAGATGTGAGAAGTTACTAGGATGAGAAGGGGCAGAGGGAACATTCCAGGCCAAGGGACCATCATGTGACACAAGGGAGAGAGTATATCTGAAGGCTTAAGAGTGAGGGAGACCGTGCAGCCTAGAGAGCTCGGGTAAAAACTGGACACAGACGTGCTTGCTGTTCATCTTTGTCAAATTGTTTCTTTCAAAGAACAGTGGGAAGCTGTTGAACTGTGGAGGAAATGTATGTGTGTGGAGGATGAGGAGGAGTAGATAGGGAGATGACCCAAACAGAGTAAAGACGTGAAAAAAAATCACACTGATTGCAGTGTAGGAAGTAGATGGGGTGAGGAAAACCAGCTGGAGTGACCCTGGGGAGGCCATTTGAAAGTCTGCAGCAGTGACACAGATGAGAGGTCCTGGATGCTGGTGCCATTCTTCCTAATTGTGAATAGCAGAAGAGGAACCAGGATGGACCACCCCCAGCATTGGGGGTGGTCAGGAAAGAGGGGCAGCTGTGTAGCCTGGGGGCTTAAAAACCCAAGCTCTGGAGTCAGGTTTCCAGATTTCAGAGCTGGCTTCACTTCTTACTAGCTTGGGGGAAAAAAAATCTCTCTGTGCCTCAGTTTCCTCAACTGTAAAATAGATATAAAAGATTAAGTAAGGTAGTCTGTGTAAAATGGTTAGGACAGCTTCACATATGCTAAATAAAGGATAGCTGTTTTTGTTAGTTTCATCATAACTGCCATAATTTTGAATGAGCTGAAGCTGAGGTTCCTTTGAGACATCCAAGGAGAGCCATCAAGCAGTCAATTGTACATAAGGTGTGGGATCTTCCGGCCCTCAGAGGGAGAGTTTTTGGTGGATGGTCTAGGTGACTTAGGGGTCATCCATAGGCATAGGTGAGGTCACTCGGGTGAGGAAGAGTTAATGAGACAAGAGGACTGGTTCAGGGCCTTGTAGCTGGAGCTGTGGAGAGCAGTCAGAGTGGGGTGGCTGAAGAAGTAAGGGGGCCCAGTCTTGGATTATGTTTTCTGAGGTGGGGTGTTGGCAGGTGATGAGAAGACCCAGGTCCTATGGCCAGAGGCCAAAGAGAAACAGAGAAAGGAGCTGGTTGAATTGAGGAGGTCAGGTAGCCCAGAGGCCAGGTTGTTGGCTGAGTTATCTGTGTAGATACTGAAGTCACTCAGGATGGTGAGAGAATGCAGGCACTGAGGACAGTGGGAAGCTCGGTCTAAATCTTCCAAAGGTGGTGGGGCAGCCGAGTGGGCAGGTGCCAGCACTGAGTGGGGGAGGATGGCACATACCTCAGAGTCACGGGGTTTCTTCCAAAATTATGGGAAGGGGATTCTGGTCTCTGCAGAGGGAGCAAAATGACTGTTAACCCCCTCTCAGTGCTAAGATACATGGGGCGTGAGAAAATTTTGTAAAAAAAAAAAAAAAGAAAAAATTTTGTTTATTCGTGTCCTTTGAACTAAACTTTTTAAAGAGCTATCGTTTTGAAAATTGGTGTCTAAACCACGGTAAGTAAGACTTACGGTGGATGGAAGTAAAGAAAGACAGGCATGCTCTGCCTGGCTGTCTCATTTGTTGCCAGCTACCTTTTCCAAACGGGAAAGGTTGCCACAGGAATGAAACAGACATGCTCTGGTCAGTGGCAGAGAAGCCACATGATCCACCAACCCGTATAGAGCCACTCCAGCCCATTCTTTTCTGATTGACTGAAACTAGAATTAAGGTTTGGCATTTTGGACTTAAATCTTAAAACTTTAAAAGACTAGGGTGAGGCTCACCTGAATAGTTTACGGAGGTAAATTAAAAATCAGGAATTTTCAAAAACGTGGTGCCTCTATCTCCTGGAAATGATGTTCACTTAAATGAAACTGAGCCAGTCATGAGGAGTAGTTTATCAGCACTGCTGTGGAAAATTGAGCTTTAAAGCTGTCCCCCAGGTTCCTTTGGCTAGAATACTGCACTTTAACATATTAAACAATAGAGCATGCAATTCAAATATTAGTTATTTTGCTGCTAAAATCATTTTCTTAAATTCTGAGCTATTTTTTAACATCCATATTTTGTCTCCAAGAGCTCTAATGCTTCCCTGAAACTTCGAAGGAAACCTCGGGAAAGTGATTTTGAGACGATTAAATTGATTAGCAATGGAGCCTATGGGTGAGTAATTCAGGAAAACTCTCTATTATATTTTAACACACCTGAGAAATATATTCTTCACATTGATCTTATGCCAAATAGATGTTGTTGGGGACTTGAGTTTTCAGGTCACTGCTCCTTCATTGATGGGTATCAGGTGAAGCCCAAATCATTTTTCATTGGATACCCAATCAGAAAACATTTCAAGTGACCTGGGGGTTGTTTTAGAGCGTGGGAGAGGAAGACCTTATAAAGTAAAAATTTCTAAAGTAAGGGAAAATTTTTGTATATGCCTGTTTTTATGTAGATACACATACACATCTGGATATATATATCTGAATATATATAAATTCATTTATAGCATTTCTACTTGAGAATTAGCCAGTACTTCCTGTCTGACCAGCAGTCAACCTTGGGAGAGTAGTACTTTAATAAGAAGGCTGATTGAAAATGTAAAGCAATACACTTCTTTTAGTCTTTATATAACACCAGGATTTTTTTTTTTTCAATTGAACTCTATGCTATAGTCCGACCACATTAGTGGTTCCCCTTCCTTGATTCATTTTTATAGATACACGGTTTCCCTCTCAGGGCATAAGGTCAATACTGACAAGATCCCTCTGAGTTACTAATAGTTTGGAAGAGTAATTAATACACAAACTATGTCCTGATCCATTTTAGACAGCCCAGAACTCTAGTTTAATTAAGTATTAATCCCAATTCCATCTGTAGGTGGAGAGCAATAAACAATCCCGTAGACATTTATTGCCATTTATAACACACACAGCAGATGAGATAGAATCGATTTTTGTTACGCCACAAGGGATGTTTCTCCTTATGGTGTTTTTTTCACCTCTAACATTTTCCACACCATTAACTTAGTGAGGAACTTAAATATTTGTGAGTGCTTTCTGTGCTTCACTGATTTGTTTTCAGGATTATGTCAAATGGCATATTTCCTGATGTGGCTTATAAATGCTTTCTGATGTTTTATTTTTACAATATTTTATTTCTTTTGAGGACCTCACTGAAACTCTTCTACCTAAGAAGATTGTTTTAGCATGCAGTTGTTTGTGGGTTTTGTTTATATATTATTGGCTTTTAGTCCTTTTTAGTTCTGGAAATCATCTGAGGATTTCTTGTTTGATTAGGGAAAAGACTGAACTTTGATTTAAGGGGTCTGTGGGTTTGAGCACTGCTGAATTTTATTGCCGGTGGAATTCTGGCATAGGATTGTCTATGAAGCACCACTTTTATAAAATTTGGGCATATATCTTAGCAGTATTTGGAGTTCTAATTGGTTGAGTAAACTCATTTGTAGTGCAATTAAACCACTGTATAGTAGATGAGGTATATCACACTTCGGGGAATGGTTGGGAATATACAAGAAGTTAAACAAGCTGTGAATCAGTAAACACCCAGGATGCAGGCCAAGTCATTAATGGGCTTACAAGCTGCCTGTGGGAGCCTCTGCCGATCAGCCAAAACTTTTTTTTTTCTCTTTTGCTCTTCTCCAAGTTAATCTCTCATTACATTTCTGACAGATTTCCTCTACGATTTAATTATTTTTAACTTAAAATTTGAATGGAGCTACGCCCATTGGCCCACCTGATGAGGATGCTGATAGTGGGCTTCTGTGAATTGGCTGAACAGATGGATCACGTAGGTCCATGAATTGGAGCCGTTCGAGGCTTTCTTGGGCATCCCTGTAACCGAGTCCCTCGCTCACATCAGTGACTTATAGTGATACCCGTTCTGTGACTTTTCAAATACTGATTATGCTGGAAACTAACCCTTTCATTCGAGAGAGCTATAACACGTCATGCTTTTCTCAACATCCTACTTAGTGGCAATTCATGATATAAAGCCAATTTGCCAATTTGAGAAGCACCCAATTTCCTTCTCTGTTTAACAGGTTTCAGATCCTGACGGGAAGTTGCACCTCCCTTCATGCCAACTTAGCACTTTGCAGAAAGCGAACACCTACTGTGTGCCAGGAACTGGACTAGTCTCTTTATTCTCTTTATTTGTTCTCTTCTCACAAGCCCTTGTGAGGTGTTGATGTCACTTCCACTTAGATGTGGAGAAAGAGGCTCCCAAGCCTGGTCACACATACTCTGACTGCAAGCAGAGCTCTTTTCTCCCTCTGAATATCATTTATAACTTTTAGCCATCTTAATTGGGGTATAGAAATCCTTCTTCCACTGAGCACTTCCACCTAGATTTTTAAATAACAATTTCGAATGTTTTCGAAGTAGAAGAATAAGATTGACCTAAAATTTTTTAAAGTAAGAAAGCTAAATTTGAGAGGCACAACGCTTCTTCACCACTTCACATTGCTTTCTAGCCTTGCTGCCCTTTCTGCTTTTTTTAACCCTCAAAGGACAGGGTCATTTACCTGAGAGACAGACAAAGTGTGCAAGTTGACGGACGCTCCCTCTTGATAGCCTTTCCCCTCAGCTTCCGCCTAACACTTGCACTCTCCTTCCCACATGCGGATCTGCTCACAGGGATTCATGTATCAGGCTCTCAGATTCATGCATAATTTTATATGCATGAGACGTTAACACTCCCAATAGGACTGATTCATTCTGCTCTAGATCCTGCCTGCTTGCGATTCCATTTCTCCCTTCCCCCGCCTCAGTTCTGCATGAGTGGAGTGATGCTTGGCTCCGCTGGCTGCCTCTCCCCATGCATCACCTCCCACCCTTGGGTCTTCCTATTTCACAGGGCGGGCCAGTGTAGGAAAAGAGACACAGAAGCCTTTTCAAAGAAAACAACCCTTGAGGCCAGAAAACAGAGAAATGGGGGCCAAATCAGTTCAGTCTAGTTTTATAACCTTGGGCAGTTTGCAGCTCTGCTTAGCAGTATTAGATGTCTGTCTGTCCCGCTCTGTTTGTCTCTCTCTCTCTTTTTCAGCCTCTCCCTCCCCCTCTCTCTCTCCCTCTGCCTCACTCTCTGCTGACTTGAGTAGATTTAGAACAGCAATTTATAAGAAGGGAGGACAGGAGTATGTGAGAGACAACACGTATTACTAAATAAACACATCTCAGCATTAGAAATAATATTTCCAAAGCAGTACAGAAATGTAAAAACATAACATAAACGAAACAAACAAAAATGCAGCTACAGGGAATTCTAATTAAGTCTAGTTGACTTTTGCAACTTGTTCGAGATATGTTTCTCCTGAGGAAATGGTATCCCAAGCTACCTATAGGATTAATTTCAACTGGTTTAGGTAAATTTCCCTAAGGATTACCTGATTATTTTAAGTACAATAGCAAGGGAAAACAAAGTCAAATCAAATTTTATGAGTTGAAAATCTAAGAATAAAGATTGAAGGCCTTTTTTACACAGTACCTAGTGTAGGTACTGGTCAAATTGGGTCTGAGGTAGCTTTCTCTTTTGTTCTTTCATAAAATCATGTACAACCCTATTCTTTTTCCTTCACTTCCTGTTGTTCTCAAACATATTGAGGAGCAGTTATTTATGTAAGAAATGGTGCAGCTTGGTTGAAAATCAAAATGGCAGCCTACTGATAGTCTAAGAGTGAAGTTCACAATATCATATGTCTGGAGGTCCTCAGCCCTAAACTTACTCAATATTAAATATTGAAAGAAGTGATAGAAAGTGAGCTGTATTCCAGTTGACTCTCAAGAATAGGCAAGTGCTTATATAAAGATTCTGGCTTTTTCCTTTTAACATTTTCGATTCTAAAGTTCATTTTAAAAAACAGATTCTGTATCTCAAGAATCCCTCTTCATGACAATATCTGCCAATGCTTGCCTCATATATGTAAGGGGAGGCCAAGTTCTTTTCTGTGCTCCCTTTGAATCTCTCTGTCCTGCTATCAGCTTCTGATTAGGAGAAGCTCAAGTGTCTTTGGATCTTGATTTTATCCAATCAGTAATTGGAAAAAGAAAAAAATTGTTGTAGCCTTTAATCTGATTCAGAAAGAATGAGTAGTTGGTAAATGAAAAAGTTGAAGTAGGAAATCACCAAAAAATGATATGTACTTTAAACATTTTAATTTAACTTAAATGTATGTAAATTGACTAGCCTTTCGATGTAAGCCCTTTATAAGACAGCCAGTATAAACAATACTTATACAGTCATTCCTTGGTATCCGAGGGGTATTGGTTCCAGGACCCCCCTCAGATACCGAAATCCACAGATACTCATGTCCCTTATATAAAATGGCATCCTCTCATATATTTTAAATCATCTCTAGATTACTTATAATATCTAATACAATGTAAATGCTGTGTAAATATCAGTAGTTGCCAGTGTGGCAAATTCAAGTTTAGCTTCATGCAGTTTTCTGGATTTTTTTTTTTTTTTTTTTTTAATATTTTTCAATCCTCATTTGATTGAATCTGAGGGTGCAGAAGCCGTGGCTATGTAGGGCTGACTGTACTATGTTGTTTGTTTCCCACTTTTAGCTTTTTTACAGGTGAAGCAAGAACTGGAAGCAGTCTGCCTAGATTTTTATTATTTTCTCAACGTTTGGAATCTTCTCACTCATACTAAATCAATAGGAATTTTATTTAGTAACTCACATTTATCAGTGCTTTCCCAAGCATTCCACTCAGTTTTCTTATAAACAACAGTGCTTTCTCTTTTCACACTCGTGTTTCATCAGTTTAAATATTTGTTTAAATTAGTCAGTCATGATATCAAGCCTAGCCAGAAGAACAGGTGTAGAAATTAACCCAGCTGGTGGGAGCCCAAGTGTCTGGGAATCCTGAAGAGGATGCCCAGCCTCTGCGGAAAGCAGTAGGCATCCAGCCAGCCAGCTCCCTTGTCAGTTTGTTGTACAGTGGGAATAAGAGTACCAGGTTATTCCTCGAGTTGGTTATGTGGAGTGTGGCTAAGACAGCTTTTTACTATACAGGGAAGGAAGAACTAGAAGGCCAGAGAAAAGAGGAGAGAGAAAAAGGAGTAAGGATTAAAAAAAAAAAGAATGTTTAACCAGAGACCCCACAAATGTGTGATTTTGTGAGTGAAGGGAAAAGATGGATACAATGAGAAGACAAAGACGTACACACTTCAAAGAAAGATGAATTCCTAGTTGAACGCTTAAGAGGAAAATGTGAATATTGGTTAAACTGAGATTGAATATACTTAAGATTTATGTAAGTGGATCACTCTGACATATTGGTCCAGCAGGAATATAGGGTGTCCTAGTCCCCTTCGAGTTCATTTTTGGGAGACAATGAAAATCACTAGTGAAAAATGCATCTCAGATAACCCCTTGTTTAGGAAACAGACTACTGGATGTACTTTACTATGACTGATAGCTTTTCAGGTAAATTATTACTTAGTTGATCATTGCGTTTGTTTCAGGACAGCCTCGTATAACCTATTACACACTTCTAATGATGATGGCTCTTTAGGTAAATTATTAATTATTTGAGAATTGTCTACCCTGAGAGTTCAAACCTGTTGTCCCTTAATAATGAGATAAGTGAGGAGTAACTTATGAGAAAAGGAGCCCGTCCAAGACATTTTCCTTCTTGCTCATCATTTCCAGGTGGGGTTTGAAGGATCCTCCTCCGAATTACTTCTTTTTTCTACATCATTTGAAGCTTCAGGGAGTCCATTGTCTTTACCCAGACAGAATTGGTTCTGTAGAGTATTTGGGTGAGGCTTTTGGCAGAAATTCCATGCGGCCTGCTCATTTTACAGTACAGTTGCCAGACACCTCAGCTGTGGGTCACATGGACCAGAAATGCAGTGTACTCTGGACCCCCTTTTAGGTTGGGAAATGCATTTCCTGTTGAAACAGGCATAGGTGTAACTCATGCCGAGGTCTGTAGTGAAGAAATATGCTACTCTTTGTAGCAGGGATGGCAGCCTCATATGACCTATTACGTACTTCTTATTTATCTAGAAAGTTCATGGGGAGTAAATTACTCTCAAGTTGGAAGCCAGCTACTTTAAGAAGCTATAGTCTATGGTCCCTTTTTGTAGATCCCATGAGTATCATATAGAAAATTATTGCTTTAGTCAGTTGGGAAAAAATGCCTAATAGATATCTAATGCTAGAAAGAATCTAGCTCAGAATATGTTATGTACTTTTGTTCATTGTTTTCCTGTTTTAACTTATATATCAGATTTTGTTCTGTTATAGAAAAACTGAAAACAACAGCTAGCTACTGGAAAGTAGCTCACTCTGGAGACTGTCCATTTTCTTCCGTGAAATGAAGCAATGAAATGAATTTGCCTTATGTGTGACCTGTAACTTTTATTGAAAGAATTTTTTAAAAAAATCAATTAGCCAAAGGACTTTGGCCTGGAATGGAATGTTTGTAGTTGCCAGCATAGCTTATGTGGGCTGAATCCCGGCTATCACGTGAACATAAAAAAAAAAAAAAAGTGGTGTACTGTACCCAGAAACATCCCCTCTTCCTTTGAACCCCAACTCTTGTGCTCCTTTTCAGGGCAGTCTATTTTGTTCGGCATAAGGAGTCGCGGCAGAGGTTTGCCATGAAGAAGATTAATAAACAGAACCTCATCCTCCGAAACCAGATCCAGCAGGCCTTTGTGGAACGGGATATCCTGACTTTTGCAGAAAACCCTTTTGTTGTCAGCATGTATTGCTCCTTTGAGACCAGGCGCCACTTGTGCATGGTCATGGAATATGTCGAAGGTGAGTCACTCTGACACAGAGAACATGACACCTGTACCCAGAAACCACTGGCTCATTTGTGCAGCTGACGCTTTCTGTACTTGTGCCATACGATGGTTGTATCCACGTAGGAACCAAGGCCAGGCAATTAGATGGCTGTATTCCCAGTCATTATCTTCTCATAATTGCTTGCAAAGTGCCAGCTCTACTATAACAAAGGGAAAATTAGTGCTATTTGGAAAAAGGTTGTTTTCCCTTTTTAATAGCTTTTCATCCTAAGTACCTCCTCTCAATTGGTCATTAAAGTTAGAATATAGGTGATGGGCTTTTTCCTACTTATTTTTATCACATATCATGAAAACATTCATTACAATGGATCTTCTTAAGGAAAGTATGAAAAATATATCCTTTTTGGTGTATGGTATGAAATTAAAGGTGAGTTAGGAGAAAGATACATTCAAGAAAATCTAACTTCTAATCTAAAAAAATAATATAAATCAACTTATTTACAAAAGAGAAATAGATTCACAGACATAGAAACCAAACTTATGGTTATCAAAGGGGAAAGGGGGGAGGATACATTAGGACTATGGGATTAACAGATAGACACCACTATGTATAAAATAGATGAACAACAGGGATTTAGTGTACAGCACATGGAACTCTATTCAGTATCTTGTAATAACCTATAATGGGAAAGAGTCTGAAACTGTACACCTGAAACTAACACAATATTATAAATCAACTATAGTTTAATTTTAAAAAACTAACTTTTTTTTCTTTTGGAAGTTTGTGGTCTACCTTTTAAATGCTCCAGGTAATCTTATTTCCATCAATTTTACATGAAATTTTTGAGTGTTTCCATAGCCATGACTTATTGACATAAATAAAGCTAATAAAATGAATAGATAAGCAAGGGCCAAAACAATTTTCTTTTTTTAAAAAATTTTATTTTATTTATTTATTTTTTTATACAGCAGGTTCTTATTAGTTATCTCTTTTACACATATTAGTGTATATATGTCAATCCCAGTCTCCAAAACAATTTTCAAAGCATCGAATTTAAGCCCTTGTGATTGTTTGAACAGAATCCCAAAACTTATAACTTGAAGAACCGTTAAATATCGTTTTCATTTTGCAGATGAATGAACTGAAACCCAAGAAGGGGTTTCACTAGGTATTTAGTGGTAGATACAAGACAAAAACATAACTTGCCTGATTTCCACCCATTGTTCTTTTCACCACACCAGTACTTTGCTTTATTAACTTTTGTTATGGTTATTTTAACAACAATAACTAACGTTTATCACATGTTTAATATGTGTTGACAGCATCCTGAATTCTTTACACAGATTACCTCATTTAATCCTCACAATAAAAGGGATGACACTATTCATATCCTGAAAGAACCAAGACCAGCTTGCCTAAGATGTCCCCACCTGTAAGAGTCAGAGCCGAAATTTGAACTCAGGCAGCCTGATTCCAGAATCCATGTTTTAAAATGGTTTATTTTAAATCGTCACACTGTTCCTAAAACACATCATCAGTTCTTCAACATTTAGTTTCACTTCAGGCCACATCTGCTCTCTCATGAGCAGCGCTTCTTAAATAAAAGTCTGTATTTTCTCCACACCACATCATAAGTAGAAACATGATTACCTAACACAGTCTCCACTTATGAACACGATCGACTATGTCTATGGATAGATACCACTCTACTTTGAAATTCTGCAATCTAAACTGGCGGTCTTTAATCCTAGCTGATACTATACCTGCTAAGTCTTTTTCTTGTGTTTTATAGGAGGTGACTGTGCTACCTTAATGAAGAACATGGGTCCTCTCCCTGTTGATATGGCCAGGATGTACTTTGCTGAGACAGTCCTGGCCTTGGAATATCTACATAATTATGGAATTGTACATAGGGATTTGAAACCAGACAAGTATGTACACTGATGAAATACATCTTTTTATCACACAATACAAAAATTTTTATGTCTATAAAAATGTTTTCTTTTAATGCTGCTTTGTACATTTTTAAATTCTCCCATAATGTTCCCAAATGAGTTATTTTTAGCAGTATACATGATGATTTTTGTATAATCTTTTTAAAGGCTATGGTGTTTACAATAGCAGCTTATAAGAAACAAACAAACAAACAAAGAGTATTAAGCCAGGGTTAGTTAATTTTTTTTTAGTTTTTTTTATTATGTAAATAATAGGTACATAGAATGCTATGAGTTGTTTTCTGGATAGTTTCTGCATTTAGAATCATACTTAGATAATTTTTTCTCCCCCAAGATGATATCCTTTATATTCTATTCTATTTTATTCACAATTCAATTTTTTATTTAATTTTTAGTCTATGTGGAGTTCATTTTGGTGTCTGATTTGAGATACGGATAGACTATTTCTCCCCAAATGACTAAATATTCATCTTGACAGCATTTATTAAATGTTCCATGCTTTCTCCACTAATCTGAGACACCTCTAGAAGTATTTCTTATTAATATGTAAAGATTTTAAGTGTGCCGAAATTTTATAAAATTAACTTATGCTCATTACAGAAAATTTGGGAAGTACAAAAAGAAAAAACTTCATTCACAACATTCCCAAACGAAGACAACTATTAGAATTTTGGCATGTATCCTTCCAATAGCTTTATTTTTTTTAACTCCTCCACTCCTTTAATTTTTAAAATAATTAAAATTTTCTTTGCCACTTAAAATGAAAAAAATGTAACTGTAAATTCATAAAGCTTTCAAATGTGAATTCTTTGCATGTATAAGACATGTAGGTCTTGTGCTTAGTGAGTAGACACTTAAGTTCGAGCCAGAAGTTGAAATCTGGAACAATGCTACATTTTTCTTCCAAGTTCTTTATCTTTTGTCTCATTTGAATCACAGATTGGTTGCTTATGTTAGTTGCTGATGTGTGACGTGGGATTATCAGTAGCCCTTTCTCAGCTCTTTTCTTATTCTGGAAATGGAAAGGTGTCAGAGTCCCATACTTGAATTTTTCTGGGAGCTTCAAGTTGTAAATGATGTTGTATGTGACTGCTCCAAGGAAGATGGGCTGAGCCCGGTCTCTGGCCCTCCCTTGTGGATTACTCTCGGCCGCCAGATACACATATTTAACACCTTTGTGTGACTTCACCTCTTTGCAGGCTGGGTTTTGTGATAAGATTGATACCTATATATTCCATAGTCTTATCAATTCACAGTGGGAGGGAGAAAAGTAAAAACAAGAAATGAGCTTCAAAGTGAGTGTTGTAATATATGTCCTTCTGCTTCACAGTTTGTTGGTCACCTCCATGGGGCACATAAAGCTGACAGATTTTGGATTATCCAAGGTGGGACTAATGAGCATGACTACCAATCTTTATGAGGGTCATATTGAGAAGGATGCTCGAGAGTTCCTGGACAAACAGGTAAGCTTGCGTGCTGTTTGGTTCCAGAGAGAAATACAAAGTGCAAGGTTGACAGTGGAATTCAGAATCAGCTCGCCTAGGCCATCTTGACATTAGTGCTGGGGCTTTAGATGTCTGTATAAGCCTTAACGTTTAATAAAGGGCAAATTGCTTCCATTTTTCTCTCTGGGCCTCTTTGAAATGTCGGTCCCTCCACATTCCTCCCTCGACATTATGGTCTATTAGTAAGATGAACGATCTAATTGCACACAAGTGAGAGTGTGAGAGAGACAAATGGAAAAACTGGTTTTGTAAGGAATTTGGGAGTCTCAGTAGAGCCTTCATGAAACTCATGATGCGTTGTACAATCACAGGTGCCAAACTCCGAGCCATGGCCCATTTCCCTTTAAGCATGCCTCATTACCATGTGCCCACAATCTGTTCATTGTACAGTTACTTAAGGTGAACACATCTCAACTGTCAGGCTTTTATGAAGTAACCAGGATGTGAATATATTTCAGTCATATAAATACTAAAACTCTCTCTGATAGTGACAGACGAAAAAATGCAGTATTATTTTAAATCCAAGGATTACAAATGTTTTTGTAAAGTAAGTAAAACTACTCAAATTTGAAATTAGACATTACACACAGTTTCACATTAGAGCAGCATTTTAAACTTTGCTTTTTTTGGTATTTTAAGTAATTCATTGCTTTTGGTACGATAGATACCAACTTAGAATCACTGTTCTTAAGTTCTTTGTCCATGTGGTTCCATGTGGTTCAGCAGGTGCACTCTAGGCAAAATAATTGATATTTAGCCATCTTGCTCATTTTAATTCATGTCTACTATTCTAATTATTCTAATATTGCAATCATCTTTTAGGTCTGTGGCACACCTGAATACATTGCACCGGAAGTGATTCTGAGGCAGGGCTATGGGAAGCCGGTAGACTGGTGGGCCATGGGGATTATCCTCTATGAATTTCTGGTTGGATGCGTGCCATTCTTTGGGGACACTCCAGAAGAGCTATTTGGACAAGTCATCAGTGGTAAATATTGTCAGCAGTTACCTCTAAGCCACTGTTGGGAAGCAGCTATTTAATGTAATTCTGGGGAGTATCAATGTTTTTACTAAAATGTTAACCTTTATCAGAGGGTTTAGCCAACAAATTAAAAGAACTCACTCATCATAGCACATAACTGACTTTCACAATCTCAAGAGAGCAATTTGTGTTGGGAATTGATCTGAGGAAGTTTTGTTAACACGGAATTTGGAAATGTACTAGCAATGTGACCAATTTTTATGGTGTACTTTTTCTGCAGAAGAAATTGGTGTGGGATTTGCAAATGATTTCACTGCTGTCCAGTCTTCCTTTCCACAGTAGGAAAGTTGCACCAGGGAAGAAAAGGTTAACGTGGGTAACATTTACACAAATGGGAAAAATGGCTATTGGCACGGTGAAGAAATTAACACAAATGTAATAAACCCTAAAACAAATGTCTACCAAATAATAAATAATGAGAATGGGGAGGAAGCAAATTTAATCCACAGATTGTTAATGATTTCATTGGTAGTTGTTAACGGTGTAATGTTATTTCTTAACGGCTGTTCATCTTTCATTTAAATTCAATAACCTTTAGATCTTAACCTGCAAGCTGACCCTAACTATTGTTATGTGGCTTGTGGCAAAACTAAATGATAATTAAATAGGCATTATTACTACCCTACCTGCTGTTTTTATAAATTTCCCTGGAGCAGAGATCAAAAAGGCCTCTCTTCCTCAAAGTTTGTCAGTCATCACTCACATCTTCATCACCTACCTCTGGTCCATTCTGGACTGTGCTTAGAGTGTCCAACAGTGGAAATAGGCGGACAATTCCTTTTGGTATGAGGAGCCTCTTAATCACAGCATTATTTTCCATCATTGACTTTGCAAGCCAAGCATATTTGTAAACTTTAACAAAGTAGATTTGTGAGTTGCCTGCAGTGTATAACCCTTTTATACAATATCTGAGCTCTTTATGGATTTATAACTAGGCTGTTTTCTGATATACCAAGGATGAATGGCAAAAGGAATCAACTGTTTAATTAACACAAGCAGCAAATGCTGGCTTTGTTCTGTCGATGCCTTATGGCTCAGATGCATATTCATGTTTTATTTTCCAAATCAGATTTAAACTGCAGCAGAGGAAGCTAGAGGCGGGCACATGCAGAAATAACTCATGTTTTTATTGCATTCCCATGCACACAAGCATGCACACCTATCTTCAGGCAAACTCCTTTAGAATGTAGAACATATTCTAATATTTATGACAGATTTTAAGTACTTCCATTACTACAATTCCTTGGGGTTTTTTTTTTTTTCTTCTTCTTCAGTCTTAGCATTTTGACCTTTCCTTTGTCTCTGGAAATGGTTATTTTTACAAAATTATTTTTTGCTTCTTGGAGCTGAAGAACTCTGGGGCTGTAGCCAGATTCTCAGTTGAGGATGATGGTAGAAGAGAAACCCTGACTCCCCACGATCCCTGGATGGGCGATCGCCTAAAACACAGAAGTTTAGAGCTTCCGCTGTATTGAGCCCTCTTAATAACTAGAGGACCAATTAGTAGTGACCCAGTTCTACCAAAGAAAAGTGAATCAAAAAGGCAGATGAGAGGTATTGCTCGTTGAAGTGTTCTCTCCCTGCCTTGTTGACAGCTGTGCTATTCATATCTTGTGCAACAGTGCTTCTCAGACTTGACTGGGCCTAGGAATCAACTGAAGGTCTTGTTAAAAATGCAGATTCTGAGTCAGCAGGTCTGGGGTGGGGCCTGAAATTCTGCATTTCTAACAAACTCCCGGGTGATGTCCATGCTGTTGGGATGTGGACCAGCCTTTCAGCAGTGAAGTCGTAAACTACTTCTCTTCCTTTTAGATGAGATCAACTGGCCTGAAAAGGATGAGGCGCCACCACCTGATGCCCAGGATCTGATTACCTTGCTTCTCAGGCAGAATCCCCTGGAGAGACTGGGAACAGGTTAGAGCACATACGTTTTAATTTTGCTAATATGCAGGAAATAATGTCAATGTGGAGCACTCAGAGGTTTGTGTTTTTGTTTTGTTTTTTTCTTCATAGGAAACATCTGTTGGTTGATGTAGAATATGACTACAGTATGTTATAACAATAATATTTTGGATTTTTTTTTCCTGATTCAGAGTAGTATGTATGCTAGGAGGGTTGGTGGCTATTGTTTGTCTTTTTTGGTTATTGTTTTTCTTCTGTTTTGCAAAGCAGAAATTATTCTTAATTTGTTTCAGTAAATAAAATTTCTCTGGAAGAAAACCTCAAGGGCACATGTAACTCTTCTGTCCTGAAAAGCATGAATCTTAACAATTTGAAACAGAGGATTAGGGATGTGGAGGTTTTTTTGTTTGTTTGTTTGGGGTTGTAAAATATATATATATATTCCTAGAAGGATCTGACCCAGCAGTTACTATCTGCAGGCTTTGAAACAGGTTATCAGTACTTGAACTAATTATTGGAAATGAGTGCCTGGGGTTGATCAGCACCATGGCCCAAGAAAGAGGATTAAAAAACACTGACTTTCAAGATTAAGGAGATAGTAGATTTATTTCCTGCTGATTATTTTTCCTGACTGTTCTGCTACCAGTTTTTTGTTTTTGCCAGCTCTTTTTCCTTTTCTTCCTTATATTTTGAGTAGACAGACTTAGAGATCCCAATACAGAGTCCTAGCCAACCCCAGTATGTGAATTTATCTAGATGAGACTAAATAATAAACACATATAACATACACTCATGCACACACACATACAGCACACACCACACACGCACACCGTGTCGATACAAATTTTCATCCTTGAAAATTGTTGACTTGATGGGTTGTTTACTCTGAGCTGTTTCGTTCCACCTCATTTTGCTAGAAAGATCAGAAAATACTGACGAGATCATTCTCTCACCCAGTTTTTCCAAGGCCAAAATCATTTGCAACAGCTCCAAATATATATCTTATATTGTTCTCCACTTTTGCTCACAGCTTCCCCAGTTGGAGAGCCCAGTTCTTGCTTAAGTATGGAATGCTGTGCTACCTAGAGGTTATGATGATGCATTAAAACCCCTGGGCCCAACCTTTATTTTGTAAATAAAGTTTTATTGAAACACAGCGATGCTGTTCAGTCACATATTGTCTATGGCTGCCTTCGTGCTACTCTGGCAGAGTCGAATAGTCATGAACAACTGCATGGCCCACAAGGCCTAAAACATTTACTTTGTGGCTCTTGACAGAACACTCTTGAAGACCCTGCATTAGAGAATCCAAGAAGTTTTGGGGTTTTTTTTTTTTTTGGCCGTGCTGTGCAGCTTGTGGTCTCTTTAGTTCCCCAATGAGGGATTGGACCCGGGTCCACAACAGTGAAAGCTCATATCCTAACCACTGGACCGCTAGGGAATTCCCAAGAAGTTTTAAAATCAGGACTCAGTTGGCAAAACTGCTTTGAGTTTCATACTGGAATACCATGTGTTTTTTGCCTTTTTCAGTGGATGAGTGGGCCTTTAACTAGGAAAGGCAATATAATGGGACTTAAAGGGATAAACTCCGGAGTCAGATTGCCTGAGTTTAAATCTCAGCTGTGTGACCATGAGCAGGTTGTTTTCCCTTGTGTGCCTCACTTCCTCATCTATAAAATGGAGCTGACAGTAGCACTATATCCCAGGACTTTTGTGAGGATAAAAGATCATCGACTCTGGCTCTTAGGACCAGATGTGACACTGCTGCGGTATTATCATTTTTATTTTTCTGCGTATATAATCTCTTGCTTTCCCCTTTGGACATGTGAGATTTAGAAATTGTGGTGGTGCCCCTACTTTTGGGCTGACTGAACTCTTTGAACAGAATCCTTTATATTTCTTGTCGCCCTATTTGGTTTTCCTTTTGTCTGAAGTGACTAGCAAACTGGTTATTTCCCACCATCTGTGACCTGCAGTTAGATTTGCTTTATAGTTCAAGCGATAAGAGTAGCTGTCCCAGAATGGGTGTCAAGGCTCTGTGTGGGGCAGAGTTTTGAGGGGTGATTTTACTCACTTGAGCCAAATATGAGAAACAGTGGCATTTTAAGATTGTCCTACAACAATACAAGTATCTATTTGTATATCCTAATCAGCTGTCCCAGGGGAGTGTTGTCCTAAGGTAGGGCTAAAAATATCTTGGAATCAGCACACCCCCTAAAGAGTTCCCTTCAGTGTTTGTGTGTCACTTTGGAGCGTTTTCCTCCTCAGTATTCTGCCCATTTCTGTCCTCTTTAAGAATATGTGGACACTTGATTCGGCTTTACTTAACAAGACAGGACTATGATGGTGGTCAGTACATCCATGTTTATATATCATACGCTGCAAGTTATCTCTGCACATTTTCTCCTTGACCGCTGCTTTTGGTCTTTTCAGGGTTTGACAGATTGAGAAACAAATCTTCTAGCAGAAGCTCAAAAGAGACATTTAAAAGACCCTGCCCAAGCTCTTAGCATTGTCAAGGAGAGCTTGTCAAACAGGCAGGTCCAACGTGACAGGTCCCAGTAGGGCCCGGAGAATGAGGCTGAGAATCTCGCAGGCTTGCCATGCTGCTTCCAGTGACAGCATTTTGGATTTAATGCATATTTAGCGGGCAAAATAATGCACCGTGAAAATGTGCAAGTGCGCATTTGCCCGAGAGACTAGAGAGACTGAGAAAAAGGAGTGTGAAGAACATAATGGATGTTTAAGAAGCTTCTATGAAGGGAGAGGAAAGCTCAAAGGAGAACATTAGTGCCAAAGCATAACTTGCAGTTTGGGACCTTGTCGTACTTGAACTCGACTGTTGAACTTGCAGAGTATTGAGTGGCAGCCAGGCTCACTGGACTTGAGAGCTGCTCAGATGTGACTGACTCCCACCCATGAGCCAGCTGGGAGGTCGTGAGTCATTTCTTCATTTCCCGGAGTCTCAGTTTCCTAATCTATGGAAATGGGCATGTTACACACCTCGAGGGATTATTGTGAGGATTGAGTGCAGGCATGTTTATGAAGGTATCTGGTACATTAACCTAGTGCATAATAGGAGCTCAAGAAATAGTCACTTTCCCTTCCCTTCCTGGTGAATTCTTACAGTGAGAGCTGACATTTGCATGAGTTCCTGTGTCTGATGATTTGTATTTGGCTCGTAAAGCCATCATCTATATTATACCAACGGTTTAGCCCAGAGTTAATTTTTCACCAATGTGTCCATTTGATTCTTTTGTTCCCCATCTCTCCAAAAGTGCATGAGAAACATGACCCAGTGAGAAGCAACTGCTTCTCAGTGGGGCACAAAGGCCAAAGGGTGAGAACTGTGCACTGGGTCGGCAGTGGGCTGGGGCTCCTTGGGTAGAACCCATTTGGCACTCGTTACAGAGAGGAAGCGAACGCTCTCACCGACGTGGGTGGGTCCCAAAGGTTAGCAGGTCGGGGAGCTAAAACTCCGGATATTGTCTGGAAGTGTCTTTCGAGCCTTTGAGTCTAGAGAACTATGCTTTTCTGGGTAAAGTTGAACGACCTGGGCGTGTCAGAGCTGTCCTTTGCTGTGGCAGCTGAAGTCATAGTCATCGCTGGATAGTGCGTGGTGGGCCACTAAGTAGGGCTTGACTCTTTGGGCCTCAGTGAGGGAGTTGGATAGATAAATACTTAAGCCCTTTTAACTTCTCCAAGAAAAGACCACTGGAAGAAAATGTCCCTGGCAGCTGTGTTTGAGGATGTTGATTGGGATAGAAGAGAACCAGGATACATGGAGGACTGGGGTTGGACTGGGCAGAGGTGCTGGGAGTTGGCTGTTTGGCTGTGTTCCCCAGGATCGGCAGTCGAGAATCCGTTTGTAAACTGATGCGAGAAAGATGGCAGGGTAGAATCCAAACTGAAACATGCCTCCCCCTTATATGGCCTGTGGCGCTGTGGCACTGAGGATGGGCCTGGGTGTTTTTAGACAGACCTCGGCTCAGCCCCTCTAACCCTTACTCACCTAGTAATCATGGTCCGGTATGCTTTACTGCTTATTTACTTTCCCCATCCACAAATGGGGTTGACAATACCTACTGCGTGGGGTTACTTTCAATGGTTTAATTAAAAGAAGCAACTTCCTCTAGCATCTAGTGTAATACTAGTCAAAGTTGGCCCTCAAATCACAGCTGCTAATGCTTTTGCTGTTGGGATCAACATCAGACTTGAGTATTGTGCTATAAACATGGAAAAAGCCTGGCTGGAATTCTATATGAAGATTCTAATCAAATGCTTTGTAAAGAGCCCATTCTCCCTTTTTGGGGGGTGATTTTTCCACTTTGTTTTTTTCTCTCTGTTCCATTGTCTTCAGAACACTGGTTTCCCCTGGCTGGGTTTAGAGCTCTAGCCAGCCTGCCCCTTGTGCTCAAGGGACCCACTGGGGACAGAGCCACGTCTTTGAAGCTTACAGACAGTTCCCCAGCCCCAAGATCCAAGCCCATTTTTCATTCAGCTTGCATTTCTCATCCTATTCCTTTTGTACCCCATTGAGGACAGGGTGAGAAGCATGAGTGACAACTGTATTAAAGAGGCATTTGCAACACACATCGAGGGGCATCTCCTGGTAGGGAGGCTGATTAGACCCTGGCACTAGTCTTGCGAGAAATCTCTCTTCCTGGAATTGTTTGAAGATTGATTCTTCCTTATCTCCCCCATCAATAGTGTGCATGTTGGTGGCAGGGCGGAGGTCTGATTTTCATGCTGGGATTTAATAAAATGTGTACCTTCTTCTCTTTACATGAGGCATAGTGTAATATTTTGATGGGGCCTGCCCTTCCAAAATCTCTCTTTAAAATCATGAACTGAATTAAAAATATTGTTTCACTGAATTGTGCTGTAATGCTAACTTGGCAAAAAGAAGCCTAAAACTTAGGGATTGTGATTGATGTTCATCACATGCATTATAAATCTATCAAACAGGTTTGCCAGTTTCTTTTTTTTTTCTCCTTTTTAAAATTTATTTTTATTTATTTATTTTTAACATCTTTATTGGAGTATAATTGCTTTACAATGGTATGTTAGTTTCTGCTTTATAACAAAGTGAATCAGCTATACATATACATATACCCCGATATCTCCTCCCTCTTGTGTCTTCCTCCCACCCTCCCTATCCCACCCCTCTACGTGGTCACAAAGCACCAAGCTGATCTCCCTGTGCTATGCGGCTGCTTCCCACTAGCTATCTATTTTACATTTGGTAGTGTATATATGTCCATGCCACTCTCTCACTTCGTCCCAGCTTACCCTTCCCCCTCCCCGTGTCCTCAGGTCCATTCTCTACATCTGTGTCTTTATTCTTGTCCTGCCCCTAGGTTCTTCAGAACCATTTTGTTTTTGTTTTTGTTTTTGTTTTTGATTCCATATATGTGTGTTAGCATACGGTATTTGTTTTTCTCTTTCTGACTTACTTCACTCTGTATGCCAGTCTCTAGGTCCATCCACCTCACTACACATAACTCAATTTCATTTCTTATTATGGCTGAGTAATATTCTTACTTAAGAATCTGTAATCCACAGAATATAATTCCTACCAGTGTTAATGAGCAATCCAATAAAATCAAATGTTAACCATTATATACAATTTAGGGAAAATTCATCTTTATTAAAACCTTACCTCCAGAGGAAATATTGCTGTGAACACATTTTGCACCTTCTTAGGTTTTTGGGGGGTTTGTAACGAGCAAGTCTGCTTTGGGCCAGCGTGTGTCCACATCCCCAGGTTCAGCACAATGGGATTTTCAGTGGCCGCATCATTAACCTTTGAAAAATGGAGGAAGTCATGGAAGAATTAACAAAGAAAAACTGTGCTGTAACAACTGCTGTTAGCAAAATCAGATCTCCTGCTGATAAATTATGGAAGAATTTTTGGAGGTTTTGGTTGTAGAATGAAAAAGATTTCTCTGACTTCTTTAGTTCTCTGTTGATAGAACTTTTTTTTTGTTTTTCTTTGTTTTTGGTTGTTCTTTGAAACTGATTCTTACCTTTGCTGGGAGGATCATTTAACACGTTTCCCTCTGTCCTTCCCCTCCACTCCCTACCCCAAGGTGGTGCGTATGAAGTCAAACAGCATCGATTCTTCCGTTCCTTAGACTGGAACAGTTTGCTGAGACAGAAGGCAGAATTCATTCCCCAACTGGAATCTGAAGATGACACAAGTTATTTTGATAGTACGTGCATTATCTGACATAAAACGTTATTTGGCCTTTACTTTGTAGAAAATCAGCTCTACTTTTGATAGTACCTTCCAGTCTTGAGCGCATGGGTTCTGAAACATAATGCTGCTTTGATATAAAAAC
Source organism: Eschrichtius robustus (assembly GCF_028021215.1). Lineage (NCBI taxonomy): Eukaryota > Metazoa > Chordata > Mammalia > Artiodactyla > Eschrichtiidae > Eschrichtius > Eschrichtius robustus. The sequence continues at coordinate 53,243,166 of NC_090825.1, forward strand.
TCATAATTAAAATATCTAAATTAAAAGCTGAAATTCTGAATAATTGGAACTGTTTCCAAACATTTCCCTGCAGCGCGGTCAGAGAAGTACCATCATATGGAGACTGAGGAAGAAGATGACACAAATGACGAAGACTTTAATGTGGAAATAAGGCAGTTTTCCTCATGTTCACATAGGTTTTCTAAAGTAAGTAAAATATGGCATAAACATAGAAGGTCTCTGGGAGAATTTCCTACTGGTCAGATAGTTGGTGCCTTAAACAGCTGCACAGAGTTGTAACAACCCCATGCAGTGTTTTGGGGCTTGAGATTTTTTTGGGGGGGTGGGTAATGACCCCACCATCTTGATAATCCAGAGTCCCTACCGCCCTGCAGGGGTATATTTCTCTGTTTCATGATCCAAAGATGAGTATCTTTTTTCTTGGAGGCAGAGACTTGCATTCATAGTCATTATTGGAGTACCTGATACCATTTACATGCTGACCCTGGTCTAGCTCAGTGCTGCCGGGCCCTGGAGGCGTCCTTCCATTTCTTTCATCTTATAGTGAAGGACGTTGAGCTCATTGTGTGCAGAGCCAGCCCTCTTCTAGTATCCCACGGAATACAACACAAAGGAGAAAGCTTGGTCCTTGACATAAGCCCAGACACTTGGGGACAGTTGATTGCGGAATGAGAAAGTCTCTTAACCGATGATAGAAAGTGTAAGTTATTATATTAAAGGGGCAGTAGGAAGCCAAGCTAGAATTTTGGAAACGGTAGAAGATAAAATCGACATTGGAGAAAGATGCTTTTTCACTGGTAGTGGTAAGATTTAAAAGACAAACCAAACAAAGACACACCTGATAGTCCTGAGATGGGGGCAGGGCCCTAGGAAGATAGAAATGAACCTAGAGGGCATCCTGCCTTCCTTTTGCTATTTTCAGTAGCGATGTATTTTCTGTTGCCATGGCATTTTGCATGATTATTGTGTAGCTTTTCTATAGCATTGAGTGATTTTAAAGTGTTCCGTATCTTTTTCTGAGTGACTGCCCAGGGTGCATCTGCAAATTGGCTGGCACTGCCCTCCCCATTTATAGGAAGGACATGGAGAGGTAGGGATTTCCCTGGAGGGGAGGCGCAGGTCTGGCCCAGAGACGGGACAGAAGCTTTGATAACACAGAATGTGGGCTTTCCCAGTACTTGTTCTCTGGCCCATCAAAGCCAGCCCCTAAACTGTTCCCTGCCCACTGTCTCCTGTTCTTTAGCCACCTTCCTCCAAATCCCAGGAGATTATAGGAGGTCTAAGGTCTATTCCCATGAGAGCAGCAAGTGGCTGGGTTGGGCAGTAGTGAGCGCTTCCTGGGCTGGGCTCTCAGCTCCCTATTTTAGCTTCCATCTTCCCTGTGGTACAGCAGAGATCTGAGTTTGCCTAAGCTATGTTCCCCTTCAGTAATCCTGGTACCAACATATGAAACTGCCTGTCTGTATATGAGATTTATAAGCCAAACAAGTACCTCTGACTCCTAACCAAATATGCACTGCATCTCCCCCCAACATGCCTTGAAACAGGTAATTTATTCTTCTCTTCGCCCTCAATTCCAATTCATTTTTCTCCTTCCCGCCCCTGACTGGGGGCCATTAAATCTTTTTCTCTGTGATTTTCTTTTTCTGATTGACTTCATGGTTAAAAAGTAATCTAACATGTGCATCGATCCCAGGCCTAGAAACCGCAATGCATCTATGGATTTTGTTTGCAGATACAAAGTCCATAGTGAGATACGGTGAAAGGGTGATGAATTCATAGCTTCCCACTCCAAAAGGAAAAAATTGTACATTGACCACTCACCTCAGGACTCAAGTAAACAGCATTGGAAAGTACCTTTTGAATACAGTCCCAATTCAAACTTCGGTCATAGTCTCAGGTTGTTCTGCCAGGATTTGTTTGTTTTTTTATGCTGACAATCCCTTTCAAGAAGGTATTAATAAGCACTGACTATTTGCCTTGCAGGTTTTCAGCAGTATAGATCGAGGTACTCAGAATCCAGGAGAAGAGAAGGAAGACCCTGGGGACAAAACCAAAAGCACAACTTTGCCATCCACGGAAACATTAAGCTGGAGTTCAGAGTATTCTGAAATGTATGTGAAATTCTTGTTAACAAATATCATGAAAAGCAGCTACTAGGACAGTGGCTCTTAAACATGAGCGTGCATCCGAATCTTCTGGAGGGCCTGTACAAGCAGATTGCTGACTCAGGAGATCCGGGATAGGGGCTTAGAATGTGCATTTCTAACAAGTTCCCTGGGATGCTGATTCCGTTGGTCTGGGCACCACACTGTAAGAATCACTGCCCTCGACATGTCTTGGTTAGGCTACCTCAGTTCCATTTTTACCTGGTTTCTTCCAAAATTCACCCTGAACACAGTTTCATAGCATGTATAGATGCGTGACTTTGTTTTTGTTTTTAATTAAGGCAACAGTTATCCACATCCAACTCTTCGGATACTGAAAGCAACAGACATAAACTCGGTTCTGGCCTGCTTCCCAAGCTGGCTATTTCGGCAGAGGCAGAACAAGATGAGGCTGCCCCCCACCCCAGAGAGCTGCATGAGGAGCCGGGAAAGGCAGCCCTCCCCGCTGCAGACAGTGCTCAGGAGGAGCCCGAGGTCAGCACTCCGGCCAGCACCATCAGCAGCTCCACCTTGTCAGGTAAGGCCCTGGGCGTGGCCCCTGCCATCCAGGCATCGCCCACCACGTTGAGAAGTGACCGCTGGCGCTCGGAGCCCCAGGCCTGGCCCAGCCAGGCAGCGACGATGGGCATTTTGTGCCACTAGACTCTCTCCACAGCCCCACTCCTTGAGCTTGGGCGACGGGCTCCTCAGAACTGAGATCACATGTCTCAGACCCCTCCTTAGTGCATGGCTGTACGGCAGATCCTTCTTGCTTCACCTGTAGCCTTCACATCCTCTGCTGGGTTTCAGTGGCGTCCTTTGATGGCTGTCAGAACACAGTAAGGGAGCGTGTTCTCTGTTGTGGATACAAAGGCATGCCTCGTGGACTTGCATCTAACTCCAAGTTACTAGTAAGCGACCCTGTTAAATAGTCAAATGGTCAAAATTACCCTCAACAGTGTCCTAAATCACCACCCATAAGGTACCGTGTAAGCCAGTTTTCCTTCTACTGTTGAGACGGGTGGGTGTTTCTTTGGAGGAGTTGGGTTTTGTTATGGGACCACTTATACCCAATAACCAAGCAGTCTGCACGTGAGAGCCTCAGTCAGTGCAGCAAGATGCTTATTCTGTTTGCACAGCTGGCTAGAAACAGAGGCTGTTGAGAATCTCAGGGACACATAAAGAAAGAAGACAAGCAAGAAATTAGGTGGGCAAACATCTTGTTATCTTTGATGGTAAAAAAAAAAATACCTCACACCTCGATCTATACTTTTGAAGTGTTTTACCTCAAAAGTAACTTGGATATAAAGTTTCTTTAAGGGGGGAAAAAAAAAAGATGCTTATTCTTTGAGGTTCACGGATGGAGCGGGCAGAGGGGAGTCAGAAACACCGACACAGTTCAAATCGGTGTCTCGTGCGCCTGTGAAACAACCCCGCTGCACACAAGCTGCCTTCCCAGCCTCTGGATAAGTGACGCAGATAACCCTAAGACATCTTTGGGTGTGTGAGAAACAGCGGGGCTTGGGCCTTCCCTAGGGGGCGCTTTATGGTGTCACTTTTGTGTGAAGTAAACCTTCCTGACACCAGGTGCACTATCTCCACAGGTTTTTAAAATGCTTACTGTATCATGGATACTTGGGGCCTTTAATCACGGAGGTGTCCTCATTAGATGATCAGCCTCGTGCTTCCCTCAGAGCAAGTCCTTGAAGTGCATTTCAAATATTATTCGGTGTATAAAAATTGTATGCACAGCATGTCCTTCTACAGAGCAATGTGTATTTATGCTTTTAAAAAATAAAAACATGGATATGGATTAAGGTTGCTATGATAAATGTTTTCATCAAGCCATATCCAGTATGCTATATTGATAACCATGAGTGATTCCAAGAATTTTCATGAACGTTTTTTTAACTAACTGAATATTCGTGGTGTAATGTTTTCATCTTGTTTTGAATCATTTCAAAATTACAAGTTTTACAGGCTGGGTTTATTTCCGCCTCACTATAAAGTCTGGTTCTGTGGAGCTTTCACATGAGCTTACAGTTGATCGTGGGGAAGAATGCTATTGGGTTTTTTCCTTCTCTCTCTTCACCTCAGTTCTGTTTCCATGTAGGGTAATTCCACTTGTCCTAAATCTAGAGAGCCAAGAGAAGAGCAATGAAGGAGTATTGTAGAAACAAGCTGGTAGTCTAAGATGCCTGACCATTTTTAGTTCATCTTGGTAGTCAGATCAAATGTAGATATGTCAAGTGTTTTATATTTCTGGTTACTAAGTTCTCATCTGTTTCTTAGTTATTATTTACTCTGAATAGAGTTACCTCTACTTCACATTTATTCTTAATATGATGAATTGTTTATGATCTCTTGGTCTCTTCTGCCTACTCACTATCAGAAAGGTAGGAGGTAAAAGGAGGGGAATGGTGTCTAAGCATTTGATTGATTACTTTCACAATTAAAAAAAAAATCTGTCTATATCCTGCTATGCATTATGATTAATAGATTCAAACCACCTTTCTCTCTGTCTCCCCCATCACACACTAAAAATAATCGAAGACCTTGGGGGCCGTACAGAATAGAGAGATGAACTGATTTGCTCACAGCCAAGGGTAATTAGGGAATCTGAAAACCATGACTGTAGTAAAATTAAATTTGTTGATTTTTATATTGCTCCACCATCAAAAAGAAAGAATCCTTGACATTTACAGAACATTAAGGTGACATTATCTACCACTGGCAGAAAAGAAACACACGTTTATATACAGTGCTATGAAATGAGATGGCGGGATGAAATGGCGGAGGCAAGAGGGAGGGATGATAAAAGAGAACATTGAATATTCACACTCTGGCATTTAGGGAAGTGCAGCTTTATACCTGTTTCTTTTTTCATGACTACGATGTATTTGAATCAGTGAAAAGTAAGTCTTGAAGTTTTAGGTGTAGTGCTTGAATGCATCCAACAAATTATTCATTGTGAAGAGATTCAGCTTTTCAGTTCATGCTTGTCAGTGATCCCATCCAAGCCAAATTAGAAAGGAGAAGGGAGTGTGTAACTTACCCCAAAGTAAACTAGACGTTTTTGAGATAAGATTTTTTTGATTTGTGAAGCAGTTTTTGTCAAGTCCCTCAGCAGTTGATTTCTTCATTTAGAGTGAATAGAATAGATTTGCTGTTATGTGGGACTGAGTTTGGCATATAGAAGTAGAAAGGTTGTTGATATTTGCCTTAAGATCGTCTTCCTTAGTAGGTCAGATGGGTGTCACGTGGAAGTTTGTGAGTCTTACCCTGTACCTACAGCACAGTGTAGGTGGCCATGAGCTGTGCTATGCCCAAGCCCACTGTCCCAAGTCCCAGGCTTCCCTTAGCTTGGACCCCACCTGTGGGTCTGTGCCACCTCTGTGAACTAGGACCAAACCTGCCGTGCAATTGAGTGATGTGTATATAGCACTGTAACAGAAATGTTAGTTAAGTCTGATTAAGCCTCTTCTCTAGGCAAAGAATGTCATGGTCAGCACTTTAAAATGTGCTGGTTGGTCTTTCAAAGGATCATTTATAATGGTATTAAATTCTCTGTGTGGATTGTATATCTTAATGTGGTGATAGTGTTGATGATTTTTAAAGCACAGGGGGCTTACAATATAGCGTTTAGAAGGAAAAAGGAGATAAGCATTGTTTTTTTCTAGACAAAGATGTATTATCAGTGATTAAAAAAAGAAAGAAAAAGAACCCAGAAAACTGATAGCCTGTGAAAGAAAGAATAGGGAAAAGGGATGGTCACTTGACTTTTTTCAACATGTCACTTCTGACAAGAGTAAAGAACTTTCTTTACGCTGGGCGTGTGCAATTACCAGACTGGTATCAGTGATTTTCCATTTCTGAATCCTTCTACGTGGTTACATGTTCTCTTATGTTCCTCTGCTGAGGGAAGTCCTAATTTTTTAACTTTAAAAAAAGCCAAAACTCTCCAGTGTATACTGAGGATTAATAAAATTAAAAATAAAGAAGGTGTGATGGTTGGCTTAGAGGGGGACGGATCTTTTCACTTCCAGTAACTTCAGGGCAGATCAGCATTTGGCACTGTCTAGACTAAAGGCAAGAAGATGTAGGGAACCACTGGGTACCATAGTGAAGCATACCCTTTGTCTTGTCCTGTGAAATTCACAAGGAGCTCAGAGTGAAAGCAGGTGTGGGAAGTCAAAGGCGACACTTAGGCACTTTTCTGTAAGTTACAAACCTGAGCCTAAGTGTGAGGTGTGTCCTAGAAAGATGGTAGGAGATGACATGGGCATAAATGTCCATGAAGTGACTAAATGATGTCCACATAGCAAAAACCAATATTAACAGCATTGCTAATGATGATCATTTGTGTCACAGGATGATCATACTATACGGTGGGCGTTGTGTGGTCCATAAGCTGATGTTTGGTTCGTGGCCTTTCATGGCGGGGTCGGGGGGAAGAGTTGTCTCTACTAGGGTTGTAAAAAGACAGATTCTACAAAGTAATTATTCTCCTAGTTAAATGGAGTCAACTGAGAGTTAGTGGACTTGTGTACAAGTAGAACGAAATCTGAATGGACACCTCTTTCATTCTTCCTCCTCCACGTCACTTTTCTCAAACCGGTCACATGATTTTCATGTTTGCCGGACACCACATGGACTCATGAACCACATGGGCATCTGTTTCCCAGCGTTTGTCCTTCCTTCTCTCTCTCTCTCTCTCTCTCTCTCCCCCTCTCCCCACCTCTCCTATCCCAGATTTTCCTGAACATGTTTATCCCTTCTTCTTTGTACAGTTGGCAGTTTTTCAGAGCACTTGGATCAGATAAATGGACGAAGCGAGTGTGTGGACAGTACAGATAATTCCTCAAAGCCCTCCAGTGAACCCGCTTCTCACATGGCTCGGCAGCGATTAGAAAGCACAGAGAAAAAGAAAATCTCGGGGAAAGTCACCAAGTCCCTTTCTGCCAGTGCTCTGTCCCTCATGATCCCAGGAGGTAGAGAGACATCTACTTGCATGAAATTGTGTGATTTGTGCATGTTCACCCCCCGCCCCCAGGTTGCAATGCTGATTGACATACAAGATGGCTTGAAACAGTAGCGGGGGGTGTCCTGGCGCAGCCCTCCAGAGTGTCTCCCCGCAAGACCTCCAGAGCCCCCAGGGGCATATGTGGTTTATTCCTTCTGGCTTCTTTCTGCAGCAGGAGATGAGGCAGGCTCCCTTCCCACAAAGGCTTATTTCTTTTATTTGTTTTCTTTCCTTGTCTCCCACTCCCCCCAAGTTAAGTGATAAATTTCCCTCTTCTGAATAATTTTCCTTCCCTAGACTATGCATCATTTGTATCCTTTACGGAGCTGTTTACAGCACCTGTGCTGGAAAGCTAAGTATAGTTCTTCTCATCTAATTAACGAGGAAATCGACACAGAGAACATAAGTTTTTCGTTTCTGGGGATGCAGAGTCACAGACAGCACTGAAATTACAAGGTTTACCAGCCCTGTCTGTTGGGTTATGCTTCCTCCTACTGGTATTATTTTCTACCCTATATTAAAAAACTGGGCTTAATTGTGGTTTTGTTCAATTGCAGTATGTTTCCACAACCTAGTTTTGCCTCTACTAATCACAAAGTCTACAGTAATTTCACTGGCTGAGATGAAAATATATACCCTGGTGGTTATGACTTATCACTCAAATGACAGTAAGAGAGTGGAAGTGGCAGTCGAATTATATTGCAGATGGCTTGCGTTTGGAAGAATACAGACCATGTATAAAAGGGATTGTTTACATTGTTGAAATTTCAAATTCGTGCAGAAAGAAATTGGGTAAAAACAAAAGCTCCCTGGCGGGTAATGCTCACTGTAGCATATTCTGTTTTCTGGGCAATGTCTGTGTAGCACCATAAAACAAACACCTATCTCCCTAGTTTGAGTGACTATTCATAACCAGCAGGCAATGGCCCCAGTGCAGCTGCAGTCAGGAAGGTAAGTGGGATGTGGTCCAGTCCGCTTTGAGAGCTGATGAGAAAGCCCACATCTTGGTGAATGTAGGTCAGTTATTCAATTTGAGGAGACAAGGTAAAATGTACTGAGGTAAAGGGTCGGGGGCCTGGCTCTTTTAGCAGTTTGGATCTGTGTATCCACTCTATCTTCTTCCTGCCTCTGCATGTGTTGAAGTTCCCTGCCCACCAGTGTGCATCTGTTCGCCTGGCCTTTGGATGAGACAGAGGTAGCCAGGAAGAAAGGGTCAGGATGCCGCATGAAGTCAGAAAGTGAAGGAGCTTGGATAGTGATACATTTAGCTAATTGTTTTCCTTTGGACAGACATAAGAATTAGAGCAAAAGATAGTCTGGATACTTTCAGTTTGCTGTGGCCACGCTGTTACTCACCGCTCCCCGGGAGCCTTCAGTTGCGCTGGGCCTTTGTAGCCTGGCCCTGACTGAGCTCACATTTAAACCTCAGCATCTTTTTGTAGGTTATTCTTTTTCACACTCACACACACACACACACACACACACACAATTTCACATGACCAGTTAGGATCTGTTTAGATTCACATAGGTGAAACAGTGATAAGAACTATAAATTAAAAGTGTGTTTGTTCATAAAACAAGGAAAACAGAATAGTATTGGTGTTGAAGAATATGAAGTGAGTTTTTCTTAAAATTTCTCTATCCACCTGCATTATCCTCTCAGAAACCTTGCTAGAATTACAGGTAATATATGAAGAGAATCAGTTCTAATCATAGCAATAAGGAATGATTCTTTTATAGAGAAGTTAACATTACAGTGTTTTCTTGATCAAAATTGTTTAATCAGTACTAGTTCAGTAATATTACAAAAAAGCAGAGGTAAATTGATGAATTGCTTTCCGGGCCAGGTTTTTTTTGAAAAGAACCACGTTAAAGTTATTTAGGGCAAGATTTGGAGCCTGAGTGTCTTTTACTATAGTCCATACAGCCTTCTCTGTGTGAGGGTATACCTGAAATTTGTGCACCTATGATTTGTTTATTTACTTACTTATTTATTTATTTTGGGGGCTGCGTTGGGTCTTCGCTGCTGCATGCGAGCTTTCTCTAGTTGCAGCGAGTAGGGGCTACTCTTAATTGTGGTGCATGGGCTTCTCATCGTGGTGGCTTTTCTCGTTGCGGAGCACGGGCTTCTAGGCGTGTGGGCTTCAGTAGTTGCAGCATGCGGGCTCAGTAGTTGTGGCTCACGGGCTTAGTTGCTCCGCGGCATGTGGGATCTTCCCGAACCAGGGATCAAACCCTTGTCCCCTGCATTGGCAGGCAGATTCTTAACCACTGCGCCACCAGGGAAGTTCCTGTTTCTTTAATTAAAAGAGAGTGTATTAAAAGATCACAGTCAGGTAGCAGAGAAGTTCTGTGTGTTTTTTAATTTGTGTAGAGAACTAAGAAGTCATAACTTCAGAATGTGAGTTTAAAAGTTAGTTTAAAAAGAGACACTTCTGAAATTTCCTTGACAGGCTTCTGTTTTGAAATCCATGCTAGTTACCAGTATAAATATTTTTATATTATTTCTTCCTTATTAGAAAGGAATGGATTTGTTTTGTGACTGTGCTCCCAATCCCAGCAGGGCTACCTAGTGAGGGCTACCTGCGAGCAGGTTGTGGGACCAGAATGAGCTGTGATGACTGGCTTCTTTGTTGCAGATATGTTTGCTGTTTCTCCACTGGGAAGTCCAATGTCTCCGCATTCTCTGTCCTCGGACCCTTCTTCCTCGAGGGATTCCTCTCCCAGCCGAGATTCCTCAGGCGCTTCTGCCAATCTGCACCAGCCCGTCGTGATCCACAGTTCAGGGAAGAACTATGGTTTCACCATCCGAGCCATCCGGGTGTATGTGGGAGACAGCGACATTTACACAGTGCATCATATCGTTTGGGTAAGACCGACAGTCTCTCTTTCTGGTTAGTTTTTGCTCCCAGCCAAACTGGAGAATAAATATGTCAGCTGAGGCGTAGTTAACAGCAGATGATTTTTTCTGTTAAGCTGGCAATTGGGACCTGTTTCATACGCTTGCCTTTATCTATGTGGTGGGATTGAATTTAGCAAAAGTTAATTCTTTCTCGTAATTCTGTTAGTCTTCATATCTGATTATCCACTCTGCATACCAAGCTGGTAGAAATAGTCAAAGATAGTCCTGTTTTTATCCTTCTTTTCTTAGTTTTTTTCCCTGGCCTTCCTTTTTTTTTTAAGTACTTTCTCAGATCACCTGAAATTGTTTAAGGAACCATAGGAATTACCCTATTTTAGGGTGATGACAGAAAAAGAATAGCAAACCATGTCTTACTGGTTTCCTCTTAGGAGCTCAGGATCATTTGCTGATTAACTCAGAACACTGAGCCACAAGAAACAGTAGGTGTCAGGGTTGTCATTTGTTTGCTAACTAATATATACTCTCCTCTTGGACTTTAGAACGTAGAAGAAGGAAGTCCAGCTTGCCAGGCAGGACTGAAGGCTGGGGATCTGATCACACACGTCAATGGAGAGCCAGTGCATGGACTCGTCCACACAGAAGTTATAGAGCTCCTGCTAAAGGTACTATCTTTTTGATGTCACGGCCATCCAGATGAAGGAGGTAGCCAGAGAGAACTAATACCAAGAGTTCTTTACTCAAGGTCTAGAGTTCTTCTATATGGCACATCCATACACACTCAGTCTCGTCGCTGAGAGAATATTCGGTAGTCTGTTTAATGTAAAGGCAAAAATAACATGAATTTTTTGGTTTTATATCATGAAATACACGTTCGTATATCTGCACAGTCACTTCTTAATTTAATTTTGCTTCTTATCCTAAATTACAAATAGAGTTCTCTTTGTTTATGTACTACACATAGTAAAATCTGTTTGGAAATCGTCCATCCTAAAGGTGATTTTCTTCAGTAAATTTTATTCTATATAGCAGAAGACAAAGTAGTATTAAACTGTGAGGTCAGATCTGAAGGTTGAGTCTGAGAGCCGGGTTTCCTTTTGAAAGGTAGAACTGTGAATATATAACATACACTATAAATGATAGAAATAGGTGGTAATGGAAGAAGGGATTCTAGCGACCATTAGGCCTTTTCCCATTCATACGTACAAATGAATTTGAATGTAGATCAGTTTCTACTTGGAATGTAAGCTGATTCAAGCCAATGGAGTACGAAGATCACAAGAAGCATGAGTATGATAGAGAGAGACAGTCTATACTGATCCTCTCATTTCTTTTGGGTTATTTGCTCTGCCACCTGCTGACTACAGAATATAAAGTTATAGCTCCAGATATGGATCTGGTTAAAACAAAGATAAATTTGAGTTTGATTTTAAGTTTTTTCAAGGAAAGAAGACTATCTGTGATCAAAAATACAGTCTTTAATTGTAGGATTATCTTACAAGTCAACAGATGTTTACGGATGACTTCTTGCTGTGTGAGCACTGGGAGGGGCTGGGCTATAAGGGGCTATCAGAGAGGCGTGGGCCATGACCTCAGATCACCTGCAGCCTATTGAGAGGCACAATATAAACACATATGTGTCATTTAAACAAGGTACATTCAGACTGTGTCTAGAGCACTCGCTCTGAGGCAGGTACCATGGTAGATGTTGGCAACATAGGAATTCAGGTATGGTCCTTGCCCTCGAGGACTATGGGAGACATAGAAGAGGTATGCAAGCAGATAAAGTTCAACTTGATTAACCAGGGCCATAGCGGGGGGAGGAATCCCGTACTTTTGGAGAGAAGATTCTGTGAATGAGGAGAATCATCACGGAGAAGTGACACTGAACTGGAACTTGAAAGAAAATTAGGATTTGGAAGGTAGTGCAGGTAGGTGGGTGTACAAAGCCTTTGAAAAGTAAGTGCAGTTAAATGACTTTTCTTCTTCCTTCTCTCATCCCCCAGCCAACACAAGTGTATTCTTCAAATGATTCAGTGTCTGGCCTAGGTTCCAGGAAGAGTAACAGCATGCATATTCAAAGGTCCATTGTGAAGTGGCAGATTGTAGGAAAGTTATTGCTGTTGATCAGTTCACAGCATTAATGAAACTTTGGTCTTGGCCTCAGTCCCCACTGGAGTTGAGGCCGGGCTTTGCTATCCTCCATACCTACAGGTGGTTCCCCTAACTCTAGTCAACCTTCTCACAAATGCATACTATACTATTGGGCTCCCTGATGGCTTCGTCACTGGCGGACCATCGGGGTAGTAGCTGTATTTTGGTATTCTCAGATGCTTGTTACCCGATGTTTTATACTTGCAAACTACTTCACAAAATCTCATGGCATCCTTAGAAAAAGGTGGAAGAGCCATTACGTAGGGCTGTATGTATATTTAGAGATACATGTGCAATACTTATTTATCTTTCGGATTGTGAACCTAATCAGCGTATCGCGTGTTTCATGGCTGCAGCTTTGGTCTCACTTACCCTCACAACTTCAAAATGAGCCTGCTATGGAAGCACTGACTTACACGCACAAGGAAATAGAAAGTCACGGTCATCCGGTTCAGTTCCCCAGAGCTCTGTGAATCCCTGTAAATGTGCTCCTTCAGCATCGCCTTAAACCTCTCCTGCCACAAGGAGTTAATCGCCTCCATCCAGCTTGCAAGTAGCTTGTTAAAAAAGAACTTTGTCAAAGCGCTGAAATCTCTCTCCAGCCACTGTAGTGAGGGGTGGAGGCCACATGGACCCAGTCATATCCCCTGCTCACATAATTACCTGCCCAGTGTAGCCTCCCTAATCCAGAAAACTCTCTGTTCAACCAGGTTGCTTTCTTAGGACAGCGTTAGTTTAAATCCCCAATCGTAAGAGAAGCCCTAAAATATCACCAGCCCCTGCCTCAAAATTTCCTTTCCCTGAACTCTGGAGAACCTCTGGAAACTAAAATGGGGACCATCAAATAGCATCATTATTACCATCTTCACATATTAGCTGGGCCCCCAAAATGTGCAAAAGTGTGCGAGGTACCGAAGAGTCACACAACAAATGACACATATGAATAATAGGTAATCGAGAGCCTTTACATGAATAAACTCAGGTAATCCTCATACCTTGTGCATAGGTGCTATAAATATAGATGTCCCCATTTTACAGATAAAGAAATTAAAACAGGGAGAAGTTAGCAAAGCAGCCAAGGTTATCTGCTAGGAAAGAGCAGACGAGGATTTGCATCTCGGCAATGCAGCTCCAGAGCCTGTGCTTTCAACCAGCACACCACTGTGCTCTGTACATGAAGCCTTCTGATTGCCAGTAACTTACAGTCCAATGTTCACAGGGGAAACAGTGGCAATACTAGGCTATAATCAGAGTGTCAGACAAAAGGAACAAACTGTAAATATGGCCCAAGTTCTAAAGGAGAGAGAGCTTTCCACCAGGGTGGGCAGGGGTGAAGAGTTGGGGGTTTTCTGTGCAGGGCTGTGAAGGATGGGTGGACATTTAGCGTATGGGAAGGGAGCGCAGGCCCTTCTAGGCAAAATAAAGAAGATGCTTAAAACCACAAGGACAGGAAGCTCAAAGTGCTTGAGGTGCATGAGTAAACCAGTGTGGCTGGAGCCTGAGTTCATAGCATCTGGGATGAAGTGTGCAAGATGGCTGGGGCTGGATCATGGAGGGTTGAGTCAGGGCAAGGACGCACGTATGCAGGAAGAGTGCTGTTCCCCATGTGCGTCTTGCAGAGAAAGAAATGTAAAAACAGTCTAGCTCAGTGAAGTACCCAAGGCCAACTGATAAACTAATGTGGAGTCAGACTGAGAGAAGAGGCTGGATAGCCTGACTTCTGCTTTTGTATTCAGTTCAGCCAGCTTAAAATAATTTCCCTCCCACCGTGCACTAATCACACAAGTAGTTTAAAGTAAAACTTAACTAGTAGAACATTTAACAGTCTTCTGGCCCGATTTCATTGTTGTTATTTTTTAAAACAGTGCCGCAGAATTTCCCTAATAAGAGACTGCGTCTTCTTCAAAAGAATTTGTTGAGGTCAGTGGACCCGGTAAAACACAGTGTGCCGAGTTCTGGCAGCACTTGCTATAGCCGATGGATCCACCAGATGGCAGGCTTCACAATTCTCACCTATTCTCCATAAAATTATAATATTTTTCAGTCATTTACTTACCATTTTTGTAATCATTAACGTTTCCAACCAAATGTTTGCACTCTGCATTTTTTGTGTCTGTATTTCCCCTTAGGGGAGTTATCTCTTTGTGTATTTTCATAAGTCAAGTGAACTGTCGTCTGGAACAGCCATATGTAGGAACAAAAAAAGAAAACTGGGTTTGGTTTTGTAGTGGAAAGGGACTTTTGTACAGAACTTAATGACGTGCTCTGATTCAGCAAACCCTGGTCATAACTTTTCTGGTGAGGAATGTTCAGCATTTATATTATATTTTTTTCATATAATGTTGATGATATTTTTATATTTTTAAAATTTTTTCTTGACAGTCTGATACATTGATCATTCCTTATACGGATCCAGTGCCTCGTTCCCTCACCACCACTCATTAAGTACAAGCTGTGCACTCTGCTGGGAGCAAGAGGTGGAAGGGATCAGGGCGTGCCCTGCCCATGAGGAGTGGGCAGTGTGCGGTGAGGGGCGGGAGAGCCAGGTTTGGGCTCTCCCACTGGGCTCTGTGGCCTTGGGAAAGAAGAATCTCAGTATCTCTGAATCTGTTTTCCTTACCTCTAGTCGAAGAATAATAATCCCTTCCTACCTCATAGGGTTTAAAAAAAAAACCAAAAAACCCTCATGACTTGGTTGTGAAAATAAAGTAAGAGAATATATGTGAAAAGTGCTTTAATATTCACAATGTGCTTTTAAAATGCTCAGTGGCATTGTGAGCCTCTTACAGGTAAAGATATAAAAGTCAGTGCTGAATTGTGTTAGAAGGGGTGGAAGTGGATTCAAGCTTAGATGGCTCATGGGCTCTAGCAGCCCCAGTGATCATTGTGGCTCTGTGTCCACTCTGTATATGATGCAGAAAAGGACGGAAGGAACTTCAATGAAAGCTGAACTCCCATAATGTTTCTTGCCCCTTTCCTTCCCCTAAGACATGCAGGAAAAACTAAAACTTTAGCCTGGCCTCACTCAGTTAGCCTGGCCTCACTCAATTTGTAAAGAGAAAATCCCATACCAAACAACCTTCAATGGTAGGCCTTTCATACTTAAAAGTTGAATTTTCAGTTTAAAGAATAAATTGAATGTCAGTCTCTACTATCAGGTTAAGGTTTATTTTTAAAGTTTTGGCATTTGCATATAAAACACGTAATTTATTCTTTCAGAATGAAGAAAAAGTTTTTCTCTTGTTCAAGTTCAAATCTCATTTCCCTAAAATATTTGTTTACAATTTGACATTAAGTATGGGATTATGTGTTCTTAAATATATAAAGAACTCTAAAATCAATAATACTAAGACTTTCTGATACAAAATTGGATGTAAGACATGAACAAATCGTTCTCTAAAGAAATAGAAATGATCGAAAATAAATGAGTCAAAGTCCAGCTTTGTTAATAGCCAAAGAACAAAGATTAAAACTTGATATAACTTTTTCCTGTAAAATCGGTAATCTGTTTAATGTTAATACTCAGTTCTGACAAGCCCGTTCTAAGGCTGCTGCTTGTGCACTGCTGGCAAGAGCATGAGGTGACATAACCCTTCTGGAAATTAGTGTATCACCAGGCACCAACAGTCGCTAAGAAGTCCACCTAGACCCTTTGCTACGTGTATTGGGTCTAATTAGGTAATCTAAGGGAAATGTCAGAGGCTCGGACAGCAATTTAGAGGTAAAGGTATTTATTTCAACCCTTACAAGAATTGCAAAATAGAAAACAATAGCTGTAGGGAAATAGTTAAATTATGATTCACCCATCTCATGGAATATTTTTAAATAGCCAGTAAAAATCACGTTCTTAAGGAATATTCAATGACGAAGGGCAAGTTTTTCAAAGTTAGGAAATGTGAACAAAAAACCTAAAACTAAATATGAGATATTTAATTAAGATTTAAATTATTTATCAAGTGTGTCTCTATATATACATACTTTATACATGCCTGATAAGCGACCAGCAGGAAATATACAGAAATGTTACTGACGTTAGCTGGGCGGTAGGCCCCTCAATGATTTTTTTATATATATATATGCTTTACTCTTTTCTTCTTATAATGGCATGTATTATTTCCCAAGTTGGGAGGCGAGGTGGATGTTGATATTAAAACAATCTCTGTTTTTTCAGTCCCCAGCCCCCATCATACTCAACTCCCCATCTCTTAATACCACTTAGAGCTGAGTTGCTAGGCATCTTCCAGGCATAGGCCTTTTAAAAGGCCCTTCTCCATATGCTTCTTGTCTTTTTAAGGTAATCCGGGCCATCTGTGACTCTGAAAGGACATGTTTGTCTCCTGGTTATGGTTATTAAGAAATTCAAGAAGAGGTCATTGATACGGGAGTGAAGGGGGAGGGTCCTGCCCACTTGCCCAGGGTACACCTCAGCCTGCCCTCTGACTCTGCTCTCAAATCCATCCCCAGGGCCTGCCCAGCCGGCCCCTGTCCCAGGTTCAAGTGGAAGGGCACAGAAACCCACCAGGAATGACCTCACCTGGCAAAACAGAGGCTGTTTCATACCTGCTGGCATAAACTTTCCAGCTCTGCATGCTGACAGGTTTTCTGGTGATAGAAAAGGAACCTTTAAAAATAATTTAAAATAGAAGTCTCATTCAGTTTTGCTGCTTTATGATTTTTTTTGTGATTTCTAGAGAGCCCCTGGGCATCTTTATACTTAATACGTATGGATGAGGATAACCGTTATTTATATAGTCCTTTCCATGTGTCACCCTCAGTGCTAAAGGCTTTACAGACTTTATCGCCTTGATCTTCAGACGAGCCCTATGAGATAGCTGTGACTCTCCTGTTAGATGGAAAGCAAGTGCTCAGGTCACAGGCTCAGATTTGAACTCAGCTCTGTGGAGTTCCAGATCCCACCCTCTTAAGGAAACCTCACAGTTTTTTTCCACCGAGTTTGTCAGGACTTCACTGCTTGAAGGGTCATTGACACATGGAAGCCTTTTGTATGTCCGTCCTTATGCATCCTTCTTTGTCTTTGGCTCTCCTATCTCTGTTCTGGTCTTGTTTCATCACAGCATTTCGCTTTAATACCACATCATTTTTTATAGAGTGGAAATAAGGTGTCGATCACGACCACCCCATTTGAAAACACATCAATCAAAACGGGACCAGCCAGGAGAAACAGCTATAAGAGCCGGATGGTGAGGCGGAGCAAGAAATGTAAGAAGAAGGAAAGTCTAGAAAGGTGAGTTAGAGCGTCCCCTTCATGGGTTTGGTGCATTCCCACACTGAGGGAAATTTACTCCTTACTTAATTTAAATGCATGCATATGAGAAGGATCTATTTCTCTGTGAGAAATGTTGCCCCGTGGCTCACATGTATTTATACATTAGAGTTTATATTCCTTCGTAACAGCATTATTTTTCATAGTGAAAAGACTTACGTAGTTACACTGTAGAAGAATTTATATTGCTTCTTCTCATGTGTGAGAACCATGAAAAGCCCTTTGCCTTTTCTTAAGCCTCTAGACTTCATTTCAGTTGAGTTGGATGTGAGGAACTGAAACTTCAGGCAGTTTTTAGCATTATATCTATATTTAATAATGTCCTTTACATTATCTAGAAACAAACAGTTGCTATTTTTTAATGCCAGATATTTGAAGATAACTAGATCTTTAAAGCATCCAAATAAGCCTAGAAATAAAAAGGCTTTGTTTTACTGACTGAAAGCCTAACTTGGCTACACGTTTGCACTGTGAGAGGTACCGTGAGTACCATTTTGTGCCCCGTGCAGGCACTGGCAAGGTGTGTGTGTGTGAGTTTCTGGTGAGGGTTTCTGGTGAGGGTATTTCTTGCCAGGCAGTTGTCTAGATGTGCTCCCTGCACGATGCCACAGCAACCCTACTTTACCCACTTGGATTTGGTGTGTTGGATCACATTATGAGGATTTTTGATGATAGAAAAGAAAAATAAGCAAATGAAAAAGGAATGATTATTGACTCTAGGAAAGACAAAGTTATACAAGGAAGGAAAATAGAATTATGGCCAAGCTGTGAACAGTATTTATCATGTAAAATAAAGAAAACACCAGCCTTTTTTTTCTAACCAAAAATTTTTGGTTTAGCTATACTAGGAGGAACAGAAACAGGGAAGTGTTTTCGGTTAGAAGGTGGAAACGGTTGTATAAGAGCTTAATTCTCATTTTTTGTGGTAGGAAATCAACGGATAATTTCTAAAATCGAAAAACTAAAAAAACAGCATAAGCACATTTCATAACAATATGCAGACAAATAGGAGAAGAAACAGCTAAAAGACTAGAAAGTGGTTTCTCTAGGGGATTGGGAAAAAGGCAGAGCAGGGAGTTGCTATTTTTCATTACAAACTATTTGACTTTTTAACCCAAGTACATGTATTACTGTGATTAAAATTACACACACACACACACACACACACACACACACATACACATTCTGAGATCCTCCTTTTTTTTTTCATGTGAGCTTTATATTTTAATTGTGGTTTAGGTCATATAGAACACACTTGCTTCAAGGGGTAGCAGAGTGTAAACTACCTGGGGGTGAAGGGACTCTGTACAGCCACCTGCACTTCGAAGCCACCTGAAGCTGTGCTTTTAGCTTTCAGATGTGCTCGTTGGACACTAACTACACATTTGCTTGTGCTGCAGCGTGGTGTCTCCTGCCCTGCTGATGTGATAAGCTTCATTTCACCTTGCTCAGTTTTTCTATGTAAATGTACAGCCTGCACAGTCATTAGGAATATTCAAGAGCTCACAATGGAATAAGCACAGCAAACAGCCCCTCAGAGATAAAGCCTCTACCCAGTGTATCACCATCAAAGAATTCTGTATCCAAGATGATGATTTTTCTTCCAGGGATTTACTTTTTATTATCTCTTAATTAATTAAATTGTGTCAGTGTGTTTGGGGCTATGTACTCAGAAGCTTTCAGGCAAAAAACAGTGTCCTCAAAAACCTGACATATAAATAAATGAATGTATATTTATTATATATTTTTCCTATTTTCACAACTCTTCTTAAAGTGCTTAAAATTAAGAGAAGAGAGCTTCCATTGTGTATTATCAAAACCTCTTCCTTTCTAAGTCATAAAAAAGTTCTGAATATAAAAGTGGGATCCTTCTCTTGAAAAGGATCTGCCATCATCCTATCACCGTCTCTGGCACAGAGGCGTGTACTGAATGCACTGGTGCTATGGGGTAGGAGGAGTGGTTCTGAATGTAGAATCTGATCAGTTTTCTCCTGTTTTCACTCTAGGAGAAGATCCCTTTTCAAAAAACTAGCCAAGCAGCCTTCTCCTTTACTCCACACCAGCCGAAGTTTCTCCTGCTTGAACAGATCCCTGTCATCAGGGGAGAGCCTCCCGGGGTCCCCCACTCACAGCTCGTCTCCCCGATCTCCTACTCCCAGCTACCGCTCCACCCCCGACTTCCCATCAGGTGAGTGAGTCTCCTTGCCTCTCAAGAGTTGAGGGGTCACCATCTGAGATCCTGGAAGAGAGGCTTATTCCTGCTTAAGGAAAGAAGGTTGAGGATGTAATTGACAGAGATCAGGATTTATAGGAAGGTCAGAAGATACAGCTGTTGGGTCCATTAAAAAAGACGGGAAGTACGGGGTTAACCCTTGGTGTGGGGAGGTTTATCTGAAAAGCATTTATTCACTAGACGTAGATGCTGAGACAATTTGCTGACCTTTACCTGACCTTATCTAAAACAGCTAGGTCTGGAAGCATGGAAAGAAAAGGAAAAGTGGCCGTTGCTCACAGCATCCTGTTTTCCACCCACAGGTACTAACTCCTCCCAGAGCAGCTCCCCAAGCTCTAGTGCCCCCAACTCCCCGGCGGGGTCAGGACACATCCGGCCCAGCACTCTCCACGGTCTGGCCCCCAAACTCAGCGGGCAGCGATACCGGTCAGGAAGACGTAAGTCAGCGGGCAGCATCCCGCTCTCCCCGCTGGCCCGGACGCCCTCTCCAACTCCACAGCCCCCCTCCCCTCAGCGGTCACCGTCCCCTCTGCTGGGACATTCACTTGGCAACTCCAAGATCTCTCAAGCCTTTCCCAGCAAAATGCACTCCCCCCCGACCATCGTCAGACACATCGTGAGGCCCAAGAGCGCAGAGCCCCCGCGGTCCCCGCTGCTCAAGCGCGTGCAGTCGGAGGAGAAGCTCTCTCCCTCCTACGGCAGTGACAAGAAGCACCTGTGCTCCCGCAAGCACAGCCTGGAGGTCACCCAGGAGGAGGTGCAGCGGGAGCAGTCCCAGCGGGAGGTGACCTTGCAGAGCCTGGAGGAGAACGTGTGCGACGCGCCTGCCCTCAGCCGGGCCAGGCCCGTGGAGCAAGGCTGCCTGAAACGCCCTGTGTCCCGGAAGCTGGGCCGACAGGAGTCTGTGGACGAGCTGGACCGAGAGAAGCTGAAGGCCAAGGTGGTGGTGAAGAAACCCGACGGGCTCCCGGAGAAACAGGAATCCCGCCAGAAACCCCATGGACTTGGCAATGATGTGGAAAACCTCTCTGCTTTTAGGCTAGAAGAGAGAGAGAAGAAAATCTATCCAAAGGCTTCGGAAAGGTCAAATCATTTTGAAAACAAAGCAGCCGTGCAGGAGGCCCAGGCCCTGGGCAGCCTGCTGAAAGATGCTCTCCACAAGCACGCCAGTGTGCGGGCCAGCGAGGCCGTCACCTCGGAGGGGGCGGCAGCTCCCAGGGACCACAGCCAGGGCACCGGTGACCTCAAACGCGCCTCGGCTCACAGCACCCTCCAAGACGGCCTCTGTCACGCCACCCACAGGGCCACCTCCGGGAAGGGCGACTACACAGAGAAGGCCCCGCAGGCCAAGGAGGGTCCCCGGTGTGAGAAGTTAGACAGCAAGCTGGCCAACATCGATTACCTCCGAAAGAAGATGTCCCTTGAAGACAAAGATGATGGCCTCTGCCCTGTGCTCAAGCCCAAGATGACACCTGGTGCCCAGGAGGGCCTGCCGGGGAACGCGGGCCGACCGGCCGGAGGGCAGCAGGAGGCCCAGCCGGCCTCCGAGAGCCGCGCGCCATTCATCAGCGGCCACGTGGCTCAGCTCAGCACCGTCTCCTTTGTCCCTCTCAAGGCCCTTTCTGGCCGGGTGGACAGCGGAGCGGAGAAGCCGGGCTTGGCTGCTCCAGAGTCGCCTGTCCGGAAAAGCCCCTCCGAGTATAAGCTGGAAGGGAGGTCTGTGTCATGCCTGAAGCCCATTGAGGGCACTTTGGACATTGCTCTTCTGTCTGGACCGCAGGCCTCCAAGACGGAGCTGCCTTCACCAGAGCCTGCCCAGAGCCCCAGCCCAGGCAGTGACGTAGGGCCCCCGGTGCCACAGGCTCCCGCCGGCAGCGTGGGGAGGAAGGGTGAAACTGCGGGTCAGAGGGAGTCCTCCCCTGCCAGCTTCAAGGTGAACAAATCCTACCTGCTCGGGCCTCGGTTCCCACCACCCAGCCGGGGTCTGCAGGGCTCACCGGCGGCACCGCTGCCTGACGCAGAGCTGAAGCTGGACAGGAAGATTTCCCACGCAGCCAGGACCCCGGCGACCATCGTGGAAAGCCACCCCCAGCGGGGAGAGGGCAGCCCCAGCCAACAGCAAGACCACAGCCCCGACGTTAGGCTCCTTCCCCTCCTGGGGCAGAGCCTCCAAGGTGCTGAGCCGTCTAGATTGCACAGCCCGCTCCCACCTGAAGGTGCCCCCTTGAGGGAGAAGCCGAGCGGGAGGGAGTCGTCCGAAAGGGTCCCTTCCACAGCCAGAAGTGAGCGGTTGGCTTTGAGGGCCGACATCCGCAGAGACCCCTCCAAGGAGCTGTATCCACTAGAAGCTGCTAAAACCAGTGACACCTCCAAAACCCTCCCCGCTGTGGGGAGGACCCGCCCAGATGTCTCCACCCAGACCCAGGCCTTGGAGAAAGCATGCGGGCCTTGTGGGAGAGCAAACCCCAAAGACGGCCGAGATGAGGTGAGGCCACTGGCCAGAGAAGAGCCCTCTTTGCACTCTGCAGCGGCTCCTTGTGAGAGGGAGCTGGGCAAGGGAAGGAGTGGCCCGGAATCTAAGCCGGCATCCGCTCCTGCCAGGTGGTCTCTGGAGCCACGCGGGACAGAGAGTGGGAAGAGTGAAAAGCTCTCCAGTGTCCGATCTGTGCAGAAAGATGGTCCCAAGGAACCAGAAAGGAAAGAACAGCCCCTGCAGAAGCATCTCACCAGTAGCTCTCAGCCCCTGCCCACCACCAAAGAGCTCCCTGGCCTGGCCACTCAGCAGCATTACATTCAGCAAAGCTACCCTGCTGGCTCTCTGCCTGGGGGCAAGCCCTGCACTACAGACTCAAGCCTGGGCCTCCAGGACCCTCCCAAGCCCGCTGCTGTGCTCTGTGAAAGCAGCAGCCGCAAGCCCAGGTCTGGCCCCGACACAGACCCTCCAAAGTCTAAGCACCCAGACCGGCCCCTCTCCTCCCAGAAGCTGAGCGTTGAGGCTGCAGTGGGCAAACAGCCTGGTGCTCAGCCCCCCGGCAAAGAGGGGAAGGGCAGCAGTAAGGGTGTGTCAGAGGAGTTCCCTGCCCTCCCAGGTCCCCAGAACACAGCCCGCGACGTGATTGGCCAGGGGGCAAGTGGGCCCTCGGTCCCCCTACACACGGAATGGGGTCCTCTAGACACCAAGCTGAGACCCACCAGCAGTGGGCATCCCCCAGAGGCGCTGGAGAAGCCCGCACATCCACCGCGGCAAGGACCCCCAGGGGTCAGTGAGTCGGTGGACCAGAAACTTCCCACTGTCGGGGAAAGGCAAAACCCATCTCCAAAGGCCCCCAAACCATCCACTGTGAAAGATTATCCCCCTCTGTGCAAACAGACAGACAGGAGCCTGAGTCCGCTGGCTGCCAGCGCTGACGCCGGGAAGTCTGAAGGCAAGAAATGCACCGAAGCACTTTACTCCCCTGTGGACAGCGGGAAGCCGGGGGCCAGCCTTTCCCCGGCGCAAGGTGAGGCTGGGCCCAAGGGCACGGAGAGGCCGGCAGCAGCCGCCGGGAAGAGCTGGCCGGAGGCCAAGGGGAAAGGGCCCGGTTCCCAGAAGCCACTGACGGAGGCGGACAAGCCCAGCGGCATGAAACGGTCGCCCTCGGCCACGGCGCAGAGCTCTTTCCGCTGCGCTGCCCTCCCCGAGAAGTCTCTGAGCTACTCCTCTGGCTTTCCCGAGGCCAGATCAGTAGCTCCAGAGACTTCTACAACCTGCAGCGACATCTTCTCTGCCAAGGCCGGCAGGGCCACAGCTGAGCCCCCAGCCTCCAGCGGCAGGGACCACCGGAAGCCCCTGCCTGGGGGGGATGGCAGAACCCAAATGACAAAGAGCGACTCCTTGCCATCCTTCCGCAGCTCAGCCATCACTCTGGAGTCCTATCACCCCAACCCAGGCGTGGGGGAGGGCGCCAGCCACCGGGACAGGGCCCTCTCAGGAACAGCCACCGCAGGAGAAACCAAAGGGAAAGAGCCAGCCCCCGCCCAGCCAGCTCAGACTAGGAAGCAGAATGTGGTCCGAGAGGTGACCAAGCCGTTGCCCGCTCCCAGCACGGAACGCCCCATCGCCCTTCCTTCTGAGAAGGACTCCGGGGTGCGACAGAGGCGGGGGAAAGAGAGTTTGCGCGGCAGCCCACACAAAAAGGCCTTGTGATGGGGCAGGCCCCCGGCGGGACTGGGGGACCCAGCCTGCGTGTGTAACTGCATCTTGACTACCTTGGAAACCAGCACTGTGGGAACCCCCCCAGGCAGAGCCTGGAGCCTCACCGAAGAAGGGGGAGAGAAGAGACAGGAAAAGAAGGGACCTTCTTCCAAATGCCTTCCCAATTGGAACCGGTAAACTGTTACCAGATAGTGTTTGTACAAAAAAATAAAAATAAAAAAACAAAAAATCTTTTCGGTTGAGGTTGAGGATTGTTGAGGAAAGAGATTTTCTCTGTAAATACCTAGCAATGTGTTTGGTTGGGGATATAGAGTCGATACTTTGCTGCTGATGGCGTCATTTACCACAACTTTTTTTTTTTAATAAGATTTTTGCTCTACCATTGATCATAATGCAGTAATGAAGCAAAATGGTTAAACCTGGGTATATGTAAAAGTATAGATACACCCATATTCGTGTATATACACATCCACCCACGTGTTTTGGTCTGTGGTTGAAAAGAATATTTCAAGGCTACATTTTTCTACGTTAAAACATTCTAAGTCGAGCTGAAGGTGAAAGAAAGCCCAAAATACACTACAGATTGTAAGCTTTCATGTGTATTTTTAACCAGTGATTTTGATAGTACTGTATCTGGCTACCTATACTTCCAGATCTAAAGAACTGCTCGAATCACTGCATTTGGAATCCTCCTCCATCAGAAATGGCCACAACAGATGGAGCTAGCCATTTTCATTTCACGGTCATCCTAATAGCCATTTTGATGCTGGGTCCAGCTGTCTGAAAGGCCAGTTGTCCTTGTGTGTGGGTGTGTATGTCGACTCCTCACCATAGGTAGAGCGGGGGCTATAGACACATGTCGACTTTATTTCTGTTCTTTTGCTTTCCCTTTCTGTTCTCTCGCTTCTCCTTTTCATGCTCTTAAACTCAGGCCTTTATGCTATGAGTCACTAGTCTAAGAAGCACACATTTTATAGTAGTTCTGCACCAGCCCTGCTGTTGAACATAAAGGAAAGTTGCTGGCCGCACACAAATCTGCTAGTACTTAGGCTGAGTAATAAGCATCAGGCATTGGAAGAGGTTTTCAGTTTGCTTTTTTGAGGAAAAGTCGGGGGACTGGGTGGGGTTGTGGATTTTGGCATCATAGCATATATTTTAAGGAATAATCAGGACATCAGATACATTTTAATACATAGCTGGGGCCTTATGTTGTAGATGAAGCTTGCTGTTTTTAGCAAGTTCCTGGGTTTCACATTCATTTCTGATGCATCAAGTAGCTCCATACATTTCATAACATGATCTCTTTATTTGTATGCAAAAAAAAAAACACTGTATTAATAAAGAGCAGCATTTTTGTAACAAAAAGACTTGTTGGAGCTATTTGGTGCTTGAATGTGACTGTCCTTTTTACTTTTGCTAAGCCTTATTTAAATTTTGTATACCATGGAATATGTAGAATTTGTCCAATCATTTTAGTGCTGAGGGGGTCTTTCTGTTTGTTTTTTGTTGCAGTTTTCCTTCCTGGTGGATTGTTTTATATTGTAAGACAGCACTTGCTGACATAAGTACTAAGGCACTAAGAGAAAATACACACAGATAAGTATTTATAAGATGCTTGGGATCCGTAGCAGGATTTTTTGTTTTGTAAGAGAAAAAAAAAAAAAAAAAAAATCACCAAGAAATACTAATCCAGCACCCAACCCCCCTCGGGGATGTCTTAGTATCTTCAGGCTATAAAATTGTTCACCTAAGCACAGCTTCATCTTACAGCCCTGTGGATTATAAATCATTCAGTGAGGCTGTAAACTCCGCTCCAAAAACAAAGGCGTAACTTAAACTGCTCGGTTGTCCTTCATTGTAAAATGAGTTGGCAATGGCAAAAAAAAAAAAGAAAAAAGTCTCCTCCTTGCTCCGAATTTTTTTCCCATGAGGTTTTAGCCATTCCCCATCACTATGTTGTGAATTGTAGAAGAAACAAATATGTTGAAAGATCTTGAATGTGTTTCAAAAATGGTCTCAACATTTATAATTCATATGTGCATTTGGTGGTTGTCATAACCCGATCCTTCTGCACCCAGACATCTAGACAGGCCTATCGGGGAGGTAGTTTATGGTTTACAACCTTTGCTTTTTAACTGTCTACTTTCCTTTAAAGCACAACTAGCTGCTTGTTTACAAATGATATTTTTTAATGTATATTTTGTATAGTGTATTATCATTTTTGCCAAATATGTTTTTGCATTTTGGATGGCTACAGAGTACCTAAGGTTGCATTCATGTAATACCTGTTTGTTGTTGTAAACCTCTCCAGTCAGCTGGTAGGAATTCTCCTGTGTTCTATTTGGTCGGTCTCCTGTGATTGTAAGACGTGCTCCTCGGTAGTATTCCCAGCTGTAGATTTACCAGCTTAAAAGTTTGTTAGGATCTGTGCAATAAAGTGTTTGCAGTCTTATTTTCTCTAAGAAATTCCCTATGGATGTCATAATTGTTGTATATTGAACAAATATTTATACTTATGCAGTTGCATAACATTGAAATAAAAATTTAGCATGAAAAGATCATGACTATTAAGTTTTTTCCCATATACACACATACATAGCATCTCTACAACATTACTGAATGTAGCTCTCTCTTACGGAAAGGATGGTTTTCTGCAGATTCCTTTTGGTGAGTGGAATGGTTTGCTAATTTTTTTTAACCCACACGAACATGTTCCATTCTTTGAGATTAAGTCTTCCTTTAACTCCTTCCTCTGTTTTCTACCAACCATCTTCCTTTCCTGCAGAACTTACCAACTTTCACATCATGCTCACCATCTTCCCTGCAGTCTCAGGAAGAAGTGTCCTTTCTGCATGACTCCACCTACTTCAATTCTCCCCAAACCTTGCTCCATCAATTACCGTTGTGTTCTCTCATCTTTCTCTTCCTCCCATCCTGTCTCCTCCCTCATAATTAAAAAGCATTAAGACCATCAGGAAGGAAGGAAGCAACCTAACGTTTATTGTCTGCCTACTATATGTGTACCCTTAGTACTGGGCAAGATGCTTTTTATCTGCCGTCTTATTTGAGCCCCAACACAAGCCTCAGACCAGATGGTGGTGGCATCCCCATTTTAATGATGAGCAAATAGGCCCAGACAGGCTATGTGACTTATTTAACATATACCCTGTAAAGAGAGCTTGGATTAGAGCGTGGATTTTTCTGGTTCTAAAGCTCTTGACCTTTCTAAACATTACCAGGTATCATGCAATTGAATTCAAGACCCAGGGCCCTCTGTGAATGATCTAAGCCATCTCATTTTCTAAGTTTACGTGCAAAAAAATCATATGGTGCAAAATTACAAACCTGATGATTGCCGGGAAACCATGAGCCAAGCAAGCTAATCGTTCTCTGTGTTAGGACTCCTTTATTAGTCCTAATTAATTACTAATTAATCAGTAGGCAATTTCCCGCCTAGATTTTTGGTTCACAACACAAACGTTACATGAAAAAGTGTAGCTCTGTTAACTGCGGAAATTTGCTTACTTCAATATAGGCCAGACATTAAGGAATTCAGTGGTAGGGCAGTTCACTCAGTTTAATTTCCTTCCTACCTGTATGTTTTTAACACTTTCCACAAAGTCATCATTTTGTGTTATTCCTCTTTCTTCCTACCTCCTACCCCAGTTCGTATTGTATGCGTCTCATATATCTAGGAAAGCTGGAAATGACCACAGCTTTGGTTTTTTTTTTTAAAGGGAATGCACATTTTTATTTATTTATTTATTTATTTATTTATTTATTTATTTATTTATGGCTGCATTGGGTCTTCGTTTCTGTGCGAGGGCTTTCTCCAGTGGTGGCGAGCGGGGGCCACTCCTCATCGCGGTGCGCGGGCCGCTCACTATCGCGGCCTCTCTCGTTGCGGAGCACAGGCTCCAGACGCGCAGGCTCAGTAGTTGTGGCTCACGGGCCCAGTTGCTCCGCGGCATGCGGGATCCTCTCAGACCAGGGCTCGAACCCGTGTCCCCTGCATTAGCAGGCAGATTCTCAGCCACTGCGCCACCAGGGAAGCGCCACAGCTTTGTTGAACCTTGGTTTTGTTACTTTCTGTATACTAAACGTCAGTCACTTGGCCCAGGTTCAGGGCCTGAGGCGTGTGGCAGTTCAGACACCTCAGACCCTGTGCTGGAAGCATTAGCACCATTCGTCATAAAAAACATGCAGGAGCATCGCCTGGATTCCTGGGAATCCAAAAGACAAGGTCACCGTCTCTTATCACAGGCTGCCCGTGGGACTGTCAAGCCCAATACTTGGATGCAGGCAATAAAAGAGAATCTGCTACCGAGACGGACTGAACATCAGATCTGTTCAGATGTGGGGAAAAGGAAGATCTGTTGCATATGGTTACTAGGAATTGCTCCACGCAGCTTTACAGAAAGTCTCTTAATATTGTAAAGCTGACAGACTCTAACAAAGTCATCTGCTGTTTCACTGAAGCACTGCCCGGAGAAGGCTGTCAGAACCTGGAGGTGAAGGATGAAGCTATTTACAAGGCCTAAAGCAAGCATGTTGCAGCTACCGAGCCTTCGTATGTCAGCTGGCGTCTCCATATCCTCCAGCCCTAACCTGTCTAAATAAAAATCTTTTGCCTGGAAGTTCTGTCCCTTTGGCCTACATATGCTGTGTGAAACAGTACTGGGCTGAAGTGACTTTCCTCGGCTGGAGGCGGTCCTTTGTCGGGACAGAGGGTAGTTCCTGTGGACAGCCTCCCACGCCCATCAGTTCAGTGCTACCCAGTAATGCGAGTCCTAGCTCCTCAGCCTATTGCCGCTTTCAAGTGGAGATCCTTAGAACAACTACGGCCCCCTCTGTCCTCAAGGAAAAGGAAAGAGCAACCCAGGAAGCTTGGGCTTGAGCATTTGCATTTGAAATCACAAAGCCTTAGGAAAAGGCTGCTCCTGTCTCAGTACTACCTGTAAATTCTCACTACCTCTTTATTCTTGTGCCTTTGGGAAAACAAAAAAATCTTTAAAAAGAAAAATTCGGATTTTTTTCTTTATTGCACAATACATGATCAATTGAAGGCAAATTAAAAATACAGAAAAGCAAAAAACAAAAGTTTGAATTACTGCAATTCCCCAGCCACTTTCATTCTTCAATCTACATGGATTTTTATGTTACCAAAAAAAAAAAAAAAAGAAATAATAGTGGGCATGATGTTTGGTAACCTCTTTTGCTTAGTATGAAATCAAAAATATATTTCAATGTCTATAAATATACGTCTGCAATATTATTTATAATGGCCGCATGGCATTTCATGTTAAGGACGTGCCGCATTATTTTCTCCCACGCACACGTGCACAAGTAGAGAAGCTCAGATGCAGATGTTTGAGGTCATCCTACTCTTCAGCTCTTGGCTCATCAACCTTGGCGCCAAGGTTCATGTAACTTATCCCAACGCTCCCATCCAGCCGCCTCTCCTACCCCACAGGCAACTTTGTTAATGGTTTGGTTTTGTGTTCTTAAAAAACATAGGTATCATTGTTCTGTATACATGTATTTTTAATTGATAAAAATCATGTTAATATGTCATTTGGGTTTTTTTTTTTTTTCCATCAAGCTCTATCTGTTGGTTCACAAAATGACTCTCATACATAGAGGACAAGGAGAGACCGAAGAAAGAGGCAGTCACTCCAGAGTGGTAGGTGGCAGGTTTAATAAGCAAGGGAACTTACGTATGAGGCTTATCTTGGGCTGCCACAAGACGAGGAGATCTCCGCACCCACCTGCCAAGATCTTAAAAGTTGATATAGAAACCTTACCGGGGTTCAGTTGTGTATACCGTGCAGATGGTCTCAGCAACACCTTGCTCTCTCAAGGCCGCATCCTTGAAAATGGCTCCCACTGTGGGAACACCACACATGCTTTACAGGGCCAGGGGAGGAGATGAGGACTCCAATTGCCCGGGTCCAGCTTTTGGTTCAACTGGCGATCATGTCCTCTCTGTGACCTCCTCCAACACTATATGCTTAAGATTCAACTACATTGCTGCAGCTGTATCTAATCCATCGCTTCTGGCTACCGTATGATACCCCATGGTGTGCGTCTTATACGTTTTACCTGCCCATTTTCCTAGTGATGAGCTCTCAAATTGCTTTGAACTTCCCCCTCCATCGATAACGCTGTACTGCATATTGTTGTGGAATTGTGAAATTTTGTGATACACACCCAGCTCAGGATTGGTGGGTCACATATTTAATTTGATGAATTTTTGCCTCACGGTCCTAGAATAGCTGCACCAGTCTACACCCATAAGCAGTGCACTGCAGTTCCTGTAACCCCACATCCCACCTACACTGTTATCCAGCTTCCTCTTTTTGCCAGACTGATATAAAACTTTATCTCATTTTAACTTGTTTTTCTTTAATTCCTAGTAGTATCAGCAAGTTTATGTTGTCATCCCACCCAAGAACGTAGAATGCCTTTAATCATTTATCTCTTGTTGGATATTTAGGTTGTCTCCAAAGACAGGAGAAAGAGAAAAAGGGCCTCCCAAGCTGTTTAGAAAGCCCATGAACCGACATAAATGGAGAAGGGGAAGACAGATGAATGCGCGGGTGACCCCTGTCCTCTACTTACCTTTGCAGGATCTAGTACCATGTCTCGAACAGCCAAATGTTTAGAGAATATTATCTAAAGATGGGGGGAGCGGTGGCGGGAGTTGAATGTTCAATGCAGTTCACTGTTTAATCTTTCATGAGCAATAATGGCTTTTAAAAACCAAATTTAAGAATAATAGATTAGTCCTTTCCTTTTTCAAGACCCACAGTATTCCATACGTGATTTCAAATTGTCAACAGCTGGGATGGAGTGGGGGTAGGTGGGAGAGCAGGGTAGTTGCGGAGCAGAGGCTTGTGGCCTGGCAGTGATGGAAGAAGAGACTAATGAGCTGCTTGCCCAGATGTCTCACCCTTGGCTTGGAAGGCTCCTTAACACTTTTTTCCCATTTTGTTCGGAAATTTCCTCTTACAGGATACGGCATAGTTTTTCAGCTCATTTGACTCATGGAGCCTAACACAGGTTTCTGTTACTGTTTGATAAAGTTAAGAAAAGGGAAATCATTTGGCTGGGAGTCCAAGGCCAACCCTAGTCTAACAGAATCCCAGTATCCAGAGGTGGGGCACAGGAATCTGTTTGGTAAAGAATTCCCCAGATGATTCTAATGATAAACCAGTATCCGGGAGCTCTGGGAGAAACACTGGACTGCTGATTCCTCTGCAGCCTTCAGACTAACTCCTGCCACACCAGGCATCCTAGCTCTTGATGTATCGGGCAATTGATTCGAACTCAACACCCAGGACCACCCCGTCGTGACTTGCGTAGAACTAACTGCATCCTCTCTTGCTGTAATTCAAGTTAATTTTCTCTTTAACATTCAGGGCAGATAGAAAGCAATGTCAGCCACCCCTCTTGCCTCCTATACTAATATATGAAAACATTATAGTCATTTATTTCATGCTTTTGTAAACTTCAAAATTGTAAGCGGCACTTACTGGGGAATTAGATGGATAGAAATAAAATGACAGTTTCCTGCCCTGAAATTTTACATAGATACATAGATAACGGCTGTGTTTGGGTCTGTGCTGCGTTCAGTTAACAGTGATGGCTGCTGGCACGGGGGAAATGTAAAACGTGCTCCCAGACTGTAGGAGTTGCAGCTCACGCGGAGAGTCCCCTGTGATGGAGGCCAAGTCGGTTTTTATGGACTTCAACGCTATTTGCTTCAGTACACTTTGAAATGCAGGGTCAGCTCGCTGAGCTACAATATGCAATAATAACACGTTTTTATAGGAGTAGCTTGTCATAGCAGCCACAACATGCGATGCATAAAACCAGTGAACACACCATGTCTGCAGAGTCTATCCTAGTAACCAGGATAAAGCAATAAAACTGACAGCAGCCATCAAAAACTCCCTTTCTGACTTTGTAGGGTGAATTGACTGTTGCTTAAAACAGGAGCTGTCACAAAGCCCTAGATAGACCAGTGCTCAGTTATGTAGTAGCACATGGCATCGCATGGAAGGGGCCTGATACATGAAAGCAAGATGGGCAATTACGTATTGCTAGGGCTGGGGTCCCTACGGTCTTTAGTGTAATGCAATCCACATCAGAGATGCTCTACAGGAAATTTTTGTTTTTCCAAGTTACACATTAAATATTATGGAGGACAGTGTGGCTAGGGAGTGGTAGGTTAGCAATTAGTATTTCCTATCTGCAGCTTAACTCCTTAAGGCAGAAAGGAGCTTAAGTTTGTTAGAATGCACAGGGAACTCAGTGGGTTGGTGCTATCAGACTGGATTCTTTTTTTTTTTAATAAATAAATAAATGTATTTATTTACTTATGCTGCATGTGGACTTTCTCTAGTTGCAGAGAGCAGGGGCTACTCTTCATTGCGGTGCGCGGGCTTCTCATTGCAATGGCTTCTCTTGTTGCGGAGCACGGGCTCTAAGTGCACGGGCTTCAGTAGTTGTGGCACATGGGCTTCAGTAGTTGTGGCTCACAGGCTCTAGAGTGCAGGCTCAGTAGTTGTGGCGCATGGGCTTAGTTGCTCCGTGGCATGTGGGATCTTTCCAGACCAGGGCTCGAACCCATGTACCCTGCATTGGCAGGCAGATTCTTAACCAATGCACCACCAGGGAAGTCCCAGACTGGATTCCCTTAAGAGTGTGGACTTCCATACTCTCTGATAGGATTGAAGGAAGGAAGAAAGGAGGGAAGTAAAGAGGGAGAGAAAGAGTTAAGGAATGAAGGAAGGGAAGAAACATCAAAGAAAGAAAAAGGAAAGAGAAAAAGAAAAGGGAAGGAGGGACCAGTGAGCATGGTTTTGGCATCTTCAGGTCACCACCAGGAATATCTCCCAAAGTTTCCAGAGCTGATCATCGAATTTGCTACAAGCAAATGGACAAAATCAACAAAACGAAGTAACTGTGTGTCCTGCTACATTCCTGCCTGAGTTCCCAAAGGTGAATGCTTCCTGCACCACGAGAGTGGGCCACATGGGTGGCATCGAGTCAGAGGGATGTGTGCTCTCTGACTTGGGAGGGTTGGCTGCCTGCCTTCAGAAGGGTCCCTACAATGAGGGGCCTTTCCTGTAGCAGCAGTTAGGAAGCTTCCTAGAAGAGTACCTGCTCGGCACAGGCCAAGGCAGCTGTGCCCACTTCTGCATTAGGTCCCTTCTGAGCCCAAAACTCGAGGGGAAAAGGCCTTGGTCACTGCTAGACTCGGGGCCAATAACAACCCAGCAGTGGCTCGGACTGGCCTTCTCAGAGTGATGCCCTACCATCCTAGGCCTAGGGAACGAATGAAGGTGGCTGAAAGGGTGTGTCACGATGTCCTCATATTTCCAGGCACTTTCTTTCTCCCTCTAACCCACATCCTTAAATGACTGCCTTACTAACGCTCCCTCAGGAAAGCCGAAGAAAACTCCCTTCCCAGCCACCTGTTTTCCCAAATGCTGGTATTCAAGATAATTAAAGCAGTTAATTGTGTGATGTTTCATTTCATCAGTAAAGTGTGCTCTGCTTGCCCTCTCTCACCAGGCCCAGGCCGCCTAGCGCTCAGAGGGCTTTGGTACCCATTCATCTGTGCCACCTCTCTTGGCTTTGAAGGAAGGATGCCTTTGAGCCCAGGAGTTGGGAGTTAGATGAGGATGAGGGAACAAGGTGTAAAATCTTGAATACTTCTTCCTGTTTCCAGAAACTAAAGGGGAAGGAGATGGGACATTTTGGAGTAAAACTGAGGTCACGTGCCTGCTAATAGGCCTTCAGTAAACTGCGGCCTGGGTTAGCTGGGAAGCCCCACTTCTTCCCGGTCCTCAAGGCAGGGACAGGGTGAGGTGAGTGAGGCACCCACCGTGGGCACCAAATTTAAGGGGGCACCAAAAACTCAGTAACAAAGAACAATAGTATTTTAATGCAACATTAAGATATCAAAACTAATGTAAAATGTCCACAATGAACAAAAATACCAAAATTTTAAACAAAGGCAGGACGGCTACTAGTGATTTTCCTTTTGCCTCAGGCTCTAATATGGTTCCGCATGGTGCCGTTGTGGATCCTGGCTATGTTTAAAAACTTTTGATATTTATCATGGATTTTTTTTTGCATTAATTTAAAGTTTTAAAAGTAATTTTTTGCCTGATTACTGAGTTTTTTGGTTCCCCCTTAAATTTTGCACCCAAATCAAGTGCCTCACTCCCCTTACCCTAGCCCCTGTCTTGTGTCCTTAACCAAGAACATCTGGGAAAACTTAGGCTCCTGTGTAGTATTACACAAAAAAATCCCCTAAGACTGACAGAGCATTTGCAGTGAAGGTTTATGGCTTTCCTTCACTATTCCTTTGTCTTTCCTGCTTTTCCGGGGGGTACACAGGTAAAGAGTTGGTCCCCAATTTCTACTCTGTTCCACTAATATGCCCTCAACCTAAGGGTTAGTCAATTCTCATTGGATGTTTATCAATTTTTACTTTGGCATCCAATCAGAATTTTATATAACTATAAGCTACTATCTCTAGCCTAAAATGGGTTATTCAGCTTAATCCAGGCCTTATAAATGCAACGCCTGAGTACAAGAGCTCAACTCTCTTGTCTGCCAATGCAGATTTCAGAAGATCAAGCCCTGCATGGGTGTCACCCTTTGGACCTTGAGAAGAAGGTCTAAGTCATTACACTGCCAGCTTCCCTGTTGTCTATCTGCATTTAATGATTTTGCCCCCTCTCTGTTGCTGGTGTAATCTTTGCAGTACCCCCAACCTCAACAGAAACTACTGCTCACTAAGGCAGCTTACTGTGTTCCCAGCGGTGAGTGTGCCGGGATGCTTTCCTTCTTCCACTAGTTTTTCGTTGTAAATGTGCTATCTCAGTTGCTATCCCCGGTGAATAGGCTTTTGAGAGCTGGCCTGGGAACCAAACCACCATTTATCTCACGGTTCCTGTGAGAAAGAAGCTTCTAAGGACCAGACATTCAAATGAGAAGAGCATTTGGACCACAGCCCACCTGTAAGTTAGGATCTGTAACATAATAAGAGCGAGAACACCAGGTAGGTAGAAAAAGTCTCCTTGGTTCTGAAGTGAGGGTGGCCAATGTGCAAAACTCCTAAACCCTGGGGGAGGGGCATCCTGGCAGGGGTGTCTTTTTTTTTTTTTTTTTTTTTCCTTGGAGCTATTTGCACTGCAGAGGCATTGTAGAATCCTTGGAGAAGTAAGGATTAAGGAGGTTAACGAAGTCAATTTGATGGCAAGATTCATTTTTCAGCCTCTTCTTTTAAATTCTTTGTTTTCTCTTTGTCATTTAAAATAAGCTTTGAGACTTTGTCTCCAACTTGTTTCCCAAATGGCTACATTACTGAGAACTCAGACCCAAGCACAATGCCCGAGCTGTGGGAGAGAGAGCTGGGGAGCTGGGGTCCTTGGCACTGCCAAGCTGTGGGAGTTGATGACCTCCTTTTAGGGTCAAGGTGGGAGGTGCTTCAAAGGATGCTCATGAATGGAAGTGATGGCCTCCTAGTAGGTTACTCTCCTGGCCTTTCCCTGCCATGGGTCCTCCTCAACTTCTAGCCACCGTCCATGTGAGGAAAAGGCTCTGTGTCTCTCACAGATGCATCTGGCCCTCTGGCCCTAGTCAGTTTACCTTCCCAGGAGGCTTATTAGTTCTGGGACTCAGAAAAGCACAGTGAATCCCTACCCGGCTCCAGGAACCCATCTGAAAAGTCTGGTCACTAACAAACAACAGTTCCTTTACTGAGGGCAATTTTGCTAAACATATTTATTTTCGATCTCTAGAAATCTTCAGCACTAAATGTGCTGGTATTTCCACCTAAGAAGAAATTTAACTGAAAAAATGAGCAGAATGATGACCAAGAATACAAATACTACAAGAAAGAAAATGCCCATACCCGTCAGCCCACAAGACAGTTTGACATCAGACAGCTTAACTCCCCTTAAAGGTGGGGGATTTGCACACACGGTCTCCTCCGAGCCCTCGAGTTTATGCAGGTTTTCTTTGTACCATGTTATGAAATGGATATTTGAGCAAGTGCAGTCCAGGGGATTGTGACTTAAATTAATGGTGCTCTGCTGAGACAAGGCAGGGAGGAGATGGGGTGGGATGATGCGAATGTTATTGGCGGCCAGATTGAGGTAGAGCCCCTTAAGAGGGCTAAACGCATCCATGCTATCGCCTGTCAGGCTGTTGTGGCTTAAGTCTAAGTGGCTCATATTCCCAAGGCTGTGGAATGCTTGCTGGTCTATGGAGAGGAGATCACAAGAGGATAAAATCAGAATCTCCAAGCTGCTCACTGTCTGAAGTAGGTTGGTCTTTGAGATGCTCCCATCTTGAAAGTGATTCCCTTGTACATTCAGATGCCGGAGATCCAGCAGGCCTTCTAGAAGGTGCCGATTGCTGGTATCAAGGAGGCAGTGAGACAGATTCAGAACCCGCAGGAGATGGAGGTTTTGGAAGGGACTTTGTGCAGCCTTAACAAGCAGGTGGGTAAATGCCAAATCCAGGAGTTCTAGCCGAGGACATTCTTTGAATGCCTGATCCTCGAGACCAAGGGGCTCATTGTAGCTCAGGTTTAAGTATTGCAAGTGGGGCAGGTTTTTGAGTTGCAGATTGCAACAGTCAGAAGCCTCAATGTCACTGTGACTTAAATCAAGTTTCTGAAGATTTTCTAGTTTTTCCAAACACCTGGCACCGAGGTCAAGTTTCTTCATGTTACCTTTGACATAGAGGTCTGTAAGGGATGGGAAACTGGCAGCATTGATTTGACACAATTGGTCAAAACTATTTGCACTGAGAACTAATTTCTTGAGAGAGTTCATGCCCTCAATCCCAGAGGGTAATCCTTTCAAGTGAGCTGCCGTCAGATCCAACTCCTGGAGTCGAGTGAAGCACCGAAATGTAGAAGGTGAGAAGCCATCGAAATGGTGCTTTTGTAGGTTGATGCTCTCAACAGCCATGTCACAAAGTCCCTCAAATGTGGCTGAAGTGAGGTCTTGGTCATCAGTGTCCTCAAATGTCCCCAGCCAAAGAGACTGAATAGTAGAGTTCTGTAGACCTTTCAATATAACAGATAAGTTGAGAGACCCTCCAAATTTCAAACTTTGAAAGATTTTTGAATTGAAAGCCCCAGGCTCAATGCCTTTAATGTCATTGCCATTGAAGTTAAGGCTTAGGTTCGTGGCCTGTTCCAGACCGTTTATGTCTTTACTAGAGATGTAGTGTATAGCATTATTCTGAAAATCCAGGACTTTCAGATTCTGTGTTGGGAAGTTTTCTGGGAGATTAATAGAGGAAATATGGTTGCTTCCAAGATGCAAACTTTCCAAGTTTTCCAGGTTGTGCACTGGGATAAACTCAAGATTGGATATTCCTGTTTGGGTTAAGAAAAGATGCTTCAGCAACTTGGGCCCGGTAAGTGATGTTTCTGCCATGAATATCAGGGGATTTCCAGTTAACACAATGGTGTTCAGTTGATGATGGTTTTGAAAAGTATCTTCACGTACCCAGTTAATCTGGCACCTTAAAAAGATAACAGTATTTAATAAGAGTTAATTAGGGAAAAGAAAAAAATTCTGTCACAGTGACCTGTAGTAACAAAGCCATCTTTTGTGTATAGTAAAAACAGTGTACATTATTATTCAAAGTAAAACATAATAAACTTTCTTTAGTACCCACAGATGGCCTGTTGAGTTAATGACTAGCCTCAGATCTGAACACTCTGATTTAGAATTTTTTTCCAGATATTTTAGATTGAACTCTCAGAGGTTTGTGTTTGGAACAGTTTAGTGGTTTGATTGTAGTCAAAATCAAACTATTATTTACTATTATAAGTGATATAAAATATGTCTTATATACTGCATAATATATAACATATGCTATGTAAAATATGAATCTGTGCCATCCTGGGCAAGTCACAACTTTTTTCAACCTCAGTTTTTTCTTCTCTAAATTATAGTAACAATGATTACTTTGTAGAATGGTTGTGATTCAAATGGTATATATGAAAATGCCCCATAGGAATATGGAACACTAGAGGTTCAGAGAAACCCATCCTGATAGTACACCTAAAAATACTGGATTATACACACACACACACACACACACACACACACACACACACACACAGAGCTCCCCTGAAGGTCAGTAAGGGAATTACTTAGAAATGCATTGTCAAAGGGAAGCTTGAATCCGTAGAACCAAGGGAATTCTGGAGCTAGTTTTGTCATATCTGCCAATATTTGCCAATCCCTAGTGGCCTAGAGCCTGGGTGTTAATGAGCCACAGGGACCAGTGTCAGGAGACAAACTTGGGGACAGG
Organism: Eschrichtius robustus; assembly: GCF_028021215.1. Taxonomy (NCBI): domain Eukaryota; kingdom Metazoa; phylum Chordata; class Mammalia; order Artiodactyla; family Eschrichtiidae; genus Eschrichtius; species Eschrichtius robustus. Next base: position 53,281,423 of record NC_090825.1, read on the forward strand.
ATAGGAGGTCTTATCAAAACCTGCAAACTACCAATACCCTCAAAGGATCCTTTCAATGGGTGACCTTAAAAAAGAAAACTCACAGAGGGAGACCTTTAGGATATGCTTTTGTCTTGGCCTTGGCTCTGGGTAGAACAACAACAACAAGAACAACAAGAAAAGTCTCCTCTGAGATCCTTTAACCAGAAGCTTCCACCTATGAGAACTGTAGCCTGAATTTATGCTACCTCTGTGGACTTCCCCAAAGAAACCCAAGTGGAAAATTTAGCTTAAAACAGTTCCAGGATGGTAGTGACTTCAGGTAACTAGCAGAAGTAAAGAGAAACCTTTTCTGGAGTCATGTACTTACTTAAATTTTTATAAGAAGAACTTTCAAATTTACATAAAAGTAAAGAGAATAGTACGATGAACTTCCATATATCTTTCACACAAATGCAACAATTCTCACAATTTTGCCATATATGCTTCTTTGCTTCATCTATACCTACTTCTCTCTCCTAAATAATTTTATGTCAAATCCTAGGTGTCCATACATATTTCAGTATGCATCTCCAAAAAAATAGGTTTATTTTCTACAGCCATGATGCCATTGTCACACATGAAAATATTAATAATTCATTGGTATTATCTAGTTCCAGGAAAACATTTTAAACAAAGATTTACACAAAGTTCCACATGATAAATGAGCTCAAAATAAAATTCACTAAACACATAAGGAAAACACATAGCTTAAGTCAACCAAAAAAAAAAGTTCTACAGAATCAGATTAAAAAAGGTAGCATGGGCTTCCCTGGTGCGCAGTGGTTAAGAACCCGCCTGCTAATGCAGGGGACGCGGGTTCGAGCCCTGGTCCGGGAAGATCCCACATGCCACGGAGCAACTAAGCCAGCGAGCCACAACTACTGAGCCCGCGTGCTACAACTACTGAAGCCCACACACCTAGGCCCGTGCTCCGCAACAAGAGAAGCCACCACGATGAGAAGCCTGCACACCACAACGAAGAGTAGCCCCCACTCGCTGCAACTAGAGAAAGCCTGTGTGCAGCAACAAAGACCCAACGCAGCCAAAAATAAATAAATAAATAAATTTATAAAAAAAAAAAAAAAGGTAGCAGATGCCAGAGTTATCAGATATATCTGATAATGTGTATGTATATATATCATATATATGTGTATATCTATGATATATAAAGAATATATTATATAGCTTATATGTATTGAATATTATCAGAACATATAATAAATATGCTTTTGTCAAACATGTTTTTTTTGTTTTGTTTTTTTTTCACACACACACACTGTATTTTATTTTTACAAGAGATAAATAGACTGACACGAAGCATTGTACATGGATGACCACAACAAAAGCAACAATGATTGCAATTACCAAACCTGAAACACACTCATACTGTGTCATAATATTGACATTCAGTCCAGTAATCCTCCACTGTAACAGCTCCTTTACTTTGCAGTGAAAATTGATTTGTATATTCTTTGCCTCTGAGTCCTTGTGGGATTTTTTTTTTTTTTAATTCAGACAGAAAGTCACAAAAATTATACTCATCCTCATCAGTTCACTCAGTCCCATGTAATTAAATTTTTTTTTTCATCTTGATCTTTTGTTAGCACTTTTTTGAGTTCATCAGTTTTTCATTAGAGTTCTGAAAATGCTTATTCATTCAGTTCAGCAGTACCGTCAGTTACCAGAAACCTGTACTTGTCAGAGTCTTTTCCATGAATTTCTTGAAGATGAAACCCTTTTATAGGAACATATTTGCAAAAGCATCAGAGTACACCCAGAACTGTCTGTAAATGACAAAAGACTTAAAAATGACCACAGTCAAAGATTTGATGAAAGTTCATAATAATGCAGTTGACAAGAAAATTAGTTATTTCTGAGATATACATTTTACAATACTTATATGTATTGAATATTATCAGAACATATAATAAATATGCTTTTGTCAAACATATGTTTGATATGTTTAAAGGTAACACCAAGAACCAAAAGTATGATGAAGGAAAAAATATTAAAAGTGATCTCATATATTTGTAAAATGAAAAATCAGTGAAACTTATTGAAATGAGGGAAGTTAATAATTGAAATTATAAGCCAATGGATAGTTTATACAGGAGATTAAACACAGCTGAAGAGGATATTAATGGACTAGGAGTAAATATGAGGATATTACCGAGAATGTAGTCCAAAAAACAAGGAGTTGGAAAACAAGAAAGAGAGATTAAGATATATAAAGGACAGATAAGAGGATGCAATATAAGTCTCATCAGAAATCCAAAGGAGATACAGGAGTGAATGGGGGCAAACCAGAGTTCAAATTGATAGTGGCTAGAATATTTTAGAATTGATGAAAGACGCCAATCTCAGATTCAAGGAGCCTGACGATCTACACAGTGCATCATTGTGATATTACAGAATTCCAAGGACCAAGAGAAGCTATTGGAAATGTCCAGAGAAGAAAAGACAGATTGCCAACATGCAAACAACGACTAGACAGATAGATGACCTCCCAACAGCAACAGTGGGAGACTGGAATGATAGACTCAAAGGGCCGAGAAAAAAACAACTGTCCACCTAGAATCATACGCCAGAAAATGCTATCTTTCAAGAATCAGAGTGAAATAAAGATATCTTCAGAAAAACAAAAACTGAGGGAGCTGACTGCTAACAGACACTCACTAAAGAAATGTCTAAGGAGGTGCTTTAGGAGAAAGGAAAATGATTCCAGAGAGGAAGGTCTGAAAAGCAAGACAGAAGAATGAGAAAAGGGGATAGAAAGCAAGTTGGTAAAGCTAAGGAAACCACGACTGTGTTAAGTAATAAAAACAGTGCCTCATTTGTAGCCAGATTACAGGTGGGGAGGGCAGCAGAGGAGGAGGATTTTAGAAAGTATGAGGTCCTGTTTTTATCACTTTTTCAAAATAGCAGTAGAGGAAACTAAAAGTCTTTCAGCTACAAAAGCTATCCTGGCCCAACACTTCTTAAATATGTGGTCAAACTCATCTCATCTGAAAATGAGAAATGATAAAGGAGAGGGAAAGTAAATTTCTTTGTGGCAAAACTAGGTAGGTAACAGAAAGATCTGAAAGGGCAAGGCTTTCTCTCAATTGTATCTCACGGAGTCTTGGCTGGGAGGTAGCCTAGGGTTATTTGGGGGACTCTGGACTGGGAGTCAGGAGAGCAGAGTCCCAGTTTCCTTCCCGTGTGACCTTAAGCAAGCTCATAAAATCTCCTTGAACCTCTGTTTTCCCATCCAACACGAGTGGGATGGCAGTATGTACCTCCCAGTGGTGGTTATGCAGATGTGAACGTACAGTTCTATGTATGTGAATACTCTCCTGCTGTGTAGAAGCTTAAGTTGAAGGACCAAAGTAGAAGAAGTAGAGCTGTTGCAAGGGGTGCAGACCTCATCCACATACGGAGCCCTTCCCCCATTACACACACACACACACACACACACACACACACACACACACCCCCCAGCTGCATTTCTCTTTCACTCTCTTCCTTATTTTCTTATGATACTTCTGCCTGCTGGTTCACAAGCACTGGTTCAGCATTTAGAATCCTAATTCTGCCTCTAAAACCAAATAATGGAACTCTTTTTTTACCAAGTTTCAGGAAAAAATTAGTAGATGGCATGTATTTCTCCTATAATTTTTTTCTTAAAATGTCACACCCATTAATAGTCAACTGTGCTAAAATATAGTATGATATGGCATCCGATTTAGTAGAGGATTTATTTTCAGTTTTGTTATTGATAATCCTTAGAACTTCATAAACGGCACTGCTGACACAATCTAGTTTGAGAACAAGCCACTTTCCTCTCCATTGATTGGTGCTTATTTAAATTATATTTTACCTGTATAAAAATATTTCATGGGAAAGGGTAAACATGCAGAATAAGCATGTTGTCCCTGTGCCCCAAAAGAAGGTCGTGGAAACAATTTGAATGCAAGTTGTGTTTTGACCTAAGTAAAACATCAAGCACACGCAAAGAACTCAGATACATACCTGGTCAAATCCAAAAAGATAAGATTTATGAGCCTGCTGAAGGTTATATTTTGAATTGTAGGCAAGAAGTTAAAGCCGAATTCCAAAAATTCTGTTGTATTTGGTAGAGTGTCAGGAATTTCTCTGAGACCTAAATTTTCACAGTTATATGTCTTGTTGGCTTCTTTCTGATGAGAGAAACAATGTAAATTAGTATCAGACAGTATATGGTGTATGGTTGACTATCTAGCAAAATTACATGTTTTATCCTTTGAGCAGCGGTCTTACTTCTAGGAATCTTCACCAAATATAATACTTGGAAAAACGCAAAATGACTTATGCATAACATTATTCATTTTAGTATTTTTTTACAATAGCAAAAGATTGGCAATAATCAGATTTTCCATCCATATAGGACCACTTGAACAAAATATGGTATATTCACTGAATGGAACCCTGTGTAGCTGAAAAAAGGGTAAGCACGATCTCCATAAACGGATAATTGAGTGATATGCAGGTTTACTGTAAGGTGAAAAAAGCAAGGTGCAGAACGTCTATTAGTATATATTGTATATGGTATATGGTATACAGTATGCTACCTTTTGTGTAAGGAAGGTATGTGTGTATTTTCTTACATTTACAAGAAGAAACCCTGGGGGAAAACCACAAACTGGTTATATTTAAGGGAAAGGAAGGAACCAGATGGAGGAGCGGGGATGAAAACAAGCCTTCTCTGAACGCAATTTGTTTTATAGTTTTGATTTTGGACGCATGGAAATGTTCTCTTTCACTTTGAAACAAACAAATCAACTCTAGATTAGCTTCGACAAAAGAATACGATCAGATATTACATACTTTGTGATGTGATGCTGTACGAAGTACACAGCACCACCTATGAAGTATTGCCAAAAAAAGTTTAACCTTAAATCCAGTCAAGACTTTAGGCCTAACTTTCAGTCTATAAGTGATTTGGGGGATTTCAGGTAAACAGCACCACAAGGCAGCAGTCAGCCAAAGGCAGAAGGTGGAGCATTCCATAGCATGACTGACTTCGTTTTATCAAAATGTGACTGATGCTTGGCGGACGTGGAGAGCAAGGGGGTGAGATGAGAGACGAGGCTGCTCTTATAAAAAGAGACAGATACAAAAGCTACTTCAGAGACATAACCAACAAATAATAGAAGAGCCCTTCTTTTCTAAATGTTGTATTGAAGTATAGTTGACTTACAATGTCATGTTAGTTTCTGGTGTACATCAAAGTGATTCAGTTATACATATATGTATGTGTGTATATATATTTTATATATACATTCTTTTTCATATTCTTTTCCATTATGGTTTATCACAGGGTATTGAATATAGTTCCCTGTGCTATACAGTAGAACCTTGTTGTTTATCTGTTTTATATATAATAGTTTGCATCTGCTAATCTCAAACTCCCACTCTAGTCCTCCCTCACCGCCACTCCCTTGACAACCACAAGTCTATTCTCTATGTCTGTGAGTCTGTTTCTGTTTTGTAAATAAGTTCATTTGTGTTGTATTCTAGATTCCACGTGTAAGTGAAATCAATGGTATTCGTCTTCCTCTTTATGATCTACTTAGTATGATAATCTCTAGGGTCCATCCATGTTGCTGCAAATGGAATTATTTCATTCTTTTTTATGGCTGAGTAGTATTCCATTGTGTATATATGTACTACATCTTCTTTATCCATTCATCTGCTGATGGACATTTATTTTGCGTCCATGTCTTGGCTATTGTAAATAGTGCTGCAATGAATATTGGAGTGCAGGTGTCTTTTCAAATTATAGTTTTGTCTGTATATACGCCCAGGAGTGGGATTTCTGGATCATATGACATAGAGTAGCCCTTCTTTAGATGCTGATTCAAATAAAGCATTTGGGAAAAGACATTTTATCAGGGAACTTTGAATGAGGACAGGATATTAGAGAATACTAAGAAACTGTGACTTTTGTTAATGATAATGACCTTGCCGTTATGTAGGAGAAATGTTCTTATTTTAAGTTGCATTTTGAAGGATTTAGAGGCAAAATGACATGATGCTTGGGATTTGCTTTAAAATACTTTGGCAAGAAAGGAAGGAGTGGATAGCGGAAATTAGTAGGCAAAACGTTGATGGTTGTTGAATGTGGAGTGATGCACGCAAGGTTCCCTGTAACTAAGTGCTTTTGTACATATTTAGAAATTTTCTTAATACAATCTTTTTTAAAAAGAACTAACAGCATGGCACAGATCTTAGGTCATAGGTCTTGTAATCTTGAAGAATGACTGAGTTTTAAATCTCTGGAACTGCAGGCTGCTGATACCAGACCTAACATTTGGGCACAGCCCTGCACATAAATTCAGAGGATTCCTCATTCTGGGTCCCCAGGAGAGTCAAGTGTTCTGACGTCTGTTGTTTACTGCTTGCTAGAAGTGCAAACTCAAGTTATAGATCTTGGACTAACTAGGTGAAAATGAGAAGGGGTTAGTTAGAAGCCTATAGAACTGTGGGCTCATAACTTATCTGGATGATGCCTTAGGATAAAGGATAGTGGGGCAGGTATGAAGGTCTGTTGGGGTTTATTTTGCATGGGGAGGCTCCGGGGAAAGAAAGAAATGATCTCCAAGAAAAGTACACTTGGGGATACAAAGAAGAAAGACATCCCAGAACCATAGGCCATCTCTCAGCTCATCTCAGGCTCCACGTGATTTCATCCAACCTTTCAGGCCCTGCTTTCTCTGGGCCACACAGTTGGTCTCACTAGACGCCCCATTGAGACTGCCCTGGACTGGGAAAGACCTGCCCCATGAAAGTATAAATCAGCAGCTGTCCTCATCCTGAGTTGCAAACAGGTCTGCTTAGTTAGAAACAGAAGATGGCACACATCCGCCTTTGTTCTGAAGTGTGACATTTTAGAGGTGTTGCCAATTTAACTGCTTTTTCCTTTATTCACTCCAACTTCTGCTGAGTTGGGCACTTTTTTGTAGGTACAGTGAGCATGCTCATTTACAGGAAATCACTGGTTTTCTTCTATATTGTGGCAATATTAAGAAAGTCACTGAGGAAATTGCCATATTTATATTTTCTTGTAATCCATAATTGTTTCATAGACCCAAAGCCCTTCAGGCACTGCCACAAATCTACATAATGCCCTTGAAATGCACACTTTGCATTTAAAACATATTTGATTGACTGGTGGGGGAAACACATGGTGCTAGACCCCTCTTTGGTCCCCCTGAACATGGAAGACCTAGAGAGAAGATGTATGTGCAGCTGCTAAGGTCTGGATTCGCTTTGAGGACACATTTTTCTCTTCTGGTCTCCACTGGCATAGCTGATGTCATATATACGTGGAGAAAGGGGGCCTTTTCTCAATTCATCTCACTCTCTTCTGGTCCTTTAGCAAAAGGCTCGACACTGGCAATTCCCTCCTTTTTGCAGAATATAACGTGCCCGTGACAACTAAGTTGTATGCTTTACTAAGCACTTCACTGCATTAATGTGATTCCCAAAGTTGGAATGGAACACTAGCTCCCCTGAGCCAGTGGCCTGAGGGAGCGCCTAGCAAATGGAAAGGAATAGCTCAATTTCAACCCAGTGAAAACCCAAGAACCAGTGCATAACACTTCCCAGGAGTACTGAGAAGTCCACCACCACGAGCCTGGGTCGTAACACTCAATAATCTCTAGTTACATAAACTGCAATGAGCTCTCTGCCCTTGATTCCTAAAGAAAGACGCAAATGACAAGAACTGCAGCTCATGAGAAAATCTGAAAACCAAACACATTTCAGAGACTGTTCTGGGCTCTTCTGCCACGGCTTTCACAGCCACACTCCCGTACAATCACTGCATCTCATTTCCATGTCTCTTTTGTCTCCTGTAATCTGAAATGATTCTTCAGCCTTTCCTGGTCTCTCCTGGCATTGATTAATTTTTTTAAGAATCCAGGCTCATAGTTTGCAGAATGTTACTCCTTTGGGGTTTGAATGTTTCCTCATGATTTGATTCAGGTTATACATTTTTCATAGAACTACATCAATGAGATTGTATCTTATTCACTGTCAGTTTTCACAGCAAAACTTTCTAGGGGTGAGTTCTGATAGCATAGCACAGGATTCCCGGGCAGCAGAATGATAATACAACGGAGCAGGAAAGGACAGGGGGTAAAAGAGGATTGCTGGGTCCTGACTGTGTAGCCACTGCCATTTTGCCCAGGGCTGGGCCAGCTGTGAGGATCACGGGTTCAGTTGCTTTTCTAGGCAGACACCCACCACCGCTTTTGCAGCTCCTGTGGTTTCTCTGAGCCCCACATGACCACTTCTTATAGACCCAGACTTCATCGCTAGACCTCAGTCTAGGGTCAGTTTCCAAAGTCACTTTCTCATTCTTCTGCTTTGGCCATTCCATCGCAGACAGGACCCTTCTGGATGTGAACTTATGCAGCCAGCAGGGCTGAGACAAAGCCAGCTGGTATTCAGGACAACTGCCCCATGCCCGTCCCTATTCCATATCATGGGCATTTGCACTGGGACCTGTGCCGGTCACTTCATCTCCAGCTCCGCCACAGAGCTGTGCCTTTACACAGAGCAGGACTCCCAGGTGCTACATCTGTGTCTGCAATCCCTTTTCCCTCCAGGTATTCATTTGCATTTTTTCAATCAGGATCTTCTTTTGCTTCTTTCTGCTGCATCTCTAACCCCCTGCCATTCCACAATATTTTCTCTCCTCACAAGTGCTGAGATCATTTTCTGATTTCAAATTCTCTGAGTTTCACGCAAGTGCTGATCCCACTTGTTGGGATGTCTCCTCTGCACTTGGTACCCACAGCAGCCAGCTCCTCCAGGCACGAGGAGTCTGGGACACTGAACCCCAGCCCTCCCTCGGTGATCACTCCTCTATCCAGAGATAGCAATTTGACTGAGCCAAATCACAGAGTCATAATTACTCTCTGAAAATGAAACAAAACACTCCCAAGAGGTCACAGCCCTAAAACTTTGCTGTCAGTCTAACTCCTCCAGGCAAAGGGCACTCCAATTATAAGTGGTTCTTTTCCTGTGTCTTGAGGCAGACTGCCCAGGTTCAAATCCCAGCTCTCAACTACCAAGCTGTGTTCTCTGAGCTTCCTTTTTTGCCCAGCTGTAGATCGAGGGTAATAACCCCTGTTGACAGACCAACTCTGAGGATTAATGAGGTAATGTACGTCACTCTCACAAGAAAAGTTAGCATTTCCCTGGATCATCAAAACGTCATTGTCATCGTCTAGAGCTATTGGGAAGCCCTTGTATCCATGAACTTGGAGTTCTCTTAAAACGTAGCTCTACGTAAACACTCTCCCCATACCTAGACCCAAAAGACTGTCTCCTACTGTGGTTTTAAGGGGACAGAATAGTCAAGATGAGCCCATTTGAAATGAGGAGGCATGCCTACAGTCCCAAGCAATTATTCAAGAGCACATGTAAAATGTTACCTGAGTCCGAATCACAGAACACTGAATTCCAGCTACTCTTTGCATATTGGTCAGCCTCCAAAAACCTGGTCATAGATCTAATTTTGTTACTTATGATACACACACCTGCATGAATACACACACAGAGCATTTAAGCATGGAAGGTTCTGTGTGGAGTATTTACGAGTGTTCGTTATAATATTTTTAGAATATTTTAGAATTTGTCAAGGTTTGACATTTTTTTCGAACAAAAAGTTTTATTAAAAAATTCATCCTGACTCCTACGTCACATCATATGCAAAAAGCAATTCCAAGTGGACTGTAAATTTACATGTGAAACTTAGAAATAAATACCAAATTATAAAACTTCCAGAAGAAAACATAGGATAATATCTTCATGGCCTTGTGTTGGCAAAAAAATTTTTTTAAGTTATTTATTTATCTATCTATCTATCATCTATCTATCATCTATCTATCTATCTATCTATCTATCTATCTATCTATCTATCTATCATCTATCTATCTATTTAGGCTGCACTGGGTCTCCGCTGCTGTGTGTGGGCCTCTCACTGCTGTGGCCTCTCCCGTTGCGGAGCACGAGCTCCAGGTGGGCGGGCCCCAGCAGTTGCCACGCGTGGGCTCAGTAGTTGTGGCTCGCGGGCTCTAGAGTGCAGGCTCAGTAGCTGTGGCACAAGGGCCCAGCTGTTTCGCGGCATGTGGGCCCCTCCCGGACCAGGGATTGAGCCTGCGTCCCCTGCATTGGCAGGTGGACCCCCAACCACTGCACCACCAGGGAAGTCCCGGCAAAAATTTCTTAAACAGAACAGATATGCACTGAAAATAAATAAAGGAACAATGATAAATCAAGCAATGTTAAAATTAAGGGTTTCTGTTCATCCAAAAATGTCAAGAGAGTGAAAAGGCAAGCCACAGAGTGGGAGAAGATATTTGTAATGTGATAAAGAACCTGTATCCAGAATACATGAAGAACCACTACAAAAACAAAAAACAAAAACCAAAATACAGACAACATAAGAGAAAATGGGCCAAAGACTTGAAATAGGCACTTACACACACACATACGCACACAAACACACACAAGGTTACATAAATATACTCAATTTAATTATTTATCAGGAAAATAAAAAATCCCAGTGAAATACCCCTATCCATCAGAAGAGCTAATGTTCTTAAACAAACAATAGCAAATGTTAGTGAGGCTGTAGGGCAATCAGAACTCACATCCATTGCTGGTGAGAATAAATGTGTACCAACCCACTGAAAAACTGTTTGGCAATATTTACTGAAGTTAAACGTATGTGTACCCTATGACCAAATACATCTACTCTCTATTATACATCTAATAAATATTTGTTTACTAAAGACCTAGGTAAGAATATCCAAAGCAGCAACATTCATAATAGGCAAAAAATTGAAAACAATGCAAATGTCCACTAACAGTAGAATGTATAAATAAATAGTTTCACTAATAAAACAGAATACCATTCAGCGATTAATGGAGCACATGATGGCTGCACACAACATCATATATAAATATCACGTGTTTGATATTGAGCGGAAGCAGCCAGACCCAGAAGAGTACACACTGTATGGTCTCATGTACACAAAATTCAAAGAGAGGCAAAGTCAATTTTTGGTGACATAAATGAGAGTACTGGATGGTCTTGGGGGCTAGTGACCGAGAGGAGACATGAGAGGGCTTCTGAGGTGCTGAGAAAGTTCTGTTTCTTGATCTGTGTGCTGTTCACATGGATGTGTTCACTTGGTGAGAACTCATTGAGCTCTACACTTAGGATTGGTGAGCTTTTCTGTATGTATATTTTACTTCAATAAAAAATTTACTGAACTCAAAACAAAACCAAACCCTTGTTTTCAGGATAGGGCCTGATAAATTCATGGTGGTCACATGAACATATATACAGTATGTGTTAATTTTGCTGAAATGGAATAGGAAGAATGAATGAGGAAAGGAAAACAAGAGGAAGGAGTGGGCAAGCTGGAGTGAATTTCACCTGAAAAAGGGCCAAACCGTTAAATCAAAAGCATCCTCTCCTACCACTTCTACTTTATCCCACTTTTCTGAAGCCTAGACGGTCCTTACCTTCAGGAACAAGTCGTATCTCCCAGTTCCCTCCCCAGTATTGACATAGAAGTGAGGGCTCTATAAATAGCCTTAGAATCCTGCTATCATGAACTCAAACATGATAGAAGAGGTAAAGGAAAATATAGACCCACTATTAATTGAATAGGTCCCAAGGCATTTAAAATCAGAGTCCTTTCAGAGGCAGGGCTGCAGGGAGGATGTGATATTGGAAGGTTTCAGTCTCACCTGACTTCTCCAAAAAGGAAATCTCTCACTGTAGCATAGGGCAGGCCTGGAGGTCCTGGGATGCTCAGTGTCACTCCTGCCACCTGAATGGCATGGAAGTCCTCTGAATAGGCAGCAAAAGGACTAGCTCTTCCTGCCTCTTTCTCCTTCCCTCTGCTAAAGCAGGTACCATTTGCAAAAAGCAACTGGTGACTCTAGGGCCTGGTGTCTTCAATAGGAATCTAGACTGGTCCAATATTTTCAGGGATTTCCAAAATCTCCCAGCAGTGAGGGCCCTTGTGGGCTTCAGAAAGGCTGCACAGACTTTGCTGCAATGTGGGGATTTAAAAAGTGAACTGGTAGACTTAAGAGTAAGATGTTTAACATGGACTGATTCCCAATGAGCTGGAATTTAATGGTAATATTATCCCATCTGAGGATGTTGCTAGAAGGTGGATGGCATACCCTACCTGATTACTGAGGAGATGGTGTCTCCACTCCTACCCTCTTACATGTTACCTACAGGCCTCTGTGCAGTTGATTTTTCAACCTGAATGATGAGGATACAGCCTTCTGGAGCTGATAAAAGCCTTTTACTTGCCCCCTTCTGTTGTGGGCTGAATTGTGTCTCCCCCAAATACATATGCTGAAGTCTTAACGTCGGTACCTCAGAATGAGACTTTATTTGGACATAGAGTCTTCAAAGAGGTAACTAAGTTAAAGTGAGGTCATTAGGGTAGGCCCTAATCCAATACGACTGGTGTCTTTATAAGAACAATAAATTTGGACACAGATGCATACAAAGGGGAAATGATGTGAAGACATAGGGAGAAGAAGGCCATCAACTAGCCAAGGAGAGAGACCTCAGAAGAAGCCAACCTTGCCAACACCTTGATCTTGGACTTCCAGACTCCAGAATTGTACAAAAGTAAGTTTCTGTTGTTGAAGTCACCTGGTCTGTGGTACTTTGTTATAGCAGACTGAGAAATTTCCCCTGGGCATCGTACCTCCTTTTGGTCTGAGCGTGCATCCTGATTCCATCCCAGTACCAGACTAACAAGGTTCTGTTGCTTTCTGCTTCTAGGCCTTGTTCCAGTCCTAGCTTTGATTCTTGCTCTTGTCTGGTGGGTCCTTGCTCCGCTCTCCCTTATTCTCCTCACCCTGGCTCCTAAGCCCTGCCTTTCTCCATCCTGCTACTCCTGCCTCTTTGTCATCATTCAGCTCCAACCTAGGAAAGCAGCCCACTCAGCCACCAAGACTGATGGTCCTTCCTGTTTACAGCACTTGTCCGACAGGCCACATGGTGCTGGATACCAGCTGGGATCAGAGGTAATGGGAGGAGGATGGCAAGAGAATGAGCCCTTCTCCTTTCTCTCTCTCACCACCCTCCCCAAGAACTTCCCACAGGTTGATAAATACTGTTATGGTCCAAAACAGAAGGTGCAACTTGGCTCTATGCTCAGATGCTTCTCCTGTGGGTTAGTGAAACAGATGGAGGGCTGTCGAACTCGAGGAGAAAGCCAGACTCATTCAGAGTGATCTTTATATGCTCTAAAGCCTGGCACAGGTGGTCTTTACTAGTCTCTGTCCTGAATGCCAGGAAACTGAAGGACTCTTTGGGGAAGTGGCCATGTGCTGGGAGGTTGGACAAACGCTCCTCCATGCTAGGGAGCAGGTTTGGAGGTCTGCTCTTTGCACTGGGACCCTGTTGACATCTTATGTCCCAACTGGGATTATTTGGGGGAAATTGTTTGCAGAGGAAAACAACTCTCACTTCTTCCTACTATGAATCAGTAAGATCATCTCCCCGGCTGAGCCCTTTGGTTCCTTTTTCACTCTAAAGAAAAACTCCTACACACCTCGTTGCCCTTTTAAGGCTCAGATAGGACTGCATGCTGAATCTCAACATTTCCAGGTGGTTTAATCTGGACAAAGACAAATAGTTTGGACTCACCTCAGTGCACATTGGATTTGAGGAGGTGATGACTTCACAGCTGGCAGAAATCAGCACCGCCAACAGGAAGCAGCCGACACGGGGAGCCATCACAGGACCGAGGCAACCCAGCTTGGCAGGGTTAGCTACTGCCTGGAGCTGAGAAATCGAATCAAGCTATGATGGCCTGGATAATCTGGCAGCCAGAGAGTGCTCAGAAGGGTAATCTGAGAACAAGAAATGCTGTTGACTGCTCAGCATTTGGTGGCTTTTTGCTGCAAAAAAGGGGAAGTCACTTCTGCATAGTACCCATTCTTGCCAAAAATAGCTGAGCACCCAGCCTCAGAATGGCCCAGTGCATTTCCTGGCCAACATGAATCAGTGGTGCAGTTCCTTTGCGCTGGTCACATGGACTCTCAGGGTGATGGTTCCTAGTGACCCTAGGCGAGCTTCAACGGTTTGGCCAGCAACAGCTTCTGGTCCCTTTCCATCGGAGAGGCTGTGGGAGCAGGAGTCTGTCCTCACGGAGGAGGCCACCTTGTTAGCTGGCCTAGGTGAGTGACCAGGAGAGGTGCTGGGGCACACTGGAAGGGCAGAGCACTCTGTGGGGGGCAGAGGGAAGGTGCCCTGCAGGGGCACCTGCTGGAGCTGGGAACTAGGGCAAGAGGGAGCATGGTCATCCCATAAAGGGAGTGGAGCTGCTGCCTTGGCCACCGTCACAGTACCCACTTCCGGTCTTGGTACAGGAGGAGGACGAATCCATCCCTTGACCCCGTGATTCAGGCCTGCTAAAGCGGCTGGAGTGGAATCCCCTCTTGTTCCCACCCAAGGTGACCCAGGGAAGTAGAGGCCACTGCCATATACAGAGCAGTCTGACTAAGAGAGAGAAGAGTTAAGGGTGCCAGCCTTGGCTCTATTTTTTCTTAGAAATACCTTCGAAACAGGATTGCAACTACCCTCATTATGATGCAAGGTGTGGTAGTGACTAAAGAAAGTTAAAGTTCATGTATTCCTCACTGGGCTGAATTTGGCTACCTCAGACATTGTCTGTCCTCCAGTCCTTTGACATATAGGAGATATTTGGTATTACTGTCCTCCCATTTCATTTCCAAGAGCCAATTCTTAGCATCAGAGTTCACAATACCTTGAGATAATAATACTACTACCACTACTGTGTTACAACCACTAATATGATAATTACAGTAGCTACCATTTATTGAGCACATATTATGTGTCTAAGTAGGTTTTCTTTTGTTTTATAGATATCTCCTTATCATATACTCTATCAAAGAGGTGCTATTATTTCCCCCATTTTATAGATGTAGAAACTGATGCTTAGAGGAATAAATGACCTCTCCAAGACCACACAAGTAGAAGGTAGTAGATTGGGGCTTCAGATCCAGACAGTCTCACTGCAGAGACTGTGCTATTACTCCCGATAGTTTAAGAAAGAATTTTGCCTCCTGAAAAAGCTGAAGAGTGTACGGTGTGAAGAAAGTTCTTCATCTGGAGATTTCAGAGCAGATGTGAAAAAGCAGGGGGTGGTTAGAGAAACTATGTAGTTGGCACTGTGCTAGGGCTACTACAAATAATTAGACTTTTCTGGTCACCCTTAAAATGCCATCCTCATCAACAAAACACCTTCAAAGATGCTTTTGGCAAAACGCCGTCCAAGCAAACCCAGACTGATGACAACCACCTTGCTTTGAAGAAGACGTGCATCACAGTGCCATGGAAGAGTTCTCGGACTGAAAAGAGATCTACTTTGAAGCCTCAGACCCATCATTTACCAACAGAGCAAACCTGGGCAAGTCATTTGACTTTTCTGAGTCTATTTCCCATCTGAATAATAAAACAAGAATTCCAATTCCTGTCTTGCCAACATCACAGGGTAATTATGAGGATCCAATGGGATCATTTACGTGACAATACTTTCTTAACCTCAAAGTCCTACATAAATGTGAAGAATGTGAGGCAAAGACTCCTCTGAGTAACCAATTCCAACGTCATGTAAATATCACTCTCAGGAAATTGTCTCCTGCTCCAGAGACATTCAAAAGGCATATTACTTTCCCTCTTAAAGAAAGGTTTGATGGCTCAGTTAAGGCCATAAGATTATGTCATTTTCTGAGGGCACACATTCTGCATATGATTTGCATATGTTTGCATAATGAATTCAAAAGACTCACTGCAAGTGTATAAGAGTAAAAGAAAATAAATGAATATGAGTGACCTTCTGCCACAGCATTCAAATCAAATATTCAGGGCATAATACCCTGAAATATGAAATAGATTAAAATTTAAACTATTGCAAACAGATGGGAAGATAAGTTGTCGAGTTTGGAGGCAAGAATGAAACCCTTATTTGATCCCAGGTTGTAAAGAATCACATACTCTTAAAAGTCACCCCATCCAAATGATTTTCATTCCTGAATTTTCTCCTCCACACCTCTTACCCCACTCATTTCCGTGGACAAAACATACACACTACATTATCTTCCAGTCTTTCCTGAACTGCCTCAGGTGACAGAAAGCTTACTATCTCCCAATGAATTATTTTGGCAAATTTTGACCGTTTAAAAGGTTTTATATTATGCTGAACTGCTAAAGTCTTTCTCTAACTTCCCCACAATTGTCCTTGTTTCCTCAGTCCAGCAGGACAAGTTCAAGACCCTTTACTACTTGCGAGTCCTTAAGGTATTTGAAAATGGTTATTATGTACCTGAACTATCCCCTTTCTAGGTTAAAAATCTCTAGTTCCTTCAGCTGTGTCACAAGTTCATGCATTATAGTCCCTAACAGTCTCTTTATCTGAATATTTTCCAAATCTCCCAAGAAAGGCACTGAGTTGAATTCTGTTCCTAGCTTTGCCATTAACTAGTTGTGTGTGGCTGCGAAATTTCCTCATCTGCAAAATGATGGAGTTGAACTATTTATAAGGCACTTCTTCATCTAAAAATCCCATTATTCTATTTCAAAGCAATGATTTCCATTTTACTTATCTAACAGTCATTGGCTTGAGCCAATAAAATAGAGTTACACTGGTTCTTTGTTGACAATCGTTCTTTCTTTACTAACGGAGGTGGTCTTACCCCTTCCACAAATATAAAAAATAGAGAGAGAGGTTTGGCTGGAGCTATGGGCATCATATCATGACTGCTGCAATCTTAATTCATTCCCAGTGCCATTTAGGGATGGACTGCTGTTACCTGTTACAAGGACTAGGTCTTGCAGAGATAAAGAGAGGGAAAGGAGAAGATGAGAAAAGGCACCGGTAACTCATTTATTTCTACAGACTGGTACCCATGTCAGTGGGGAAACAACAGATCTGTGGACCCCAGAAGTTTTCATAAAGTTCAAGGACCCTTATATTACATATTTACATACAAACCCCAAACCATTCTTTGTTGTTGTCGTATTCTGTTTTGTTTTGCACCAGGTTTCCATGCAGTTCATCCCTAGGGTCAGCTGTCACCCATGGGTGACTCCATAGAACCCCCAATTTCATGTCTGGGAGACCTGTGAACTCACTTTTCTGTGTTTCAAGGCGATTATAGTCTGGGGAGCGATGTGAGGTCCTTGGATACCTTGTCTGGCTCTTTATGCCTTTTCTTAGCAATGACCCAATGGCTAGTTTGTTTTCTTCCAAGGGTGTGCAAACCAAAATATGCTTTCGTGATCCAACTTTAGCAAAGAACTAGATGTTTAATATCTGTTCTAGCTTATGGGCACTGGTTGGTATTAAACTGTCCTTTTTTTTTTTTTCCTTCTTGTACATTTAGTTTTTGTTCTGCTTTTTGGGTCACGCCTGCTTTCCCCACTGTCTCCAGACGGTTAAATCTACTTGCATCTAAAATGCTACTTTAACTTGAATATTCAAATGCATTTTACGGTCAGTTTTACTTTTTTTTAATTTTATACGAAACACATGGATACAAAGGGCTGACTGTATCCGTTGTATTGTGCTTTTTTTAAAATTTATTTTTAATATTTACTTTTGGCTGTGTTGGGTCTTCGTTTCTGTGCGAGGGCTTTCTCTAGTTGCGGCAAGCGGGGGCCACTCTTCATTGTGGTGCGCAGGCCTCTCACTATCGCGGCCTCTCTTGTTGCGGAGCACAGGCTCCAGACGCGCAGGCTCAGCAATTGTGGCTCACGGGCCTAGTTGCTCCGCGGCATGTGGGATCCTCCCAGACCAGGGCTCGAAGCTGTGTCCCCTGCATTGGCAGGCAAATTCTCAACCAATGCGCCACCAGGGAAGCCCCCAGTTTTCCTCTTTATCGTTGTATTTCTCCATATTTGTTTATTTATTTTACCAAATTATTATGACACAAGGTTCAGAGCCATAAAGGCCGGAAGTTGTCCCCACTTCTATCTGAGGGTGTGCTACCCTGTGGGCACACGTAAACAGAGCCCTCAAGCCTGCTTGCCATGCTGTTTAACTGCTGCCTTGCAGTTGATGGCTCTTGTGAGGTCCCCGGGCTAGACAGAGCAAGTGATGCTAACGGGCCTCTTCCACCTGGAGAGGGGACATGGTTCTTCTCATGTCCTGCTTGAGTTCAAACTCAGTTGTGTTGACGGCTTCAAGAGGCCAGCCTTGATCCTGCTGCTCCAGAACCGGCTCTTCCTCTGCCCTGTAATTGATGGCACTGCTGCCACCACCACCATCAAAGCAGACACAGTGTCTTCCCATGGCATCACCAGCTCCTCTCCATCACAAAAAATACTACGGCCCTTTTCACATCCCAGAGTCCAAGCCTTCTTGGCTTTGTACCCAGGGAAATGGGGGGTTCTTCCTTGCATTTCCTGCCCCAGGATTTACCCTCTTCCCAAGATGATTGATACTGGAAATATCCACTCCCTGGGGCCCATGTTATAACAATTTAAAAACTCTCAGATTTGGGACATTTCCCCCAAACTAGGTTTCACTATTCTGTGGTCATCCAGTTACACATATATGGTTCTGGAAATATGAGTAACATAATAGAATATTTGGGGCTTCCCTGGTGGCGCAGTGGTTAAGAATCCGCCTGCCAATGCCGGAGACACTGGTTCGAGCCCTGGTCCAGGAAGATCCCACATGCCGTGGAGCAGCTAAGCCCTTGCGCCACAACTACTGAGCCTGCGCTCTAGAGCCTGTGAGCCACAACTGCTGAGCCTGAGTGCCACAACTACTGAAGCCCGTGTGCCTACAGCCCATACTCCGGCAACAAGAGAAGCCACCGCAATGAGAAGCCCACGCAACACAACGAAGAGGAGCCCCCGCTCGCCGCAACTAGAGAAAGCCCGCGTGCAGCAACAAAGATCCAACACAGCCAAAAATAAATAAATAAATAAATAAATTTATACTAAAAAAAAAATAGAATATTTGTCCAGCTTTAACTTCTAATTAACCATACGGTAAGTGCCATCTACTAACTTCTCTTTCACCTGGTGTATTTTATAAAGGCAGACATTTTAAAAGCATCCTTAGGGCTTTTCTCTCAAGCTTTAAGTTAATGATATTAACAGGCAGTCAGATATGGGGGCACAGGACTGGGAATTGGGATTCTCAGATAAACTCTCCACTCTGAAATAAAGGGGTCCTTCCTAATAGTGGTCCATTAAATCAAAAATTTTAAAGCTAAAAATAAGCTTTAAAATAACCTAATCCAACCCTGCCATCTTTTTTCCTTTAAGAATGTAAACGAATACTGTGAGTCGAACATCCTAAGAGTTGAGATTATGTACATTATTATTAAGCCATTGACTTTTAGGCCTTCTGGAACATTTTCCACATCCTGTCTCTTGTCAGGCTTCTTCCTGTGAACATAGTATTAGATTAAGTTCCCACAGCCCTTTAGAAGGAAGCATAGGAGGAAAGGAGTTTCTAAAGTAGCAGATGTAGGCAGCAATTTCTGTAAATATCACTATGGCCTCCTTTCTTCATCCTGGTGATGCCCTGCGTGTCCCATTGGCATGACCAGAAGTGTTTGTTGGGGGTGGGATGGTGGTGGTCAGAGGGGAGCGTGTTCATTCCTCTGCTCCATTTGCAGCACTGACTTCCTCGTATGAGTAGGATCTGTAGCAGATAGGAGTTCAACAGCCTTTATGGGTTTCCATCTTCAGACACAGCTACCGAACTGACCTTGGACAAGTCATTACCCTCTTAGAGTCTCAACTTCAGTAGAAGAGAAATACCGTCTGCCTTGCTTACCTCTCAAGAGTGCTTGTGAAAGAAAGGTAACCCACAAAGGACTATAAAGAATTATTTATTATTTCTGGTATAAAGCATGTGCAAGTGACCAGGCTGGTCCCTTGCCCTCATGCAGGTTTGTGTTTTTAAGGAGCACCTCTTCAGAAGGCAAAGTAAAGCCAGGGACAAAAATTAACAAGACTTCAGTCATCCCAAGTATCTGTGGGGTATTGATTCCAGGACCCCAATGGATACCAACATCCACAGATGCTCAAGTCTCATATAAAATGGCATAGTGTTTGCAAAGAATCTACACACATCCTCCCCTATACTTTAAATCATCTCTAAATTACTTATAATACCTAACACAATGTAAATACTGTGTAAATAACTGCTAGTTTGTGACAAATTCAAGTTTTGCTTTTTGGAACTTTCTAGAATTTTTTTCCCCAAATATTTTCTATCCATGGTTGGTTGAATCCATCGATGCAGAACCTGTGGATACAGAGGGCCAAATGTACTAATAAAATGTATGCAGGGAACCCTTACCACGTGCCTGGTTCTCTTATAAGCACTTGATGTGCATGATCTCATAAATCTTCAGAACAGCTTGTTGAAGTGATTCCTTTTGTTATCCCAGATTTATAGGTGAGTAAACTGAGGCCAGAGTGGCTTAGGAACATGCACAAGGTCACAGGTGAGAAAGTGGAGGAGCCAGGACTCCTAACTGGATCTCTGATCCAGTCACGATCTTGCCCCTCAGCACTGCCTCTCCAGAAATTCCCTTGCTTGTAGCAGAAAGAATCCCAGAGTCCCAGACATGTGGCAGGAAATTTGCCTGGCTCTATGTCCCAGGCACTCAGGTTCTCAATTGGGCCCTCTCAGTCTGCCATCTTCAGATGACTCTTCCTGGCACTATCTGACAACCACATTTTCATAGAATGGAGAGGGTATTTGGAAGAGATGTCAGCCTTAGAAATTTAATTAGCTGAGCCGAAAGCAATCACGATGCCATCTGGACAGACTCTGACTTCCAGCCCAGAAGATAAAGACATCTGGACTTAGTAAATGCCAAGGACATGCTGACTTGGTCCCCAGGCCCCTGGTCCACTCCTCATTTCATGCAGATGTGTTTTCTTAATTGTACAGAATCCATGGCTATGAGCTACTGCTGGGGCCACTGAGTGCTTCCCTGCTCAGAACCAGTGACCACTGTGAGCCGTGGTGTCTTTCCAGTACTAAGGAGATGGACTGACTGCAAAGGCCCCGGTAAATAGTCCCCTTTAACGATGGAGCAGGAGGTGGCTGTCCGAGGCCCAATTTATCGTTGTAATTAGAGCCCACCAAGACTGCTGATTGTTAAGTAGGGATGAGAGGAAATATTTGTACATACGAAGAAGATAATTAAGGTGGCTCACCGGGTTTGCATACCCAATCTGTGCTTAGTGCTGCTGCTTCCTCCTGTGACGGAGGGTCTCTCAAGTCACAGGAGTTCTTGAACCATCCCTGGGTGGAGGACGAAGGGGTTTGGGGAAAAGCTGAGGAATTAGAAGAAAAAGGTTAAGATTCTGCACAGAGGGCCTTTATAATGTGGCAACATCAGAACACGTTTTCTAAACACATTTCTAGAGATGGCTTGAATTTCACACACCAGCTTCTGTCTGTTTTAAAGCAGAGACGGTCCCTCCAATAAGCCACTGAATTCTGCACAGCTGGAACCAAACTCTTCTCCCTCTACCTCCCCCTGACAGAGGTGCTATTTGCCCCAGGTAAACTCCTGAAGTCCCAATGCCCGTAAATGGCAGTAATAAAACCTACTCCTAATACTTCTCTTTTTAGCTCCTGCATAGTTGGAACATATTGAAGGTTTTGGGGTTTGGAGGGAAGATCTGCTAGTCTGGGACAATTGACATTTGAGAGTTTTTAATTTAATAATCATGAAAAAATTGTGTCTATAAGTGTTTACCAAGTTACTATTGTTTCTGACTTAAAAACCAAACCAAACCAACCCCAGTGGTAGGAATAGGTCTGTTCAGATGGAGATAGCTGGAGAGCTGGTCCATACCTTATAATCTCCCTGGCCTCTGTGCTCAGGAAAAGGCCTCTTCTTTCTTTTCCTTGGCTTTGTTATAGGCTGCGTTTCTTTCCTTGCCTATCTCCCATTTCACTTCTATTGCATTTCCTTTCTGAAAATCTTTTTCTTGTCAGGTCTCACTGTTTTGTTAGCATTTGGTTCTTGCTTCAATTGTGTCTCTCTCTAACATTTCTTCCTTCTGATTTTCATATTTTATTTTTGAACCTCACCTTTAGCAATGGCTGTTCATCATCCTACCCACCCCCCTTTGTCCCTTACTTGTCAAAACTTGTTTTCTGTAGGATCATCGTGTTTCTTGGTCTCTGGAGGGCCCAGGCAGCATGCATTTGTTCTTTCCTCTTAGAACTTTGTGGGTGCCAGTTATTCCAAGTCCTTGTGGGGTTGCCCAGGTGCCTATCGGGTCAGCAGCCAGGATGGTTGGAGATCTTAGCTCTGAGCTACCTTCACTTCTGGGACTGGGACCCAGTGGTCAGTTGAGCCTGGTCGATGGGATGTGCCTGGTTGAAGGTAAGTCATGGAGTGGGAAGCCCTAAACACCTGGCGTGTGTCATAGCCCACAGCCCTGACATTGACCAACATAGTAGGCAGTTCACCTCTGAGATGGTACCAATCTAGTTTTGGCCTTTTTTTTTTTTTTTTCATATGAGATGCAAATATGTGGAGTCTTTGGGGGAAGACAACAGGAAGCCAAGCACTGGGGCATCTTGGGATTTTCAACAAGAGAGAGAAAAATCCATTTTGTATTGTGAATAAACATATATTGTGATAAGACTCTCCATAAATTAACATCAAGTTAAGAGAAAAAGTCTCTACATGGAGAGTCAATCAGCAGTGGCTAATTATGGGAAAATTATAAGATTGTAGCTTCAATTCTAGCATAGTCTTCCTCTTTGGAACACAGTCTGTTCCTGTTGTAGTCTGTTATTAATAAACAAACAAAAAAAAAGAAGGAAGAAATTCTAAAACTTACTACTTTCTAAATAGAGTTGAATTTGCTTTAAACAAATCAAGCATAAAAACTTAAAATTGCAGGATTGATAAAATACAAGCATTTATTTTATCAAAGAACTCAGTTTATTTGTGACTACACTGTATCGTAGAATTCCTGTAACCAAATCTCGTGCAGTTTTTATGACCAGATTTTTCAAAATTTAACTACATGTCTATCTGCTGTGAAAAATGAGGCTGACTTGTAGCTTTTAAACACACGCACAGTCACTATTCAAGAGCCAATTAGAAACTAAACAAATGACAAAAAAATTTGCTTTATATGAGTTGATAAGGTCATAACCAAGGTTGAAATTGAGCTATCCCAAGCTGTGTTTGTTTTTTTTTTTTTTCGGAAAAAAAAAAAATGTATAGGCTTGGTGGGGCAATGCAGTTTTGGAGTGTCTGGAGAGGCTGGCTGTGATGCCAGAATTTTGTGCTCACATGGGGAATGAGAGAACCACCACCACGGTCAAGACCTAGGACAGGTTGTAAAGCACCTGCTGACACTGGGGTCTCAGGCTTTGTTTTTCTGTAGGGAAGGGAGTGGAAAGCTGGATACCTGGAGGGTTAGATGCTTCCCTGGCAGAAGGTGGCCCATTTCCAGTCCAGAATTCTACCAGGAAAAGAGCCCGACCATGGTTCACCATTCCAGAATAGATGTACCTTTTGTTGTGTTGTCACTTTTTTCTTTATACTTTCATCTGAAAAATTGGGATTGGAAGTTGTTTACGTTTTTAAATTACAACTTAGAGTGCCAACTATTTACCATCTTCATAAGGAATTTAGAAAAAAGTTCTTTTTTTTTCATCGAGAAAATAATAATAATATTTAGTACATAGTGCTTACTGTTTATTGCCAGGTACTGTTCTAAGTAAGTTAGAGATTTTAACTCATTTAATCTTTATGACTACACTCTGTCATTTCTGGGTAAAGAAACACAAGGAAGCTAAGTAAATTGCTCAAGGTCATTTGGCTCTGTGGCTGAGGTAGGGCTTGAACCTAGGGAGCCTGGCACCAGATAAAACAGGAGAAAGACGGGGACAGGGAAATCTGAAGAAGGGAAAAAAAACATCAGAGGCGCTTGTTTCCCCCAGTGTTTTGAAGAAAACTTTGCAGCCTGTTCTCCTCCCCCTCCCCACCGCAAGCCCCACTCTGAAACTGCTCTTTAGGACAGGGTGTGTACTGAGGCCAGTGTCCCTAAAGCAGAGAGGGGTCCAGCTTTAGAAGCGAGGGATTGCATATGGAGGGAGCTCTGGGTGAAATTCGAGAAACTCTACCCAAGCATCCTATGCCCCCAGGACTTGGCTCCACTTTCCCTTGGGGATGGAAACAAAAAATGTTTCCAGCGAGTATCCAGCTAGTAGTGACTGCTATTGGCAGCTATTTTGCAAATGTTAACCCTGCCACCTAGTGACCACTTTCTGAATGTCACCTGGAAGATTACCATGTAGAACAGCGGTCCCCAACATTTTTGGGACCAGGGACCAGTTTCGTGGGAGACAATTTTTCCATGGACGGGGGCGGGGGAATGGTGGGGGTGGGAGGGATGGTTCCGGAGGTAATGCGAGCGATGCGGACCAGCAGATGAAGCTTCCCTCGCTCGTCCACCGCTCACCTCCTGCTGTGGGAATGGGGCCCATTCCTAACAGGCTGAGGACCGCTAGTGGTCCTCGTCCCCGGGGGTCGGCGACCCCTGATGTAGAACATCCCATCTTGACCTCAGCATTGCCACCACCCTGCCTGACAGCTGAGACTTTCTCCTGCTTAGAGACCCCGTGTGGCACTGACCAGCTGACATGTCATTACAGTTTTAGGGCTGCTTTAGTCATACCTGCAGAATAAGAGCTGAGCTGTCATTTCCTCCTCTGTTTCCTCGGAATGATAAGGTGCTTGGAGTACAATGAATATGTCTCAAGAGCGTGTGCCAAGTACTGTGATGGGAGGAGGTGACTTCTGTCCCTACAAAGGTCTAAGTCCCCACTATCCCTTGTACTTGATTCTATTACAGCTCTTGAATGTTCTGTTTCCTTGTATGTCCCTCTCCTCCATTGAACTGTGAAAGCTGTGAGGTTGGGGACAATGTCTTGCTTATGTTTTATCCCCACAGCCTGGTTTGGTGTCTGTCTGACGAATGCCAGTTGAATGAATGGATGGAAGGTATAGCTATAAACTCACAGCCCTTTCCACACTCTTCCCACATTTTTCCAGTTGAGGCATCTTCCCCTTTCCACTCTCAGTATGAACAATGTCGTTTTTTCTTCAGCTCTCAGTCTTCTCCTTATTCCGTTATACACTCAGCACATGCTTAGCACTTGACCTTGTCTTGAATTTTGGAAATATAAAGGTGAAGTTGGGAAGTCTCTAATTTACACCCACCAAACCTCCAAACGTACTTGCACCTGCACCTGATCCTCCTTGGACCCAATGCCACTCCTTCCAGATGTGCTCTGAATCCCACGGACCACGCATAGGAATCACCTGGGAAGCTTTAACAATGACTGATGTCTGGGTCCCAACTCAGAAAATCTGATGTCTTTGGTCTTGAGTGCAGGCTGGGAATCGGAATTTTTAAAATGTCTTCAGGGACACCTAAACTACAGCCAGGATTGAGACCTGATCTCTGTATGCTCCCCTTCTCAGGCTTCAGCAGGTAACCTCACCCTCACTTGAATTTCTATTTGTTTCCATTCTATTGGGTCATTTCCAAGTCATACACAATGCCTGAAACTCTTTTATCTGAAAATAAGAATGAAAAATCCTCCCTGGATCCATTGTCCATAGCAACTATCCTCTCTCTTTATGTACGTTCCAAGTCAAACAAAATTCAAGAATAAGTTGCCCACACAGGCTCTCTCTGCTTTCCCATCAACCATTCAATCTTAAATCTACTCCAGACTGGGTTCTGCTCCAGAATTGATCACTCTTGTCATTCAAAAACATTCATATCTCTTGGCCTCAAAGACTCCATGTTCTCCTGTTTCTTTTTCAGGCTACCTTTCTACCTGTCCTCTCAATCTTGAGAGTTCCTCAGGACATGGTGCTTGGCCATCTTTCCTTTTCACTCTACTTCTCATGCTTTCCAGGCTCTGGGACCGTGGGGCTGATAATGCTTGCTCAGACCATTCCATCAGTCTCCTACCTGCGTATCCAAATCCCTTTTTGGCCTGCTTCTCCATTAGGTGTGTGACAGGCATCTCAGATCCCATATTCCAAACTGAATCTTGATGTCCCCCTACCCTTAGATGATCCTCTTACACTGCCTCCCATTGTGTTAGTTTCCTGTGACTTCTGTAATGAATTACTACAAATGGATTGGCTTAAAATAGCACACACTTATACTCCCAGTCTGGAGGCCAGAAATCTAAAATTAGTTCCTCTGGGCTGAATCAGGGTGTCAGCAGGACTACACTTTCTCTGGGGGCTTCAGGGATAAATCTGTTCCTTGATTCTTCCAGTTTCTGGTGGTTGCCAAAATTTCTTGGTGTATTAGTGAGGGTTTCCCAGAAAAACAGAACCAGTAGTGTGTGTGTGTGTGTGTTTGTGTGTGTGTATGTATAGTTTTATTATAAGGAACTGGCTCATGTAACTATGGAGGGTGAGAAGAGACCTGCAGTCATCAAGCTAGAGACTCAGGAGGGTCCATGCTGTAAATTCCGGTCTGAGGGCAGGAGAAGAGGACTGTCTTGATTCAAGCAGTTAGGCAGGAGAAGTTTCCTCTTTCTCAGACTTTTTGTTCTATTCAGGTCTCCAATTTATTGGATGAGGACCACCCACATTAGGGAGGACAACCTGCTTTACTCAGTCGACTGAGTCAAACAAAATCTCATCAGGAAACACCCTGACAAACACACCCAGAATGATGTTCGACCAAATGTCTGGACATCCCATGGCCCAGTCAAGGTGACACAGAAAATTAATTATCAGACTTGGCTTGTGGCCACATCACTCCAATTTTCAAGGGCAGCATCTTTAAATCTCTTTTTGTTCCATCTTGACATTGCCTTCTTGTACATGTGTGTTTAAATCTCCCTTTGCTTCCCTCTTATAAGGAAGATTGCATTTAGGGCCCATCCAGTTAATCCAGAATAATGTCTCGTTCTCAACACCCTTAAATTAATCATATCTGTAAATACTCCTTTTCCAGATAAGGTAGCATTCACAGGTTCCAGAGTTGAGGACATGGATATATTTTGAGGGTCCATTATCAAGCCTCCTACACTAACCCATGCAAAGGGCAGTTTAATCCACCCAGTTTCTTAAACCAGAAATTCAGGACTCACCTTTGTCATAAAATTCTCCCCAACCCCATCTAATCCATTGACAACGCCTGTATTTTCCATCTTTTAAGTTATCTCGAATCAGTTCGGCTCTTTCCATTTCCTCTGCTACCAACCTAACTCAAAACAGAATGTCTTTCCTGGACTATTTTAATAGTACAGTTATGTCAATTGTAATTATCTCCTTATTTGCAGGGTTATTTGTTGAATATCTGTCTCCAGTCACTAAGTTGTAAGCTCCTTGAAGGTAGGACCGTATATGTTTTTTTCACCATTATATTTTAGACCCTAGCAAAGTGCTTTGTATAGGTTAGGTGCTCAATAAATATGTATCACATGTATGAATGGATGGATGGTACCTTTCCTGCCATAGAGGAGCTACTAGTCTGGTGAAGGGGCCATTCGGTGGCTTCAACCCTAAATTACTTTACTTATTCATTTAAACTATTTGTATTGAGAGCCATCTGTAAGCCAGACATTCTAGTAGCCTCAAAAAAATCCACCAAATGACAAACTACATAAAGCTCCTTGCTCTCATGGAACTTTGCATTTTAGTGTGAGGAAGGATAATGTATAATAAATGTGTAATAAATGCATTCTATATATAGTGCTTATATATCACATTAGAAAGTGATAAATGATATGAAAATAATAGAGCAGTTCAAAGGGGATGCACTTGTAATTTTGGATGGGGTAGAGCTTTCTGAGAATTTCATATTTGAGAAAAGACTGAATGAGCTGAGGGGTGAGTCATGAATATATCCTGGGAAGGAGCTTCCCAGGCCGAGGGAAGTACAGTGGAGGAAGTCCCTGAGGCAGGAGTGGACATGGTCAGTTCAAGGAGGATGAGGAGGCCAGTACGGCTGGAGTGAGGGAGTGAGGCTGAGAGCAGGAGGAGATGAGGACCAAGGGACCATGGGGCCAGGCTGTGCAGGACCTTGTAAGACAGTGGAAGGATTTGGCTTTTCCTTTGAGTAAGATGGGGAGCCATTGGAGGGTTTCCAGCAGAGAAGGGACACCGTCTGACTCACATTTTAATTGTATCCCTCTGGCTGCTGTGTGGACTGCAGGGGAGCAAAGGTGGAAATAAGAACCCTGGAGAAGTTACTTCAGTAATTGAGGTGAGAGATGGTATAGCTTGGACCAGGGTGATAGATAGCAGCAGAGGTAGTGAGAACTGGGCAGAATTGAGATATATTTTGAAAACAGGGCCAGTAGGATTCGCTGATAGACTGGACGTGGGGTGGGGGCCAGAGAGAGAGAGAGAGAGAGATGCCAAGAATGACGCCCAGGTTTTTGGCTGGAAGCAACTGGAAGCTAGACTAAATTCAGAGTTTTGTCTGGAACTCCTGCCCCAAACATCTTAATTCCCTAAAGCCACTGGAACGGCTCTGCAGTCCTGAACTTTGCAGACAGCTGCTCAGAGCTGCCATCCGTCCTCCCCTGGAGAGTGTCTGGTCCCTCCCCTAAACGTACGCCCCGCGCTTCTCTCACACCCGTGCACAGGGACTCCGTCGCTTTGCCTTCAGCACAATGCTCAGCCTGCAGCCCACATTCCATCCGTGACACAATCCCAGGGCATCCTTGGATGTTCCTCTCGAGGTTGTTCTGAGCCTTGACACACTGCTTGGGGTACCCTTCTGACCCTAGCCTCTTGTTCACACCCAGGGCTCTAGGAGGTTGGCCTGGTTATTATTTTTGCTCACAGAAGTTTCTCCTCATTTGTTCTGGTCCAGAACAGTTGAGGTCATTCAGTAGCCCCTGGATCTCTGTTGGGCGGGGTGGCCTGACCAAGTGCCACTTTAAGTAACAGTGCCCTGTTTACTCAACTTCTTCCTGAATTTTTAATATTCTTGTTGGCAGGGGCTTTGGGCTAGTCTCCATGACAGGTTCAGTGGAAAGGCCATTCCGTTAAGAAGCTGCAGCTGTTATGAAAGAAGGCTCACTCTCCCTGTGTGTGTGCAGTTATGCCGGTGCGGGTATCGGGTGCTACAGGGCTTTGGGAAATGTCTGCAAAGTCAGTGGCAAAACAGTTGTCTACGGCTGGCCTGTTTTGACCCAGTCTCTCACCCTACATAAGCCTCTCAGCAAGTAACATGAAAGGGTCAAGCATCTCATGTTTCTTCCCCTAATGAGAATCAAGCTGCCACCGTGATGGCATTTCTCCCCACTTTCAGTCGCTGGGGGACCCCGTTTGTGTGTGCACATTGTGTCCTCCAGCCCATAAACCCGCGTGTACTTGGAAAGAAAAGTCTCTAGGGGGGATGGAATTTAAAAGGACTCTCAACTCGTTGTTCAGGAGCAGTGGTCACCAGCTTCTCCCTAAACGCAAGCTCTCCCCAATTCTACAGACACCCCCAAAACCTCAAGAGCCAAACTCTCTGGCCCTGCCCTTCCCCCCGCCCCTCCCCTCCCCCCTCCCCTCCCCCCTCCCCTCCCCTCCCCCCTCCCCTCGCCCCGGCCCCGGGGGTGCGCGGTCTGCCGCGGTGCATGCTGGGTAGGCTGGCTGTAAGCAGCAGCAGAAGTGAGGGGCGCCTCGGGTGTGTGAACCAAACAACGGGAAGTCCTGCAGGCCTCCGCGGTGGGGAGGGGAGGACTGAAAATGGCGAAAACGGCGGGGATGAGAGGGTGGGGAGAAATTTTTCAGAGCTTTAAACTGAAAACTGCTTTTGAGGGGAGCACAGACTTCTCTGGTGGTCTCCCAAGGGCGCTCCAACCCGCCTCTGTGCCCTGGTCCTGGTTAACTTCTTAATTTACACCTCCTGGGAGCTCTGCTCTAATCAGAGGACTTGGTGGGAGAGGTTTGGGACAGGAGCCGAAGGCCGGAGACGCTCCACGTTACCGTGACGGGGTGCGGGGCTGAGCCAGCCTGGGCAAAACCGGGGGTGCTGATTTCACACGGCGCATAGTATACGGGTGAATTTATCTTTCGTCGCCATGTAATCAAATTAAAGGGCAAGAAGCGGCTTTTTCTCACTTTTCTGAAAGGGGTTGCAGCGAAACCCATTATGAGGCCTTTATTCTTGCATGGATTGCTTAGACTTGGTGGGATCCGAGGAAGGGAGGTGTGTCTCCGTTGAGAGGAGCATGAGCTCTGGTGGCAGTGTGAGAGGTGACAGCCAAGTCTGCAGGAGCCTGTCTCTGGAATGTGGGCTGGAAGAAGCACCTCTGAGCTCTCGTGCAGCAGAACTGCAGTGGTTTTTTGTGTGCTCCTAGGGTCTAACTGGTATGAACTTTAGAATCTTGGAATGTCCGCTGCTAGGTTCCATGTGAAGGGTCATTGAGCACTGACTGGGGGCCAGGTACTGTTCGAAGGGCTTTCTGTGTATTAACTTAGATTTACAAGTTACTGAATATTTGCAATTGCTGAATATCGTGAAGAACAAAAACCAAGTAGCACACTAGGGTGCGTTGTGTTCTTTTGTTCCTATGCAAAAGTGATTATATGTTATATATATTTGCAGGTGAGGGAAAACTTCTGGAAGGGTACCCAAAGAAATGGTTTAGCAGTTGTCCTTAGGAGACTGAGAGACTCCTCAACTGGGGAACTATGGTGTGGGAGGGAGACTTTTCATTTAGTACACTTTTGTTCTGTTTGAATTCTTTTAGCCATTTGGGATGTTTCAATAAAAAATGTTACATTTATTTTTTAGGAGAATGAAATGAAAACCCTGTAGTCCAAGGCAACTTTGCGGATCAGGCGCTGTGGGCTGAATCCTGGAGAAGGACAAGTCCAAGGTAGTACAGTGGATAGAGAACCAGGGGACAGGATGGAGGGGGGGATCTTTTTTTTTTTTTTTTAATATAGATGCCAAATAATGGCATCCATTTTTAAAAAATTAATTAATTAATTTTTTTATTTTTGGCTGTGTTGGGTCTTCGTTTCTGTGCGAGGGCTTTCTCTAGCTGCGGCCAGCGGGGGCCACCCCTCATCGCGGTGCGCGGGCCTCCCACTATCGCGGCCTCTCGTTGCGGAGCACAGGCTCCAGACGCGCAGGCGCAGTAGTTGTGGCTCACGGGCCCAGCCGCTCCGCGGCATGTGGGATCTTCCCAGACCAGGGCTCGAACCCGTGTCCCCTGCATTGGCAGGCAGATTCCCAACCACTGCGCCACCAGGGAAGCCCTGGAGGGGGGATCTTTGAGGAGATCTGGTTGGCCACAGAGGAGCTTGCTATCTTGGTGACTAAACACCAGCTCTAATCTCAAACTGGAAGGAGAATTGGAAATAGCAGTTAAAGTTCACTTGATAGGAACCAATGTCAAGCTAAAGTAAGAAATATGAGATTGAACCTGTAACTGGCCCACTATGCCACTATATATCATCCTAATCCCAAAATTGCCTCAGCCAGAAAGACAGGCGGTCCTCAACTCTCTCATACTGCTAGGCTCCACCCCAGCCTGTGAAAACCTATACTGTGATTATTATTACTGTTACAGGCAGTCAGGAAACTGGCCCAGTCATCTGGTCCTCAAATACGGAGATGGAAGTCACTGCTAGCATTGTGAGTGGTCCAAGACAAATGAGACGCCAAACCTGCCACTCCAAGGAACCCATCATCTTACAGAGATAACACACGAATCATGAGCTCTTAATGGAGGCTTCACTGTGTTAAGTCCACCAGAGGAATAGATCCAGAGTTATGGGGTTTCAGAAAAGAGGATTACATTAGTCAGGAGGCAGTCCGAACATTTATAAAAAGGACTGTGCTTGCCACTTAGGATTTTGGTAGAAGGAAGGGAGGATATTTCACGCAGGAGAGTGGCTTAAGTAAAGAAGGTGAGGTGTGTTTGCAGAACAGGTGAGTAAGCTTGGTTGAAATGCACAGGGTTTGAAAGAAATGGAGGAGGAGCAGTCTGAAAATATCAGGTAGGGTGATGAGTTCCATTCTGGGTAAGCGACAGGGACCAGTTTAATTGTTCTGAGCACAGGAGTGCCAGGACGTGAGTCCTTCAGGAAGATGAATCTTGCAGCAGGGTGGAGGTGAAGAGATGAAGGACCTGGGCCTGGGAGGTGGTGACTCTCTAATGAGAGTCAAGGAGGAAGAAAGAAAAGGTGGAGACATTCATGACAGATTTTGCAAAGGGCACAGAAGAGAAGTGATGACTGATTGGGTGTCAGGAGTGAGGGAGCAGTTGGTGGAGTTTTGAGGCTGGTTGGCTAAAAGGAAAGGGATAGAATAAGTGGATTTGGTGGCAACAATGCTAAGGAAGAGAATTAGGGGGTATTTGGGGGGTTCTTGTACCCTATACACAGAAGTTTGAGACTGGAGCTTGGGGGAGAAGCTGGAGTTTTTCGGGGAGAGTGAGCTCTGTAGTGGGAATAGTTGAATCCCAGATATTAGATGATTTTGCAATTAGGGGTTTTTGAAAGAGAAAAAAGAAAATGATCAAGCAAGATAAGCTAAGGAAAGAGGTGACGACAGAACAGTAAGGAAAGAATGGAGTCACAGAATCTTGGCTATGGCAGTTTAACACAGGAGTTGGTGATAAAACGCCCCCCCCCCACCAACACTCACGGAAGGGTGAGAAAAATGAGGTGAGAAAGGCTATTGGTTATGGCAGCTAAGTGGTCACTGATGACTTTTAAAACTGTTTTTAGATTTAAAGCATAGTTTGCAAATTTCAGGGCCGTAGGCTGAATCCAACCATAAGAAGGTAATTCATTTCATCCTCAGTGTTTAAAAAAATCAGATTAATAGCTGATATTTAGAAATTGTTAGATTTCACATAAAAATCCCAAATTTCAAACCACCCATAGCCCTCATTCCTCTTGGGTTGGATGTTGGCTGGAGGCCCTGTGTCGGCGGTGCAGTGGAGGGAGTGTGAGAGGTGGGGGGGGGGGGGGCGGGATTGCCCCCTCCAGGTTGCCGCAGCTGCCCCCAGCCTCCTTGTTGCAGTTCTGCTGTCAGTGTGTTTGCACTTGGTTAAGGCACGTGGAACTGGTGAGGAAATAGAGGTCACTTACTCTTTCAAGTAGAATGCTCCTTTGAAAGATTGGAGATGACGTGCAGAAGAGGACGGGATGGTTAGTCAGGGGAGCAGGGAGGAGAAGAATGGGTGTGTTAGGGTAACGGAGACTCGCGCTCCCTTTGGTGTGACCCAAGAGGAAGGACTGAAGTAAAGAAGAGGAGACTGAAGAGGTGGGGGAGGAAGGGATTGATAAAACCAAAATTATATGTGGGAACTGAGTAAGAAGCAAGATTGGAAAGAAAAGGAACCTCTCCGCTTTTGAAATAGAAGCCACAGACAGAAATAACAAGGGGGATAACTTTGCGGGGGAGAGGAGGGATTGCAGGAGAAGAGCTGGGATTCATGTTATGTGTGGGTGGGCTAATAAAATGGGCCTGAGGTCAGGGCCAGACCAGCATGTTATGGGGCGGTGGGGTAATTCTCGGGGCAGGGCAATAGTTTGGCAGTCTTGAAGTGGTATTCCTTAAATACTTATCTAGTAGTCATTTTTTTATGGCAAAGAGAAGCTGGTTTTCTCTTTAAAAAATTGCATGCCTATGTTTATATTTAGAAATTGGGGTTTATTACAGACCCAGATGTAGCATAACATTTACACTTAGTTGAAATTGTCTCGCACATCACATATTTTCTGTAGTGATAAGTACTCCTGTTTACTAAGTATAGGGGAAGTGTACTGTTCATGTATTGAATACATGAATAGTAGTAAAGTGTAGTTCAAAATGTATTTAAAAGTTTCTTTTCCTGACTTACATGATAGCAAAACAGATCTCATTTTTCTTTAGTTCTCTCTCTCTCTTTTTTTTTGAGTTTCTTTTTTTTTTCTGAACCAGACAACTTCATGGAAGTCTTAAAATTGAGATAATAATGTGAACCACTTGTTACTGATAAATACTACAATCTGCATCCTGTAGTTTCAGCATGTCATTGGTCCCTTGGTGCTGGCCTCGGCTGTTCTATCAGCTGATCTCAAGATCTGTGACTCTGCGGGCAAACCATCTAACTTGCTAAAGTGCACTGTAGAGAAAAGGCAGTGCCTTGCAGGATGCTTTAATATATATGTTGGTGGGAGCCAGGAGTGGGCTTATGTCTGGCCAGTTATGTGAAAAGTTTCATGTGGACAGCTGAGTTCACTGGCAGCAAGTTGCCGACATTCCTGTGTTGGCTTAGTGCACGTTCCTAATAAATTGGTATCTGTAATGGGTGCTTGGATGGCCCAATCCTTCTTGTGGATTTGGGTAGGATTTAGGCTGCAATATGGAATCAGTTTGCTGCTGGTATTATAGTGGATGTGAAAGTAGGTCTATTCAAGACAAACAAAAGGACCACCAAGACTTAGGGAGGGACTTGCAGATTTGTGGCAGAGAGACAAAGGGAGAGACCAGAATGCTTTTCTCAGGAGACCAGCAGGGTGTCGCAGTGATGATTCTTGCAGGCTTATGTCAGGCAAGTGGGGTCAGAATCGAGTGTGGACTGATGGTGGCTTGGAGGGAGTGGGGAAGGAGAGGAAGTGAAGCAAGCTGTAACTGGATTTCAGAATTCTAGTCATTTTAGTGACATATTCGTTTCAATGAAATATCTTTAAAGTTGCTTTTAAAAATACAGCCCTATAAAATTATGATTAAAAATGCATTTCTGCAATGTGTGAATTGCTTGGAGGACTGACCGTCACTATAAGCTTCACATGACTAAGAACACTCCAAATTGTCTTTGGTCTGATATGAACATCCAAATTGCAGTGCATTTGTGGCAACCTTCAAAATAATTTCTCATGTGACTGAACAAGATACCTCACCTTAATTTTCATTTTAGTTTTTCTATCAGTCATAACTGAGTTACACTAGTCACTCATGCATGCTGAGGACTGGCAATCTACGTGGATATAATAGGTGTCATTAAAATGATTTGGTTAGCATTCATGGAGGGATAAACGCTGGCATCATTATGATTGTGACCGTCCCTCAACCTCCCTGAGTCTTACTTCCCTTATTTTAAACTGTGGCGGGGTGAGAGTGGGGGTGAGGTGGGCCAGGTGATCTCTTTTAAATGTCAGAGAACATGACAATAAGCCAGGATGGTAGTTAGGACTGAGTTTCAGTGTGCTGAAAGATAAACTGAGGCATATTAAAATGTTTAAGCGTTTACCTGAGCAAATATGGACGCTAATCAGGCAGAGACAAACCAGAGGTAGTTAGGGGCTAGAGGCAGGACTTTCATAGAGAAGACTTAGAAGCAAAGCAAGGAAATTATATGATTGGCTGTAGCTTAAGCCGTTGCCTCATTTGGGAAAGCCTAGTCGGCTGTTTGTGATTGGTTCTACTTAGGTTTCGATTTCTTAACCCTGAGGCATTTACAGGCTTAGATTTTGGTTTGCTTATGTAGGTGCCAAGCATTAGAGCTGTATTGGAGCATTTGAGTCACCTTGGTCTAATGGCCTCCTTGTTTAATTAATTTAACGAATGTGATGAGAATAAGAAGGCAGCAGCACAGACTTCTTGGGTTGGAGTTTGTACTTGTTTAGTTTTGTTAGGAGAGCTAGGCCATTTGTAGCATTACCTCAAAGACTCTTCTGAATTCCAAGAAGACAATTATTGTCAGTTACATGTTTAAAGCTCCTTGTAACTAAAATATACATTTTTAAGCTACACGGTAGAGCTGTTTAGAGAACACAGGGAGGCCTTGTATAATCAGTGCATACAATATATTTATTCTTATTTTATAGGATTTAGGATATGGTGTTACTACTTTAAAGGATTCTGGAGCTTATGGTTTTTGCTCCTTTGTTTTCCTGTGTGTTCTGGGATGCCGTTGCTGCTGTTCAGGCTCTGGCATCCAGGACCCACGAGCAGGATGTGTCTTTCCTAAAATGATCCCACTCTTTGGCCCCTGCAGGAACTGAAATTTTGCAGGGAAATTCTTAAGGAATGTCGTGGGTCCCCGTTGTTGGGATTTTACCTATTTCCCTTGTCGTTTTGGAGCGGTCAGCCTCTAAGCACTGTCCTTCTACTGTTGATCACTGTTGTACTGGAAGCCATCGTCGGGGAACTCTGGGAGAAAGAAAACCTCTCTGACTCCACCTCCCCCTTCCAAGGGCCAGAATCCCACTTCCCAAATCAGCATGTTAATCTTCTCCACAGAAAGGGTATCACCCGGTGCTGTTCCATCGGGTACATACTGAATTTCTTGATCCGATGTCTGCAATTCTAGTTTGTTAGCCAAGCTTTCTTTCTTTCTGGTTCTACCTGGGCAACTCTGCGCTGGAACATGGCTGCATTTACTGAAGGTGATAAGGTGTAGCTGGTGAACTCTGGTTTCTTGATATTTAGCTACCAGGTCTTCTAAAACCTCATTCTTTGTAGGCACATCAAAACATTTGTTTTTCATACTATTATTATTCCTTCTTTTTTTTTTTTTCTTGGTTGATCTTGCTAGTGCTACGAAAAGATTTTTTGTTTGTTGTCTGTTGTTTGTTTTCTAGCTCATCAGTATCTGCTCTTATTTTACCTGGATAGTTGACTAGTTTTAGCTTGTTATGTTATGGATCTGCTTCGCACTGGCATTAGGCGATGACAATAGCAGGTGATAACTAGGAGGTAATAATGAGCTACTTATTAGATGTCTCTGTGGACAGGCATTGTGTCATGCGTTCTATGTAGATCACCTCTAATCTTCCATGCCAGGTAGGGAATATCTTACCTATTTTGCCACTATGAGGTGGAGGTTCGGAAAGGTCACATGCCTTGCCCAGGGTCACCCAACTACCAGTGGCTGACTAGGAATTTGGAACCAGCTGACTGCCAAGCCTGTGAGCATTCCACTAGATCACGCTGTCACTCCACAGGGACTCCAGAGTTTCTATTTCAGTTGATGGATTTGATTTCTCTTGTCTCCAGCTTTTTTCTGTTCTTCCTTTCTCACTCATGTGCTCCTCATGCAGAATCTCCTCTCCGTTCCCTTTGTCAGAATGTATACCTTCTAATTAAACCTCCATTTAACACACAACTCCTCCTATTGCTAAGTAAACCTTAACCTGACTTTGATTAAACTGTCCACGTGCAGGGGTCCTGGTTATCACACATTTCCAGATAAGGCTTGAAAGCATGATTTCATTATTGAAGATAATACAGTTAATTAATAAATGCTTATTAACTTCTAAAAAGAGAGAGTTAAGTTATCATGGACTTTAATGGTTTATACCTAATTCCCAAAGGTATACAAGGCAGCTTAAAACAGCATATTTAATACTGTGCTAGATACTTTATGTACATTAATCCTTTTCCCCCATAAAAAACCTTATGAGATAAGGATTATTATTCTTTTCCAAGTCCATATAATGAGAAAGGAGCAGGTTAAATTGATGCTTCCTTTCTCCAGTGCCTAAGCTCTTTCTACCACACTTATCTGTCTCTTTACTAAATTGTTTGTAATATTAATTACCAGATATCTCAGTTATATTAGTGTTTGGAGATCAGCATTAAAAATTTCTCTACGTTTTCCTGGTAGAACGAGAAACATACACACACACACACACACACACACACACACACACACACACACGTATGTAGATAGATAATAGATAGCAATAAGGAGAGAAAGAGAAGAGAAAAGCCTGTGTTAATAAAATGTGTATATTTTTGCACATTTAAACATAAATTTGAAATGGTAAATTTGATGAGGATTTTTTCAGTAAATTTAAAAGTTAGACTGCAATTAAATGAAAAATATTTGAAGTCACTATAGTTCAATTCCACAGTGTTTTAAAATGTCTTAAAAGTAGATTATTTAAAGTACTGAATCATATCCCACTCCACCTCTGCCCCCTTCATGGACAGGTCTTAAATGACAGTCTGAAGATGATCTCAGCCATTTGTAGAAAAACTTAATGATCAAAAGGCTCCAAATATGTGTATACAGTATAATAATTAAAAAAAATCTTTATTGGAGTATAATTGCTTTACAATGTTGTGTTAGTTTCTGCTGTATAACAAAGTGAGTCAGCGATATGTATACATATATCCCCATATCCCCTCCCTCTTGCGTCTCTCTCCCACCCTCCCTATCCCACCACTCTAGGTGGTCACAAAGCACCAAGCTGATCTCCCTGTGCTATGCGGCTGCTTCCCACTAGCTGTCTACTTTACATTTGGTAGCGTATATATGTCAATACTACTCTCTCGCTTTGTCCCAGCTTCCCCTTCCCCACCTGTGTCCTCATGTCTGTTGCCTACATCTGCATCTTTATTCCTGCCCTGTTCCTAGGTTCATCAGTGCCGTTTTTTTAGACTCCATATATGAACATTAGCATATGGTATTTGTTTTTCTCTTTCTGACTTACTTCACTCTGTATGACAGACTCTAGGTCCATCCACTTCGTTACAAATAACTCGATTTTGTTCCTTTTTATGGCTGAGTAATATCCCATTGTATATATGTGCCACAACTTCTTTATCCATTCGTCTGTCGATGGACACTTAGGTTGCTTCCATGTCCTGGCTATTGTTAATAGTGCTGCAGTGAACATTGTGGTACATGACTCTTTTTGAATTATGGTTTTCTCAGAGTGTATGCCCAGTAGTGGGATTCCTGGGTCATATGGTAGTTCTATTGTTAGTTTTTTAAGGAACCTCCATACTGTTCTCCATGGTGGCTGTATCAATTTACATTCCCACCAACAGTGCAAGAGGGTTCCCTTTTCTCCACACCCTCTCCAGCATTTATTGTTTGTAGATATTTTGATGATGGCCATTCTGACCTGTGTGAGGTGATACCTCATTGTGGTTTTGATTTGCATTTTTCTAATGATTAGTGATGTTGAGCATCTTTTCATGTGCCCCTTGGCCATCTGTATATCTTCTTTGGGGAAATGTCTATTTAGGTGTTCCACCCATTTTTGGATTGGGTTGTTTTTTTGATATTGAGCTGCATGAGCTGCTTGTATATTTTGGAGATTAATCCTTTGTCAGCTGCTTCATTTGCAAATATTTTCTCCCATTCTGAGGGTTGTCTTTTCATCTTCTTTTTGGTTTCCTTTGCTGTGCA
Source organism: Eschrichtius robustus (assembly GCF_028021215.1). Lineage (NCBI taxonomy): Eukaryota > Metazoa > Chordata > Mammalia > Artiodactyla > Eschrichtiidae > Eschrichtius > Eschrichtius robustus. The sequence goes on from NC_090825.1 coordinate 53,320,689, forward strand.
AAAGCTTTTAAGTTTCATTAGGTCCCATTTATTTATTTTTGTTTTTATTTCCATTTCTCTAGGAGGTGGGTCAAAAGGGATCTTGCTGTGATTTATGTCATAGAGTGTTCTGCCTATGTTTTCCTCTAAGGGTTTTATAGTGTCTGGCCTTACATTTAGGTCTTTAATCCATTTTGAGTTTATTTTTGTGTATGGTCTTAGGAATTGTTCTGATTTCATTCTTTTACATGTAGCTGTCCAGTTTTCCCAGCACGACTTATTACAGAGGCTGTCTTTTCTCCGTTGTATATTCTTTTCTTTTAAATTTAATTTTATTTAATTTTTTATACAGCAGGTTCTTATTAGTCATCCATTTTATACACATCAGTGTATACATGTCAATCCCAATCTCCCAATTCATCACACCACCACCACCCGCCCCCACCACTTTCCCCCTTGGTGTCCATACGTTTGTTATCTACATCTGTGTCTCTATTTCTGCCCTGCAAACCGGTTCATCTGTACCATTTTTCTAGGTTCCACATATATGTGTTAATATACGATATTTGTTTTTCTCTTTCTGACTTACTTCACTCTGTGTGACAATCTCTAGATCCATCCACGTCTCTACAAATGAGCGAATTTCGTTCCTTTTTATGGCTAAGTAATATTCCATTGTATGTATGTACCACATCTTCTTTATCCATTCGTCTGTCGATGGGCATATAGGTTGCTTCCATGTCCTGGCTATTTAAATAGTGCTGCAATGAACATTGGGGTGCATGTGTCGTTTTGAATTATGGTTTTCTCTGGGTATATGCCCAGTAGTGGGATTGCTGGGTCATATGGTAGTTCTATTTTTAGTTTTTTAAGGAACCTCCATACTGTTCTCCATGGTGGCTGTATCAATTTACATTCCCACCAACAGTGCAAGAGGGTTCCCTTTTCTCCACACCCTCTCCAGCATTTGTTGTTTGTAGATTTTCTGATGATGCCCATTCTAACTGGTGTGAGGTGATACCTCACTGTAGTTTTGATTTGCATTGCTCTAATAATTAGTGATGTTGAGCAGCCTTTCATATGCTTCTTGGCCATCTGTATGTCTTCTTTAGAGAAATGTCTATTTAGGTCTCCTGCCCCTTTTTTGATTGGGTTGTTTGCTTTTTTAATATTGAGCTGCATGAACTGTTTATATATTTTGGAGATTAATCCTTTTTCCATTGATCCATTTGCAAATATCTTCTCCCATTCTGAGGGTTGTCTTTTCATCTTGTTTATGGTTTCCTTTGCTGTGCAAAAGCTTTTAAGTTTCATTAGGTCCCATTTGTTTATTTCTGTTTTTATTTCCATTACTCTAGGAGGTGGATCAAAAAAGATCTTGCTGTGGTTTATGTCAGAGTGTTCTTCCTATGTTTTCCTCTAAGAGTTTTATAGTGTCCAGTCTTACATGTAGGTCTCTAATCCATTTTGAATTTATTTGTGTATGGTGTTAGGGAGTGTTCTAATTTCATTCTTTTACATGTAGCTGTCCAGTTTTCCCAGCACCACATATTGAAGAGACTGTCTTTTCTCCATTGTATATCCCTGCCTCCTTTGTCATAGATTAGTTGACCATAGGTGCGTGGGTTTATCTCTGGACTTTCTATCCTGTTCCATTGATCTGTATTTCTGTTTTTGTGCCAGTACCATAGTGTCTTGATTACTGTAGCTTTGCAGTGTAGTCTGAAGTCAGGGAGTCTGATTCCTCCAGCTCCGTTTTTTTCCCTCAAGACTGCTTTGGCTATTCGGGGTCTTTGGTGTCTCCAAACAAATTTTAAGATTTTTTGTTCTAGTTCTGTAAAAAATGCCACTGGTGATTTGATAGGGATTGCATTGAATCTGTAGATTGCTTTGGGTATTATAGTCATTTTCACAGTGTTGATTCTTCCAATCCAAGAACATGGTATGTCTCTCCATCTGTTTGTATTTTCCTTAATTTCTTTCATCAGTGTCTTATAGTTTTCTGCATACAGGTCATTTGTCTCCTTTGGAAGGTTTATTCCTAGGTGTTTTATTCTTTTTATTGTAATGGTAAATGCAATTGTTTCCTTAATTTCTCTTCCAGATTTTTCGTCGTTAGTGTATAGGAATGCAAGAGATTTCTGTGCATTACTTTTGTATCCTGCTACTTTACCAAATTCATTGATTAGCTCTAGTAGTTTTCTGGTAGTGTCTTTAGGATTCTCTATGTATAGTATCATGTCATCTGCAAACAGTGACAGTTTTACTTCTTCTTTTCCAATTTGGATTCCTTTTATTTCTTTTTCTTCTCTGATTGCTGTGGCTAAAACTTCCAAAACTATATTGAATAATAGCTCTGAGAGTGGGCAACCTTATCTTGTTCCTGGTCTTAGAGAAAATGCTTTCAGTTTTTCACCTTTGAGAATGATGTTGGCTGTGGGTTTGTCATATATGGCTTTTATTATGTTGAGGTAAGTTCCCCCTATGCCTACTTTCTGGAGAGTTCTTATCATTAATGTGTGTTGAATTTTGTCAAAAGCTTTTTCTGCATCTGTTGAGATCATCATATGGTTTTTATCCTTCAGTTTGTTAATATGGTGTATCACATTGATTGATTTGCATATATTGAAGAATCCTTGCATTCCTGGGATAAACCCCACTTGATCATGGTGTATGATTCTTTTAATGTGCTGTCGGATTCTCTTTGCTAGTATTTTGTTGAGGATTTTTGCATCTATGTTCATCAGTGATATAGGCCTGTATTTTTCTTTTTTTATGACATCTTTGTCTGGTTTTGGTATCAGGGTGATGGTGGCCTTGTAGAATGAGTTTGGGAGTGTTCCTCCTTCTGCTATATTTTGGAAGAGTTTGAGAAGGATAGGTGTTAACTCTTCTCTAAATGTGTGATAGAATTCGCCTGTGAAGCCATCTGGCCCTGGGCTTTTGTTTGTTGGAAGATTTTTAATCACAGTTTCAGTTTCAGGGCTTGTGATTGTCTGTTTATATTTTCTGTTTCTTCCTGGTTCCGTCTCGGAAGGTTGTGCTTTTCTAAGAATTTGTCCATTTCTTCCAGGTTGTCCATTTTTTTGGCATACAGGTGCTTGTTTTAGTCTCTCATGATTCTTTGTGTTACTGCGGTGTCAATTGTTACTTCTCCTTTTTCATTTCTAATTCTGTGGATTTGAGTCTTCTCCGTTTTTTCCTTGATGAGTCTGGTTAATGGTTTGTCAGTTTTATTTATCTTTTCAAAGAGCCAGCTATTAGTTTTAATGATCTTTGCTATTGTTTCCTTCCTTTCTTTTTCATTTATTTCTGATCTGATCTTTATGATTTCTTTCCTTCTGCTAACTTTGGGTTTTTTTTTTGTTCTTCTTTCTCTAATTGCTTCAGGTGTAAGTTTAGGCTGTTTATTTGAGATTTTTCTTGTTTCTTGAGGTGGGATAGTGTTGCTATAAACTTCCGTCTCAGAACTTCTTTTGCTGCATCGCATAAGTTTTGGGTCGTCATATTTTCATTGTCATTTGTTTCTAGGCATTTTTTGATTTCCTCTTTGATTTCTTCAATGATCTCCTGGTTGTTTAGTAGCATGCTGTTTAATCTCCATGTGTTTGTATTTTTTACAGTTGTTTTTCCTGTAGTTGATATCTAGTCTCATAGCATTGTGGTTAGAAAAAATGCTCAATATGATTTCAGTTTTCTTAAATTTACTGAGGTTTGCTTTGTGACCCAAGATGTGATCTATCCTGGAGCATTTTCCATGTGCACTTGAGAAGAAAGTGTATTCTGTTATTTTTGGATGGAATGTCCTATAAATATCAATTAAGCCCATCTGGTCTAATGTGTCATTTAATGTTTTTGTTTCCTTATTTATTTTCTGTTTGGATGATCTGTCCATTGGTGTAAGTGAGATATTAAAGTCGCCTACTATTATTGTGATACTGTCGATTTCCCCTTATATGGCTGTTAGCATTTGCCTTATGTATTGAGGTGCTGCTATGTTGGGTGCATAGATAATTACAACTGTTATATCTTCTTCTTGGATTGATCCCTTGATCATTATGTAGTGTCCTTTGTTGTCTCTTGTAATAGTCTTTATTTTAAAGTATTTTATCTGATATGAGTACTGCTGCTCCAGCTTTCTTTTGATTTCCATTGGCATGGAATATCTTTTTCCATCCCCTTACTTTCAGTCTGTATGTGTCCCTAGGTCTGAAGTGGGTCTCTTGTAGACAGCATATATACGGGTCTTGTTTTTGTATGCATTCAGCAGTCTGTGTCTTTTGGTCGGGGCATTTAATCCATTTACATTTAAGGTAATTATCGATATGTATGTTCCTATTACCATTTTCTTAAATGTTTTGGGTTTGTTATTGTAGGTCTTTTCCTTCTCTTGTGTTTACTGCCTAGAGAAGTTCCTTTAGCATTTGTTGTAAAGCTGGTATGGCGGTGCTGAATTCTGGTAGCTTTTGCTTGTCTGTAAAGCTTTTTTTTTCTCCCTCCAATCTGAATGAGATCCTTGCTGGGTACAGTAATCTTGGTTGCAGGTTTTTCCTTTTCATCACTTTTAAATATATCTTACCACTCCCTTCTGGCCTGTAGAGTTTCTGCTGAAATATCAGCTTTTAACCTTATGGGGATTCCCTTGTATGTTATTTGCTGCTTTTCCCTTGCTGCCTTTAATATGTTTTCTTTGTATTTAATTTTTGATAGTTTTGTTAATATGTGTCTTGGCATGTTTCTCCTTGGATTTATCCTGGATGGGACTCTCTGTGCTTCCTGGACTTGATTGACTATTTCCTTTCCCATATTAGGGAAGTTTTCAACTATAATCTCCTCAAATATTTTCTCAGTCCCTTTCTTTTTCTCTTCTTCTTCTGGGACCCCTATAATTTGAAATGTTGGCGTGTTTAGTGTTGTCCCAGAGGTCTCTGAGACTGTCCTCTCTTCTTTTCATTCTTTTTTCTTTATTCTGCTCTACAGTAGTTATTTCCACTATTTTATCTTCCAGGTCACTTATCCGTTCTTCTGCCTCAGTTATTCTGCTCTTGATTCCTTCTAGAGAATTTTTAATTTCATTTATTGTGTTGTTCATCATCATTTGTTTGCTCTTTAGTTCTTCTAGGTCCTTGTTAAACGTTTCTTGTATTTTCTCCATTCTAATTCCAAGATTTTGTATCATCTTTACTATCATTACACTGAATTCTTTTTCAGGTAAACTGCCTATTTCCTCTTCATTTGTTTGGTCTGGTGGGTTTTCACCTTGCTGCTTCATCTGTTGTGTGTTTCTATGTCTTCTCATTTTGCTTAACTTACTATGTTTGGAGTCTCTTTTTCGCAGGCTGCAGGTTCATAGTTCCAGTTGTTTTTGGTGTCTGCCTCCAGTGGGTAAGGTTGGTTCAGTGGGTTGCGTAGGCTTCCTGGTGGAGGGACTGGTGCCTGTGTTCTGGTGGATGAGGTTGGATGTTATCTTTCTGGTGGGCAGGACCGTGTCCAGTGGTGTGTTTTGGGGTGTCTGTGAACTTATTATGATTTTAGGCAGCCTCTCTGCTAATGGGTGGGGTTGTGTTCCTGTCTTGCTAGTTGTTTAGCATGGGGTGTCCAGCCCTGGAGCTTTCTGGTCATTGAGTGGAGCTAGGTCTTAGCGTTGAGATGGAGATCTCTGGTAAAGCTCTCGCTGATTGATATTACGTGGGTCCGGGAGGTCTCTGGTGGTCCAATGTCCTGAACTCGGCTCTTCCACCTCCAAGACTCAGGCCTGACACCCGGCCAGAGCACCAAGACCCTGTCAGCCACACAGCTGCTAGTGTTGGAGGGTCTCCTGCAGAGGCAGTGGGTGGCTGTGGCTCACCGCAGGGACAAGGACACCTGCAGCAGAAGTTCTGGTTAGTACTCCTTGGTGTGACTCCTGGAGTCCACCATTAACCCCACCAAAGGGCCTGCAGGCTCCAGCTGGGTCATCTCAGGCCAAACAACCAACAGGGAGGGAACTCCCATATCCATTTTTAATGTTTTCATTTTTATCTCCATCTCCGGATTATAAGCTCCTTGTGAGTGGAGACCTCTTTTCTAGTTCTCTCCTATCTTTTCAGGGAACTGATCATGGTCAGACCCTTTATATGCTTACTAAATAGTGGCGGACAATCAAAAGTGCTCTGAGGCCCTGAGAGGAGATGCCCATGAGTAAAGAGGGGAAAAAATGAAGACGACATAGATGCCTGGCAGGAGAGGCTGATTGTGCAAGATGGAAGCGGGCCCTGAAGCCTCACTGTCTGCTCATAGGGCTTCTTATTCAGGCTTCAGTAACCTAAGATGTGGAGATTGCAGGATTTAATGTTGTTGCCCCTCCCCTCCACCATGAATAGGGACACTTGCTGGGCTCACAAGGCATCAGTGATCTGCTATGACTCCAGGTTGGGGTGGCTATTCAGGCAGATATTTTTTTTGAACAACCAGACAGGCTGTCTGCTGAGATCTGACCAAGACTGGAACTTGGAGGAGATTCAGCTGGCTTTGGTTCAAACCAGACAGACTAAAACAATGTCAACAGTCCCAGGAAGGATTCTAGACCCTGCAAGAAATGCTTCTTCACCTTCAGCCTGAAGACTGTAGACTCTTAGCATGAGCCTTCTAGCAGTCCAGGTGTCCTTCTGCACTGCCACCCTGCACAGAACCATGGATGAAGGTCTTCAATGGGAAAAGATAATGGTTGAAAATTTTTCAGTAATAACACTAGGTGATATTGCAGCCATGTCAACATATCATGGGTAGAAACAACAGAAGCTTATTCACAAAATAGAAGATTCTTAGTTGTAGAAAATTAGCCTAAACTCCTTGGAGAACTCTTAATGCTGCTGTTATACTGAGTGTTGACCATGACCAGAACATTAGACCCATATAATTGTCTGGACTCAGTTGGGTAGAAAAGATACTGTCTCTAAGAGGGAAATAAAATGGAGTGGAGAATTGGCAAGGATGTTGTCCATGTTAACGCATATATGTGGAATCTAGAAAAATGGTACAGATGAACCTATTTGCAGGGCAGGAATAGAGACACAGAAGTAGAGAATGGACTTATGGACATGGGGGAGCGGAGGAAGGGGAGGGTGGGATGAACTGGGAGATTAGGATTGACATATATACACTACCACGTGTAAAACAGATACCTAGTGGGAACCTGCTGTATAGCACAGGGAGCTCAGCTCAGTGCTCTGTGATGACCTAGATGGGTGGGATGGGGCTGGTGGGAGGGAGGTCCAGGAGGGAGGGGACATATGTATATATATAGCTGCTTCACTTCGTTGTACAGCAGAAACTAGCACAACATTGTAAAACAATTATACTCCAATTAAAAAAAAAATACTTTGGAAGCAGGTGGTCTGCTAAGGCTAGTGGCACCTCACCATGACCCTTTGGACCTGGTGTCCAGTCCCTTGTGCATTATGCAGTCCTCTTTTGGGTCAGGGCATTAGAGTTAGTTTGAAGCATAGCAGCCAGCTAATTCCATGGCTGCTTAATCTCTCTCTGTCTCTGTATCCCTCTATTTCTGTCCCTGTCTTACACACAGACACACACACACACACACACACACACACACATTTGTATGAAGGAGCACAAGATGGAACATAGAATGTGGTTTAACTTTCAGAGGTTTAAATGAGAGGCTCTTTGTTAGTGAAAAGCAAACAAAACAAACTGGCCACGGGGTCAGCATGCTCTGGAATGCAGAATTGTTTGTCGCCTGTCAAACAGCCGCCTGATGTTGGGTTTACATAATGTTTCAGCAAACCGAAACAATGAGGACGTTTACCATTAACTCAAGGCCTGAGCCATAAAATCAGAATGGGGGAAGATGAGGGTCACTAATTCTGATCCTTAAGGCCCTCAACAAACAGCTCTCCCCAGGGCAAAATAGCTCCTTAGACCAAGTCGTCCAAATTTATTAAACACCTAGTATTTTGTCGAAGACTCTTTGGATAGGAAGATGAAAGACCCTTGCCCCTTCATAGGGCATGCCTCCCAGGACCATGCTGATGTCTAGCTGGTAGACAGAGAAACAAATAATGATGAGGTGGCACTGTTAAAGTGAGTTTCATTTTAGACAAAATTCCCTGTGTAAGAATAACAGAAGGGAGAGGCCATGTTCACCTACTAGTCAGAAAAGGTGCCCAGAGAGATAGCATTTGAGTTGAAACTGGCAGGAAGAGTAGAAGTTTCCCAGGACCACAAACTGGAGGTGATGGGGTCGGAGCCGAGATGCATGCTGGAGAGAAGGTTAAGTAAGTGCAAGGCATGAGGAGCCTGGATTATTCCAGAAACTTCTAAAAATAATTCAGTGTTGTCAAATGTGAGGTGAGGAGTGGCAGGAGAGGGGGTGGGGAAGGTGGTTGTCTGGTCAAGAAGGGTCTTATGCGTACGTGAGACTAGGTGCTGATGTCTTTCCTATGTGGGGAGGGATGCCAGTGACATATTTTGAGCTGCGGTAGTGGCTTGGCCACAGTTGCTTCTTAGAAAGGTCAGTGCATTGGCCTTGAGGAGGACAGGTGGGAGGGGGTGACTGGAGGGATGATGTGGTCCTGAGGGAAGGGGAGGGCAACGTTGTAGTGGACACACTGAGGAGTTGTCAGGCCCAGGTGAATTGTCAGAGACGTGCACAGGCAACTGTGGGATTCATGAGGGGGACAGTGGGACAGCAGGAGTGAGCTGTACGGTCAGCTGTAGCTCCAAGCAAATGCCAAGGCTTGGGAATGGCTCTGGGCAGGTCCAGGGTCTCACCTGACTTCTGAGAGCCATTCTTAATGCTGAGCAGTAGCCTCACTGCTGGCCTAGGGCATGTGTCAACTCTGAGGGGCACATCTGACGTCCTGCTGCTCTGCCAGTGTCTGGAGCATAGCAGAGGGTCTTGATAAATATTTGTTGATTGAACAGAGCCTGGTACTAATATAGGAGCTGGGGATGCAGCCATGAGCACCATCACACGAAAACCCTGTTCTGGAGGAGCGTAAATTCCAGGTGGTGAGAGAAGCAGTCAGCAAAAGAAACAAAATGCATAAAAAGCTAGATGGTGAAATATGCTGTGAGGACACAATAAGGTGGGGAGCATGGTTTGCAATTTTAAATAGGATGAGTGAAGACCTGGAGGTGGTGGGGGAGGGGGGTGGGGTAGGGGCACCCATTTGGCTATGGGGGAGAAGAGCCTTCCAAGGAAGGGAAAGAGAGCCAACGTGTTGAGCTGGGTGTGTTGTTAGCTTGTTGGGGAGCAGCAAGGAAGCCAGCGTGGCTGCAGTGAGGTCTGTGAGGTGGAGAAGTGGAGTGAGGGCAGGGGTGTGTCGGGCTGGGGAGCCATTGTCCTCTACTCTGAGTGAGATGCAAAGTCCAACTTATTCTCCCTGCTACCCTGAGCTGTGCCCCTTTCTTCTCTCCTGCTCCTTCCGTTCACGATTACAACTTACCAGTGCACATTCTGTAGACAGCTGGCCCAGACACGTGCAGAAGTCAGTGCCATTGAAGTAAGAGGTAAGAGGACTGCTCTATTTTAAAGGCCCTGAAGAGCTATAGTAATCAAACACCATGTTTTAATTCTTAGGATAAGGAGGGTGATTGGAATGTGGGCTAATATTAGATGATATTAGTTCCTCTTAATTTGCTTAGGTGTGGTTATTCTACTAAGGTTACAAAGGAGAATGTCTTCATTCTGAGAAGACACATGCTGAAATATTTAGGGATGCAGTGTCCTGATACCAGCAACTTACTTTAACATGGTTCAGCATACACACACGTAGGCAGGATCAAATGGATACGTACATACATACATACATAATGCCAAAATATGAACAGTTGTTCTATCTTGGTGGTGGGTATGTAGATACTGGCTATACTAGCCTATCAACTTTCGTTTTGGAAAATTTTCATGTTAAAATGTTGGGGAAAATTCCCTCGTTATGGTCCATTTCTTTTGGCTCTGCCTTCGGTTGCTGTTATTTATTCTCATGAGATTCTGCCTGGCCCCCTAGGCAGTTTATTTACTTTGGGACAGAAATGTTTGTCTCTGGAGACTTAAAAGAGACACAGAGCATAGAGATTCAGGTGGGATGTCAGATGGGTGGCATCCAAACCCCATTGGGCTGGCAGGCCCCAATAGAACAGGACCATGAGTCAAAGCATGGTAGGTAGATGCCTTATGATTTTAAGAGACACTTGTAGCGCAAGAGGAAGGCAAAGAAGAAATGCAGCCTTGGAGAGGTTAATTCCTTGCTGGAGTGTGTGCTTTTTCCCTGATGTCGAGAACCTAAATTATTCCACTATTTACCTACTGTGTGACTTGACAAAAGGCTAATGTGATTTAGAAACTCAGTGGTCATCCAGAAAGTCTATTTCCAGTCTGGTGGTTACCAGGCTCTGTCAGGGGATTGGGTTTCGGTGTATTAAATCTCAAATTTAATCCAGGGGCCAATATGTCTGTGAATATTGGAAAGTTCAACTCCCCTTTGCATGGGTCACATCAATTCCATATGGTATTTTCCACGTGGAAGCAAGAAATAGCATATCCAGGAAGCTGGGCTTAGCACCTTTGGATCTCCTAATGAAATTTCAGTATACAGATAGGATGTGAGCATTTATATACATACAACCTCTGCCAGGCACCCAAGACAAAAAATAAATAACCCTTTATTATTATTAAAAATAACTTAGAGCTCAGAGAAAAGACGAATGTAGGTGGTAATATATAAAGGACTTCCTAAAGAAAAAGTTGTTCACAGTCTCTTATTTGGTTTTAAAAAAAGTCTTTTGTTTTGCTGCAGGAATAACAATAAAAGATAAAAATCATTTGAAACTAAGGGAGGAAGTAGAAAAATGGTCACTATTTGTAGCTTGGTCTATTCTCAGTATAGTAATAATAATAATAGCAACTATAGCAACAGTTGATGTTTTTTTTTTTTTTTTAAGAGATATGCTCCCTGTACATTCACAGTAATTATTTTGGAATCCAGTCTTTGTTTTCAGATTCCTGGGGGATATTTTTCTTTTCTTTTCTTTTTTTTTTTTTAAAATTAATTAATTAATTAATTAATTTATGGCTGCATTGGGTCTTCGTTTCTGTGCGAGGGCTTTCTCTTGTTGCGGCAAGTGGGGGCCACTCTTCATCGCGGTGCGCGGGCCTCTCACTATCGCGGCCTCTCTTGTTGTGGAGCACAGGCTCCAGACGCGCAGGCTCAGTAGTTGTGGCTCACGGGCCTAGTTGCTCCGCGGCATGTGGGGATCTTCCCAGACCAGGGCTCGAACCCGTGTCCCCTGCATTGGCAGGCAGATTCTCAACCACTGCGCCACCAGGGAAGCCCCAGTTGATGATTTTTGAGCACTTACTATGTGCCAGGCATAGTGAGCACTTTTAAAATTCAACTAATTTAATTCTTATGACAAACCTATGTGGTAGCTAATATTATTATCTTTATTTTAGGGAGCTGAGGGCCAGAGAAATTAAATAACTGGTATGAAGTCAAATGACCAGCAATTAACGTAGTTAGTATTCAAGCTGTCTCTTGAGGCGAGCTAAATAAAACTCTATCCTATTTTCTAGAGGCATATTTTTATTTTCTCCTTTCTCTATGGTAAGCCTTGTTCTGGTGCCTCTGGAGGATATATTGAAAATGATGGCCCACTACATTCCTAGCAAGCCAGGTCTTTACAGGAGTGGTTCCCAATTTGTGACTCTAGAACTTGGGGTACCAGTGATTTCCTGTTGTCACTAACAATAGCTTGCTATGGGCCATGCCTTCTGCTATATACTTCACATGTTTTATTTCAGTATTTAAAAAAAATTTGACTCATAGTTAAAAACAATAGTGTTGTATAGCAGGACTAAGTTATACATATATATATTCAGAAAAAAAGTTTCACGAAACAACACTTATATTTACTATTTGTGATACACTTTGTTACTTTCCATTTTATTCTGTTTCATTTAAAGAATGCTGGTTGTCTCATGTCTCATTTTATATCCTGCTAAATGGTTTATAACCCATTGTTTAGTAAAACACTAGCTCGGCTGGAGCTGGTGGGAAGGCATGGGTTGGTCTCAGAATTTGTTCCACGTCTTGTGGAGAGTGCTGTCAAAGGAAGTGAAGGAGCAAATGGGCACAGACCAGTTTGGGAACAAATACTACTATATCCCAGAGTACAAGAACCGGAGAGATTGGTTCAAGACGGCGGAGTAGAAGGATGTGTGCTCACTCCCTCCTGTAAGAGCACCAGAATCACAACTAACTGCTGAACAATCATCGACAGGAAGACACTGGAACTCACCAAAAAAGATACCCCACATCCTAAGACAAAGGAGAAGCCACAGTGAGACGGTAGGAGGGGCACAATCACAATAAAATCAAATCCCATAACTGCTGGGTGGGTGACTCACAAACTGGAGAACACTTATACCACAGAAGTCCACCCACTGGAGTGAAGGTTCTGAGCCCCTCGTCAGGCTTCCCAACCTGGGGGTCCGACAACGGGAGGAGGAAATCCTAGAGAATCAGACTTTGAAGTCTAGCGGGATTTGATTGCAGGACTTCAACAGGACTGGGGGAAACAGAGACTCCACTCTTGGAGGGCACACACAAAGTAGTGTGTGCATTGGGACCCAGGGGAAGGAGCAGTGACCCCATAGGAGACTGAACCAGACCTACCTGCTAGTGTTGGAGGGTCTCCTGCAAAGGTGGGGGGTAGCTGTGGCTCACCATGAGGACAAGACACTGGCAGCAGAAGTTCTGGGAAGTACTCCTTGGTGTGAGCCCTTCCAGAGTCTGCCATTAGCCCCGCCAAAGAGCCAGGTAGGCTCCAGTGTTGGGTCGCCTCAGGCCGAACAACCAACAGGGAGGGAACCCAGCCCCACCCATCAGCAGACAAGCAGATTAAAGTTTTACTGAGCTCTGCCCACCAGAGCAAAACCCAGCTCTACCCACCACCAGTCCCTCCCATTAGGAAACTTGCACAAGCCTCTTAGATAGCCTCATTCACCAGAGGGCAGACAGCAGAAACAAGAAGAACTACAATCCTGCAGCCTGTGGAACAAAAACCACATTCACAGGAAGATAGACAAGATGAAAAGGCAGAGGGCTATGTACCAGATGAAGGAACAAGATAAAACCCCAGAAAAACAACTAAATGAAGTGGAGATAGGCAACCTTTCAGAAAAGGAATTCAGAATAATGATAGTGAAGATGATCCAGGACCTGGGAAAAAGAATGGAGGCAAAGATCAAGAAGATGCAAGAAATGTTTAACAAAGACCTAGAAGAATTAAAGAACAAACAAACAGAGATGAACAATACAATAATTGAAATGAAAACTACACTAGAAGGAATCAATAGCAGAATAACTGAGGCAGAAGAACGGATAAGTGACCTGGAAGACAGAATGGTGGAATTCACTGTCATGGAACAAAATAAAGAAAAAAGAATGAAAAGAAATGAAGACAGCCTAAGAGACCTCTGGGACAACATTAAACACAACAACATTCGCATTATAGGGGTCCCAGAAGGAGAAGAGAGAGAGAAAGGACCCAAGAAAATATTTGAAGAGATTATAGTCGAAAACTTCCCTAACATGGGAAAGGAAATAGCCACCCAAGTCCAGGAAGCGCAGAGAGTCCCAGGCAGGATAAACCCAAGGAGAAACACGCCGAGACACATAGTAATCAAATTGACAAAAATTAAAGACGAAGAAAAATTACTGAAAGCAACAAGGGAAAAACAACAAATAACATACAAGGGAACTCCCATAAGGTTAACAGCTGATTTCTCAGCAGAAACTCTACAAGCCAAAAGGGAGTGGCATGATATATTTAAAGTGATGAAAGGGAAGAACCTACAACCAAGAGTACTCTACCCAGCAAGGATCTCATTCAGTTTCAACAGAGAAATCAAAAGCTTTATAGACAAGCAAAAGCTAAGAGAATTCAGCACCACCAAACCAGCTCTACAACAAATGCTAAAGGAACTTCTCTAAGTGGGAAACACAAGAGAAGAAAAGGACCTACAAAAACAAACCTGTAACAATTAAGAAAATGGTAATAGGAATATACATATCAATAATTACCTTAAATGTGAATGGATTAAATGCTCCAACCAAAAGACACAGGCTGGCTGAATGGATACAAAAACAAGACCCGTATGTATGCTGTCTACAAGAGACCCACTTCAGACCTAGGGACACATACAGACTGAAAGTGAGGGGTTGGAAAAAAGATATTCCATGCAAATGGAAATCAAAAGAAAGCTGGAGTAGCAATGCTCATAAGAGATAAAATAGACTTTAAAATAAAGAATGTTACAAGAGACAAGGAAGGACACTACATAATGATCAAGGGATCAATCCAAGAAGAAGATATAACAATTATAAATACATATGCACCCAACATAGGAGCACCTCAATACATAAGGCAACTGCTAACAGCTATAAAAGAGGAAATCAACAGTAACACAATAATAGTGGGGGATTTTTAACACCTCACTTACACCAATGGACAGATCATCCAAACAGAAAATTAATAAGGAAACACAAGCTTTAAATGACACCATAGACAAGATAGATTTAATTGATATTTATAGGACATTCCATCCGAAAACAGCAGATTACACTTTCTTCTCAAGTGCACACGGAACATTTTCCAGGATAGGTCATATCTTGGGTCACAAATCAAGCCTCAGTAAGTTTAAGAAAATTGAAATCATATCAAGCATCTTTTCTGACCACAACATTATGAGATTATAAATCAGTTACAGGGAAAAAAACGTAAAAAACACAAACACATGGAAGCTAAACAATACGTTACTAAATAACCACGAGATCACTGAAGAAATCAAAGGGAAATCAAAAAATACCTAGAGACAAATGACAACGAAAACACGACTATCCAAAATCTATGGGATGCAGAAAAGCAGTTCTAAGAGGGAAGTTTATAGCAATACAGTCCTACCTCAAGAAACAAGAAAAATCTCAAATAAACAATCTAACCTTACACCTAAAGGAACTAGAGAAAGTAGAACAAACAAAACCTAAAGTTAGTAGAAGGAAAGGAATCATAAAGGTCAGAGCAGAAATAAATGAAATAGAAATAAAGAAAACAATAGCAAAGGCCAATGAAACTAAAAGCTGGTTCCTTGAGAAGATAAACAAAATTGATAAACCATTAGCCAGACTCATCAAGAAAAAGAGGGAGAGGACTCAAATCAATAAAATTAGAAATGAAAAAGGAGACGTTACAACAGACACCGCAGAAATACACAACATCCTATGAGACTACTACAAGCAACTCTATGCCAATAAAATGGTCAACCTGGAAGAAATGCACAAATTCTTAGAAAGGTATAACCTTTCAAGACTGAACCAGGAAGAAATAGAAAATATGAACAGACCAATCAGAAATAATGAAATTGAAACTGTGATTAAAAATTTTCCAACAAACAAACGTCTAGGACCAGATAGCTTCACAGGTGAATGTTATCAAACATTTAGAGAAGAGCAAACACCCATCCTTCTCAAACTCTTCCAAAAATTTGCAGAGAAAGGAACACTCCCAAACTCATTCTATGAGGCCGCCATCACCCTGATATCAAAACCAGACAAAGATACTACAAAAAAGAAAATTACAGACTGATATCACTGATGAATATAGATGCAAAAATCCTCAACAAAATACTAGCAAACAGAATCCAACAACATGTTAAAAGGATCATACACCATGATCAAGTGGGATTTATCCCAGGGATGCAAGGATTCTTCAATATATGCAAATCAATCAATGTGATACACCATATTAACAAATTGAAGAATAAAAAGCATATGATCATCTCAACAGATGCAGAAAAAGCTTTTGACAAAATTCAACACCCATTTATGATAAAAACTCTCCAGGAAGTGGGCATAAAGGGAACCTACCTCAACCTAATAAAGGCCATATACGACAAACCCACAGCAAACATCATCCTCAATGGTGAAAAACTGAAAGCATTTCCTCTAAGATCAGGAACAAGACAAGGATGTCCACTCTCGCCACTATGATTCAACATAGTTTTGGAAGTCCTAGCCACAGCAATCAGAGAAGAAAAAGAAATAAAAGGAATACAAATTGGAAAAGAAGTAAAACTGTCACTGTTTGCAGATGACATGATACTATACATAGAGAATCCTAAAGGTGCCACCAGAAAGCTACAAGAGCTAATCAATGAATTTGGTAAAGTAGCAGGATACAAAAGTAATGCACAGAAATCTCTTGCATTACTATATGCTAATGATGAAAAATCTGAAAGAGAAATTAAGGACACACTCCCATTTACCATTGCAACAAAAAGAATAAAATACCTAGGAATAAACGTACCTAGGGAGACAAAAGACCTCTATGCAGAAAACTATAAGACACTGATGAAAGAAATTAAAGATGATACCAACAGATGGAGAGATATACCATGTTCTTGGATTGGAAGAATCCACATTGTGAAAATGACTATAATACCCAAAGCAATCTACAGATTCAATGCAATCCCTATCAAATCACCAGTGGCATTTTTTTACAGAACTAGAACAAAAAATCTTAAAATTTGTTTGGAGACACCAAAGACCCCGAATAGCCAAAGCAGTCTTGAGGGAAAGGAACGGAGCTGGAGGAATCAGACTCCCTGACTTGAGACTATATTACAAAGCTACAGTAATCAAGATAATATGGTACTGGCACAAAACCAGAAATATAAATCAATGGAACAGGATAGAAAGCCCAGAGATAAACCCACGCACCTATGGTCAACTAATCTATGACAAAGGAGGCAGGGATATACAATGGAGAAAAGACAGTCTCTTCAATACGTGGTGCTGGGAAAACTGGACAGCTACATGTAAAAGAATGAAATTAGAACACTCCCTAACACCATACACAAAAATAAACTCAAAATGGATTAGTGATAGAAATGTAAGACTGGACACTATAAAACTCTTACAGGAAAACATAGAAAGAACACTCTTTGACATAAATCACAGCAAGATCTTTTTTGATCCACCTCCTAGAGTAATGGAAATAAAACCAAAAATAAACAAATGGGACCTAATGAAACTTGAAAGCTTTTGCACAGCAAAGGAAACCATAAACAAGATGAAAAGATAACCCTCAGAATGGGAGAAGATATTTGCAAACGAATCAATGGACAAAGGATTAATTTCCAGAATATATAAACAGCTCATGCAGCTCAATATTAAAAGAGCAAACAACCTAATCAAAAAATGGGCAGGAGACCTAAATAGACATTTCTCCAAAGAAGACATACAGAAGGCCAAGAAGCACATGAAAAGCTGCTCAACATCACTAACTATTAGAGAAATGCATATCAAAACTACAATGAGGTATCACCTCACACCAGTTAGAATGGTCATTATCAGAAAATCTACAAACAACAAATGCTGGAGAGGGTGTGGAGAAAAGGGGACCCTCTTGCACTGTTGGTGGGAATGTAAACTGATATAGCTACTATTGATACAACAGTATGGAGGTTCATTAAAAAACTAAAAATAGAATTACCATATGACCCCACTATCCCACTACTGGCATATACCCAGAGAAAACCATAATTCAAAAAGACACATGCACCCCAATGTTCATTGCAGCACTATTTACAATAGCCAGGTCATGGAATCAACCAAAATGCCCATCGACAGATGAATGGATAAAGAAGATGTGGTACATATATACAATTGAGTATTACTCAGCCATAAAAAGGAACGAAATTGGGTCATTTGTAGAGACATGGATTTATCTAGAGACCGTCATACAGAGTGAAGTAAGGCAGAACAATAAAAACAAATATCGTATATTAACACATATATGTGGAACCTAGAATAATGGTACAGATGACTCAGTTTGCAAGGGAGAAATAGAGACACAGATGTAGAGAACAAACCTATGGACACCAAGGGCAAAAGTGGAGGGGGTGGTGGTGGTGGTGTGATGAATTGGGAGATTGGGATTGACATATATACAGTAATATGTATAAGATGGATAATTAATAAGAATCTGCTGTGTAAAAAAATAAAATAAAATTCAAAAATGAAAATAAAGAAAAACTCTAGCTCATTTCAGTTTTCACAGTAATTTTATGAGCAATATCATTTAAAAATATATTTATTTATTTGGCTGCTCCAGGTCTTAGTTGCGGCACACGGAATCTTTAGTTGCAGCATGTGGGATCTTTAGTTGTGGCATGTGGGATCTATATCCATGACCAGGGATTGAAACCAGGCCCCCTGCATTGGGAGTGCAGAGTCTTAGCCACTGGACCACCAGGGAAGTCCTGAAATCAACATAATTTTAATACCCATTTTACAGATAAGAAAATTAAGTTCATTTGTTCAAGGTCAAGGTCACACAAAGAAACCAAGGTCTATGGCTTGCACTTGGGATTATATTCCGTTTTTATTTTTATTTTTTTTAACATCGTTATTGGAGTAAAATTGCTTTACAATGGTGTGTTAGTTTCTGCTGTATAACAAAGTGAGTCAGCTATACATATACATATATCCCCATATCCCCTCCGTGTTGTGTCTCCCTCCCACCCTCCCTATCCCACTCTTGTCGGTGGCCACAAAGCACCGAGCTGATCTCCTTGTGCTATGTGGCTGCTTCCCACTAGCTATCTATTTTACATTTGGTAGTGTATACATGTCCATGCCACTCTCTCACTTTGTCCCAGCTTACCCTCCTTCCCCCTCCCCATGTCCTCAAGTCCATTTTCTATGTCTGCATCTTTATTCCTGTCCTGCCTCGAGGTTCTTCAGAACCATTTTTTTTTTTAGATTCCATATGTATGTGTTAGCATACAGTATTTGTTTTTCTCTTTCTGACTTCACTCTGTATGACAGTCTCTAGGTCCATCCACCTCACTACAAATAACTCAATTTTGTTTCTTTTTATGGCTGAACAATATTCCATTGTATATATGTGCCACATCTTCTTTATCCATTTATTTGTCGATGTACACTTATGTTGCTTCTTGGCTATTGGAAATAGTGTTGCAGTGAACATTGTGGTACATGACTCGTTTTGAATTGTTTCTCAGGGTATATGCCCAGTAGTGGGATTGCTGGGTCATATGGTAGTTCTATTTTTGGTTTTTAAGGAACCTCCATACTGTTCTCCATAGTGGCTGTATCAATTTACATTCCCACCAACAGTGCAAGAGGGTTCCCTTTTCTCCATACCCTCTCTAGCATTTATTGTTTGTAGATTTTTTGATGATGGCCATTCTGACTGGTGTGAGGTGATACCTCATTGTAGTTTTGATTTGCATTTCTCTAATGATTTGTGATGTTGAGCATCCTTTCATGTGTTTGTTGGCAGTCTGTATATCTTCTTTGGAGAAATGTCTATTTTGGTCTTCTACCCATTTTTTGGATTGGGTTGTTTGTTTTTTGATATTGAGCTGCATGAGCTACTTATATATTTTGGAGATTAATCCTTTGTCCGTTGCTTCATTTGCAAATATTTTTTCCCATTCTGAGGGTTATCTTTTCATCTTGTTTATTGTTTCCTTTGCTGTGCAAGAGCTTTTAAGTTTCATTAGGTCCCATTTTAAAATTTTTGTTTTTATTTCCATTTCTGTAGGAGGTGGGTCAAAAAGGATCTTGCTGTGATATATGTCATAGAGTGTTCTGCCTATGTTTTCCTCTAAGAGTTTGATAGTGTCTGGCCTTACATTTAGGTCTTTAATCCATTTTGAGTTTATTTTTGTGTATGGTGTTAGGGAGTGTTCTAATTTCATTCTTTTACATGTAGCTGTCCAGTTTTCCCAGCACCACTTATTAAAGAGGCTGTCTTTCTCCGTTGTATATTCTTCCCTTCTTTATCAAAGATAAGGTGACCATATGTGCGTGGATTTGTCTCTGGGCTTTCCATTTTGTTCCATTGATCTATATTTCTGTTTTTGTGCCGGTACCATAGTGTCTTGATTAGTGTAGCTTTGTAGTACAGTCTGAAGTCCTGGAGCCTGATTCCTCCAGCTTCATTCTTTCTCAAGATTGTTTTGGCTATTTAGGGTCTTTTGTGTTTCCATACAAATTTTGAAATTTTTTATTCTAGTTCTGTAGAAAATGCCATTGGTAGCTTGATAGGGATTGCACTGAATCTGTAGATTGCTTTGGGTAGTAGAGTCATTTTCACAATGTTGATTCTTCCAATCCAAGAACATGGTATATATCTCTCCATCTGTTTGTATCATCTTTAATTTCCTTCATCAGTGTCACAGTTTTCTACATACATGTTTTTTGTCTCCCTACGTAGGTTTATTCCTAGGTATTTTATTCTTTTTGTTGCAATGGTAAATGGGATTGTTTCCTTAATTTCTCTTTCAGATTTTTATCATTAGTGTATAGGATTGCAAGAGATTTCTGTGCATTAATTTTTTATCCTGCTACTTTACCAGATTCCTTGGTTAGCTCTAGTAGTATTCTTGTAGCATCTTTAGGATTCTCTGTGTATAGTATCATGTCATCTACAAACAGTGACAGCTTTACTTCTTCTTTTCCAATTTGGATTCCTTTTATTTCTTTTTCTTCTCTGATTGCTGTGGCTAAAACTTCCAAAACTATGTTGAGTAATAGTGGTGAGAGTGGGCAACCTTGTCTTGTTCCTGATCTTAGTGGAAACGGTTTCAGTTTTTCACCATTGAGAACGATGTTGCCTGTGAGTTTGTCATCTATGGCCTTTATTATGTTGAAGTAAGATCCCTCTATGCCTACTTTCTGGAGAGTTTTTATCATTAGTGCGTGTTGAATTTTGTCAAAAGCTTTTTCTGCATCTATTGAGATGATCATATGCTTTTTATTCTTCAGTTTGTTAATATGGTGTTTCACATTGATTGATTTGCGTATATTGAAGAATCTTTGCATTTCTGGGATAAACCCCACTTGATCATGGTGTATGATCCTTCTAGTGTGCTGTTGGATTCTCTTTGCTAGTATTTTGTTGAGGATTTTTGCATCTGTGTTCATCAGTGATATTGGCCTGTAGTTTTCTTTCTTTGTGACATCTTTGTCTGGTTTCAGTATGAGGGTGATGGTGGCCTGGTAGAATGAGTTTGGGAGTATTCCTCCCTCTGCTATATTTTGGAAGAGTTTGAGAAGGATAGGTGTTAGCTCTTCTCAAATGTTTGATCAAATTCGACTGTGAAGACATCTGGCCCTGGGCTTTTGTTTGTGGAATATTTTAAATCACAGTCTCAATTTTAGTGCTTGTGATTGGTCTGTTTATATTTTCTCTTTCTTCCTGGTTCAGTCTTGGAAGGTTGTGCTTTTCTAAGAATTTGTCCATTTCTTCCAGGTTGTCCATTTTATTGGCATACAGTTGCTTGTAGTAATCTCTCATGATCCTTTGTATTTCTGCAGTGTCAGTTGTCACTTCCCCTTTTTCATTTCTAATTTTGTTGATTTGAGTCTTCTCCCTTTTTTTCTTGAGGAGTCTGGCTAATGGTTTATCAATTTTGTTTATCATCTCAAAGAACCAGCTTTTAGTTTTATTGATCTTTGCTATTGTTTCCTTCCTTTCTTTTTCATTTACTTCTGATCTGATCTTTATGATTTCTTTCCTTTTACTAACTTTGGGGTTTTTTTGTTCTTCTTTCTCTAATTGCTTTACGTGTAAGGTTAGGTTGTTTATTTGAGATTTTTCTTGTTTCTTGAGGTAAGATTGTATTGCCATAAACTTCCCTCTTAGAACTGGTTTTGCTGCATCCCAGAGGTTTTGAGTTGTCGTGTTTACATTGTCATTTGTTTCTAGTTATTTTTTGATTTCGTCTTTGATTTCTCCAGTGATATCTTGGTTATTTAGTAATGTATTGTTTAGCCTCCATGTGTTTGTAGTTTTTACAGTTTTTTTTCCTGTAATTGATAACTAGTCTTATAGCCTTGTGGTTGGAAATGATACTTGATTTGATTTCAGTTTTCTTAAATTTACCAAGGATTGGTTTGTGACCCAAGGTATGGTCTATCCTGGAGAATGTTCCATGAGAACTTGAGAAGAAAGTGTATTCTGTTGTTTTTGGATGGAATGTCCTGTAAATATCAATAAGTCCATCTTATTTAATGTGTCATTTAAAGCCCGTGTCTCCTTATTTATTTTCATTTTGGATGATCTGTCCATTGGTGAAAGTGGGGTGTTAAAGTCCCCTACTACCACTGTGTTACTGTCGGTTTCCCCTTATATGGCTGTTAGCCTTTGCCTTATGTATTGAGGTGCTCCTATGTTGGGTGCATAAATATTTGCAATTGTTATGTCTTCTTCTTGGATTGATCCCTTGATCATTATGTAGTGTCCTTCGTTGTCTCTTGTAATAGTCTTTATTTTAAAGTCTATTTTGTCTGATATGAGAATTGGCTACTCCAGGTTTGTTTTGATTTCCATTTGCATGGAATATTTTTTTCCATCCCCTCACTTTCAGTCTGTATGTGTCCCTAGGTCTGAAGTGGGTCTTTTGTAGGCAGCATATATATGGGTCTTTTTTTGGTATCCATTCAGCCAGTCTACGTGTTTTGGTTGGAGCATTTAATACATTTACATTTAAGGTAGTTATCAATATGTATGTTCCTATTCCCATTTTCTTGTTTTGGGTTTGTTTTTGTAGGTCTTTTCCTTCTCTTGTGTTTACTGCCTAGAGAAGTTCCTTCAGCATTTGTTGTAAAGCTGGTTTGGTAGTGCTGAATTCTCTTAGCTTTTCTTGTCTGTAACAGCTTTAATTTCTCTGTCGAATCTGAATGAGATTCTTGCTGGGTAGAGTAATCTTGGTTGTAGGTTTTTCCCTTTCATCACTTTAAATATGTCCTGCCAGTCCCTTCTGGCTTGCAGAGTTTCAGCTGAAAGATCAGCTGTTAGCCTTATTGGGATTCCCTTGTATGTTATTTGTTGCTTTTCCCTTGCTGCTTTTAATATTTTTCTTTGTATTTAATTTTTGTTAGTTTGATTAATATGTGTCTTGGTGTGTTTCTCTTTAGATTTATCCTGTATGAGACTCTCTGTGCTTCCTCAACTTGATTGACTGTTTCCTTTTTCATATTAGGGAAGTTTTCAACTATAATCTCTTCAAATATTTTCTCAGTCCCTTTCTTTTTCTCTTCTTCTTATGGGGCCTCTATAATTCGAATGTTGGTGTGTTTAGTGTTGTCCCAGAGGTCTCTGTGACTGTCTTCAATTCTTTTCATTCTTTTTTCTTTATTCTGCTCTGTGGTAGTTATTTCCACTATTTTATCTTCCAGATCACTTATCTGTTCTTCTGCCTCAGTTATTCTGCTATTGAGTCCTTGTGGAGAATTTTTAATTTCATTTATTGTGTTGTTCATCATTGTTTGTTCGCTCTTTAGTTCTTCTAGGTCCTTGTTAAACATTTCTTGTATTTTCTCCATTCTATCTACAAGATTTTGGATCATCTTTACTATCATTACTCTGAATTGTTTTTCAGGTAGACTGCCTATTTCCTCTTCATTTGTTTGGTCTGGTGGGTTTTTACCTTGCTCCTTCATCCGCTGTGTTTTTCTCTGTCTTCTCATTTTGCTTAACTTACTGTGTTGGGGTCTCCTTTTCACAGGCTGCAGGTTCGTAGTTCCCATTGTTTTTGGTGTCTGCCCCCAGTGGGTAAGGTTGGTTTAGTGGGTTGTGTAGGCTTCCTTGTGGAGGTGACTGGTGCCTGTGTTCTGATGAATGAGGCTGGATCTTGTCTTTCTGGTGGGCAGGACCACGTCCGGTGGTGTGTTTTGGGGTGTCTGTAGCCTTATTATGATTTTAGGCAGCCTCTCTGCTAGTGGGTGGGGTTGTGTTCCTGTCTTGCTAGTTGTTTGGCATAGGGTGTCCAGCACTGTAGCTTGCTGGGCATCGAGTGGAGCTGGGTCTTAGCGTTGAGATGGAGATCTCTGGGAGAGCTCTCACCTATTGATATTAGAAGGGGCTGGGAGGTCTCTGGTGGACTAATGTCCTGAACTTGGCTCTCCCACCTCAGAGGCTCAGGCCTGACACATGGCTGGAGCACCAAGACCCTGTCACCCACATGGCTCAGAAGAAAAGGGAGGAAAGAAAATAAATGAAAGAAAGAAAAAAAATAATAAAATAAAGTTATTAAAATAAACAAAATTATTAAAATTAAAAAATTAAAAAGTAATTAAAAAAAAAGAGCAACCAAACCAATAAACATATCCACCTATCATAACAAGCAATAAAAACTATCCTTAAAAAAAAATGGATAGACAGTACCCTAGGACAAATGGTAAAAGCAAACCTTTACAGACAAATTCACACAAAGAAGCATACACATACACACTCACAAAAAGGAAAACAGAAAAAAAAAAATATATATATATAAATAAAAAGGAAGAGAGCAACCAAATCAATAAACAAATCTACCAATGGTAATAAGCTCTAAATACTAATCTAAGATAAACATAAATCTGGAAACAAATTAGATGCAGAAAGCAAACCCCAGCTCTACAGTTGCTCCCAAAGTCCACCACCTCAGTTTTGGGATGATTCGTTGTCTATTCAGGTATTCCACAGATTCAGGGTCCATCACGTTGTTTGTGGAGATTTAATCTGCTGCTCCTGAGGCTCATGGAGAAATTTCCCTTTCTCTTTGTTCACATAGCTCCTGGGGTTCAGCTTTGGGTTTGGCCCCGCCTCTGCATATCGGTCCCCCTCTGGCGTCTGTTCTTTGCCCAGACAGGAGGGCGTTAAAGGAGCGGCTGATTCGGGGGCTCTGGCTCACTCAGGCCGGGGGGGGAGGGTACAGAATGCGGGGCGAGCCTGAGGCGGCAGAGGTTGGCGTGACGTTGCACCAGCCTGAGGCGCGCCGTGTGTTCTCCTGGGGAAGTTGTCCCTGGATCACGGGACCCTCGCACTGGTGGGCTGCACAGGCTTCTGGGAGGGGAGGTGTGGATAGTGACCTGTGCTTGCACACAAGATTGTCGGTGGCTGTAGCAGCAGCCTTAGCATTTCATGCCCATCTCTGGTGTCTGTGCTGATAGCCATGGCTCATGTCCATCTCTGGAGCTCGTTTAGGCGGTGCTCTGAATCCCCTCTCCTTGCGCACCCCGAAACAATGGTCTCTTGACTCTTATGCAGTTCCAGACTTTTTCCCGGACTCCCTCCTGGCCAGCTGTGGTGCTCTAGCCCCCTTCAAGCTGTGTTCACATAGCCAACCCCAGTCCTCTCCTTGGCATCTGACCTCCGTAGCCCGAGCCTCAGCTCCCAGCCCCCGCCCGCCTCGGCGGGTGAGCAGACAAGCGTCTCGGGCTGGTGAGTGCTGGTCGGCACCGATCTTCTGTGCGGGAATCTCTCCTTTTTGCCCTCTGCACCCCTGTTGCTGTAATTTCTTCCATGGCTCCAAAGCTTCCCCCCCGCCCACCCCCTGTCTCTGCCAGTGAAGGGGCTTCCTAGTGTGTGGAAACTTTTCCTCCTTTATGGCTCCCTCCCAGAGGTGCAGGTCCCATCCCTATTCTTTTGTCTCTGTTTTTTCTTTTTTCTTTTGCCCTGCCCTGGTATGTAGGGAATTTCTTGCCTTTTGGGAAGTGTGAGGTCTTTTGCCAGCGTTCAGGAGGTGTTCTGTAGGAGTTGTTCCACATGTAGATGTATTTCTGACATATTTGTGGGGAGGAAGGTGATCTCCATGTCTTACTCCTCTGCCGTCATGAAAGTCCTCTTCCTATATTCCGTTTTTAAACAGATACCATTTCTGTTAAAAACAGCTGTTCAAATTCTTATATGCTTAGTGCATTGTCTGTGGCCTGAATAAACACAAGGTCTTAACACGTATGGCTATATGGGCACTGTTCTAGGTCTAATCCATGTGGATGGGATTGTGACTTATGAAATTCAAATATTTCTAAGTAACTCTAAATTCATGGTAGCTTTTAGTTATTATTTATGTTTTTAATCAATTGATTTGAAAATTACCACTTCCATTTTATGGAGATCTGAGGAATTCCTTGAAATTGGAGTTGCTTTTTCCCAGGAAATGGATTGAAACTTGGAGGCCACACCTTCAGAAGTGTGGCTAGCAGGCTTAACCAGGGATTCGTAAATTAAATCTTTAGTTTCACTGACCTCTAATTGAACTTTAGCATATGTTTCAATTATTAGTAGGCAATAAACCATAGCAGTATTATCAGCACATGCATTTGTCACCAATAGAAATTACTGATATTTTCATATCATCTCACAGTGTTGCAGATATTTCAAAATATCATTCATGCTCATCATGTCATTGAAATTATGCTAGTCATCAGAGTCACCATTAGATCTTGATGTGTAGTGTACTGATAAAGGAGCACATGCATTAGTATATCACAAAATTTGTTCTGTAATAGTTTGGTAATTATATTTCAATATAATTTTATTTTATACATTTAAATTCATTATTATTTAGAAAATAGAAATAGGAAAGGGGTCTCCAGTTCTCACCAGACTGCCAGAGTGGACCATGACTCCAAAATAGATGGCAGCCTTGGCTCCATGACCGGGAGGGGCTTGAACACAAGCTGAGGGGCTGTGGATTGCCTCTCTAGAAATGGGTCATATGTCTAGCCACCCAGAATCAACATCAATTATTGTGAATGGTCTAGCAAAGGGAGAAATTGGGTACTCTCTCATTCTAGATAATGTGGAAACTGAGGCACAGTAAGTTTGTTGCTCCTTTAAGTCTTTCTTTTGTCACTGTGTCTGTCCTTTCATGTTTAGTGTCACATCTTTGCCTTCTTCCTCCATTGACGTGACCCTGCCTCTTGTATTTGGCACACAAATTCATGTAAGGAGCCTTAGAATTACTGGTTTGGCAAATTTAAGTTGAGAACAGCAATTTTGTTTATTGGATGCCCGTTGTTCATTATCTCAATAAAAAACCTAAATGACTGATTTTCTTCTCAATGTGGTGGGGAAAATCTACACTTCTGGACTGAGTCCTGGCAGTAGTCTTCCTGAATTATCACATTGCTTCACAGAGGTAAAGGGCTAGGGAAGTGACCAGTGGTTTCAGTTATTTCTAAACCTACATGGTAAAGTGCTGTGAACACTAAATAATAAATAACAGACCTGCGCTCTCACAAAAGTCTCTGATGAAACCTTGCCATGGTTTTCATTTAGTCTTGTGTTAAATTTAGTCATAATGTTCTGTATATTTACAGAAAAATAGGTTATTGTGTATTCTATGAATTGAAATGTTTGACAGACTTGAATTATTTTAATCTCGGGATCATTAGATATACAAACTTTAATTTACCTCTGAAATTCCTTTGAGATGATATAAATTCCCTTCCATGATGTTATCGGAGTTATCGTTCTTCAAAGTAAATTGAATAACTCCCTTCTTTATGTTATTTATTTATTTTTAAAATTTATTTATTTATTTAGTTTTGGCTGAGTTTGGTCTTCGTTGCTGTGCGCGGGCTTTCTCATTGCTAGCGGGGGCTACTCTTTGTTGCAGTGTGCAGGCTTCTCATTGTGGTGGCTTCTCTTGTTGCAGAGCACGGGCTCTAGGCACGCGGGCTTCAGTATTTGTGGCACGCAGGCTCAGTATGTGTGGCTTGCAGGCTCTAGAGCGCAGGCTCAGTAGTTGTGGCGCACAGGCTTAGTTGCTCCGCGGCATGTGGGATCTTCCCGCACCAGGGCTCGAACCTGTGTACCCTGCATTGGCAGGTGGATTCTTAACCACTGCGCCACCAGGGAAGCCCTTTATTTTTTTTTAACAGTCTTTCCATGTTCCTTTATTGTCAATAGAAGGAGTTCAAGGTACTTAGGACGGGATCCAGTGTTTCATGGTTTAGACTCTGCTCCCTCTTTGTGGTTGACCATTTCCCCACACATTATCTCTATCTTAACCTTTCTGAAATCCTTGTATTTTCCTGCACACATTCTGATTTGTCCAACTTCCATGACTTTCATAGGTGATTTATTCTTCTATCCTGCTTTACTTCCTGGAAAACTGCTATTGGTCCTTTGAGACCTCTCAGGCATCACCCTCTTTCTGAAGACTTCCTTTACATTGACCTCCATTCGTTGCTATCCATCCAACAGAGTAGGATAATCTGTCTGTGTTCACATATTAACTGATAGTGTTGATCGGAATGCATTAACATGGTTTATTTACAGAGTTGTGTCCTTTTTAAAAGTGGAGTTCTCCTTGAACACAAGGACAGAGTCTTCATCTCTTTCTTCCAGGGTTCTAGCATGAGGCAGATGCTCATCTGATGTTGGGTGAAGGGGTGCTGTCATCATGCTAATAACCTAATTGATGGCGTGTTGGGAGAATGGGGTAGTAAAACTTAAGCATTACACACTGTCTGGGACACTTCTTGTGCCCTTCCTTATATCCTCTTTGCCTACCTTTTGACTCCAGCCATTGCTATGACAACTCTGTGCAGTTGTGACCCATCAGGTCCTTGCCTCAATCGCACCACATAACTCTTGCTTTCTGACCTGGGGCTTCCCTGAGGCTATTGCTTGCAGAGACCACGTTAGCCATTCTGCCCCGCGTACACACTGGAAGTGGGAGTGAACTAAAACCCCTTGGGGCAATGATGGGAGTTGGGGGATAAATATTCCCCCCCACCCCATATTATTCAGGAAGACATCAGGGTCTCATTCTACAAGGCAATTCAAAGCATCTCAGGGGTATGGAGCTGCAATTGCCCATCCTAGTTACTAGTTCAATGAAGTGTCCTTGGATAGCTTCCCCTCTTTCCCTCTTTAAATCTGCCCAGTCCTCTACTCCTGTTCCTTAGAATCACTTCCCAAAATAAATGGTCTTGTCTCACGCTCTGCTTTTGGGGAGAACCTAGACTAAGACAGAAGCCCTCATTTAAAACCAGCTTCACTATGCTATATTTTTCTCGGATTGAGAGATGTTTGGAAACTGTTTGCAAGTCTCAAAAGTAACCACTAGACAAAGATGGTACAGAATACAAGTAAATAGGATAATATCCACTATATAAATGTACTACAGAATATGAAATGTTTTGTGAATTAGGCATTTTTATTCCCTCAGTCAGGAGGCAGACTCAGACAATTGCTCAGTTTTGTAAAAACACTTCTCCATAATTCTACAGCTGTGTCTTAGGTGAAACTGAATAGTGATGTTTTGATCATAGCTTTACAGATGGCGAGGCCCTAGACACAGCAGCTTTCACTGAGCAAGTGGTGAGGCCCTAGAAGACACATGTCTTTCCCATAGAGGGTCAGTGCAAGGGTCTTGGGTGTGAAACCCTATACGTATACCAGTGGGCTGGATAGCTTGCTCTGATTATGTGTGTGTGTGTGTATGTGTGTGCGTGTGCATGTGTGCATGTATGTATATTTGTATGTTTCTTTTTAAAGCACAATGTATGGAATCCAATCTAATGATTTTAAATATCATAATCCTTGGATTACAAATAGAAAAACGACGTTTTTTGAAAATGGAAAGTATTGGGCAGTAAAATTGGCATTTGAAACCTGTGCATTACCAAATGCTTAAATCACAGAATTTTTAAAATCTTTTGTAGCTAGAAGAAACATTCACGGTCACTCAGAGCTGGAGACCCAGATGGTTAGTAACAGAACCAGGGCTAGAACCCAAGCCTTGGGAGCCCCCTTCTCATGGTCCGTCTGTTGTACCACACTGCCTTCTCTTGATGAGCCTTCTTTTAAATCAGAGGTTGGCAATTTTTTTCTGTAAAGGGCCAGATAGTAAATAATTTAGGCTTTGCAGGCCAATGGTTGCTGTCACAGCTGCTCAACTCTGCCATTTTTATGTGAGAGCAGCCATAGAGGATAGTTCCATAAATGAGCATGGCTGGGTTCCAGTGAAGCTTTATTTACAAACACCAGTGGTAGGCCTGATTTGTCCCCTGTTTTTCACCATTGGAGTCATGGCAATTTCTGCTTGATGGTCACCAAAAGGCTACTGCGTCCTAGAGAGTTAAAGCCACCACCAAGCCTGCTGGTGAGCCAGGCTGCTGCATCACAACCCACACATGATTGGGCTGCCTTCCAGGTCTGTATATAATCGGACTCTGAGCCAGCAGCCGAGAGAGTGAGCCTGGCACCCACAGCACTCCCGTTTCCAGAAGGAATCACAAATTCCCTTCCTGTACAGATACAGAAACAATTGTACCACAGGAGAATTACTGGAAAGTAATGCAGGGTCATCAGGAAGGAAAAGGAATTCACTCCTTGGTCACAGTCTTCAGTCTGGTTGGGAGTCAGTCAGACCTGGAAAGGTCAGTGAGGATGCATGTCTGATTTTGGCAGGCCTCCAGGACTCTATACTCACAGGATGATACACTGGGCTTTGGTGATTTCTGTGGCCCGCTCAGAGCTTCCTTTGGCTGCTCCAGTCATCCTTTCCTCCTCACAGTCAGGTATATTATTCCCCCCACCGTTTCACCCCTCACCCCATTTATCATCTGCCAATGCTAAGCCTTTGTTCCTGTTAATCAAAATCTTCTATAGGCAAAGATTGTCTTCTCTCAATTTCATCTTCCACAAAACTTGACAACTTGACTTTTGAGTCCCAGGTCTGAGGCCCTCTAAGACAAATGTCTTTCCATAGAAGGTCAGTGCAAAAAGCTTGGGTTCAACCCTATGCTTATGCCAATGAACTGGATGACTGTTTCAGTACGTGTGTATTAATATGTGTGCACGTGTGTGTGTGTGTTCATGTGTGTGCCTTTGTGCACATATATGTGCGTATCTGAGTTTGACCTTTAAATCAGGAGGTCACCTTCCCTTTGGGCCTCTCTGCACAGGGAAGGTCTTTTAGTAGCCTGGGTGCTCTTGCTGTTAGACTCATGAGTAGATGTTCTCCAGCCACCATTCTCAAGTCTTCACTCCTTCCCTCTCATTTTTCACCATGCAAATCCACGTAATGGTCTTTTTCAAAGTTGAAAGAGTCAAGGACTTTTAAAGGCTGGATGATGTTTCCAATGGATTTAATGATCTAATCCTCAAAAGAGTACATGCATTACCTGTTTTGATGATCAACTGGTCAGACCTGCTACTGGGCATAAGCTCCTAATGAATGTCTAAATCCTGGGAGCTGAAGCGATTTAGGAAAAAATGTACATTATTATTAGTTCCCCAAGTAGCACTCTGGCCCCTTGGGAAAGGGATGCTGGTAGTTAATGTGAGAGGAAGCAGAAATGAGGAGGAAGGAAGAAAGGAAGGAATATTTGATTATTTCTTCATAAAGAACCAATTCCTTGAGCACCTGGCTATGGTTCCTGCTGCTGCGAGAAGAATATCAATGGCTTTGATATTCCATTGTTTGTTTCTGGGAAACATTTGCTTACTGTTCTGAACTGCCTGGCTCTCAGACTGGCAACAGGGCAGAAAATGTGGTGGAGATGAAAGGAAAACTCCAGCCCCAGTGCTTTAAATCAGATTAGCTTTTCCTTTAAAACCCACTTGGAAATTCTTCTTAATAAATCTCTGGTTGATTTTTAGTTACACTTCTTTCCCCTGAAGAGAGGCATGTTCTTAAGTGTACGGGTTCTACTGTTCTGCTCACACCATTGCTTTTTTGTTAGTTTCTTTAATGACCTACTTTGTTTTGATGAAATCTTTATCATCCTCAGTAACATTAACGCTGAGGAATGATTAATGAGTTCAAATGAAAAAACAGCTCACAAAACAGAAGCGAGAAAAGGTGGGGGAAGAGAAGTGATGAATTTGAAATGGCTCATCACCACAAGGTGGCGCTGTTAAAACACCTCATTTTAAAGTCCTAAAAAGGTTGCAAATAAGGAAGGAAAACACAAAATTAAAGAGCCTTTCACATAGAAAATACTTTGTATCAAAGGAGTGGTGTGTGTGTGTGTGTGTGTGTGTGTGTGTGCACGTGTGTATTAAAGATAAAATCATTTTAGGAAGAGTAAATGTTATAGGAAGCAGTGATAGAATTGTGTTTGTTTTTGAGGGAGGTGTTTTACAGTTGATACTCTTATAGTTCAAGTATTAAATATTTTTATTGGATATTAAGTATATTTAATCCCAACCAGATATTTCTGGGAATCTTCTGAAGTGTGACATTGTAGACACCAGAATGATGGGTTATGCTTACCATTCCTTAATCCATTTTCATTCTACACAGAGAGCTTGCACACTAAGGGCATTTATTTGAAAGCAATTAGTGCCCCATTAGGGGAAACATGAAGCCTGCAGGATCTCAAATGTTCTTGACTGCTTTGGGAACTTGGTGTGTGGAAAGTTGGTAAGTTAATACTCGAAAAATAATTCCTTACTTTAAAACATGTTGTCTGTTATGCGACTCCCTTGATGCTGGTACCACTGTCATTAAAAGTGAACATTTTCATGTTTGTGCATTCTGTGTGTGCATAGGGTATCCATTTACTGATGGACAGAGAGATGAAAAGCTGATAATTTTGCAAGTTTGTACCCTGAAGGTGGGGTATTGATATAATGGTGCAGATAATCTCACTCTTGAAGAAAGGCAGGAGTGGCAAATGATCTAATGTAAGTGAGTAGAAGCGCCCAGAAGTTTACGTTGTTGCTCCTTTATTTCATCACCATAGCAACTCTCAGACAGATGATGTTAATATCTCCATTTTCAAGGAGAGGCTCTAAGAAGTTAAGTAACCTGTCAACTGTCACAAAGCCACTGTGTGGCAGACTCAGGAGGTAAGCCCAGAAATTATTCATGGGAGAACAGTGCAAGGATGTGAAAGGGAAAAAGGTCTAGGTTGTCTTGCAATTTTTATTTGGATAAAACCTGGGAAAATGACATGGGTCTCTTTGAAAGAAAGAGACCTGCTCTGTTCTAATGCCTGCTTCCTGTACAACCAGATGAGGGATGTATATATCGTAATACACACACACATGAACACACATTTTTTTTTTGCTTCTTTTATATAAATTTTCATCAACTTCTGTCTCAGCGTAACTATAACATTTTCTACCATCCACAAAGCAGGAGGCCTGGAAAAACTGCTGGATTTTTGCCGTAGCTGGGGAAAACAGTGCAAGTTGATCATGAAAATTGTAGCTGTGATACCTCCCAGATAATTCGTACTACAGAAGCATTGACCCAGCTGGAAGTTCAGTTCATCATATAGAAATCAACTGGTTCCTGCTTCGGGAAAAATATGTTAATGAGAATATATAACTCCAAGGACAGGGTGATATATAGTAGTTACTCAACGTGCTGTTAGAATCTTAAGCCTATAGAAATATTTAAAAAATGCTTTTTATTGTTTTGAAGTATCTGAAAGAACTATATATCTATTACTAGACTTTATGGTTGAACTATATTTAGGGTAGTAGTGTTTAGCCTGTCTTTTGCAGAGGTGCCTCTGTGTCCATCTGGGAGGTTGTGTGTAGGGAAATATTGTGTGTGAGGGTGGTGATGGTGTGTGTGGAGGGAGTGTAATGGGACAGGTGGGCTTTGGTCATCCACTCCAGCTTATTCTGGAGCAGCTGGGCTACTTCTGACACATATAGTGCTTTTGTACTTGTGGAATATTCGATTTTGATGTCAAATCCCATAATACATGAAGGATCTAAGAGATTTATTTAGGACAATTCATCACTCAGTCATACTTAAAATATTCAGATATTTTGATGTTTTTAAAAAATGAGAAAATATCTGCTTTGTCCTATGGCTATCAAAATTGAATGTGACATAATATTTGAGAAGAAAAAATCATTATAGATTTTAAAAAGATACACCACAAAGGAATTGAATTCCTAATTTTACATAAAAAAAAGGAAAGAATCTCACTCTATGATGACAAATCTTGAACCAGCTGGAGGCTGATTAATATAGAAGTAAGAGCAACTAAGAAACATTTTGACGGAAGCAGAAGACCTGGGGTTTATGTTGAAGTTTTTGATGTGCCCTCTGGTGGTTCTGAAACATTGACAGGAGTGCCATTTATTTCATTGTTTCTTTGTTCAGTTGTTCACTCGTATATATTATGAAGGGACCTCAAATGCCCACTGTAGAGAAGTGAATCAGGAGACTTGGATCCACTGACAGCTGTAAGACTTCTTTGTTTCTGAGAAAGGTGTGCTGTTTACATTCTAGCCTATTAGTTGTGTTTTCAGGATAACATCTTTGGTAAAAGTGCCACCTGCTTGTTGTTGCAATTGCACTGTTGCCATTTGCCTGTTTTGCTGATGATTTGCTGCAGTTGAAACATGGTGTGACTTGGTCTGATTCCCAGGTCCTGAGATCACAAGAAACACAGACAGGTACCTGCTTGATTCTCCAAGGCTGCAGACATTCCTCAGCACGCATCGTGCAGTACATGCTGAACTTCCTGTGCCATCGCATATCCAGCCATCCGGCCCTCACCGGAGGGCTTGGGGGATACTTGGGAGAACTTTGTTTATATGGGCTCAAGGTCAAGCAATCTGTCTTAGACCTTCGGAAACTTAGCTTAAGGAATATTAAAAGGTCTCATAAAGAAGGTTTGGAGTGTTGGCTAGCAGTTGGTTTGTTAATGAGACTTACGAATCATATCTTGTCATGCTAGTTAATCAGTTAATAAATTATTTTCTATGATATTTCCTTTTTAAAAAAAAAAAATTTGTCCCTGACAGTAAAGGGTTGCCAAGAATGTAGTCTCTGGTGATTTCCTGTGGAATATGCCTTTTGCTTTTCTTTTTTTATTATGCCCCACCCCTCCTCAGTATGGAGAAACAACAAAGGAGAAAGGGAAATTTAGGGTAAATAAGCAAATTCAGGGTCAGGAATCAAACTGAGATTTTTGGGTTCCAAGTTCAGTACACTGTTTTGACATTATTCATAGTCAACCAAGTATTTAATAGCTAATCAACAAGAACTTGAGACTGTGGCTTCATTTCTGAGATTCACATACACCAGAAACTAACTGTTAGGGAGCAGTGCCCGAGGGCACATTTATCACTAGTTGATTTATACACAACCTCATTCCATAAAAGGAGTGAAGTGGTCTGCAACAGTGACACACACAATGAATGATGGTAAGAAGTAAATTGGAGGAGCTGGAAGATCCAGACCGGGACAAGAGGCTGGTGTGAACTTAACCAAAGGACTTCAAGTGTGTTATGTGAGGGCTCATCGGCTGTTACAGTCGGGCCTCCTCTGTGGCAGCAAGCCAAGCTGAATCCAAGTGCAAAGACACAGACACAAAGTAAAGAACTAAGAAGCCTATCCTCCCTGAGTGCTTAGAATATTCATCACCACTCAGTTCACTGCACACTGGAAAGTGAAACAATTTAATAGAGTTAATTTACCTGTATATGAAATCAGCGTTTATTGTTACGGAATCAGGCACGAAGCAGGCAGTCTTGTTGGTGAAAGCAGGTCAGGTTGGGAGGTTAGTGCCCTGAGGCTGAGGCCCAAGCGGGCAATGCAAGGACCTTGTACCTGGGGAGGGAGACAGCAGTGTGCAAGTGGGGAGCTCTGATGACAAATGTGATCTACACTACAGTTTGTTTTTTTTTTCCTAGCGTTGGTCCTAGTGTAATAAATTACAAAATAAAAGGAGGCAAAGGATTTATAATTGCTTGGTAGAGAAATATGTACAGTTAGTTCTAAGAAAAGAAAGAAACCTGGCAAGGGATGCCCTCTTTTCACAGAATACTTTGTTGAACATTAGTTAGAACAGGATCATTCTAATAAAGCCACATCAAGACACAGGGAAGCAAAGAATTTAGGTTAGCATGATTTCATTTCACAGTCTTTTGCAAACTTTCATGGGTCATATTGTGATGTAAGGAATAGATATCTGCGGATGACCTTAGATGCCCTCTCTATGTTGCCTTGACAGTGATTCAGCTGGCCCTGGGGGTTTCCCCCTGACAGGGAGAGGAGTTGTGTCCAAGCTCAGCTTCTCACATGAAGGGTGGCTTTTCTCCCTAGCAGGATGGCCTGCAATCCCTCATGGGCCTCAAGATCTCTGGTTGCTGGGTGCCTGGCTTTCCTGGACAATTCGAATAAACAGCTGGCATCTAAAGCCAGCCCACTTAGCAGCAGGAGTCTATCTGCCCTTCCTATAACAAAGCCACCTTCTCCTGTGTGTCCTGAACAAAGGCATAGAGAAAGGGGCTCGGGTTCCTCTACTGGGGCATAAGCCGCACTGCTTGTCCAGAAGGGTGCCCTGGCCCCCCTCTCCATGGATACAGTGGGTGACCTCACCTCCTCTACTGTTGCTGAGCCTAGCTGGGCAAACCTCCGCTTTCTTCAGCAAAACCCTTTCCTTAACCCATATTCTGTGACATTGCACTTCCCTCTAAGGTCCTTGCAGATAGGTTGCCATCCATGAGATCCACATTTAGGACAATTGTTATGAAGGCCTCAGGAGTGATAGTCTCTTATAGCCCAGGTTTAAATGGTAACTCAGAGATCCTTCCAATAACATAAAGCAAAATGGCATTTTCTTCATGATCGGAAATCCTCTTGTGTTTAGGGTGAGCTCTCAACCTGCAGCTAATTGACTCGTTTTAGGCACCGTTATAGCCTTACATAGTAAAATGCTCCCTCTGCTTAAATTCTAATCTCATTCCTGTTAATCGTGTTGCTCTCTCTAGGTGAGTACTAAGCAAGCCATAAAATGAAGTGTTCATGATCAGATTTCATACTAACTCCTGAACGATTGATGCAGAATGCTGTGGATAGTCTCATCAACGCAGTCACCGTCACAAATGATTATTTATTCAGCTCAGACTGGGCTCTCTGCTCTGCTGGCTGCGTGCTGGGTGAATCCTAGCGTTGGTAACAAATATGGGTTCTAATGTCATGGAAACAGCAAAGCCTTATACAAGTGGAAAGTCATCACTCAGTTAGTATTCTTTTTATTGTTGTTATTGTTGTTGGAACATTAATTAATTCAGTTCTGTCCTCTGAATTGAACTTTAACCAGGATTAGTTTTTATGACAGCAAAGGACACTGCTCATGAATGAGAGAAAATAAGGACTGAATTGGTTTTTCACAAGTCTTTCTTTTAAGCTTTGTGCCTGAATATAGCAAAACCTATTGTCTTTGTTTTCTTTCTTTTTATATTAACATAGTTTATTGTGTAGATTCAAATAGGTCATGAGTCCATAATGTCCCCTAAACAGAACATCTGCTTAAAATCAAAGGCTCATATCACTGTTCAGCTCACTTACGGATATTGAGCACTGTCTATCTACCATTTTCAGTATTAACAAAGGATTTTTTTAAGCTTTAGACAAAAAATCTAAATCATTAAGTAAGAACACTGAGTACTAGTTAAGTTGAAGAGCTATACAAAAACAGATAATTATAATAAAAGATTGAGGATTATACATTACAGGAAGATTTGCTCTTTTTAATTTTTTTAAACCCCTAGTTGTGTAGAATTTAATTGATCATTGATCACAATCTTGGGTTCAAGACCTGTGTGGTTCAATATTTTTAATAGGATAATGAATGCCTAGGAACCCACTGCCCATTTGCAGAACAAGAACATCACTGAAAATAACATCTACTCATACTGTTACTCTTTATGGTAAATTAACCTGTATTGCCCTTTATTGGTTTCATGTCATAGAAGATTAAGCTAATACAACCAATACTGGATACTTTTGGTCGATCAGAAATTATCGTGCTACTTTGGGGGTACTCTATTTGCAGTTGCAACCTCAACTTCATACTTAATGAGAGACTTGTACTCCTAGGAGGTGTGAACATCCTATGTTCCTAGGCTTCCTAACTGTTTAGTTGCAATCTTTAGTTGATTAATTTTTTCATCCATTCATTTATTCAGAGAACATTTCCCAAGAGCTGGTAACTAAGCTTGTCTCTAGGGTTGCAAATGCCAAGTTGGGGAGACAGACTTGTAGAGAGATCACTGTAACAGGAAGTGATGCTTCTGAGAAAAGCTCTGTTTGGTCAGGAGGGCGAGGGCTGTGCTGTGTGTTCTGGGAGAGTTAGGGAAGGCCAGAGCAGCTCATTTTTCACATGGGGATTCCTGGATGAAGAAGAGGTGGAGGTTTACGGCAACAGTGAATGAAGTTACTCTAATGGAGAGCAGGGAGGGAGACTTGAGACAAAATTTCAGGCACCTCTTGTTCCTCTGAAAGCCCACAGGCCTTGTCAAGTTGTTTACACCTGCTAGTAGCCAGAGAAAGAAAAAGTATAAAAGTGTGCTGAGACCCCCACCCCTTGGCTAGGGTTTATTCTGTGCAGATACTATTGGAGTTAAATGTTGTGGGTAAACGGAAAGATATACTTCTACTGTCTCAGAATGTGCAACGGGCAGATATAATGAGCAGCAAGCACATAATTGTGAGAAGCCTTTGTGGTTCCAGCATCTTTACTAACTCCACAAATAGAAAGTGTATTGTAATATCAGTAATATTACAATGCTATCCCAGAAGTAATTGCCCTTCTGTCTTTTCTACACCACTCAATTGTGTCTTTTCTACAATGGAAATACAAAATGCATTTGGAAACCCCCCAGAATCAAACAGAATACAGTGTCCCCTGAGGTTTCTCCTTCATCTGTTTGCTAGAGATAATGGGGGGAGAGACCAGTGAACAAAGACTAGAAAAGCATCGTTTGGGTGTGCAGTCTACATAATGATGTCTTAGCAACAATTCGTTGTTTCTTACAGTAATCAAGTCAAAGGCTTATCATAATATGATTCTGCAGCCGGAGCAGACAGCAGATTTCTGTGGACCTGAGTCTCTCAATTAGATTTCTATGGCTTCACCACAGGAAGCCATCAGAGGTTAAAGACTTAATTTTTCTCAGTGGTGTGTCCTGAAGAAAAATGATCGGTATGCAGTTTTCCTAACTGCCTCTCTGTCTTGTAACATTTTATTTTCTCTGCTTTCTCCTGCCATTGTCATTATGGTTCTTCATTATTACAGTAGTGATGAGTGGGGTGATGTTGTCTCTGTTCTCACTTTCTAGAATTATCCTCTGGTTAGGAGAGTCTGCCCTGGGTTCTGGAGATCCATAGCTCATCTGGACTGGCCCAAAATCCATGAACAGCCCTCTCTGGTGGGTACCCAGGTTGGGTTCACAAATTACACTTCCTCTTCCCCCTCAGAAACTTTAGTTTTAAAACCATCCCCATCTCATGGTAAAGAAAGCTATTCAGAAGTTTCATTTAAATTTTCTCTTAGCGGATGGGCTGCTCTCATGGAGTGTACTGAAAATTATTTTTAGATTTCAAAGAGACCACCCAGTACTTAGTGGGCAAAGGTAAGACATAGCAAGGCAGCGAGCGATAAGGAACAGGGCACAGTCAGATTGACACTCTGAAGAATTTGAAGGGTTCTTTTCATGCTGAAGCATTATATTCTCAGGAGTATTAGAATGATGTTGTCTTATTTTACTTCTTTTGACTCCATGGTGGCCCTCAGAAGGTAGAGATTTTGACATTCGTACTTTGCCAATACTTATCTTCAGGATCTGTGCCCTGGGAAGAGATCACGATTTATAATGATGCCTGTAGAAAGTGACAGGGAGGCCTGGAAACCCAAGAACTAGGGTTCAATTTCTGCATCCTCCTTTGATTTTTAAGGTGAATGGGATTGGCTTTTTTATTCATTTCACTTCTGTCAGTTTTTCACTTAATAAAAGTGTGGCAACTCATGTTTACCTCTTCCACCTTCTGGGACAAGGGGGCAAAAGGTGAAGAGAGTCCCTGTTCATCACCCCACTAAGGGTGGGGTGGTTATCCCTACCCTTCCCACTGAGGACACACATTCACAGAACAAAAACACTGAAAATCTCCTTTGAGTTATGATTGACTTACATAAAGGTTTTAACAAGCTTTACTGAGTTCCTTACAAATTCTCATTGGTTCCTCATTACAACCCTACAATGTAGATACTGTTATTATCATTATCATTCCATTTTACAGACAAGAACACTGAAGCACAGAAAGGTAAAGTAACTTGCCTGAGGTCTCACAGCTAGTAAGATGTGGAACAGGGATTCAAACCCAGTAGTATGCTCCAAAGTCCATGTTCTGAGTCCCTGAGCTTCACTTGTACTCTTGTCTGGTGCTGGCTGGCTCTTCTTTTGGGAAAACATATGCTGCATGTTTGTTTAAAAACAAAAAAGAAAACAAAATAAAAACTACAAAACAACAGGCTCATACCAATCTCTTTGTAATAGCAGATGACCTGTAATTCTGTGTCTACTACTTTCCAGGTAGTATTTCAAGTAGAGTGAACCCTGATCCTAAGTAGGGCTGCTCACAATTCGGAGGGTGCCACAAACTGGGATTGTTTTCTTTTCTGGTGACCCTTCCTGAGATTTAGGAAACTTGTATCCAAGTGCTTAAACGCCCAAAATATAAATAAAAGAGAAACAAAATGAAGTGGCTTCTCAATTGTAAACTCCAAAGGAAAGTATAGAAAAATCAGTGGTGGTGTTTTGATAGTCAAGGTTAAAGAATTCATTTCCTTTTTCAGAACGAACCACTTTTACTGTGTCAGACTTTATAGCCTTGTATAATTTATGTACTCCCTTGATGTTGGGAGGCTCTTGGAAACTCAGTGAACTTGCTCTAGGAAACCGTAATCATCGATTTATTTGAATTTTGGATCCTCCATTGGGGATTATGTTTAATGCCTCCTTTTATAATTCCAATGTGCTATGTGACATCTGAGTAGTGAGTATTTTCCCCTAATGTGGCATTAAGATTAGAGACCCAAATCATGTTGATTTGTAGCAAAATTAAGTTTTTTGTTGACTTGTTCAACTGTCCTTGTCTTTGACTCCATGTTCCAATTTAGGGCAGGGAATAATTTGCTGAACTCTGTATTCCTTCTGAATTTCAGAAAACTAATTGAAACAAAGACCCATCCCAGATGGTAGCACTTTCTTTCTTTCTTTCTTTGTTTTGTGTGTTTGTTTGTTTTACCGAATTTGAAAGTTTTGTTTAACATTGAGGCTCTCTGAGCAGTAAATTCCATAGCTCCCCAGTTGTGACATAGGTAAAGGTACTAGTCGGTGTGTGAAAATAGCTCAGGAATAGGCAAAGAGCTAACATATCTTGAGTTTTGTGTACCAGAAATTATGCTAGTGCTTTATGCATGTTTTCTCATTTAATTCTCAAACCAATCCTATGAGGTAGTAACTAATCACCCCATTTTTATGACTAAAGAAAGCAATATTCTAAGACTTTGAGTATTTTTCCCAAGGGCTCAAATTAAATAAGGACTGAGACTGAGAATCAAACATAGGTCTGCCTGGTTATAAAATGCCTGCTGTTTGCACCAAACTGTTCACCACGACTCACAAAGCCTGAGTTTGTTCATTTATTCATTCATTTCACAGATTTTTATTGAGCACCTGCTCTGTGTCAGGTGCTCATCTAGTCCTTAGAGATTCAATAATGTTCAAGACAGAAATTATGACTCTTCTGAAACTTTGCCTTCAAGGTGGGGATGTGGGGAGACAAATTGAGGGGAGAAGATACACACTACACAGAGAAGTTAACATTTTCATGGTAATGTTTTTAGAAAAATAAAACAGGAGGATGTGATAGGAGAGTGACGGAGTCTACTTTAAACTGAATGGGCAGGGAGGATCTTGTTGAGCACGTGATTTGTCAGAGTTAATGTTATTTATTTATTTTTTACTGTTGACATTTTATCAGTAATGAAAACTACTCTTTCAAAATAGAAAAGATTGATTCTACAATTCCATGAGAATTGAAAAAATAAGCATCAGCTCCTCTTCTAGGAGGGTCAAAACCAATAAATTATATTTCTTATTTTTCACGTGTCCCTGTCATCGTCTCTGTATTGTGCAATGCAGGTTGCCACCAGCCAGGGCAAGGCAGCCACCACTCCTTGCCAAGATTATAAAACCACCTGGACATTACTATTTCTGGGTATAATCCCTGAGAGTTCCACGTGCTCTACAGTTTCAGTTGGTTAGCTGTGAAACTACTTGATTTTGAAGGAGAAAAACAGACTAAGAATAGCACATGAAAACACCACTGAGTAGTCTTTATGTTTCCCTAAGTGATGGACAAGCAAGATAGAGCACATTCAAGCAATAAATAGAGCCTTGAAAAGTTTGGTTTGGTGCGAAGAGTTTGTGGTACAAACACAGTGCATGTAATTCCTTCTGAAATTTGTCAGGAAGAGGGTGAGGTGCCAGTCTGTGGGTTCTTTATCATGAGCGGTGTCTTTGTTCAGACCCCTGGTCATGTCAGGCATGTTTCAAGAAATAATATTTTCTAAAGTGGTGCCTCTTTGGCTTTTGTTCGGTTACACATACAGTTATCTGGGGCTTAAGATGAGGAGGGAGGATTAATTATGCCTCAGCTGAGTGTCTGTTGTTGAACTCTTGATTCCTCACACTCTCCTTTTTTTCTCTGGGTCAGTTTCTTCTTCTTTCTCCTTATCTGTGAAACACATTCATCAACTGCTGTCAGTTTTTCATCCAGGAATGGGTAGATTTCCCAGTTTTGAGTGCTTTGTCCACACTTGTTATATATTTTTGATATATTTAAACATATTCGTCCATCTGAAGATTGCAGAAAGTAGGAT
This sequence comes from Eschrichtius robustus, assembly GCF_028021215.1. Classification (NCBI taxonomy): domain Eukaryota; kingdom Metazoa; phylum Chordata; class Mammalia; order Artiodactyla; family Eschrichtiidae; genus Eschrichtius; species Eschrichtius robustus. The sequence goes on from NC_090825.1 coordinate 53,363,195, forward strand.
GGTAATGAGTTACAGCCCCTCTTTGCCTAGTTAAGGAATATCACCAGCATTTTTATTTATTTATTTATCTATTTAACATCTTTATTGGAGTATAATTGCTTTACAATGGTGTGTTAGTCTCTGCTTTATAGCAAAGTGAATCAGCTATACATATACATGTATCCCCATATCTCCTCCCTCTTGTGTCTCCCTCCCACCCTCCCTACCCTATCCCACCCCTGTAGGTGGTAACCAGCATTTTTAAAGGGACTTTCCATCTAGTCCTTTACGCTGGAAGTTAAGAAAGTGAATAAATCCCTGGGACTGGCCGGTGCAATTTTTTTTCCATTAGGCATTCATTTAAGTCAAAAAAGAAGAGCTGGATCCGATAAGATATATGCAGGCTGACAAGTGGCTTATTTAACTTAATATGGAAAAATATAAAATAATGGGAACTAGGTCAAGAATGGCAAAAAGGATTAGGGCTTAAATAGAGACAGGCTTGCAGACAGTGAAGGGAAGAGGATCTGGCAGTAATAGTGTCTATAAAGGCCGACCCATCAGCTTCATGTCTGGCAGTAATTAGGAGGCCAGAGGAACACTGTGATGAATCGACTGAGGACAGGAGTGGAAAAGAGAAAGGGTTGATAGGCTCTGTGGAGCTGGGTGGCTTTACAGAGGAAGAGGAGGGCTTGCAGGAGACAGTCCCCCAAGGTAGAAAGAGACAGCAGGGGAGCCTCCTCTCTGGCTCTTTGTGGGGGGCCAGGTGATTGACACAATGAGAGGAGACAGAGGGAGTTTTGAGAGGTACATGAGGTTTCCTCACAATGACCTGTTGGGATTCAGGTACTGCCATCCGTGACTTTTTCAGTTTCTCCAGTTTGCCCTCTATGGGCCTTGTGGCCCACCTCTCACTGCTAATTTCTACCCATCTCCTTGAAACTAGACTCCAAGAAGGATTCAGCTATTTAGTAGGGTCTTTCTTAGTTGGGACAGCTCCATCTCCCTTAGCATCTTGCTACTGAGTCTTTCTCCCCCTTGTCCTCCTGCCTCCCAGGGAGGCCAAGCACACACAGACATGACAGCCTTCTGGACTTCAGCACTGGGTTCTCTGAGACTTGCCAGTCTGTTCCATTATTTAACCAGAACACATACCGGCTGGGTTTAAGAGTGCAGCTGGATGCCTTTCAAGGCTCATCTGAGCCTTAGCTGCAGTGTATTTTTTTTTGTGTTTGTCTACATCAGGGATGCCAGTTCATGCTGGGAAGCTGAGCAGGGATCCTTTTTCTTGCATTTGCTCTGCGGAACACCATGTGCAAGGCGGTGTCCAGTCATCACTCTAAAACCATTAGGATTGCTACAGACAACAGGGGAATGAACTGTGCAAAAAGAATCATAGGCTCAAATAGACATGCTGAGCTCTGGAATTGGAATTCAAATGTGGCTCTCATGCTTGAGACAAACACAATATCCTAGGAAGATGGGAAAAGCACAGTCTGCCTGGTGCCTCTGTTAAGTCAATCCTCAGCAGGGGTGGGGTGAGGACCTGAGGCCTCTAGGGACATGAGAAGAGCTATCAAACAGTTGAGCTTAGCAAGGTCCATACTCAGGGAGGGAAATTAACTCTCACGGGTCACCTGAGATGCCTATAGTGTCCTCTACCAGGAATAACTCAGGCATTGGCCTACACATGTCTTATTTTTAGGACAATCAAGTTTACATGGTCAGCGTCTCCTAATGGGCCTGCATGACCGTTTGATGGTCAGTTATAGGACAGTGGATATTGTGATTTGGAGATTTCTTCATATTTGTCTTTCAGGATACTTCCTAGCTACCAAGATATATTTATGCAAGCTCAGTCATCCCTTTGAAAACTAAAGTTAATTCACTCAATCAGAAATAAGCTTTGCTTGGAGCACGAGGTATAGCCATGAACAAAACAGATCTAAATTCTTGCCCTCAAGGCTCATACAGTCTTGTGGGTAGTCAGGGAAGACACAAAATAAGGTATTCCTTATAGGGTATGATAGACAGTGATAAGTGCTATGAAAAAGGGAAAAGACAAGAGGAGCATAGGGAGTGAAGGGGCATAAGGCTGAATTCGATTTTCTTGAAATAGCCAGACATCTGGCAATACACAAACATAATTTTGGATATCTGGGTGATTATTTTCAGTTATCTCTTAGATATGCAGTTTGTATAAATAATATTCTTAAATTTGTATAGTGCAGTATAATTTTCAAAGTATTTTCCTATCCACAGACTGTACCTCTGCCAGTTTGACGTAGATAAGCAAATTTGCTCCAATTAGGCACATATTTGAAGTATATTAAATTTGGACTTTACAATACATTCAGGTAACTTACTGGGAAAATGCCCTTTTCCATCTTATGAATGTCTTATAGTGAACTGCATCAATCGTTCCTTCAAGAAACGGAAGAGTGAGACATCTCCCCAGTGGCCTGGTGGACTCTTGAGAATCCCTGGAATGAGGATGAGCCACTGAACACACGAGCATGTTAGTGATCTGTCACACTGCCTCGGATATGTGTGAGGATAGTCCCATTCCTCTGTCATGTATGTAGACCATGTAAGTGACTGAGAGCCCTTGCAAACCATTCCTGTCACGTATGTAGTGACACTCCATGATCACTGTCATGCCCAGGCCCTAGCACCCCATCTCCTACTTGGCTGTACATTTCTCCTTGGGGGGGTCCTACTTTCATATCAATGTCATTTGGTCTAAATGAAGCTCCTCCTCCTCTGCCTGCCCCTTCTACTCTGGCCTCTCCTCTTGAGTCTTAAATCTTTGTGGATTTCTTAGATCACCTTCCCATCCTCCAACACATTTAGAAATCTGCCCTTTCTTCTTGTCCTTTCTTCCAATCGCCTCTGGGCCAGTTCAGGGCTTGTAAACCGAACAAATGTCTGAATAATGGCCGCACTCTTCTCTCTGATCACTTCCATTTCAATTTCAGTTTCACCGTTCTCCTCCTTTTCGGCCTCTCATCCTTGGTGAGCACAAACCTCGGGCTCTAACAAGACCAATCTGAAAATTCCTAGCAGGTCCCATTCTCCGTGCACTTTGCTTATTGCCCCTCCCACCAGTCTCCAGTGAGAAAAACCAGTCCCCCTTCTCTTGCCCGCTCTGAATCTGACTCATTCATCAGGCTTTTGCTCAAATGCAGCCTCCTCAAAGATAGGCTTGCCAGATAAAATACAGGATGCCCAGTTCAATATGCTTTTCAGATAAACGAATACTCGTTTACTATAAGTATTTCTCAAATATTGCATGGGACATACTTATAATAAAAAAATCATTGCTTCTCTAAAATTCAAATTTTACTGGGCATCCTGTATTTTAATTTGCTAATTTTGGCAGATCTACTCCAAGAAGTCTTCTCTGGCTACTCTGACTTCAGTACTTCCCAGAGCTCTGTGTCTGTGGAAAGGCTTATAGCACTCATTCACAACCTTGAATCTTTTTATAAGAGGGTAGAATGTAAGTAGTAAATTAAAAACCAGCACAGTTTGTTCTTTAATTCAATGATTACTGAAAACCTACACATGTGCTAGGAAGTACGGCGGGCAGTGTGGATACAAAGATAAAAATGGTGCCTGTTCTCAAAGGTGCCTGGCTACGGCAGCAGCCCTGCCATCACCCAATTACAAGGCAGCATTTGGTGGCCACTATGCTTGCTAAGGGCTGACTACCTGGTGGAGCTAGGTCTGGAAGGATGACTTGGTTGGGGGGAGGCAGAAGGAAGGTCTTTCTGGGCAGAGAGAGAAAGATGTGCAGAGGCCCGGGGGAGGGAGAGATTGGGGCGTGGCCAGGAAGCTGGAAGAAGTTCATTGTTCAGGGGGAGTGTGTCATATAAGAAGACACACGGTGTGTCTGGAAGCCTGCTTGTTAAACGTTTACCAGCGCACCACTGAAGATCAGGTGCGGAAAGTGGACAAAAGCCAGGTCGTGAAGATTTTGTGTGTCATGCTTAGGAGGCTGAGCTTATCCTGAAAGCTGTGGAGAACCATTGAACCATTTAGAGCAATGACACACTCAGATTTACTTTTCAGAAAGATAACTCAGAGAATGGACTCAAGGGACAAGATTGGCAGCAGGGAGACTGATTCAGAGGCTGCTGCAGCGATTCAGGCTAGAGATGCTGAGGGTGACAGACATTCAATAGGTGTGAAGGCATAAGATCAATGGGACCTGTGGCCAAATTGGACATAAGCTGAGGGGGAGAAATGAATATTTCTCCTTGGGCAACCACAGGATGGCAGAGACATCCATTAAGGTAGAGGGGACAGGAAGTTAAACAGGGTTTGGGGATGGGGGTTATGAGGAGATCCATCTGAGCATGTTTCATCTCACACTTGACATTGATCCCATTTGGCTGTACTTTGGGGCTCATCTTTCCATGTGCTCTGTTCTCTCCCCAGGCGGGCTCTGATCCTTCTGCAGTCCTGGGCCGTGTTAACCCGCCTGGGTGAGCCCCAGTGCCTTTAACTCGACACGCTCCCTGTGAGTTCACCTCCTGCACAGGCCGCATGGAGCCCGAAGCCTAGCCTGCCGGCAGCTGCAGCCAATATGTCTACACGGTTGAGCATGGCAGGAACTTTGAGCCGGGACACCAGTTCACCCGAGATGTGCTTCCCCTCAGAGGGAAGCTGAACACCCGAGCTGACCTTGCCCCCTTCTGGGAGGGACCCCGTCTCACAGTGGCAGCAGAGGCTGCGGGTCAGTGGGGTGATGACCGGGCCCTCAGAGACCTTGCTCTCTCTCTTTGCAGAACCTCATAAATCCTTCCAAAGGGAGTAATTCCCTCAGGATCAAGAGGGCCCTCCGCATTCCTGAAATCAATGAAGGCAAAATGTACAGGGATTTCTGAGAAAAGTAACTGTGGTGTGAGCATGATCCCTGGGTGTTACTATGCAGCAGAGGAGGCCTTTTTTTTTTCCTCCACTGAATGGTGTTCTTTGCTCTCAAGTTAACTCATGCACTGGATTTGGTCCAAGTACATTTTGTTTCTTGATTTCCAGCCAGCCTTCTCTCAGTTGTGGTGAATTCTCTGCTTCGCTCCTGTCCTTCCCCAATCCCGTTCTCTCTCTTTGTCAGCCTTTCAACTTTTCTATGTGGCTGAACCGATACAGAGGCAAACCCACCGGCTTAGGTAGGGCTTCCCCTGGAGTGAGGCCGGAGGGAGTCTGAATGGCAGCCCCTCACTCAGCCACAGCCTGCGCAGCAAGGAAGGTCTGCGAGCGGCTGAAGCAGAAAGTGTTTGAACTCTGCCCCCTGCCAAATGATTTCCAGATGTGTAAACTCCAGCCTCCCTCTGTTCTCCGACTGTAGCCCTGCCAACATACATCTGCAGATTTCTAGTGCACAGGAAACATGAAAGAGTATCTTTTACAACATCTGCTCTCTTTCCCTAGTTGCCCCCTTCTGTCCTCTCAGACTGCCCCATATTTCATCTCCCCCCCTTAAACAAATTCATTAAGGAATCATTGCATAGCTCACCTTGACTCACAGATGCCGGCTCATCTGTCCTCACCCACCCTCCCTGCCCCCACCAAGCCTGTTCTCGGCTCTCTGGACGGTTGACCGTAGCACCACTAGACTCATTAAAGGAGCATATTGGACTTGCTGAGGGAGAAAAGAACCGAGTTTTCTCCACTGGGCTGGTGCCAGTCCGCAAGCTGCAAGGGGAGAGCTTGGCCATAAGGAGGACAGGGCAGGCCCTGAAGAGTTCGCCTGCTGCACATTCCTGGGAAGAGGTGAAGTCTTTCAGGGCAAACCATTTTCCACGGACATTCAGTGTCTTGGAATAAACAAGGCAGGCTTCTGTAAAATTGGAAGTATTGATATGCAGAATGAGTTCCTTGCCTCTCATCTCCTGGGGGATGGCACCCATCAAACTAAGAGGAGAGAAGAAGACCTTTTCTTAACGTAACTCAGGGGGAGAAAAGAATCAGAGATCCTTTCAGCAAAATAGAACAGAAGATTGTTACTGAGGCATCCACTCTCACTAGGAGAACAGTTTGATCACTGTGGAAATGAACGCTTGACCTTCATTCTTCCCTTCATCCGTGTGGACCCTAAACTCTCTCCAGCTCCATCCCAGGGGACGTGGAATGGAGCCAAATGACAAAATCTAGGAGAGGAAAAGAGGGTGCCCTGTGGAAGGGAGCAGAGAGTTGAAGGGGCCTAAGGGCTCAGGGGCCTGAGAGAGGAACGGTTTTAGGTGAGGGGCCCCTGCCAACCCAGGACCTGTGTTGAAGGCCTGCAGGCTTACCTGGGAGGCAGTATAGCTTTCAGGGGCTCAGGAGAGCTGCTCCTGAGTACCCCCCCAGGGCGAGCCTAATAGGTAGCTAATAGGGGACTTTCTGGACCCTGGGTAAGACTGTCCTGCCTGATCTGAAGGGTGCAGTGGAGGAGACTGGGTGGCATTTACGTTCTGCTTTTTTTATTTTTATTTTTTAAAAATTTTAACCATATTTAACTGTACAGTTCAGTGGCACTAAGTACATTCACATTGTTGTGCAACTCTCACCATCATCCATCTCCCGAATTTCTGTTTGTAGGACATCTATTAAGTTAACATTTTGCTTTAATAGTCCCAAGCACCTCAGTCTCTGTTGTCAGATGAAGCCCTAAGATTTGTCTGGCTTGTTGCCACCCTAGCCTCCCTATATTTGAAACAAACAAACAAACAAACACGTCAGCCTCATACTTCAAGTAGGGCTTGTTTCAGAAAAACAAAGGGAGGAGATAAAGCTGGTTCAGGAATTCCCCTCCTTCCACCCATGTCTTTCCATGCAGCTTCCCAAAGACGCGGGAACACTCCTGCAGCTCTAGTAGCTCCTTCCTAAAGAAGAGCAGAATGTGTAGGCTCTGCTCTTTACCCAGGGTGGCTGAGGGCAAATAAGCCTTTCTCTTGTGCATGAGGACTTGACCTTTGGGTAACTGTACAGCTCTGTTATTCTGGCAACCTCTTAAGGGTAAAATGCAAACTGTATTTCCCATCAACATTGCTGGCAATAAAATAACCCCTGTCTGGTCATTTGTATTCGGGCTGCGGGGAGCTATCAAGGACCATACATTCCTGCTAAGGACACCATTCTTTAGGCCTCCCTGGGTGTGGTGACTTTTATAACGGGGTGTCCCCTGGGGGGCAGGAAAGCCTGTCTAGGAAGTTGCTATAGGAGATACTGGCTCCTTTGGGGAGTGAGGATATTAAGCCAGGTTAGCTCTCACACCTGCCCAGTGTGGCTCTCATCCCTTGTATCTGAGCAGAAGCTAGTGCTGAATGGCTGTTCAGGTTGATATACAGACTTTCCCTGATGGAGACCCCTGGTGCTTCCCTGCTGGTGACCTGTGGTCCTGCCCTACATTGTTCTGAGTAGATCAGTTGTGGCCTATGATTATCGTGTGAATGTCTAGTTGGGGCTAAGAAGATCCTCTGATGGGTGATAGAGAAGGTATAGCTGACTTCCTGTTAATGTATTACTCCCCTCAGGGGTAATTACCTTTTACAAAAGTAGACTGGTGGGTGGAGGGCATACTTAGGGTGCCCAGTGTGCCTCACATTACACCCATAGGGCACATTCTGGCTTCAGGACTTTTAAACACCCCTGAAATGATGCCCGAGAAGAATCTGGGTGGTATCTAATTTTGCTTTGCATATACCTATCACCCAAAGCTGTTAGAACTATAAAAATCACACTGGCCTTCTACATGACAGTTCTTACTATAAAGGCTCTAACTTCAAAATTCAGGGAACTAATGTGAAGGGTTTCCATTTTCTAAGTTTACCCATCCCAATTATAAACTCAATTACTGGAGAAACAACTAGTGGTTTCACTATGACATGGAGAAGGGTGAGAATTTCATTTATTACCTGTCCTCTGTACTTTCTCCTCTAACCAGAGAAATAGTAGCAAATGGCATTTATGATTTCTTGGTAGCAGTGTAAGGTCGAAACAACTCTGCGTTTCCCTTTCTCCAGTACACAGTTGTTCTGGTAGGTGTCCATAGGTCACTTTGGGGAAAGATTGAGGGAATGTTTATTGTTTATGCTTGTAATGGACTTGCAGGGCTCTTCTTCGAGGAGACCCAGTCCCCCTTCAATCAATGGGCTCTGAGTGTATGAACAAACTTACCTGGAAACCCAGGTGGAGGGCCATGATTTTTCCAGTGTAGCATCCAACTTCAGCTTTCTGCTCTGTAGCTCTTAAGTTTGTTTTTTTTTTTTCTTCTTTTAAATAAAATTTAAGGAACACTGTGCTTCTGTCCATCTATGTTACCCCTCAGAATACAATGATCTGTATCAGATATCAGCACAGGCTCGAAGCAAAGCACTGTCAGGTTGCACCTGTGTAAAGCTAATCAAGGCCTGGGGCTTTGTTGCACTGGTAGCTCAGTAACACGTAGGAGTTGAGAGGATTTGAAATAGAACACAGATGTGTTCTGCTGTGCCGAGGCCAAGGGTCAGACAGTCTTTGCTGGCCCCAGGTGAGTCCTATCTCCTGGCATTGTGTAAGCCACTCCCCTTGCATAACTTACCTCTAACCAAAGAAGACAGCAATATTGAACGGCCATCACTTCTGTGACTAGGTTACCAGAAATGTGACTTCCGCCTTGCTAGAAAATTCTCTCTTTTGGCTTTAATGAAGCAAGTTGCTGTGTTGGAGAGGCCCACGTGGCAAGGAACTAAGGGTGACCTCCCCGTCCGCAGCCACCAAATAACCGAAGGCTGCATTCCAACAGCCCAACGGAACTGAGTGCTGCCAACAATCACGTAAGTAAGCTTGGACACAGATCCTCCCATGGTTGAGCCTTCAGATGAGGCCCTAGCCCTCTTGGACGCTTGAACGCAGCCCTGTCAGAGGCTGTGAACACAAGTTCAGCTGAGCCTTGCCTGGATTCCTGACTCACAGAAGTTGTGAGATAAATAAACGTGTATTGCTTTAAGCTGCTAAATTTTAGTGCATTTTGTTACTAGCATGACAGTCCCGGTTTGCCTGGGACTGTTCTAGTTTTAGCATTTTAAGTTCTGTTTTTTTAAACTTTTTTTTAGAATTGAAATATAATTCACATATAACATTATATTAGTTTCAGGTGTACAACATAATGATTTGGTATTTGTACACATTGCCAAATAATAACCACAATAAGTCTAGTTAATATCCATCACCACACATAGTTACAATTTTTGTTCTTGTAATGAGAACTATTCTCTTGGCAACTTTCAAATATGCAATACAGTATTATTGACTATAGTTACCATGCTGAACATTACATCCCCATCACGTATTTTTATAACTGGAAGTTTGTATATTTTAGCCCCTTCACCCATTTCTCCCCTCCCCCCAATCTTCCACCTCTGGCAACCACCACATTGTTTTCTGTATCTATGAGCTTGTTTCTTTTTTTCTTTTAACATCTTTATTGGAGTATAATTGCTTTACAATGGTGTGTTAGTTTCTGCTTTATAACAAAGTGAATCAGTTATACATATACATATGTTCCCATATCTCTTCCCTCTTGCGTCTCCCTCCCTCCCACCCTCCCTATCCCACCCCTCTAGGTGGTCACAAACCACCTGAGCTTGGTTTTTGTTTGTTTTTTAGATTCTATGTGTGAGATCATGTAGTATTTGTCTTTCTCTGTCTGACTTATTTCCCATAGAAATAGCATAATGCCCTTGAGGTCCATCCATATTGTTGCAAATAGCAAAAATTTATTCTTTTTTATGGCTGAATAATATTCCTCTGTGTGTGTGTGTGTGTATCACATTTTCTTTACCCATTCATCCACTGGTGGACACTTAGGTTGTTTCTTGTATCTTGGCTATTTTAAATAATGCTGCAGTGAACATGGGGGTGCATATATCTTTTCAAGTTAGTGTTTTTGGTTTCTTAGGATAAATACCCAGAAGTGGAATCGCTAGGTTAATTTTTTGAGGAATCTCCATCCTGTTCTCCATAGTGGCTGCACCAATTTATATTCCCACGAACAGTACACAAGGGTTCCCTTTTTTCTACTTGTTATTTCTTGTCCTTTTGATAATAGCCATTTTAACAGGTGTGCGGTGATAGATATCTCATTGTGGTTTTGATTTGCATTTCCCTGATGATTAGTGATGCTGAGCATCTTTTCATGTACCTGTTGGTCATCTGTATGTCTTCTTCAGAAGAATACCTATTTGGATCTTCTGCCTATTTTAAAAATTGGATTGCTTGTTTTTTTTTGCTGTTGTGTTGTATGAATTCCTTATATATTTTGAATTTTAACCCCTTATCAGATATATAATTTGCGGATATTTTCTCCTATTCAGTATATTGTCTTTTCATTTTGTTGATTTCCTTTGCTGTGCAGAAGCTTCTTAGTTTGATGTACTTCCACTTCTTTGTTTTTGCTTTTGGTGTCAGAAAAAAAAAAAAAATCATTGCCAAGACCTCTGTCAAGCTTACTGAATATATTTTCTAAATTTTAGGACAATTTGTTATTAGAATGACCAACAGTCTGTGTTTGCCTGGGGCTGTTCTAGTTTGAGCACTGAAAGTTATGAGTTTCAGTAAAATCCACAGTCCTAGACAAACTGAGACGATTGGTAAGTGTATTTGTGATGCAGCAATAGATAGTTAATACACTTATGCATATGCTATTTCTCATGGATGCAGGTGTATTTTCAAGATATATTCCTAGAAGTGGATTTTTTCAGGTCTAAATGGTAAATTCATCTAGAATTCCAAACTCCCCTTTGTAGGGATTGTAACATTTCATACTCCCATCTACAATATGAGAGTGCCTCTTTCTCCGTGGTCTCTTAACAGTTTGTTCTAATTATCTTTTTTTGATAATTAAGTTAATTTAATATTTGATTATATGTGTAAGTGTAAGCTGACTCAAATTAGAATAAAGTTATACATTTAAACATTAATTAACATTTGTGGAATTAAAGTGCATGATTCATAGTTTGTTTATTCCCATAAACTCATTTCACTGAATTCACAAAGGGAAACAAATGAATATAGTCAATCAATCATTGGTTACTCAACCCGTGTGTGTGTGTGTGTGTATGTGTGTGTGTCTGTTTGTATGTGTCTGTATGTGTCTTCTCAACCTCCCTCCCCCATAACTTGATTTCATGTAAATTGTTGACTAAACTTTCAATTTCACTTTCAGTCTCTTGCTCCATCATGGTAGAATTAGCCAAAATGGCATGTTTAACTTCAGTATTGGAACATGTGATGTGGTAGAGTGAAGAAAAGATGGTGGTTTGAGTGGACCCCTGTGTGATTGCCAGCAGATTTGGCAGATTCAGATGTCTATAATAATGTTCCCCAGCAGAAATTAAAGTGTAGTTGAGGGGGCTTCCCTGGTGGCGCAGTGGTTGGGAATCTGCCTGCCAATGCGGGGGACACGGGTTCGAGCCCTGGTCCGGGAAGATCCCACATGCCACGGAGCGACTGGGCCCGTGAGCCACAACTACTGAGCCTGCGCGTCTGGAGCCTGTGCTCCGCAACAAGAGAGGCCGCGACGGTGAGAGGCCCGCGCACCGCGATGAAGAGTGGCCCCCGCTTGCCGCAACTAGAGGAAGCCCTCGCACGGAAACGAAGACTCAACACAGTCATAAAAAAAAAAAAAAAAAAAAAAAAGTGTAGTTGAAGTGACTCGCCGTTCCTCTCAATTCTGTTACCCAGTGGCATAAGCTGAACAGACACATTTATGGTTACAATTGTTTGGGAAGTGTCCTTAGGGTGGTTCCCTGGACATTGCTCCATGGAGTGTCACCCTGTGTGTGTACAGTGGCTTCCTTTCAACAGGAAGTGCACCCAACAAGAACGTCTCAGTTTTGATTTCCCCTGAACTGGCTTAAACCTCCCTTTTAGGAAACATGGGGGTGAAGGAAACGCAAACGCGGGTAAAATTAGTTTAGGAGCCCAGTGTAGCCGAACTGTTTTGCCTTATGTCCTGTACCTGGCAGGACTTGTGATCTTGTTTATTATGCCTTCTGTTTATATTCCTTACTTTCCCCAAACTGCTCCCCCAGGACAGCCTGTGAGGTGGTGTGAATGGAGGATTTGTAAGGTGGTGTGAATGGGGCTCTTGTAAACAGAAGTGAGGCTGAGAAGGTTCAGGCCCACAAGCAGTCAGTCCCATCGGCTGCTGGTCCTCTTATATTTTATAGCCTTAGGAGGTTCTTTTATTCTTATTCTCATTTTTATCATTTATTCTAGGTATTCTTTTATAAATCTGCTTTTAAGCACTTCACTCCGCAATTGTCCCTATTCATTCCCCTCATCTGAGGGTTTACTTTTTTTTTTTTTTTTTTAAGATTTTAGAATTTGCATCTTTATACCTGTTTTGTAGGTTTAATTGTGTTTTTAGTGATCAGGAGAAAATTGTCTGAGTTCTTTAGGATCCAAATAAGTTAGCCAGCCCCTAAAAAAGGCAAAATTACATACTTTAGTAAGGAAGTGTTTTGATGCTCTTTGAGTACACTGGGTACTAATATAAGAAGATGGGGGGAATTAGTAATTTGGCTGCTAAGGTATCTTTTTCCTGATTTGGAACGAGTAACAGGGCTGGGTACTCTTTTCATGCAGTTTTGAGGACATAGAGTGATGTGACTTATAACTAACTTGTACATTTCTGTTCATTTTCAGTTTAACTGAAAAAGAAAAAAAGCAGAGATTAGCAGATTAAAATAATAGGAATCTTCTATGAGATCAGCACATTTGTTCTCAAGAAAACTAAAGCAGAGGAGAAATCCAGATATTCACAACTTTTCATTTTTAACTTTCTAGTTTTCAGTATCATTTAATAAAGTTAATTAGATCCTGAAATCAGTTAGGAATTGCTTTTGACTTCTACTAATAGAGACTCAAAATAGCAATGGTTTTAACAAAATAAAGCCCTTTTATGTTTCCTTTCATGTGAAACAGAAGCAAGCAGCTCAGAACTAGTACAGCAGCTCCATGGTCCTTAAGAACCCAGGCTCCTTCTATCTTTCTTGCTACTCTATCCTTAGTGCATGCCTTCTATGTTCAAGGTCACCTCACTGTCAAGAGATGGCTGCTGGAGCTCTATCCATCACTTCTGCCTGGTAGACATCAGGAAGAAGGAAAGGAGGTGAGTAAAGTCAATTGCATCCCATTTGAATCAACTTCTTTTGGAGACCTTTCTCTGCAGCTTTCCCCAGTAACTTCTACTTAAATCTCATTGGCCACCTGTATCTAAAAGGGATGTTTGGAAATGTAGCTTGTCTGCTGAGCGCATTGCAGAGTCTAACTGTGTAGGTGCCTGTTACTAAGGAAGAAGGGAGAGTGGCCACTGGGTCGGCAAGGAGCAGCCTCTACTGCAGTTGCTGTGGTTCTACTTCTTCCTCTGGGCAGGCCCACCACCAGGTGTGATGTTGAGAGGTAGGGAAACAATCTAAGCAACATGATACCTTGGTCAGTACAAGCCAAGAAAAACTCACACAGGGCCTACTTCCTGTGGTCGAATTAGGCATGTATACTCATGTCCTTGTATTGCCATATTTAGTTTGGTGCCATATTGCACCAAACTAAAGTTATAGAATATTTCCACAACCCCCAGAAAAAGTTCCATCATGCCCCCTTATAATTAATTCTGTCCCTCCACCATACTCCCTGGAAACCACTGATCGGATTTCACTCCTACAGATCTTTTTTTTCCTCAACAATGTCATAAAAGTGGAATCATACAGTATTTATCCTTTTGTATCTCACTTCTTTCACTTAAAATACTATTTTTTTAAAATTAATTAATTAATTAATTTATGGCTGTGTTGGGTCTTCGTTTCTGTGCGAGGGCTTTCTCTAGTTGTGGCAAGCGGGGGCCACTCTTCATCGCGGTGCGCGGGCCTCTCACTATCGCGGGCTCTCTTGTTGCGGAGCACAGGCTCCAGATGCACAGGCTCAGTAGCTGTGGCTCACGGGCCCAGTTGCTCCGCGGCATGTGGGATCTTCCCAGACCAGGGCTCGAACCCGTGTCCCCTGCATTGGCAGGCGGATTCTCAACCACTGCGCCACCAGGGAAGCCCCTAAAATACTATTTTTGAGATTCATCCATGTTGTTGCATGTATCAGTAGTTCCTTTTTACTGCTGAGTAGTATTCCAATGTATAGATGTACTGCAATTTATCTATCTCCTACTTGGGTTGTTTCCAGTTTTTGACAATTATGACTAAAGATGCTATAAACATTTTTTATAGTTTTTTATGTGAACATAAATTTTAATTTCCTTGGATAGATACCTAGGAATGGGTATTGCTGGGTTGTGTGGGAAATGTATGTTTAACTTTCTAAGAAATTGCTGAAGAGTTTTCCAAAGTGGGTATACCACTTTTCATGCCCCCGGCAGTATATGAGAGTTCCAGGTGCTCTGCATCCTCACCAACCCTAGGTAATGCCAGTTTTTTTTTGTTTGTTTGTTTACATTCTAATAGGTGTATTCTGGTATCTCAGTGTCATTTTAATGTACATTTCCCTAATGACTAATGGTTTTGAGAGTCTTTTTATGTGCCTATTTGCCATCCATATTTCTTTGACAAAGTGTTTCTTCAAATCTTTTGCCCATTTTTAATTAAGGTTGTTTGTTTTCTTATTATTAAGGTTTGAGAGCTCTTTATGTATTCTGGGTACCAGTCCGTTATCAGATATGCATTTTGTGCATATTTTCTCACAGTATGCAGCTTTTCTTTTCATTTTTACAACTGTCTTTATGCTGCAGAAACTTAATTTTGATATATTCCAGCTTCTTGTGCTCATTGCAGAGCTACGCGGGAATGCACAGCTAACCACATCAGCTAAGCCTTCAGTTCTATTCTTGTCTTTGCCAATTACACAGGTAATAAAGAGCAATTCCTTGAATCAATCAGTTCATTAATCAATGAGTGTTTATGAGTCTCAGCTCTGCCATTTACTGTTTATATGACCTTTGGCATTTTGCCCCTTTGTCTATAAAAGCAGAATGGGGAAAACATTTTTTTATTATAGTTGATTTACAATGTTGCATTAGTTTCTGCTGTACAGCAAAGTGTATCAGTTACACATATACAAATATCCACTCTTTTTAGATTCTTTTCCCGTATAGGTCATTACAGAGTATTGAGAAGAGTTCCCTGTGCTATATAGTAGGTCCTTATAATAGTACTTTCAATAAAATGGGTATAGTCATAGTTGCTTCTTTGTTTCATGTCAAGGTATTTTTGATGATTAAATGAAATAAAAAAGGTAAAAATATTTTATAAACCATAAAGTAGAATCCAAGCATATTGAGCCCGGCTGCATGACCAGTAATCTTCTAGGCCCTTTGGGGAGGAGGGATGTAAGGAATATATAGAATATAATTCTTATAACTGAAGAACTTTAAAAATTGGTGCTATTCTACATGTAGCGTCATTACAGCAACCACGTGTCTAGGATTTCCTGGAACTAACCTCTCTCCCCCTGCAAATTCTGTGTCAGACATTGTGTCTCAATTTTTGGTTCAGAAATATATTAATCACAGACATAAAGCCTGTTTTACAGGAAAGTTCACAAACCTCATTGAGGCTAACAGGATTCTTTAATAATTTGAATTGTTTTAGTTTTGAAAGAGGCAAAAGGCTAGTTGTGTGAATGTATTACTTCTTTTGCTTTTGGTAGGTCTGAAACATAGGGTATGTGTGTGTGTGTGTGTGTGTGTGTGTGTGTGTGTGTGTGTTTAAATATATATGTTTACCAATGTATTTTTAATTGGTAAAAAGGTTCTCTCTCCTTTTAGAAATAGTATTCACATGATCAGTTTTATTTTTCCCTCATTCGATATAAAGTTGATTTTGAATCAACTAAATACAAAGGAATGCCTTGTCTGAATTGTTTTCTTTCTTTTTTCTTTTTAAAATTTTTTTCACTTTCCAAAACCTTGATCCAGCCAAGTGAGAATCTTCAGTCTTAGCCAAAAGTTTGTTCCCGAATTGATATTATCCTATAGTCTAATTCCAACAGAAATAGTTCTTGCTGAAGATAAAGAACCTTTATAAGATCTTTATCGTCAGCAAGAACTATTATCTTCTTTTTCTTTAGAAAAGAAAGCATCTTCATAAAGAAAACATGGAAATATTGCTTCTGCAATATTACTGAGTTGGGCAGCAAGTGCAGCCCATCGAGGTCCACACGAGCAGGGATACTGAGAGAGGAACGGATGCTCTTCTCAATGATGCCCACTTCAGCTGAGGGCCTCTGCTGGCTCTGATGCAAAACCACAGGCTAAATTGATTTTGATAGGAACCGTGTGTACCATATCTTCTCATACATAAGATTTTAAATTAGTGCATCATTAAAAACATGCTACTTGTGTGTCAACTTCTTCTTGGTCATTTGTGAGGTAAACAACAAGCAGAAACCTCCTTAGTTGTGTTTCCAAGGGCCTGTTGATCTGACTGTGCCTGACATAAACATAAAATCAAACACAGGAGTTTCTAGCCTCAGGGACTCCCACCTGGATTCTGAGGCCTCCCTGGGTGAAGAGTCTGGAAATTGGATGGGGAAGCTGAAAGAAATCGGGCTCTTTCCCATCCCTGCCCACCCTCCCCTTCCTTTATCCTCTTCCACCACTGAGGGGCCCTCTGCATCCTTCCCTAGGGAACCTGAGCATCCCAGGATGGGCCAGTGTTGAAGGCCACAAAGCCCCCTTCCCCGCCATGCAAACCTGTACTCTCTTCTGACTCTGCCCTAAGGCCAGGTGGGAGTGGTGGCTAAATACAGGAAAAAAGTTTTCTTACTTGATGATTTACTGAGTAGAAAAGGAGTATGCAAACTAACAAAAAATGTGCTGGTTGGGCCGAATCATTCCTGCTCTGGTGCTGGAAGTGGGGAGAACAGAGAAAAGCTTGTGTTGAATCTAGATCTGGTGGTGTGAGTGCTCCATCATTGGCAGGTTCTAGCACTCTCCCACCCGGATATACCTTTGGGTGAACATATTATCAGTGGAAGAAAAGAAACCAAAGTTCCCTTGCCCACCTCACAGAGGCTCTTGGCTGCAGAGATTCTCAGCCTACGTATGGGAGGAGGGTGGCAGAACCTTCTGGAGGCTCTGTGAACGACACACTCTGGAGCATCTGCTGTAGTCCCCTACTAACCCCCTTATCGCAAATCGTGGCCCAACTGAGCCATGGTTTAGATATAAAACTGTCACATCCCTTAGGTGGGGGTGGAAGAGAATCGAGAACAACTTTGCTGGTGGACTTTATAACATCACGGGCCTGTGCCATGTCCTGATTTGCAAGGCTAGCTAACTTGTCCTCTATGAGTCAGGTTCAACCAGAGAAGCAGAATCAGTAGATATATTACAAGGAATTGGCTTACATGATTGTAGAAGCTGGAATCCATGGGCAGACAGATCTAGGAGGGAAGATCAAGAGCAATCTGAACCCCACAGGCATAGGCTGAGGCTGTTGCGGGCAGGCAGGAATGGAAGTGCCTGTGAGGGGAGAGCAGCCGAACACCGAGATGCTATTGGTGTGTGGCACAGGGAATGCCCACGCCCTCTTTAAAGGGCATCCACTGGTTAAGTTAGGCCTACCAACATAATTTTATTTTAAGTCGATTGGCTAAGGACTTTAATTTGATCTGCAAAATCCCTTTATAGCGGTGCCTAGATTAGTGTTCGACTGAGTAACTGGGAGAAGGTACGTGTTTGCTGCAAAATGGCTGCTGCCCTCCCCTCTGTCCTTATAGTTTACCCTAGCCAATTTGCCATATCAAAACCCATCACACCCTTCCCTCCCTCCCTCCTTCCCTCCGTCTCTTCCTTTCTTCCTAAAGAGTTCCAGAACTCTTTTTCTTTAGGATTTGGAATTCAAGCAGGTTTCCAAGGTGCAGATTGGATTTTTAGAATGCTTTTTGTTGGAAAAATTCATGCTATAAGTTAGAACTATGTCAGCATGTGTCCTCTGTGTCAGAGTCCTTCTTTGGCCTTTTCCCTCCATCTCAAGATGCCTGTTCATCCTCAGACTCAAGGCACTGGCTACCCTGTATGCTACCCCATCCCCAAATTATTCCAGGCTGGTCTGTCAAGTCCAGGAGCATGGTAGGCAAAGAACTGTGTAACTGGAGAACCAACCACCAAGTGCTCAGAAGAATGACTTTAATATGGAAATCTCTCCCCTCGCCAAATCTGTGCACATGAAGCAGCCACAACAAATGGGGCTGTAAACAGTGCCAACTGTGCTGACTCCACAGCACACACAGATGCAGCAGCTTTTTAGATTCATTTTAACAAAGGGATGAATCAAACTTGTTGTTGGCAAACAGTCCTGCATTGTCTTCCCTTTCTCTCCCCCAAGTAGGGCAACATTCTCCGAGCTCTGGGAAGCACTGCATGCTTGGGTGTGAAGCTCTGTGGGGCATTCAATGGATAAATGCCAACTACCCCAAGATCCAGAATTGCTTGACACTCAATCTGAGCACTGTAAGAACAGGACAGCATTAAAACCTTCAATCCAAGTAATTTTCATCTTGAGAACATCCTTTTATCAACAAGGCAAGTCCAGAGTTCTGCCCCTGGGTATGAGTTTGGAATGTCTGACAGGTTACACAGCCCAGTGCCACAAACTGGGGGCCCATTTGCCTCTTTTTCCCTCCTCAGTGTCCAGCTGATGTAATTACACATTTGTGTGATTACAGTCTATTATTTACCATAAGATAACAGGGGGGCCCAAGCAACTTGAGTGCAGGAGCTGAAAATGCATAGATCGTTTACTTTAATGGCTGCACAACCAGAGGGGTCAGAATCCCATGACGGAGTTCCTTATCTCAGGCCTCAGCATCCAAGAGCAACTTGGCCTCCAGGTTCTCCTCCATGGTGAAGGAATCTTTAATGGGGAAAACAACCCTCTTTCCTCCTGGTCCAAATGCAGAAGCACACAGAATGTTCCCTGTTCTTTACTCTTTCCCTCTGTGATCTTAGAGAGAGATGGGCAACTTTTCTGTAAGGGGCCAGATAGTAAATTTCTTAGACTCTGTGGGCCATAAGGTCTCTGTTGCAGCTACTCAACTCTGCTGTTGTAGTTTTAAAACTCAGCCACAGACAACATGTAAAGGAACAAGTGGGGCCATGTTCCAGTAAAACTTTATTTATGGACACCGAAACATTTTGATTTTCATGTAATTTTTACGTGTGGTAAAATATTCTTCTTTTGATTTAAATATGTAAAAACCATTCTTAGCTTATAGGCCATACTAAAACAGGCAGTAGGCTGGATTTGGCCCAGGGCTGTAGCTGTTGAATCTTGTCTTAGAGCATCTCCAGATGCTACTTGGAATTTGGAAAAGGAGGCAGCTTTGCTGCTCCTTCCAGCCTTAAGGTCTGGCATTTGGTCAGAAGCCCTAGACCTGGCCTGCGGTACCTCAGCCTTGGTTTTCTCATCCGCTCCCTGGCACTGCCCTTAATCCCCTAGCAGCCTGATGTAGGAATGAATGAATGATAGAAAAGCCCTCAAAGCAACATGAATTCAAGTTCAAACATCCTTTTTATTTTGATTTCCATTTTTCTCATGTTCATTGTGGTTTTGAAACATCTTCTTCCTTCTTAGCCACTGGTGGTGAGAATCTTTTGGTTTTGAGGATGGTAGTAGTTTCAATGAGATAAGCTTGTCACTTAGATTTTGAAGTGTGAAAAGTCACTGAATGTCAACATGCTGATGGGGCCATTGGAGGCTCTGCTGGTGCTATTTCAGCCAGGCTGAGTGCCCAGTGGAGCCCACTTAAAAGCTTTGTCTTGTCCATTTCTCTGAGTAGAAGAAAACTTTCCTCAGATGTCTTTTCATTTTTACTGTGATATATTGCTTTTGTGAAGCTTTAAACGAAAGAAATACTTTTGAACATCTCTGTGTAGGGCTTGACTCCATCTTGAAAATATAATAAGCTCTTTGGATAACATTCCTTGTAAGAATTTAACCACAACTCGTAATTTTTGTTTTCTTTAGGTCTGAATAAACTTTACCATACTTTTAATTTTACTACCTCTTCTCAGAGGATTTCAGACCCCCTGACCTCAAATAAAAGGCCAATATATAGGGATAAGAAAAGTGACAGTGGGTCACAAAGGGTCCCCTTTTCCCTTTGTCTGCATTGATTCTGTTCTTATAAAAGAGCTGGGAGATGAGCTTGCAACACTTTGTCATCCCTTTGGCAGAGAATAGGACTGCACCAGCACTGGCCCCTCCCTGATTTTCCTTGGCAAAGGAAGACAGAAGTCAATAATTTTATCCTTTTTAATGCACTAAGGTTTGGAAAGGATTTTGGAGTACAGTTTATAGTAAATTAAATTGAAAATCACAGTGTCATTCTTCATTCAAATGGCACATGGCCTCTAAAATGCTCAAAAGCTTTGCCAGCCACATACAAAACTTCAGCAAGCAACCAGGTCCTTATCCCTCAGCCTGTCAAGTTCAGCAGAGCCCAGGGTGGAGCAGAGCTGCC
The DNA here is from genome assembly GCF_028021215.1 of Eschrichtius robustus. NCBI lineage: Eukaryota > Metazoa > Chordata > Mammalia > Artiodactyla > Eschrichtiidae > Eschrichtius > Eschrichtius robustus. The sequence goes on from NC_090825.1 coordinate 53,383,673, forward strand.
CGAGGGCCAGGGAGCAGTCAGCGGCCCCAAAGAGATTCCTGCCCTGAGCTATCCTTACTGTTAATGGTTGTAAGGGTCCTTCTCAACACAAGGGAAGCAGCTTTTCTGTGCTCCACTCATAGGTGGAGCCCTCCGTCAGGGCTGGGAAACACTGTGCTGGAGGGCAACACAATTTTCCCAGCCCGGAGGGAGGGAGTATTGATGGGGTTTGGGATTTCATAGCAGTAAGTAAGAATTTGCTCTTCTTCAATTTCATTTTCATCTGCAAATGCGGCAGGATGCTTCCGGCAGCATGGACTGCCGCAGAGGGACCTGGTGGCACAGGAACTGCAGCCCCAGGCCTGCACCCCTGGTCTTTCTTACCACCTGCTCTCCCTACCTGTGAGAGGCAGTCGTTATGTTTTGGCCTCTGCCCTATCTCTCCCTAACACACGCACACACACACAATTTCATAATTTCCCATGCAAGACCAAGGGCAAGACATGGGGCTCATTCACAAGCTACAAAAAAGCGTGACCACATCTAGATGTGCAGGTGACAGGAAAGGTGACTTTCAATACTCAGAAGATTGAGTACACCCTCAGATCCTTCAGCTCCAGGTGCCTGGTCGTCTTATCTGCTGGCCATAGGATTAATAATAAAGGTGGTTTGCATTTCTGTTCCCTATCCCACCTCCCATCAAGAAAGAGAATGATTGGTTCCATAGAAGATAAGAAAAGCATTCACTTATTGTATCAGATATAGGTTGAATGGTAACTGTATGCCAGGCACTGAGCTAGAGATAAAGGAGAGAGTGATGAGAAGAAAAACACTATGCTACTAACTAGGTATGTCACTAACTAGCTGTGTGACCTTCGGCAAGTCACTAAACTTCTCTGGGACTGGACTGCGTCTCTAGTACTTGCTCTCTCTGATAGTCTAAGAAGTCAACAGAAATGGGGGAGGGAGAGGGATGGCTAGCTTAGGTGTCAGTGGCAGAAAGGACTTCTGAAAGGATGTTCTGTTTGGTGACAATACTGTCCAGAGGGAAGAATAAGAAAACAGTAACTCCACCTGGACACGAGGTGGAAGCAGCCCATTGTCAGGGGAGTTCACTAGACGTCAAAGTCCCCTTCAAAATGGGATCATTGCTCCCTTCCAAATAAGGAGCTCTCCTGCCACATGGGTCGTTTGTCGAAGGGGGAGGAGGGAGAAGTTCTGTTTGGCTGGTTGCCTTGGTCTTGTGTCCCTTCATTGAATAGACTGAGGGGTCTAAGTCCCTGTCAGTAAGTGGGTGCCCCTTGAGTTTTGGGGATTTACATTGTGAGAGGAGTTGAGGAGGAAAAGCGAAGGTCTTTAAGTCACTAAAAGCTGCCTTGTGTCACACTCTTTGATGTCTTGGTGTGTCTCTGTTTCCTCATTTTTACAAAGGGGGCTGATAGAATTCTTCATGTTTGGGTAATGAGTTATACTTTTCAAAGTAACCTCATATGCATGCTTATTTCATTCCGCCAGGGAGGTAGAGAGAAAGGAAGGCAGGTATTAATTTGCACAAGTCCTTTGGTAATGGACTGTCCTGTGAACAGTCCATCTATGAGAAGCTTTTGGCCTAGGGCCCTAGTCGATCTAAGGTGTCTTGAATTGATGTTTTAGGAGACCTTCAACCTTGAGGTCCTTCAAACTTACAACAGTTATGAAGGTGGTCATTATAAATGTCACTAGTCATACTCAATGCAAGTTTTCAATTCTACACAAAAATGTGAGCTGGACCTACCTCTAAGGAACGTGTCACTCTGTTTCTCATTACTGGCACAACAAGCTCTTGGAAGCATTAAATATTACTGGGGGGTTTTAGATACATTGAGCTAGTACTTCCCAGGTGGTTGGCTTTGTAGATAAAGCACCTAGTGAATAAGTGTTTGATTCTTCCATCTAGTTGTCTCTAACCCTCCAGGATGAACATAAGAATGAAACAGCAAATTTTTTGTTCTCCGTCTCAATAGAATTTTGAAGGATTCTTGCTGTATTGTGCATCGAAAGCCTTCATTAGCAATGCAAGCACTTCAGAGGGCAGAGAATGACTCATACACGGTCCAGAAATAGTACTGAGGAAAATTGCATTTATGTAATTCTCTCTCAGAATGTCACGCTGTGAATACTTATCATCTCAGCAGAAACACATGCGGAAGATGGCATCTTCTGGGGCCTGCAGGGATGCTCTCTCTCCCAGAGCCGTGTCACGCCTCCCAGGCCTCCAAGAGCCACTGGCAACTTGAGGGCAGCTGCTGAGGCACAACAGAGGAGTGAAAACGTGAAGGGAAGCCCAGGAAGTGACTTCTCTCTTCAATTCCAGTAGCATAGCATTCAGCACATATGCTCCAAAGAGGTGACACTTTGATTGATTGATTGATTGATTTTTAATTTTTTTTTTAAGAGGATGCATTGAAACACGTGAAGTCTCTCTCTCTTTTTTTAAATTTAATTTATTTATTTATTCACTTATTTTTTGGCTGTGTTGGGTCTTCGTTTCTGTGCGAGGGCTTCCTCTAGTTGCGGCAAGCGGGAGCCACTCTTCATCGCGGTGCGCGGGCCTCTCACTATCGCGGCCTTTCTTGTTGCGGAGCACAGGCTCCAGACGCTCAGCCTCAGCAGTTGTGGCGCACGGGCCTAGTTGCTCCGCGGCATGTGGGATCTTCCCAGACCAGGGCTCGAACCCGTGTCCCCTGCATTGGCAGGCAGATTCTCAACCACTGCGCCACCAGGGAAGCCCTGATTTATTTTTTGTTAGTTTTATTTTGCTTCCAAATACAGACTCTTAATATTTAAAAAAAATAATTGCAGTGAAATATACATAACATAAAGTTTATCCTTTTAATCATTTTTAAGTGTATAATTCAAAGATATTAAGTACATTTACAGTGTTCTGCAACCATCACCACCATCCACCTCCAGAACTTGTTCATCTTTCCAAGCTGAAGCTTCATACCCATTATATTGTACAATAACTCCCCCTTCCCCATCCTCCCAGCCCCTGACAACCACCATTCTACTTTTTATCTCTATGAATTTTTATACTCTAGGTAACTCACATAAGTGGAAGCATACAATATTTGTCCTTTTCTGACTGGCTTATTTCACTTAGCATAATGTCTTCAGGGGTCATCCATATTGTAGCATGTATCAGGATTTCATTCATTTTTATAACTAAATAATACTCCATTGTAGGTATATATCACATTTTGTTTATCCATTCATCTGTTGACAAACTGGGATTGCCTCTACCTTTTGGCTCTTGTGAATAATGCTGCTATGAACATGGGTGTTCTTGTCCCTGCTTTCAGTTCTTTTGGGTATATATCCAGAAGCGGAATTGCCAAAAATGGACTCTTAAAAATGGAAAGGAAAGATCCTGAGGGGAGTAGGTCATACAATGTATACTATCAACACACTGGAAGAGAAGGGGCATAGATGATCCAGGACTTTGAATCTAGTGGGATTGATGGATACAGTCACCCAGGCAGGCTGGAGAAGCCGAGAGAGGTGGGCTTAGTCTTAAAGAAGGTTGAGCTATTGGCGAGTTGAGGATGAGATCTTGAGATTCTCCCTGGTGAGGTTGCAGCCAGCTTAGAGGGAGCTCTGTAAAGCTAAGTCAGGGCCAGCACCTCGAGGAGCCATTCCAGTATACACCATTGGGAGTGCATGCAGGGGAACCAGGCCAGCTCTTCTCCCCTCTCTCTGCTCGCGAGGCCCTGCCATGGGGCAGCTCTGCCCCAGGCCCAGTGATGGTTCAGCACCAAGATGTCTGCCGGCTCTTCTATGTGAGAAATGGGATGAAGCCAAAGTGTTCTGGGCTTCAAGCTGCTCTGGGGTAGTAAGGATAGGTGCATTTCCTGCAGCTTCCTGCATTCAAATGACCCTTGGAAGCCAAATCAGACTTTGGGGTTTAACACATGGTTCTTAAGGAGCCCCCCAAAGGTGGCTCTGCTGTGTGTACCCTCTGGGCTGTGAAAAGCCTTTGGGGGAGAGGGCAGATGAAATAAGCACATAGCTTGGAAGTCACAGCAAAGGCTTAGGATGGTCACCTTTGATGGCCTGGAATGATCTGACCTGGCATCAGGGCCTCCCCTCCTTGGGACGGGCCCAGCCAGTGCCCCAAGGACCTGCATTTTTGTTCCACGTTGCCTCTCCCATTAAGCAATGACTATATCACCCCCAGATAATGACCAATCTTGGAAAGATTAGCATTCTACATACTTGGTTAAAAAATTTTTTATGCAACCGGTGTTCTACTTTTTCCTAGAATCTTTGCCTCTCTAAGGACTAGTCCTTGCTCTTGCAGAGTGAAGGAAGAAAGGGATCCAAAAAATATTGGTCCACAGTAATTTTCAATTAGCACCCCTAGCCAAGTGATAAGATATATTATTACATGCTCTGAAGTTCTATGAGAGCCCACCCAAATCCCTGCTTCATTGTGTAAAGAGACCCTTCACAATAAAATAGCTTACACTTTGGGCCTAGATTTCAAGAAGATTTATTAGTCAGGGGCAAGCGGGGAGTTTGGCCCCATGACAACTTGGAACATTTGCCATTGATTTGGAAAGAACGACAGCCCATGTTCTGAATAGAGAGAGGGAAAAGGGGACAGAGTTCTCAGCTGAACACTGATGAGAATAAGATGAAACTACTTCAAAAAGATGTCCAGCCAGTAGGGCATGTGGTGGATGGTTTGAGTATGGAAGGTCACACCCAGGAGGGGCCGGACAGGGATAAATGGGGCACTCACTTTAAGAGTATCCAGGTAGCTCTAATCAGAACTTTCTTTTCCCAGAATCAAAAAAATTAAAAAAAATCAATCTGCATATAAAACAAGGATGCTCTTGTTTAATTGTCTCGACCTTTTGCATTTCCTGTGGCCCCTTTAGAGTTGAGTGGCAGCAGAAGACACTGATTTTTATGTATCTTGGAACTGAGATATAAATAAACAAAAAGGATAACAAATTCTTAAAATGATTTATAAAGCAGTGGAAAAAATGTTGCTTTAAGAGTCGAGGGAAATGGAACTAGCTTTGGCTCGGCTGCAACTTCGGCGCTTCAAAACTAGAGATATTATTTTACCCATTGGGCCCTCTGCTTTCTCATTTTATAATGGGGTAGGAAAAGTGAGAAGTGGCTGGGTTAGATGTTTTTTTGCTCATGATCCAGAGGGCCTTAGAGATCTTGTGAACCCTCCAAAATAGTTTGCAGTGTGTTATATCTTTGTGCAGATGGGCATTTTTCTGGGGAAGGCTCATTACTTTGGTCATATTCCCTAAAGTGGTCCATGGCTTCCCAAATGTTAAGAACTCCTGAACTGGATCCTTAAATATCCTAACAGTCTTTGAATATGCTGTTGCACATCTGTGATTCTAAGGTTATTCTGGTGTATTCTGTGAGGGGGCTGTGATTCCCTAAATCTATTATGTTTTCATTGTAACATGAGGACAGTTGCAGGTACATGCTCCGGTCCACTCTTGTGTCCTGGTCTTGGTTGGGCTTTCTGGAGAAAAATAATTCAGAAGTAAGAAATATGAGTCTCTAGGTTCTCTAATCATCCCAGTTCCTGAGCGTGCCTGTTCATCCCACCCCTGAGGGTCTTGGACAGCCCCATTGTGAAGCCCAAGCAGGTTTCTGCTCTACATCTTTGCTGCTGGGTCCCTTTCACCCTGACCCCAGCCGTCCACCCAGATATACCCATTTGACATCCCATCCCTGTCTTCAGACAATTGATTCTAATTGAAAAGCTTGATGGGAAGTGATCTTTGGACAAGTGAATCTTTTCATACCCTCAGGATACCCTCTCCCTCTGGTGAAGGAACATCTGCTGCTGAATTATTAACCTCTGCACGTGCAAAAGGAGGTAGAGATGGACAATGTGTTCTTTTTGAAGGGGAAGAGTTCCTGGGGTAGAATTTCATACTGGGTGAACTTGCCGGGAACACCCACACAAGTGGCACATCAGACCATTCTGCCCACAAGCATTTTATAAAACAAAATGAAATCAAATGATCCTCTGTTTGACATACACAAAATTCACTGTTTCAAAACATTTTCAACGTGATTTTTGTTCCTTTAGATTTCTTGTTCCAAGGATTTTGCCTCGCCCAGCAGGGGATTACGGAATATTCTGAGAACTGTGTCTCCTGTCCTGAGTGTGACCTTCTCAGTGTGATGCATGACAAAGGGACGGTCACAGACAGAGCATGGGCTTCTCAATAGGAGTAGGGGGCATGGGGGTGTTGGGGTGAGGAGTTTATCAGACAACATTAGCAGCTTTATTTTCCTTCAATTGTGGGAAAACTCTTCCCTTGAAATGGCACCTGAGATTGTCCAATTCTAAGGCACAGGCTGAAGTAAGCTGACAAAGAAGTTGCTAGGGCACTGCTGTTAAAGGTTAGCTTGTATCTGCTCTGGACAAGTTGGGAAAGCATAAGTGAGACCTTCTTATGTCTCATATGAGCGCTCTGATTTTGTTTCCAGAGGTTAAAAAATTCAATCTAAGCCATTTGGAATTCTGAAAATCATGGAATTTCTCTTCTTTCTTTCTTCTTTTTTTTAAACAAAAGCTCTTCTTCATTTAAGACGTATTAAATATGCAATTTTTAAAAGGAAAATTATTTTCTGGATATAAATTTATGGATTCAGTTTTACACTTGTTATCCTTAGTGTTTCAGGTGCATGTCAGCATGAATGCATGTGACTCCACAACTCAGCTCACTATGCGGGATGCATTTCAATGATTTTTGAAAGCTGGAACAGTACATCATTCCCCTTTCGCTACGTGATTCTCTTTTACCAGCCTTGGTATTTTCCCTAGAACATTTTAAGAGAGAAATTGTATAGAAACTTTTCTATTCACATCACATGTCATCAAAGCCCTGTTGTGGGATGGGATGAGGTTTAACTCTTGAACAGGAGCCCTTTGATAGCACAAAATTTGATGTTCAGCAATTATTGCTTTTTGAGAGCTCCAAGTACACCCAGCATTGCAGTTTTTGAAACAATCGTCTCTTTTCTCTGGTTTCTCATCTTACTTGGCTCCCATAGAGACATGAGACAGGCCCTCTGTTTCTGTTTAAGTAGAACAAGTGACATTTATGGCCCAGCTGGAAGGAGAGAGGTGGGTTGACTGATTCAAGCCTTCATTTTTTTTTTTTCAACTAAAAATGTGATATGGGTTTGTTATATGTTTATTTAATCTTAATTCAGGCTCCTCTATAAAAATCCTGGTGGGAGAAAGAAAGCAAAGCTTCAACATATGTGTTGAACTTGGAATGAGAAACTTTAATCCTTGGGAAAACAGTATTGTGTCAATTGCAGATTACAACTAATCACAGTATATTCAGACAGTGGCAGGAACATTTTATTTCCCATTTTAATATTTAGTACACACAATCATGCATTAAAGTGACCTTTTAAATGCATATTTTCCCTAAACTTTCTTCAGGCCTATATTTATTTTATTTGACTGAAACCCTAGTGGCCTATATGAGGTGAACCAGATGTTTTCCATTTACAGAAGGTGCACCTGATAGAGCCTTAGCAGGTTTGCTGGTTGCCAGCTGTTAGCTCGTATTCTCAGCATCAGTATATATTTTAATTGCAGAGAACAAATAAAAGGCTCCATTTATTGGGCACTTATGTGCTGGGCCCTGTGCTCCATGCTGCAGGTTCATTAGTTGATTTATTACTTAGGTGATCCTATGAGGTGGGTCTTCTTAGTAGCCCATTACTTTATTGAAGAGAAAATCGAAGGTCAGAGAAGATAAATAAATTTTCCAAGGTCACAGAGATAGAAATTAGAAAGCAAAACTGGGGTGTCTGATTACAAAGCATTATTACGTTATATCCCTTTAACCCAAACGTCTGTTGGGCCCCTCCTGCCACTTCAGATATGAATAAACAAGAAACTCACCACCATCCAAAAATGTGAGGAAAGTCCAACAGCATCTTGTGAGTTCTTGGGGACAACGTATCCTTTTTTGGGAGGGGCAGTCCAGCGTCTTGATTAGGAGCATGGGCTGTGGAGGACATAACGTCTGTGCCTCACCTTCCTCATCCGAACATAGAGATAAGAATGGTTCCCACTTCGCAGGGTGGTTGTGATGATTAAACTAGTTCACCCGTGCAAGAACACAGTAAGACTCGGGGCCTAATGATTACCATGGATGTTACTTCTGGACTTGGGCTCCTACTTAAGCTAAATAAATTCAGTCCATGGAGTGTCTCATCCTTGGCTGCCTGGGTTCTACTCCCATGTCAACCCCAATGTAGAATTTAGTCCTTCTGGTTTCCATAAAACTACCCCTGTTTCTCTGGGCCCCTGTGTGTATGTTTAGTAAGTTTTACCAAGGGCTCTGCGGGATTCAGAGGGGAATTTGTATCTTCACTTCTCAGAAAAACATATATTCTCAGGTCAACATTGGATGCACTTTTTCTTCAAAGTCCACATTGTTCATGTCATAGCTGTTATAGCCTTTTCTCCTGCTAATTCCTGTTCTCACAGCATTATGCTCTACCTTATTAAGATGTTTTCATTATGAAACAGTTTCCTAAAGAGAATTCTGGAGCTGGCTGTTAAGGTAATTTCTTTTTTCACTCTGACACTGATTTTAAGGAAGAGAAGCCTTTTTTGTTGGTGGTGGTGGTCTTCTTTTTTTCTCCTTCCCTCCCTGCCTGCCTTCCTTCCTCCATGCCTGCCTTACTTCCCTGTTCCTAAACATAAGAAAAGGACTGAATTCATTGGTTAGGTATTTTCTAATATCAAGAACAATATGTGTCTTGAATGTTATTTTGTCCCTTTCCAGTGCTATTGAATTTTCAGAGAATCCTTCCTTTTTCTCCCACTGAGCAGTAGTTCGTTGGTCACGCTCACCTCCTAGCTCTCTCACAGACCGAGTGAAGAGCCCCTGGGGAGCTGTTGTCTGAGAGCACATTGTCTCCTCTGCTGCTCCCAGGGTGCCATCTCCCGTCCTGGCTCTGTGGGCTGACCCAGTAGAAGTATGGTTAAGTATGGTTAATATAAAGTGTATATGTGTGAGTGTGCACACATACACACATAAATATTTATGAGATTATTTTTCTAATTATATAATTAATACATATATAATAATTTTGGTTAGGGAATTTGGAAAATATGGAAAAAACCCAAAGGAGGTAAATAAAATTATCCATAATTTCACCTTCCAGAGAAATCTCTGCAAAACATTGCTATGTTTCTTTCCAGTTGTCTTTGTATGACTACACACACGCTGCATATATAACATATATTTTAGATTAGGAATGACCACATGTCTGCTCATTATTGATAACTCTATTTAGGCTAAATTAGAATAAGTATGTCTTTTGCCTGACACAGGGAACTTACTGCCTGGCCTTCTCTGATCTTCAGAGAAGATCTGAGTGTTGTCAGAGCTTACGCTCCTTTCCAGTGAGCTCACCATTCAGTTTAATCTGCTCAGCTCAGTCACATACATCTCAACATTTGCATTTCTGCTCACCCTTTTGCAGAATGCTTTCTTGACCCTTTGGTTAGATCTGAGTAGCTTCAATTCTCTGTACCTCGGCTGGCCCCACCTGGAGCATCACAGACAGAAGTACCCGTTTGCAAAAGTTTTTAGACGTGGCTGAGCTGCAGGAGACATCTGTTCCTTCACAGGTGTCTATGAAATAGGTCTTTTCAGCATTCAAGAGCAAAGCAGTATAATATTAGGCTTGGAGGTATAAGCCTAGATTCAGGTCCATTTCTCTAGACATAGTTTTATCATCTGCAAAATGGGATATTAAGAGTGAGCCCTTGACCCAGGATTATTCTAAGGATTCAGTGAGATAACTCAGGAAATGCACTCAGCCCAATTGCTCATGATATGGGGAGTACTCAATTTATGGATATAATGGTTCGCCAACTGCAAGACTATAGAACAAAGTAATATGTAGAATCCAAGTGACATTTTCCCAAGGTGAACCATACAAGGTGAAACTTTCCTGCAAAGAGTAACTGATGTGGAAGGTGTGTTGAAATGGAAGTAATGGAGCAGTACAGTAGTAGCAATAGCTACTTGAGTACTTCCTACATTCCAAGCACTTCACAGGTTTCATTTAATTTTCACTGTAGTCCTAGGAAGTGGATACCACTACTTTATCCATTACAATATTTGAAATCCCAAAGCAAGCCAGCTTAAACGATGAGAAAATTCATTCTCTCTCACGACAGGAAGTCCAGAATTAGAGCCGTCTGCAGAGTTGGTTGATTCAGTGATCAAAAATGTCAAGTGCAAGCTTATTCTTTCTCTCTCATCTGCCATCCCTACAGTGGCCTCACACTCAAGCTAGAAGCAAGATGGTGGCAGTAGTTTCAGACATCACAGCCAAACGCAGCAAAGTCCAGAGTGAGATCATCTCTTCACTTGGCTGTCTCTTAAAAGTGAGAACAATTTCCCCAAATGTCTGCTGCAGATTTTCTATTACGCTTTAGTGTTCAGAATTTTGCCTGTTTCTGAATCAGTCCTTGGAAAAGCGAATATAATTATTCTTAGATCAATCAAGTCCACTCCTGGAGTTAAGGGTGGGATTAGCTGCCCCAAAGCTCATGCCTGCAAGAGAAGAGGTGGACACCTGGCAAAATTGGGGTCTTGTTAAGAAAGAAGAATGGATATAGGGTTGGTACCCAATAGCATCCAATTAGAAGATCATCCCTATTTTTCAGATGAGGAAACTGGCAACCATAAAGCTTAAGTAAAGTGCGTGATGTCTTGTGGCTAGCAAGGGGCAGAGATAAAATGATAATCCATGTTCATTTGACTCCAGTGATTACACATCTCTAAAACAGGTGAGTATATAGCTGTCCTGCATCTTTTGCAAATACTCAGACCATGAGGGTGCATTTGAAGTAAGATTCTTTTAGGAGATTGTAAAAGCTCGTGGAGCAACTGAAGCCTCACACTTAGCAATGTGGAATGCTGAGAATGCTATGTGGAGCCAGCGTGATCTGGCACAGAGCCAGAAGTGGGGTGGCGCCTCTCGAGAAACAGTAGAGGTGAAAAGGCTAATCCTTCAGCAGTGACAGGTCGTACAAAGAACATGTGTAGTCTTGTGCCAGAGTCCACGCTCTCAAAAGGATAGCGAGACAGAAAGTGGTATCCCCATCATACATCCGTGATGTTTCTAATGCCAGCTCCCAGGCTCTGTATTCTTCACAGATATTTACTTAGCTGTTCATCGTGAGATCAGAGGTAAACACCCTCCTAATCGATGTATATGGTGAGAAAGAGAATCTTGGGGAGTCGAAATTTCACCGGAGGTCCCAAAGTTAAAACCTGAGTTCTTCCACGACCAGCTGCTCCAACCACATTCCTATCTCTCTGACTGCTCCGTCAGCTGCCCTTCCCTTTGTTTGCCCATGGACTCCGTCCTTGACCTTCCCCTCAATTTACGTGCTCTCCTTGACTCTGTCTTTAAAGATAGTCTGAATGTCATTGATGTGTAGGTCTGTGTTTCGTCTTTTGCCTGAACTCCAGGACTTGATCTCAACTACCTGTGGACACCTTCATCTAATCACCTAGAGGCTCCTCAAACTCAGTATGTCCCAATACCTTTGTATCTGCCCCATGCCCACCAAAGCCAAAATAAGGACATTTGTTTCTATTCTACAGTCTTTCTAATCGGACACCACCATCCAGCCAATAGTGCAAGATGGAGTCCCTGGGATTATTTTGACTTTTGACTCCTAACATCTCAGGATAACACGTCCTGCTATTTCTACTTCTCCTGTCCAGCTGTCTGCAGCTCTCCATCCTTAATGACTCTGTCCTGGTTCAGGCTTTCATCCTTTCATGCTTCGGCTGTTTCAGTAGTCTGCCTGTTCTTCCTCTGTCTCTCTCCTGCCTCAGACCCATCCTCCACACTGCCACTGGAGGTAGCTTTCTGAAACACAGACACACGTCACACCACTTCACTGAGTAATCTCTTGCTGAGTTTACTACGGGATAAAATCCATTCTCTTCAGAATATCATATAAGGCTCTTCATAGTCTTGAACCAATTTGTCCCTAGAGGACTTTCTACCCCGTAAAGAACTAACGTATATCTTCGAAACTCAGCACACATATTCCTCCTGAGTTCCCCAGAGAGAGTCAATAATTTCGTCTTCTGTGCCCCTTTAGCACTTTGTACATGCCTTGACACAGTGCTGTAACATTACATTGTAATACAGCTTTTCTTTTTAGGCTGTGTGCCCCTAAACTGTGAGGATCATGGTTTTCTTTATGTTTGCAGCTCTCATGTAGCTAGAAGGGCCTGCAAGATAAGTTTTGTTGAAAATGAAATAACATCTTTCAGCTATATGTCTACATATGGTGAACATTCGTGGTTAAATACTAAACTAACCAATGCCTATGTTTCAGTTAACTTTTTTTTTTTAAACCTTCATACCATTTCCCTAGGCAACACATACCCCTTGTCCTGACTCTTACTTTGGGTAGTGACCCTCACTCTTAAACAGCATGGTAGATGATGGTGCCCCTTTGTCCTCTCTGTTCCTCAAAAACCACTGCTCTATCCCATTACAGGTATGTTCGACATCATGAAAGTTATAAGTTTCAAGTTTACACTTTGTGCCAGGCCTTGTTCCTCATTGCTGTACATGTATTAAGTCATTTCTTTGAATTATTTCAACAACTCAGTGATCTTGGTACTGTTGTTTCCCCAATTTACAAACAAGAATGCTGAAGCACAGAGAGATCACAAGATCACACCATTTAATCAGTGATCAAGCAGGAAGAGAACCCAGGCTGTCTTGTTCCAGAGCCAATGGTCTGGAGCACTAATGGGCTCTGGAACCACTAACAATGACCCGTTTCCATCTTACGGTCACAGTTAATCATTTGTTTTACCAAAGATATAACACTTCGATTAAAATCATGAATCGTCAGGAGCAAATATGAATATGTTTGATTTTCCTGCTTCTGGTGTCTCTAAGTTGGGACTCATTTCTAATCAACATATTCTTCTCCTGGTGCTTGGAATCAAGATGTTCATCTCATACTCGCCTAAGTTAACAGATGATTATTCCTCACAAAGATGGGTAATAAGAGATCTGAGTTATTAATTTGCTAAAATGTTTCCCCCATTGTGCACTTTAGATCTTTTCCTCTTTTACCCTTGTGATAACACACCCATCTTTGTCCTACCAACCCTGATAAATAGTAGAGAATCTTGGTACACACTGGAAATTTGTTGACTTGGACCTTGAAGAAGAAAGTGAATAACCCCCTCCAAATCATCAACCACTGAAGGAGGAGGGCTCTAAGTATTCTGCTAGAATTTGAACCTGTGGTTCCAGGGAGTCTGAGCATTTCAAACCCTCAGGCTGAAAATGACCAAACTTTCTGTTCTGTGTGTGTGTACGCAGGTGAGGGTGGGGGCAGGTAGTTAGCGTAAAGGAAAAGAATAAAATCCACTTTCAACTTCAAGCTTAGCTATCAAAGTGCTTATACTTTGGAGAGAAGAGTAAGGATCCTGTCACTCCAAATATAGCATAAGCTGCCCTAGGGGTCTTTCTTACCCTTCCACTTTCTCTCTGTTCCCTTTCTCTCCTCTCTCTTCTCTCTCCCTCCCTCCTTCCCTCTGTTTACATGTAATTGGCCCACTGTTCTTTCCTAGTCAGTACTATTGAAGAATCAGTTTGCTGTTCCTTTGCATTGGTTCTGGATGATTGTGTGCTTTTGTGCAGTTTCTCCTCACCTAGAAGACCTGCCCTTCATCTTATCCTCCTTGTTTTTCTCTCCACACTACCCATTTAGGATGCAGCGTTCCATCTGAAATGTGTGCTGAGCACTGGCTTGGGGACAGGCTTTCTCTGTGGATGAGGAAGTCCTGTTTTCCCAGGTCAGCCCTCCAAGGTTCTTTCTGTATACAGGGATGACCATGCCCTTTCCTGTTTTGTGGGTTTACATTTTTGCCTGTAATTAAGTATCCCTGCTTAAAATCAGTGACACCAAGTGAGGGCTGCTTCTGAGAAGCAAAAGGCACTGGGAGGAAAGAAATCATGAATGTGTAGGGCTGGACCAACCCTGGGCCTGATTTGTTCAGATTACATGAGATGAGCCCCATGGAGCACTTAGAAGAGACTTCGGCATATTTAGGTGCTAACCAATGATCTTTCCCTTCTTTTAATTCCTCCCTAACATTTTTCTTCCCAAACATTTAAGACCTGCTCAGGCTTCCCTGGTGAAAGGGGTGCTTTGGGGTGCCTCAGGGAAAAAGATAGATTACAAAATGTGTTGACTCATTAGAATCCACTTTTAATATTGTAATATTGTTTGCTGGATTTTAGGCTGGCAAGCTGTCATTTTACTAGGCATCTTTATTGATTTTGGTATATTTAAGCTCATTCTGTCTGTGCAAGGCGGAGAGGGACAGGGGGCAAACAAAAACCACACATGCACAAATCTCTGATGGTTTACTGTTCTGTGGAGAATGACAGGGAAGGGACACTACATTTTTGAATTCCCAGCCCGGTGGATATGTGTTCCTCGTGTGCTGAGTTGTACCAACCTTCCCTATCTTGTCCAGGCCTATTATGAAATTCTGAGTGTTAGGGGGCCTTTCCAGTGCTGCCCTCTGGAGAGAGGAATCCTGCTGCAGGCTAACTCCCTAACATTGGAAAATGGAACTTCACTGGCTTACTGAAGCAGGGAATGATTCATTTCCTGTCATTAACAGAGTGAGAAAGATGTAGTTCACAGAGTTCTTTAAGCTGGAAAAGCACATTATCCTAAATACTCAATTTCCTGATGGATGGCATCAGCTCTCCTAATTTCCTTTCTGCAGCAGCATTGCTTTTGGATATTTCCAGATTCTGGAGGCTGTTGGAACACGTGCTAAGTGGTCCAGGTGCTCGATATGCCGTAAGGAGAAAGAGAGGAGATTACACTAACTCGGCCCTGGGTTAAAATAGTGACGTCTGCTTTCTCCTGAATGATGTATTGATGTTTAATCCTCAGTTTGCTATAAAACCTTTCTAAATATTTAGGTATCGGATCTCAGGTTAAAACTTCCATGTTCAGGCTCATGTGGGCATAAATCAGTTAAAACAAAACAAGCAACCCAAAAAACAAAACCCAACCTCCAACTGCAATTCTCAGTGGGTATTATTTGTAGATAATCCCTTCTTGGGAGACAAATCTTTCATCTAGAAAAACAAGTTTGCATCAAATAGTGTATTTAGTTCACTTACTGATATTGTAGGTTTATATAATCATAGGTTTGAATTTATAGAATACTCCTTTTCAAGGACCTCAAAGAATTTAATCCTCTTTCCTATTTATTTGCAGAATGCCCTCAGGAGAAACAAGATGGTAACTAAATTTCCCTTCTAACAGGTAGCAAAGGGCCTAGCTTTCCTTGCAGTTAGATTGGCTACGTGATTGGGTTTTGGCCAATGGAATATCATGGAAGTGACATAATCCATGTCAAAGCCTGGGTCCTGACAGGTATACTGCCAGCCTGTATGCGACTATGAGAACTAGACTTTGTTGTGTTAAGTAACTGAGATTTGGGGGTTGTTTCTCACAGCAGCTTCTATTAACTACTCTGATTAATACAGACCGTAAGCAAAAAGAGGGTAAGGACCAGTCCAATTTTTGCTCACGATTATATCCAGGAGTGGTATTCAAAACGTTAATAGATGCCATGACCCTGGGACCAACCAATCTATAAGGGCACTGACTGCAGTGCTGAGTAGGGTCCTGGAGGCCCTCTGCATTCCCAGGTGTTCACCCTTTAGCTGGGGGATTTGGGAGAACTCCAGGGTTTTCAGATGGAGGGGACATTGGCTGGGGCAGTACAGGAGAACTTCAATAGTTTAACTGCCCACACAGTTGTAGTGGTGCAAGCCAATTGTGTCACTAATGCTTAGAACAATCATGGCACAGTAGTTGTCCAATAAATACTTTTTTTGAGTTGTAACCAGACAATTTGAATATAACACAGTCAGGGTCCTGATTGAGCATCGAGGATACAAATTGCAGACATCTGTTTCAAGTTCTTCCTGGTGTAAATAGTCCATAGCATCTAGAGACATCCATGTGGGCTCCATTTGATCTACTTCTTTGCCCTGAAAGATGGTTGAGGACCTCTTATTCAAATTGTGTCCTTGACCTTCGTTGAGTTTCAGAATCCTTTGGTGTTTAATGAAATGTACGCGCTTCCTTCCTAAAGGAGTGCACATACAAACATAAATGCAAGGATGTGGATACTGTTTTAGGGGGTTCATGTGTCCTTTGAGGTCCACTGCCAGGAATGAAGAGTAAAACATGAAGGAAAGCAATTCCTGGAAGTGGCTAGGTGGGGGCCAGGACCTATTTGCCTTTGAGCAAAGAATACATGTAACTCTTACAAATAGGACTTGGGAGGTTTCTAAAGCATCTGTAACTTTCATGATTTTTTTTTTTTAAATTTTATTTGTTTATTTATTTTTGACTGCGTTGGGTCTTCATTGCTGTGCGCGGGCTTCCTCTAGTTGCGGCGAGTGGGGGCTACTCTTCGTTGCGGTGCGCGGGCTTCTCATTGCGGTGGCCTCTCTTGTTGTGGAGTATGGGCTCTAGGCACGTGGGCTTCAGTAGTTGTGGCCCACGGGCTTAGTTGCTCTGCAGCCTGTGGGCTTTTCCTGGATCAGGGCTTGAACTTGTGTCCCCTGCATTGGCAGGTGGATTCTTAACCACTGCACCACCAGGGAAGCCCCTCATGATGTTTTATTTTTCTCAGTTCCTGTCCTCTTGCCTGTAGTGATTAGCAGCATAAACTCTTAAAAAACAAAAAATGGGTTTGCGGCTTTATATGGAAATGGATATTAGCATTCGTGTCATCATTTGTAAATTGAGTTTGACTTATACACTAGGGCAGTGTATAAAAACCTGCATGTCGTGTCCATGCACTTCCTCCTCTGTCTCAGATCCTTCTTCAGAAACAGGAGGTTCTTCACGCTGCCAGAGCCTGTTTACTTTAACACCCACCATAGGGGGACCCGCTTTCCTGTTCCCCAACTGGATGTAAAAGCTGTTGGATGGTGAATCCTGCAGATCTAAAGAGAGGAATTTCTGGTGAGTGGGAGGTTGAATGATTCACTTCCTGATGTTAGTACAGTGAGGAAAATCTCATTCATAAATGTTCTCTCACTTGTAGCAACTTTAGCTTTCATAAGTTTTTATCACTGCGTCATTCCGGACCCTGATGAGCCTTTGGCATGGTCTGGAGGGATGTGAGGACACTTGTTATTCCACACTGCAGGGGCTACTCCGGGGACCAGAGATAGTCATCCTGAAGCACAGGTCAAGGTGATGCTATACGAAATGAAGTGGCAGGTTTTTTTAAGGTACTGTGGACTCAAAAATAACTCCCGCCAAGGTTAAAAAAAATGTTGTGGCTGCCTGGCCCTGCTGCTGTCAAACGAGCCTTCATTTTCTCATGTCTGAAAGCTGAGTATTTTAGGAAAAGGGATTTAGAGAGCCTCTGAAATTTGTAGTTGAACCTGACGTCCTGAGAGATGAAGGAACTTGCTGAAGGTCAGTGGCTGTACAGGGGCTGGCAATGCTTCTGCTTGGCGGGAGCAGGTCCTGTGGAGAGGTCTAATGAGAATAAAGCCAAAAAGTGGCCGAAGGAAAGGATGGCAGTGAGTTGGAGTACCTCAGCAAGAATTTGTGCTCAATTATGTGGGCCATAAAATAGTACTCAAAATCTGAGTCTGAGAGTGAAGGAACCAGCACCAGGATTTGTCCAGGAGATAAACCAGGAGTGGAACAGACCAGGCACATTTGGTGGGTGTGTTGAAACAGATCACCTACTTAGTCATTTTGCCTTGGACCTTCCATGTGTGTGCTCCTCAAATACTCGGTGGTCCTCACCCTTGTCTCCAGAGGAGCCCCATACCCACGTGGGGGGCTGGCAAGGCTGAGCCAAGGGCAGGAGGCAATCAGGGAATGAGGACACAGTGCCAGGAATGAGAGAGGTAAAGTAGAGGTCAGGCAGGGGTGAGGTTATAAACAAAACTGGAAGCAGAGAGAAAGTCAGAGGTCACAGAATCAGGATCAGTCAGGAGTGGAGGAGCTTGTGGGATTTGGAGATCCTTAAGTGTAACTCACTAAAGCCCGGACAGGAGGGCAGACCACCGATCTCCAGAGAGAGAAGCAACATGTGCTGGGCCTGTGAAGCGGGCTCCATGCTTCACACCCTTAGGCTCATTGCAGGCCTACAGCAGCCCCGTTGCAATGGAACTGTCTCAGAGAGGTCGGGTTACTAACACCAGATCACACATCTTCACTCTGCCAGTACTGGAGCGAGGACTTGGTCTTGGATCCATTTAGTGGCCATCTGGGAATTGAGGTGGAGCAGGCCTCGGAGAGGAAACTTTGGTTTTCATCCTGGTCTAACAGGAACCGTTGGCTGGTTTTTCCTTCAGGTACATCCATTACATAGATGTAAATGGAGACCCTGCAGGTCCCAGAGGAGCCCAAGACTGTGAAAGCTGGGGCTGTGTCTGCCTCCTTTTCACATAGCCTGGCAGATGACCAGGCTGTGAATGGAAGTGAGGCCTGTGCTGGGCACAAGGCTGGGCTGCCTTCTCCCTCACCAAGATCTCTACGGTTCTGCAGGGTGGATGGGTTCTTTTGTTCCTCAGCAGGAAAGAAGGAGAGAGCAGAAAATTGGTAGGTCACAGGTGATGAGAGCATCCTTTTCTGGGGAACCTTTTGTGTTTTTCTATGTATCACTTAGAAAGACTCCTGATAAGAGAATGAGTTCCAGAGTCAGAGTGTCCAAGATTTATCCTGGCTCTATCACTAAGTGGACACAAGGCCTTGGGAGAGTTGTTTACTTTCCTTGAGACTCAAATGAGCTAATGAGTTGCCCTCTCATGCATTTGTTTTTAGGACTGAATGAGATGATATAGGAAGAGGAATAGGTTAGTGCCTGACCTAGAGTAAGCCCTCAAAAATGTTAGCCGCGACCACAATGGTGATAATGTCCTCATAGTCGTTACCAGTAACCCACTGCTGCCCACTTTCACATTTCTCAGCCTGACCTGGGAAGGGGACACTGAATAGGGATATTTTGGGGGCAGTTGACCTTATAAAGAGAGAGTGTTGGTGGGCTCCCTGCAGGAGGGAGGGCGTACCACCCCTGAAAAATTACTTCTCAGCTGGTGAAACCAATGCTCGTGGATGACTCAGTGGAGGAGGTGAGCTGCACAGTAGATGATGACGGATAATTTCCTCCCCAGCTGTGGAACTGGTGGAAGCGCAGACCAAGTACCAGTGGTGAAGGTGATGATGAAGAGGCGAGTGGAGGGAGGGAAAAGGAGAGGGGTGGTGGGAGAGATAACCATTGGCTAGGAACCGAACCAGAACCTCAACTCAAACAGGAGACAGCTCATGAATCAGCATTAAAAGTCCCTCGTAAAGGCCATATGTGCGGCCCCATGAAAAAGTTTATCCCCCAGATGTGACATTTTAATATGATTAAAACAAGCCTTGACAAAGTTGAGCCAGATGGGGCTGGGGGGTGGGGGGGTCTGTGAACTCCTGCAGATTCATTGTGAGGTGAAGGATATGTATAGGAATTCTCTCAAAAGCCTCAGCAGACCAGTAATTGCAGATTTCATGTAGTTCTAATGAGAAAGCATTTTAGTTTGGCAAACACATCGGTGCTGTGTGTCCCCAAAGCCCAGTGGTATTTGTCTGCTTGGCTTTTGAACTCTGAGAAGTGGCACGGCAATCTCCAGTCATCACAGGAGATTTCAGATCGCCAGTGGATTTATATCAGAAACATCTTAGCACAGGGCTTAAGGAAACCTCACACTCTAATTATGTGCTGAAAAAGGTCATTGGATGGAATTTCCTTAAGAAGGATTCCAGTGTTTCATACAGAGAGGTCAGCAGGCTGAGACCATTTTGACATCCTGCTGTAAAGGCAGCTTTTTGCACAATTTCCATGGAAAAGTGGTGAAGAATTCTGTAGCCATTAAGTCTATGTGATTTTGGAATGCTTCTCCTTTTGGCAGGGGGGCTTTGGTAAAGGGGATTCTAAAAGAGTGATGTACGTGGAAAAAGCAGGCAGATTTTGAAGATTTAAAAATAACAAACGCATTCTTGGGGTTCATGTGACTAGAGCTCTATTGTGTGGTTTCTTTGAAGTGCTGAGTCCTTTGACTGAATTTTCAAACTCATCTCTCACTGTGGCCTTTGGGAACAGAGCACTAAACCCCTGCCATGGTTTATGCTGGGGCAAAAGAGAACAGAAGATAATTCTGTTCCTCAGTGTTCACACTGTGTTTCAATCAGATAGGGTGGACTCTCACTTGAGAGCATGTGGGCATGTGTATATGTTGGTGGTGATTTTCTGTGTCTTACGGCCAGGTGCAGCAATAGTACAAGAGTCACCAGGATGCACGAGCTCACTAAGGCCCGGAGAGGCAGCAGATGAAAACTTTAGGTGGGCTGCAGATGCCTGAGGTCCAGGCAGGCAGTAAATCTGTATACACTTAGTTCGAAGGCAAGATCTAGTTGGTCTGAGCATGTGGGTGGGTCTTATTTTGGTATTAACTGTCCTAGGGGATATGTAGGACTGAGTTCACCTGTTTAGACGGCCTTAGAGAACAGCTCTACAAGGTTTGAAATGAGCAGACTCTGTGTCAGAGCCAAGACTCTTTCTGGAGCCAGTTCACCATTGAAGCTGTCTTCTGAAATAACATTAAGACTTCCTACTAACTAGGTATTAAGATATACTTAGGGGTCCTATTCCTGATAGGATAGGACCTCTTAGATCCAGGGTCCAAAGCCCAGATTGCCCAGGGAACTGACCATCGTCTTTCTTTCTTTCTTTTTTTTTTAATAATACATTTATTTATTTTATTTATTTTTGGCTGCATTGGGTCTTCGTTGCTGCGCGTGGTCTTTGTCTAGTTGCAGCGAGCAGGGGCTGCTCTTCATTGCGGTGCGTGGGCTTCTCATTGCGGTGGCTTCTCTTGTGGAGCACGTGCTCTAGGTGCACGGGCTTCAGTAGATGCGGCATGCGGGCTTCAGTAGTTATGGCTCGTGGGCTCTAGAGCACAGGCTCAGTAGTTGTGGCACACGGGCTTAGTTGCTCCGCGGCATGTGGGATCTTCCTGGACCACGGATCGAATCCGTGTCCCCTGCATTGGCAGGTGGATTCTTTAACCACTGTGCCACCGGGGAAGCCCAACTGTCAGCTTTCTGCATGCCATTCTTCCTCCTCAGCCAACCATCCTTTCCCCTCTCTCCTACTGTTGACGGTAAGAATCGGTGATTGCTTGTTGGGTATTTCTCTCTTCATCACATTCTCTGGTTACTTTATTCCTGGTAGTGCCTCAGCTTTTCTAGGATGGAAAATGAAAGGCCTGTTGTTTGGTCCTGTGGAGGATTTTTCTATTTGCTGGTGCAGCCTGTAGAGTTTAGAAGAACAAGGTGTAGAGTCATAAGTACAATTTGCCAAATATATCTAGCTCTTCTCTCTCCTGGGTACATGTGTAGGCTGCATATCCTAGCCGCCTGTTGGTTGGGAGGGACCATTTGAGTAGACCTGGCAAATGAGTGGTGAGCAGAGTGACAGTCATCGCCTCTGAGTTGGAATATCTCTTTGCCTATGTAACACCCTCCAGAACTCTCCCTTCCCTCTGGGGAATGCTCAGGATGTTGACTTGCCTATGATAAAGAGACCCTTTCTGCTGCCCCATGATAACAACTTGTGTTGCTTTTAAGTCACTAAGATTTTGGAGTTCTTTGTTATGGTGACATCACCTGGCCTATCCTGATCGATTTTTAAGCAGGTCCGATGAGAATTCAGGGTCTTCTTTCCCTGTTGTGGAGTAGTCTGCTATGATTTAGAGGTTCTAGAAAGGCTATTCTACCTTAGAATATCACCACCTCCTCAGACCCCCAACCCTGACCCTGAGCTTGCAACACCTGAAGCCATGTGACTTACGGCAAATCACTCTTTGTCTTTTTGAGCCTTTGTTCTCTAGCTTTAAAGTAAGGGGTTGGATGAGATGACCTCCAGGGCCACAGTTGGCTCTCTGCTGTGTATCTCAGTGGTAAATTGGTCTCCTCGACACCTATTCTGGTTAGGCTAACAGGCTGAGATGAGCTTGGAGTTCATGGATCTTTTTCTGAGGCCGCAAATGTTTCTGCCCATTCTATCTCCAAGACCTTTACATGTTTTATTCCTTCTGCCTTTGTCACTTAGCCACAAGGAGCTCAGTTGTCATCTCCCCAGAGAGGACTCCCTTGAAACCCAGAGTAACACCAGTCACTGTCATGTCACCCAATTTCATTTTCACCAAGATGCTAACAGTGCTTGCAATGGTCACATCTATTAATTATTAATATTCAAACAAATTATTGTTTATTCTCTGTTTCCCTTTCTAGAAAGTAAACTGCTCTGAGGCAAGGACCTTGTCTTTTTCGTTCATTCCTGTATCCCCCTGAGCCTAAAACAGCCTCGTACACGAGGTCCTAAGTTACTACTGGTTGAATTATGGCCTCCTATGCTAGGGACGGTGGAAGCAAAAGGGAATAGAGGACCAAGCCATATGTGAGCAGCCCCTGGTTTCACAGTAAGCAAGCTGCCCCCATGTACCTGCCCTTCTGGGCAGAGTTTGCACGCAAGAGCTGGTTTGTTGGGAGCCTAATCAAAACAGAGGCATTTCCCCTACAACTGGAGAGTGAAACTCATGGAATGCATTACTGTCAAGGTAAAGTCTGGGGATTTGCCCGCAACAAATGCAGTCTGTCTGCCTGTGAGGAACAGGGCAGCAAATAGGAGACAGGAAGTGCTGGCCTAGGACCCGAGGAGCACTGGCAGCCTTTGTATTGATAGCTCTCTGTCTCTGGCTGCAAATGAATCCAGGAGTGAGTGCTGCTTTATTTATTTGCTTAGAATGATAACAACACTTTGAAGGAAAGGCTTTTTAAAGAGATGTCTCCATTCTTGAGACTCCCACTATATACACTTGGTAGTGAATTTCCAAGGGGGTGCACGAACCTTGGTTTTCTTTTTCATGATCCATCATCCCTTAAAAAATAAATATATCTATTCAGCTTATACGAGGTACCTAGAATAGTCAAATTCATAGAGTCAGAAAGTACATTGGTAGATGCCAGCGGCCAGGGGGTGGGGGGATGGGGAGTGGGAATGGGGAGTTAATGTTTAAAGGGGACAGAGTTTCAGTTTAGGAAGGTGAAAAATTCAGGAGATGGACTATGGTGAGAGTTGCACAACAATGTGAATGTACTTAGTGCCACTGAACTGTACAGTTAAACATGGTTAAAATAGTATGTTTTATTTTATGTGACTTTTACCACAATAAAAAAAATAAAATAAATAGATATACCTATTCAGTAATAGCCAGAAAGTGAAATAAAACCCTGACAACAGAATCTCATGTGGTTTTATATGGGAGAAGAGACTAGCTCTTTAAGGAGCATCTGAATTGCCTTGCAATGAGGTGGAAAGAGCTTATTTATTTATTTATTTATTTATTTATTTATTTATTTATTTATTATTTTTTGGCTGCGTTGGTCTTCGTTGCTGCATGCGGTCTTTCTCTAGTTACGGTGCGCGGGCTTCTCGTCGCGGTGGCTTCTCTTGTTGCAGAGCACAGGCTCTAGGGTGCCCGGGCTTCAGTAGTTGTGGCACATGGGCTCAGGAGTTGTGGCTCGCAGGCTCTAGAGTGCAGGCTCAGTAGTTGTGGTGCACGGGCTTAGTTGCTCCACGGCATTTGGGATCTTCCTGGATCAGGGCTTGAACCCGTGTCCCCTACATTGGCAGGCAGGTTCTTAACCACTGCGCCACCAGGGAAGTCTGAAAGGGCTAATTTAGACGTAGACAAGTCTGCTTCTTCTGTCACTTCCAAGTGATACAAAATATAAAAGTCAGAACATTGAAAAACTGGTATTTGGAGTCCCAGACTTTTTCAGAAAATGTTTATTCATTGCCAAACATCTGGTCCATTGGGTACCAGCAATGTGGTTCTACAACCTACATGGATGTTGGGCAAAAAGCTGGTTAAGCAACTTGGTGCGGTGGCGGGGGGTCGGGGAGGAATCAATTAAATTGACCCAGTGTTTTGATACTGTCTTTAAACCTCTGGAGAGTCAATGAATCTGAATGTCTAACTCAGAAAT
This sequence comes from Eschrichtius robustus, assembly GCF_028021215.1. Taxonomy (NCBI): domain Eukaryota; kingdom Metazoa; phylum Chordata; class Mammalia; order Artiodactyla; family Eschrichtiidae; genus Eschrichtius; species Eschrichtius robustus. The sequence continues at coordinate 53,407,881 of NC_090825.1, forward strand.
TAGGATTAATTTACCTTTTTAGAAAAAATTTGACTTTTATGCATTATGCATTTTTCATTTTCTTCTTCCAGAAAATGGAAGGAATGATTCCCTCTTTCACACCCAAGCGAACTGTATCTGCACAAGAGGACTTCCCATCACCCCAGGGATTTGGCCTGCAGATGATACAGCTGGGCAGCAAGCTGGGGCTGTTCTTGGCTTGGGGCAGAGAGCTGCGCTCAGCAGACTCTCAGCACAAAGCCAGTTTATTCAGGTCCCACTATTGGCAAAGCAGCAAATTGCTCTTTTGTGGGCATTGGGATAATCACAATTGGTTGTCTGTTCCTTGATGGACACAATAAAGAGGCAGAGTGGCCTCTTTCCCCTAGCCCAGGACAAGAATTCAGGAGCTTTGCCTCTTGCCTCCAGCTCTCCCACTAATGGGGCCTGGTCCTCCTGGCCCTCCATGTCAGTCAGCCAAACCCTCTGTGACTCAGCTCCGTTCTTTTTAAATTGGGGGTGGTCAGATTAATTCGAGAGCTGTGAGGCATGTTGGAAAGGCCTTTGAAAATCTCAGCTCCTGTAGAATGATTGGCTATATCTATGGTTTGAGAACTGGCACAAACACTGGGGGAACTTTCCTTTCTTGGGTGGAGGTCTGTGGCTTTCCTTGTAGAAGGTAGGGCTGGCCTGGCATAGAATTCCCCTGATGCCATCTCCTTCCTCTCAGGATCTGGGCCCCATGGTTAGGACTCTACCCCTGGCAGTCAAAGCCCATAAGCCTGACTTTGCCCCAATTCTCTAGAAACTCCTCCTGTTTCACATAAAAATTCACCTCTAAGTGTCAAAGAATTTGAACAGACGGTTTACATAGAAGAAAACAGAGTAAGTGAAACATCACGTAGAATAAAATACATAGCTTTGAAAATAACTGAGAAAATGAAAATGACAACAACTTGAGTTAGAAGAAATAACTGTAACTGATCCAACCTAGTGGGCTAAGGGCACACATGCACATTAATTGTTTGTTAGTGGCTCTCTGTTGTTCTAGCCTTTCTGAGCAGTGACCTGGCATGGTATAATAAAAGTTACACACTTACTTTGAAGAATATACCCCCAAAGGAAAGAAAGAATGATTTATTAAAAAATGTCCACAACAGTGAAATGTACCAATTAATATATACGAAAGAGAACAGTCACTCAAATGATGATCAGTAGAGTAATGTTTAAGTAAACTCTGGTTCCTCATCACCATGAAATGTTATTTACATATTGATGAGGATCAGAATAGGGGATAGGAATGAGGGGTCTCCTTGACCACTGTTCTAACACGTCATTGTCACTGGTAGGAGGTTATCACCTTTATAAGGTATATTGGAACAGAAAGAAGAATGAAAATTACTGTTATATACAATTGTTGAAATGTTAACATTTAGGTTTATGCAGGGATATGATATGTGTGACATCATATTTATTGAAAAATATTCTGTGGATAATGATTTTGTGTAAAAAAGCATTTATATGTCTATCTGACTCTCCAAAATGCACTCGGAGTGATGGACAAAGATGTGGATTTTTTTCAATATTTGTTTATTGTAAAACATGACGTTTTATAATAAAATTGATAATAACAAAGGAAACAAAACAAGTCCCAACCATTTTCCAGTGTGTCTCTTCGGGATGGAGATAGGGAGTTTTGCTTCTCTTTTCCCTTAGCGCCTGACACAATGCCTGGCATGGAGTAAGGGCTCTCTGTACATTGGCTACAAGTTGTTGAATGAAATCCAATTGCATTAGGACCAGACCTTCTGCCGGTTAATCTATGCAAGTATATTGACTAGCTAATATCAAACCATTCTCCTCTCTGCCTTGCCCCTTAATGGTTTTATCCAGGTGAGATTCACATGTATCCAGAGGGTTATTAAGAAAGAAATTCAATGCCAGGAATTAACAACATGTCAGGAAGGGAAGAAGGGGCTAGCTGGTTTTGGTGAGAAAGTCCTTTATTTGCCCTTCAAACTATACAGTGAAGGTAGCTGAATAAACGTGTGCCTGTAGGCCTTGTCCTAGCTAAACAATAATGAGGGGAGAATGGATTCTTCTTGTCATGGTCAGCCTTGTGATGTCCTTTTGCGACCCACAGGGGAATAGAGAGCCACACAAGGGGTCTCACTGAAACAGCCTTCTGAATGATCATGATGTTCTCATAACCTCTTATAGTAAGCTGAAATTTTCTCTCAAAAAAAAAAAATCCATTCTTTTAAAGCAGGAAATAGGGTGGCTCTCAAGACGAGAAGAGGGAGATATTTTCTCTTAAAGGAGGCATCAACGTCATGCGGTTGGGGATGGAGGGGAATGGGTTCCTGGACACAGTATAGTTAAGGATTGAAGCCCCTTCTGTCCTAGCTACCCTGGCCCTGGGGTGGAGGTGTGATATTTTCTTGGAGAGAGAGAGAGAGAGAGAGAGAGAGAGTGTATGTGTGTGTGTGTATGTGTGTGTACTAAAAGTACACTGCTTCTAACTATAGCAGCATTAGGAGCCCAGGCTACAATGACGTAGAGTAAACAGAGCTGCACGTAACATATACGGACACAGATTTTTCTCCGTTTGCTGGGAACCTGAGATGTCTCAGTTTAATCAGCAGAGGTAGAGTCTTATCCCAGATTTACTAGAAAATAGCTTGAGGGAAAAGCTTATGTGCTTCGCTGTGCTTTATGGAGAGGGTATCATTGCAGGGAAGCAAAAGGCGGGGGGTGGGGTGGAGGGGAAAGACGCGAGGCAGGGAGGGAGGGAGAGGAAATACAAGGGGGTGTGTTACAGAGCAGACCGCAGCTTCGCGCTCAGTCATGTGGGATGCCTTCAAAGAGGCCTTCTGAAGAGGCATCTCAGAACCCTCCCCCCAACCCCGCACTTCTGGGTTGAGCAGCTGGTCATTCTGGGAAACAGCCGGAACAGTCAGTGCCTGCTGATTCCCTGCTGAACCAGCATTCTTGGGGTCTCGGACTTATCACAGGAAGGGAAGACGTAAGGGAGCTAGAAGTCATTTAACTAGAACATTTAAAGATAAGTGATCTAATTTTTATATCCCAACTTAGTGAAAAGGGATCTGTGCAAGGTCTATAATCATCCACACCACTTGATCGAATTCCTGGTTATGAATGAATTCCTTTGTCAAGGTAAAAAAGAGAGAATGCTGAAGGTAGAAGAATAAAGGAAAGGAGACTTATTATTTAACACTTCCTTGATAGTATTTTGCTTAAGTCAGTACAAATGGACGTTTTAAGTTGGGAGGGCTCAGCATATGTACTGAAACACATTCATTCCAATTATTCAGCTTTTAGCAGCACGTGAAATACACCTGTGTCAAGAGCACTGGGATCCATACCCTTCCATGTTAATGTCTTAGTTCATATGTGCCCCGCTATTCTGGGGGAGTAAATAATAATTGGCTGTGGAAAAGCTGAATGATACAATATCATACGAAATGAATGGCAATTGTATTCTTTCAGTCAATCACCAATAAATATTTACTGAGTACTAAACTGAGTTTTAAATGCTCTTTGGTTTAGGCCCAAACTAGGGATCTTGTCTTGATGTTATGTATTTTTAAACTTTGAGGTTAGATTCAATCAATGAACTTTCCATTTTGAGTGTCTGGCGTTTCTCCCAGGAGCGCCATCTGTTTAAGATAGCAAGATTAAATTCTAATACATCAAACGCTTTCCATCTTGAGGACTTGGTTTGCCTTCTGGGTTTATGATGCCACCAGAACATCTCATTGGTAATCTGTTTAACTGGCCTCATCATCTTGGTGAATTTAGAGCTGTGGCTACTGGAGAAGGTAATAACATTAGGCCACAAAATGAATAATTGATTTGACATACGTATCGATTAGGACCTCATCAATGAAGGATAAGAAATTTATGTTTTTGGGCTTCCTTGGTGGCGCAGTCGTTGGGAGTCTGCCTGCCAATGCGGGAGACATGGGTTCGGGCCCTGGTCTGGGAAGATCTCACATGCCGCCGAGCAGCTGGGCCCGTGAGCCACAACTGCTGAGCCTGCGCGTCTGGAGCCTGTGCTCCGCAACAAGAGAGGCCGCGATGGTGAGAGGCCTGTGCACCGCGATGAAGAGTGGACCCCGCTCGCCGCAACTAGAGAAAGCCCTTGCACGGAGGCAAAGACCCAACACAGCCAAAAATAAAAAATAAAAAAAATAAAAAATAAAAAAAAATAAATTAAACAACTTAAAACCATTATTTCTGAGGATGAACCAAGACATTTAAAAAAAAAAAAAAAGAAATTTACGTTTTTGTGTATGTAGAAGGAGTTTCACATTATCTGGAGATGGAATAATAGTCTCCAGGTTTGTTTGATTTCCTGTATTTCTATGCCTGGACAAGATTAGCATCTATTTTTCGTTGGTATCCAATGGCATTTTGCACATCCTCCTTCATCTTAAAGCTATTCTTTTACATCATTCACTTTTTCACCTAGGTTATAAGCTCCTGGTGCTCACTGGCTATATCTTAATTTCTATTGCATAACTTATAGGGTATGTACTTATTTATTTTTTAACATCTTTATTGGAGTATAATTGCTTTACAATGGTACGTTAGTTCCTGCTTTATAACAAAGTGAATCAGCTCTACATATACATATATCCCCATATCTCCTCCCTCTTGCGTCTCCCTCCCAACCTACCTATCCCACCCCTCTAGGTGGTCACAAAACACCAAGCTGATCTCCCTGTGCTATGCGGCTGCTTCGCACTAGCTAGCTATTTTACATTTGGTAGTGTATATATGTCCATGCCACTCTCTCACTTCGTCCCAGCTTACCCTTCCCCCTCCCCGTGTCCTCAAGTCCATTCTCTACGTCTGCATTTTTATTCCTGTCCTGCCCCTAGGTGCTTCAGAACCATTTTTTTTTTTTTTTTTTTTTTTTTTTAGATTCCATATATATGTGTTAGCATACGGTATTTGTTTTTCTCTTTCTGACTTACTTCACTCTGTATGACAGACTCTAGGTCCATCCACCTCACTACAAATAACTCAATTTCATTTCTTTTTATGGCTGAGTAATATTCCATTGTATATATGTGCCACATCTTCTTTATCCATTCATCTGTTGATGGACACTTAGGTTGCTTCCGTGTCCTGGCTATTGTAAATAGAGCTGCAATGAACATTGTGGTACATGACTCTTTTTGAATTATGGCTTTCTCAGGGTATATGCCCAGTAGTGGGATTGCTGGGTCATATGGTAGTTCTATTTTTAGTTTTTTAAGGAACCTCCATGCTGTTCTCCATAGTGGCTGTATCAATTTACATTCCTACCAACAGTGCAAGAGGGTTCCCTTTTCTCCACACCCTCTCCAGCATTTATTGTTTGTAGATTTTTTGATGATGGCCATTCTGATTGGTGTGAGGTGATACCTCATTGTAGTTTTGATTTACATTTCTCTAATTATTAGTGATGTTGAGCATCCTTTCATGTGTTTGTTGGCAATCTGTATATCTTCTTTGGAGAAATGTCTATTGAGGTCTTCTGCCCATTTTTGGATTGGGTTTTTTTTTTTGATATTGAGCTGTATGAGCTGCTTGTAAATTTTGGAGATTAATCTTTTGTCAGTTGCTTCATTTGCAAATATTTTCTCCCATTCTGAGGGTTGTCTTTTTGTCTTGTTTATGGTTTCCTTTGCTGTGCAAAAGCTTTTAAGTTTCATTAGGTTCCATTTGTTTATTTTGTTTTTATTTCCATTTCCTTAGGAGGTGGGTCAAAAAGGATCTTGCTGTGATTTATGTCATAGAGTGTTCTGCCTATGTTTTCCTCTAAGAGTTTTATAGTGTCTGGCCTTACATTTAGGTCTTTAATCCATTTTGAGTTTATTTTTGTGTATGGTGTTAGGGAATGTTCTAATTTCATTCTTTTACATGTAGCTGTCCAGTTTTCCCAACACCACTTATTGAAGGGGCTGTCTTTTCTCCATTGTATATTCTTGCCTCCTTTGTCAAAAATAAAGTGACCATATGTGCATGGGTTTATCTCTGGGCTTTCTATCCTGTTCCATTGATCTATCTTTCTGTTTTTGTGCCAGTACCATACTGTCTTGATTCCTGTAGCTTTGTAGTATAGTCTGAAGTCCGGGAGCCTGATTCCTCCAGCTCCGTTTTTCTTTCTCAAGATTGCTTTGGCTATTTGGGGTCTTTTGTGTCTCCATACAAATTTTAAGATTTTTTGTTCTAGTTCTGTGAAAAATGCCATTGGTGATTTGATAGGGATTGCATTGAATCTGTAGATTGCTTTGGGTAGTATAGTCATTTTCACAATGTTGATTCTTCCAATCCAAGAACATGGTATATCTCTCCATCTGTTGGTATCATCTTTGATTTCTTTCATCAGTGTCTTATAGTTTTCTGCATACAGGTCGTTTGTCTCCCTACATAGGTTTATTCCTAGGTATTTTATTCTTTTTGTTGCAGTGGTAAATGAGAGTGTGTCCTTAATTTCTCTTTCAGATTTTTCATCATTAGTGTATAGGAATGCAAGAGATTTGTGTGCATTAATTTTGTATCCTGCTACTTTACCAAATTCGTTGATTAGCTCTAGTAGTTTTCTGGTAGAGTCTTTAGGATTCTCTATGTATAGTGTCATGTCATCTGCAAACAGTGACAGCTTTACTTCTTCTTTTCCGATTTGGATTCCTTTTATTTCTTTTTCTTCTCTGATTGCTGTGGCTAAAACTTCCAAAACTATGTGGAATAATAGTGGTGGGAGTGGACAACTTTGTCTTGCTCCTGATCTTAGAGGAAATGGTTTCAGTTTTTGACCATTGAGAATGATGTTGGCTGTGGGTTTGTCATATATGGCCTTTATTATCTTGAGGTAAGTTCCCTCTATGCTTACTTTCTGGAGGGTTTTTATCATGAATGGGTGTTGTATTTTGTCAAAAGCTTTTTCTCCATCTATGGAGATGATCATGTGGTTTTTCTCCTTCCGTTTGGTAATATGGTTTATCACATTGATTGATTTGCGTATATGGAAGAATCCTTGCATTCCTGGGATAAACCCCACTTCATCATGGTGTATGATCCTTTTAATGTGCTGCTGGATTCTGTTTGCTAGTATTTTGTTGAGGATTTTTGCATCTATGTTCATCAGTAATATTGGCCTGTAGTTTTCTTTTTTTGTGACATCTTTGTCTGGTTTCGATATCAGGGTGATGGTGGCCTCATAGAATGAGTTTGGGAGTGTTCCTTCCTCTGCTGTATTTCGGAAAAGTTTGAGAAGCATAGTTGTTAGCTCTTCTCTAAATGTTTGATAGAATTCACCTGTGAAGCCATCTGGTCCTGGGCTTTTGTTTGTTGGAAGATTTTTCATCACAGTCTCAATTTTAGTGCTTTTGATTGTTCTGTTTATATTTTCTATTTCTTCCTGGTTCAGTCTCAGGAAGTTGTCCATTTCTTCCAGGTTGTCCATTTTATTGGCATAGAGTTGCTTGTAGTAATCTTTCATGATCCTTTGTATTTCTGCTGTGTCAGTTGTTACTTCTCCTTTTTCATTTCTAATTCTACTGATTTGAGTCTTCTCCCTTTTTTTCTTGTTGAGTCTGGCTAATGATTTATCAGTTTTGTTTATCTTCTCAAACAACCAGCTTTTAGTTTTATTGATCTTTGCTATTGCTTCCTTCGTTTCTTTTTCATTTATTTCTGATCTGATCTTTATGATTTCTTTCCTTCTGCTAACTTTGGGGTTTTTTGTTCTTCTTTCTCTAATTGCTTTAGGTGTACGTTTAGGTTTTTTATTTGAGATTTTTCTTCCTTCTTGAGGTAGGATTGTATTGCTATTCAATCCCTAGTTGGGGAGCTAAGATCCCACATGCCTCATGGCCAAAAAACCAAAACAGAAAACAGAAGCAAATTCCAAAGACTTTAAAAAATGGTCCACATCAAAAAATCTTAAAACAAAAAAAGATAAGAAATAACAAGAGTTGGTGAGAATGTGGAGAGAAATGAAAGATTGTGTGCAGTTAGGGGGAAGGTAAGTTGGTGCAGCCCCTATGGAAGACAGTATTGAGGTTCCTCAAAAATTAAAAATAGAACTGCTGTATGACTTAGCACTTTCACTTTTGGGTATTTATCTGAAGAAAATGAAAACACTACCTTGAAAATAATTCTTGTGACCCAGTGTTCGTTGCAGAATTATTTACAATAGCCAAACAACATAAGTCTTCATTGATGGATGAATGGATAAAGAAAATGTGATATGTACATATATTCAGCCACAAAAAAGAAGAAAATCTTGCCATTTGCAGCACCATGAATGGACCTCGAGGACACTAGGCTAAGTGAAGTAAATCAGACAAAGAAAAATACCATACGATCTCATTTATATGTGGAATCTTAAATACGAAAAACGAGTTCAGAGATACAGAGAACAGTTTGGTGGTTGCCAGAGGTGGGTTGGTGTGTGCAAAATTAGTGAAGGTAGTCAAAAGTTACAAACTTCCAGTTCTAAAATGAGTGTCATGAGGATGTAATGTACAGCATGGTGACTACAGTGACTACAGTTAATACTGGATTATATATTTGAATGTTGATAAGAAAATACATCTTAAAAGTTCTCATCATAAGAAAAAAATTGTAACTATATGTGGTGATGGATATACTACTAGACTTATTATCATGATCATGTCCCAATATGTACAAATATATAACCATTATGTTGTACACCTGAAACTAACATAATGTTATGTGATTTATATGTCAATTAAAAATTATAAAATAAAAAGAACTGCTTTTGCTGCATCCCATAGGTTTTGGGTCATACTGTTTTCATTGTCATTAGTTTCTAGGTATTTTTTGATTTCCTCTTTGATTTCTTCAGTGATCTCTTGGTTATTTAGTAGTGTATTATTTAGCCTCCATGTATTTGTATTTTTTACAGATTTTTTCCTGTAATTGATATCTAGTCTCATGGCATTGTGGTCGGAAAAGATACTTGATACAATTTCAATTTTCTTAAATTACCAAGGCTTGATTTGTGACCCAGATATGATCTATCCTGGGTAATGTTCCATGAGCACTTGAGAAGAAAGTGTATTCTGTTGTTTTTGGATGGAATGTCCTATAAATATCAATTAAGTCCATCTTATTTAATGTATCATTTAAAGCTTGTGTTTCCTTATTTATTTTCATTTTGGATGATCTGTCCATTGGTGAAAGTGGGGTGTTAAAGTCCGCTACTAAGATTGTGTTACTGTTGATTTCCCCTTTTATGGCTCTTACCATTTGCATTATGTATTGAGGTGCTCCTATGTTATTTGCATAAATATTTACAATTGTTATATCTTCTTCTTGGATTCATCCCTTGATCATTATGTAGTGTCCTTCTTTGTCTCTTGTAATAGTCTTTATTTTAAAGTGTATTTTGTCTGATATGAGAATTGCTACTCCAGATTTCTTTTGATTTCCATTTGCATGGAATATCTTTTTCCATCCCCTCACTTTCAGTCTGTATGTGTCCCTAGGTCTGATGTGGATCTCTTGTAGATAGCATATATATGCATCTTGTTTTTGTATCCATTCAGCCAGTCTATGTCTTTTGGTGGGAGCATTTAATCCATTTACATTTAAAGTAATTATCGATACGTATGTTCCTGTTACCATTTTCTTAATTGTTTTGGGTTTGTTATTGTAGGTCTTTTCCTTCCCTTGTGTTTCCTGCCTAGAGAAGTTCCTTTAGCATTTGTTGTAAAGCTGGTTTGGTGGTACTGAATTCTCTTAGCTTTTGCTTGTCTGTAAAGGTTTTAATTTCTTCTTCGAATCTGAATGAGATCCTTTCTGGGTAGAATAATCTTGGTTGTAGGTTTTTTCCTTTCATCACTTTCAATATGTCCTGCCACTCCCTTCTGGCTTGCAGAGTTTCTGCTGAAAGGTCAGCTGTTAACCTTATGGGGATTCCCTTTTACGTTATTTGTTGTTTTTCCCTTGCTGCTTTTAATATTTTTTCTTTGTGTTTAATTTTTGATAGTTTGATTATTATGTGTCTTGCCATGTTTCTCCATGGATTTATCCTGTATGGGACTCTCTGTGCTTCCTGGACCTGATTGACTATTTCCTTTTCCATATTAGGGAAGTTGTCAACTATAATCTCTTCAAATATTTTCTCAGTCCCTTTCTTTTTCTCTTCTTCTTCTGGGACCCCTATAATTCGAATGTTGGTGCGTTTAATGTTGTCCCAGAGGTCTCTAAGACTGTCCTCAATTCTTTTCATTCTTTTTTCTTTATTCTGCTCTGTGGTAGTTATTTCCACTATTTTATCTTCCAGGTCACTTATACGTTCTTCTGCCTCAGTTATTCTGCTATTGACTCCTTCTAGAGAATTCTTAATTTCATTTATTGTGTTGTTCATTGTTGTTTGTTTGCTCTTTAGTTCTACTAGGTCCTTGTTAAACGTTTCTTATATTTTCTCCATTTTATTTCCAAGATTTTGGATCATCTTTACTATCATTATTCTGAATTCTTTTTCAGGTAGACTGCCTATTTCCTGTTCATTTGTTTGGTCTGGTGGGTTTTCACCTTGCTCCTTCATCTGCTGTGTGTTTCTCTGTCTTCCCATTTTGCTTAACTTACTGTGTTTGGGGTCTCCTTTTCACAGGCTGCAGGTTCGTAGTTCCTGTTGTTTTTGATATCTGTCCCCAGTGGCTAAGGTTGGTTCAGTGGGTTGTGTAGGCTTCCTGGTGGAGGGGACTAGTGCCTGTGTTCTGGTGGATGAGGTTGGATGTTGTCTTTCTGGTGGGCAGGACCACATCTTGTGGTGTGTTTTGGGGTGTCTGTGACCTTATTATGATTTTAGGCAGCCTCTCTGCTAATGGGTGGGGTTGTGTTCCTGTCTTGCTAGTTGTTTGGCATAGGGTGTCCAGCACTGGAGCTTGCTGGTTGTTGAGTGGAGCTGGGTCTTAGCATTGAGATGAGATCTCTGGGAGAGCTTTTGCCGTTTGATATTATGTGGAGCCAGGAGGTCTCTGGTGGACCAATGTCCTGAACTCAGCTCTCCCACCTCAGAGGCCCAGGCCTGACACCCAGGTGGAGCATCTAGACCCTGTCAGCCACACAGCTCAGAATAAAAGGGAGAAAGAAAGAACAAAAAAAAAAAAATACAAAGAAATAAAGTTATTAAAATAAAAAATAAAAAATTTAAACTAATAAAAAAAAAAAGAAAGAAGAGAGCAACCAAACCAAAAAACGAATCCACCAATGATAACAAGCGCTAAAAACTATACTAAAAAAACACACACAAAAACCGGACAGACAGAACCCTAGGACAAATGGTAAAAGCAAAGCTATATAGACAAAATCACACAAAGAAGCATACACATACACACTCACAAGAAGAGAAAAAGGAAAAAATATATATATCTATATATAAAAAAAGAAAGGAAGAGAGCAACCACATCAATAAAGAAATCTACCAATGATAATAAACTCTGAATCCTAAACTAAGATAAACATAAAACCAGAAACAGGTCAGTTGCAAAGAGCAAACCCCAAGTCCAGTGCCTCAATTTTGGGATGATTCATTGTCTATTCAGGTATTCCACAGATACATCAAGTTGATTGTGGAGATTTAATCCACTGCTCCTGAGGCTGCTGGGAGAAATTTCCCTTTCTCTTCTTTGTTCGCACAGCTCCCGGGGTTCAGCTTTGGATTTGGCCCCGCCTCTGCGTGTAGGTGGCCTGAGGGCGTCTGTTCCTCACTCAGACAGGACGGGGTTAAAGGAGCAGCTGATTAGGGGGCTCTGGCTCATGCAGGCTGGGGGGAGGGAGGGGTACGGATTGCAGGGTGAGCCTGCGGCAGCAGAGGCCAGTGTGACATTGCAACAGCCTGAGGCACGCCGTGTGTTCTCCTGAGGATGTTGTCCCTGGATCACGGGACCCTGGCAGTGGCGGGCTGCACAGGCTCCCGGGAGGGGAGGTGGGGATAGTGACCTGTGCTTGCACACAGGCTTCTTGGTGGCTACAGCAGCAGCCTTAGCATTTCATGCCCGTCTCTGGGGTCCGCGCTGATAGCCGCGGCTCATGTCCGTCTCTGGAGCTCGTTTAGGCGGTGCTCTGAATCCCCTCTCCTCGTGCACACCGAAACAATGGTCTCTTGCCTCTTAGGCAGGTCCAGACTTTTTCCCAGGCTCCCTCCCGGCCAGCTGTGGCGCACTAGCCCCCTTCAGGCTGTGTTCACGCAGCCAACCCCAGTCCTCTCCCTGGTATCCGACCTCTGAAACCCGAGCCTCAGCTCCCAGCCTCAACCCGTCCCCGTGGGTGAGCAGACAAGCCTCTTGGGCTGGTGAGTGCTGGTCGGCATCGATCCTCTGTGTGGGAATCTCTCCGCTTTGCCCTCCGCACCCCTGTTGCTGTGCTCTCCTCTGTGGCTCCGATGCTTCCCCACCACCCACCCCACAGGTCTGCACCAGTGAAGGGGCTTCCTAGTGTGTGGAAACTTTTCCTCCTTCACGGCTCCCTCCCAGAGGTGCAGGTCCTGTCCCTATTCTTTTGTCTCTGTTTGTTTGTTTTTTTTCTTTTGCCCTACCCAGGTACGTGGGGATTTTCTTGCCTTTTGGGAGGTCTGAGGTCTGCTGCCAGCGTTCAGTAGGTGTTCTGTAGGAGCAGTTCCACATGTAGATGTATTTCTGATGTATTTGTGGGGAGGAAGGTGATCTCCATGTCTTACCCCCCTGCCGTCTTGAAGGTCTCTGGTCCCTCATCGGGTTTTAATTTAATAATTCATGTGTCTTGATATATGGACCGAAATTTCTCATAAATTATCAAAACTTAGCTAAAGTTGTTTCAATTTCTGCAGAACTCTGCAGCTTTTTAGATATATTGTGATACCTTGCCTTGAATCACATCTCAGTAAAGATTCTTATAAACTATTTCCAAGCAGGCGAACTTTTTTGACTGTCATGTGTTAGGAACCATCTGGGAGTAAGTAGTATCAACTTATGACTTCTCAGTGACACTGAAAATATATTCCGAGGATACCTGATTACAGTGCACATTGATTATGTCTGCTAATGTCCCAGATCTTTGAGGAAATAATAAACACCTGCATACCTGCTTCCTTGGAGCAGACTCCTTTATTTGCTTGGCAAACATTGGTTTATGGGTTACCCTGAAAACAAGGCTGAGCCCAGAAAATGGACAGAGAGAATGCAGAAGTGTTTCTGGATAGAAAACCAGGGTATCCAAATTCCCATGGAGCCAAATTTTAGATAGAGGAGTACTACTGTTCATTTGATCCTGCATATTCTGCACTGGAGTTTCTCTTGGCAGATCACAGTAAAGGTCCTAGGAACTGTTAATGCCCGTGGTCTTCCAATATCATGCCAAGAGACAAGGCTTAGAAGACAGACAGTGCTCTGGGATTCAGACTGAAGGCTTTTGGAGCAGTTTTTACGTATTCTTAGCAGTCATCTTTGTTTGGTTCTATTTTTCCTGGTTTCTTTGAGTCATGAGCCCCCCAGGTGCTCAGCTGAGCCTTGAAGGTGTTTGTTTGAATCAAGGTCAGACTGGACACTGATGGTCACCTCTCAGCCCACTGAAGTCTTGAATGTACAGGGGTGGGAGGCTGCATTATCCCCAACATACCCAACCTTTAGGCAGTGGGGTGTAGGGATATGTGTGACCACAAGGTACTGCTTTTCTTCTTTTGAATTTGGAACCCCTCAAACCTTTGTGAAGGGCATCCCAGTGCGTCCAAGCTGCTGAATACCACTTCCCTGGACTCTCTCCAGGTTTTGAGAAGGGTGTCACAGGGAAACTGTGGACGTCCAGCATGCCTGAATGGAGGAGAGGAAAATGCGCCCTCTAGCCCTGCCAGCGGGTGTCAGTGAGCCCTCAGAACAGCAGTCTCTGAAGGGGTCTTATTTAGGACCCTCCTTTAGGGAAACCTGCCTATGCAGGTAGCCTCCACTCCTCCCCTCCCCATCAAGAATATGCATGCATTTGGCTATAATTAGGTCACAGAGCAGATGCTATAAATCATGTCATTACCAGGGGAAATGATATATGGCACCACGTAACCACAGGTACAGGGTTTTACCCCCATTTGGAGCTTCCTGCTTACATTTACCAAGAGATTGTATAAAGCTAATATAAAGCTGAAATACTTGCCTTCTTTTTTAAACAGAGCTCCCTCAGGAACAGACGTTATCTCGCATGGGACGACTGGCTTTTTGTGCCAATGATGATTAAACAACAGCAACTAGAAAATAGCCTTGGTACTCAATGCCCGTTGCCATTTCTCATTACTGTCAGAATGTCTTCAGTTGCCCAGGGGTGTATTTTTTTCCTTGTTGTTATTGGTTTAATTATGGTGATGCCATCCTATGGGAGAGAACTAATTAACCTTCTGTCAAGAAATCATCTGCTATATTGCATGCGACATTAATGGCTCTGTGTGTTGCAGGGCAAGTTCTTAAAGGTACTTTGCTGTTTTGTTATTGTTGTCGACACCTTGAGAGGAAACAGTTTTCTATCAAATACGGATGTATGCAACCCTCTGAGGCAGATATTGGTATTGTATTGCTGTTAATAATTATTATAAATAGAATGATGATAAACAGAGGGTTAGTGAACTACAAAAAATTTCTCACAGGACTGTTTACTACCTGGAGTAAGTGGAAAGGAGAGGTTGAAGTGGGGTGGGGGGAGAAGGTGCAGGGAGGTGACATACACTGGCTGCCACCACACACAAGGCACTTCATAGCTCCACAACCCTGCAAAGGATGATTTATTCTCCTCACTGTATAGATGAGAAAATTTGAGGTCCTAAAAGGCTGTAAAAGAAGCACACAGAGCCAGTGGTCACACTGAGACTGTCGTGATATCAAAGCCTGGGCTTTTCTCACGAAAGCAAGTTACAATCACGTAGCACTTGAGACCTTCCTCGGCCCTCTTCTGTCTATGATGTCACTCACTGCCACAGCTGTCTGATTTACGGCTTATCTGTAGCAAATATTTAGGTCTTTACGTAATGAACTATTTAAATTTTATTCCTAATTCCATTTTATATCCCAAGTCTTGTTTTTTCTTGTCTTAGTCCCATTTTGGGGGCCAGCTTATATTCTTATATCAGTATATTCATGGGGGCTGTCTTAACTCTTTCCTGAAAGAGCATAAGGTACAAATAAGTAAAAATGATTTTCACAATAATCCTGTAAGGTAAGTGTAATCATCCTCTATATTTTATATTAGAGAAGTCACTTGCTTAGGTCACACACCTATGAAGAAGAAGAATCGAACCCTGAACTTGGTTCTTTTGATCTCATGCTTGTTTCACTTACACCATATGGCTTATTTTAAAAAATACTAATAATGGAGAAAAAAGCAGTAGAATCAATGACATATTCAATGCTTAGCTTTTGCTGAGGAGTAGTAGAATAATATCCTCTTTGAGGAAAGAGAAAATGAGTAAGAAGGAACATTTTCACCTACATGGTAAGCTGAAAGCTAAGCTGGACATAACATTATTAGAATATTTCTGTAGACTCAAATACATTAATTTTTGTAACCTACTTTTATTGTTCGGGCCTATTATTTCACACCAGTATAGGAATAGTTTACATACCTGAGTTGGTGACCGAGATCTTATTTCTTTACTGGACCCTTGAGTGAGAGTGACTTCACCCTCATTGGTACAGTTACTGAAAGTTTACCCGGGATCTTCTGAACACGAGGCGTTGTATACATTTTTAAGGCACAGTGTCTTCTCTGTTGAGCTTAAAAAATGATAACAGCCTTACATCTATTGTAAAACAAGATAGTGTACAAATAAGTGTTACTTCTGAGCAAACAACACTAGAATCCACATTTATATATAAATACCTTTATGTTTTTCCAATATTTGAGACTTCTGGAAGAAATCTGAGGGTTTAGCCAACCCCCGCCTTCTCCTAATGTGCAAATGAGGAAACTAAAGCAGAGGGAAGGAAAGTGATTTGCTTAGAGTTACCCAATAGGTGATAGTCTCTAAGTGTTGAAAAACTTGGGTGTGAAGACCAAGATAAGACCAATGTCTTATCTTGCAGACATTTTCCAACAAATTTCTGTACCACAAATCCATATGGAGTTTGTCACTTCACTTTTGAAAAGTCAAGTAAAGTTGACTGCTGCTTAAGGACACATTTTCCCAGGATGGTGATGCAAAGCAATGTACCCAGCTAGTCCTTGGGTTACTTTTCCTGTCCTAGCTGTATCATGAAAAACGCCACTCATCCCACCTAAGAAGCTAGAAAGTTCCTTATAGGAAGAAATATCTTCTGAGCCTTGGAGGCAACCCCTAATAATAATGTATTTCCCTTTCTAAGAGGAAGTAATACTGAAATGACTTGGTCAGATTTCAGGACACACTGATGGAGCCACATTTTCTAGTGGGAGAAGTCCCACACATGGGCATGGCTGTGTGCTGCTTCCTCCATCTGAATAATGTTTAGAACAAGAAATTGGCCCTGGATTTGTTTTCTCTTCCTCTTCCGTCACCATGCTCTCAGCTAGGTAGGATCTCTCTCTCCTCTTCGCAAAGAAACATTCAAATATTGGGGAGTTCTCCTTACATTGAACTTGGTGACTGGAAAAGAAAGACTGTTCTGAAGTCTTAAGCCTTCATCAAGGACTCTTGTCAAATTTACCAGGGAACTCTGCTTTGTGGGTTATGTGTACCTGGCAAGTGGTAAGGTGGGGTTTTATTTCCCAGTTCCCTTTGTCCTATGTATACACATCCCACAGGAAACCACAAAGCTGGAGGTGAGGGATGGGGGCAGTGGTGAGGAGGATGAGGGGCAGTGCTTAATAAAGCCAAGGCAGAATTCGGGGCTTCCTGTATTACTCTGTGTTGCCATGCCACTCTCTTACCTCAGTTTCTAACATGTCTCTCTTTGGATGCAAATGAGAAAGCAGTTCTCCTTGGGAGCTATATTGGGGAAGGCCACTCTATGAATGTGGAGGTGTGGAAAAAGGAAGTGAGAGACCAAATAGGTCCCAGCCCCACTGTGAGAGCCTAAGATAGAGACGGTTTGAAACCTGCCCTGTTTCTGGATTTTCTAGTAATTGATCTAAAATTTTTCCTCTACTATTCAAGCCTTTTTGAGCTGGAGTTTCTGTTCTTAGCAACGGAAGTGATTGTAAACCTGCAAGGATGATTTCCAAGACAGGAAATTTCGGATGAGCGGAGGAAAGGAAGAAGGGAAAACAAGCAATCAGAGCATGGCCAGACAAAGAGAAACTTGCTTTACTTCAGAATTTGCCTACAGCAGATCTTGATCCCAACCGTATCTCTTCTGTCTTCCAAAGTATTTCTGGGGTCAGTGTGGGAGTATGGCAACATCTTTCACTTTGATAGGAAACAATGCTAACTTCACCTCCATTTTCTAGCACTTCCAGGAGTGTGGCCTTACCTAGGACTTAAGCCCTCACACACCTGATTACCTTGTGTGTAAAAGAAGTATAATACCTGCTTCACAGAGATGGGGGAGGAATGAATGAAATAGCACATGTAATTCATAGCACACAGTCTGTGCTCAATACACATAAATCTCTTCCTCTTCCTGTGGTGATCTGACAACGGAAGGCTTAACAATTAAGTCATAAATGGATGTTGAAACATCTATTCAAAAGTAACTAAATCTATATAAATGCAAATGATGTTTCTAATGTAAATGATGTTGCTACTAAATTTTGTAAGGCCTAGAGTTTTGTATAATCAATTAATCACTTTGAAAACAACTTCTCAAAAATAAGAATCCCAATGAGAGAGCAAAATGTGTCTTTTGAAAGAGGTACTGATGAATTTCCTGACATTCTCTTTTTTTTTTTTTTTGACATTCTCTTTTTAATTGGAACAGTTATGGTACAGTTACATGATTTTGCTCCCCTAAAACCTGGTTGGGCTGATTGAAGGATAACTAAATTAATTAGGAAAGAAATTATTATTTTTGATGAGAAAATACGGAAAATACTTGAAGTTCTGTTTTTTTCACTATAAAATCCTACACATTTATGTATATGAAACAACACGTTTTCTTCTGGACATTTGAGTGAATGGGACCTGGCAAGATCTAGGTCCTGTGCTGTTTGCCCATGGAAAACCAAATGCTTTTCTTAAAGGTAGTTGATCTATCGAGTTTAATGCAAATTCCCAATGTCCCCTCCATAACCAGTAGGTGCAAGTGACCGCATATGTTTACAATTCATTTCCGTTTGAGTTAAATCTGTGGACCGCCTATTGTGTGCTTGCTAGAGGGAGGTTTTACAGCTTGAAGTTCTATCCCAGAGCATTATTGTCTCTGTGGTCTGTTTTAGGATTCCTCCTTAAGTTTATTACCAGAGTTTTATATATGTCATTCATTTCCTATTTTATGCTGTTCCAAATTGTAAACATGCCACAAGTAACTTCCCTTTTTCTTCTTCTTCCAAACCTTATTTATTTTCTTTGGAATGCTTACAGACACATCTTGATGTCCCGAGGAGCTGTCACTTACATGCCCTTCTGGGATCAGACTGACTTTGACCGTGAGAATTGGCATCTTTGAGATCTCATGAGAAAGGGCTCCACATCAACATTCCAGACCTGGGAAATGCCATCCCATTGCCCCATCAAGTGAATGTGGGCCACAATGAGACAGAACGTTGGATATTCTGTGATTCTTTGATGCTGTGGATGAACAGTTTTTTGAGTAACTTTTTATTTGGGAATAATGTTAGGTTTACAGAGAAGTTGCCAAGATAACACAGAGAGTTTCCATACACTCCTCACCCAGTTTTTCCTAATGTTAACATCTTACATTACCATAGTACATTTGGCAAAATTAACAAACCAACATTGTTATAGTGCTATTAAGTAAACTCCAGATTTTATTTGTATTTCACAAGTTTCCACGTTAATGTCCTTGTTCTGTGCCAGGATCCAATCCAGGGCACCACACTGCATTCAGTTTTCATATCTCCTTAATCACTGGTCTGTGGAGCTTCTCAGTCTCTCTTTGGTTTTTAGGACCTTGACAGTCTTTTGAAGAGATCTGGCCTGGTATTTTACCAGTGTCTCTCATTTTGGACACGTCTGATGATTTTCTCATTGGTTAGACTGGGGTTATGGGATTTTGGAAAGAAAACCACGGAGAACATGCCTCATCAACATGCATGTTCTTGGGGGTGCACGTTATCAACATGACCTTTCACTGATGAGGTTAACCCTGATTGTTTGGCTAAGGTAGCCAGGTTGCTCCACTGTAAAGTTTTTATTTTTCCTTTTCTATACTCTAAACTCTATTCTTCGGATGCAAGTCACTAAGTCCAGCCCATGCTCAAGGCGGGAGGGGTTGAAGCTCCAGTTTCTGGAGGGAGGATATCTACTTATAGTTGTTGGAATTCTTCTGTAATAAAGATCTGTCCCCTCTCTCCTGAATGATTTTTTGAGACATCAGTGTAATGAAAATCTTCTGAAGCAGTAAAAAGTCTAGTGCTGTTTGTTTGGGAGAAGTATAAATTTTGATTTTCCCACCTGTTTCCTTGGGAACATTTGGAGACGTGAGAAATTTTCTGAGGCAGTTATTTCTGCATCACACAGACAATAGGACCACATGCTTTAGATCCTCTCTGGCATTTTCCCAAGCAGGTTTTCCCCATATCCAACCCCCCCCCTCCCCAGAACCTGCACTACTCCTTTAAGATCATGCCCCTGGTATCCAGGACCCTGGACTTTTCTGCTCAAATGGCCCTCCATATCCCTCTTCTCCAGGTCTGTCTCCAGAAGGCATCCTGGGCCACTGATGTGGAAACTTCTAGGTCTGAAGGATGGTCAAATGACTGCTGTGGATGGAGTCTGGATATGTAACCTGGGTGTCCACATATGTGTGGATAGAGGTGCAGGATAGAGCTGGGTTTGGGAAGACAAGGGGGCAGTCCTCAAGTCAGAGGCTGGGGTTGGTTCTCCCCTAGATGCCATCCTCTGATGTCATGTTCTGGTACAAATTCTGAGTATTCTGCTTTGGAATCTGGCCATCCAGGTTGTTGAAAAGGAGTATCTGTTAAGTAGGAGACTAGAACATATTTAATAGTTTCCTTCTGTGAGTGATAATTCAGATATATGGCATGAGGGCCTCCATTTATACTCTTGCCCTAGGCTCTGAAAATATTTGAAGCAGACCTGTTTATGCACGAAGTTGCACATGAGAAAATTTCGGGGCTCTTGGTCATAATCTGCTCCCCAACTCCAGCACTCTGGAATACCATGACCTCCAGACGGCGTCTAGCACTATGCCTCTGGGGACTTCCCTTGGGACACAGTTTTTTAAAAAATTTATTTATTTTATTATTTATTTAGTTTTATTTATTTTATTTTTGGCTGTGTTGGGTCTTCATTGCTGCGTGTGGGCTTCCTCTAGTTGCAGCGAGCAGGGGCTACTCTTCATTGTGGTGCACAGGCTTCTCATTGCGGTGGCTTCTCTTGTTGCGGAGCACAGGCTCTAGGTGCATGGGCTTCAGTAGTTGCGGTGCGTGGGCTCAGTAGTTGTGGCTTGCGGTCTCTAGAGTGCAGGCTCAGTAGTTGTGATGCACGGCACAGCATGTGGGATCTTCCCAGACCAGGGCTTGAACCCATGACCCCTGCATTGGCAGGTGGATTCTTAACCACTGCGCCACCACGGAAGTCCTGGGACACACAATTTAAATTCCTTGGGAGGCATGAGTGGAGGGGCTTCTCTGCTGTCATCATAGAGGGCTTGTCTTTGCTTTCATCTACCTAGAATCCCCTTTATCAACCAAAATCTCACTCTCACTCTTCTTCACCTATCCAACGCTCTATTATCTGAAATTCTACTTTTTCCATGAAGTTTTCCTTGATTCCACAAATCCCTTCTTCAGAAATATGATATTGTTACCCCTTTGTGGCTGTGGGTTTCCACAGGTCACTGCCCCTTTCCTCTGGGTACTTTGAATGCAGTTGTAACATGAGGCCGCCAGGTGTAAATAGTGGCTCCTGTACTAGGGGTCTGCATGCCCCCAACTCTAGGACCAACCCAACGCACAGTCAACAGAACTCAGCATGGTTTTACACTCAATGTGCTAAGCACATTCTATTTTAAAGTCTATTTAAATAAGATATATATTAGAGCAGGGCTGAGAGAAATGCTTACGAATGAGTACAAATAGATGGTTATTCACTAATCATTATTGATTCTTTAATCAAACCATGATTTTCTCCTAGGTTTATTAGGATATTTTCTGTAATTCATCTGCAATCACTTATCTGATTCAAAAGCCCTTTGGGGGAAAGATGAGAAGCTCTAGGATTTCCAGTAACCCTAGGAGGTGCCAGAAACCTGTGGTTAGAGTCTAATCAAAGAGACTTATTGGCTCTTAATGGTCACTTTTCTTTTCCAACCATGCGTGGCACCTCAGCTCTCCTCTTTCTTATAATCTCTCTGTTTTTTTTTTTTTAAAGTACCTGTAAAAGGACTGCCTTTTCATTGTTGGGGTGAAGCCAAAATCCACAGAAGACAGGTTAACCAGCGAATGATGTCCAGTTTGGAAGGAACCTGTCCTCCTTTATGGCTCCTCCTAACACTGTAAATTATTAAAGGTATATTATTCTTACTGAATTTTTTTTTTTACAGTTGTGCTTCTCTAAAGACCATATAGCCCTCTTCTGTGTTTACTAATCATTGCTTTTGAAAATAATAGAACATACCTAAAAGAGCGTAAAAGGCATCAAGGTTTTAAAACAGAGACATGAAATGATTTCATCATAAAACTTCTATAGCATGTATTTTCAATTTTACATAGTTTAACACTTAGCTATATTCTGTCTTGCACTATTCTTTGTTTCATTCATTCATTCATTCAACAAAACTATATTAAGCATCTACTATGTTAGGCTGTGTTCTAGGTGCTAAGGGTAAAGCAGTGAACACACAGAGAAAAATTATTGCTCTCACGAAGCTTCCATTTTGGGGAACTCACACTATAAAAAGAAATAAGTGAAATACACTCTCTGTTAGATAGTGAAAAGTGTTACAGAGAAAAATAAAACGGGACACAGGGTTACAAAGTGTTGGAGTGGGGGATGGGGATTTGTGGTTTAAATAGGATGATCAAAAAGCCCTTACAGCAAAGGTGATATTTGAGCAAAGACTGCTAGAGGTGAGGGAACAAGGCACTTGGATCTGAGAGAAGAGGCATAGGAAACAGCAAGTTCAAAGTCCCCGAGGGAGCAGGCCTGGTGTGTTTGAGAAGCAGGGAGGAAGCTAGTGGTTACAGCAGTGAGTGGGAGGGAGTCAGGGAAGAGGAGGCTGGGTGCCAGGGGGGCCAATTCATGTGGGGCCTGCTTTGGCTTTCTCTCTAGTGAGATGGGAGCTACCAGAAGGGTTTGAGAAGAAGAATGATAAGATCTGACTTAAGCTTTCAAACGGTCACTATGGTGCTTATGCAGAAGGGTCCAGGTAGAGCAGGAAGAGAAGCCAATGGCCAGTCAGGTAAGGAGGATGCTGCAGTAATCAGGTGAGGGGCGATGGGGACTCGGGCCAGTGAGGTCATGATGCAGATGGCGAGAAGAGGGTGGATTTTAGAGAGATATAACTATATATGTGTGTATATGTATACTTCTTAATAACCAGTTTATTGAGATATACCATGCAATTCACCCATTTAAAGTGTACAACTCAGTGGCTTTTAGTATAGTCACAGATTTGTGCAACCGTCACCACAATCAATTTTAGAACATTTTCATCTTTCCCAAAAGAAATCCTGCACCCCTTAGCCATCATTCCTCAATCTCCTCTCAGCCCGAAGCAACCCCAATCATGTTCTATCTCTATAGATTTGCCTGTTCTGCACATTTCATATAAATGGAATCAAACAATATGTAGTCCTTTGTTATGGCTTCTTTCACTTAACAAAATATTTTCAATCTGGATATATTTTGAAGGTAGCATTGAGAGAATTTGCTGACTAATTGTATATTTGGTGTGAGAAAGAGGGAATAAAGAATGATGCCAATGTTTTTATTTGAGCAACTGAGGTGGGAAAAACTGTAAGAGGTACAGGTTTGGGGGATTATTAACAGTTTATTTTTAGACATGCTAATTTGAGATGTCTATTGGATATTTAAGGTGAGAAGGTGAATTGGCATTTGATACATGATTTAGGAGTCCAGGGGAGGAGGTCTGGCTAGAGATAAAAAGTGGGGAGCCATCAGCATATATATGTAAATTTTATCTTAATGAGATTGTTAGTTCCTGGAGGTCAGAGGCCATTTTATATACTGATGCCCTCCAAGTTTCAGGGATCTTCCGTACAGACATCTCATGTTCATAGTAGTGAACTGTTGTACAGAGGCCGGCCCAGTCTCTGCTTCTACCAACCCTGAGGCTCAGTCCAGGTCTCAGACTCCACAGGAGGGACTTTTTTGACTTGCCCAAGGCAACTCTTTTAAGCTATCCTGTCCATTTCCACAGTATCAGGGGTGCTCAATCTGGAACTGTCCTTCTTGATCCGTTCTTTGCACCTTGCTTTTCCCTACTCATAACTCTCCCAACAACTGGCTCTTTTTCTGCTTTGTCTTACTCTTAGTATTTGACGGACAGTATCATCTTCTCAATTGCATTAAGCCTTGGGTTGTCAGATCAGCCATTCCAGTTCTCCACCTCATTACCTTGCTGTAGAACAACCTGAAATGCTTCTCTCTAGTCAACCAGCCCGCGGCCATCTTACCTGTTGCTCCTTTCCTCCCAGGCAGTTTCTCAATCTCAGTACTATCAACATTTGGGGCCGCATTTTGAGCTTCTGTCATGAGGGGCTGCCTTGTGCATTGCAGGATGTTAAACACCATCCCTGGTCCTTACCCACTAGATGCCAGTAGTACTTCTCCACCAGGTATGAAAACCAAAAATGTCTCCAGACATTGCCCGATGTCCCCCCACGGGGAAAATCACCCCCAAATCCCCCATTTTATAAAACACTGCCCTAAGGGAAAATGTGGTAATTCTGACTGTGGCCCCTTCCAGTTCTAAAAATTCAGTGATTCAATTATTCAGTTATATCTACTTTATGCAGTCATTCGTATACGGAGCCTTTTAAATTACTTCTAGTATGCCAGGCTCGCTAAACTTGTGATCACTTTCATTTTTCTTTCTCTCTTTTATTTTTTCCTTTCTTTTTTCTCCCTCTTCTGAGTTCACCTGTGAGCCACAGAATGGTGATACATGTGGAAAATAAATGTAAAAATGAAGGCACACCTACATGTTTTGTAATAAAAAGGAAAATCAGAAGTTTTAATAAACTATTATGAAGAATTAATGCTATCCATCTTTAAAGCTCTTAGAAATATACAGAAGTCAGAATCTGTAATATTATCTGTTCCTACCTCCTAATTGTCTTCTGATGCAAACTATTCCTTAAGCACCAAACATCAAGTTGAATAAAAACCCATTTGGACTTAATTTAACATTGTTGCTGTTGATTAGTAGTATCGTAAGAGTAAGGCTTCCCACTCTTGAAGTCCAGCCTGGCAACAGTGGGAACTGAAGGAATTGTTTGGGAATAATACACTCGAAGTTCCAATAAATGATTTTGAAATGAACTCTTGGGAAGCAGCCTCTAAGCTGGTGACAGCATCTGCTTTTTATGACTGACAGCACAGAGTCGGTGAACAGAGGCAGGCGGTGAGTTTTGTCGAAGTGCAGGTGTTCCAAGGTGGCTTTAAAACAGTTTCTTTTCTGGCTCATGAGATGGAGAATTGAGAACAACAGTGTTAAGAATGGTTCCTGGCACCACCCAGCAGCATCCATTACATTTTTCAGCAAGTGCTGCTTTGCTAGGTATTGTGAGGAGTTAAAAAAGCAATCATGGTCCTTACGTAATATTCTATCTATTAAAGCAGGCAAGAAAATAGGAAAATGTACAGAGAATGCAAATATATATAACTGCATCTATGTTGCCATCATGCTGAGAGCTAAATCATTGTTGCTGGTGGGAACAGAATGAATAAGGAGACCCAAGTGGGGCCAGTCAATAACCACCCAGAATAAATTGCTAATCAGAAGCGAAGCTAGCACAGGCTGATAAATAACAAGGTTACCTGATCTGAAGAAAGAACCTGCTTCCCCTCATGTCAGTAATTATATCAATACAGAGAAAGAGACAACTTGGCTTTTGCTGGGTTACAGCCAGATGATGTTGTAAATCAATTACACGTTCGCAGGCACCCTCTCCTACAGTCGCCTGGCGGGGTACCAGCAGCAGCTGATCCCCATTTGCAATGCCCGAGCAGCTGACTGATTGCCTTTGTACCTAGCATACACCTGCGCAGGAAGCTTGGGCTCAAGTCTATGTAGAGCCGTGCTTTCAGACTTAACCGTGCCCACTAATTACCTGGGGATCTTCTTAAAATGCAGATTCTGATTCAGTAGGTTTGCGGAGGGGCTTAGGAGTCTGTTTCTAATAAGCTCCCAGGTGATGCTGAAACTGCTGACCCATGGAACATCCTTTGATTAGAAGACTGCTGGGGAGAGAGAAGCGAAATTGAAAGAAGTGGGAATAGAAGTAAGAAATGTGTGGATTTAATCTTTCTCTCCAGTCCCTCTTGTCTTGGATTCTTCTCTTTTCTCCCTTCGGGGCTCTTTACCTCTTCCCTTCCCTCCCCCCATCTGCCTGTATACACACTAGGGCAAGAGATCCTGATTCAGTTGCCTTGGATTGGGGCCTGGGTACTGGTATTTAAAAAAAATTTTTTTTAAATAGTAATCTTTTATTTATTTATATATATATATATATATATTTTATTTTTGGCTATGTTGGGTCTTCGTTTCTGTGCGAGGGCTTTCTCCAGTTGCGGCAAGCAGGGGCCACTCTTCATCGCGGTGCATGGGCCTCTTCACTATCGTGGCCTCTCTTGTTGCGGAGCACAGGCTCCAGATGCGCAGGCTCAGTAATTGTGGCTCACGGGCCCAGCTGCTCCACGGCATGTGGGATCTTCCCAGACCAGGGCTCGAAGCCGTGTCCCCTGCATTGGCAGGCAGATTCTCAACCACTGCACCACCAGGGAAGCCCCTGGGTACTGCTATTTTTAACCAGATGATTGGCTCCCCAGATGACTGTAACATGCAGGTGGATTTGAAAGATGCTGATTTATCGTCTTTTAAAAACTACTTATTGGGCTTCCCTGGTGGCGCAGTGGTTGAGAATCTGCCTGCCAATGCAGGGGGCACGGGTTCGAGCCCTGGTCTGGGAAGATCCCACATGCCGCGGAGCAACTGGGCCCGTGAGCCACAACTACTGAGCCTGCGCGTCTGGAGCCCATGCTCTGCAACAAGAGAGGCCACGATAGTGAGAGGCCCGCGCACCGCGATGAAGAGTGGCCCCCGCTTGCCACAACTAGAGAAAGCCCTCGCACAGAAACGAAGACCCAAAACAGCCAAAAATAAATAAATAAATAAATAAATAATTCCTATTTAAAAAAAAAAAAAAAAAAACTACTTATTGAAATTGTCTTAATTCAACACATGGAATTACTGTATGCAATTAAATTAATAAATGATTTTTGTTGATGATAAACTACATCTATCATGTAACAGAGTTTGTCTTTGCCTAAATTTGGATGAGAAGCAGAGCAGCATTGCTTGTTCCCTGGCCTCCTGGGGCCTCACAACAGCCTCCTAAGAGGACCCCCTCCCCAGTCCCTCCTCACGCTGCAGCTGCTTCCCTAGGTTCTAGACAGCCTGTTGGAATCACCGGGAGCTTGTTCCGGTTGCAGAATTCTAGGCCCTTGTTCCAGACCTACGGAACCAGAACCTGCATTTTAATAGGATCCCCACTTGCACACTTGAGCACGGCCCTCTCTGGGTACCGCCTTTGTCTGCTCCTCTCTGTGAGCCGTGAGGCCTCAGCTCAGGGCTCCCATGCGTCACTGGGGAGAATGGAGGCGTCTGCTTTCCTTTCTCCAGCTCTTCCTGTCTGTGCCCATTGTGTACTTCTCAGTCTGTCAGATGGTGGTGCAGCTTCTTGTGGGGTGGAAATCTTAAGAAGTCAAGTTCTGGTTAAATGAGTTTCCTTTTGGGTCTTCGCTGATTCCCGAATGCCAGGGTCACTTTGGTGGGGATGGGGGGGGGCGGGTAGCACTGAAATTACCCTCAGGTGGGTAGGTTCTCCGTGTCTGACCGATTCTGGTTCCCGTGGAGCAGCTTGCATTCTAGTCACAGGGCTTCTGCTCAGAGATGGCCTCATAATTACAACACTTTGGGTCTCTGTTGCTCCTTTCTAGAATATCATCTTGACAGCCCAGATTTCATAAATGTCCCCACTGATGAATGGAAGTATCTGTACTCGGAAATGAACACGCCAAAGTCAGCTCAGACTATTTTTCTCCCTGCAGCTTCCTGTCATTTGTGGTGTTCTCTTCATAAACCACAGGGCTCGGCAGTAACTCGTGGCTGTTTACAGAGCTCCAGCAGTAATTAAGTCAAATTGGATCTGCTCTCTTAGTATGGTGAGGAAATATACTGACATCCATTATGTACAGGCTGGATGTGGGGAAGAAAAACAATTCTTGTCGGTTATGTACATGTTCAAGCTCGGGAGCACGTGAAGGAAGAAGAATTTCTGTGGAATGAAAACAGAAGGCTATGTCAGAAGCAGAACTGCTGATGGAACGCCGAGGCGTTGGGTTCAGAAGAGAGGAGAGGAGAGGCCAGATCTCTGTGGTCGGGATGAGAGGAGCATGCAGAAGTGGAAGGGAGCCACTCCCTGGAGTGTCCTGGCTGGACCGGAGAGTGAGTCCGCCCTGGGTGGATGTCCCAGAGATAGCCCGCTCTAAAAGGCAATATTGCCCTGCCTTCCACCCTGGTCCTGCTCTATCACATAACTCTGGTTTGTTTTTTTCATGAAATCGATCCATTCTGGAAGAACCCTATTTATTTATCTGGTTACTTCCTATTTGTCGTCTCCACTAGATTTTTCGCCACGTGAGAACAGGGATCTTACTTGTCTTGCTCATTGCTGTACTCTTAGTGCTTGGTTCTGTGACGAGAAACTATTAGGAGCTGTATGTTTCCTGTGGCTGCTATAAGTTACCACAACCTGAGTGGTTTCAAATAGCAGAAACTTACTCTCTCCCAGTTCAGGAGGCCAGAAGTTGGAAATCAAGGTGTTAGCAGTGTTGGTTCCTTCTGGAGGCTCTAAGTAAGCCACAACTTGTTCCCTGCCTGTCTTCTGGCCTCTGGTGGTTGCTGGCAGTCCTTGGAGTTAGTTCCTTGGCTCGTAGCTGCATCACTCCAAAGCCTACCTCCATCATCATGTGGCCTCTTCCCCAGCTGGATCTCTCTGGGTCCTCTCCCCTTCTTATAAGGGCATCAGTCATTGGATTTAGGGTCTCTCATACTCCAATATGACTGCATCCTCACTAATTACATCCGCAAAGACCCTCTTCCAAATACATTCTGAGGTTCTGTGTAGACATGAATTTTTGAGGGACACTATTCAGCCCTCTACAGGTGCTCAACGAACATTGGTGAATAAATGAGTCATAGGAGGTTTCCTTTGACCTTCAGGTTTAAGCCCCAGTGGAAAGAGAGGACAAAAAGAAAGGGAGGGGATACCTTTGATTCTAAATAATCTAGAGGACAGCTCAACCTTATCTGCTGAGTACAAAAGCCCATTGTTCTCAGGAACACTCCAGTAGAAAGACAATGGAGAGGAAACACAGTTTTTTTTTTTTTACTATAGAAGGTTGGTGGATTTCTCGGCAGGGGCTCTTGTGACATTAGCGGGGCTCTGAGACTAAGGTCTACACGTGTAATTGGGGGTTCTGACACTGGACCCGGTGCTGCGCTTCCCAGGAGGCTGAATGGCCTTGGGGCACCAGCAGGGAAATATTCCAAAGAAAATGCGAGCATCTCGAGGAAGTATTTGAATTTAAAAAGATGTTTTGAAAAAGTACCAGAATCATCATGATGAGAAAAATGAGAATGTGGTGGGATTTCATTATACTTATATTATGGTGTAGGTTTCAATTTGTATTTCACACTGGCTGGGGGCACGAGAATGTTCTCAGTGCTCTCCAATGGTTTAATCCAACCCTTATGGAACCCCAATATTTCTGAAACCTCAATCAGAATAAAGTGAGGGGCAGGAGTGATAGCTGCTCTTTCTAAGCTGTTGGCAGTTCCTGTTTAGTTAGAGGCTTAAGTAGATTCCTCACGTCCGTAATTTGGTTCATGCAAGATAAAGCCCAAATCAGGTTCAGGACACTGAGGAATCAAGAGGCCCTGCCTGATGATATGGAAGCCACCTTTCTTGAGCCAGAATTGCATCTCTGAGGGATGTTGACCTTTCTAGGTCAACCAATGACCAAGGGCAAAGAGGAAGATATGTTCCAGTGGAGATGCCAGTGGTGCTGAACTACTTGAAGTCTAGTCAGAGTAAAGTATAATCTCCTTCCCTTCTCCCATAACATCTTGGCAGGCTTGGGAGCACTGAGGCGCAAGCTGGCCACCACGTAAGCAGTGCCCTGGTCTGTGGATCCTTGTATGCGTGATGTCCACTAGCCTGTTTAAGGTTTTCTTTCTGCATGGTTATTCCCTTGAGTATCCCCTAGCCTGTCTATTGCTGGATATTATATCCTGGTCTCAGCCATTCCTGAGGGCATTAACACTCACCTCAGGGAGTAGCTGTTCAGAGAAAAAGACAACAGCCCGGACAGCTAGTTGTGAGCTGGTGAGTAATGATCTATGCAAGTGATGAGTCGCTGAGAACCAGGAGGCAGATTGAGGTGGCGGGTGTCAACAAGGACGAACTTGTGTGATGTGCAGGTATCTCCAGAAAGGTTCAGAAATAGTTGAGGAAGGAAAATTTCCCCCAAACTGGGCTTCTTGAAGTTCTGCAGAATGGGTTCTCAGGCTACTTACTGGGTGTTAAAGGCAAGACTGACTCGTGACAGTTAAAGAGATGGGAAACCTGGATTGCACATTCGAATTCATATTCGTCCAGGGTTGCTGGCTTTTGACTTTTGATACAGCCCGATTCAAGTTGTCTGCTGTTGTTGCATTTTTTCTCACTTATTGTTGTTTAGTGACCATGGCAAGTTTGCTTCTCCAGTTGATCTGCGTGTTGCTTATAAAGTGCCACATCACAACCACTGCCCTGGCGAAGGGTGGTTGAGCTGCTGAGGCCTGGCAGCCACTCTGAGCAACGCTGTGCGTGGGGCCCATGTGGGATGGGGGCTTGGCTGAGTCCTGAAAGGCAGGCAGTGAGGTTCACTCACAAAACTGCCGGCTGCGACAAGGCTTTCATGGGAGAATAATTAGCATGTGATTTCTAAAGTGTCCCTTAATTCAGAGTAGCTGTGTTTGCTTTTGTGTCAATAACTGACAGTGTCCTATTGGGTGGACTCTGGAAATAAATGATTCAAAGCATGTGTCCTCTTAGAAGATGACTGGAAATTTGCACACATTTGCATTGCATGATTAGCATACTTGTGAGTTAAGTAAAAACCTGGTGACTGACCTGTACCCCCCTACCCCTTCACGTGAGAAGGTTTGCTCTGTTACAGGGTGGGAGACCCAGGGTGGCTTGAGGTCTCTGCCCGTGCAAAGGCCCCCGTGGACACCTAGTTAATCCCGAGAACCCCCTGTGCTTCGGAGTGGATGACATCTTCTGTTCCTCAGCAGAGGGTTGAGTTTGAACTTCGGATGGGCCCTGCTAGCAGCTGCGGACTCCTCTCCCCCTATGTTTTCCTGCCACCCGCAGTCTCCGAGAGGCAGGATGA
Source organism: Eschrichtius robustus (assembly GCF_028021215.1). Taxonomy (NCBI): domain Eukaryota; kingdom Metazoa; phylum Chordata; class Mammalia; order Artiodactyla; family Eschrichtiidae; genus Eschrichtius; species Eschrichtius robustus. The sequence goes on from NC_090825.1 coordinate 53,438,668, forward strand.
AAGAGAATGTCGTTGCTTTTCCTTTCTTCTCTGGCTTTGATTTTCTCTTCCTCCTTTATGTTTTGGAAAATGGGAAAACAAGCAAACAAATAAAATATAGCTCAGCCCCCTCTGAGCCTTGCTCTCCTTCCTGGTCTTCCCTCCCTCAACGCCTATCCCCACAGTCCTACACCATTTTCCTGCTGACTTCTCCGTTTTTCCTTCTCTTTTCTCTCTTTGTATTAGTTAGGATTTGGGGTTGGCTGCTTCAAAGCAAACAAATAACAGTGGCTCAAACTAGTAAGAGTTTGTCTCTCCCATGACAGTATGTGCTGGTCGGTGATCAGAGGGACCTAGGCTCCTTCTAGCTTGTCCTGCCACCTTGTAGGGGTGGTGCCCAGGTGCTCCTGGTCGGTGTCGACCCTCCGTTACCCTCACATCTGCATTCACTCCCAAATGGAGGGAGAAGGAAGATGTGGCAGTACAGCACCACCTGGTAGGTCCTGGAAATTGTCCTCAGCACTTTCACTCACATCCTTTTGGCTACATCTTTTGGCATCATAGCTGCAAGACAGACTGGGGGAGGAAGTCTCTAGATGGTAGCCAAGTGTTCAGTTAAAACTAAGGCGTTCTATTATCAAATGGAGAAAGTGGAGAATGATGCGAGGGGACCAATATCACTCATGCTGTTAAATTACATGTTGAAAAATGATTGAGGATTACGGTAAAGCAGACTAGACTGCAAGTTGCTAATGGGAAAGAAGAAGGAAAAAGTGTTAAACTGTACCAGTAAGTCCAAATATGTTAGTCACCCAATCATGCCCTATAAATATACAGACTCCAGAACTGCCCCTCCGCAGGTCTTACAGGGAGCAAAAGGAATTAAACTTCATGGTCATTGATGCCAAACCGACATGCGTTCCAACCCAGCTCTCCATCTCACATGCTGTTAGACTTTGGCAAGTGACTTAACTTCCCTGAACTTGGATTTGCACATCTGTTAAGCGGGGATAATAATACCGTCTTTATTGTGATGGTTAGAGATAGTAAACGAGAATTGATTCTTATGATGGTTGGTACAAGTTGAGCTCTCAAGAAACGTTGGCTGGTGTAGTTTCCTACAGGGTAAAAGCTGTTTGGGGAGCTGTATTGGATGTCCCTAAATTAGAAATCCACAAACAGAAATGGCAATTGCTATAATGCCCGTGATAGAATGGGGGTGGGGATGGAACTCTGTGATGAGGAGCTGCAGGGAGCCTAAAGGAAGGACTCTTTTGGGTGTGTTAGGTTGGATGTTTCTAGGAGGAGACCTTGAAGAAAAGGAAATGGGAGGTGGTCCAGGAAACACTGGTAGGAAAGTGGAGAAGTGAGAGAAGGGAAGGAAACCGACCTCATTGAACAGGTTACTGCTGTGTGCAACCGGGACCCAATCTGCTGGGGAGTTCTGGAGACAGTGTAGAAATGTCTCAGGTTATCCCACCCGAGGAGCTTGTGATCCGCCAGCTTCCACCAGTTATCGGTAGATGTTGGCTGCAGCGGATATTAACTCCCTGGTACCCTGCCCGCTCCCCCTTCCAGCTCAGTGGGCCAAAGAAAACCACCCAGCAAAGAGCCGTAGGTGCGTGCAGGTGGAAGCCATTGGGTTGGCTAGTGCTGAGGGGATAGAGGTGAGGCACTCACAGGATGGCTTCTGCTACACTGAGTGGCCTCACCCAGGGCACAGACCTTCCCCGTGTGGTCTGGGGGTGAAGCCTGTAAAGGGGGCAGAGGATGCCCACACTCATTTTGTAGCTATGCTTCCACTCTGTGCATTTGAGGGTAATTCAGTCATTTGCCATGTTTAATAACAACAAGATCCCTTTGGTAACTGCTGTGAATCAATGCCCAAGGACTTTTATTTTTCCTAAAATGCAGGTTGATGTGGTGAGTGGCCTTGTACTTCATGGGTCAATATAATCTGGCAGAAGGTAGTTCCAGATGGTGACATAGGAGGATCCTGCAGTCACCTTCTCCCGTGGACACATCGGATCTACAGCTACATATGGAACCATTTCCTCTGGAAAAGATCTGAAAACTAGCTGAGCAACCCCTTCACATCGACCGGGAAGAAAAAGGAAGGAGAGGCTGAGACACAGTCTTTCCATAAACCCCACACCTGGCATGGCAACCCACATTGGGAGGGAACTCACAACCTGGAACTCCTCCCTAAGGAGTTAAGGGCTCGGACCCCACATCAGGTGCCCCAGCTTTTAAGACCTCACCTGGGAGAAAGCCCCCAAAATACCTGGCTTTGAAAACCAACAGGGCTTGTGTCCTCGGGACCCAAAGTGTTGTAATGAACTGGGGAAGGGCTGGTGCTCAAACTCACCGGCCAAGGGCATGTGCAGAAGCAGCTGATTGAAAATCACCGGGACTTTCTGTCAAAGAGCTTCACCTGCTGATCGTAAAGCCTCGGGTGGACGCCATTTTCATGCTCGCTAAAGCGGTAGGCTCCATTTTTTAAAAAAAATTCTAGACTTTTTTTTTTTTTAACACAGTTGGTGGGCACCATCTTCACATTGTCCCACTGCCGCGCTCCACAGAGCCGCGGCTCCCACGGGGGAGCATCCGCGCCTGGTTTCTGCAGCTGCTGCCCAGGGGATGCCCCTTGATGATCTGACTCTGGAGGCAGGGGACTTACGTTCCTGGGTTCCCCGGCATGGTAACGTACCACCCGCAGGGCACTGCACAGATGGCAGACTGAGACGCCCACAGTCTTTCCAAGAAAGAGGCCTATTGCTTGTTCTGGAGCTTCGGCTGGAAGGCAGGCTTCTGGGCTGGCACACTTCTAGGGGCCCACAGAGGGGCTCTCGGAAGCGGAGGCAGGGGGATGCCATCTTTGCGCCCTCCCTCTGCCTGGCTCCAGCTCACTGGTATCACCCAGAAAGGAGCTCATACATTTGTCTGGAGCCCTGAGTTTTGTGACACCTGGGGACACCTGGGGACACCTCCAGATCATCTGGCCAGAGGGACTTACGCATGCATTCCCACAGGATGGTATATATTTGCATATTTTAAACCCTGCTTCCTGAGGGTCTGGCTTCCAATCAGCCTGAATCTAGGTGCTGACTGAGATCCCCATCCCTGCCTTGGGACAGCGACAGGTCTTGGCACACCATCAGCCACTGGGAGAGATTAAAAATGAAATAGGCTGCTTGGACACTCACAAAGGTTTGAGAGACAACCGACAGCTAGGGCAGGACTGAACAATAAGTTTCACTTCCTATACAAGCTCTCCTTCAAGACTGGGAGAGCGGATTGTTTCATCTAATATATAGAAACCAACACAGAGGGTCAAGCAAAATGAGGAAACAGGAATATGTTCCAAACAAAAGAACAAGATACAACCTCAGAAAGAAACAAGGAAACAGGGATAATTTGGCAGTTTATCTTGTCATCCAAAGGTAAGATTCTTACTCTGTTTAATCATAATTATGGTCATAATGGATTGAGTGCTTTCACCGTACTCAGTCTGTGCTAAGCACTTTGCTATGTAATCTCTTTAATCCTCACGACTTCCCTGAGATATATGCATTATTCCCATTTAGCAGCTGAAGAAGTTGAGGCTTAAAGGTTGGGCCAGATTATCAGATGGTTGCTTCTTTGCTTTTGTAAGGTGATGAATGCTTACGCCGTGAATATACTCTGGAGTCTTCGGTTGAGTTTGTGTGATTTCGCCTTAAACTGCTTAGAAAAAAGATGTCACATACACCCGCATGGAGACCCCCATCTTGTTCTGCTTTCCTTTAATTTTGCATCATTATCCCACTCTCTTCCTTCTCTCTCTCTCTCTCTTTTTTTTTTTTTTTTGCCTCTCAAATCTTTTGAGCCTGGCAGAAGAAAGAAACTTGCTGGAGGTTAGCTTGTCAAAGTTCTAGCTTATGCAGTGAGAATGAGAGCAGAAAGAAGCAAGGTATTTCAGAAGGGAGGCCTCGGTCAGACATCGCTCATCTTAGTGTGTGATGAGCGTCTCTGCAGTTTGTACGGGGCGTGCTCTGTGTAGAAAGCCAGCCTTTCAATCTACTTTAAAAAATAAATTTAGTACTTCTGAAAGGGCTTCCTATTGAGTAAAATCAGAGTGCGGATTGCGAATGGCTTTCTGGTCATTCTGCCTTAACCCTGTTGGAGCCGACTCACCTAGGGACGTGGCTAAGCAGATGTAATGTGTTTTACATTCTTGGCCCTTTTTCTAGGCTGCCATTAGGAGTGCCAGTGGTGAGAGCAAATCGTGTTACGAGGACATATTTCCAATCTGTTAGCTCAACATTTAACTCCTTTTATACAGCCTGGTAAATAGCCCTCAGATGGTAACGAATTTAATTGTAGCCAAGGAGGAGAAAAAAATAATGCAAAGCTCCACTCCCTGCCGTCCCTTGGAACAAGCTGGTCCTTCAGAAGAGTCTGCCATTGGAATCGTAATTTCTAAATGAAAGGTCTGATTGAATTTGTGCTGGGCAGTTTGGGTGAGTGGATGTGTTGGTGAAAATCCTCGGATGTTCTGGAGGACGCTTGTCAGCAGCTGGTTACTCCCTGTGGTTTCTCTCTTCTAATTGTGCACAGCAGGCTGGCATGAAGAGTGTAACCTTTCTTTGAGGTGTGAAAATGCATTAACTCGTGCTATCATTTTGAAGTCATGACCAAAGCTGGAGTGAGCAGTATGGAATAAATATACACAGGCGAGCCTGCACTGTTAAGAGCTTTTGTAACACTTTCTCTCCTCTCCGTTCCTGAGAGCACCCTTGCAATTGATAAAAAAAAAAAAAAAAAGCACCTTTTTAGGATGTAAAGAATAAAATCTATATGGCACTTTTATATAGGTACATATATCCATTAAAATTTTTTGTTGGTGATATCAGTCAGAATAAAGCAGCAACTTTTTTCCCAGAATTACATTTATTTATTCATTAAACATTAATTGAGCAGTGACTCTGTGCTGGGCCCTGGCTGGATACAAGGACATAAAGACAAAGAAGACAAACTCTGCCCTCAAGAAACTCACAGCATTACTCATAAAATAAATTAAGGTTCCCGTGTTCATTGCATGACTTCTTGGGTGTAAATAAAGAATGATTAGACAACTTATAATTCATACAACTTATTCAGATATATATGATAATCCTTCAAAACCACTAATTGTACGTAAGATCTTTTATTAGCACGTGCTTGCTTTGCACGGTGAAGATATTAAAGAGATAATATGTTTTTATCGTAGATATCAATATTCAAACTCTAAATTACTCTGCTATAGGCCTGCAGCATAGAATTTGATTACATTTTTATTGCACTGAGGGAAATTTCAAAAGGCTAAGATACTGGTGAGTGTTACTGCTAGCAACCCTACAGACTTATCTGCATTGCCTCTACTCTTTCCTTCTCACTTTTTCTTTTTGTAGCAGTGAGAGGGGTATCTCTCTTCCTGTCCAAGGTTAATTCCTAAACCTTTTCTCCAAGTCCCATCCCTTCCTAGCCCTCTGAGATGACTATCTCAAGTCCCCGCTCCCCTTAATAATGAGGTGAGTCCTATCAAGATGTCAAAGTATTCTAAACTCAACATATTAAACAAATCCCCTTCCTGAACTCTATGCCCCCTCCTGTAATTGTCCTATCTTTTCCTTTCTCTTTATAACCAGTCTTCCAGAATGAGTTATCTCCACAGATTTTCTCCTGTTTTTCTCCCATTTCAAAACAACCATCCACAAATACAGCCCCATCACTCCCCTGAAAAGCCTTCCATCAACACACTAATGACCTCCTTGTTGCAAAGCTAATGAATATTTTTCATTTTGATTTTACTTTATTTCTCTGCACCATTGATACTGTTGATCACTCTCATCTTTTTAAATTAACTGAAAATATATAAAATATAATACACACTCAAGGTAAAATATTCCATCGATACTGGAGGTACACTAAGTGGTAACTTACAGTCCCTTTTTCTTTTCTATGACTCTCCAGCCTTACTTTCTTAAGGACCTTTTTTGACAGTCTCTTATATGTCCTTCCAGAAATATTCAATTCAGATTCAGTATGAAAAAAATACAAGGAGGTCTTGCCACACATATTGTTCTTCATCGTGCTCTTTTCATGTAATGTGTTTTGAACATCTTCACTTAGCAGCGCATTGTTGTAAACTCCCTCCTTCTGAGAAGATCCTGCTTGCCAGGCCACAGCAGTGCTCCTCCTTCCCTCTGTAGGCATCTTCTAGTCTCCTCTACAAGGACCAGTTCCTGCGTCCTGTTCAAGAGTCTCAGAGTCTTAGCTCCCACCCTCTCCATGGCAGATACCATCTACTTCCATTCACTATTATATGCTCTTGACTCTAAGTTTTACCTCCTGTCCAGATCACTTTTCTAACTTCCATACTTAATTGCCTACTGCATACTTCCTCTTGAATACACTGCAAAAATGTGGAATTTAACGTATCAGGAACCCAGCTTATGCTTCTTCTCTGTTTCCATTCCCCAAACGTGCTTCTTCTGTCTAGTTTCTGATAATAGTGAATGCTGTTCCCACCCAACAAATTGCCAGTGTCAGACACCTGGAGTCGTTCTTCATTTCTGTATCCTCTACCTTCACACGTAATCATCAAGTCTTATTGATTCTAACTCCTAAATATTTTTTTAACACAATCACTTATTTACATCCCATTGCTAGTCTTCTTGTATAAACCACCATAATTTCTCATCTAAATTATTACAATGAGCTTCTTAATAAATAACCTTTCCTGTAGTTTTCTCCCACTGTAATCTATTCTCTCCACCAAACAGTGATATTTCTAAGACACAAAACATGACAAAGTCTAAATTTCTTCATGTAGCTAGTAAGAGACTATCCCCGTCACACTCATTACAGTTCTAATAACACTGCTTTGTAAGTGCTTGTTTCCTTGTTTTCATCTCCCTCTGTACTGTAGACTCGCTGAAACAACAGTCATGGTCTTATTTGCAGCTCTGTCTATCTGTCCCTACTGCCTAGCCAGAGGGACAATACCATGAAATGATGTCTTAACTTCATGACAATTGACAGTCCTTTCCTGATTTTCTTTCTGTTGATTGGGATGAAGATGTCCCTGTGCTGTGTCCTTCCTTTCTCCCGACCTCTGCTTATCTCCAAATTGTTTATCTTTTTATCTCTCAAGTAGGAACTGGACTCCTAGAGTCTTTGTAGAATTAGAAAATGCCTAATAACTTTTTCCAGCATTTGCCCTAGTTTTATGCATATGTCGTCTGTGATGGTGTCCTCCCAGGGCTCAGAGAGCCCAAGGCTGTGTCTGCTCTTGGCATTGGGAACCTCTACATTGCAGCTTATGATAGTCACGAGGCTGCAGCTAACAGATGATGATGTTATTGGCCTAGCAAAGACCTGAATTCTGGAATTCTTAAGAGTTGATTACATGCCATGCCAAAAGAGAAACTGGGAGGATTAGAAGAATATAAAATGCCAAAGAAAATTAAAAATGCCCAGGACTTTACTATAGGAGTAAAAACTAATTACTGGAAGGAGAAAATGTATGTGGCTAGAAGGGTGATGAGTCTCTTGAGAGGTCCTTACAAGATACCTATGTATTCTGGATTTAATCACTAGGGCTAGCCTGGGGCCAGATCAGGGCAGCTTCTAGAACTCCTTGATGCTTTGACTTAACGGTGGAGATGTGTGATGGATCCACAAAACATTTGGAATGTGAATTTATAAGATTTCTGATTGGATTTTGGGAATGGGAGTGAGAGAGATTGGAAATACGTTTCTGTCTTGGATAACTAGATGGATGGTGGTCCCACAAAAAGCCTAGAAAACGGAATGAGAAATAGGTTTGAAGGTAGAAGATGAATATTGTGATTTTAGACATTTTTAGTTTGAGTTCCCTGTGAGATATCCAGGTAGAGATATAAGGCTATGAAGCTTGTGAGAGGTATTATGCTAGAGATATAGATTTGGAGAATTCCTCAGCATATAAATAGTAACTGAAATCAGTGCAACAAAAAAGAATTAGCTCTTAATTTTCTCTGCACTTATAGTTCAGGCAAGGCTCCCCCATTCAAGCCTTCTACCCTTTACTATCAATACAAATTTCCACAACAGGTCTTCCCCTTTCTTGGGTCCAGCACCATTTCCTGAAACCCCAGCAACCCCGAGAGAAACCCAGGTGACTGTGTCTGGGAGGGGGAACATGAGAGTAAGAATGTGAAGCATGGGAAAAGTGGAGGTGTCTCCACATTTCAGAGGTAGGTGGAGACAGAGGACCTCACTGGGGACTCACTTGCCTGTCAGAAAAGTGGGAGGGACTCCAGGTGAACACTAGTCACAGAAATTAAGTCAGGAGAGGTTCAAGAAAGAGAGGGGCTGAGAAACAACTTGTCTGAATTTTCTTCAGAGCTGGTAGAATCCAGGTTGCCTTGGATACATTCTCCCAGAAGATAGCGACTGTAATTGCCCTATTTCTTGTTGCTTGCTATGATATTTTTTCATTTTTAACAAAGTTTCTAGAAGGATCCAGAATGAAGTAAGATGAAAGGTTTCCCTTGGGCAAGTCTAATATATGGGAGAAATAACTACTTTGCGAAACTGCATTTAAAGTGATTCACATACCAAGTCCTACCTGTGGTCGGGAGGCTCAGCCAGCTCTTACTCAGACCCTCAGCCCTGAGGAGGCCATCCCATGGCTTTCTACCTTGAGCAAGGCTGTTTACATAAACTCGACTCAGTATTTGAGAACTATTTCCCTGGATATCACTGAGCCTCCCTATTGACCACAAAGGTGGGTATGTGCTACTTCAGGATGACTTTTAAAAAATTTGTTTATTAAATATAATTTAGTTTTGCTTTAAAATTTTTAAAATAGATTTTATTTTTTCAAGCAGTTTTGGGTTCTCAACAAAATTATGAGGAAGCTACAGAGGTCCCCCATATGCCCCACACATGCATAGTCTCGCCCATCATCAACCTCCCCCACCAGAGTGGTACATTTGTTACAGTTGATGAACACCGACACATCATTTATCACCCAAATCCATGGTTTACATTAGGGTTCACTCTTGGTGTTATACATCTTATAGGTTTGGATACATGTGTAATGATATTAGCATGTGTCCATAGCAAGATGCCTTTTGACCCATATGTTTTGACTAGGTTACAAAAATAAGCACTAAATTTTTAGTTCAGAAAAACTCAAATAATGTGGGAAATAGACATCCCTAACCTCTCTCTTGAAGATGGGCTTCAGTTAAGGCGAAGGCCATGGTCGAAGTAGATCAGTGATATCTGTTTTGCACATCACTGTAATTTTTAAAAAAGCCATTTCACATTTTGTTCACATTTGTTTTGATGAGGCTGTGTCCTGATATTCTGTACAAATAAACAACAAAGTCAGAGTGCCCATCTTTGGCAAAACGATCCCAAGTACATCTTGTATTGTTGTAGAGATTGGAGAGGGACTCGGAGGTAGGCATGGGATAGACAGACAGCAGCAGCAGTTCTTTCAATATGGAATGATTGTTCCAGCTACATGTGTCATGTTTGTTTTAAGGCCAATGGAAAGGGAGTTACTGAGCATCAGGCATTGTGTTGGTTGCTTCCCACGCATATATTATTGTATAGGTACTACTATCCCCATTTTATCCAGAAGGGAACTAATGTTCAGAGAGATGAACTTGTCCAGGGGTACATCATGTAGGTTGTAAACATTCACGGTTCCTGAAGTCCCCAGTGCAGGAAGATTTCTTAAGAAAAAGATGAGGTGTACACTTGATTTGGGGAACACAATGCCCTTATCATAGCGTTATTTTTGTTTCAGTGCCAATAACCACAATATTTTTCCAGCAAGATACTGATGTTTTGTCTTTTTCCCCCACTTGCTCAAATGAGTCAGAGACTTTTAAAAGCTTAAAAAGGTAATTGAATAAACTGTCCTTGTAAAAGCGCTCTGGGCTTAAGGAGGTTTGACTGTTCCAGCTTATGTTAAAGATGGAAAATTATATTTTTAAGATAATTACATGTTCCTTTTGATAAAGCAAAAACATTCACAAACACAGATGTAGTTCCAGACTGGCCTTGCTGAGCCTATTGCCAGCTGTGATTAGCTTGTGGTAATGACTCTTCTCCTCCCTAGGGAGAAGCCAGCCCCACCAATGGTAGGGGGTGAAGAAAGAGCAGACTGGCTTAGTAGGGTCACCCTTCACGTGTAGCTCACACTGCCTTCAGAGTCCAGTGTCTTAAGTTAGGAGGCCATGGATGAAGACAATGTTACACCAGCTAAAGTTCTATAGCTACTTGCAATGTATTATTTCAACTCTCTGAGTGCTTCCATAACTTGTGTAGCACTAATATTCATTGATGGCCCCTTCCCTGTGTCCTTTGCCTCTTCCAGACCTCTACACCTTCCACGGCCAGGTCCTACTTTTCTCTAAGTGCGTTCACTATATTATCCCAACTCATCAAATAGCACCTGGAAGGTGATGACTTCCAAAGTTAAATCCTCAGCCCAACCTCTCCTCCAAACTCCAGATTTATTGCTAATGATCTCCTTGACACTTACTCTTGATGTCTAATAGACTTCCTAAACTCAGCCTTCTATCTTCCATCAGCCCAACTTTTCTGTATCTTAGTGAAAATCCATCTTTCCAGTTGATCAGGCTAAAGAACTTTTGAGTCATCCTTGACTCCTCTCTCTCACTCTCTACATCTAAACCATCAACAACAAATGCTCTTGGCTCTATCTCCAAAATATATCTGGAAGCCAACCACTTCTTACCTCATGTGTCTCTGTCCCCCTGGTTCAATCCACTGTCTTCTCTTACCACCCTTTTCCCCACTATTTATTCCTAACACAGCAGTCAGAGGAATCCTTCTAAATGAGATTTAAGGACATTATGTTCTTCTGCTCAAACCCCTCCAGTGGTTTCCTTATCCCTTGCAACACACGTCAAAATGCTTATGGTGGTCTGTAATGCTCCCTGCAACTTGCTTCCCACCACCCCCCATATCCTCCTGTTACTCTCTCTCCGGCTCACTTCCTCCAGCCACACTGATTTATTTCCCTGCTAGTCACTGAACATGCCAGGCACAACTCTCACTAAGAGAATTAAATATGGATTTCTGAACCCTGCCCCCAGAATTTGTGATTCATCAGGGCTGGGATGTGATTGGTTAATTTGCATTTTTAAGAGGTTCCAGGTGACCTCCTTGCTGGTGTTGCAGGACCGGCACCTGGAGAACCACTGGTGGTGTGCTAATAAATCAGATCTCTGGGTCGGTGGGTGGAAGGCCTGATTAAAGTGTCTGCTTATCTCTCTGATGTGAATACTCCCATCATGGCCAATTTCAAGCTCTTGGCATGATATCAACTGTCTCACAAAACTCCTAAAAATTTAACAATCGGCTCTCATGAGCACACCACGGGAATGGAACTGCTGGTCTAGAACAGCTCTCCAGGGCCTGCTTGGGGAAGAGGATTAAGGAAGGGAGTGATCACTTATTTTGTAATTACTGTGTGCCAGTCACTGTTTTGGTCCTTGACATAAAATGTTTCATTTGGTCCTCATAACAAATCTACGAGATTATATCTTGCTATTTTTTTTTAAGGTAAGGAAATTGAGAAGTCAGTGTTTCCTTTTCTGAGTCACAGAACTGAGATTTGAATGCAGGATTGAGTGAACACAAGTTCCTCTCTCTCAAAAAAAAAAAAAGAAAAAGAAAAAAAAGTAGTACCTGAATCTCTGTGGATGGCATCGTATCACTGGAGTCATCATTGTAGGGCTAGGAAATGAAAAGGTGATAAGCTAAAAGTAACCTACAGCATAGGTATAGATGTAAGCTGACCTTAGAGGTGACTGAATTCTGTTCAACTGGGTGTTTGGAAAAGAACCCTGATGAGTAAACCTATATACAAAGTAGGCTAACCATGTGGGAGCTGCAGCCTTCAGAGCTGATCACAGCCCAGAGGCCAAGTGCAGCTGGAGAACATGTTTATTCCCTTGGTTACTGCCTGATAATCCAGGAACTAGTAAGTGCAGATCAAAGGAGACTGCTTAGCTCATATGTTGAGAATTCTGGTGCCAGGTGCTGAAATAACCTTCCTTTGAGGGCAAGTAAATTCTCTCAATTGATGGAACAGAAGTTGCTCCAGGCAAAGGCCCCACTTGCTCCCCTGCTTAATTGCCTCACTAACCCCCATTCTGGATTGAGCTTCAATCACTTTACTTTCTAAGCTTGGAACCCCTGGGACAGGTTTCCACTGGCATGCTTTGCAAGCAACGGGGGCGATTATCCAGGCATCAAAATTGCTTTTCTCAGGTCTTTTCTAGCCAAGCTCAGTCTCTGTTCTTCCAAATTGCCTGGAACACTGCCCTCTGCCTCACCATCCCGTGTTGGTGGAGACCTGGTCTCAGGCTGGGCGGTCCGGCTCTCTGGCCCAAATGAAAAGACTTCAGGCCTAAATGTTACAGACCTTATGCTGACCCCAAAGTCCAAGGCAATGCAAAGCGAAGTCCAGTGTGATGAAAATCAAGTTGCTGATCTCTGAGCTGCTTTGATCTTCACACTTTTTATTAAGCTATTGGATGAAGAGCTTTTGAGCTTCTGTTGTCCCCAAGACATTTCAATGTGGCAGAGGAAAAGTAACACTAAAGAAGATCAGGGAAGGTTCCATCTCTCTTATACAGATGGGCAAGCAAGGGATATTCCATTTTTAAAAAACCATTGCCCTTCATTCATTCAAATATGATTAGAGCAAGCACAGTGGAAAATTAGAAGAGAGAGACTAGAGAACACTTCTTAGAAAGTTTTAGGAGGGATTTTTGTAGATGTAGCTATGAGAACATGGTAGGTAGGAGGAAGGGAGAGACCTAAGGCAGTTATGTGCCCAGAATATGTGAATGTCAGAATGTTTTTTTTACCTACCCTAAAGGACAAGAATCAAGTTAAAGCCATCAAAAAGTAGTTTTCCTAAGTTGTTCTGCCCTATCTCAGGGCTTTCTTATAGCCCTCAAGATGGACTGAGAAATCTGTTGCCATTTCCCTTTCTCCTAGTGAGCCCTCCTCTACCTCCAAGCCGAGGAACAGAAAGCAACCTAATGCTTTTGTCCATTAAAAACCTACTCGGAGTGAAGTCTGTCTTCTTAGAATTCATATCACTGTTTCTCACCTGCAGAAGGTCTCTGAGAGGACCTAAAAACAGATAAAGAACCAAAATGTCACCTTTACTATGATAAAACTATAGTTTGGACAGTGGTTGTATGACTCTAGGCAAGACAGCCTACTGATACTGAGCCCCCACCAAGCAGGCTCACCCACCTAAGCCCCAGCATGGAGGAACAGTGGTGACGTGAACCCCAACTTGGGAGATTTGGGGAGAAGCAGCCTCAGTTTATTTTTCCCTTTACCACTTCACTTTCCTGGGGTAGAATGGAAAGAGTTGGGGACATAGACTAGGATTGTTATCCTGGTGGAGCCCCTTCCATGTGAGACATTAGAAGTTAGGAGGAAACAGTTATTCCTAATGTTATGCACTGGTCAGAGAAAGACAAGGTGGCCAGGGCTCTGGTTGTGGGGAATGTCCTCAGTAGAGACAAGGTGAACTTCTTCCCCAAAGCAGAACCATTAGAAAACATTTCCAGTGGGGCATTTCTTTTTTTCCCCTTCCATGAGGTGTTGAGATGGGAAAAACCTACCTCACAGAAACTTTAGTCCTTGGCAGGCCGACCCTGAGTGGGTTCCATTGACAATCGTTTCTGGCAGTCATGAATAAGAAGAGGTAAAAGAGAAAAGGCCTGGCTGAGGGAGAGACAGGATTCTGGGGCCTCTGAGGCTTTGGGAATAAAGCGGATTTAACTTGACTCCATCTCTCCAGGACCTTATTAAAAGAAGAAAGGATAATGGGGATTTTGTGTGGCAAGAGTAGAATAAGACTGAGTTTGTGCTCTCTTATGCATTCAAAAAAGGAAGAAGGAAAGAAGGACCAAATATGGAGTTGGACTTCATTTCCAAGCATGACCCTTCATCACTTTCATCAGTAGCCATCTGGCATGCAGTGTTCTGTGGCATTTCTCTAAAATAACTGGCAACCTCCAACAGTTTCCTTGACACTGCCACTGAGAAGCCTTCGTTCTTAGCAACGTGCTAGAAATAGTCAGAGCTCAACACAGGCAGGTAATGATACTTACATAATCGGCACCTTATTCAATCCCAGTACAATGAAGCCCTCAGCCCTGTGTGATGCTTCCAGATGCATATTCAGAACTTCTTTGTTTGACTGCCGACTCATGAGGCTTCATGAAAGAGATGCCAGTGATGGGGAAAAACAACCACACACACACACACACACACACACACACACACACACACACACACACACACACAAATCCTCCCCTCCTTTGGGTTTCGCATTACTGTATTCACATATCCTTATAGCACTTAGTCTAATTATCTGTTTATGTATCTGTCCCTTCCAGTAGATTTTAGCAGTTAGAGGAGAGAAAAGATATCCATTTCATCTGTTTATCCTCATCACTTAGCACAGATGCTCAAGGAAGATTTGGATGGACAAATGCTTTAGCTTTATGCTTTGTACCCTTAGTACCCTTAGTACAGGTAAACCAATCAGTCATTTTCAGAATATAAGTAAAACTCCTAACTTTTTCAAGAATAGATGGTTTTGAAGAGGATTTTTTTTCCCCTAAGAAGTATGGACCTTTCTCAAGGTGCTATGTGAGGAACCAAGCCAACACCCAAAGCGGGTCTGACCAGTAACGCCCAGGACACTTTCCACAAGCACAAATGTGTTTGTTCTGGTGCTCTAGCCAACACTTGGAACTGGCAATTTGATCTGACTGACTTAATCCAAGAATTTATGCAGGCTTTCAAGAGAGCAAACTGAATCTCTTAGCATTTTGGAAGAAAGAAAATGTACACATGAACAAAATCACACGCACACAAAAATTTGAGAGGCCCACAAAATGTTGTGATGATTCTGTGGTAAGTTTGCTCTATGCTGGAGAGAAGAGGAAACACACAGAACCAAGATTTGGACAGAACTAAATTCTTTCAGGAAAGAACCTCACAGAGTGGCAAGCTCCTGTAACATTCTATGAAAAAAAAATTCCAGTTGAGTGAATAACTTTTATTGATTCAATTTGCATATCCAGATAGAGCTCTATATACTTGTTTTATGTCACACCTGGTTTCTAAACCTGTAGATCCATGTATATATCTGTGGCGGCACATGCATACAGTTTACTCACTAATACCTGATGATGTCTGATGCCGTGCTAAACAAAATAAATGCACCTCTCAACCATAGGTAATGGCTAAATTATGTGTATCAGTGTTTGATACAGCAAAATTCCTGGGCAAATGAAGAACGTGGACCATATCTTGGAGCTTGTCATTCTGGTTTTTGACTTGTAATATAATTTTCTTGTAAGAGTTTTTAGACTGTTAATGCTCTGGTGTGGAGTAACTTCTTTTGTAGGCAATGCTTCCTAAAACTGTGTAGGCTTTGATAAGAGTTGTTTGTGTTGGCATTTGGATATCCTCCTCCTTCTATCCTTGCAGAAGTTTCATTATTAGAATGTACATGTAAATACCAGGAAAATTTGGAATATCTGTACAGAGCATGCATTTCCCACTTTATTGCCCCTCAAAACACCAAGGACATTTGTTTTGCTAGATATCACCTTTAAAAAACAGTGTTTCTGTTTAGGCCATATAGGTTTGTTTTAAAAGCAAAAGAAAATTCCTCAATATTCCCTTGGAGGTCCTTGGGACCCAGTTTTATTGGCATTGACTTGAGAAATTAGAGTTTTAATTTATGAAAATATCTTTTGAAAGGAAATATCAATGACCTATGCTTCCTCTGATAATTAAGGAAACATATAACAATCATCTGGTAGAATTTTAAAATCATAGTTATGAAGGAAGTTGAGACAAAGGGTGTACCTATAAATGAGTTCTGTAGAACTCTAACTTCCAGAAGTCTGGGTGTTTTGAATCTCAATTAAGTAAATGATGGAAAAGAACTAATGGTTTCTCACCTTAAAGACTTAAAGATTAAAGAGAAGCAAGTAAGCTTTTGAATTGAATAGAGATAGTTATTTTAAACCTTGCTTTAGAAATATTTTATAATGTGTTATACAGGCATTTCTCTTAAAGCCTGAGTTTCTATAATGCCAGTTATTAAACTGAAATCAAATATGATGTCAATTAATTACAGAACACAAATTGAATGATGTGAACCGTTATTTGGAATATGTTTGGAATTTGTAATTAGCACCCCAAAAGTAAATCAAAGCTCTACAGAATAAGTTGAAGGGCTTTGTTTGAATAGCTGGCCTTTGGCCTTTCTACTTCTTGTTGGTGTTTGTGCTGGAATTGTCAGCAATATTGTTTAGGGCAAAGATGACAGAGGAGATGAGGAGTCCTCTGAGCGTGGGGACTGAAGGGCTAATAAGAAAGGATTTGCCTTTGTTCAACCAACTTATTTTTAGCTTACAATAAAAAAATACCTACACAATAAAACTGCTTTCATTATTAGAACCCTAAAAGAAAAAAAAAAACCACTTTAATTTGTGAATGTAAATTTCTCTTGTTTTTGATAGATTTTCCTACATTGAAACGGGTATTATTTTAAACATTTTATGATAGCCTGATGTTTTTAAAATTAGAAGTACCATGTTACTAACGAAAAGGTTGATTTTAATGTTATTACATTTTTTAAAATTAAGAGCTTTCTATTCCCTTGTAAATACTGATTGAATGGAAAAAAATGTTAATAGCTCAGTTGAATACTAACTACAGTTGAATTCCTGCTGTTTGTGTTATGATGTTATGACAGGATAGCCATCCACACGGTGATGGCAAACTCTGAATTTAAAACACCCCATACGTGTAAGGAAAAGTTAGTATTTAAGACTTTATACATCCCGAGCCTCATCTCTGAATTTTTATTCTTTATATCCCTACATTCTGCTATAATAGGCTACCCCTTGATATTTAAATATAGGCACTTTTATTTTACCATGCTAGTTTTGTGTGTGTGTGTGGTGATGCATTTATTTAGACTACCCTTTCTTATCATTTCAGTGTGGCAAAATTTTGCTCACTTGGGCCAGTTTGAGTGTCATGTTCTCCAAATCAGTCATTCTTGTGTTTCTTTCTTCATGCCATGGTGACTATGGCATGACAATTATTGGGCTTCTGTTGTGTGATAATTCTATAGCAGAGTGAGATTGTGGATTATGGAGTCAGAAATATGCAGTAATGGATTTATAGCTCAGTCTCTTAGAAACTGGCTATGAGATTAGACAAGTTATTTAACCACTCAGACTCAGTTTTCTCAAAGTGGGATTAACTACACTTCAGCAAGTTTGTGAGTTCTAAAAAAATATATACAGGATGGTTCCTATCACATAGTAGACCCTTAGTAAATGGTTATGATTATTTTTGCTGTCTGTATGTTTGTTTCTCATTGTTATTTTGACCTACTTGAGGTTAGAGACTGTCTTACTTACATTAACATGCCCAGCACATCAAAACCCTAGAACAGGGTAGTAGCTTAACAAAGGTTAAGTGATTGAATGAATAAATGGTGAAATATCAGAGAAAGTAAAACTGCCTCCTGAATCCTCAGCTTACAACCTACACATTTAAAGTAATGAGAAAACCTCACACTCGTTTCCAAAGCCTATCTTTTTTTTTTTTATAATCAGGTTATGCAATTGGTTAGAGCCTGATACTAAAGAAGTTGAGGCCTTTGATTCCTAAATGAAGAAGTTCCCAAAGTCACTGACAGTATTCTTAGACAAAAGAATTATTTAGAAATCTTTGCTCTCACTCTCCTGGTGAGAGAGAGCAGGTGAGGGAAGGAGGAGGAGTATGGTCAGCCCCCAAACCATTATAGTCAATAGGCATGTTTGCCTATTAAAGGCGAGACTTTTATGTTAGAAGTTGTATCCTAGAGATGGCGCTAAAGCTGGAAAGTGGATGAATCTTATAATCAGAGGGTTATAGCATTATAACCCATGACTCCCAAATCTCAACCCCTTGTACTGGATTCCCTGTGATGTTTAATTTTG
The DNA here is from genome assembly GCF_028021215.1 of Eschrichtius robustus. Classification (NCBI taxonomy): domain Eukaryota; kingdom Metazoa; phylum Chordata; class Mammalia; order Artiodactyla; family Eschrichtiidae; genus Eschrichtius; species Eschrichtius robustus. The sequence goes on from NC_090825.1 coordinate 53,456,751, forward strand.
TATTAACTTGGCTGGACCTCAGTGCCCAGATATTTGGCCAAACATTATTCTGGATGTTTCTCTGAGAATGTTTATGGATGAGATTTGCATTTAGTTTAGTGGACTTTGAGTAAACCAGATTGCCCTCCCTGATGTGGATGGGCCTCATCAAATCAGCTGAAGGGTTGAATAGAACAAAAGGATGACCTTTCCTGAGCAAGAGCGAGTTCTCTAGCGGACTGCCTTTAGACTTCATCTGTAACATCGGCTCTTCCTGGTTCTATAGCAGACTATTTTAGACTTGAACTGCAACTCTTTCTTGAGTCTCCATCCTGCTAGAATCCCCCAACAGATTTTGGAAACATCAAGCTTCCACAACCTCATGAAGCAATTCCTTAAATTAAATCTCTTTATATATATAAATAGGCAAGAGTATACACACACACACACACACACACACACACACACACACATATATGAAATATGAACGGTCTGTTTCTCTGGAGAACCCTGATGGATATACTGACCTATAAGACCTGTACTTTTATAAATTATTAGTATATTACTTTTCTCTTGTGGCATCATTAAGCAAACTCAGACCAACTTTTACCCAATGATTTTCAGAACATTTCCCAAAGAGTCCTAACCTGTTAAGCTGTGTACCTGTCCAATGAACCATTTATATCAGAGTCACTTGGGAAGCTTGCTAAAATTCCGATTTCCAGGCTCCACCTCAGACATACTGAATCAGAATCTCTGTGGGTGGGACTTGGTGATCTGTATTTTTAACTAGTTCTTCTGATTCTCTTGCACATAAAAGTTTGAGAACCACTGATTTCTCTGGTATTCGTTGTTGATTTTGCCTGGACAGTGAAATTGCTGAAGAGGAGACTATTATAACTGAGACCAAAACTAGCAACTGAAGAAGGATTCACCAGTGAGGAAAATGATAAGATGATAAATGCTATATGGATTATACATTTTCTTTGAAATATGAATTATGGATGGGTTATATATTTCTTTTAAATAGGATCTAGTTATTGTCATTGGATGGAATTATATGATAGATTCAAGTTTAAAACATCACAGAAAAAGCCCCATAGTGTAATTATTTTATTTAAAGGGAAATGAGGAAAATACTAAGGAAATGTACGTAGATGCAAAAGAGGATGGAAGGTGACACTGAGGCCCATGAAGAAGAAACATGTGGTTATATAGAGCAGGCAGAGACAGACTGGGGCTTGGTTTAGAAATGCTCCCACAGGAATTGATAGAGCACATGCAGTATCCAGCTTCTGGCTGTAGCCAGTCCCTAATTCCCTGAAGGAAGGTTGGGGAAAGTTGGAGAAGGATGGACCCTGTCTCTATTGTGTAGATGCCAATCTCTTAATGCATAACATGTGGGATATGTTTTTTGTCAACATTATGCCAAAAAGATTTTGACCCACCTGGTTGTAGAGATGAGTGGGCTTGGGAAACAATTAGCATATGGAATAGATTATGAAGAGGGTCACCTTAGCATCTGGCTTACTGAAACGCCACATTTCCTATAACTCTAGGTCATAAGAAGAGCAATTCCCATAACAGATTAAGGCCAATAACATTTGAAGAATGACTTATTTTCACCCAGGGTGACCCTTATATTTATTAACATGGTATTGATTTCCTGGTTGCTTTTTCTGAGTCAACATGGCAAATGATCTTTAACCCCTAGAAAAGTTATGAGGACTAAATAGTCAGACAAGTGAATGTTGATGAAAGAACTTAATTCCTCATATTCATTTTGACTTCTTTGTGTGCTATTCATATGGGTTGATGGATTTTTCAGAGACTCTGAAATGCTATGGTTAAGTTCAAAGTGCTGACAAGTAGTAAAGTTTAGCCCAAGAAGCTCAGAGGTCCCATTTTCTACTCCTTTTATATCCAGGAATTTTTAGAAATAAAAGACACCATGCAAAATCCTTGCAAGTTTAGACTACATAAGTTATTTTTAAATCAAAGGGTTTAGACTGACATTTTTTTACTCTTCATAGAAATATAGTCAAATTATTTAGCTCTTTTTGGCAGAAAAATCACTTAGTTTAGAGACCTATAAATTCTAAATTTAATTTTAAAACCTTTGGGAAGAGAATTAACTATGAAAAAAGAATCAGAAGTCCTTCAATTGCTGTTGAACAAACAAATGCACACCACTGTCTCACCCAAACAAAAACAAAAACTGGTGTAAAACCTGAAGGCATTTAAAATTTTATCTGGTTCATGGGACAGGGTGTAAAATAAAAAGCAAATAATACGTCAATAAAATTGTTCTAGTACAGAGGTTGACAAACTATGGCCTGTAGGCCAAATCAGTCCACCACCTGTTTTAATATAGCATGTGAACTAAGATTTTTACATTCTTAAAGGGTTGTAAAGATATAACAAAGAAGAATATGCAACATAAGCTAAATGTGGCCCACAAAGCCTGAAAAATTTACTATCTTTCTCTTTTCAGTAAGAGTTTGCTGACTCCAATATAGTCTAAGTAAGAAAGGATCTAGAGCTATTCCATCATCTCTGTGATCCCTGACAAATGGCATGTCTTCTCTGAGCCTGCTCCCTTGTCTGTGACTTTGGGATGATTAAACCTGACAGCCTCACAAATAAAAGAAAATGGGGGGAAAGTTTGAAAACCATCACCTGCAACTAGACATTAGTAAACAGAATCATCCAAAACTTGTGGCCTCTTTCCATTGAAAAATGAGTGATTTTTAATTGGGAGAGGGAAAATGATGGACTTATTTTGTGGCAACTTTGTTTGGGGGACAACACATTTCATCAAATTATTTGCTTTGAACACATGTTGCACATTGCTCTCAAATCAGACCTTGGTACTTTGGGACAGGGGAACAGTGGAAATTTAAATTAACTTCCTTCTGAGAACTGAGAAAGATGAGGGGAGACCCAAACCCTACCAAATAGTGCAGAGGTTATCAATTGGCAAGGGGAGTGCGGGGTGAGAGCAGACTGGGGCAAGTACATTATCAAGTCATAATAATGAAAATGATCATGTATGCAACCACACTCCAGATCTTGGCTAACCACTTTAAGTACATTATCTCATTGAATCTTCACAACTGCATTGTGAGGTAGATGGAATGATCTCCATTTTATGGGTGAAAAAACTGAGTAAGCTCACAGAGTAGTTAAGTAACTTGTATAAGGTCAGCCTGGATGAGAGTAACCAGGAACTTCTCAGGAAGAGAAGAAGCAGGGACAAAATAGGCAGGAAAACAGATAACTGGCTGAAGCCATGAAACCTCAGTCTTGATAATGAAACATCTGGATTTTTACTGCTGTGGTTACAGCTGTCACCCTGGTGATACCCTAATCCTAAGTGGTTTAAATGAAGGGCCCTGCTGGTGGTGATTACAGACCTGATTGAGTAGTGAATTTGAGGAACGAGGAGGAGACAGGGTTTTTTTTTTTGCTTTCTTTTTGTTTTTAACAATCCACTCACGTGCAAATTAGTGAAATGAAAATAAAAACCACGTAGTGTTTTCTTTTCATTAAAGTAAGGTCTTTACTAAGCATTAGCCTAGTGTACTTGAAAGTAACAAAACCTCAAATATTTTACAATCCAGATCGCTTCCATGTCCTGGCTATTGTAAATAGAGCTGCAGTGAACATTTTGGTACATGTCTCTTTTTGAATTATGGTTTTCTCAGGGTATATGCCCAGTAGTGGGATTGCTGGGTTGTATGGTAGTTCTATTTTTAGTTTTTTAAGGAACGTCCATCCTGTTCTCCATAGTGGCTGTATCAATTTACATTCCCACCAACAGTGCAAGAGGGTTCCCTTCTCTCCACACCCTCTCCAGCATTTATTGTTTGTAGATTTTTTGATGATGGCCATTCTGACCAGTGTGAGATGATATCTCATTGTAGTTTTGATCTGCATTTCTCTAATGATTAATGATGTTGAGCATTCTTTCATGTGTCTGTTGGCAATCTGTATATCTTCTTTGGAGAAATGTCTATGTAGGTCTTCTGCCCATTTTTGGATTGGGTTGTTTGTTTTTTTGATATTGAGCTGCATGAGCTGCTTGTAAATTTTGGAGATTAATCCTTTGTCAGTTGCTTCATTTGCAAATATTTTCTCCCATTCTGAGGGTCGTCTTTTGGTCTTGTTTATGGTTTCCTTTGCTGTGCAAAAGCTTTTAAGTTTCATTAGGTCCCATTTGTTTATTTTTGTTTTTATTTCCATTTCTCTAGGAGGTGGGTCAAAAAGGACCTTGCTGTGATTTATGTCATAGAGTGTTCTGCCTATGTTTTCCTCAAAGAGTTTGATAGTGTCTGGCCTTACATTTAGGTCTTTAATCCATTTTGAGTTTATTTTTGTGTATGGTGTTAGGGAGTGTTCTAATTTCATTCTTTTACATGTAGCTGTCCAGTTTTCCCAGCACCACTTATTGAAGAGGCTGTCTTTTCTCCACTGTATATTGTTGCCTCCTTTATCAAAGATAAGGTGACCATATGTGCGTGGGTTTATCTCTGGGCTTTCTATCCTGTTCCGTTGATGTATATTTCTGTTTTTGTGCCAGTACCATACTGTCTTGATTACTGTAGCTTTGTAGTATAGCCTGAAGTCCGGGAGCCTGATTCCTCCAGCTCTGTTTTTCTTTCTCAAAATTGCTTTGGCTATTCAGGGTCTTTTGTATTTCCATACAAATTGTGAAATTTTTTGTTCTAGTTCTGTGAAAAATGCTAAGTGTCCATCAACAGATGAATGGATAAAGAAGATGTGGCACATATATACAATGGAATATTACTCAGCCATAAAAAGAAACGAAATTGAGTTATTTGTAGTGAGGTGGATGGACCTAGAGTCTGTCATACAGAGTGAAATAAGTCAGAAAGAGAAAAACAAATACCGCATGCTAACACATATATGTGGAATCTAAGGAAAAAAAAAAGGTCATGAAGAACCTAAGGGCAAGACAGGAATAAAGACACAGACCTACTAGAGAATGGATTTGAGGATACGGGGAGGGGGAAGGGTAAGCTGTGACAAAGTGAGAGAGTGGCATGGACATATATACACTACCAAACGTAAAATAGATGGCTAGTGGGAAGCAGCCGCATAGCACAGGGAGATCAGCTCGGTGCTTTGTGACCACCTGGAGGGGTGGGATAGGGAGGGTGGGAGGGAGGGAGATGCAAGAAGGAAGAGATATGGGAACATATGTATATGTATAACTGATTCACTTTGTTATAAAGCAGAAACTAACACACCAGTGTAAAGCAATTATACCCCAATAAAGATGTTAAAAAAAAAAAAAAGAAAATAGTAATTCAAGCAATTCAAGGAAGGGCTTACTGTGCATGGATTTAGGGATTAGAGGGACATCCCCATCCCAGTTCATTAATATCTTATCTTCATATCATAGTATTTCATAGTGTTGGTCATGGAAGAGATTTCAGGGAACATTTAGTCCAACCTCCCTTACTGTTCATAAAAGGAAACTAAGGTGCAGAGAGGCCATGTGATTTGCTCAAGGTTGCCCAGTACCTTGGGCAGTGTAGATAGAGTGGTGGCCGTGAACGGTGCGCCACTCAGATGTATTCCCCGCTGCCTCGCAATGCCCTACCTGTCTGCAAGAGAGCCAGATCTGAGCCCCTGATATAGCGTATTCCTTGAGAAGTCCAACTGCCCACTTGGTGGTAAAGTAGCTACACTGGGCCTGTCCCGGAAGGTTGAGTGGTTCATCCTCACACAGATAGATACCTCCTCTGGGTATGTGCTTGCCTTTTGTGTCTGCAGAATCTCAGCCACTACCACTATCCAGGGACTCACAGAATGTCTGATCCACAGACATGCATCCAACCAGGGATCCGACTTTGCAGCACAGGAGGAGTGGGAGTGGGACATGACCATGGATCCACCGATCTTACCACATACTGCACTGCCCACCATCCAGAAGGAACTGACCTCAGAAAGCCCTGGAATGGCCATCTGAAGGCAAGCCTGAAACACTAGCTTAGAGGCAACTTTATGAAAGGATGGCGTGCCATCCTTCGAGATGCAGTATATGCATTACATCAGAGACGTCTCTATGACACAGTGTTCCCAATAGGAAAAATCTACAAGTCTGGGAAATAAGGGGTGGAATCAGGAGTGGCTCCATTTACCTTCAATCCCAGTGACCTACTCGAGATTTTCCTCTCCCTGAAATTCTGTGCTCACAGGGTTGAAGAGGACACAGTTAGGTCCTATTGAAGTCCAAGTTACCCCTACTGCCAAAGCACTTTGGACAACTCATGTCCAGAGCCCAGCAGGCAAGAAGAAAAGTTACCATCCTGTCAGGGGTAACTCATCCCGACTGGCAGGGGCAATAGGGCTGCGTTTGCACAGCGGGGTGTGGAGGAGTGTGTGTGGAAACTTTCTGATCCACTTTGGCATCTGCCGGCACTCCCTACCCCTATGGAGCTGAGAATGAATATGTATAGCAACCTCAGGTGCAGAAAGGTGTGCTTTCCCAGAAGGAATGAAAGTGTGGGTCCTACTACCAGATAAGCCACCAAGATCTGCTGAGGTGATAGCAGGGTGTGAGGGAATTTGGAATGGACAGTGGAGTAGGGAAAGGATAAGAAGCAGTGGTGGTCCTAAGACCCACTAACCACCTTCAGTAAGAGAGGCCAACCAGGAGCCGTGGAGGAACTGCTCCTAAGTCTGCTTACAGAAAAAATCGTGTGCAGCACAAGTAGTGTGTGGTGGCCATGAAGGTCACGCTCAGATCTTCTCCTTCAGGAGCATAATTGGCCTATGGCCCCAGCTACTGCCCTGGATCCACCAGCATTTCCCACTGGAGCCTCACTTCCAACAGGCTTCTCTTGGCCAATGACAGGGCACAGCGGGGGACTAAAGCGGGTCCTTCCTTGTCTCTGATGGATGACTTTGGCTTGAGGACATCCCACTGGGCTGGCCAAGACTTTGGTGGAACTGCACTGCAGTTTGGGACTCTTCCTGCCCAACCTCCTTCCTTCCCCCTCTCCTTCACAGAACTCAGACCTGCATCACAGTCTCCAGGTTCTCCCTGCCCTTCTCTGGCTCCCTTCCCTGTTCCCTTCCCAGGCATTTCCTCCAATAAATCCCTACCCATCTAATCATGTCTTGGTTTCTGCTTCTCAGAAGCCCTGACCTAACACAGTGGTGATCCTTACCTTCTCTCCGAGTTCCTGGTCACTTACACTGGGCGAGGGCTACCTTCTGGCCTTCATCTTCCTCCTTCCCTCCCAACAACTTTTGTCAATTCTCCCAACCTTAAGTTTCTTCCCCAGGGAGTGGACACATCACAAAGGCCCTTTTGTTTCTCCTTATTTTCTACCACCACCTGTTCCATCTTCTCAGATTTTTATGTCCCAAACCTTGAGTTAAAGTCTATAAATGCTCCTCAGAAGACTGCATGCTACCTCGTCTCCTTACATGAAGTGCCCGCTGTAGAACTCTGCTTCTCAGTGGCTTCACGTCACTCAGGGACATCCTCAAAGTGTAGCAGTCACTCCTGTCTTGCAGATGCGTGCAATCCCAGACTTGCCACGGTCTCGTAGCGTCCCTCATAAGTTTAGGACTCTTTCCAGGTATTCAGTCAGTCCTTACAACAGTTCAACGAGGTATGGAGCCTTATATCCTCTTTTTACAGATGAGGAAATAAGGTACAGGTCATTTAAATAACTTGGTCATGAACCTGCAGCCAGAAGCAAGATTTGAACAAAGCCAATATGAGGCAGAGAGCAAGGAGATAATAATTAGAGGAGGGGAGTGGGTCAAAGGAAGGCCTACTTTGATTTTTGTTTTTGTTTTTTATTTAATCAAACAGACTTGAGTTCCTCCTTTCCCATTTTTGGACTTTTTTTTTTTTAAATCGGCAAAAAGCATGTGTTGGACCCAATGATTTCCTGTTTATTTCTTGCTTATTATTTTCTTGATTGTTTGTGTGATGATAGCAAAAGACCTACTGAGTTGCAGAATTCTCTTGACTCTTAGTTTTTCTCATCTTGTCTACTCTCGGACCTTTTTGGGTTGGCACCTAGAGCACCACAGCTCCTGGACATTCTCAGTTTGCAGATGTACCAGCCCCAGCCTATAACCCCTGATACTGCAAAAATCTGATTGTTTTCTCTTTCTCGCTCTTGTTTTTAAACAAAAATAAAAAGAATATATAAACTCTTGTAAGACCCTACATGATACAAAGCTGGGACAGACGTGGTTTTCTCATCTGAGTTTCTGGACTCCATGTGTGAGTCCTTTGGCAGTGGCACGTGTGTGCAGGGTGGAGATGGTGGTGGAACATTCTCAGTAAATTCCCTTTATGTCACCAGCTTGGGGCCCTCCTGACACCCAGCACATTGGAGCAGAGTTAGATAAAGCCTTGAGGATTTGTGCAGGTGGGGTAGAACAAAAGGACAGAAACAGATGATCAGCTTTTAATGTCTAGGCGGCTAAATCAGGATTAACCTTTTTTGGCTTTTGTGTTGATGAGATTTAGTGAGCCCTGCACGTTGCCCAGCTTAGAAGCAGTCTTTTTGCTAAATAAGATTTGTACTGTTTCATAAATATTAGCCTAGATATATACCACCAGTTAAAAAGTAACAATGCCCCTGAATTGAAATCTATATGTTAATTTCGAATTCTGTTTGAATTAATTGGATTGATATTAGGAGGGTAATAAGCTTTGTCAATTTATGTTTCAAGCCATACATTAATGAGAAAGGTAAAACACCACAGGCATTTTCTCCAACTCTGTTTTTCAGTGTAAGTATGGATGATGTCATCTTTCTTTCAACAAGATCATTTAGACCTTGATGGCCCTTGTTTGTTCATTGTCTAACATGCAGCAAGTGCTTTAAAATATATGTCAAGGATAAGTAGCTACAGTGCTTCTAAATAGCCAAGGATGAAGATCACTTTGAGGGACTTATTATTTATAAAGTTTTACTACACACCAGGCACTCTATTTTCTTTGTAAACCTATTTAATTCTTAAAACAACCTATGTTAAAATGAAGATCCTGCCACTCAGTGATATTAAGTAACTTGCCTGCAACAGGTGGCAGAGCCAGCTTTTAGACTTACATGTTGTAACTCCAAATCTAGTGCTTTATTCCCCCTATATGTTAATGTATTTATTCATCGATAAGTGTAAAAGACCATGGGCTCTGGCAGCAGAAAAACCAGCAATCGAAAGACATCTCTGTGGCTACTATAGTTGTGTGACCCTTGGAAGCTATTTAATCTCTCTAAGTCTCTATTTCCTTATCTGTAACATGGTGATAATTTTTAACATACTGAGTTGTTGTAGTGATTCCGTGAGGTAAAACATTCAGCATGTTGCCTGGTACATAGCTGGCTCTTGTTCAGTAGTACTGATTTCTAGCTCTGTGTGTGTGTGTGTGTGTGTGTGTGTGTGTGTTTCCTGTTTTAAGTCAGGCCTTTGGATGTTCTTGGCAATGTAACTCATGGGGAATAATTTTTTAAAATACTACCCTTTTTGAAATATGTTTCAAACCTCCTTATGTTTTATTGCATCTTCTCCTGTAATAGAGTTCTATTATACACAAGGAAGGTTTCACAAGAGAAATAAAGCTGATTCTTGATTCTTGATTCTTGATATCCAGGCTGGTTGGACCCTGATGAGTATCCACTAACTGCAGGGCACTGGGACTTGGTTAATGGTCTTGTATTATATTACCATTTAAGCTTACCTAGTCATTGTTCATTAACTTAAGGATTTTTTTGTTCCACTTTTTTTTGCAGACCAGACCAGAAGGCTTGGGTCAAAGGTGAATACCCTGTAGTATTAGGATTTGGATATTTGGAGAGCTAAGCTATAGAATGAGATCTCAAGGGTAACTTAAAAAGACTGACTCCCCTGCTGATGATAGACTCTATGCTCTATGCCAGGGGTTGTGTCATCAGAGAGAGCTGCTCCATCAGGAAGGGCTTTTGACCCTTCATTGACCCACCCCTTGGTGGGGCCCTAGATGGACCCATCAAACTTCCATCTGTAGAAAAAAAGGTACAACCAGTTTTCAGGCCATGGACAAACACTATATGAGCTAATTTGGGTGTCTAATGTAACAACTGTATGTTACCGGCTCTAGAGTTAGACTTGTCCCACACTAGGGAAGTAATCTATCAGTAGAGTTGGTGAGTTCATAATTTGATTCATACCCTGCCTTTCATTACTGTTAATATTATTCTTCATTTTTCTTCAGCTTTATCTTATTTTGATGATTTCAGCTACCGGTTGTCCTAGGATAATCTATAACTTTATTTCATGCACAATATCTGGCAATAGTTATTCCTTTTTACTTATATAGTCTACCTGATAAATGCCTAAGTAATCTGTGCTGTTTTCATAGAAAAAACTTGTGAATATATAACAGAGCCATTTTCTGGCTTTGTAACATTGCCATTTGACTTTAGGGGCAAATGTACTTACCAATGTCTTTTGTCCTCTGAATCAAGCCATATAATTTTCATCACTGTCACTGCTGCCCAACTGTAAATGGAGAAAGAAAATACCACATTGTGCTGACTTGATAACATAAACATTTTTTTCTGTCGACATGATGTGCATGTCATCATATGAAGTATGTCATATACAAAGGCTTAGGCCTTCATAACCTGAGGATTTTTCTGTTTGTTCACTTTATTCATCTTTGTTTTACTGCTTGGAGGTTGGCAATTGTGCATAGATGACTGTGAACATGCCCATTAGCACTTAGGGAATCTGAGAAATGGCTTAGGCAGATGTAGGCAGCTGATGTTGATTTGGGTTAACAGCCTCTTTGTGTCAATGTCTACGTTCTGGAGCTAATTGGAAATAAGATTGTTCCATCACTCAGAACTTATCTCTTGGGACTTCCCTGGTGGTCCAGTGGTTAAGACTCCGCTCTTCCAATGCAGGGGGCACGGGTTCGATCCCTTGTCAGGGAACTAAGATCCTGCGTGCCGTGCGATGCAGCCAAAAAATTAAAAAAAAAAACAAAAAACAACTTATCTCTTATGTGCACATGTATTTTTTGTGTGAGTATATATGAACGTAGACTAAGATGTAGGATACACAGTCAACATTTAACATTGATTATCACAGGTGGCTAGGATGGAAGTGTTTATTAACTTTTTACACATACAATTTTATATTGTTTAACTTGTTACATCAGGTACATAGTAGTTTTTAAAAATTCAATCAAATGAAACAAAAGACAAAATATAGTGTTATAAAGAAAAAGTTATAAACTAAATCAGTGCTTAAGATTTACTGTGCATATAATTCACCTGTGGATCTTGTTAAACTGCACATTTTGGTTCACTGGGTCTGGGGTGGAGCTTCTGTTGCTGCAGTTTTTAGAACGTCCAAGGTGATGTCAGTGCCATGGACCAATCCATGGAACACACTTTCAATAGCACGGATTTAAGCCTGGAAATAGATAACAGGACTTGGTCCTCATCATGAAAAACAAGAAGGAAATAGCATTGTTTTTTTAGTTCTGCATCAGTTCTTCCTATTAAAAAAAAGAGAGAGAGAAGATTCTAGTAATTTCTCAATTCTAGATTAAATTTAAAACACTTTTTCAAACCAGACTAGAGAAATGGCTTAACAGGTAGTTGATTTCTGCAGCATGGTGCTAGCTCAGAGTAAGTACCCCATATAAACAATTCCAGTTGACCTTTGAGCGATGTGGGTTTGAACTGCGTGGGTCCACTTATACACAGATTTTTTTCAGTAGTAAATACTACAGTACTACATGATCCACGGTTGGTTGGAACCATGGATACGGAAGAATTGCTTATTCGGAGGGCTGACTGTAAGTTATATGTAGATTTTCAAATGTGCAAAGGGTCAGCATCCCTAACTCCCAAGTTGTTCAAGGGTCAACTGTATATTTAAGTCAATCAAGCACGCATTTGCTCTAAAAACATTTACAAGAATTAAATGCAGCCAATGTTCTCAAAGAATGTATGCTCTTGTTGTAGAAATAAGACTTAAAGATCATTGATGCCTGGTAGAAAGTAGTGTTGTTTGTAGGAATGTGGGAGATAGGCTGCTTAAAGGTAAATACAAGGTAAGTGCAGGGGCATTGCAAAGAGGGCTGGGATCACAGGGTGGGAAGCCAAACTTGGACTAAACTTACATAGCCAGAAGGGGTGGAAGGTACGAAAGAGCATAGATTGCCTCTTAGCTGAAGTTGTTATTTCTAGAAGGTGACTCTTGGGTGCTTGAAAGAAGCTTAGAGTTTTTCCTAGCTTCAGGTTTCATGCAGCCGAAGTGGGATTAGCTACTGATTAGCTAGGAATTGCTGACTAGGATCAGCTCTGTTCAGCAAAATCTCATTCTCCTCATCACATCCTCATATTCAATTACTCGGACTAAAATAAGTATTTGGGTTGTGTCTGCCAGATGGTCAGCTTTCTTTTCTCTAGAAGAGCTGTTCATTAAAGTAGATTAGGGAGAAAGATACTTGGTAGGAAATGTATAAATAAATGAATTATTTATTATATCTTTGTGCTATTATTTGAAGATTCCGTAAGGGAAATAGAAAAGGACAGAAATACTGCTTAACTCAAATTCCTGCTGTTCGCAAAGCAGATTAGGCAGACAGTGGACCAGACAGCCTGCATCTTAAGATGCTGCAGTGCCAGCATGGTTTACTCATGTTACGACTTATTTGGAGGATGGACTTGTCTAATTGTCCCTTGTCTAATCGAAATAGGTAGCTTTTTATAAATATTATCATTCTCATGTGATTTTACAACATGTATTTTGTTTGCACATGACATTATTTCACTTAGAAACCCATTTTTTTTCCCAGTAGAAGACAAAATGTATAAAATCCAATAAGAAGAAAGAACTTCTGTGATGGAAATTGGGTTTAAAGTTTTTCAGAGTTGTGTTCATGGTATTAGGTTGAGACTACTCGCTTTACCATATGCAATTAAAACATAGCTGGTTGTCTGATATGGAAGAGATGGATTTTTCTCACTTCCAGTTGAATTGGTGACAGTTTCATTCAACGATCCAGTCAGGTCTGTGACCAGTGACAATGAGAATGAAAAGTGTCAATATATGAGCATTTGCAAATTAATGCTCACCTTACAAAATCAATGAATTCAGAAGTGTTTGAATTTTCTTTGAGTAAGTAATTTTGATCAACGGTATTTACTGATTATATTATTCAGACTTAGCCTTTTAAGTTATATACAGGTACAGGGTTTTGGAACATAAAGGAATGAGATTAGGGATGGAGGCACAGAGCCAGGGGGAGACAGAATTGTCCAGACTAATGGCTCAGTTCTGAGGATAGAATTTATTTCTAGATTCAGATCCCAGTTCTACCACTTACCATCTCTGTGATTTGGGGGATGGCTGTTTAACTGAATTTCGTCATCTTTAAAATGATAATCTAAGTAACATCTAACAGTTTTAGAGCAATTACTAGGTGTGAGATGTGGCTGTAAGTCCCTTTCACAGATTGCTTCATTTAATTATTACCAATAGGAGCAACTTCATAGAAATAGGTTGTTGGGAAGGGGGGGAAATTGCTAGTAGCTGCCAATTACGGGTGTGATTTTTGTAGTTCCTAGCACTGTCATCACCACTATCTCAGATGAGGTCTACATCTAAAGGTGGGTGACTCTCTGCTTCTTACTGAGCAGAGTCTGTCACTGGCTGTGTTTATTAAAGTTAGCAATTTGTAAGCACTGATTGAGAGCCTTTATGTCTATATTGGGTATACTTGGAAGATGTAAATTATGCCTTTTATTCTTCTGCAGGGAACTGAGAATCAGATGCCTCCTGAGCTTATTTCTATAATCACTTTGTTCAAAACCCTCCCCCAAATACCTACAGTTTTATTATACATTTTGAATCTTGACGTAATTGTATAAGTGTTTGACAATTTTTTATTTAGCAAGAAAGCATGTATCTTCAAACTAACAAGCAGTTCATTGGTAAGAAAAAAGAAGACCGTGGTTTCTTTCAGCTCATAGAATATTCATTTATGACCATCAACTAAATATACACATCTAGTTATCTAAAATAATACATTCATTTAACAAATATCTACTAGTGCCTCTATATGACAGGCACGGTTGTAGGTTTTGGGGGTATAGCAGTAAACAACATGGACAGAAATACCTGTACTCACAGAAAGAACTTACATTCTAGTTGAGGTGACACCCACACCGAAGCTAGTAAATACATACATATGTGTGTTGTGTAGACAGGTAGGTAGATAGAGGGAGAGAGAGAAAGAAGGGGAGAAGGGGAGAGCACAGCTAGAGTAGAGCAATCAGGATTGAAATTTTAAATGGGGTCGCAGAGAGGGCTACTTTGAGGGATGACATTTGCACACTGATAAGCTCACCATGTGAGTTGTTACATTGATACAGCTTTTGCTCTGTGTTAAGATAAATGACACCCACAGTGTATTTTGGGTGCTCTGAAATATTCACCGTCAGCTCTGTTTCCCCATATATTAATACCATGTGAATGTGAGTTAGCTGGGATGAATGACCAACAAGGGGAAGATGACAGGATACCTCCTGAGGTTACATATCTATAACTCCCAGCAGTGGCAGGCAGCCAGAACTGGACAGCGCTAGAGAGTGGGGTTGAGTGTGCCACGGCTCAGCCAGCAAATGCTGAAAGTTTCAACCACCTAGAAAGAATTCTTTTTCCTTTTTTAAAATCTGCACTTCTTCCTTCCAGACAGTTTGAGTTTCCTTTCTCCCAGCTCGTTGGACTTGCCTGCTCCAGAAGGCCCTGGCACATCTGTTTGGATGGGGCACTTGAACATTTTGCATTTAGATAGATGGTGGGAGAGAAATAGCCTATCAACTCTATCTGGCATTGTGAGCATATATCCTACCTCCTTGAAGAAGTAATCCAAGGTTGCCAGCTGTATTTAAGTTTACTCATTCTACTTCTTTTCTACCTCATTTTGGTAAACATTCTACCTTTGTTTTGCTGCATCACATTTTTTGATTTTTGAAATCAGAAGAAGAAATGCTAACAACCGGTGAATTTTCTGTCTTCACTTTGCAAAAGGAAAAAGATATATTTATTCAATTTTAGTTCTTTTAATTATAGATAAAGTCTTGAGGATAAAGTAAACCTAGTTTAGGTTAGGGAAAGCGGTGGGAGGAGGGCTGTGGCTTTTACCCTTACTGCTTCTCCCACTGTGAGCTACATGGGAAATTACCCCATGAATGATTCTCAGTCCTTCCTGTGGCTGACCGAACAGTCTCAAGGGGTTAAAGTACTTCACACACACACACACACACACACACACACAGCACACACACACACAGCACACACACACACATGCACACACACACACCGAGGCCATACTGCTTAGTAAGCCTTTTAAAATACGGAATTAACTTTAGAATCTCTTAAATGTTTTCTTAAATGGGAAAACTAATATTTCTAGAAAGAGAAAATGGTCAGCATAGAGAGTCTCATATTCAGATTCAACAAATTGTATTCTGGATAATAGAAATCAAAAGACAGTGAGAACTCTTTAAAAAAGATCCCTGTTTTCCCCACTTATTTCAAAACTTTAAGTTTTTATAAAATTTACTTTTTAATTTACTGATATTACTTTCAAATTTTATTTTGCAGTTAAATAAAATTTGTCTCATTTATTTTCATTTTTTCTCCTTTATTTTTAAAGTTCTACTGGTAGAATCTGCTTGTAGCTGCTTTTTAATATAGAGTTATGAGATTTAAATATTTTAATCTGTATTGAAAAGAATAAGTGAAACTATGCTCCTTTGACAAGGGGTACGTATGTCCAACTGACTTCTGTTTGCTGCCCATTAAATTAGGGTTTCCTCAGGGGCATCGGGAGGACACCTTTGCTCTCCTTCCTCTTCATTCCTGCCCTCACACTGATCGTCTATTTCTGATGAGACCATCACGTTTACGTAGATGACTTACAAATCTGCTTCTCTGGGCCTGACTTCTCTCCTGAGCTCCAGTCCCATTTCTCTCTCTTCCTGATAATGTGGTGGTCCTACCCTTACTTCAGTCAGTACATCTAAAACTGAGCTCTGCTTAAGAGAAAGCTCTACTTTCTCTTAAGTCCCACTCTAGGTTTCCATATTTCTTTCAATGCACCCCTATTCTCACTGCAGCTGAAAACTTCAGTCTGCCTTTATGTCTTCCTTTCCCTCCCATCCCTAACATATGTAGCAGTCACCTGGGACTATCCCATTGGCTCTTTCACTCTACATCCTTCCCCGCTTCTCATTTGTTATTTCCCACCACCAGTACCCCAGAACTTAACCCTACTCCCCTCATGCCTGGATTGTAGCAAAGATTGCTTGACTGATCTTCCCCTTTGCCCCCACTCACTTATCTATTCTCTTTTCACATCTGGTTAATATGTACATTAAAGATGGGACTATACCTTAGAACTCTTGTATTCCCAGAAGAGAAATTTCCACAATGCAACATTCAAATTCTGGTTTTTTTCCCAAAATGACAAAAGGTCATTTCTGATATTTGTCATATGTGTCTGGTTAGAAATACGAAGTTCAACATTGTGCAGATTTCATTAAAAAATGTTATGCAGATATGTTCATCTTCTGTGATTATTAGTTGACTAAGAGGGACTTTAAGTTTTTTCTCAACTTCTAAATTTCAACTCTAAATTTCCCTGATAATGGTAGTATAAGTAGGTTCTACATGTACTGCACAATGTGAAAAAATGTATAATTTGGGCTGCTAATACACATTTTTATTTGAAAAAGATTTATTTAAATCGAGTAAGAGAATCTTTTATCTTCCTAGTTGCTTAAAGATTTTTAATTTACAGTTGTACATTCAGCTGTAAAGAGAACAGACTTATGAAATATCTATTTTAAGCAAATATTTAAACTCAAGAAGAAATAATTCAGTCTTCCAAATGGTCTTTTAAAGAAACCAGAGCAGGAATGCCTGAAGTTGACCAATCGTGGTTCTTAGTCATGGTAGAATTCAAATCATTTACTCTGAGGAAAGAATCACAATTTATTTAACTTTTCTCTTTTCAGTGTGAAGAATTTGGGAATATAGCACATATCTCTTTTAAAATGTTTGCCTAGAAATTTGACACTTAATGCTTTGCAATGAAAACAGTACATTTTTCTATGCCACAGTTATAGATGGACTTAGTTTCAAACATCATTTTATTTAATAGCAAATAATGAGAATAATAACAAAACATCAAAACCCACCATCACCACCCCGAAACCAGCAAACAAGAAACCCTGTATCTTTCTTACACTAATTTAGATCCAGTGTTTTCTAGCACTGCTGCACTGGACAGGGAAGTCAATGCCATCTTATTTTTTAGCTGACTTCTTTCCTCCATGGAACTCTTACATGCACATGTCGCCCATTGTGAAAGGAGCCCTGAGAAGGCTACAGGGCATGTTTTCAAAAATCATTCATTATTTACTTTTGCACTCTGTGGAAATTTTTAGTTGCTTCTTCTCTGCAGAATTTGTGAATTTTTCAGCTTGCTCCAAGAAGGTGAATTCCTATGTCTTTATAATGGGTATCACACACGGGCCTTTGAATCATGTAACTGAGTAAATCCTTAAGCAATCCAGGCCATCGTAGTGGCATGAATTTACATTCAAAATCAGAGGAGTCATGTGGTAGAATCATTTTCTGCCTGAGCCACTGATGCCTGGATTTTACCTCAGTCCCTCCCCAGAAATAATTTTCATTAATATTGCCAATGACTTCCCAAATTGCTAAATCCAATGGACTTATATTTTACTCATCTTATATGACCTCTTAGTGGTTAACTATTCCCTCTCTTTGAAAAATTTTCTCTCTTGGTTTTCATGACACCATGTTCTTTTGAATTTTTCCTTCTCCTCTGATGGCTCTTTCTCAGGTTCCTTTGAAGATGTCTCTTTCCCTTACCAGCCAGTAATTGTCCTGGGCTCTTTCCTGGTCTTACTCCACACTCTTCTTCTAGACATCTTCATCTGTGGTTTTAAATTCCAGCTATATACAGACAAAGCCAAAATTTCAATCTCAAACTCACATGAAGATCAGAACCACATATTCGAAAGGATATTCTACAATTCACTTTGATATACCATTGACATCTCAAACAGTCTTTTTCCCAAACGTGCTCTTCCTCAGTTTTTCTCCTCTCAGTGTATGGTGCTTCTATCAACCCACTATTATGAGCTAGAAACTGGAAGTCATCGTTGACTTCTGCGTCTGTTTCACTACCCACACATCTTGATGACTCCTTCTCCCAGCATGTTTTTTTTTTTTTTTTTAATTATTAGCACCTTTAATTATTATTTATTTTATTTTATTATTTTTTATTGGCTGTGTTGGGTCTTCGTTTCTGTGCGAGGGCTTCCTCTAGTTGCGGCAAGCGGGGGCCACTCTTCATTGCGGTGCACGGGCCTCTCACTATCGTGGCCTCTCTTGTTGCGAAGCACAGGCTCCAGACGCGCAGGCTCAGTAGCTGTGGCTCACGGGCCTAGTTGCTCCACGGCACGTGGGATCTTCCCAGACCAGGGCTCGAACCCGTGTCCCCTGCATTAGCAGGCAGACTCCCAACCACTGCACCACCAGGGAAGCCCTCCCAGCATGTTTTGAATCTCTAACTCTCCATCTTTGCCTTCCCTATCCTGTGTCAACTCAAAGTCACATTTCTCCTGCAAGTACTTTCACAGCTTCCTACGTTGAGCTTCCTAATTTTTCTTCATCCTCCTAATAGCTCTTCAACTTTCATACTTTTGTCCTCTTACAATCCTTTTTCCATACTGCATCCAGATTGACATTTTACACTTTAAATTGCATTTTACTCCCTTATTTGAAACTTGCAATGACTTTTTGTTAAACTTAGAATAAAACACCAACTCTTCAACACGACTGGTGCACAGGGAAGTGTGGGGTCTGACCCCTGCCCACTTCTCTGGCCTCATGTTGTGTTTCTTCTTTGTTCAGAATAAGTTCTTTTTCTTTTTTTGTTGTTGTTGTTAAAGTTTCCCCCCAGCTTACTTGAGATATAATTGATATATAACGTGTACATTTAAGGTGTACGATGTGAAGATTTGGTAATTATATATATTGTGAAATGTTTACCACAATAAGGTTAGTTAACACATCCTTCACATCACGTAATTATTTTTTTTTTTTGGTAGTTGTTATAGTTAGAACGCTTAAGATCTTCCCTCACAGCAGCTTTGAAGTATACAATACAGTATTGTTAACTATAGTCACCATGCTATACATTAAATAAATCCCTGGGATTTATTCATCTTATAACTGAAAGTCTGTACCCTATGACTAACATCTCCCCATATATTCCGCCCCCCCCACCCCCCGCCCCCAGTCCCTGGTAACTCTCAATCTACTTTCTGTTTCTATGAGTTTAATGTTTTAAGATTCCACATTTAAATGAGATCGTGCAGTATTTGTGTTCCTCTGTTTGACTTATTTTACTTAGCATAATGCCTTCAGGGTCCATTCATGTTGATACAAATGGTAGGATTTCCTTTTTTTATGGCTGAATAATATGTATTGTATATATACAAACATAAAAGTGAGATATGTATCTCTCACATTTGCTTTATCCATTCTTCTGCCTATGGATACTTAAGTTGTTTGCCTTGGCTGTTGTGAATAATGCTGCAATGAACACTGGAGAGCAGATATCTTTTTGAGATAATGATTTAATTTCCATTGGTTATATACCCAGAAGTGGGTTTGCTGTTTTATGATAGTCCTATTTTTAACTGAGGAACCTACATACTGTTTTCCATAGTGGCTGTACAAATTTACATTCCCACCAACAGTGCATTAGGTTTCCCTTTTCTCCACGTTCTCACCAGCATTTGTGAATATTTAAAAGATAATTTTATTTAATGGCAAATAATGACAGTAGTCATTTGTCTTGTATTTTTGAGGATGGCCATTCTTACAGCTGTGAGGTGATACATCATTGTGGTTTTGTGCATTTCCCTGATCATTAGTGATGTTGAGTACCTTTCCATGTACTTGACCATCTGTATGTCTTCTTTGGAAAAATGTCCTTTGTCCATTTTTAAATCAGATTATTTTTTTTTCCTATCGAGTTGTATGAGTTCTTTATATATTTTGGATATTAACACCTTATCAGCTATATGGTTTTCAGATATTTACTCCCATTCCCTAAGTTGCTTTGTCATTCTGTTGATTGTTTCATTTGCTGAGCAGAGCTTTCTGGTTTTCTTCTTCCCATTTTTTGATTTTTGGTTTTGCTGCTTGTGCTTTTGGCATCATAACCAAAAAAATCATTGTCAATACCAATGTCCAGGAGCTTTCCCTGTATGTCTTCTTCTAGGAGCTTTACGGTTTCAGGTCTTTATGCGAAGGTCCATAATCCATTTTGAGATTATTTTTGTGAATGGTGTAAGATAGTGGTTCAATTTCATTCTTTCACATGTTGAATATCCATTTTCTCAGCACCATTTATTGAAGAGACTATCTTTTCCCCATTGAGTATTCTTGGCTCCCTTGTCAAATATTAGTTGATCATATATGCATGGGTTTATTTCTGGGCTCTCAATTCTGTTCCATTGATCTATGTGTCTGTTTTTATGCCAGTGCCATACTATATCTTCATAATACAGTTTGCGACCAGGAAATGTGATGCCTCCAGTTTTGTTCTTCTTTTTCAAGATTGGTTTGACTATTTGGGGTCTTTTGTGGTCCATACAAACTTTAGGATTGTTTTTTGTATTTCTGCAAAAAATGTCAATGGAATTTTAATAGAGACTGCATTGATGGCTTTGGGTCGTGTGGCAATTTTAACAGTACTAACTCCTGTCCATTAACACTGAATATCTTTCCATTTATTTGTGTCTTCTTTAGTTTCTTTCATCAATGTCTTATAGATTTGTTATATATATCATTCATTTTCTTGGTTAAATTTATTTCTAATTATTTTATTGTTTTTGATGCCATTGTAAATAGTATTGGTTTTTAAATTTCTTTTTCAGATAGTTCATTGTTAGTGTATAGAAACACAACTGAGTTTTGTACGTTACTTCTGTATCCTGAAACTTCACTGAATTTGTTTATTATTTCTAACATTTTTTGTGGATCTTTATAATTCTCTATACGCAAGATCATCAGCAAACAGACACAGTTTTACTTCTTCCTTTCCAATTTGGAAGCCTTTTCTGATTTCTGTTTCTGATTGCTCTGGCTAGGACTTGCAGTACTATACTGAAAAGGAGTGTTGAGATTGGGCTCCCTTCTCCTGTTCCTGATCTTAGAGGGACAGCAGGTGCCTGAGTAGTGGCAGGGGCCCGTTGCAGATATGCATATGGTGATGAGGGCCAGGGCCAGCAGCAAGGGCTGGGGCCAACTGCAGGTGGACTTGGGGCTGCAGGAGCCCTAGTTGTCAGTGTGCACCTCTGTGGCTGTAGGTCTCACCACTGTCGTTTGCACGGCACAGAAGGCTGGTGAGGAGAGTTAGGCCAGCCGGGTGCGGGTGCACAGCTGGAGGAGCTAGCTGCAGTTAAGCCCAGCAGGGCAGGCCAGTGACAGGAGTCAAGGCCAGAACCAGGGCCCATCAACAGCCAAAAAGGCTCTGGCTGTCAGCATTCACTCATGTGGCTCCGGGATCTCGACCGGATTCCCACAGTGAATATCACAGGAAAATCCCTTCCTAGTTTTGTTTTTGTTTTTGTTTTTTTTAATTTTAATTATTTATTGATTTATATATTGATTTACTTATTGGCTGTGTTGGGTCCTCGTTGCTGCGTGTGGGCTTTCTCTAGTTGTGGAGAGCGGGTGCTACCCTTCGTTGTGGTGCGTGGGCTTCTCAGGGCGCAGGCTCAGTAGTTGTGGTGCGCGGGCTTAGTTGCTCCGCGGCATGTGGGATCCTCCGGGACCAGGGCTTGAACCCGTGTGTCCTGCGTTGGCAGGCGGGTTCGTAACCACTGCGCCACCAGGGAAGTCCCCCCTTCCTAGTTCTTGAAACAGGCTTTCCCCATCTCATTGACCTTGAATTCCATTTCCTGGAGCACCATCCCCCAGCTTTGCCCGGCAATACCTACTGATTCTTTGGTAATCAGCCTAAAAGTCACCGCTTCCTTCAAAAATGTTCCTTAACCAGGTCTCCCTGTTACCGTCTCTCGTTGATCCCTTTATTTTTCGCTCATAGGACTTATCCTACATTTATGTGAGAGGTTCTCTCTCTCATACCACACTTCGTAGGAAACGTGAAGCCCTGACGTTTTGTCTTTAACTCACTCTAGTTCTTGCTTTCTCTTTTCCTGATGTCCACATAAACACCATGGTGCTCTGGTTGTGCCCATCTCTTCCAAGCTCCCTGGTTAGTGAAATCATGTTGGTAGCGTGAACTCAGCTGTGATGAGAGAGTATGTGCACCATGGACGTGAGCACATGTTACCAATCAGGCGGCCCTCTCCCCAGCTAGTTGCTAAACGTTTATCACCAACCTACTGCCCACATGTATGCATACATGTAATTTTTACTGACCACTTGTGTTAGTCACCTTCCTCTTTTAAGGTTTATCTCACTTAATATAATGACATTGTAGATATTACTTTATCCTCATTTTAGTTATTTTCCAAATAACTTCGGAATTGCCAGATTCGCATCACATGTAGTGTATATGCAGGACGTTTGGCACTTAATAACTATTAAATATTTTTATACAGTCGAAAGAATAACTTGGTAAAGATAGGCCTGCAGAAGAAACATTGCTTATCGTTTGCACAGCCTCTGCTCTCTCCATTAATGAAAAACATTGGTGAGGCATCCCAGGTCATGTTCCTGGGAAACAAATGATATGATTTCCCCACTTAGCTACCTTTGACTAATTATGCTAATTATAAAACAAGCTGTAGGGAGCCAGCAAGCATGATGACTTGAATTTTACTCTAAGAATTAGGTCTGAGTTGCTAAACAGAGGCAGGCACAGGATGGAGTATTGAAACCATTGCTGTAACTGTAATAGGTATCTACGCAAAGAGAAGAGAAACAGTATTCGGATGCTTATGGGGCTGGATCCTAAGTTTTAGAGAAATTCCTTTTGACAAAAGATTTTAGAAATAAGACCAGTGTAAACTCGAGTATTTATACTTGAATATTTTAAGTGGTGTACCAGTGCTTTGAAAGATATTGTCCTCATTGATTGGCAAATTGTATGATGTTCTGAATATTGCTCCATTCCCCACCATGCCGTCTTTCCCTTTCTCCAATGCAACCGGCATGTAAACTTTGTTTTTGTTTTGGTGGCAAATGAGTCAAACAAAATGAAAATATTGTTTATTTAAACTGGTATCACTGTATCACTGTTTTTTAGAAGACTGCTGACGTGTTGGTGTAATTTTTTAGCATGTGCTGACGCACAAAAAACCAGATAAAGAAGTTTCTGGATGCTAGTGACTGTGAAATGGGGTGGCATTTTGGGCTGGGGTCAATGTTTTCTAGTTGTAATGCTTTTAATTGTGGAGGTACTCCCTGCCATGAGGACTACTGAATACTTTTACTTTTCAAGGGCACTCTTTATGATTTGAAATCATCATCTTCTAAAGCAATCATTGCAGCCTTCTATTAGTGTGGTTTTCTACTGCTTTTCACTGTAAAGGTAAACGGTATTAGCTGCATTATTTGTTAAATAACCTTTCATGGACGACTCTAGATACCTAACTACTATTTTTCACATTTCTTTTAAGGGGAAAAAGTTGACTCGACTTTCAATTTCAAGTTTACAAGTGAAATTTTTGAATGCAAATATTTTAAAAACTGGATTGCTGAAAAAGTAGAGTGCTTTATGCTGAGCACCTATTATTGGCAAGGTTTATCAGGAGGAAATAAAATAGCTATCCTGGGCAGGGGGTGGTGAGGGGATACATTTTGTAATGAAACTTGTAATTTAGTGAAACCATTTATAAGATATAACAATGTATGTTTGAGTGCTCAACGGGTCGTATGAAATGTACATGTTATTGAAAGTCAGAACCCATAAAATTGTTCAGCTGAAAGAATATACTGCAGTCTGTCCCTACTTGCCTTTACCTAAACCAGGAGTCCCCAGTCCCTGGGCCAGGGACCGGTACCGGTCCGTGGCCTGTTAGGAACCGGGCCGCATAGCAGGAGGTAAGTGGTGGGCGAGCGAGTGAAGCTTCATCTGTATTTATAGCTGCTCTCCATCGCTTGCATTACCCCCTGAGCTCCGCCTCCTCTCAGCATTATGGTGAGTTGTATAATTATTTCATTATCTATTACAATGTAATAATAATAGAAATAAATGCACAATAAATGTAATGCATTTGACTCATCCTGAAACCAACACCCCACCCCACTCCTGGTCCGTGGAAAAATTGGCTTCCATGAAACCGGTCCCTGGTGCCAAAAAGGTTGGGGACCGCAGACTTAAACCACTTGCCGTGTACTCTCATGTATCAAGAGAGGAGCTATACATAGGAAATGTTTAAAAACTATTTTCCCACACTAAAATGATGAAAAGTCTTCCTGTAGAAGTGAAAGCATGAGCTACATATCTTAATTGTTTGTGCTATTATAATTTCATGTTTTAATGTATTGTATGTAACAATTACTTATTGATTAGTGGTGGTTGGGAAGCATACCTTATGAATTCTTTCCTAACAATAGTCTTCAGAAGTCATTTGGATCTGCATTGATGACTGCATTAAATATGTCACGTAGTTATTAAGCACAAACTGTCAGACTTACTCCAGAGAGTTTTCCTCAGAAGAACTGCATTCTTGTTTTTTTTCTTCTTTCCTTCTTCAACAAAATATATAACTTACTTTTTTTTTTTTTAATAGTAGAGCCATCGAACAATAAGGCATTTATTGCTTTGGGTGTTGGCAGGGCTGGTTGTAGAAAACTCAAAATGGGTGGCATGTGTTCCCTCACTAGTTCCTCTCTGGAATCTTCTTCATGTGCTCCTATATCTTTCTTGTTAGTATTTTCCCCTGTGGATATCCAGATCAAGCTCAGTTCCTTTACTTTGCCTGTTACTCATCCCCTTGGTAGTAGCCAACAGTCATTCTCCTTACCATCCTCTGTCCTAAATGAGTCCTGATTTAGTTTAGACATTCACCCTCTTCTCCATAGTCATAGGCTGACCCATCCCCAGTCCCAGAGAGTGGATTCTGATTGGTCTAATCCAATGGTGGCAGTTCTAGTCTGCTTGCCAGTGATTGATTCAGATATTGGCTTGTGATATGTTTTAGGGCAATACCACATGAATAATAGTATTCTGTGGACTTCCAGGAAAACTTCCTTGTTCATAATAAAGATATAAGAAAATTGTGGCTTTCTTTCTGCCTGATAATATTGTCGGACTTGGATGTGATACCTGGAATATCTACCTTTTGACCCCCAGGTCAAAGAGTCAGGGTCTGAGCATGGAGTCAATACATGGAAGAGAGCAGAGCCTAGAGAGTTATAGGAAGACACAGGTAGAGCAGGGTCAGAAACCCTTTTTTATGTAAAGGGCCGGATGATAAATATTTTAGGATTTATGGCCATATGATCTTTGCCACAAGTACTCACCTCTACTGTTGCAGAACAAAAACAGCTATTGACAGTACATACGTGAATGCCCAAAGCTATATTCCAATACAGCTTTATTTAACAGCAACAACAAAGAAATGCCATAGACCAGATTTGGCCTTTGGGCTGTAGTTGCCAAGCCCTGACGTAGAATCTAGCTTGGTGTGTATCATGATCTGTTTCTACTCACAACACCTCTGATACCAAACATGTGGTGGGTCTTTCCTGAAACCAAAGAATTCTCCAAAGCCCCAGATGCCAACTGGGTGTCTTACAATTCAGCTCAATTCTGACACAAACTACTGGGGTTTAGCACAGACGCCCCCCGCAGGTTAAAGGCTCAGTACCACAGGACTGCCTCTACTTTAGGTGGCAAGGGCAAGCCTTTGACCAAATGGCTATAAATCGGGGTTCCCACAACCCTCTCCTCAGGTTCAATAATCTGCTAAAATGGCTAACAGAACTCTGGAAAGTGATTTACTTACTTTTATGGGTTGGTTACAAAGGGTACAATTCAGGAACAGACAAGTAGAAGAGATACATAGGTCAAGGTATGGGAGGAGAGGTTCACAGAGCTTCCCTCCCCTTCTGGGCATACCGCCCTTCCAGCCCCTTGCTGTATTCACCAACTCAGAAGTTCATCAAATCTCATCATTCAAGAGTTCTTGTAGAGCTTGGTGTCCAGCCCCACATCCTGTTCTGGAGGTTGGTGGCTAGGGCTGAAACTTCCAACCCTCTAGCCGCTTGGTCTTTCTGGTGACCAGCCCCATCATGAGCTTATCCAGGGGCCCCACCATCAGTCACCTCATTAGCTCAAGTGTGATAGAAAGGGGCTTCTTATGAACAGCAACAGATATACTCCTATCAATCAGGGAATTCTCAGAGTTTTAGGGGCTCTGTGTCAGGAACTAGGGACAAAGACCAAATATATTTCTTATTATATCACAATATGTGTCTAGATCTCCCCTATGTTTGTACTTCTTTATATGTGAGACCATAAATTTTCCAATTGATTAAGGCAGTTGTATCTGTGGTTTTTTTGTTACTTGCGGCCAAAAGCAGCCTCAGAATCTTGATCTTGGATTATAGGATAAGACCCATCTCTGCAGAAGAAGCCTTCTGGAAACAATATCATTGTCTTTGTTGTTTAATCTATTCTTGTTTCTAATGAGTCAAATCTTAGGCTTGATCAGAGGTAAGCAGAACTCTAAGTTGGTAGACGGTTAGTTATTCTAGGGCAAATGAGGCCTTATGGAGAATCCTATATGTTATTACGTTAAAAGTTACCTGCCTTGCTCATGGAACCAGGTAGAGTGTGTTTTGCTGGATGTACACTTTGAATGGTATTGTGATGACTGCTGACCATTCTGGATGTGTCTGCTCCTATTACCTTTTCTCAGGAAAGATTTAAATATGACATCTTTACGATTCCCCATCGTGTGACTTGTGAGCTTTACAGGACATTTGAAAAAGTTTATGTAAATGCTATTTAGAAATGGTGAAAAATGTTTCTGTGAGAGAGGAGACCATTGGTAATCTGAGAGAAACATGATTAAGATGCTCTTGTTTCTAGCCTTGGTGTAAATCTTCATAATGTAACTATGAAGTTTGCAATTAAATTCTTCTGGCCACTTCGGAGTACACCAGGAATGTTCTATTTACTCTTTATGGGTTATTATCATTTATTTCCTCAAGGGGCTGTGTCTTTAGAGTATTTCCATTCTTTTGGATTACATGTTGAAATATATATATATGTAAATATACAAATAATATTTTATAAACATATATAAAATAGTAGTTATTCAGCAATTACATTTCTCCCCCTTCACATTGTATTTTTAACTAAACTGTGTGCAGAATCTCTTTGAGGATTATTGTGTAGGAGATCCAAGTACTTTTAGTTCTTTTGAAGTAGATAAAAGGCTAGAAGTAAGGAAAGAGGACACATAAGAAAGAAAACTTGATGCTAGAGACAATGAAAGAAAAGCTATTAAAACTTTCAAAACTCAAAAAAACCTGCTTGAATGAAAGGACTGATGAACACATTAAGTTAATAAGAGCTTGACAACAAATCTTTAAGAGACTTGAGGTTAACTCACTTATTCCTTCTGCGCTCAGGGTTGGACCGGGGCTTTAATTGCCCTTGTTCTGCTCTTTTCATCTACCTTTGTTACCAAGATGATCAGTTAAGTTGTTTTTCTCGGATACAGTGTATCTCAGATGATTAAAAACAAAGTAAATGCTGTTGGTATCTGCTTGTGTTAGCAAGTAACATATCCTTTTCTGAGAATGATGATTTTACCATGCCATGTCTTCTGTCTGTGACCTGAAAACTGTGACAGTCAACAGTTGCTGTAAGACCAGCCATAGCAAACACGGGAGGAGTTCCTTGAGAACCACTAGCTTATCTTCCGATGGAAGGAAGTCCTAGTGGGAGTCGTATCTATATATCCATGCAGTGAAATTTGGATTTTTTTTTCTATTTTATTTATCTGAAGCTTTCTTCTTGTCAACTCTGCTTGTATCCACCCCAGAAACACTTAGATTTCTGAGTTGACCTGATAGAAAGGGTAATTTGCAGTCCAGGGTGTGAATCAAGAATACAAACACAAAAACAAAACTTCAAGTGTTATCCAATACCTGACTCCATATTTAAATCTACACAGGAGTCTGATGAATTGAGAGTTTAATGAGTTTGAATTTGGCCTGCATATGGAAGGTAGAAAAAAAAAAGAGGACCAAGTTAAGTGTCAGAGAGCAAGAGGTAGCCTTCTCTGCTTACAATCTTTTTTCTCTTTCAAAGTAAAATTACTGCCTAAATGCTCCCTAGCTTGTAAGGATATTCAAGAAAGGATGCTTCTGCTGTAGCTCCTTATTTTGTGTTCCAATTGTTTTTGCTTGTTTGTTTGTTTGTTGGCTAAAATAACAGAAATTTATTGTCTCACAGTCCTGGAGACTGGGAGTCTGAGATCAAGGTGTCAGCAGTGTTGGTTTCCTCCGAGGGCTGTGAGAAGGGATCTGTTCCAGGGCTCTCTCCTAGCTTCTGGTGGTTTGCTGGCAATCCTTGGTGTTCCCTGATCTCTGCCTTCATCTTCACATCTCATTCTTCTTGTGCGTGTGGCTCTGTGTCCAAATTTACTCTTTAAAAAAAAAATTTGTTTTTACAATTTTTAAAGGTTATACTCCATTTACAGTTATTACAAAATATTGGCTATATTCCACATGTCATACAATACATCCTTGTAGCCTCTCTTATGCCCAGTAGTTTATACCTTCGACTCCTTCACCCTTATTTGCTCCCACCCCCACCATTGGTAACCACGAGGTTGTTCTCTATATCTGTAAGTCCACCTCTTTTTTTGTTATATTCACTAGTTGTATTTTTTAGATTCCACATATAAGTGATATCATACAGTGTTTGTCTTTCTCTGACTTATTTCACTTAGCATAATGCCCTCCAAGTCCATCTACATTGTGGCAAATGGCAAAATTTTGTTCTTTTTTATGACTGAGTAGTATTCCTTTGTGTGTGTGTGTGTGTGTGTGTGTGTGTGTGTGTGTGTGTGTACCACATCTTTATCCGTTCATCTGTTGGTGGACACTTAGGTTGCTTCCATATCTTGGCAGTTGTAAATAGTGCTGCAATGGACATTTCATTTTTGATGTGTACAGGGCTGAGTGGTTTGTATTAATTGAACTGAGCAAAGAATAAAGAGGCTTTGGCTCTTTGAAAGTTTTTCTTGGAAATCAAAATATGAATTTTTGTCATTAGAGGTGGTGGTTATGTGAACAGTGTTGTCTTCCCTAAGCACGTACAACAGCTGAGGTTCGGATGGGAAGGGGAAGGAAGTGGTGGTAGTCCAAAGCTTGTATTTTATGTGAAGGGAGATAATCTCTATCTGCTTGGTCAATAAAGAGCACCTTTCAGTTCAACCCCTTTTATTTTTTTCCTGGTAATCACAGAGGAATTTGGAGTGGAAATTTCTTTTTCTTTATCTTAAGGAGAATGAAGCATAATATTTTTTTTCATATTTGTTGAAATCTTATTTCAGTACCTGAGATGGGAATAAGAAATATACTTGCCAGGATAAGGAAGATTGTCTTCTAAGACTCTCGTCTTTCTTTCATTCCTGCATATCCCAGGTCTCCACTGTCTCTTACCTAGCATAGAAAAATATAGGTACGATGTGTACCCTGAGAAGAGTTAAGGATGTATTTTGTATGGCACTTGAAAACCTGAAGAAGCAGTTTTTGATTTGACCTAAGACTGAGTTGAAATCGTAAGCAAACGTCTTAGTTCCTGGAGAGAAATGCATCTCTCGTTGCTGAAGATGCTGGTTTATTTTCATCTGACCTGATTAGTAAATTCACACTAGAGTATAAGATAATACAAAGATGACTGAGACTCTCAGAGAACAAAGCCTGTTGTTCCTCCCTTAATATTGGTATTCTCCAAGGATCCACTTTGTCACTTCTTTCTTAACCTAAGGACTCTCCTTGGGCATTCTCACCCACTCCCATGGCCTCAATTTTCTACTGTATATGCTTATGATTCCCAAATCTATATCTCTAACCAAGACCTCGTCGTTCCTGAAACCAAGTACTATATATGCAACTGTTTCTTCAGTTTGTAATTCGATCCCCCATAGGACATGTTTAGGACTCAAATCATTACCTTTGTCTTTAAACCAGATGCTCCTTCTGTCTTCCTTAATGCTGTTGATAGTTACACCATACACCAAGTTACTCAATTGTCCATTCAACCTCAGAAGGATACCTCATATTCGTTTATTCTCTTCCCTCCCAAAGTCACCTCTCTAGCT
Organism: Eschrichtius robustus; assembly: GCF_028021215.1. Lineage (NCBI taxonomy): Eukaryota > Metazoa > Chordata > Mammalia > Artiodactyla > Eschrichtiidae > Eschrichtius > Eschrichtius robustus. The sequence goes on from NC_090825.1 coordinate 53,487,164, forward strand.
CTTATCTTAGTCATTTCTCCACTTGTCTATTGTCATTATCTCCTAGATAAATCCTTGCCTCTGTATCTCATTATTATGAACGTCATTATTTTTTTTCAGATTTACTGAGATATTATTGACAGACAATAAATGCACATATTTAAAATATACAATTTGAGGACTTTTGAAACCATCACTGCTTAAAGATAATGAACATACATTCATCCTCAAAACATTCCATGTGTTTCCCAGTAATCTACCCCTCCCTCCCCTCCCGACATAAATATATTTCCAGTCATTGATCTGCTTTCTGTTATTATAGATGTTTACATTTCCTAGAGTTTGATATAAGTGGAATGTCCTCTCTTTTTCTAACTTCTTTCACTTAGCATAATTATTTCTTCCTTTCTAATTAGGATTCCTTTTGTTTCTTTTTCCCCCCCCCCCCCCCCACAGATCGTTTTTTTGAATTTTATTTAATTTATTTTTTTATACAGCAGGTTCTTATTAGTTATCCATTTTATACACATCAGTGTATACATGTCAATCCCAATCTCCCAATTCATCCCACCACCCCCCTGCCACTTTCCCCCCTTGGTGTCCATACGTTTGTTCTCTGCATCTGTGTCTCTATTTCTGCCCTACAAACCGGTTCATCTGTACCATTTTTCTAGGTTCCACATATATGCGTTAATATACGATATTTGTTTTTCTCTTTCTGACTTACTTCACTCTGTATGACAGTCTCTAGATTCATCCACGTCTCAACAAATGACCCAATTTCGTTCCTTTTTATGGCTGAGTAATATTCCATTGTATATATGTAACAAATCTTCTTTATCCATTCATCTGTTGATGGACATTTAGGTTGCTTCCATGACCTGGCTATTGTAAATAGTGCTGCAATGAACATTGGGGTGCATGTGTCTTTTTGAATTATGGTTTTCTCTGGGTATATGACCAGTAGTGGGCCTTTTGTATCTTTATCTTGCTTTATTGCCCGTGCTAGAAGTTCCAGTACAGTGTTGAATACAAGGGGTGAGAAAGGACATCTTTGCCTTGTTCTTGATGCCAGTCTTTGATTGTTAAATACAATGTTAGCACACCGTTGTAAAGCAATTATACTCCAATAAAGATGTTAAAAAAAAATACAATATTAGCTGTAGGTTTTGCATAGCTGTCTTTATTCAGGTCAAAGAATTCTCTATTTCTAATTTGCTATTGTTTTCATACATTTTATTTCTGTGTATGTTATAAACCCTGCAATACATTGTCATTGCTTTTGCCTTAGTCCATTTTCTTTTAAACATGTTTTTTTAAAAATGAATTTATTTATTTATTTGTTTATTTATTTATTTATTTATTTATTTATTTAATTTTTGGCTGCGTTGGGTCTCTGTTGGTGTGCTCAGGCTTTCTCTGGTTGCGGCTAGCTGGGACCACTCTTCATTGCGGTGTGTGGGCTTCTCCCTGTGGAGGCTTCTCTTGTTGCGGAGCATGGGCTCTAGGCTCACGGGCTTCAGTAGTTGCAGCATGCAGGCTCAGTAGTTGTGGCTCATGGGGTCTAGATGCAGGCTCAGTAGTTGTGGCGCATGGGCTTAGTTGCTCCGTGGCATGTGAGATCTTCCCAGACCAGGGCTCGAACCCTTGTCCCCTGCTTTGGCAGGTGGATTCTTAACCACTGCGCCACCAGGGAAGTCCCTAAATACGTTTTAAAAATTGAAAAAAATTTATTTCCAGTGTTCTTCATTCTTTTGGTAGATCCAGATTTCCATCTGGTATTACTTTTCTTCTGCCCAAAGGACCTTCTTTTAATTTTTTTTTTTTTTTGTAGTACAGGTCTATGAATCCTTCAGCTCTTCTATGTTATGAATAAATCTGTATTTAATCTGGTTTTGAAAAGAAATTTTATCTGGGTATAAAATTCTAGGTTGACAGTTTGTCTTTTCTTTTAGTGTTTTAAAGATGTTGCTCAGTGACTTCTGCCTTACATTACCTCCAGTAAAACCCTGCTGTTGTTGTTATCTTTATTTCTCTGTATGTAATGTCTCCCTTCAACCCCAACTTCATTTATGATTTTCTATTTATCACCGGTTTTTAACCAACCAGACTATGGTGAACCTTGGTGTTATTACATGCATGTTTTTTATGCTTGGGGTACATTTATCTCCTTGAATCTGTGGGTTTATAGTTTATATCCATTTTGGGGAATTTGGTCCATTATTTCTTCTAATGGTTTTTTCTGTACAACCTCTTTTATCTTTCCTTCGGGGACTCAATGCACGCATATTAGGAAGCTTGGAGTTCTCCGTGGCTCACTAATACTCGCTTAAGTTTGGGCATGGGGGTGCTTTTTTTCTCTCTGTTATTTTGGATAGTTTCTATTACTATGTTTCAGGTTCATTGATACTTTTTTTCCATAGTATCTAATCTTCTGTTAATCCTATCCAGTTTATTTTTCATCTTAGACTTGTTTTGTCTCTAGAGTTCAATTTTGATGTTTAAAAAATATCTTTTAAATCTCTACTTAACATGCTCAAACATTACTTTGACATTTGTACATTTGGAATATAGTTATAACTTTTAATGTACTTGAGTGCCAATTCTTTAATCTTTGTCATTTCTGACTTTGTTTCTGTTGACTGTTTTTTCTACTCATTATGGACTATATTTTCTCCCTCTGATGCTGAAGCCAAAAACCTCTCTCCACACAGGAATCTGGGAAATCATAGGGCTCAGTTAATTTTTCCCCCTTCTCAAGAGTCAGTGTCTGGCCCTACTTGTTGCCAATGTCTGAAAGCCTTGTTTCATATATCTTGTCTAGTTTTTTCAGTTGTTTCAGGCAGAAGGTTAAATCTGGTTCCTGTTATTCCATCTGGGCCCAAAGCCAGAGTTTCTTTACAATTAATTTTGTAAACTATTGCATGAATTATTGTTCTGAATCTCTGGTCTAATTTTTGTCATTCTCCTGCTTAAAAACCTTTGGTGATAACTTCTTACCTTCAAATCAAAGTTCTAACCTTTAGTAGAGCATCTAAGGCCCTTCACATTATAACTCTTTCCGCAATCATTTTTGGCTGTTAATTCTTCCTTTCCCCACCCCACCTTCTACACATATAGACACCCTATAATTAACCACACTCAATTAGCCACAATTCCTGAATACACCATCCTAGTGTTTTGATCATGTTTTTGTGCATAATCCTTTCCCTTCTCAGGCTGATGAGATCTTACCTATTCTGCAAGTCCATACGTCCTGGTTCATATATAATCTCTTCTGTAAAGCCTTCTGTGTTGTTCTCTCCACTGTCCCTGGCAAGATTAATAGCCTGGTGTTTCCTCACCAGAAGCTTTCTGTTCCTTGTGGGACTCTTACCATAGTATTCACTAGAATAATATTCACCCTCATAAGACTGAGAGCCCTTCCAGAGCAGCACTTGGCAAATTTATCCTCTAAAGAGCCAGGTAACAAATATTTTAGAATTCAAGGGTCTTACAAGTCTTTGTTGCATATTATTATTTGTTTTTCTTTTTAACCCTTTGAAAATATAGAATTGATTCTTGGGTTGGAGGCCAAGCAAAAACATGCTGCTGCAGGCTGCAGGCTGCTGATGTCAGCCTTAGAGGAGGGAGATTGTATTTCATTCTGTCACTCAGTAGAGTGCCTGACCCTGAGAAGGAGCTCAATAAAAATGTGCAGCTCTTTAATAATGAACATAAAATATCCTATAATATTTTAATGCTTTATATGTGACAGTAACTCTCCTAAGAATTTAACGTAGGTTCTATCATTTGGTTTGCACAAAACCAGATCATATTGTCAGCACCATTTTACTGATGAGATAGTCATGGCATGGAGATGCTGAGGGACTTGCCAAAGATCATGCAGCTGTATGTCTTTAAGAAGTTAGAAAAGAAGTAGGACTGGGATAGAGGCAATTGTATATGTTCTTCCTCTGTTGGGTTAGGCTCCAAAAGAAGACAGAGTGTCCCTGCGATTGACGTATTCAACATCCCTCTCTCTGATGGAAAACAAATGTAGATTGACACATATTTACAGAATCTTGGCCTAAGGTTTGCATGAGTTTCAAGGATAAGTAACCACATTGGCTCGCTTTTATGTTTATCATACAGTTTGGAGAAAATAACAAAATTGGGTTTCTAAGAAGATAGGTATTACTTTTTAAAACATGAAAAGTCTTAGATGCATTGCCTTCATCATATGTGTTTCCTTAAAACCTAGAGAACTCCTGTTCCTCTTTAAATATAATAATGTCCTTCAAACAGAACACTTTATCTAAATTAGTTTTCTTCAAAGCATATCTAGTTGTGTTAGAAGCTAAAGAAACATATTATTTTAAGCCACACACAAGTGTTTTATTTAATTTTTAAATTTCGTGACCAGGAAAAGATAACTGTCTTTGTGTTTTACAAAGAAAACACATTACTTCATGGCTGACAGTTTGTGACAGAGTGAACCAATGTGAGCTGGTATTAAGAATTTTGATGATGCCTTTCAGAAATCCAACAGACTAGAGTAGGTATCATAGTGAAATTGGAGATCCATCAATCAATCAAACCACCATCATGAAATACCCTCAAAGCAGCTGCCATTTACAATTAAGTGATAATGATCTTTATAGGAAAAATTACAGTGGCATGAAAAGCACCTGCTGTCAAAATTAGCTTTTCAAAAAGCAGAAGCTGTTTCACTGCCGTAACTTTAAGCAATAATTATTATTAGGCCAATTTAAAGCAAATTAGTACATGGTTTGGTATTAAATATACAACATATTTACATCAAGAGCAGTGCTGTAAAGACCGTTAATTTTCCCCACTGGAAATTAAATATGTTTTGTCAAATGGTAACTATGCTCTTCCCTGCACTGAATTCTGCCAGCTAGAAGACCAACACAAGAGGGCTGCAGGGGAATAGAAGCACTGATCGTGAAGTGGGCTGCCTCCAAAGCAAGGGCACATTCTTTGGAATAATGTAACTGGCAATTGTTTTGGCTTCTAAATATGAATCTCTTTGACTTTTAATCACTGACATTTCTCCTTCCTTCCAGCATTTTATGTCACTTATGTCATTGTTTTCCTAAGCATTGTTATTAACACCCAAACAATAAGCAAAAAAGAAAATGGTGTGGTAGCCGCATAAATACAGGCTGCGGATAGGTAGTTATGGGGTGTCACTGCCTGTTCTCGCAACTGTTAGGATTACCTCTGAGAATTAGGGAAAATTGGAGTTGTAAATATTGTTCTACATTCCTTTAAAATAGACTCCAGTCCTGCGTCCTTCTCTGAGGATACATCATTCCTAATCACTGGTTCAGCTTGAGTCAGGTCTTGCGGCCAAAAGCTGAGAGGACTAGGGCTGAGTCAGCTTGACTGGTCAGGGAAACTTGGGAGGAGACAGTTATTGAGTCCACACCCTTGGCTCACCTGGCATAAAGCCACACACCTTCCCATGGCAAAATTAGCTGTCACACAATGGGGCTGGGGTTGGGAACTCTTTTCCCTTACTAAATTCAAAAATGAATTTCACACATATTTCATCTGGGGAGCCAAGAGTGCACGCAATGGCAGGCAGGGCTGAGAGGTCCACAGCCTGTTTCAGTTAGTGAGGTCATGGGATTACCATTTGATGGTGGAGTTGATCATTCAGTAATGTACGTATTTTTGAAGAGTTGAGCAAATGCTATAGGTAAGTTGCGAATGTTTATTTTACTTATTACATATTTTATTTATCTACCTCTTTTTTATATATACAAGCAGTGGCTCCCTGAAAGGATCAGAATCTAGGTAACGATTTGTGCATTTCCGCTTTTTAGAATGAGTCACATTCAATGACGAATCAGACTTTCTCTGTGTCCTTGATCGTAGGTTAAGTTCCTGGAGAAATGAGGTTGCCTTTTTGGTATCACTATGAAATATCAAACTCACTGGAAAGGGCCTTCCTAGCTGGCTTCACACATTGATCTGTTCTCCCTAATTCCATTGACAACTTCCTTTTTTCTTTCCTGGAGCCACTTTTTCGTTAGATTTCATAGCATGTGGTCTCCAGGCTTTTTCCCTTTGTCTATGGGCAATGTTGGCTTTTAACCCATTCTCTTGTTCAATTCCTCTTCTTTTCCATTTAAATGTTCCACCAGGACCTGACCTATCACACTCTCCACTTGCGGAATGTCATGGCATCGACTTTCACCTCTATGAGTCAGTGTCACTGACCTCAACTCTCCCTCAAATTCCTTGCCTCTGTTTGTTTGTTATTACATACAATACCTTAATTCATGGCTTCCATTTGAAAGTAACAAGCCCTAAACTCATACTCTTTTTTCCAAAACTGCCCTGCCTCTTTCTTCCTCCATCTTTTGACAGTTGCTTCTCCATCTTCCTGGCAACCAGGCTTGGAATCTCTCCATCAGCTCTGAGTTTTCCTTCTTCCTTGCCTCCCATCATCAATCAATGACCACGTTATTTCATTCTTATTCTTCAGGGAAGCAGTGTACCAGATTGGTTATGAAACAGGGTTCTGGAACCAGAGGCTGAATCCCTTAATGAGTGACCATAGGCAAATTTGAACCTTTCTGTGCTTCAGTTTCTGCATCTATAAAAGTGAAAGAATAGAACTTACCTCATAGCCCTGTTGTGAGGATTAAGTGAGTTATTTACTTATTCTCAGAGCAGTGCAGGATACACAGTAAATACCCAATAGATATGAGCTATTATGATTATTACTAGTTTTTGCATGTGTCTCACCCTCTCCCTCTCCTCTTCCTGTAATGATGCTAATCCAGGCACTTTTGGTTCTTGGTTGGGCACTGAAGTAGTTCTTAATTGACCTCATCCCCAGGATCTTCTCAGTCCAATTCACCTTACATTCCGCTTCTATTCACCAGATTAATCTGAGAGATGGCAAACATTTTTATTCTCCTGCTCAAAAAGATTTAATTTAGAAAATAAAGTCTTTAACTCCTTTGCTCGGCATTGCAGATTCCCTACTATTTTCCACTGTTAGTTACCACTACTCTCTTGTAGGGGCCTTTCAGCCAGCCGTGATGAAAGTTTTACTTTTCTCTGTTTATGTTTTGCACTTGCCCACCACCTTGCCTTTGCTCATTGTGGACCATCTGCTGGATCACCTTCCTCTTCACACTCTTCCGTATGTGGCCAAGTCTTCCTTATCTTTGAAGGCCTGCTCACAAGACTCTATCCATGAGACTTCTTTTACCATGTCCATGGTCCCACAGGAGGTAATATGCCCCCCTTTTACCTTCCATAGAAACTTATCCGTGTAACTCTGATAATTCTTTTTAACTTTCTGCTATATATTTTAGTTACTTACCTTTATTATTCATAAGTTCAGAGCAAATTTATACTTGATACAACTTTAAATTCCTCTCACGTCTACACAGTGCTTTACTTATAGCCACTTGGTTAGTACCCAGTCCCTGGGCCTGTGGGCTAGTAGATGCCCAATATATTTTCAAAATATCTTATGTGACTTGAAAAAAGAAAGAAAGAAAAGATTTATTTTTTTATTCCCAGCCAACATTATTTATTATTCATGGTAAAGGCTCTCTGACTCTTTCTAGCAAGAGTTGCATTTGAACTTATAGAAACCACAGCATGTGGGAGCCAACATTAAGCTTAGAGGGAGGGGTCCAGCCCCCTATGGGAAAACTAAGGCCCAGAGGAAGACAGTGACTAATCCAAGATGCAGAACAAGTTGTAAGTAGCTAAGTATCTCTGTAGCTGAGACTGCTGTTAATTTCTGTACTCTTGGACTAGCATGTTTTCTTTTTGGTCATTCTAAAATAATCTCTTTGTGGTCTAGGAGGAGTAATCAGAGAGTTCAAATAAAGTTTCTTTCAGACTCTGAAATAATTTCCAAATGGAAAAATTATTCATCATTCATGAAGAGGTTATAATTAGCATAATGGCGCATCTTGAAGAATGAGACAATTTAGACTGCTGAATATTTGTGATACTTAAATATAAGAAGCATTGGAAACACTAGAAGGAATGGAATGGGAAGACATTAGTGTACATAGGTTCTTCCTGATGACAATAGCTGGCCCATAAACTTTTTATGTAGGACTGGTCATTTGCACATTGCCTTTCCTTCCCTCTATTACAAAGTAATTGTTTTTTTTCCCCTCTTTCTTCAAATTTCACTCAGAGAATGATTTTCCTCATCTGTAAAATGTAGATTATAATGTTAACCTCATTGGATCCAGGAAAATTTACAGAATGTGTGTGAAGCACCTGATGCAAAGCAAGTACTTAGTTACTGTGAGTCCCCATCTCTTCTTTGTCCCGTATCCTAGAGATTGCAGATACATAGAATATATATTGCCATTCCCTATTTTATGCCCAAATTAGGCATGTCAAAATCTTCCTAATACTTTCTGGCTGAGCCCAAGGAGAGCCTTAGAATCCCTTTCAGCTCTCACTCCAGGCTGCTACTATCAATCAGATAGAATTCACACATGAGATAAGAGTTATTTGTCATCTTGTCGTGGATAAATGAGAGATGATTTTTTTTTTCCATTTCTATACATGGTTCAGCTACATCTGTCTGCTTAGTTTCCACCCCATCTCAGTCTAGCACTTTGCCTTCTGACTTTGTTTTAGAACAGGTTCTACACACGTTCTCCCTTGATTTCTGTTTCTTTTCCTGTATTCTAAAATGGTTCCAAGAAACCAAAGGTATGGTTCACTAGGGCTTGGATATACAAAGTTATACTATCCTGAGTTGATTGTAATACTTTGTTACTTTGGTTATTATTATATTTTATCAAAAGAAAAATGTATTTCCCATTTATTTTAGCAAAAAATATGAAAGATTTTAGTCTAGAACATATTTTTTGAAAGTTTGATGACCAGACTGAAACAAAATTAGAATTGAATGTAATATTAGGTAGACACCTCTCTATAAATCAGAGAAACCCTAGTTTGAACATATTCTGTTTCTGGATTTTGGAAAATCCTTGAGTAATTTCTAATCCTTAACTGTGTGATCTGTAAAACCAGAATAAACCTCGCTGCTTGTTATGAGAACTAAAGATAATTAATGGAGAGTGCTCACTGAACACAGACTGTCACTGAATAGGGATTCAATCACAGAAATTATTAATTTATCCAAATGTATTTTCAATGTAAAAAACAAGGAAAGTAATTCTGTAAATTTTCCACTGGGAAAATAGCATCTCATTTCCTTCTTCTGAAAGAATGCATGACCTTTGACAAAGATCTCAAACTTAAGCAAAAAAATTGCTTAATGAGCTAGTTTGCCAGACTTAGTGAGAGATGTAATAAAAGTTCTTTTACATTTGGATCATCTTTTCTTTCTTTTTAATAAAATAATTACCTTCAAATATTCTAGAGAAACCTAGGATAATTTTTTGAAAAATAAGCTTAATCCATGGAAACTATAATGGAACTGATTGTAAAAATTTAAGCGCAGCATTAGAGGTACACTTCAAATATAACTATACACTAAACTGTTAAAATAATGTATCTTGATGGTGTTGGGTATAGCATTAGAGACAGCAGTAGATACTTTTCTATATGTATTTTAATATTACTTGAATTGTTGCAACAAGCATGTACTATTATTTTTGATAGTGAATTTTTAAAAGGAAATTACATGTTTAATAAATTACTTTCAGTTTTGACCCTTGGTAAAATTATGATGCAGTTAAAGTTTGTGGTCTGTAACTTCTGCCTCCGTATTCTGTAAGATTTGATTCCATTTCCTTCTCTCCTATTGCAGCACCCATGTTATTTTTCTACCAAAATTTACTGCCCAGAAGAGTAAGAGAAATGCATATACTCTTAAATATAAATAATTTCTAAGAGCATACATTTTTGCCCTTGAATATATATTTGTTATTCAACACAGATCAAAGTCATAAGGTCAGACATAAAGATCGCCTTGCTTGAATTTCTAATTTTCATCAGCAAGAGGAGGGTTTTTAAGTGAGGGAGACTTTCTGGCTCCATAAAGTCATATCATTAGATGTTGGAAGTGGTCTATTCTGCCTTGTGCATAAATATGGACCTGGTTACTGGACCACGTGGTAGCATCATTGACTGATTGTTGCTGATGGTTCTGCACCAGTATGCGTAGACCACAGAAAGACCTTTAGTGTTTTGTGGTCATTGATGTTGGTTTGTTTTTCAGTGAAATGAGGAGCCATGTCAGAGTTCTGAGCAAATTACTGACAAGGTGTATCTTCGTTGTAAAAATGATCGCTCTGGCTATTGGGTTGAAACTAGACTATAGGAAAGTGAGGATTGGAAACAGAAAGATCACTTAGGCGGCTATTGCAGTAATGTAGTTGAGAAATGGTGGTAGCTTGGGTAGGATAGGAACAGTGGTGGTAGTAAGAATTGTTCAGATTCTTCATATATTTGAAGGTAGAGCAAACAGGATTTCCTGGTGGATTGGATATAAGATGAAAGAGTCAATGATGATTCCATGGTTTTTGGCCCAGTCAATTAGAAGGATGACGTTGCCATCACCTGTGGTGATAATTGGTATTTCATACCAATTCTCCGCAACAAGGTACAGTTGAAAATTTATCTAGAAGGGGCTAAGGGAGGTATCGATCCTAGTCTTGATTGTCTTTCCTCTTTCATCTCCTGGTTCTGAGCAGTCCTCAAGCTTCTTCCAGTTTGTATCTGCTTTAGATCAAATGAATAAGCTTCTCATATCATGATTATTAGACTTACTGAAGATAATTTTTTTATCACTTTTTAATTGCTGAAAGTTCAAATTTTCAGTTCAGAATCCTCATAATCTGTCGTAATAAAGCTATGATGATTTATGTTTTGATTAGTATTCATGTATCCATATAGTACAGAATTTAAGGAGATGCAGCTCTCTAATATCTGCACTGCCAACAAATGTCTGCCGCAGAACTCTGGAAATTTTAGAGGCCTGCTTCTTCTTATCATTGCAGTGCATCAATGTTGCTGTATTAAATGCTTCCTTGCATTAGCAGTTTTTTTTTTTTTTTTTCCAATTTAAGTATCTCCTGCTCACTTATGCATGGATGACATCAGACCAATCAAGCCACTGTGAGAAATCTGCCAATTATACATCGTCAGTTACTCAGATTACCCATCCCAAGAATATTACCTATTTCACATCCGTTTAATCAAGAAGAAACAATAGAGAAGATGTTTGTTCATTTCTCTTTTAAAAATGCTTTCTGTCTGGCCAGGACTATAGGACACAGTTTTTATTTTTGTAGGAACATTATTATACTTTCTCCTTAATACCCCAATGGCATGAGAACATTCTGTGGTCATATTTTCTGAGCACAGTTAAAGAAATCAGTGGAAACCAAGCTGTAAAATGTTCGGAACAACTGGTAAGTAGAATCAAGGGACTAAACAGAAGAGGGCTGAGAATGCTTTATACTGCAAAGCTTTTAAAAAAGGGTATGGGTAGAATATTTTTTCACAGACCATGATAAAGCTGATCCCTTTAACAGACTATTTATTTTAGTCCCTGCATGATCTTTCCTTCCTTTTCTTCTTTGGCTGATTGGTATGTCCAATAATCACAATGAGGTAAATAACCTTTAATACAGAAAGCAAAAATATAGGATAAAAACATCCATATTGTTAAAAATGTCAACTTTCCTCAAATTGGCGTGTAGATTCAATGCAATCCCAATAAAAATCCCAGCAGGTTTTTGTTGTTGTTTTTTTTTTTTGAAATTGACAAGCTAATTCTAATGTTTATGGGGAAAGTAGAGTATCTAGAATAGAACAAAGAACAAAGTTGAAGAACTTATATTACCGCATTTCAAAATGGACCATAAAGCTACAGTAAATAAGACAGTGTGGGCTGAAGTAGGGTTAGACAAATGGACGAATGGTACAAAACAGAGTCCAGAAATAGACTCAGAGGTATACAATTGATTTTTGACAAATGTTCCAAAGCAATTCAGTGAAGAAAGGAAAGGTCTCAACAAATGGTGCTAGAACAATTAGATACCTCTATGGAAAAAAATAGAGAAACCAAACTCCTATCTCACATCATAAACAGAAGATATGAATAAAAAATAAATAGGCTGGCAGAAAATAGGCACAAAACATAAATATGACAAGACAAATATGACAATATTTGACACATTGGGCAAAAGACTTGAACAGACACTTCACAAAGGAAAATTTATTAATAGCCTACATAAATATGAAAAAGTGATCAATGCAATTAGTCAGAGAAATGCAGAGTAAAACCACAATGAGATACCACTACATACCTACTAAATTGGCTAAAATGAAAAAGACTGATTACAACAACTTTTGCTGAGGTTGTGGAACAACAGTTCATTACTTGTGGGAGGGTAAAATATTGCAAACTCCAAAGAAAAAAGGTTTTGCAGGTTAACAAAAATTGTTTTTTTACAAAGTTAAACATATACCTGATCTATGATCCTTTTCAGTATTTATCCAAGAAGAATGAAAGCAGCTGTTCCCAAAAAGATTTCTTAAGTTATGTATATGGCAGATTTATTATTAACAGCCTATTAGTGAAAATAACCCAAATGTCCATCAATAGGATAATGGACAAATAATTGTGGTATGTTCATGTGATGTAATACTACTCAGCAGTGAAAAGGAACAAAGTACCGATACACCCAATAACACGTATGAATCTCAAAAGCATGCTGCGTGAAAGGAGCCAGACACAAAAAAGTTCATATTGGATAACATAACATTTTTATGAACTTTTAGTACAGGCAAAACTATTCTATGGAGATAGAAATCAGTGCTGTTGTTGCCTCTATTGGGGATAGACAGGAATTGACTGGGAAAGGCATTAGGGAAAGTTATTAGGTGATGAAAATGTTCTATATCTTGACAGGGGTAATGGTCATACCAAATTATACATTTGTCAAAATTTATCAAGCTGTACAATTAAAATGAAAAATAAATTAATATGAGCAAATAATAGAAAAAAGTAAAGGACACAAAAGGAGAGTTCACTCTCTCCCCAGAGAGTATAGCAGGACAGGGCACTTCCTATATTTTGAGGGATGAGAAGAGAGGGGAGGGGAAATTCTCTGCAGTTGCAAGCAGAAATTCACTGTTTGAGCATGAAAGATGAAAGATCTATGAGATTTCTTGGCCCTTGGTCACTCTAAGTTGGAGGGTGTGGTGGCTCTGAATTGAGGTGTTTTGGATCAGTTACGAGGTGACTCAGAGTTCATTTCCTTTCTGATTTATAGCTCATTTTTGAAAGTGTTGTCCAGAATTATTTTGGAAGTAGAATGGTAGATTGAGCTCTGGGCCTGAAATCCAGCATCATCTCTGCTATCCTGAGTTAATGTATTTGTGTCAAATTCTTAACCCCTGTAGACTTCAGCTGCGGAATAATATAAATTCCATCAGATGATACTTGTCAGGAACGTTGGGAAGTAGGAATGAAAAACTGGTGAGGAAAATACTAGTCTTTCTTTCATGGCTGTGAAAGTGTTCTCTCTCTCTCTCTCTCTCTCAGTGAAACTGGGCTGTTAAAGTAACTGATTCATATTGTTTGCCCTCATGTAAATATCTGTTTTGTCGGCAATTCTGGGTGCATTTGCTCAAGTAACTATGTAACTGTTAAAGCACTCAATGTACTCTGACTTTTCCTCCACGTTTGTTCTTAGGACTTAGAGTTTATCTTCCCTTCTGGAGAAGACATGCTTTTAGTAAACAGCACTTTCATAAAACTTGAAGCTCAGATTGAAGATGGGACTTCTAGGAGGGTTTTATTTAGAGAGAAACACTTAAAGTCCATAGTCAATGTGTTTTTAAAAAATTTTAGATGCTTCCAAGACTCTCTCGGGATAAAAATTAATATTTAAATATTAACTTAATATTTAATTAAATCAAGCTCTAAATATAAAAGTTTCTTCTCTGCTCTCTCTTAAGCCTCTGGGCTTTTCCCCATCAACTGTTGTCTTGGCCTGGCATGCCCATGGCCACATTTTGTGAATAATGGCTGTGTTATTCTTTTAAGACTCACCTCCGTTAAAGCCCTGGTTAAGCTTTGAGTGTTGATCGCTCCCTCTTCTGAGCTATGATAACTGGACTGTGGGCACTTTGAGGGCAGGGGCTGTACTTTATTTGTCTTTAATTCCAAGTGTAGTGTCTAGTACACCATGCTAAATGTGTGCTGAGTACACGAGCAAGTAAAATAATAAATCGGTAAATAAATGAAATAAGCTTGTAACTTCTTAAAGTTCATTTAGCTTTCAGAAAAAGATAAGAATTGTTTTGTTTTGTTTTTTAAGAAAATGCACCATGAGCATTTTATAAAGGAGCCTCCATTTTACACAGAGCCATAGTATATTTAGAACTATCTATTCATGAGTTTTTTATATCTGTAATGAATGAATTACCGAGGATGGATATGAGTACTTTTGCTTATGTGGCATAAAAGGAGTCGCCTTCTTTTTTCACTTGCTGTCTTGGGTCTGTGTCCCAGCTGAGTTGTCCCAGCTGCCTAACATAAGGTCATTTTCACCAACAAGCTGAGGGATTTGGTATAAACACGTAATATGCTTATCTGGCTTTTGTGAAGATTATCATGTCTAATTGAGGAACATTACCTAGTATTTAGTCAGGCTACATTCATGGTCAGCTCAATAGCCAACATATGTTTGACTGCCCTAATTTTATTTCTCAGCAGAAATGGGGTTCTTGGGAGATAGAACAGCAATATTGTCTGTTACTCATAAATGGATCTTTTGTACCATAGGTGGACATTTTCAACCCCATGGCTACATTTTAGGGCTTCCTGACTGGGAAATGGAGAGCACAAGGGTATCTTATGGGGGATGGGGAGGAGGAGGCAAGACTGCCTGGATATTGCCAGGTTATAAGACCCAGCACATTACTTTGGTGATTCTCAGTGTTATTGCAATTACATATACATATATATATTGTATATATATTATAATATATATACTATATATATACATATATAGTATATATATGCAATTACGTATACATATATATTATATATATATGTTATTGCAATTACATATACATATGTATTATATATATATATATATATACACATATGTATATAAAATGTGTGCTTTCCTTATGCGACTCTGAGCTACATAGTGATTGGGTCACTGTATCTTGTCACTCTGTATCCCCCCACACCCTTGCACTTTGTGGGCAAGTGATAAGTAGTTGTTGAATGAATGAATTGGAATATGCAATACGGATCAAATACTACTTAAAAGTAATCTCTCTATCCTGATATTAAAAAAGCTAAACATGTAGTATTTTATCTGGACAGTTCTTACATCACTTATTTTCCACTTATATTGTAGTTATTTAAATGCGTATTTAGGCATACTACTAGATTGTCAATTTCTTGTCCAGAGGAACTATTTCCTACAGTGCCTACACATGCCCAGCAGTCAATTAGGTGACTTGTCGAATTACTGAATTACAAGGAGCCCTGTAAAACTTAAAGTGATATTAACGTTCAATGACTATTTTATTGGGACAGCAAGGAATTTTACCTCTATTTGTATCAGATCAATCAAGCTTTTAGTCAATGACCACTGCTTTTTTCCCTGGGCATGTGACTGGTAAAGGCTCTGGAGGATTCCTTGTTTAAGTAGGAGACACTGTGGGCAAGTGCATCCCTCTGTGAGTTCCTAATTCCATTATGCAGAACTTCTTTAATTACATTGCCCTTTTATTAGACAAACGTGCTGATTCTCACGGAGTGCTTACAGGCAAAAGATCCTTTTAATTATATATCAATTTAGCTTGCGACTGATCAGCAGCAAAATTCTGGTTATTGGAGAATCAAATTAAGTGTGTGGCCCGTGTGCTATGAACTTTGAATCCTTGGCAGCTGGCCTATAATGATGGAGGTAAAAATGTTCACTGTTTGCTACCAGCTTGGGGAAGACTTTGGCAGAGAGGTCTCTGACTCCTTAGATAACTTCGTTCGGCTTGAGATTATGAATGTCTCAACCCAAGGAAAATGCAGTGTCCCTTGCCTTCCTCCATAGTCTTTTCTAAGCTAAACTCTGAAAACACTTTATATTTGCAAGTAGGAACAAGTGCTATCAGATGGACTGAGAGGGTGACACATAGGTTTTGAATCCTTTTTATCGTGGGAATGGGAATGGGAAAAATAGCAAAACAGACCTGGGGACAGAGATTAGCAGGATGTTCTGTAGGTAGACCCAGAGAACAAAAGAGAAAAGTAGCAAGTGGAGAAACAGGGAAGAACCTGAACCCTGGTATGCCCCAATGGCCAAAGGCATGGAGAGTTTCAAGAAGGGGAAGTTAATATTACTGAACCAAACTCGGGTCGCTTGCCCATGCACAGTAAAGCCAATCTACTGACACCTCGTTGCAGTGAAGGAAAGTGCAGAGTTTATTGTAAGGCACCCTATAAGGAGTTCCGGACACCTAGTACTCAAAAAGCCCAAACTCCCAGAAAGCATTTTTAAAGGCCAGGTGAGGGAGGGGAGTCTCAGGGTATGTTATCAGCTCATGCACACTTCTTTGACTGGCTGATGGTGAGGTAACAGGGCAATGTCTCAGGGGTTAACATTATCAATCCTCAGGCTCCAGGAGGCCTGAGGGCTATGTGCATATGATCATCAAGTAGTTAACATCTTCCATTGGCGGGGGTTTTGGCAACTGTAAAACAACTCAGGGAATGTGCATCAGACACTGTTATCTAGGTACGTCATAGAGGAGCTAAAGCAGAGGATACGGCGGAAGGGTGTGCCCCACAGGGAAGGCCCCATAGGGCCCTGCTTGGTTTCATTAACAGAGTAAAGGGCCACCTAGAGAATGCAGAAAACAAGGAATGAATAAAGGAGGAATCTGACTTGTCACAAAGGGGCTGTTGGAGACTCTGAAGTGTGCCATTTCAGTAGAATGGTAAGGAGGGAAGCTGATTGCAAAGAGGTAATAAGATACAAGTGGTGAGAAAATGGAAGCAATGACTATAACCTGCTTATTCTAGAAATGTGGCCATGTTCTCTGGATATCATTTTTCATGTCTGTTACCTTTACTTTTCCATTCTGTTGGCTCATTTTGAGTTATAAAAACTTTTCATTTGAGTCAGGAAGGGAAAAGTATTTCCTGTAGCTGGGGAATTTGGGCAGAGTTGGCAAGGTCACCTCTGTGGCCATCTTCACATTCAACTTCTTTCTCTATTTTAATAACATTGGATAATGATGAGTCGCTCTGTTTTGACGTTAGAACTACTCTCATGGTTTCCACATGCAATAAAATGAGATCTGCGTTCCTAAAAGGGCAAATTTGTTGAAATATCAAAGTGACAGTGGGGAGGGGTGGAGAGGAGGAAGCTAGTGGAAGACAGTTGAGAAGACTAATATTTGGGGGATGCGGTGGTGGTGGCCGAGGGCAAAGCGTTTATTTTAGAGGCAGAGATTCAAGGGTTCAGTGTTTGGTGTTGGCCTTGGGTTAGATGGATGGGCTCGTTTGTGGATGCTCTCACAATGAAAGTCATGAGAGAAGATTATCGTGTTAGTGGTTTTGCTCCTTCTGAGTTCCTGTGGCTGTGGTGTGTGACTCGCATTTAGCCTGGGATGGGCCCGGGGGCGTGTTTTGTTTTTAGAAACTAATGTTATTTTGTTGAGGAAGGTTGGCCTGTTTACCATTTGCTTCTTACACTTCTTCAAGGGATGGAGTAGTGGGAGCTCACTGGTGATCATTCTGTTATTTGCCTCTGACCTTCACCAAACTATCCAACATCTCTAAATTTTAGTTTTTTGGGTCTGTAAAATGGCTTTAATAACACCTGCCTAACTTCTAGGGTGGTTGAAGGGTCAGATGAAATATGATAAACAGCACTTTAAAACCAGAGTGATTATAAATAAAATGCAATATTATCAAACAAGGAAAGAAGAGAAGCGACAGACAGTGAAGAATTGAGGCAGGGATACACATCCCCCTTCTCTTTCCCATTACATTCATCCCTGTGGGGGTAGCTGTGGACCAACTGCCTTTGTAGGCCCTCACAGTTCAGCTGGACTGACTTCACACTGAGCCAGGAAGTGAAGGGCAGTCTCAGCAGGAAATCAAAGCTCTGGAATCCTGTTGAAGCTTTAGTTTGTACAAAATACCTTTCATTGGGCCTAGGACATATTCAGCACTCAATAAACGCTATGTATCACTACCTCTTCCTGGCTCCTCTCCTTCCAGCCACATACTGACCTTATTAACGCTGCTCAGTGATACATCCAGGTTTGTGAGGCCAAAAGCTTGCACAACATTGGACCACCTCTTTATGTAGAAAACTGAAACAACATCTTCTTTTACACATTTTATTAAAACATATGGTCAATTGATCAGATTACTAGGACAACTCAAGGCCTTGGAAGGGACCTACTCAAGGCCTTGGAAGGGATCTACACAAGGGAAGGTTCTTGAAGCTTAGATGTTAGTAGGTTCATATAGAATCTGCCTCAGATGGTGATGAAATGCCCACTACTATGTTCAGCAACTCCTGTGTATGTGTGTGTGTGTGTGTGCATGTGTGTGTGTGTGTGCATGTGTGTGTGTGCATGTGTGTGTGTGTATGTGCGCACATGCATGCTCATGCATCTGGGTATGAATTGACACATAGTGTATTCACACATATGCAAACGCACAACCTCCAAAAAAACCTGCATGGTGCATATATTTTTTGACATTAAAAACTCAAAGTGAGTTAAAAAGGATTTTGGTTTGAGAGTTATATGACATGTATTGAAAACATTTGAGAACTTTGAACTTCCAAAATATCATGGGTGAGAATCTCTGTTCCAGGTCACTTTGTACTTGAAACTACCTGTAAAGCCCAACTGATAAAATGTGTCATTTAGGTTACAGGGGATTTTGCTATTTTTCCTGTCTATAGAGAGAGAGAGCAGAAAATAACTCGAGTCCTTTGGTCCAGCCCACTGCGTGCAGCAGACCACCTAGAAATCCTCGCTGACAGGCAAGAAGCTGTCCCAGAGAGAAGCCCTTCTCACCTTGCTTTGAAAACTACCACCCCATTAGGACTTTTCATTTCTGACTGACCCACAATATCCAGGGTGTAATGACAATGTTACTTGAGGAGCAATTCAGGATGCACCTGTTTTTTTAGGGCTAAGAAGATGTCATGTAAGTGTTTGCTCATGTTGTTACTGAGTCCAAGCTTGTATTGCTTGCCTCATGACAGCCCAGTAGGTGGAGAGATGAGGTGGTGGAGCATGGTGTAGTGACTTGATTCAGAAAGCCAGCAGACCAGGAAGACGGTGGACTAGTGTCCCAAAGAACCATCTTACCCGAGTTAGAATTCAGACTTCTTTTGTACTAAAAGGGAAGGGAGTGTAGCTGGTTGTGACAAACTTCTTGGTGCCAGCCAGACCCCAGAGGGTATGTGATAAGCCTTGTCAGGCTGGTCACCAAGTTCCTGTAAACCTCCAACAAGACAAATGTTATTCTCTGTTCTGCAACTTTTTATCTTTATATGAATGAAACGTATTATACCTTTAAAGGTCCAACCTGGGAGCCAGAGCCTTGAGAAAGGGCTTTTATGTATATTTCAGGCTATAGGCAACATTATTTTACTGAGTGAGAAGACAAGGCACAGGCAACTGAGCACAAATGTAGATCCAATATGGAGTCAGGTTTGTTCTTCTCTGGTACAGTTTCACTGACTGTTAAGAAAAACTCCTTCTCTGAATCTCTCTAGTATGCTTTCTCATTTTGTTTGTTTTGTTTTTAGTAAAACTGACAGAACCTTCCAGCCTATGTCACAGACCATTGCCAGTTTCTAGTTAGTGGAATCATTGTGTATCTTCCACCACACACAGCCTTTGTGATGAAGATCCACAACAGAAAGCCCTACACGATCCTCAGCCCTCCTGGTTCTCTGACCTCATCCCCTGCCTCTCATTGCCTCACTGGCTCTGCTCCAGCCACCCTGGTGTCTTCACAGGTCCTGCATCACATTCCTGCATCAGAGCCTTTGCACCTGCTATGACCTCTGCCAGAACGACTGTTCCATCAAATATCTGCATTACCAGCTGGGGGCAATTGCTAATCACCTTATGTAAAAATGGAACTATCTATAGCACTTACCACCAGGCAACTGTCTGTCTGTTTGTCTATCTGTCTATTTACTTGAACCCTGCCCCCGCATCACACCCACACACACCATTGCCTGCTACAAGAGGGCATGGATATTACCTGTTTTGTGCACTGCTGTGTCCCCGGTTCCTGGAAGAGTACCTGACACAAAGGTACTCTCAATAAATGTTTTGAAATGAATGAATGAAACTGTACAATAATCTGGGAAGGTAAATATTTTATTTTATGGACGAAGTCAACAGTGCTCAGAAAGATAAAGTAATTTGTGAACACTCACACAGCTACTAAGAGGTGGACACAAATACAGACCCCAGGAAGCTTTTCTAGTCAGGATAGAAAAGAGCCAGGACAGTATTTACAAAAAGGCCTTGTGGATAAATAATATATTAGTATATTATCCTTCCTAACATAAGGAATTTAATTTAAAAGAGGATTAATTTGTAAAGGGTTTATCTAGGAATAGGCAGTGTCCTAACCTGAGGGAATGTGTTTTTAATGGAATCTCAGGCACATTGGCAGGTTCCGCTGGTGGTGTCTTGGGGCCAGGGACCAGCTATGCGCTAGTCCAATGATTAGGCCGTGTGCTGGCATCTGCCTGGAAACTCTGAAAGAATAGATTCTTGGCCGAGCTCGCTTTAATATAAAATATGCTTTTGTGGCATTCTGGCCCTGGCTCAATGGGCCTTCTCTTTCTTTCATTCAACTTTGGAAAGAAGATTTGGTGTGAGCATTTAGTAGATACCCTCTTTGCTCTGTCTGATCTGCTACTTAAGCCATTTCCACATAGGTAAATGGGGGTATGGTGGGTTGTTTAATGTTTCTGTTGGAAATGTAGGAATTGAAGTCTAGAGTCAATAAAGGGATAATTCCTTAGAAATAAGAAAACACTACAGATCTAAAGTAGAACAAGAGGCAAGCAAAGCTAAAGGGACATTTTGATTTTTTAATGTTTGTTTACTTGTATATAAGAAAATGTGTGTATATTCTTTCCCACATAGGTTTACTTATTTTCAAAAAACACTATATTCCTACTCTTTTTCCTTCCAAGCATTGCATTTGGCTGATTTTTATGCTCTTTTCCCATTTTATATAGGTGGAAATACATCAGTACAGTCTGGTGCTTCACAAGCACCCAAGTCATGAATCTGTAGCCTGACATATTTGGCCGTGATTGATCCCTCAACTAGATTCCGTTCTCTTTGTTCATTTTCAAAGAAGCCTTCCAGTGATATGTGACAGTACAGTTGCAGTTATTTCCTGACTGGAAGTATGTATCTATTTACATGTGCATACACACACAGGGTTGTATTGCAAAGACAGAACATTGATACTTAACTGTGTATGTGCTCTATCAGTATAATACTGGCATAGGTGCTTGTATGAGGGATAGGAAATGGTTAAAGATAAGCTAGAGGGAAGAGGTTTACTTGTTCTTCAAGCGTCAGACTGCGCCGTGAATGAACCTGTAAGGGTTCAGAAAAGGTGAGAGACCTGGCCCAAACCTAGGTTAGGAATTCTGCAGAAGTTACTGGACACTTGTCCAGTTTAGAATAATTTATACTTTTCATACTGGTTCAGGATGGTGGGGTTACTCTTTGGAGCTGTGGAGTAGCCAGCTGCCAGGTGGAATGAGGGAGCTGAATGAGCTTACCTTTGCTTCTCATGGTATCTTGGGTAGCTCATTTACAAATAAAGGCAATCATGTTAGAAATATATAGACTAAACACATGGGCAATTATCTTATATAAATGATCTAATTATAAAAGTTCTTATAAATCTATTAAAGTCACACTAGAAAACATGAATGAGGAACTGTTGTTTTAATAGTTGTAAATTACTAATCCCCTGTTTTTTGGTATCTTTTCTTGCATAGAGAAATATTTTAAATATAGAACTCTAAACTCAATAGTTATGTCCACCAACACCCATTGGAAAAGTAAACAAATTGTGTACTCCACCATAAGAAAGATATCAAGGACAATAGTGCAAATCCTAACTGAATAAATTCTACTATGGCCAATCAGTTGACATGATGGGTAATCTTTCCTTAAGTCAGAACCTGTTTTATGGAAGAAGGTAAAAACATCGTTGTAAAAACTGAGGGATATGAAACCTCAGAAGCTTCTCTCAAATATATCTATAAATATGCCATTGTTTCAACCATGGGCTCTCTCAAGTTTTTGTTCCAACTGGCAGGAGAATGAGTAAGAGAAGTAAGTTATCACAGTTCTCCACCATTTGAGGGGTGCTGGGCAGAGGTCAAGTCATAAATCAAAAGGAAAATAACATGGAGAGCTAAGCTGAACATCAGGGGAAGAAAATTTATCACCAGATTCACCATGTGCTTTGGGCAGTCATGTTATTATGAGTCTAGGTTACAGAAGAGCCGGTAGAAAGGAAGGGAATAGCAGTTTCTCTCTCTCTGTCAATCTCTTTTTATTCTTTTCTATTTCTTAGTTTTTCTCTCTTTTTTCGCCATTATTCTTTCTTCCAGCTCCCACTTGGGATTTCACCAGCTTGGTCCCAGAGTCCTTGGAGGCTTTCTCTTTGAGACTTACTATCCACTGGTGGTCAGAGCCTCACCTTTAACTGTCTGCCCCTCCTTGGATCATTCTGTTCCCTCCTTATCCTCTCAGAATCTCCTCTAGCTGAACACGAGAATGATAGAGTTCTAAATGAAGAGAGTTTAGGCCTGGGTGGGACTTGAGCAGGACACAATGAAGAGCTCATGGGGTCAGCCTCTCTTGCTAATTCCTCTTCTCCCCTCTGTTTACATGATGTATTCTGAGGCTCCAAAGCCAGTCCCTGGAATTTATGCAGAGCAGAGTAGGTGCTCCTGCAGGGAAAATGGAGGGGACAGGAAACTATACTGAACAATGATAGGAAAGATCATATATACCAGTGGTGTGATATAGGTGACTTAAATTGTATTTAATTATTTAAACTAATATTAATTTTAATTGTTAAATTTAGTGAAAATAAATTTTATTTTTCTATTTTCCAGTTTTTCCTCCGAGCATGCATTTTTAAAACAGAAAAAAATGCTTATGTTATACTAAGTGAAAATGAAAATTCCGTATTATGTATATAATCTAGCTACAAATATATAAAAATTATGGCAGAGAAATAAAACTGGAAGGAAATATACCAACCAATTAAGAGTGATTGCGTTTGGATTGTGGGTCTAAGGCTTATTTTGATATTGTTGTTGTTTCTAGCCTGATATCGTCTAATTTTGCTCAAATGCATGTGTTTCACTTTTAGAATAGAATATATACAACATACTTCACTAAAATGGTGTTCCTTCTTTTCCTTTTTATTAAGGACTTGGGTTGCAAAACAAAAGCTAATATAAATCAAAAAGGGAGTGTATAAGCAACATTCCTTGCTCTTTAGTTACTTTAATTTGAAAAATATATATATATTAAAATGCTAGATATAAAATGTAATTTCACCACTCTTTCTTTTGTATAAACCAGCACCATGGAGCACAGGATTCGACTAGAGTCAGGCAACTGAAACCTCAGTTCCACACTTGCCCCAGCCATCTAGGTGACCTTGAGCAACACAGGTTCCTCCCTCTGCTTCAGTTTGCCCACCCATGATACTGAAAAGTTTGGGCCAGCCGATGCAGTCTGGTACTTTATGCCTCTAAAATACTCTCGCAATATCTTTTCTGGCTGTGTACCTTCCCTGGTGTCTCTCTGCCTCTCTCCTCTGTAAAAGGATGTAGTGGCAATGGTTTTAGACACTGTATCCTCAGGGAGTTGAGCAGCACATGAGAAAAAAATTTTAACATAAGCAACATTACATGTGAGAGTGAGATTTTGTGACATTTGTGACTCTGTAGTATAACTGTATTTTTTTCCCCTGCATACAGCACCACTCTACTTCTATTTTTCCAACTCTGAGAACCAAAGATATTTTAAAGTTCAGCAATGTGTTTTTAAATAAACCCTTTTTTAGTCCACCTACAAAATGATTGGCCATGAATGGAAACAGTGGTACTGCTGCTTCCAGGGTAACATTGGCTGGGATTACACAGGAAGAGTCTTGGTGCTGGAGGATGTGTTCTTAACTCATAATCCAAGCAAATAGTGATTTTCCTAACATGGTTGAAAGAACATCCTGGTACAACCTTGATGAAATCCTTTTAGACTTTAGAGGCTTACTCTCTTTGTTTTATTTGTTCAGTCAGTTTCATCACTGCTGATATAGATGGATTTTCACCTATTAAAAGTACAGAAGTTATTATAAACCATGAAGCAAAAGGATGAATGGAATTTCAGAATGACTTGGTTTGTGTATCTGTAAGAAAGATGGTTCCCTGAAATTTATACTCCAGTCCAGGGAATAGACAGCAGGACAAATAATAATGTTAATGATGATGATAATAGTGGGTGATACTTAGCACTTCCTGTATTCTAGACATTTTTCTAAAAATTTTAAAGGTTTTAACTTATTTAATCCCCATTACAACCTTATGAGCCAAGGTGCCATTGTTGTCTCCATCTGAGGAGGAAACAGAGGATGAGTAACTTGCCCAAGGTCACATGCCTGCTAAGTGGCGGAGTTAGAATCTGAACTCAGAAAAGTCTGACTCTAAAGCCCTGGCTCGTAACCAGCTGACTATTGCCTCTCTGCTCGTCAATGTTCAGCCATCTGTGCAGGATCTAGACATGAGTCAAGAGCCAGCCAGGCCTTCTGGATAATGTATGTTCCTCACTTTCTGTTCCCCGTACCAGAGGTCTCAGCCTGCTATCTCCATGCTTTCCTGCCACACAGAGTCATCTTCTTCCTAATCAAATATTTGCTGGGACTGTGGGTAGAGATTTAGAAACAAGTCTAACTTTAGGCAGGTGTAATGGCTCCAAACTTTGGGGATGACCAGTAAAGCAACAATTTGTAAAAGAATGCCCATCTAGGAGCAGGGAAACCTTGGTTTGATTTCCAGTTCAGCTACAGATACCTGGCCACAAGGGAGGAGATTCTGATCCAGTGGGTCAGGTATGGAGCCTTGTAACTATATATTTAAAAATTTTCCCCAAGGAATTCTGACACTCTTCCCAGGTTTGATAATCCCTAAACTAGAGCATGGGGAAAGTAAAATATTCTAGGGAAAAAGGACAGTGAATCATCACTGAATGTTTCTGTTCATTAGATAAGGCGATGGGGTTCTTTAACAGCCTAATCCTGGAGGGCAAAAGGGAAGAATCAGGATCTAGGGCAGGTTTACTCTTAAACCCCTATGCTTAAGCAAAGTATATTGAACAGTGTTGCATGATTGGAGCCTTCTCAACACCTTCCATGTGTTAGTCATGCTGTTGTACCATGATGAGCCCAGAGGGGAGGCAGCTAGCTAGGCCTGGGGAGTGAAGGAAGATTCCTCAGACCAGGTGACCTTTAGACAGAAGGCATTACATGTAGGGTCCTTATTTGGACCCAAATCTTGAAGCATTTTAGAGCCTGGACATAAAGAGGCTTATTTTGGAAGACATCACAACCATTCAACGAACAACTCATTAGCCCCCATCTGACCAGGATTCCATTCTATAGACAGTGACGGCAACGGACTTCCTCACCTCACTCCACCCCACCCTGACCTGCCTCCTTACTTCTGCTTCTGTCTATCTAGATCCAGTCCCTTCAAGTGAAAGTCCATAACTAGAAACTAAAACAGAAATTTTATCAGAAACATTGGTGTATTTTTATTCCTCTTTACTGCATGTTGAGTCTGCCCATCCTGGATTGTATTTACGTTTTTAAGTTATTAATTTAATTATCAAATATTTGAAACTACAGACAATTCGGGAAATGAATTGACACCCATATTTCCACCTTCCATCTTTAATGAATGTTAATATTTTACCCTATTGGCTCCAGATCGTTCTCATTTGTGAAGAAATAAAATGTTACAGAGACTGTCAGTGCCTACCCCCATCTTGCCTCTGGCGTCTTGATGTTTGCTAAGGAAAATATTTCAGTAATATTGATATTTGCCATGTCAAAAGTGGTGTTACCTAAGAACTGCATGGGACCTCAGGGATCCTATACTCTAAATTCCTTTGAAGCTGAGTCCTAAAGGTTCTAGAAAGCAGGCAGGGTTCTGGGAACACGGCAGAGTTGGTCACCCAAAAATATTTGTTTTTTTTTTATTATTGATTGGCTTCTGTGCTATACCAGGAGTATTTGCATGAGTGTGAGAAAGATAGTAACATTCCCATTTTGATTTTTCGATCCGGTTTACCCATCTTTATTCCCACTGCAGCTGGGCTAATTCAAGCCCTCAGTAGCTCTGGGAGATAGCAGTAACCACTCTATAGGCCTCCCTTCCTCACAACTTAGCTATTACCACGCGCAACGCACGCTTCGATGGCAGGATGTCATCACATCTCTTCTGATGTGTGTCCGTTGCCATGTGAGTTTTGGTAAGAAGATACAAGAGAGGAGGAGATTCTGGTGTCTGATATAATAATAATCGCGATAATCGTCCCAAACATTTATTGAAGTTTCACTCTCTGCCAAGAATTGTTCTATGAACTTTATATGAATTAATTCATTAAAGTCTCGTAGCTTCTCTGTGACATAGATATTATAATTATCCCTACTTTAAGGATGAAGAAGCTTAGGCACTAAGACTAAGTGACTTGCTTAAGTTTTCCCAACTAGTATGTGGCAGAGGTAAGGTTTGGACCTCGGCCATCTGGCTCCAAAGCCCACATTATTTACCACTATGCCACCCTGCCTTTCACTGTAGCTCTTGGTGACAATGAATGAAAGAGCAAGCCCATTTGGGGGCTTCTATTTTTGCTAGTCCTTAATACATAGTGTAGTCTGTCAGATTCTTCAGAAGTCTGTATTTTGCATCTTTTGAATGGGTTCTGTTTGGCAATTATTTTGAAACTGAAGAATCCGGAATACTAACATATTTCTCCATAGGAACATTTTTATAAGGAGTAGTTAAATTTCCAGACAAACCTGTAATCTAGTTAAGCCATGAAATAGCTAAATACGCTCATTTGCAATTAAATAAGATAAAAAGAGCAATGCTGTTACAATATTAGTAAAAAGAGAAGGTCAAAGTTGTTATATTTTACTCTTAGATAGTTGTGTTTAAGGGAAAGGAGGATGAGGAAGTAGATAGAAACTTTGGGGATGATTTTAGATTTGTGAGTACTTTTAAGGGTTTTGGAGATAAATATTTATTATATCTAATTTCATTTAATATCTAAAGGCTTTCTTTTTATTTGATATAGTTGTCTAGTAGTTGTGTTTTTATACTTCTCACACTCCAAAACAACAAGAACTTGTTGTTTGCATATATAACCAAGAGAAGATGAGAGATTTTGCTGAAGTAATTAAGCAAGAGTTAGAAAAGAGGAGAGAAAAGAGTTATAGAGAATATACATACTAGTTTTGTAAATAGAGATCATTTGAGCTGCAATTAGTTTAAAGAATAGACGTACAGTAGGCAGTGTATGTACATGCCTTCCAAGTGGGAAAATGATTGTGAGGAAAAGATTTTGAGTGATGTATTTCCTTCTGTCAGTCAATAGTAGCATCATTGACTCAAACCAACATAATAGATGGAAGGAGGAGGAAACTGCAACCAGCTAGGAGCTCATGTTACCAAAGGACATTTGTAATTTAACACATACTTTGTATTTCTCTGATGTGAAGTGTATTCTTTTAGGTTAAAAATGGATTAGGCATGCTTTCGAGAAAATGACATTAGAAATCTTGTGTTCTTAGAACACAAAAGTGAATGTACTGTGTGTATATATATATATATTCTCTATTTTTCATGGCACTGTTAATGTACCTCTGCAGGGCCTCTTCTTTTATGTCTAGTTATTCCCTCTTATGAGGGATGTAAGAAGCCTTGCAAGAATGGTTTCAAATAATCTGCTGCTTATTGTGGCTGAGATAAGCTTGCCTAGTTATTCAGGCTCAGCCCTCTTCCTATCCCACCTTTCCTATATTTTGTTTCTTTGTTTCATGACATAGTCACTGGGGTGGACATACATTTTTTAGCTACCATAACAGAAAGCTTGTTTCCTTATTATCCATGGAGCTGGAGGTTAAGCTCAACCTTGGCTGCAGTGAGAAGGAAGTCCTGGACTTAACATTGCTAAGGGACTTAGAAACATTGCTGTTTTCAAAACATGTCACCAGGCCATTAATTAAACGCTAAAGTGAGTAACTTGAATGGAATCAGCTCAAGAGAACCCTTCCCCCGCACTGCTCCCATTTTGGCCCATGTGAAATACACACAATTTAAATCTTACTGAATACTTCTAAGGGCTCCAATCTCAATAGTTAGAATCACAATTAGTAATATATTTTTTTCCAGTTTGTGAAAGGAAGAATAACGGACCTGAAAAAACTGGATTATTTTCACTTTCATTGCCTAGCTAATGATATTGGTCGGAATAACTGATTTAAGATACCTACTGATTTGAAATGTTTTTAGTATAAAGCTTTAAAAGCCCTGATTACGTGATTCCCTTTGAAGTTAGTCCCGGAAACACTTTGTTCTTAGAAGATATTGGAATGAGCTCCAAAATGGACATTTGTTCCCCAGAGGGTATAAAATCTGACAGAGCGTCTAAAATTCTTGGAGAAGTGGTAAATACCATGGCATCTTATTTAGTTTTCACCTTCTACTTAGAACTGCAGCTCTGAAATATTCCAATGAAATTGTTTAATTGCACCAACCAACTCAAATCAGTGTAAGCAGAGCTTTTTCTCCTGATTTCTGAGTTTATAGCTCCCAAGTGAACTGAAACTAGGGATTTCTTTCTGCTGAGTAGCAATTTTAGAGAGGGTACTTTTGAAATTTTGTCAAAGTAAAATTTCAGAGAAGCTCCTTTGGATCTTTTTCCTGGAATAGGGTGATCAGAAGGGAAAAACATGGCTGGTTGCACAATCCCTTTGCCAGATAAATATCAAAACACCCTAATTCCACACTGATGTTCCTGAAAGTTTTTATATGAGGACCTTGAAAAACACTTTACATGCATACATTTCCTACCACCTTTTTCAGTTTGAGGCAGGGTGGAACATGACCACATTTTTAGTGGCTATAGGTGGAGAAGTGCAATTTTTAGTCACACAGAAGAAAGCTTACTTTAAAAAAGTCTCTTCATGAATATTCTCCGATACCTCTACCTCCAGTGTCCTTATCCCCATAGTGAACCACAGCTGCTCCCTGCCTCCCCCGAGACCCTGCAAGACCAGCAGGTAGGTCTAGTCCAGGCTTCTATGAAGTCACTGCTTTTTCCCTGGGTCCTGGTGCCCACCAGACCTTGTGTGCACTCTCCAAGAGAAGAGCTTCTGTTTTCCCCAGTCCTAAGGAGTTCCTGAGATCAAGCCCCGCGGGGCTTCAAAGCCAAATGCTCTGTGTGACATGGTGCTAATTCCTGGACTTCTCTGAGGCTCTTTCCCCCCCCTCTTCTAGACAGTGTAATAATACCCATCTCACAGTTATTTTGTAGATTGGATAAGACCCCATTGTGCCTAGCATAATAGTCCTTGACAGATAGAAGTAGGAATAACTCATACACACAGGACTTACTATATATCAGGCATAGTTCTAAACACCTTAAAGATATTAACCCACTGGATTCTCACAATATCTCAATGGGTCAGTAATGTTATTCCCATTTTACAGATGAGAAAACAGAGGCACAGGAGATTAAGTAACTTGCTCAGCGTCAGACATCTACTCTGTGTTGGAACCAAGTTTTAAATTTAAGGCAGACTGATACCAAATTCTATGTGCTTAGCTACCACACCAACCTATCTCTCAACAGGAAGGGTCTTTTCTATTAAGGAATACAAGGCTTTGATTTGGATTTATGGAACATATATTCCTTTCTCATATGCAGGATACCTTGATTTCTGCAGAAACGTCTTGCAGAAACTTTCTTTTCCTAAAATAATGGCTTATTAATAACATAATTTTTGTGAAGTAATAAGATGCAGTAGGTTCACAGATTTTCAAATACTTACATACACAAACTGAGAGAAGCAAAATGTATTTGATCAGATTAATTACCCATACTATGCTTGAATTAGCATACTCTTAATTATCCATTTTATTGGAAGTTTCTTAAGTACTATATAATTTGATGATCTGAAATAAAATTACTTTAGTAAGTGCTTTTGTACATTTGCAGAATTAAATTGGTGTTAGAAGACCTTATTAATTGTGTGATTTTAGGCAAGTCTCATAAATTCTTTGAGTCCTACTAGTGTTCGAACCTGAAAAGTAGGAAATATAATCCCTCTTGTGTCTACAGTGAGAATCAGATGAGAACATTGATGAAAATGGCTTTTGGCAAACTTGCAAATGCTATATAAATGCAAAGGTCATCGTTAGTGTCAAGAGAGTTCCAGGATTTCATGTGATTGCTCATTAACGTGCCAAGAGAGCTGGGATATGAAATCCACATTTCTCAATCCCAGACCTTGGCCAATGACTTGAGATATCACCCCATTGGAAATACATGGAGCTTAGACCACATTGCTTAACTGATTCCTATGGGAGGTGTTGGCTCATTGAGAGACATGGTTTCTATGAAGCCGATAAGAGCTGGCCTAGTTGACTTCCATAGTCCCAACTGTAAGAATTTAGAATTCGAAAATTAAAACAGGGGAAGCTCTTCTGCAGCTTAACTGAGCCTGCAAATGAAAACTTCAAGATTATTTAGTACTAGCATTTTATAGCAGAGCATTTGCAAAGAAAACCAAACACAGTCACCCCCAGTGTTTTGAGCAGACGCCAATTTTTCACAGGAAATGGAGAACTCTTTTTCATTTTAGCCATAGGAATTGGTATTGTTTATTTCCTCATCCATATGTTTTGTGTCTGGAAATGTCCCAAGATCCTCAAGCTCAGCGGGTCCTCCTGACCCCTTCCCCTTATACTCTTGAAGTTCACTCTCATCTGCCCCTTCTCTTTACAGTTCCTCCAGGCTCCCGACCATCTCTTTCTTTTATTCAGTGTTCGTCCTCACATTCTCCCTGCCCCCATCTCCCAAGTCCTCCCTCCTTTTCCTCATTTGCTGAGTTTTAATCATGCACATCCAAAGGCATTGAGAAGTAAGGTCAGCAGCTCTAATTCTACCTTCTTTTCTTCCAGCACCAAGCAAGCTTTACCTGGGGAAGATAGAGGTTGGGGGACATGGGGAGGGAGGGATGAGCCTAATATCAGAGTTGTACCATTTTGATAGTGTAAACAATTTTCTCTTTTAAATAAGGGCAGGCTGTCTGCTCTTGACCTCTTTGGGAGAACTCTTTCTCATCATGCCTTGCCTTGCACTTTTCTCTCAGAGCAATTCTGGCTTCCCCTTCCCCCACAGGTTTCTGGCTGTCCTCTGGCTGTCCTTCAGCTTTCTCTGTTCCCTTCTCTTTGAGGTGTCTGTGCTGGCTTCTCGGCTCTCCTTGTGCCTTTCCAAATTCTTCACACTTCTGCTGCCAGTTTGGGAATGATTCATGATTTCTGCGTCCAAAATATTAGTTCTAGAAGAAGATCTTCCTGGTTTCCCGGTCTCATTTGGCTGAGGTGTTCACTATCCCAAGCCAGAGAATGGGCAGGAGAAAATTTGAGATTCTTGCAGGCCCTTGCCCTGGTTCCCTCGTGGGCTGTCATGTTAACTGAGGTTTCCAAGCCTGCCATGAAAGACATGATCTCAAATATACATGCTCCCTTTTGGTTATTCTGTTCCTTTCACATTCACGGTAAAGTAAACACGCTATTATTTATTTCACAGTGCTCTTGCTTTCTGCTGAAAATTGCATTAATGATGTTTGAGGAATGAAAATTCTTCATTTGGCCTCATCAAATCATTTTGTGTCATTGGTTTCCTTCACTTTTCTTTGGATAATATCATCTTAGCTTTTGGTGTAGTTAGAAAAGTTGTTTGCTCTGCTCAGATTAAAGCCTTTCTTCCCCTTAATTATGTTTTTCCTAATTATGTCCTCTTCCCCCTTACCAAGACCACCTAGAATAATTTCTCCCTCTCGAGTGTTTATAACCTTCAACATCTTGCACATCATAAATGGAAAATGGCCAAGTATTTGAACTTTGTAAGCACAAACCGCAAATGGAGAGTCAATACAGCATATGGCTGTGATGAATGAAACTGTGTTTTTGACGTGACTGTTCTGGTAAATTTAAGTGATTCTTGACCCACCAGTGCTACAGTCTGAACTATCAAAAATCCCCTAAATGTTTGACACGGTCCCATGTTGTTTTCTAGCACATGCTCTGTAGAACTTCTGTAGTATTCATGACAGTAATGAGGTGTGGAATCTTTTATTCAAATTCATGCATTTCTTCTCTGCTCACTTTTCAACAACTGGAAAAGGTGTTTTTTACTGATGATATGTAAGTTAAATGGTAGGATTTGAAATTTCTCATTTAAACAAAGACCTTGGCAAATATGTTTCACAGAACATCGTAATTCATTCAGATGTAAGAGGAAGGGTGTATAATTTTACTTCAGTGAAGAAAATTAACAAAAAAAAGGTGGGCAGAACTAGAGAAGAGGTGACAGGTAGAGAGTAATAAAACCCCGTATTTACATAAAATGTAAATACATTTGTCTGAGTACCTTGGGATGGCCTTACCATTAGTTCTGCCTGTAAGCATTCCAAATTTACTAGGCTTTAGAAACATTTCTTAGCCTTAGGGCTTTGTGTGGAAAATAATAAGAAAGTAATAATGCTTTATAAATAATGCTTACTGCATGCCTGGTACCATATTAAACACCTACATGTGTTACCTCACTTTATTCTGCGGACAACTTAGTGCAGTAGATATTACTATTATCATCCTCATTTACATATTTGGGGCTCTGGTTAGAGAAATAAGGTAACTTGCTTAAGTTACGCTCTAGATAAAGCCAGAATTTGAGTACATTTCTTTCAGACTATAGATCCTGCCCTCAAGCATATTGCTCACCAGGAGGAAAACTCACCTTTGAAGAAGCTGAGAGCTTCCCACAGTGGGTGCCGCCTTAACCTGTGGGATGTAGATTTCTCTTCCTTGCTTCCTTTCCTGGCAAAGCCATTAACTAAGCCCGGCTCTTTCAGGAAGGATGAAATGTTCTTTGTAAACCTGTCTTAAATACATTTATTTTTCTTGAACAAACTGGAATTTACCATTCTCTTTTATTATAGATTCTTAAATGATTAAACTGTTTTTACTTTATATCCCAGTGAGACCCAATCAAATTTCCCCCCTCACTAAGGTGAAAGTAGAAGACAGGCAGAAATCTCCAGTTTGGGATAGCAGTTAGTGTGAGATAGCTGAGAGTACCAAATGTGATGATATAAATGTAGAGTGGTGAAACAGCAGTGCTGTTTCAACATTCTGTTTATTTCAACACTTGGGGCTTAAGGAAAGCCAAGATTTTGGTTGAGCACTTTGCTTATCTTGTCAGTGGGGTAGCTGCAGTCTATAATGTAATAACTCTAAAAAGCCAGATTTTTGTGCTATAAAATTTTGAAAATCATGTTTAGTTCTCTTACGGAGTTTTATGGGACTACTAGGATAGAGTCTGGTGGCACTGGAGGAGAACAATGGGATCTTTAAGTGGGAAAGAAGGTGAGAGAATTATTGAGGCCACATTGACTAATGATTTCGGATTGATTCAGTTCAGGGCAAGTTATCCATTTGATTGATTATAGCAAAAAAGATCCACATTAGGAGAGTTTTTCTGATTAATTGCCTAATGTCATTTCATTCTATCCTTAGTAAATACCTACTGAGATTATTTACACACTAACAAAGAAAAGAGTTTTTTAAAAAAAATAAATTTATTAATTTATTTTTGGCTGATTTGGGTCTTCGTTTCTGTGCGAGGGCTTTCTCTAGTTGCGGCGAGCGGGGGCCACTCTTCATCGCGGTGCACGGGCCTCTCACTATCGCGGTCTCTCTTGTTGCGGAGCACAGGCTCCAGACGCGCAGGCTCAGCAGTTGTGGCTCACGGGCCCAGTCGCTCCGCGGCATGTGGGATCTTCCCAGACCAGGGCTTGAACCTGTGTCCCCTGCATTAGCAGGCAGATTCTCAACCACTGCGCCACCAGGGAAGCCCCGAAAAGGGTTTTTCTTTGCAAAATTTCTGGTAATTTACACATTTTCTGAACAGGCTCAGTATATGACTTGTAAAACCATGGGAGAATAAGCCAGTGCTTTGTCACATTATCTACCACATGTAAAAAATATTGTATTACTTTGCCTTCTTTTACTGTACCATGCCATCCTTTTCCCATGTAGAAACATTTGAAATCTATTTTGTTTCTCTGAATACTCCTAGAATAGAGGGCATTAACGTACCCACAAACCATAAGCACAAAGTGTTGAAAATTTCTTGCTGGTAAACGCCATGGCAAAAAGTTTGGGTGCTTAAAAAAAAAAAAAAAAAAAAAAGTTTGGGTGCTTAAAACTAGCCACATGTTGATTAGACCATTTTTGGAAATGTGTAAATAAGGTGGAAAGATGTTCAGTGGGAGCCTCTGTATCACTAATCTATCCTACATGTGCTATACAATTAGGAGTTTTTGTATTGATCCCCTTTGGAAATTTCATTAATAAATTTAGAAGGTTTAAGATTTTGGAGTCAAAAGTACCTGGTTTAAATTGTAGCTTTGTCATAAGTCATATGTCTTTAAGCAAATTGCTTAACTTACTTTTTCATTTATCTGTTTTCAGTTTTTCTTATCTGTATAACGGACTGAATAGCAGAATTTCCCTCGCAGGTTAGCTGTGGAGGTTACAAGCTAATGCACACAAGTTGCCTATGTGGGAACCGGTACTTTTAAAAAAAAGATAGCGCAACTTCCCTGGCGGTCCAGTGGTTAAGACTCTGCGCTTCCAATGCCAGGGGCGCAGATCGGGGAACTAGGATCCCACATGCCACACGGTGCGGCCAAGAAAATATAAAATATAAATAAATAAAATAAAGATAGCACATCTTCTTTTATCAGCATTGATACATTCTGTTGGAAGTTTAATTTTTATTATATAAATATTGGCCTAAGATATGTTATACTTTCAGCTGTGTACAGAGAATTAGACCATTCTTTATGAAGGGAAGCAACACCAAACTGATGGAATCTGAACTGCGTAGGGTATGGTATAATGTCTCATCCAAAAGGTTCTCAGGTTTTGTTGGGATGCCAAAGTGAACTGATGTCCAAGGAGGAGAAGGGCTGGGAGTAGATAAAAAGAACCTGTGAGTAGGGCCAGCCTCTTTGGAATCTCTCCAGGCTGGCTCCTGTGTGCTTTGCTTTGCTGTGGTACTTCTTCTCAATGCCCTTCTCTCTGCTTCAGCTCCAGACTTTAGCTGGGGTTTTATTTCACTCTTGGAGGCCTAGCACTGGACTCACCCTCAGAACCTCTCTGAGACTGAATGCCCTTCAGTTTTAAGAACTTGCAGCTGGAGTAAGAGGTTTTCTCCCCCTGGACCACTGTCACCTTAAGGTTACCTGCCTTGCCAGGAGATGGGAGATCACAATTACGGTCAGAAACAGCTAAAGCATTCAGCGTCTCTGGAACCATCTCCTCCTAAAGGATGCGTTGCTTAATAATGATCTGGAAAAAGAATCTCTCAGAGTAGGAAGCTTAAATAACTCAGCCCCTACGTGTTATTTTCAGATACTTAACATAAATGTTCACATTCAGGGTGGGCCCTTCTTTCAGAGTTGGAAAAACCCTGCCATGTGGGTGGTCTTGGGGGTTCTACTCTAGGATGGGAAATTGTCAGTCTATATTTCCATCAGAAATTTCCTTCTGTTTCCTCACTCTCATCTGCTTGGAACTGTGCCCTGCATTTTTCTCTCTGACATTTCAGTGAGAAGACAGGCCTGAGACCAAAGGGCCATCTGAGATGTGGACATGGATTTACTAACGTTTACTGTTTAAAAAAAAAAAGAGGATAAATCTCCTTTTAAGAACTTTTTAAAAACTTATCTACCAAAATGGCCATGATTATCATTCTCTGACAGCTCACATGGAACCATGATCCAACACAAATGATTTCAATTCATATTTGGTCCACAGGGTACATGTGATATTTTTCATTGTGCATTTCAAATGCATGGGACTTGTTTTCACATTGAATAGGTGTAATCAAATGAAACAAATTTCAGTGGTACAGCAAAGGTAACAGAACTGCTGTCTAAATTCCGTCACTCTCCCCCATTTCCATCCTCCTGGACGTTTTCACCATGAGCATAATGGGCTAACCAGTTTGACTGACTGGCTGGAAAGTTCCTACCCATCATGACTGATAGCTCTATAATCCTTTGTCAAAAGTCAGCAGAGCCCTGTGGCCACTCCAGATCTCTCTGGAACTGAACAAACTCATATACAAAGCTGTTTTCTTGTAGAAAATGACTAGAGTAATATAAGAAAATTAAGGATTTTCCTTAAAGAATCAGGGTAATTTTGAACTTAACTCCATATTTTATTTTATTTTTATTTTTAAATTTTTTATTCTTATATAATTTTTAAAGGTTCCTTTCCATTTACAGCTATTACAAAATATTGGTTATATGCCTTGTGTTGTACAATACATCCTTGAGCTATCTTACACCCAATCGTTTGGACCTTCTACTCCCCACTCCTATAGTGACCCCCCACTGGTAACCACTAATTTGTTCTCTGTATCTGTGAGTCAGCTTCTTTTAGGTTATATTCACTAGTTTATTGTAGTTTTTAGATTCCACATATAAGCAATAACATACAGTATTTATCTTTCTCTGTCTGACTTATTTCACTTAGCATAATGCCCTCCAGGTCCATCCATGTTGCTGTAAATGGCAAAATTTCGTTCTTTTCTATGGCTAAGTAGTATTCCATTGTGTGTGTGTGTGTGTGTGTGTGTGTGTGTGTGTGTGTGTATACACACACACACACATACATACCACATCTTCATGTCTCAGTATATACTTATTGTACTGGCAGAATTGTTAGTAGTGCTTTTTATGACTCTCAAAAGTGCCTGGGTTTGGACAATAATTTTTTGGTCACTTTAATAGTGAGGTTCATGGGAATTAGGAGCCTGAGCTCTGCCTATGAAATCTTAATATCAATATTAGAGTATATATACAAGATGTAAACCTGGCAACAAATGTGACTTGCAGAATCAATAATGTTCTTAAAAGTTCTGTGGTAATAAATGTTCTCTCTCAGGTGTCTAATAGCTGAGTATTTAATTATGTCCTACGTGCAAAGCTTGAATTAATCACAGACTAAAATGCCTAGTATTTATACCCCTTCTCATTTTAAGCAGAGTAGAGATGTCTTATAAAAATAGGCCTAACAAGAAAAAAATTAAGTGAGGAAAAGTAATAAGGTTAGTAAAAGTAGGATGAAACCTGGGATATAGTTATTACTCCAAATGTATGGGAGTGAGTTGCTCAAGTGGAGGCAGAGACGATTAGGAGGTTAAGAAATTTGGAGGCTAAGGAGCTGAAACAACTCGCTCCCATGGCCACGTTTCAGAAGAATATATCTTTTGAATTCATAGCTGCTATATCATACTTTGGAAAAAACCTCCTATTTATCCATCAATCTTATCTCTTTGCCTCCCCAAACCTTCCCTTTAAGCTCACTGAGACCTTCAGTGCTTTGACTGCTCTGTTGTATCCAGATGTATTAGCATTTTAGGGGCTGTTTCCTCCTCTATTTAAATATCTCCCCATCTTACCAATACCTCACTCTCTAATTCTCCTACCAACACTCTCCCTTTTTCTCTCTGCTACACTCTCCTCACAATCTCCAACTCTGGATCCATGTGAGCATCTGCATTTTACTCCTGTACTTAGACTTCTTGGCACTGCTAGAGAAAGTCTCACCCCATTTAAGTGTTCACATTGATGCTGTTAGCACTGCACAGTCTCCAGTCTGGTTGGGGTGATCCTTCAGTCTGTAACCAGCCAGCTCTTGCTTAGGTTGCTTCTGGTGACTGTTCTAGATTTTTCTCCTGCCATTCACTTGCGAGCAACTTGAATTCAGTATCTGGTCCTGTCTGGCACATTGGTATTGAGTAAATGTTCACTGAATGAATGAAACCTTCATACTAGCCTCCTTTTCCTCATCTCACCTCCTTCCTACTCACTGGCAACTGATAATCTTGCCTTTCTTTTCATGGGAGAAAATAGAAGCCATCCTAAGGATATATGTCTCAACCTTCTGTAACTCTCCTCTCCTTCATCACTAACTCAGTGAAAGAGATATTCATTCCTTTGTTCAGGACCTATCTCTTCAACCGTGTTCTCAACCCCTTTGCTGACTATCCTCCCCAACTCCCCCCAGTGCACACTCATTCTGTGAACTCTATAAGTGGTCCCTTCTCTCTTTTAGATCTTCAGTTATTTCATTTCTAATGATCTTCACTCTCAGTATATAAGTTTCTCCAAGGCTTTCATAATTTCAACCTAAACTCCCTGTCTTTGTTATCTTTTGAAATTACTCTTGCCAATATACCAAAGTTGTCGAATTTAATGGGAACTCTTCCATAGTGTTGCCTCTATCTTCTCTGTTGATTATTCCCTCCTTCTCAATGCTATCCTGCCTTGGGTTGTATGACACTTTGATCCTGTGTCTTGCTGCTTCTTCTCAGATGCCTTTATGGATACCTCCCCCATTTATCCACTCTTCTAATGAATGTGTTTCCCAGAGTTAAATTGTCTTTCCTCTGCTTCCTCACACTATACCCTGTCCTTTGGTGACCTAAGCTATACTCATAGGTTTGATCATGGACATTGTGATGATTCCAAGGCTGCAGCTCTAATTAAGACTTCTTTTTTTTTTTTTAAAGTGCTTCTATAGCACCTTGTATTTTTTTTTTATTTTATTTTATTTATTTATTTATTTATGGCTGTGTTGGGTCTTCGTTTCTGTGTGAGGGCTTTCTCTAGTTGCGGCGATCAGGGGTCACTCTTCATCGCGGTGCGCGGGCCTCTCACTATAGCAGCCTCTCCTGTTGCAGAGCACAGGCTCCAGACGCGCAGGCTCAGCAATTGTGGCTCACGGGCCTAGTTGCTCCGCGGCATGTGGGATCTTCCCAGACCAGGGCTCGAACCCGTGTCCCCTGCATTGGCAGGCAGATTCTCAACCACTGCGCCACCAGGGAAGCCCAAGACTTCTTTATTGGAGTCCCTGATTGCTACAAATTATTCATTTTTGCACGATCCATGGATACCTCCCAATCAAACATGTCTTAAGCTAACTCATCACCCTCTAAATCCTTCTCGTATTTATTAATTGTGTTTGACGCCACTGGCCATCTTCTCATTAAGCCTGGGAACACCCAAGTCCCTCTCTTCTCTCTCCTCACTGCATCTAGTCCATCTCCAAGTTCTGCTGACTCTGCTTCCTCGTTATCTGCCAATTTCATGCTCTTTCTTCCATTTCTTTTGTCACTGCCTTAGTTCAGGCTCTCATCACTTCCCTGCAGCAGGTTCCTAACTGGTCTCACTGGCACTGAAATTCATCCATCATATAATTGGCAGAATGATTTTTCTGAAAGGAATATCTGGACACATTATTCCCTTGCTTAAAATCCTTCCATGTCTCCTGTACCTTTCAGGATCAAATTCATAATTCTTAATAGGGCACACGAGGCCCACGTTGATGTGACCACTGCCCACTTTGTAGCATCATCGCTCAACCATAGCAATATTATGCACTGGCTGTTTCCCTCAAGGTGTCCCATGCTCTCTACTTTATGATCCGGTATAAGCTGCTCCTCTGCCCAACCTACTCTGTGACTCAGATCACTCTTTCCAGGCAGCTTTTCCTAAGCTTTGCCTAACATGTCAGGCCCCATAGCACCTTAAGCACATACCTTTAGATTCTGCTTATTTCTCTGTCCACTACAAAACTGTGGCGCCTCAGGTAGGAATTACTTCTCTCTTATTTGTTATCTCTATGCCATCCCTACCTCCTGTCCCCGCTTATCAGAGTTTTCACAAATAACATTTTCTACTCAGTAAATCAATTCCAGAGACCAGCCTAAATTGTATCCCAAAAAGGAAAAATAAACCCACCCCACAATTTTAAGACAATAGTGTGTCACTGCTACTATTCATAAATGTACACAGGAAGCCCCAGAGTGTGAAAGGGCCACATCTGTGTAGCTTTTGCCACCAGCGAACTATTAGAATACCTGTATGATTTATGACCCTTTGATGTATCTATTTACAACAGCAGATAAATTGAAGTTTGAGAATACTAAAAGTATATAAATTAAAATTTTAGTTATGCATTATATATAGAAATATAAAATGTAGCAGTACCTATAGAGAGATATAATATTGTACTTAACCACAAGTTTTTATTATTTTGGAAATTGTTCTCTGTGGAAGCTTAGCTTGACTTTCTGCACAATTACTGTACAAACTCTAGCAGTATCACAATTTGCCGTATCATTAAATTCTGTTCCATTTCTCACTTCCTAAATGCATTTTGGCTGGTGTCAGATGATACGTCCATTTCCCCAGCACTTCAGTATTTACAGGGCCTACCTATCATGGGAGGATGTGACCCAGGCAGATTGAAATTTTGTTTCTAGTGTCTGCAACAGGGCACCTCCACCATGTTTAACTTTGGACTTATGAACTTCCCATCTGAGACTCTGAGGCACCTGATTTGCATCAACTATATACAATCTCAAGCTCTTTGGAAGTCCAGAATCGTGTAATCTTGAGGGAAGGAAATTTAGCAATATGCTAATTTTTCATTGTGCATTGTACTTATAGTGCTTACTTTGCTCCGGCTTTCTCTTCCTTTTCTTCTCTGCTTGGAATTGTGTTTCCTGTTTATATGAGCTGGGGTGATCCAGAGGCCTCCACAGGCAATAAATTCTGCAGGGCAAAGGCAGACCGAGATAGGAAAACATTTTTTTCCCCAGCTCAATGGACAAGGTAGTTCTGGAGCCTGCAGTATGGTTTTTATGTTTTTTTCGATTCCCTGTGTGGATTGTTCACAAGGAAGGACCAAGAGCAGCAGACCATTTCTCTTTATTCCAATTCTCACTCAGAACAAGCTCTAGGAAACAGATTGGAGACTGTGGACAGGAATAGAATCACACATGATCTGATGACTACAGTTTAATTATGAACAGAACCAGGGAGAAAGTTATTTCTGAAATCCCTCCTTGCTCCCTGTATTTGAATTCTCTAAGATAA
Organism: Eschrichtius robustus; assembly: GCF_028021215.1. Taxonomy (NCBI): domain Eukaryota; kingdom Metazoa; phylum Chordata; class Mammalia; order Artiodactyla; family Eschrichtiidae; genus Eschrichtius; species Eschrichtius robustus. Next base: position 53,528,499 of record NC_090825.1, read on the forward strand.
AATACAAGGAAATGTTTATTTTTGATCTACAAAATGAGCTACATGTGGAGAAGTGATTTTCTCTGCTTTTTGGATTATTTGCTTAATTTATTAGAGTGGTCCAAATAACAGAATATTATAGTATTGGGCTTTCCAGTCAAAACTCCCATTTTATAGATGAAGACACTGAGGCCAAGAGAAATAGATCTTCTTTTCTTAATATACAGGCTTTCTTCTTTCCCACTGATGTCTTATTCTTTTTAACACACATTCACATCCCTTGCCTACTCTCTGCCCCCCAAACACTTCCATGTTACCAACTCTGGTTTTGTTCAGGGTTCACTGGCAGTAGTGGGCTGAGTGTAAAGCTGGGGTTCCTGGAGTGTCCTTAAGTAGTGATTAAGCAATTAAAACTCAAATCGGTTTCTCTGCAGTTATTTCAGAAGAAAGGGAACAGAGCAGGCACATACTTCTCAAGCTCCCGCGAGCATAGGAGGACAAATTTCCAAGAAATTACGTCTCAGATCCATGAGACCATCCATGGTGCTCAATGAAGGTTGTCCAAGATCCAAATCCTGGGGAAAAATCCAGGAACTTCCAAGAAGAATTAGATTGTTTTTAAGCAAGTAAAGAGGTGAGAGGAGATAGGAAGATGTAGAGAAGAAAGAGCAAGTGTGTACAGAGAAGGGTTAAAAGAGAGGCAACTCCCTCAAGTGACCAAATGGCTGAGGTCTGGGCAATAAATCTCTCGACAGTTTTTCAAAGTCTGAGAAATCTGTGTTTAGAAGTCAGCTAAAACACCTGCTTGAATTTCACTTTCGGGTTGCTTATGTTCTGTAGAATTTAGTTTGAATTTTAAAGGGTGATGAGTGATTAGTGAAGCTGACCCTGATCCCTATTGAATTTTTCAAATTAAATGAATTGTACTTTGCACAGATAATGTGTGTGTGGGTAAAGCGTCAGCCATCAGTATATTTGAAGAGGAATAAACAATGGGATGAACTCTCAACCTTTCCATTAACTTTTTATTTTAAACTAGTTATAGATGCATAAGAAGTTGCAAAAAATAATGCAGAGAGGTCTCATGTGCTCTTCACTCAGCTACCCTCCACCCGCCACCCGCCTTACGGTAACATCTTACATAACTCTAGTCCATTATCAAAATCTGGACATTGATATTGGCATAATACAGTTAAGTAGACTACAAATCTTATTCAAAATTTCACCAGTATTTAACAAGTACGCATTTTGTGTGTGTGTACTTCTAAGAAATTTTATCCTACGTATAGATTCGTGTAGCCACTACCACAACCAAGATACAGAACTGTTCTATCACTGCAGTGGAACTCCTTCATACTGCTCCTCTGTAGTTACTTTCCATTAACTTTATATATGACTGAATGTGTCAGGCAGCCCTTTTTCTTAATTGTTCTTCATTAGATGGGAAACATTTTTCTTCTGGGGAAAATTATAAGAATTCTTTTGTCTTTAATGAATATTGTAAAAAATTGAGATGAAATGTTCTATAAAATTATATGACATAGGTGATATACATATATATATATGTGTGTATATATAAAATATGGTTCAAATCCCTAATATAGTTCTTGAACAATGTCAAAGAAACTCTTTGACAGGTATAAAGCCCCACTGTTTACAGATGTGAATGATAGGTTTGTAATGGAATGAAAAGATACCTTGTCAAATTTAGTGAAAGCTGCTCTCTCTGGCCATATTGAATGAGGATTTTGACCAAATCATGCAATCTTTTTCCTGTTTATAGAATTGGAATTGATGTTCTAACATTCCACCCTTCTTACTATGTGTTGCTATCTTGGATAGACTGAAAAGTGTCTTTAAAGGCGCATTCTTCTTTCAAGACAGAAGAAAAAGACATTTTTGGAAGTTTTTTGCCTGAAGCTTAAAAGTTAAAAAGCAGATGGTCTTCAGAGCAGAGATTTAATGAAAACCTTTGTGTTGAGTTGCCATCAGAAATGCTTCTATAAACTCCCAAGATGTAAGAACAAATCAGTGTATCCTAATAATTAAGTATATTAGCTTCCAGTTGGTGGGGTTTGGGTCTATCTGAGACCACACTTTCTTGTTATGCTTCTTGTAGTCTGCACCTGGGGAAAGCCATTACAGGGATAGACTAGGAAGACACCCAAGCCTTGCTTCTTCAGGATTAGAGTTTGGTAGATGGGACCCTACTTGCCATCGTGGATGCCTCCCTACACTGTGCCACACTGCACTGCAGAGGGATGCTTGCCCTGGCTCTATCTAATATATTCAGAGGGAAAGTGTTGTATAAGGCAGAGCTGGCCCCACTAAGGACGTCTCCCTCAGAGTTATTAGTTAAGAAGAGTGACAAAGCTTGAATCTCTTCTTTGAAGTCCCTGAATCCTGGAGGTCATCAATTGCTGATCTTGGAGCTGTGGCTCTCAAACTTTATCACGGATAACTGTGGCAAAGGTGCATATTAAAAATGTCTCAAACTAAATATTTCTATTTAGTGAGGCCTGGGATGGTATCTACTTCATTCTCACTGAGCCCTCTAAGTTTTCTGTTGCAGATGGTCTTGCCCATAGGCCACATTTGGAGAAACGTGCCCCAAGACTGCATAGTCTGCCATCTTCATTTTGATGGTAATGGACACTGAACCCAGACCAGTGATTAAATGCCATCTAAAAATCACACAGTGTCTGGAAGTTGTCTCCTGACTTTCAAATTAACACTTAGTATTGAAATGACAACCAAGAACCTCACTTTTTTAAAAAGGAAAATAAATGCATGATTATGGGCATAGGAAAATTTTCTCTTAAACCAAAAAAAAAGGTGTGGGTGGAAATTGTGAAACCTTGCACTGGCATGTCCAAGCATCAAACAGAAAAAGCAACCCATGTGGAAAGAATGCACAAGAACATGGCGCTGGGAGTCACATGATTCCAACAAGGACAAGGTCTCAGAATACAAATGATGAACTGTGTTTACGCAGTTTCCCAGGAGCTCAAAGCACTTGGTAGACTATTTTTTTTCTTTATTGTGAATAACTCTTATGCTGAACTCATTATTATTGATTCTATCTTGCCTCCATGGAGACTACAACACAAAGAGAAGTGGCTGATTTGTGGTGATGAAAGAGGATAGTGCACACAGCTAAGCGGCTGAGTATCTGCCCCAACCTCACTTTAAATGGATGCCAGCCCATAAACAGACGAGCCCAGTGCTGCTTCATGGTTCCACTTGGCATCAGAGAAAACATTTCCAGTATGATCTGAGAATACACCTTGCCAATATAGGCTAAAGATTATTTAGACGTTTTAAGATTAATCTGGATTGTTTTAAGGCATTGTTTTAGGGCATTGTTTTAAGGACAGATGTGAAACTGAATACTCAAGCAGATTGGCTATACCTTAGAATAGTAGTGCTCAGGGCTGGGAATAATGAACATGTATGGAGAAGAAGAAGCAGGTTACTTCACATACTAACTCTGCCTAACATTGCTAGTGTGTGAAATATGGGATGGTATATACAGTAACTACCTATAGGACCGCAAAAAAAAATAATCTTGCAACCCTTGGTCTCATTATATAAATTGTTTCCTCATTTTGTGAATTAAATTGAACCATACAAAGGAAAGCCTTACTTTCCTCTTTTGGTTTTTGGTAGCTGGGGACAAAGAACATTACTATATAGGGCTAAAACGGTGATTATGTTGGAGTACCTGAAAATAACTTTTTTACTAAGTTATATGTTTTGCCAATGTGGGTTACAAATTTCTTGGATTTTCTTATTTTTCTATAACTAATCTTACAAGAATTTCCCACTACTGTGCATTTATTTATTCATCCACTATTTCTTGAGCACCTGTTATATGCCACCACTGCGTAGGAGGTCTACGGAAACGATGATATTGCTCAAAATAAAAACTAACAGTATTATGTAACATGTTAACTTTTCTTTGATATCCAATTAATTACTGCTTTACCTTATAACTATTAGGCAAGTAGTCTCATTAGATGGATTGGCTTAACCGCTATGAAGAAATAAAGCCAAATAGTAGTTGTTTGGTGAACTAAAAATGTGAAAAACATTTGTCCAAAATTTTTCTGGGTCCAAAGAATGAATCTTTTTTAAAATTTTGCAATAAATATCTTTCTTTAGCTCTGTGTTTTTATAATCCTGATCTTTAATATTAGACTTAATTATCTCACTAAGTACAGTTTCTCTACATAATTTTATTGCTATCTTATAAGACATAAGATTTTATTTTGTTAGAGGAAAGGATAAAAGTGAGAATGATTGATGACTCCTATTTACCTTAAGCATTGAAATAATTTAATGCCATATTTGCTTCTGTCTTCAGCCTTAACTTTTCGTTCTAGCATCCAAGGGGGAAATTTGTGCAGCAATAATTCCATATTATATTATAATTTTTTAATGTAAATAGAATATTTTCTTTGTCAGAACAACTTTCTGTCCTTTCTTCATTCCACCAAGTTGTTTGGCAGTTTAGCTAATTATTCAATTTAGAAATGGAGAAACTCAGGCATAGAGAGGTATAAAATGATATTCTCAAGCTAGGATATTCAGTTCGTAACCCAGATGTGACCAGAATAGGTAGTGATTTTTTTCACCAAGTCACATAACCATCTGATATGTGAAATAAAGAATATTCACAATGCTGAAATGTTCTCTCAATTATATAATAACGCATGAAATGTGTAGGGTCTTTGCAAATCATACCACATGGAGATTCTACTTTCAATAGATCATGAATATTTGTATACATCTATAATTAGTCATAAAATATTACTTGTTGTGATTACATTGGAAAGAATGAAGCACATTTTTTAGTGCTATCCTGAATGTCTATTTGCAGATTTATTGCCTGGAACATATTTACTTCTTCATTGCAACATCTGCTAAGCCTGTTGGTGTCTTATTATTAATATAGCAGATCTAAGTATAAAGTGGTATCATTGAACATCACCCTTGGTCTGGTCAGGAAAGTATAATTGGGTAAAGGTTATGTTGGAAACATGTGACACTCACTGCCTTTGAAGGTTGGATTCTCCTCAATTCCATAGCAGAGTTATTCTGATAACAGCTGTTGAGTATTTGGGGAGGAATACTACCGGACCTCCATCCCACATACACGGATTAATAATGATATTGATAACTATTTGTACTCTTGGTTTCAAAGGACTTTAACAGATATCTCATAAACTGGGTGGATATGTAATTCTTTTCTTTATTGGAGGCAGCTGGAAGACTTGAGAAGTTTCCTTCAGAAGCCTGTTTTCACTTTTATTCTCAATCCTATCACTCTTTCAGGGTTCAGTTCAAGCCTAACCATCTCTAAACAAATATCCCTGTTTTTTCCAGTCCATTCATTTCTCTCGTTTTTGGTCTTCTAAAGCATTTGTAGTCAGTATCTCATTACTTTTACACTTACATTTATATTGCCAATATGTATAATGCTTATAAAGTCATGATTCACATGGCCAGTTCCAGAGGGATGTCACAGGCAAATGTGTAGTCCATAAAAGTCCTTTATTTGAAAGGAGCATATACTCATCAGCTCCTTCAAATTCTCTGTTTTCTTGCATCTACTGCCCTCACACACCACAGTTACTCCAATCTCTTTTCTCAATAACCCTCCATTACACATCCACACAGAGAAATATTCATCTAGGATAAGTGTGCTTCCAGTCATGGCAGAGTAGCTAGCAATGAACTTTCTTTCCCTTCCACTGTAAACAACTAGGAACTTGGAAGAAATACACAGCAACAGGTTTCAGACATCAGAATATAGACAGACAAGATTGTGTCCCATGAGAGAAGAGAAGCAAACAAGGAGAGCCCTAGACCGACCCAAATTTCTGCCTGTAGATGTTCAATGGACCCTGGCCCGGAGAGAGGAAACTCAAGGAAAGTATTGGTGGCTTCACCAAATTGAGGTGACAGATACCAGAGTTCATGGAAACAGAGGCAGCTAGAAGTGGTGGGGCAAAGTACCAGAAGAGGGGAAGCTTCTCAGAGAAAGAGCTTTAGGGCTCTTCATGGGTGGGTGGCTCTTGAGTTTTTGAAATAAAACCAAACTGTATATACAGGGTGAAACTCTAGGAGGACAAAGAATGACCAAGGAGCTGTAAGCCAGACAAGGTCATATTGGGAAGAACGACATTCTAGTTTTAATCAGCCAGAATGAAGAGACTCAGTGGACACCTAAGGCATTCAATAGAGACTCCTGAAAGGTCAAACTTCATAAATATAGCCAAATTAGACCTGGCCTAACAAAGCCTAGAAACAAACCTTAAAAGGATCAAATTGATCCTTTCAATTTAACTGCCTAACAAATTGAAAGGCAACATTTTTTAAAGGAAGACAATGCAATTTAGATAAACAACAACATAGCATTCATAATGCAGCATCTAATCAAAAAGTGCCAGAGATCAAAAGAAGCAAAAATATGTAACCAATAACCAAGAGAAAATTCAGGCATGATAAATAGACCCAGCAATGAGAGAGGTGATGGCATTAGAAGACAAAGACTTTAAAAGAAACTTTAAATATTCCACAATTTAAAATAAAACATAAACATAATGCAGAGAGGAATGGAAGATATATAAAAAAGAACCGTGTGGAACTTTTGAATGAAGCACTTGCACCCAGAATACAGAAATAACTCATAATTCCCTAATAGTTAAGCGAACCAATTAAAAATGAGCACAAATTTGAACAGACATTTCACAAAGGAAGATCTACAAATGGCCAATTAGACATGAAAAGATACTATGGTTAGTCATCGGAAAAATGTAAATTAAAACCACAGTGAGATACCACTGTATATCATCAGAATGGCTAAAATAAACAAGCTGACAGTAACAAGTGTGTCTGAGAGTGTGGAATAACTGGAGTTCTCATTCATCACTGCTCGTTCTATAAAATGGAATAGCCACTTTGGAAAATAGTCTGGCAGTTTCTGAAAAGATTAAAATACACTTACCAGATGACTGAGAGAAGTAGATCTTAAACTTTTAAAAAAAGGTATTGAATATTAAGAAGAAAATATTCCTTCAGCCTTTGCCATTGTGTGTCCCTTGCCTAAAGGAACCCCTATTCTCCCATTTCTTCCTGAATCTAAGTTGCAGAAGTCTGCTAAAATATAAACTAAGACATATTTAAAATTTTAAGAGTTTATTTGAGAAAAAATTGATTCAAATTGAGCAGCGCCAAACCAAATGTGGTTAGAAGTACTGTGGGGACAGGAGCTGGGGAAAGACTTTTATAGAGAAAAGGTGGAAGAAAAATAAGGAAATGATTGATTGGCTATAGCTTAAAGCCTAGTTGGCTCTTTGTGATTGGTTGTCCTTAGGTTTCAGTCTCTTAATCTTGAGACATTTACTGGCTTAGATTTTGATTTGCTTGTGCAGGCAGCCATGGCAGTAGAGCCCCCTCAGTCTAATGACCTCCTTGTTTAATTAAATAAGTCCAAGCACTTACATGGTTAAGCAGGAGCTTCTTACATGCAAGGAGTGGGCAAGACACAGGGTAGACCAAGCTGGCATTATCTCTACCTGTAAGAGGTAAGAAGAAGGCCAGGAGAACTCATATACCATCATTATTGTTGTGTCATAGTTGTATTATTCTTACTGATTACTCAGTTTATGAGTTAGACTCAGCTTCTCTCTCAAGAGTAATCCGGTCTTATTAAGAAGGAAAAATCATGTGGAAAGTGGCATTCTAACAGAAGTATAGAGTGCTATGTGAATTCATGTGTATTACTGACAGAAGTGTTGACACTTCATTGTGCTCGATGTCGGTCTAATTTCCTTAAGTTTTAAGTAAGAGGCCAAGTATAACCTCTTGAATGTCTGCTATATTAATGGAAGCACTAACCCAATGTTAAGAACATGGAACTCCATCAACTTAGATGATTACTTGATCAGTTTGTTAGTTAGTATTAGGCTTTGCAGAATCCCCTAAATGGAAAACCCAGGAATCTGTGACATTAAAAAGACACAGGTTTTCTTTTCTCTCTTCTATAAGAGGTAGGAGGTCTGGGGCTGGCAAATCAGGGCCACAGTTATCAGGAGCCCAGGTTCCTCTTCTTTCTGCTTCATCATCCTTTGTGCCTCATATTCATCTTTAAAATGGTCCAAAATGACGGCTAGAGTGCTGCTGTCCACCATGTTTGTGTTCCAGTCAGAAAGAAGTGGTTCGTAGAGGTGGAGAGGGCTACATATGCACACCCCCTGGGGAATCAGCTCCCTTTAAAGAGCTTTCCCAGAATCCCCACCCAATTACTTCTACTTACGTTTCACTATTCATGACCAGTTGTAGAAAGACTAGGAAGTATAAACTTTCAGCTGGGCATATCACCTCCTTGAATAAGATCAGATTCTGTAGGTAAGGAAGAAGGGGAAAATGCAAACCAGGTGGTCTAACAGCCATCCTTGCCACGATCTATTTTTCAGTAATCTCAAGCTTGTGAAGGCTAATGTGGCTACTGTCAACTAGGTGGTTATATTTTTGTGTTTTTCTAATTCCAGTGGGGGAAATTGTTGATTCATCCTCATGGTTCTTGAGGTTGTGCGTGTACTTTTCTTCCATAATGTTGAGGTATTTTTCTTGGCACGTAGGAGAAGTAGCTTTCATGAAGAGCAAAGAAACATGTGAAGACAGAGAAGCCTTCCTAATAAAGAGATGGCATGTGGGATATTATGGGTGATGCAAAGGTAAACTGGTGACAAATTAGCCTTCCAGATCTTTATGCCAAATGGTCAGTGTTGAAGGAGAAACTTAGGGGTGCTTTGAAGTACCCAAGTGTCAAGTGAGCTAAACTTTTTTTCTTTCAAAAAGTCAGAATGGGGCTTCCCTGGTGGCGCAGTGGTTGAGAGTCTGCCTGCCAATGCAGGGGACACTGGTTTGAGCCCTGGTCTGGGAGGATCCCACATGCCACGGAGCAACTGAGCCTGTGAGCCACAACTACTGAGCCTGCGTGTCTGGAGCCTGTGCTCCGCAACAAGAGAGGCTGCGACGGTGAGAGGCCCGCGCACAGCGATGAAGAGTGGCCCCCGCTTGCCACAACTAGAGAAGGCCCTCGCACAGAAACGAAGACCCAACACAGCCATAAGTAAATAAATTAAAAAAAAAAAAAAAAGTCAGAATGGGCTAATTCTCCTACAAAACAAAAATAGACAAATGCACTTTATTTTAATTTACAAGTACTAGTTTCCCTGGTGCCCAATGGCTAGAGATAATAATTGATATTAGCTGCCCAAGTTCCCAGCAAAACCGAGAAAATTGAATTATTACTTTATTGGTCTCTCAAATAAGATGATAGGATATTTTTCTAAATCCTTTTGATCTGCAGCAGGAGGAATGTTGTTCCATTTGAAAGCACTGTTATTATCAACAATAATGGAAAAGACAGCAAATGGCACCCAGACCTAGGGCATCTCATCATGATACAATTTTCACTGCATCAGCTGTGTGGCAGGTGCTATGCTGAATGAAGTTTAAGCATAGCTTCTGCCCCATGGCCGAGATCAATTTTGCAGCCATTATTCTGTTTCATTTAGTTTCAGGACTAAATGGTCCATTGTGTAGTTAGGTTCTTGCCGGTGCATTTGTCTGTAGCAGCAGCGTCCACTTTAGTGATGAGTCAGAAGTATAAAATTGAACAGGAAGGGGAAAAATAAATGAATCACAAGGCCTGTTAGAGGCCCTTGAAAGTCCAGCCCAAGTGCTAGTAAATGCTAAAGGGGAACATGTTTACTGTGGTAGAGATAGACTAAATGGATTAAATTGGTAGATAATTGGGAAAGGTATGTGGGAAAATTGAATGAGTATAATGGATAAATAGCATAGAACAAATGGACAAGTTTCTGATGTCAAAATTGGGTACAGCCCAGACCAGTGCTTATGTCACCCAGATGAGAAGACTGCAGTTTGCTCGGGCCAGAATGTTTCCGCCATGCCACACACATCTGGTTCCAAGCATCTTTGACTTAGTCATGCCTTCTGGAAAGAATACTTTAATTAGGCAGAGAAACGGGGTACAGTGCAAGATAATGGGTCTGTGAGAGGGCTTAGTGACCACAGACCCATCTATTCATCCCAGAAGAAAGGCGCAGGGCACACACCCTTAGCGCTGTGGCATGCTACCTGTGATTAGCATCTTCATTGGCATAACTGGATAGAATTGTTCTACTCCTTTTTCTTTTCCCCACAGTGCTTTGTTCTTGCATTCATTCCTTCATTAATTAATTCACTCAACAATTATTTAATAATTACTTTCTACACACAAAATGCTGGAAAATAAATCATATTTTAAAAAAAGTCAGAGTCAGTGTCCAAAGGGTCAAGACAATTATATTTGGGAAGATAAAATATAAAGAATATTCATTAGGTAGGACCTTCTGGGAAATGAGGATGATAAATTGTAGTTAGGTCATTGGGAGCACTAGCTATTTGAGTCTTTTTTCCTAGAAGCTTTAAAAATGTCCTTTGAGAAATGAAACCAAGTGTAGGACTTTCAGAGTTGCAACTATCAGCCTTACTTCTTTGTGGTTCATAAATACCAATTAAATATTTTTCAATCATGTGCTGACAAGGTAACGATGACTTCATAGCCTATTCTTTATGGTTTAGAACTAGTGGACTTTGCTCATTTTGCAAAAGATTGTTTATTTTTAGTGGGTCTTACTTTCAGTTAAATGAATATTCTGATTAACCGAGCGTTTTGATATATGAATTTGAATTTAATACAGTACGCTTAGCAATAACATTATCCCCGAAATGATTTAATCGGATCTGTATCTGTAGATAGTTTAGGAATTTCCAAACTAAAACACAGAAACAAAAACTGCTAGGCTCAACCAAGAAATTATTATGCAGGACTACATATGTGGAAGCTCTGGGAAGTGGTGCTGAGCCTATACTAAGCCTAGGATACATCCCTAGGAATTATTTCAAAATTAATCTCTGATATTAGCTATTCACTTGTCTCTTTTTTTTTTATAGCAGTAGAATGCAGAATATATACAAAAGGAAAGAAAAGAACATAAGAAGCAAAAACTAGAAGAACTCAGCTAGGATTGTGTGTATATAAGGTTTTATGAAGACGCGAGAACTAGGGAAGGTCCTGTTTCTTCCTTCTCTCTTAACTTACACCATTAGGTTGGCCTAATAGCATGGAAAACCTGAACAAACTTTTTGGCCAGCCCAATACTTTACAACCATGGACACCCTCCCCTAACCCTTGCCTTAAGCAATGTTATCATGGTCTATACAATGGCATCTTATCTCTTCTTCCAGTCTTGATAATGGCAGTAGTAGCAGTCCTCTCTTCTGTTATCACTGGTGTAGCCAGTGGGACTGCTGGTCCAGGGACTGCCCAAGAAGAGAATGAAGCCATACCAGAAAATATCTTGCACAGTAGCTGTAGCTAGAGTGACTGCTAACTGCGAGGGGCGTGGTGCTGGAGAACTCCCCCCATTCTCTGAGGGTGTATAGTGGAGCTGGCTCCCTCCTGAGTTACAGATTAAAACTTAGATTTTGAATAATAGGGCACATTGTTAAATACAGGCATCGCTGAAACATTTTCTGAGTTTGTAATGTCAAATGCAGGGCTTTTCAATTTTATTTTTCAACTTATCATACAGTAAAATTGACCTTTTTGGCGTACATTGTTGTGCATTTTAACACATGTATATATTTGCAGTGTTACCACTACAAGGAGGATACAGAATAGTTCCATCAACCGCCCCAGAATGCCCCCAATCCTATTTCTTTGTCATCACACCTCCCTCCACCCATGATTTCTGGCAGCCACTAATTTCCATCAGTATAGTTTTGTTTTTTCTAGAATGTTATATAAATAAAATCAAACAGTATATAATCTTTTGAAACTGATTTCTTCACTCAGAATAATGTGTTGGAGATTCATCCATTTTATTGCATGTATCAGTAGTTCATTCCTTTTAATTGTGAGTAGTATTTTCTTGTACGGATGTACTACATTTTGTATCCATTCTCTTATACAAGGACATTTGAGTTGTTTAGTTTAGGCTTTTACATATAAGGCTGCTATGAACAATCATGTGCAGGTTTTTGTGTGAACGTAGTTTTAATTTTTCTAGGTAAACATCCAAGAGTGGGAATGCTATGTAATACACTAAGTGTATGTTTCACTGACAAACTCTTTTTCTAGAGTGGGTATACCAGTATATATGAGCAATGTATGAGAGTTCCAGTTGTCCTGAATCCTTGCTAGCACTTGGTATTATCAGTACCTTTTATTTTAGCCATTCTAATAAATATGTAGTGTGTAGACACCTTGTAATTTTAATTTGCATCTCCTTATGTCCAATGATGTTGCATCTTTTTCTGTGTGCTTAATTGCCATCTTTATGTCTTCTTTGGTTGTTTGCCATTTTAAAATTGGGTTGTTTGCTTTCTTAATGTTGGATTTTGAAAATTCTTTATATTCTGGATAAAAGTCCTTTGTCAATTACGTAATTTGCAAATATTTTATCCCAGTCTGTAGCTTGTCTCTTCATTCTCTCAACAGTATCTTTGGCAGAGTAACAGTTTTTAATTGTGATGAAGACCAATTTATCAACTTCCATTTTTATGGATTGTGCTTTGGGTGTCACATTTAAGAACTCTTTGCCTAATCACAGGTCAGGAAGATTTTTTTCCTATTGTTTGTCTATGAGTGTTATGGTTTCACATTTAGATTTATGTGCATTTTGAGTTAATCTGTCTATAACGTATAAAGTTTAGGTCTAGGTCCAATTTTTGCATACAGATAACCAGTTGTTCTAACGTTTGTTGAAAAAACTATTATTTCTCCATTGAATTGTTTTATGCCTTTGTCAAAATCAAATGACCATGTTTATGTGGATCTAATCCTAGACTCTCTATTATTCTATTCTATTGATATGTGTCTATTCCTTCACCAAAACTACATTCCCTTGATTATTGTTGCTTTAAAATAAGCCTTACTATTGAATAGTGCAATTTCTACATCTTTGTTCTTATTTTTAAAAATGGTTTTAATTATTCTTGTTTCTTAGCTTTTCCATACACATTTTAGAATCAGCTTGTCTATATCTACATAAAATCCTGCTGAGATTTTGGTAGGAGTTGCATTAAATCTATAGATCATTCTGGAGACAATTAATGTTTTACTGTGTTAAGATTTCTAGTCCTTAAACATGGTATGCCTTTCCATTTACTTAGGTCTTCTTTGATGATTTCTTTCCTCAACATTTTGTGGTTTTAAATATAGACCCTGTGCATGTTTTTAAGATTTATACTTGTGTTTCATATTTGTTTTTATTGCAAATGATAATGTATATAAATTTTGGTTTCCAATTTTTTACCACTTCTATATGGAAATACAGTTGATTTTTGTGTGTTGACCTCACATTCTGCAACCTTGTAAACTTACATTTTAGTCTACATGAGAGATTTTTAAAGGGATTTCATGAATCAGCCTAGAAAGATGTCCCCAGAAAAGAAGCAAAAAGGGAATTTGTTCAAAAGAGTTCAAGCCCTCAGTGGAGAAATCTCACTGAGTGTTCTTTAGAAACCAAAGACTGGAAATCTGATAGGAGGGTTTTCTAAGCAGTGAATGCTCTTTCCCCAATTTTCATGTCTTTCCTTCCTTTTTTCCCCTATTAAATGGCATTTAGTTATCAAAATAGTCATTTCTACATGCAAACATTGGAATTGTGTAAAATTGTTTTTCCTTTTCCTTTGTCCAAAAGTATGGGCTTGAACTTGATTCTTAGAGTAAATTCGCCATTCCATTAATAAAGGGAGTTTAGCTCAAGAAGAGTCCAAGTGGTCCCACCTTACCCTCCAGATCTCCATAGCTTCTTTTCCCAGGTCTTTATAATATGTTAATTGTTCTATTCTCTCTTTTTTTCCATAAAAAGATTTAATTTAATAATATTACACCTATTTTAGTATCTTATAGTACAGCATTAATTTGTATGAGAAAATAATTTATAAGGAACCAAAAAATGATCTTAGGGGGGCAAAAAGCAGATAATTGAGGCAGGTTGGATCACTTAGGTGACTGAGATTCTTTATATGTAGCATGTAAGTATATGTTTTTCATTTGGGAGACACAAAGGTTTGATAAAGACGGGTTGAATAGATAAATCTGGATGTAGTGATATTTCAGAAAAGAGGAATTTATGTCTTTGAAAATTTTCCTCAGAAGACGTGGATATAAATCTTTCCCTTCCACACATGCTCACACCATTAAAGTCTTGGGGCAATTTTATAAGTGAAATAAATGCTTTTCTGAGAGATGTCATAATTGTTAAGAAGAGTTGAAAATCCAGTTGTCATGTGTAGCTCCTAAGCTAAAGATATATCCTAGCCCCTCCCCCTTTCCAAAATATTCATTAGTTAATTCACTTGTTGAAGAGGTGTTTCCATAGAACACTGGGTAGGTCCTATACTTCTAACAAGAAATATTGAGTTACTTTCACCTCATGTAGCATAAAGAGTAAGCAATAAAGAAGAAGCGTATACTACTTACAAGGAGGAAAATGGGTCCACAACAGGCAGTCACTGAGAACTAAATTAGGCTTACTGACTGAGAACTGATACTGACACTATTGTATTTAAAAAGTCAGGATTCAGGAAGATGGAAAGAAGGCTTGGTAGGGTTGAAGCTGATGCATATGAGATTCCTGGATACATTTGTATTGCATGGTGAGTGATGAATCTCCATTCTTGGGATGTGCTGTCATGGAAACTAATGCTATATTTCGTTTTTCATTTCAGGTCTTCTCTGTGTGTGTGTGTGTGTGTGTGTGTGTGTGTGTGTGTGTGTAAGTGTTTGCGTGATTTTTACTTTTAATTCAAGCCACAACAATTTGAAAAAAATTAAATCCAAGGATTGGAAAGACATTGTCATTCCATTTAGTTTCTTACCCCAACTCCCAGTAGGTCAGGACACCTGATTTTTACACTGAAATTGCCCTCCTGCCTTCCTCCCCTTCTCCTTCCCTCCCCTCCCCTCTCCTTTCCCTTTCCCTTTTCCTTTCCTTTCCTTTTAACAATCTCCAGAAGAAACTTTCATTCCTGAGTGAATCATTCTAGTCTTTGACGATCTACTTAGTGAAAGAAGAAAAGAGATGTTCATTCTGCCCCAACAATAGCATTGTGAAAAGTATGCCAGAGGTGTTTGCACTAGCAGCAAAGTAAATTAACCCCCAGTTATCTATTGTGGCCTTTTATTGGACTCAGCCAACCATATCTCACATTAAGTTACTATGAAATTTAATAAAAGGTAAGTTACTAAAAAAAAAAAAAAAAAGCCCTGCAGAACATTACTAGATATAATTAATGGATTAAAAGAAAATAAATGTGCTGTAATTGGGATGAAATTAGCATTTTAATTTTAACAAATTTTGTAGAAACAGTTGATTCTGGAAATTATAGAATTTAAATTTTTCTTCTGGAATACAAAGGATCTTACCTTGCTTTACATAAATGTATTTCTTCCTACCTAATTACACATTTTATGTATTCTGTGCCCTTTACAATTATACCCTTGTCTTTGTGTGTCTCATCTGTGAGTGGATGTTTTCCATCACCATCATATGTCTAAAATTAGAAAAACAAACCAGGTTCCAACTCCACCCTCACTCAATAATAATATCTTCCTATTGAACAGTTTTGATTCTTAATGAATATTTGAAAATGTCAGACTTGATGGAGCAAAACTGATTTAACTATTTCGAGTGTCAAGTCAATACTCAATGAGGAGTGGTAATTAAATATAGGGCAAACATAATTACAAATCACTAACAATATCTTCATATTTATTGCTTTATTTTGCTAGATAATTTTGATATCTAACACCAAAGTAGCCTGGATAAGTTTAGCTAAACTTCATACATTAATACAACAAATATACTTAGAACCAACTGTGTAGTTGACACTAGTATGTGCTCTTCATTGGTCAAAGATGAACAAAGCATTATTTTTCTCTTCAAGGAGCATATAATCATGTAGGAGTGATGGAACAAGAAACCAAGTGTGTATTGTACATGTCAAAATACTAGTTCACAGTTATTGAACTCCTACTACTTGTTCAGTGTTATATTGTGTTGGCCAAAAGATTTGTTCGGGTTTTTCCATAATATATTATGGAAAAACCCGAACAAATCTTTTGGCCAACCCAATAATATGTTTCAGCTGTTTTAAATCATTTAACATCATAAGGAATTTACATGGTAGATATTATTACTATGTACATTTTTGTTTGATGAAGAACCTGAGGCTTAAGATGCTAAAATCTTGCCATTAGTCATTCAAGTAGAAGAGCAGAAATTCAGCCCCACGCCATCTGACTTCTGTGTTCATGAATGACTCCTTAAGCATAAACCTTGGAACCATCAAACCTGCTATGGTCTAAAAGTACAACACATAAATGCTTAATGAAACACCACAAAGTGGATGTAATAATGTCTGATAGGACATGGTGTAGGAGTTCAAAAGTTGTCATTAACAGTCTCCTTTTGTAAATAGTGTTGCTAAAACATTGGGATGCATGTATCATTTTGAATTAGAGTTTTCTCTGGAGGGATATATGCTCAGGAGTGGGATTGCAAGATCATATGGTAACTCTATTTTTTAGTTTTTTTAAGGAATTTCCATACTGTTCTCCATATGTCTACACCAATTTACATTCCCACCAACAGTTTAGGAGGGTTCCTTTTTCTTCACACCCTCTCCAGCATTTATTATTAGTAGACTTTTATTGATGGGCAGCATAGCAGCACTATCTATCTATCTATCTATCTATCTATCTATCTATCTATCTATCTATCTATTTATGGCTGTGTTGGGTCTTCGTTTCTGTGCGAGGGCTTTCTCCAGTTGCGGCAAGTGGGGGCCACTCTTCATCGCGGTGCATGGGCCTCTCACTATCGCGGCCTCTCCTGTTGCGGAGCACAGGCTCCAGACCCGCAGGCTCAGCAATTGTGGCTCACGGGCCTAGTCACTCCGTGGCATGTGGGATCCTCCCAGACCAGGGCTCGAACCCATGTCCCCTACATTGGCAGGCCGATTCTCAACCACTGCGCCACCAGGGAAGCCCAGCACTGTTTACCATAGCCAAGACATGGAGGCAACCTAAATGTTCATCAACTGATGAACAGATAAAGAATATTACTCAGCCATAAAAAAGAATGAAATAAGGCCATTTACAGCAACATGGATGGACCTAGAGATATCATATTAAGTGAAGTAAGTCAGATAGAGAAAGATGAATATCATATGATATCACTTATATGTGGAATCTAAGAAATATGATACAAATGAACTTATTTACAAAACAGAAATAGACTCACAGATATAGAAAACAAACTTATGGTTACTAAAGGGAATAGTGAGGGGGGGATAAATTAGGAGTTTGGTATTAACATATACAAGCTGCTATATATAAAATAGATAACCAACAAGGACCTACTGTATAGCACAGGGAACTATATTCAATATATTGTAATGACCTATAATGGAAAAGAATCTGAAAAAGAATATAGATATATTATACATATACATATGTATAACTGAATCACTTTGCTGCACACCTGAAACTAACACAACATTGTAAATTACCTATACTTCAATTTTAAAAAATGGTTAAAACAAAACAAAAACTAGAATCACCTAGAATCTGTGGATTTTTGTAATTCTTTTTTCATTGATTCTACCTCATGAAAGCCTTGTCCTTAGAAAGAAGTCTGCAATTTCTTTCTACATACTACTTTAGCTGCAATTTTTAGTGGGATGTTTATTGTCATTCTCTTTCGTTTTAGTTTCCTCTTTAACCAAGGAGTTATTTAAGAGTGTATTTTGGGTTTTCAAATATACTTATAAATTATCTTTTAATTATTGATTTTCATTTAAATTGCATTGTGAAGTGTACTCTTTATTATATAAATTATTTGACATTTTGGAGACTTGCTTTGTGGCCTAGTATGTGATCATTTTTTATAAAGTTTACACATGAACTGGAAAAACATATTGTGTTTATTGGGTGTATTGTTCTAAAGATAAATACGTATATGTCTTCTTATTTTTATGTAGTTCAAGGTTTTGGATTTTTTTTTTCTGTAGAGGACTGTTAAAATATCCTATTCTGATATTGTAGATTGAGTAATTCCTCCTTATCATTCTATCAGTTTTTATTCAATTTATATTGAGACTCTGTTACTTGTAGCAAATACATTCATACTTGTTAGAACTCTTTGGTAGAATATCAGTTTTGCCTTAAATTCTACTTTATCTCCTATTATTTTTCCATAGCAGCTATTTGCCCAATGGAACTTTTCCATACCTTTTCTTTCAGCATTTCTGAATGCCTTTTATAAGCAGAATTTAGAGGCATTTTAATCTGCCTATATCTTTCTTGGGGGTTTTTCTTTGTATATTTCTCCTATTGTTGCTATATGTTAGGAGCAGAAAGTTTGCATCAGGGGGCTGACTTTCTGCCCATCTGGGCTGGAAGTCCTCTCGTGGGCTTTAGATAGGAGCTGGAAGTAAAGGTCAGAGTGATGGTATTCCATTTTACTGACCCCTGTGAGCCTAGGCCACTGTACAGTCTTGTGATATGGTTAAACAGAGTTTACCCTACATCTTCATGGCACTGGGTTAGTAGAGGGCTCTATAGGCAAAGCCAGGACTTTCCTGAAGATTCGTGGGGATTGATTTGTAAAGTGTGGCTGACAGAATGTAGCCAGTAAATTTTCTTCTTGAATAAAAATTGGGAAAACCAGTGACCTCAAGTAAAGGAAAAACTCTAGCTAACCATGTCACAAAAAGCTTTTCTTTTTTTCAAAAATCAAGGCTAATACAAACTGGAAACAAACACAGATTAGCTTATTTGAAGTAAGCAAATGTATCAATAGAGAAAACAAATTTATTATAACCAGGAGTAACTTACCTCAGAAGACAATGTGATATCATTTTAGGGACCTATGCCTTTTGTACTTTTCTCAGGAAGTATATAGGAAGTAAATTGTTGTGGTCTCTCTAAAAGTCTGCTTCATGGTTTGGCATCTTGGAATTCGCCCTGATGCCTGCTTGATAGAAGCTGTTCAACCTTGATAGTCATTGCTCCTCAACCTGGTTTGCAGTGATTATGCTTTTAACATTTAAGAACATCTACCTTCTAATTATACACTTTTGGCGTGATTGATGCAGGAGTTGCAGAAGTAAATCAAATCAGCATGATTACTCAATCTCAGTGTGTGCTTCACTGAAACTATCTTGTGAAGATTGCAGTGTTCCCTTCTAACATGCAACAGGGTATGTGAAATTGGGGCAACTACTAATGAGCTGAAAAGCTTATTTACTAAATAAGAGTCTCATTTTAAGCATGGAAACAGATCTGGGAGGGGTTTAGTTTTCCAATATTAGTATCTTGTGTACATACTTTCGTGAGAGTATTTCTGGGTCCAATTAGTACATGCAGGGTAAGATAGGCGCTCTGTTTGTGCTTGTTTTAAAGACCAGTGTAAATGCTGGTAAACAAAATAGCAGAAAAGACAAGGCACAGCTCTGTAATGATTCTCAATTGTCCAGGCCAGCTGATGTTTGTTTCTCATTCTAATATGCTTTTCATCAAAATCTTCAGGGAAATAGGATAGTTTACCCACACCAGTGTCTTCCTAGATATGTGCTTTTGTCCTCTACTGGTGAGGGAGGCCTTCTCACTTCAGTTTACACCAGTGAGTCTCAACATGAGTTAAATTTACTAACATAACAAATTAAGTAAAATTAAAATGTAGTGAGTTTTGATAATTCTAAATTAACTTTTTCCTTGTTTGAATGTTCAAATTATATTATTCTTACTTTTTGGGGTTTAAAATATCATCTTGAAAAATAATAAAATGGGGATAATTGTTGGGAAATTTTTAATGTGCTTACCTAGAAAAATAAATCAATAATTTATGTAGCTTCCCTGATTATTTTTTCTAATTTTTACAGTATTGTGAAATTTAAAACCGTGGGAATCATTGACTCAAGTTATTCTTTGGTAGTAAACTTAGTTCTTTCAGAGAATAAGCGGATTAAGAGGTGTGTTTGAGACTAGAAAGAGAGTATTCCTAACATTCTTATGGAATGCATAGAGGGATCTAATTAAATAAAATATACTTGATTTGAATATACTGAAAGTGTTTTCTTTGCCATTCCCTGACCTACCTTCCAGCTGTGCTCAGAACCTAATAGAAGTGGATAAATGGGCCTGAGAGGAATTTAGACCAAAACAAGGCACCTGAGTCTTGAGCAAAAATCAGTACTATGCAATTTCCAAGGCAGTGTAAATGGAAAACCTGTGAAATGGCTGTGTCCTGGAGCATTTCTTGAGTGTATTTGTACCATGAGAAGGCGCAGAGATTGAAGGTAGAAGAAATGCTGTATTGCATGTTACCTCATGGATTGTTTTCTTGACTCTAAGGTCTTCATGATCCTTCTGGGAACTGACATTTATTTGTCACTGTGATTTGAGAGAGGAAGGACTGTTGTAAAGTGCTTCTAAAAAGACTTCTCTCTAGGAACAGCAGATGTACCTAGCATTGTGTTTGTGCTATTTCCTCTTTAACAGCATCTTTCCTAAATCTGCACAGCTGCTAGGCAAGAGCTGTAACTTATATTTTAATCCTGCTATCCCAGGAGAAAAGCTTTTTTCTATGTTTTTATTATTGTACTAAGTACAAGATAAGCAGAAGAGATTATTGAGGAGTAGGGAGGGGAGTGCTGACACACTGTAATTTTTTCCTGCAGATGATAATAAAAACATTGGTTGAACAGTTAGCACATAAAAGAACTTTAGTGAATCATATACATAAATTTAAGGAACAGGCTCTAGAACGTTAGAATGGGCTTAAAGCATGTTTATACACTAAACTGAGCCTATAATGCTTTATTCTCTTAATATTTACAGAACACCTTTGCTAGGTACTCTACTAACTTCTAGGGATATAATAGTGAATTAAATACAGTCTCTGACCCCAAAGGAGACTCATTGCCAAAGCTCCAAACCTTTGAGAAATAGCCACTGTTTAAACTCAGAACATAGATATGTTTAAACATAGGCGGTTGATATCTCATTGATAAGAGACATGAAAGGACCATTCAATATGGTCTCATTTACTTTCTGCCTGCCCACCTACGTGATAGCTATTTTTGACAGCTTAACAAAGCCAGTTTATGATTCTTGTATTTCATCTTAAAGCTACCCGAACTTGAACTCCTTGAACAAGATTTCTTGCAGAGACACACATAGAAGAACCTCAGCACTATGCACTTCCTCACACTCATGTACTTTGCCTGGTTGACACCCCACGCTGAGCCAGGAAGGGTCATGGTGCCAGGGAAGAAGCTCAGCATCCCCGGCAACCTGTTGTTAAATCCATGGGCCAGCCTGCATGGCAGGGAGAGTTTGTTTGGGTTTGAATCCACCCAGCACAGAGCACGGGGTCAGGGCTACACAAGGCAGGCCACACTAGCCATAGCAGCTTCCTGGATGCCTGTGGCCCAGCCCCAAAAGCCTTTTCCCCAGTTAACTTTTGTAAACTTTCATTTTTGGCTTTTAGACCAAATTAGATGTTCTGAATTTATATCTCTTCATTAATGCTAGGTAATGAGGAAGAGACCAGTTATGGTCAACAGTCCCCAGAGCTACAGTCCTTTTGATTTGGGCAAATAGATGATTAAGCCTGTAGAATATCCCACTAACACTCGGTCAGCTTCCTCAGTTGAAAGTACACTTAAAATGACCAGTGTAGTGGGCGATTAACAGGGGCCTGCCTCACAGAATTTTGCACCTTTATTTTAAAAGCCTTGTTTTTCTGAAAAAGAGAGAGGGCCTCCTTATAAATACAAATGATGGCTTGCTTTTATTTCACAAAATATTGAGAGATGGTGTTAGCTATTGTTATCAAATATCTATGCATATACAAATGCACATACAAGTCTACTCTGTATATTTGTGAGCAAATCAGAGATATATCTCTTATGAACTTGGACATTCAGTGCACATACAGTAAGTCCTCTACATACGAACGAGTTCCATTCCGAGGGCGCATTTGTAAGTCCAATTTGTTTGTAAGTCCAACAAAGTTAGCCTAGGTACCCAACTATCACAATCGGCTATATAGTACTGTACTGTAATAGGTTTATAATACTTTTCACAGAAATAATACATAAAAAACAAAAAACAGAAAATAAAGAAAGCACTTTTAATCTTACAATACAGTACCTTGAAAAGTACAGTAGTATAGTACAACAGCTGGCGTACAGGGGCTGGCATCAAGTGAACAGGCAAGAAGAGTTACTGACTGGAGGAGGGAGAGGAGGTGGGAGATGGTAGAGCTGAAGGATCATCAGCAATAGGAGATGGAGGGCAAGCTGAAATTTCACTCATGCCTGATGCTGATGGCACAGTTTCTGGTTCCTTGCTAGATTCAATTCTATCTACCCTGTTTAAAAAATGATCCAGTGATGTCTGGGTAGGAGTTCTTTTTTTCTCATCATAGATGACACAGTAGCACTAGATTGCATTCTGAACGCCTGTTGCAACCTTCATGTACCATTCTTCGTTCAGGTCCTGTGCCTCAAAAACTAACAGTGCCTCCTCAAATAAAGAAATCCCCTTGCCATTTACTGCATTGTGAATCTCTTCGGTTCAGTTACTTCTTCTTCCTCTTGTCTCTTTTCATCCTTTCTCTGGGCCTCCAATTCCATCAGGTCTTCATTAGTAAGCTCCTCATGTTTCACAGCAAGGAGTTCATTGAAGTCGTCCTCTTGCAGATCTAGCTCCAGCTTCTCGCTGAGGGTCACTAAATTGCTGAAGACTTCTTTGGACTCCTCATTCACCTTCTCAAATCCACAAAAATTGTGAACAAATTGCGGGCAAAGGTTCTTGCAAACCCCATTCATGGTGACAGCTGTAACCTCATGCCAAGCAAAGTCAGTGTTTTTTATGGACTTGTAGATGTTATAGCCCTTCCAAAATTGTCACAAGGTTATTCCTGATTTGTTACTTGCCTTTACTGCTTGACAAAAAGTGTGACATAAATAATATTTCTTGAAAGTCGCTATAACTCCCTGGTCCATAGGTTGGATGAGCGATGTAGTATTTGATGGCAGATACACTACTTTGACATTGGGATGAAAGTTGTGCATGAATGGGGGGTGGCCTGGAGCACTGTCGAGCAGCAAAAGAATGTTGAATGGGACGACCTTCTACAAGAAATATTTCTCTACCTCCGGGATAAAGTGGTGGAAAAACCAGTCCTGCAGAGAGACCTTCAAGATGGTAGAGGAGTAAGACGTGGAGATCACCTTCCTCCCCACAAGTACATCAGAAATACATCTACATGTGGAACAACTCCTACAGAACACCTACTGAACACTGGCAGAAGACCTCAGACTTCCCAAAAGGCAAGAAACTCTCCACGTACCTAGGTAGGGCAAAAGAAAAAACAGAGACAAAAGAATAGGGACGGGACCTGCACCACTGGGAGGGAGCTGTGAAGGAGGAAAAGTTTCCACACACTAGGAAGCCCCTTCACAGGCGGAGGTGGGGGGGTGGCTGCAGGGGAAGCTTTGGAGCCACGGAGGAGAGCGCAGCCACAGGGGTGCGGAGGGCAAAGTGGAGAGATTCCCGCACAGAGGATCGGTGCCGACCAGCATTCACCAGCCCAAGAGGCTTGTCTGCTCACCCGCTGGGGCGGGTGGGGGCTGGGACCTGAGGCTTGGACTTCGGAGGTCAGATCCCAGGGAGAGGACTGGGGTTGGCTGCGAGAACCCAGCCTGAAGGGGTTAGTGCACCACAGCTAGCCGGGAGGGGGTCCGGGAAAAAGTCTAGAACTGCCTAACAGGCAAGAGACCATTGTTTTGGGGTGCGTAAGGAGAGGGGATTCAGAGCACCACCTAAATGAGCTCCAGAGATGAGCGCGAGCCATGGCTATCAGCGTGGACACCAGAGACGGGCATGAAACACTAAGGCTGCTGCTGTAGCCACTAAGAAGCCTGTGTGCAAGCACAGGTCACTATCCACGCCTCCCTTCCTGGGAGCCTGTGCAGCCCGCCACTGCCAGGGTCCCATGATCCAGGGGCAAATTCCCCGGGAGAACACACAGCGTGCCTCAGGCTATTGCAATGTCATGCTGGCCTCTGCTGCCGCAGGCTCGCCCTGCAATCCATACCCCTCCTTCCCCCCGGCCTGAGTGAGCCAGAGCCCCCTGATCAGCTGCTACTTCCCGTCCTCTCTGAGGGAAGAACAGAAGTCCTCAGGTGACCAACATGCAGAGGCAGGGCCAAACCCAAAGCTGAATCCCAGGAGCTGTGCGAACAAAGAAGAGAAAGTGAAATTTCTCCCAGCAGCCTCAGGAGCAGTGGATTAAATCTCCAAAATCAACTTGATGTACCCTGCATCTGTGGAATACCTGAATAGACAACAAAACATCCCAAAATTGAGGCAGTGAACTTTGGGAGCAACTGTACACTAGGGGTTTGCCTTCTGCATCTAATTTGTTTCTAGTTTTATGCTTATCTTAGTTTAGTATTTAGAGTTTATTATCATTGGTAGATTAGAATTGATTTGGTTGCTGTCTTCCGTTTATATATATATATATATATATATATTTTCTTCCTTTTTCTCTTTTTCTGAGTGTATATGTGTATGCTTCTTTGTGTGATTTTGTCTCCATAACTTTGCTTTTACAATTTGTCCTAGGATTCTGTCTGTCTGTTTTTTTTTTCTTTTTTTTTCTGTATAGTTTTTAGCGCTTGTTATCATTGATGGATTTGTTTTGTGGTTTGGTTGCTCTCTTCTTTCTTTCTTTTTTTTTATTTTTAATTTTTATTTAAATAACTTAATATTGTTTTATTTTATTTTTTTCTTTCTTTCTTTTTTTCTCCCTTTTCTTCTGAGCTGTGTGGCTGACAGGGTCTTGGTGATCTGGCCAGGTGTCAGGCCTATGCCTCTGAGGTGAGACAGCCAAGTTCAGGACATTGGTCCACCAGAGACCTCCCGGCTCCACGTAATATTAAATGACAAAAGCTCTCCATCTCAATGCTAAGACCCAGCTCCACTCAACAACCAGCAAGCTACAGTACTGGACACCCTATGCCAAACAACTAGCAAGACAGGAACACAGCCCCACCCATTAGCAGAGAGGCTGCGCAAAATCATAATAAGATCACTGACACCCCAAAACACACCACCGGATGCAGTACTGCCCACCAAAAGACAAGATCCAGCCTTATGCACCAGAACACAGGCACCAGTCCCCTCCACCAGGAAGCCTATACAACCCACTGAACAAACCTTAGCCACTGGGGGCAGACACCAAAAACAATGGGAACTATGAACCTGCAGCCTGCGAAAAGGAGATCCCAAACACAGTAAGTTAAGCAAAATGAGAAGACAGAGAAACACACAGCAGATGAAGGACCAAGGTGAAAACCCACCAGACCAAACAAATGAAGAAGAAATAGGCAGTCTATCTGAAAAAGAATTCAGAATAATGATAGTAACCATGATCCAAAATCTTGGAAATAGAATGGAGAAAATACAAGAAACTTTTAAAAAGGACCTAGAAGAACTAAAGAGTGAACAAACAACACAATAAATGAAATTAAAAATTCTCTAGAAGGAATCAATAGCAGAATAACTGAGGCAAAAGAACGGATAAGTGACCTGGAAGATAAAATAGTGGAAATAACTACCACAGAGCAGAATAAAGAAAAAAGAATGAAAAGAATGAGGATAGTCTCAGAGACCTCTGGGACAACATTAAACACACCAACATTCAAATTATAGGGGTCCCAGAAGAAGAGATAGAGAAACAGACTGAGAAAATATTTGAAGAGATTATAGTTGGAAACTTCCCTAATATGGGAAAGGAAATAGTCAATCAAGTCCAGGAAGCTCAGAGAGTCCCATACAGCATAAATCCAAGGAGAAAAACACCAAGACACATATTAATCAAACTATAAAAAATTAAATACAAAGAAAAAATATTAAAAGCAG
The DNA here is from genome assembly GCF_028021215.1 of Eschrichtius robustus. Taxonomy (NCBI): domain Eukaryota; kingdom Metazoa; phylum Chordata; class Mammalia; order Artiodactyla; family Eschrichtiidae; genus Eschrichtius; species Eschrichtius robustus. Next base: position 53,554,570 of record NC_090825.1, read on the forward strand.
CAAGGGAAAAACAACAAATAACATACAAGGGAATCCCCATAAGGTTAACAGCTGTTCTTTCAGCAGAAACTCTGCAAGCCAGAATGCAGTGGCAGAACATATTTAAAGAGATGAAAGGGAAAAACCTACAACCAAGATTACTCTACCCAGCAAGGATCTCATTCGGATTTGACGGAGAAATTAAAACCTTTACAGACAAGCAAAAGCTAAGAGAATTCAGCACCACCAAACCAGCTTTACAACAAATGCTAAAGGAACTTCTCTAGGCAGGAAACACAAGAGAAGGAAAAGACCTACAATAACAAACCCAAAACAATTAAGAAAATGGGAATAGGAACATACATATCAATAACTACCTTAAATGTAAATGGATTAAATGCTCCAACCAAAACACGTAGACTGGCTGAATGGATACAAAAACAAGACCCATATATATATATATGCTGTCTACAAGAGACCCACTTCAGACCTAGGGACACATACAGACTGAAAGTGAGAGGATGGAAAAAGATATTCCATGCCAATGGAAATCAAAAGAAAGCTGGAGTAGCAATACTCCTATCAGACAAAATAGACTTTAAAATAAAGACTATTACAAGAGACAAAGAAGGACACTGCATATTGATCAAGGGATAAATCCTAGAAGAAGATATAACAATTGTAAATATTTATGCAAGCAACATAGGAGCACCTCAATACATAAGGCAAATACTAACAGCAGTAAAAGGGGAAATCGACAGTAACACAATCACAGTAGGGGACTTTAACACCCCACTTTCACCAATGGACAGATCATCCAAAATGAAAATAAATAAGGAAACACAAGCTTTAGATGATACATTAAACAAGATGGAATTAATTGATATTTATAAGATATTCCACCCAAAAACAACAGAATACACTTTCTTCTCAAGTGCTCATGGAACATTCTCCAGGATAGATCATACCTTGGGTCACAAATCAAGCCTTGGTAAATTTAAGAAAATTGAAATCGTATCAAGTATCTTTTCTGACCACAATGCTATGAGACTAGGTATCAATTACAGGAAAAAATATGTAAAGAATACAAACACATGGAGGCTAAACAATACACTACTAAATATCCAAGAGATCACTGAAGAAGTCAAAGAGGAATTCAAAAAATACCTAGAAACAAATGACAATGAAAACACGATGACCCAAAACCTATGGGATGCAGCAAAAGCAGTTCTAAGAGGGAAGTTTATAGCAATAGAATCCCACCTCAAGAAACAAGAAACATCTGAAATAAACAACCTAACCTTACAGCTTAAGCAATGAGAGAAAACAGAGCAAAAACCCCCCCAAAGTTAGCAGAAGGAAATAAATCATAAAGATCAGATCAGAAATAAATGAAAAACAAATGAAGGAAACAATAGCAAAGTTAATAAAACTAAAAGCTGGTTCTTTGAGAAGATAAACAAAATTGATAAACCATTAGCCAGACTCATCAAGAAAAAAAGGGAGAAGACTCAAATCAATAAAATTAGAAATGAAAAAGTAGAAGGAACTACTGACACTGCAGGAAAACAAAGGATCATGAGAGATTACTACAAGCAACTATATGCCAATAAAATGGATAACCTGGAAGAAATGAACAAATTCTTAGCAAAGTACAACCTTCCATCACTCAATCAGGACAAAATAGGAAATATAAACAGACCAATCAGAAGCCCTGAAATTGAGACTGTGATGAAAAATCTTCCAACAAACAAAAGCCCAGAACCAGATGGCTTCACAGGGGAATTCTATCAAACATTTAGAGAAGAGCTAACACCTATCCTTCTCAAACTCTTCCAAAATGTAGCAGAGGGAGCAATACTCCCAAACTCATTCTACAAGACCACCATCAACCTGATATCAAAACCAGACAAAGATGTCACAAAGAAAGAAAAGTACAGGCCAATATCACTGATGAACACTGATGCAAAAATCCTCAACAAAATACTAGCAAAGAGAATCCAACAGCACATTAAAAGGATCATACACCATGATCAAGTGGGGTTTATCCCAGAGATGCATGGATTCTTCAATATACGCAAATCAATCAATGTGATACACTATATTAACAAATTGAAGGAGAAAAACCATATGATCATCTCAGTAGACGCAGAAAAAGCTTTCGACAAAATTCAACACCCATTTATGATAAAAACCCTCGAGAAAGTAGGCATAGAGGGAACTTACCTCAACATAATAAAGGCCATATATGACAATTCCACAGGCAACATTGTTTTCAATGGTGAAAAACTGAAACCATTTCCACTAAGATCAGGAACAAGACAAGGTTGTCCACTCTCACCATTATTATTCAACATATTTTTGGAAGTTTTAGCCACAGCAATCAGAAGAAAAAGAAATAAAAGGAATCCAAATCGGAAAAAGAAAAGTAAAGCTGTCACTGTTTGCAGATGACATGATACTATACATAGAGAATTCTAAAGATGCTACCAGAAAACTCCTAGAGCTAATCAATGAATTTGGTAAAGTAGCAGGATACAAAATTAATGCACAGAAATCTCCTGCATTCCTATACACTAATGATGAGAAATCTGAAAGAGAAATTAAGGAAACACTCCCATTTACCACTGCAACAAAAAGAATAAAATATCCAGGAATAAATCTACCTAAGGAGACAAAAGACCTGTATGCAGAAAAATATACGACACTGATGAAAGAAATTAAAGATGATACAAACAGATGGAGAGATATACCATGTTCTTCGATTGGAAGAATCAGTGTTGTGAAAATGACTATACTACCCAAAGCAATCTACAGATTCAATGCAATCCCCGTCAAACTACCAAAGGCATTTTTCACAGAACTAGAACAAAAAATTTCACAATTTGTATGAAATACAAAACACCTGAAAAGCCAAAGCAATTTTGAGAAAGAATAATAGAGCTGGAGGAATCAGGCTCCTGGACTTCAGACTATACTACAAAGCTACAGTAATCAAGACAGTATGGTACTGGCACAAAAACAGAAATATAAATCAATGGAACAGGATAGAAAGCTTTCATGCTTTCATCAATAATTTCTTGAAGCATTTCAGGAAATACCCGGGTTGCCACCATATCTGCACTCACTGCCTCGCTACTTACTTTTACATTGTGAAGTTTGGCTCAGCCTTGAACGCATAAAACCAGCCATGGATGGCATTAAAAGACATGCCCTCTGATTCTTCACTGTGTTTCTTCTTCAAGTCTTCATAATGGCTTTTAGCTTTTTCTTGAATCAGCATTAAGCTGAGCAGGACTTGATGCTGATGCTGATTCTTCATTCACACACTGAGAAGTTTCTCCATCTCCTCCATCACTTTTCCACACTTCTTCAATATTATTGTCGACATCATTGGCACAGCAGACTTCACGTGTTCCATGAACTTGTCCTTGTTCTTTAGAATAATGCCGATGGTTGAACGATTCATGTTATAAGAACGAGCGACGTCTAGCATCTTTTCACCTCACTCCACTCTTTCAATTATTTTTACTTTTGCTTCCATCGTTATTGCTTGGTGCTTCTTAGCAGTACCAGCTATATCTCCGCTGCTTTTACGCTTGCTTCTGGACATCCTGGGCTTGAAATAAAGATACTGTACTACTGTACTCTATACAGTACTGTACAGTAAAGTACACAAAAGCACAACCGCTTGTAGAGGATGCATGCACATGACAGTGTACACCAGACACGTGAACTAACTTACGTGATTGGACATGCGAACACACGTTCCCATCTTTGAAAGTTCTCAACCTGAAAGTTTGTATGTAGGGCACTTACTGTATATCTTATGAACTTGGATATTCAGTGCTTCCAAGTTTATGGTGACTGATGAAAATAAAAGTCATCTCTAAGTGAAAGACTTTTCATAATTGATGGTTTTGGACTTCAGAGATAAGAATTGACCTTCTGATCTTTTGGGTTTGAGGATGGACAGGGAAATCAGGCTCTGCTTTTGTCTGTCATATGATAAGCCCTTTATTTATAGCCTAGCCCAGAGCACTGAGGACCCAGTGCCTTCCCATCTGTGCAGTGATGTGCTCCTCGCAGGTGAAAACCAAGACCTTGGCTTCATTTTGAGAACAGCATGTACTAGGCCACTTGTTTTAATGTTTCAGATTTTCCATTTTATAGTAATCATAAACTATTTGGGGATTTATTTTTAGACCAAGAAAAATTTTAATGATTGGTCTGAGAGCTTCAAGTCTGATAACAATTATCAAAACCCATGTGTCAATACCTGTTAGAAAACTCAACAAAATGCTTTGATTATGGGGATGACATAATAGGCAATCAGTTAAAGTGTTTTAATGGAAGTGGTATGGTATGGAAGTGGTATGGTATGGAAGTGGTATAGAAAGCAAAGCTCCTCCATCAACAGAAACTTGGGCAAAGACTTTCTTGCCGCAGTTTCCTTACATACTGCGATAAAGGAAGTATGAAATCCTGAGCAAGCAAATTAATTTTACAAAGCACTTAAAAGCTGAATTTAAAAAGCCAATGGAGACCATTGGAAAAATATGTTGAGTGCTTTTAGTGAAAATTCTACTTACTGCTCAGTTGTAACCAACAGATGTAGTGGTATAACTGCAAGGGTGTCAGATTGTTAAGTGGAGGACAGCTAACAGAGTGTAACATGATGAATCCATGGAAAACATGATTCCCACGTCTTGATTCCAGATTGGGACTATCCATTGGGATGTAAAGCACATTATCCAGATCCATTCTTTTAGAAATTGTTCCAAATATTTGTCCAGAGACATCAGAAGACATCCCACAAAACCGCAGGTTGTTTTTGTAAATACTTGACTTATGAATAAAATGACCACATAAATTATTATTCAGAATTTTATTTGGGGAGAATGTGAAATCAGGTAGACTGTTGAGACTCTACTGGGCGCAATGAGAATTGTGGTCACTGTACTTAAGAAGAACTCGCCCAGTGATGGAGAGAGTGACCGATGGTTCCTCTACCATCTCTCAGTGTGAAGAGAACAAATTGCTTATTGATACTGTTTTCATTTCTCATTCCATTTGTACATGCTCCTGTCTAGCCAGCAACAAGCTACCCTAGGCAAACCTTTCTGAAAGACAGACATAACTGAACTCAGGGTTTTTCTTTCATTTGTTAATTTTGGAGTTATTTGTTAAAATTTTTTGAAGAAATTTTTACCCCCACGAGTATCTAGGACAGTGGTTTTCAACCTGCATCTTGTTGTAACACATTGGAGTGTAATCAGAGGTGTATCATAAATGATAGGTAAGGCACCAAAATTTGTAACATACTATTTATGTATAAATTCAGGTGAATTCAGCATTATCACTATAATGATATAACCCTCAGATATTCCAAAATGCTTTCTGGAGAAACAGAATGAGGGAGAGCTTGAGAGCCAGCCTATCTTATTTTTTAAGTCCGGTTGAGTTGAACGGTGTCTCCTGTGCCATTGTGTCTCTTACCTGTGTTTAATGAAGGAAAAGAGTTGAGAATCTGTCTTATGCTTATCTATTGCTACATAACATTCCAATCCATAGGTAAAGGCTTAAAACAAAACAATATTTTTTTTTTGCTCATGAGTTTGCAACTTGGGCAGGGCTCAGTGGGAATAGCTTTCTTTTCCTCCACTCACAATCAGCTGGGTTGGTGCTAAGGCTAGAGGTTGGAATTATCTGCAGGCTTGCTCACTCTCATGTCCAGAGAAGAAATGTGAATTGTTATGGGCAGTGGACTGTGGCTACATTGTATTTTGCAAAAGTGGTCGTAGCTTTATTTCTGGTCCTACATGCTTTCCCAGGACCTTGGCACTTGCTCATCAAGAAGTGGGGTTTATGTTCTTTCCCCTCGATCCTGGGAAGGATGGGGAATGCTCTGACTATTCGAGTATGGCAGAAGTCTTGCCAGCCTTGACTTTAGAGACTGGGCTGGAAGAGGTAATATGGCTTTCCACCTGGCTCTCTCTCAGAATGCTTACCCTTAGAAGCCCAGTACACATAAAGAAGACATGGGTAAGTGTTTGGTTGACAATCCCAGCAAAATCCTCAACCAGCAGCTAGGATCACTCATCAGACATGTGAGTAAATGAGACTTCACTCACTCCAGCCCCCAGGTTTCAAGCTATGCCAGCTGATGCCATGCAGAACAGAGACAAGCTATCCCCACAAGGTCTGGTAAAAATTGCAGATTTATAAAAAGAATAGACAACTGCAACAGATAACTGAAACATTATGCTTTAAAGATTAGAGAGAGAATGTATTAAAAATTTTCTGAAGATCCCAGAGATTACTATGGAACAAAAATGGCTTTATTAATCATCCCTGCTGAAATATTTTTCCTGTCTAGTTAGAAATGGGCATGAGGCTCTTGTCAAATTTCACTCCCTTCTACCAAAGCGTATATTGTGATTTTCTTTTCTAGAAAACATCCTTGCTCTAGAATGCAGACTCAACTGAGCTAAATTGGTAATTTGCAGATTTCTTTTATCTTTGGCAATGTGTACCCCCAAATTCTTTACCTCTATCCTCTTATTTCTGAGATGCTAAATGAGGTAATATTAAACTCTAATTTTTGAGCTGTATGGTAATGATAGCAGAACATTCTTATTACATTAGCGTTGGTGGATGCCAAGATTTTAGGGCTTTGGTGTTAGCATGAGTCCAACTTAATGAACACACAGAGGGTACATAGAAAAATTACACGACAATGTGTAATGGAAGATAAATAAGACCAAGGTTCTTTTAGTAGGATTTTGCTGTCTTCCCCATGTTCCGTGTTAAACAGAAACACATTGATGTATGGTTGGTTTTTCTTTAATAAATTTATTTATTTATTTATTTCTGGCTGTGTTGGGTCTTCGTTTCTGTGCGAGGGCTTTCTCTAGTTGTGGCAAGCGGGAGCCACTCTTCATCGCGGTGCGCGGGCCTCTCACTGTCGCGGCCTCTCTTGTTGTGGAGCACAGGCTCCAGACGCGCAGGCTCAGTAGTTGTGGCTCACGGGCCTAGTTGCTCCGCGGCATGTGGGATCTTCCCAGACCAGGGCTCGAACCCGTGTCCCCTGCATTGGCAGGCAGACTCTCAACCACTGCGCCACCAGGGAAGCCCGACGTATGGTTTGTCTTCTGAAATGTCACTATATTGTTTATTCATGATAAGAATTCTGATAAGTGTGGAATATTTACCTTTCAGACATAACAAATGATAAAAATGCTGTAAAATTTCCACAAATACATCATGGAAGAAAAAATTTCCTATAGATTTTAGCTATTGTGTTATTCTATTCTCTTAAGTAGATCTTTAAGGATCTGTATCAAAGACCACCTGGAACAGTCATTCTCAAACTTCATATTCATTGGAATCATCTAGAGACTTTGTTAAATAACTGACTGCAGTGCTCCAACCCCAGAGTTTCATATTGAGTAGTAGAGGGCGGCCCAGGAATTTACATTTCTAACAGTGCTGCTGCTTCAGGGACCACATTTTGAAAACTACTATCTAGAGAAAGAAGATAAAGGGTTATTGTGTGTGTAGAGCTTTTTCTAACCACTATTCTCTGAAATACTACTGTAAATTTAAGACAGCTTTCAAGTCATCACATGACAAAGTTGTTTTCATTTATCCATGGGTTATATAAGCCATTTCTCTTAGCCACATTTCATCACATATTGGGGTAATGTTAGAGAAGAAATAAATTGGTTCTTTCAGTCTGAATGTCATCAAGTTCTAAATGAGTTCTAAAACTGAGGCTGTGTCATGAGAAAGTTTTGCAAGCTTTTCTCACCAACGCACAAGCAGAGAATTTGATTAGTTTTGCCAGTTTCATTATAAAATAGCCAGTGTTCTGTCTCAAATATTTCAGTAATAAATGATGCAGTAGAAAAATTCAGTTATTCCTGGGAGCTCAAAGACCGAACTAGTTCTGGTCTAGATGCCTTGGACATCTGAGTCTCAAGAGAATTTTATATTCTCACTCTTAAATACTATCACTCTTAAATATTTTAAAAATCTTTAGCATTTTAATAAGCTAAAATGGCACCTTGTTATGTTTTATGATGATTTCCTTTTTTTTAATAAACATAATTTTCATAGGTTGAGTGACTATTTGTATTTTTAAATTTTCTGAATTGTCTAGACATAGTTGATGTCTATTTTTTCTATTATTATGTTCATCTTTGTATTTATTTGTAGGAAAATCATTATATATTAAAGATATGTTGCAATTTTTAAAACTAGTTTATCATTTACCATTTCAATTGTTCAGAGTATGTTTTTCTATATAGAAGTTTAAGTTTTTATGAAATCAAATGCAAATTTTTTTTAAAATTTATGGTCTCTGCAAACAGCCAGAAGATATTTGTTACTGTTTTTCACCAGTGAATAATACCCACTATCAATAATAAAAAATAATATTTTTTATTATTGATAGTCCTAATGAAACCATTTTTTTTCCTTTTGTTCATATATTTGCATAATCATCATCTGGGTCAAGATATAGATCAGCCTCTCCCAGAATCTTCTCTGTGCTTCCACTCAGGCATCTCCTCACTCCCAAAGATAGCCAGACTCTGATTTTCTATAACAATAAACTACTTTTCTTGATTAAAAAATTTTATTGAGGTATAATTGAAATATTACATTAGTTTCAGGTGTATAAAACAATGATTTGATACTTGTATGTATTGCAAAATTATCACCACAATAAGTCTAGTTAACATCTGTCACCATACATAGTCACAAAAAATTTTTTTCCTTGTGATGAGGACATTTACGATATACTGTCTTAGCAACTTTCAAACATGCAATACAGTATTATTAACTATAGTCACGCTGCTGTACCTTACATTTTCATGACTTATTTATTTTATAAATGGAAGTTTAACTGATTGATTTTTGAATGTTAACTACCTTTGCATTCCTGGAGTCAACCCTTCTTGGTCATTATGTATTGTCCTTTTTATATATGGTTAGATTCAGTTAGCTAAAATTTTCGTAAGAACTTTTCCATCTGTGCTCATTAGGAATATTGGTCTATAGTTTTGTTTTCTTTTTTTTATTTTTAAATTTAATTTAATTTATTTTTTTATAGAGCACGTTCTTATTAGTTATCCATTTTATACATATTAGTGTATATATGTCAATCCCAATCTCCCAATTCATCACACCACCACCAGCTCCCCACTGCCGCTTTCCCCCCTTGGTGTCCATACATTTATTCTCTACTTCTGTGTCTCAATTTCTGCCCTGCAAACCAGTTCATCTGTACCATTTTTCTAGATTCCACATATATGTGTTATTATACGATATTTGTTTTTCTCTTTCTGACTTACTTTACTCTGTAGACAGTCTCTAGATCATCCACATCTCTACAAATGACCCTGTTTCGTTCCTTTGTATGGCTGGGTAATATTTCATTGTATGTATGTACCACATCTTCTTTATCCATTCATCTGTCAATGGGCATTTAGGTTGCTTCCATGTCCTGCCTATTGTAAATAGTGCTGCAATGAACATTGGGGTGATGTGTCTTTTTGAATTATGGTTTTCTCTGGGTATATGCCCAATAGTGGGATTGCTGGGTCAATGGTAATCCTATTTTTAGTTTTTTAAGGAACCTCCATACTGTTCTCCATAGTGGCTGTATCAGTTTGTATTCCCACCAACAGTGCAAGAGGGTTCCCTTTTCTCCACAACCTCTCCAGCATTTGTTGTTTGTAGATTTTCTGATGATGCCCATTCTAACTGGTGTGAGGTGATACCTCATTGTAGTTTTGAGTTGCATTGCTCTAATAATTAGTGTCGTTGAGCAGCTTTTCATGTGCTTCTTGGCCATCTGTATGTCTTCTTTGGAGAAATGTCTATTTAGGTCTTCTGCCCATTTATTGATTGGGTTGTTTGTTTTTTTAATATTGAGCTTCTTGAGCTGTTTATATGTTTTAATATAAATATATATTATTTATATTTTACATATTATATTTATAATATATAAATATTATATACTTTGGAGATTAATCCTTTGTCCGTTGATTCATTTGCAAATATTTTCACCCATTCTGAGGGTTGTCTTTTCGTCTTGTTTGTAGTTTCCTTTGCTGTGCAAAAGCTTTTAAGTTTCGCTAGGTCCCATTTGTTTATTTTTGTTTGTATTTCCATTACTCTAGGAGGTGGATCAAAAAAGATCTTGCTGTGATTTATGTCAAAGAGAGTTCTGCCTATGTTTTCCTCTAAGAGTTTTATAGTGCCCAGTCTTACATTTAGGTCTCTAATCCATTTTTAGTTTATTTTTATGTATGGTGTTAGGGAGTGTTCTGATTTCATTCTTTTACATGTAGCTGTCTGGTTTTCCCAGCACCACTTATTGAAGAGACTGTCTTCTCCATTGTATATCCTTGCCTCCTTTGTCATAGATTAGTTGACCATAGGTGCGTGGGTTTATCTCTGGGCTTTCTATCTTGTTCCATTGATCTATATTTCTGTTTTTGTGCCAGTACCATAGTGTCTGGATTACTGTAGCTTTGCAGTATAGTCTGAAGTCAGGGAGTCTCATTCCTCCAGCTCCGTTTTTTCCCTCAAGACTGCTTTGGCTATTTGGGGTCTTTGGTGTCTCCATACAAATTTTAAGATTTTTTTGTTCTAGTTCTGTAAAAAATGCCATTGGTAATTTGATAGGGATTGCATTGAATCTGTAGATTGCTTTGGGTAGTATAGTCATTTTCACAATATTGATTCTTCCAATCCAAGAACATGGTATATCTCTCCATCTGTTGGTATCATCTTTAATTTCTTTCATCAGTGTCCTATAGTCTTCTGCATACAGGTCTTTTGTCTCCCTAGGTAGGTTTATTCCTAGGTATTTTATTCTTTTTGTTGCAGTGGTAAATGGGAGTGTTTCCTTAATTTCTCTTTCAGATTTTTCATCATTAGTGTATAGGAATGCAAGAGATTTCTGGGCATTAATTTTGTATCCTGCTACTTTACCAAATTCATTGATTAGCTTTAGTAGTTTTCTGGTGGCATGTTTAGGATTCTCTATGTACAGTGTCATGCCATCTGCAAACAGTGACAGTTTTACTTCTGCTTTTCCAATTTGTATTCCTTTTATTTCTTTTTCTTCTCTGATTGCCATGGCTAGGACTTCCAAAACTGTTGAATGATAGTGGTGAGAGTGGACATCCTTGTCTTGTTCCTGATCTTAGAGGAAATGCTTTCAGTTTTTCACCATTGAGGATGATGTTTGCTGTGGGTTTGTCATATATGGCCTTTATTATGTTGAGGTAGGTTCCCTCTATGCCCACTTTGTGGAGAGTTTTTATCATAAATGGGTGTTGAATTTTGTCAAAAGCTTTTTCTGCATCTATTGAGATGATCATATGGTTTTTCTTCTTCAATTTGTTAATATGATGTATCACATTGATTGATTTGCCTATATTGAAGAATCCTTGCATCCCTGGGATAAATCCCACTTGATCATGGTGTATGATCCTTTTAATGTGTTTTTGGATTCTGTTTGCTGGGATTTTGTTGAGGATTTTTGCATCTATATTCATCAGTGATATTGGTCTGTAATTTTCTTTTTTTTGTAGTATCTTTGTCTGGTTTTGGTATCAGGGTGGTGGTGGCCTCATAGAATGAGTTTGGGAGTGTTCCTTCCTCTGCAATTTTTTGGAAGAGTTGGAGAAGGATGGGTGTTAGAGCTTCTCTAAACGTTTGATAGAATTCACCTGTGAAGTCATCTGGTCCTGGACTTTTGTTTGTTGGAATATTTTTAATAACAGTTTCAATTTCATTACTTGTGTTTGGTCTGTTCATATTTTCTATTTCTTCCTGGTTCAGTCCTGGAAGGTTATACCTTTCTAAGAATTTGTCCATTTCTTCCAGGTTGTCCATTTTATTGGCATAGAGTTGCTTGTAGTAGTCTCTTAGGATGCTTTGTATTTCTGCGGTGTCTGTTGTAACTTCTCCTTTTTCATTTCTGATTTTATTGATTTGAGTCTTCTCCCTCTTTTTCTTGATGAGTCTGGCTAATGGTTTATCAATTTTGTTTATCTTCTCAAAGAACCAGCTTTTAGTTTTATTGATCTTTGCTATTGTTTACCTTGTTTCTATTTCATTTATTTCTGCTCTGATCTTTATGATTTCTTTCCTTCTAATAACTTTGGGTTTTGTTATTTCTTCTTTCTCCAGTTCCTTTAGGTGTAAGGTTAGATTGTTTATTTGAGGTGTTTCTTGTTTCTTGAGGTATGCTTTTATTGCTATAAACTTCCCTCTTAGAACTGCTTTTGCTGTCTCCATAGGTTTTGGATCGTCGTGTTTTCATTGTCATTTGTCTCTAGGTATTTTTTGATTTCTTCTTTGATTTCTTCACTGATCTCTTGGTTATTTAGTAACGTATTCTTTAGCCTCCATGTGTGTGTGTTTTTTATGTTTTTTTCCCTGTATTTGATTTCTAATCTCATAGCATTGTGGTCAGCAAAGATGCTTGATATGATTTCAATTTTCTTAAATTTACCGAGGCTTGATTTGTGACCCAAGATGTGATCTATACTGGAGAATCTTCCATGTGCACTTGAGAAGAAAGTGTAATCTGCTGTTTTTGGATGAAATGTCCTACAAATATCAATTAAATCTATCTGGCCTATTGTGTCATTTAAAGCTTCTGTTTCCTTATTAATTTTCTGTTTGGATGATCTGTCCTTCGGTGTAAGTGAGGTGTTAATGTCCCCTACTATTATTGTGTTACTGTCGATTTCCGCTTTTATAGCTGTTAGCATTTGCCTTATGTATTGAGGTGCTCCTATGTTGGGTGAATATATATTTATAATTGTTATATCTTCTTCTTGGATTGATCCCTTGATCATTATGTAGTGTCCTTCCTTGTCACTTGTAACATTCTTTATTTTAAAGTCTATCTTATATGAGAATTGCTACTCCAGCTTTCTTTTGATTTCCATTGGCATGGAATATCTTTTCCCATCCCCTCACTTTCAGTCTGTATGTGTCCCTAGGTCTGAAGTGGGTGTCTTGTAGACAGCATATATATGGGTCTTGTTTTAGTATCCATTCAGTGAGCCTGTTTTCTTTGGTTGGAGCATTTAATCCATTCATGTTTAAGGAAATTATTGATATGTATGATCCTATGACCATTTTCTTAACTGTTTTGGGTTTGTTTTTGTAGGTCCTTTACTTCTCTTGTGTTTCCCACTTAGAGAAGTTCCTTTAGCATTTGTTGTAGAGCTGGTTTGGTGGTGCTGAATTCTCTTAGCTTTTGCTTATCTGTAAAGCTTTTGATTTCTCCATTGAATCTGAATGAGATCCTTGCAGGGTAGAGTAATCTTGGTTGTACATTCTTCTCTTTCATCACTTTAAATATGTTATGCCACTCCCTTCTGGCTTGTAGAGTTTCTGCTGAGAAATCAGCTGTTAACCGTATGGGAGTTTCCTTCTATGTTATTTGTCATTTTACCCTTGCTGCTTTCAATAATTTTTCTTTGTCTTTAATTTTTGCCAGTTTGATTACTATATGTCTCGGCATGTTTCTCCTTGGGTTTATCCTGTATGGGACACTCTGCACTTCCTGGACTTGGGTGGCTAATTCCTTTTCCATGCTAAGGAAGTTTTTGACTGTAATCTCCTCAAATATTTTCTCTGGTCCTTTTTCTCTCTCTTCTCCTTCTGGGAATGTTGTTGCATTTAATATTGTCCCAGAGGTCTCTTAGGCTGTCTTCATTTCTTTTCATTCTTTTCTCTTTATACTGTTACTTAGCAGTGAGTTCCACCATTCTGTCTTCCAGGTCCCTTATCTGTTCTTCTGCCTCAGTTATTCTGCTATTGATTCCTTCTAGTGTATTTTTCATTTCAGTTATTGTTTTGTTCATCTCTGTTTGTTTGTTCTTTAATTATTCTAGGTCCTTGTTAAACATTTCTTACATCTTCTTGATCTTTGCCTCCATTCTTTTTCCGAGGCCCTGGATCATCTTCACTATCATTATTCTGAATTATTTTTCTGGAAGGTTGCCTATCTCCACTTCATTTAGTTGTTTTTCTGGGGTTTTATCTTTTTCCTTCATCTGGTACATAGCCCTCTGCCTTTTCATCTTGTCTATCGTTATGTGACTGTGGTTTTTGTTCCACAGGCTGCAGGATTGTAGTTCTTCTTGTTTCTGCGGTCTGCCCTCTGGTGGATGAGGCTATCTAAGAGGCTTGTACACGTTTCCTGATGGAAGGGACTGGTGGTGGGTAGAGTTGCCTGTTGCTATGGTGGGCAGAGCTCAGTCAAACTTTAATCATCTTGTCTGCTGATGGGTGGGGCTGGGTTCCCTCCCTGTTGGTTTTTTGGCCTGAGGCAACCCAGCACTGGAGCCTACCCAGGCTCTTTGGTGGGGCTAATGGCAGACTCTGGGAAGGCTCACACCAAGGAGTACTTCCCAGAACTTCTGCTGCCAGTGTCCTTGTCTTCACAGTGAGACACAACCCCCCCCCCCCCCCCCGTGCAGGAGACCCTCCAACACTAGCAGGTAGGTCAGGTTCAGTCTCCTATGGGGTCACTGCTCCTTCCCCTGGGTCCCCATGCTCACACTACTTTGTGTGTGCCCTCCAAGAGTGGAGTCTCTGTTTCCCCCAGTCCTGTGAAAGTCCTGCAATCAAATCCCACTAGCCTTCAAAGTCTGATTCTCTAGTAATTCCTCCTCCCGTTGCCAGACCCCCAGGTTGGGAAGCCTGACGTGGGGCTCAGAACCTTCACTCCAGTGGGTGGACTTCTGTGGTATAAGTGCTCTCCAGTTTGTGAGTCACCCACCCAGCAGTTATGGGATTTGATTTTATTGTGATTGCGCCCCTCCTACCGTCTCATTCCAGCTTCTCCTTTGTCTTTGTATGTGGGGTATCTTTTCTGATGAGTTCCAGTGTCTTCCTGTTGATGATTGTTCAGCAGTTAGTTGTGATTCCAGGGCTCTCGCAAGAGGGAGTGAGCACACGTCCTTCTACTCCGCCATCTTGAACCGATCTCTAGTTTTGTTTTCTTGTAATGTCTATCATGTTTTGATATCAGGTAATTCTGGCTTCATAGAATGAGTTGGAATTATTTACTTCTCTTCACTTTTCTGGAAGAGTTGATGAAAATTGATGTTATTTATTCCTCAGGTGTTTGGTAGAATTCACTAATGAATCCATATAAGCCAGGAATTTTCTTTGTGGGAAGGTTCCTATGAAGTTTCTTTAGCTGATATATAGCTATTGATATTCTTGATTTCTTTTTGAGTGTGCCTTGATATTTAGCATCTTTCAGGGAATTTGATCATTTCATATAGTTGTCAAATTTATTGGCATAAAGTATTTTTTATAATTGTCCCGTATTATTCTTTTAATATCTGCAGAATTTGTAATGATGTCAGTTTCTCATTCCTGATATTGACAGTTTGTATCTTGTCTCTTATTTTTTTTCTTGATTAGTAGTCTAGAGGGTTAGCAATTTTATTGATTTTTCTGAAAGAATCAGCTTTTGAGTTCATTGATATGGTATTTTTCTTCCATTTCATTGATTTCTGCTCTGATCTATATTATGTCATTTTCCCTACTTTATTTGTGTTTAATATACTCCCTTCTTTTCCGTTAAAAATACTTTCTAGCTTCCCTTTTAATTTTTCATTTGACCCATGGGTTATTTAGAAATGTGTTATTTAGTTGGTACATATTTGGGTATTCTGGGTAGCTTTCTGTTACTGATCTCTAATTCACTTCCTTTGTGGTCAAAGTACATATAATGTACATCTTGAATCCTTTTCAATTTATTTAGAATTGTTTTGTGGCACAAAATAATGTATATAATGTTAAATGTGTTGTGTACACTTGAAAAGACTGTATTTGCTCATGTTGAATGGAGTGTTCTATAAGTATTCATCAGGTTGATAGTGCTGAATCTTTTATATTCTTACTGATTTTCTGTCTACTTGTATTATTTACTGAGAAGGAGGGTATTGAAATATCTAATTTCATTTGTGGATTTGTTTGTTTATCTTGGCAATCTATCAGGTTTTGCTTTGTGTATTTTGAAACTATATTAACAAGAAAGGAAAAGTATCAGAAAGGATACATATGTGGGTGAACATAAAAGTCAGTTAAAATATATATATACAACAAAATAACAATGCTTTGTGATTTTTATAACATGCAGAAGTAATATATATGACAACAATACCAAAAGGCAGAGCAGGTGGTAAAAACGTTTGTGATATCATAAAATATCCAAGGTAAATTATAATCAGTTAGGTGTGCATATTCTAACCTCCAGTGTAATCATTAAAAATAATACAAAAGATATAGCTAAAAAGACAATTGAAGAAATATAATGAATAATAAAAATATTTGCTTAATTTGAAGAAAGTAAGGAAGAGAAGAATAAAAGACCAAAGAACAGATTAGATAATTTGAAAACAGATAGCAAAATTGTAGAGCTAATCCCAATTTTATCAATAATTACATTTGCTGTAAGTGGTCTAAACATTCCAATTAAAAGAGATTATTAGAATAGATTAAAACACACCTGTGTTCACACATGCATGACCCAAATATATACTGTTAACAAGAGACACACTTCAAATATAAAGACATAGGTTGTTTGAAAGCAAAAGAATGGGAAATGACATGTCATGCAAACACTACAACCTCAGAGATTTTTTGACTACTTCCTTTTCAAAAGTGGGATTTTCTTGTAGGAAGAGAGGGAGAGGAGAGAACAAAAAATAGAGAAGATGAAAGAGAGAGAGAGAGGGTTTGCAAATTTAGAGGAGAAAATGGAGACAGGAGAAGGGAAAGGAATAGGAGGTAGAAAAGAATAGTGAAGGACAGTGGAATATTACTCAGCCATAAAAAGAAACGAAATCGAGTTATTTGTAGTGAGGTGGATTTACCTAGAGTGTGTCATACAGAGTGAAGTAAGTCAGAAAGAGAAAAACAAATACCGTATGCTAACACATACATATGGAATCTAAAAAAAAAAAAATCGTTCTGAAGAACCTAGGGGCAGGACAGGAATAAAGACGCAGACGTAGAGAATGGACTTGAGGACACAGGGAGGGGGAAGGGTAAGCTGGGACGAAGTGAGAGAGTGGCATGGACATATATACACTAGCAAATGTAAAATAGATAGCTAGTGGGAAGCAGCCACATAGCACAGGGAGATCAGCTCGGTGCTTTGTGACCACCTAGAGGGGTGGGATAGGGAGGGTGGGAGGGAGAGGCAAGAGGGAGGAGATATGAGGGTATATGTATATGTATAGCTGATTCACTTTGTTATATAGCAGAAACTAACACCATTGTAAAGCAATTATACTCCAATAAAGATGTTAAAAAAAAAAGAAAAAGATAGTGAAGGATATAATAAGATGGAGAAAGTGACTGCTATAAATTTCACAAGTACTTTCTCTTTGGGCCTCAAGTGTCTGGAAGCCCCAGGTCCCACTTCCTGACAGTTCTTCTAGTATTGACCACTCCCTAACTGTACCTTTCCATTTTTCTATGTATTACATTTTCAAATGCCCACCTTTTTTTTTTTTTTTAAATCAGCAAGAGGGCATCTGCTTGGTCAGGAAATGTAGTAAAATGCTTTCAAATGTGCAAGTGCCACGAATTACTTCAATTACCTGCCTTCTCCTTAGCTACTCCTTGCTAAGTACTCCATTCCAGACCACATGGCCGACACCCTATCTGCTGAGGGGGTGATTTAATAGGTGACTTCTCCACTACAATGATTTTTGAAACGAACTTCATGAGAAGGTTTTATATTTGAAATGACTATGAGACTTCTATCACTGGCAGCACAAAGCCACAAAAATATGTGACAAGATTGGGAGCAGTTTATGCAAAAACAAGGCAGTCTCAATTTAAGGCCTTAGATGAGATTTTTTTAAAAAAATGATGAACATTTCTATGGAAAATGAGAAGTTGTTTCACATTGTTGTTCCTGGATTGGCCTCAAAGTAAAGAAGCATTTTGTAGGGTTTTAAAAGTATCCTTACAATGGAATTAGCTGCATGAATTTTGCTTATAGAATGTTTGGCAATAGTTAGCGGACTTAAAAGAAATTAGCATTTTTTTATGATGATTGAACCATAATGTAGCTCATTATTCCCCCCCGCTCCAACAAATATGTAAATATTGCCCATCGGTGTTGGAGTTGGGAATAGCATATACATAGCACACATCCCTGTATTTTCCCCCCACGTATGGCCAACATTGATAACTAAGGAGGCCCTCTTTCCCTAGCTCCTTCGAATCCTTCTTCATATATCACCAGGGCTGCACCACCAATCATGTAGGCTTGGTATGTGATTTCTTAGCTTTCGTGTGTCTGTGTGCCACCATCTCCTTCAGCAGTCTGGCAATGCCTGTGGACTCTCTCTCTCAGAATAATGCTAATTTGTTTTACTTTTCAGAAAAAAATTAAATGCGTAAAGTAAAATGCATAGGATTATTGTGACATGCAATTACCAAAATTTTTAAAAATCTGTAGTATGGTGATAAATTTGCCCTTTTATAAATAAGCTAAAAACAATAGCTACCAGTGAGTTTTTATAAAAATTACCTGATTTGAACACAGCAATGAGCATAAATAATTCCTCTGTATGTACAGTTTTTACATGATATAAAAAATCTGTAATTTATACTGTTAAAGTCACTGATACCACTACAAATTTTTTTTCCCCATCCAAGTAAACCCCAAGTTAAGAATCCTAGGAGGGTAACGTGACTGAAGGGTCATGAACTTTAGAAACTACTGATTTTTAGCAAAAAAAAAAAAAAAAAAGCAATTAATATCCTAGGTAGAAGCAAAGAGAATTAAGTGATTGTTTATGGCATAAGAATTTCTCATAATAAGAAGTAGGTGAAAAAATAATTGAAGCTCAATATTAAAGATCAGTAGTAATGATTAGTAAGATCAGTATAAATAGATACATTTGAGGCCTCTATTCTTTCTCTCTCCTGCTTCTATGAAAGGAGGCAGGCCTTTCTGTTCCAAAGTTGTGGTCTTAATAGCAGCCAAAATCTCAATATGGAACACACTTTGGGATTTGTGGGTATACGGAATATGACAATAAAAATGACATATACCCTAAATGTTGGCCAGATAGTTCTATATTAAAAAAAAAAAAAACAGAAAAAACCTATTTCCCTTCCTGGCCCTGGAAGATGGTTTCTATATTTAAATTTCTGTGTAGACCAACAAGGAGTGGGATGCAACAAGCATTGTTTCATGAAGTCCTTTCTGTCTGCTGGGCATAAACGATCACGTCTCAGGAGGATGGACCGGTGGCCCTTTGGTTTGTATCTCATTTGACCCTTTTAAGAGAAACCAAGGGGGTAAAAGCCTCCAACTAAAATGCAGAGCCTCGGTCAGACCTGCACTGACACCAGGTTCCCTTTCCTTCTCTAGTAAATTGTTATTAAGGCAACACCTTCTGATTGCGAAATTGGCCTTTACCATATGCCATTCAGATGTGAAAATTAACCAGTGGGGATAGATGGAGCTGTGAAGTATATTGAGAACATCTGACTATTAAGAAAGCTGTGCAAAGCAAGGATAATATCCCTTTAAGAAAGAAAGAAAACCTTTCAGAAGGAAGAAATTCAGAAGAGGATATAATTCAGTAACCAAACAAGTCTTGTCAAGTTTTAAAAAGTACAATTTCGCAAATGAATGGTTAGAAATTCAGTGGGGCATGTTCATCAGCAAAATGCTATAACGTGCTATAACGTTTGATACAGTATCCGCTGTTGAAGCCAGGCAGGGGCCTATCTTGACCAGTCTAGAAGGGCATTCTTTCTTAACTATATTAATTCTCTTAAAACAAAAATAATTTGTTTTCCACTTTTGCTTTTCTTTCCCCATTGAAACTGAAAAGATAGTAGATGGAAGATGAGTGGATTAAATTGTCTTTATCTGGGAGAAAAGTTATTAGATGTTGTATAGTTAGAGCCATAGTAGAAAGCATATATGCTATGGGGGATTTTGTATGGTTTTTGGTATATCTTATAGTCTTCCAAGAGAAAGCTGACTCTTGAAATGCAAAATATTGAGCATGTACTGTTATAAACCATTTGGGAAATTCTGCTGGAAGTATTTTTTGAATTGAATGGAGTGACACTTATGTTGTTGATTCATATGCAGAGAAGCCTTGCCAAGTCGACCACAGTTTACCACACCACAGAAGTTTTCACGAGCCTGTTCACTCTGCCAGCGCAGTGTATCCCCAAGCAGGCCCATGTGTAGACCACAGAGGCTCCCTCAGCTCACAGATCCCAGGCTTCCCACAGACACACAGGATGCTGGAGGGAGTGGGCACAATTCTTTGCAAGGCAGCACCAGCCGCTGACCCCGTGCATACTGACATGGACGGCTTGCTCTGGTCCACACACCCGGCAAGGCAGGAGGAGGAAGGGCCTTCACTAGGACATGGGTTCTCCAACACAGCGGCAGCTCTCTCCACCTAAAGCACTTTCCCTCAAGCCAGCGCCCGGACACTATGTTCCGGACACTCACTGCCAGTCTCCTGGGCGGGGGCATTCTCCTGACTGTCTCATTTTCTAGAGAGCAGCTGAAACTTCCTCTGTAACAGGAAAAGGAGAAACAGGGTTTTTGCCAGTCCGGGCTCCACTTTGCCTCCAGTGACCCCCAGCACATAGATCTGGAAGTCCTACTGCAGAAGCCGTTCCCAGCTGGTGTTGTTTTGGTCCCGCTGTCTGCAGTGGCAGGCCAGCTCTTAATCATTCACACCTGGGTTCGACACCATGGCCTAGAGCCTGCCCAGCTGTCAAGGTAACCTAGGAGGGGCATTCAGTGTCACGTGTGGGATCTATAAGCAGAGAGGACAGGCCAAGCGTGTGTGCACAAAGTCTTTAATGAGTCATCCTTCTGTATTGTGCTGCTTGGACCTTGCCTTGCTAAGCGCCACTTAGAGCTTTTGTTGGGGAGCCCGGTTGCCTTCAGTTGATCCACATGATGTGCTTAAGGATCACTTATCCAAGCAACATGGCCTCTCTTCACTGAGGTCACAGAACCTCTTACATCTCAGTAACCCTTCCACCACTGAAACACGAGCCCTTCCGCAGGGCAAGTGTCCTTAGAGCGGAGAGCCCCACCGCTCTGCGGGCTCTGCTGAGTCCATGGAGGGGACGAATAGGGTCCAGGCAGCATTGTCCCTAGCCTTGGCACAGGCCTTGGGGTAATGTGATAACCCAGCAGGCCAGCCTGGGGAGGAGGCCCCCGCATACATTACTCAGAAATCAACTTCTGACCTCCTGGCTCCCAGCCCCCATCTCCCAAATGATTTTGGTTAAAACACTAGCAGCTGTGCCATAAATTATTCTTTAGTTAAGGGGTTTGGCTCCTGTGTGAGTTACTGTGGTTTGAGAAGAAAAAGGAAAAAAAAAAAAAATCAGAATATCTTCTTTAGCCAAGATTCAATGCCTAACCAAGGAGACGTGGAAAGAGGTTGGAAACAGCGAATAGAGGACTGGGGAGGAGAGGTTTCTGCACGTGCTCTTTCACGCTGCACAGCTCATTACTTGTTGATAGTAAAATTGTTTAGAAGTGTTTTTTTCTGTGCCTGAATTTCTCCGGGAGTGGGTTAAGAAGGATATACGTTCTGATGGTAGTTAGCATCGTCTTCTTTGGGTTCTTCTTCAAACCCCTGAAGGTGGTTCTTAGTGAGCCCTGGAGCTGCTTCTCTGAAAATCCAGAAACAGACCAGGGAGCCGAGCTGCCCAGGCAGAGGTTGAACGTGCACTGCCACGTGGTTTTGCAGTGAAAATTAACTACTTTTGTTTGTGATTTTGCCGGCATTTCCCTCTGCCCTCACTGGCTGTTTAGCAGGAAAACAAAAATTAACTGAGGGCCTAAAGCGGTTTAAAGTTTTACTTTTGTCCCAATCATTTACTTACTCTTTTCAGGTAGAACAAAGACTTTTAAACAAAAATGCTCAGTCTTTGGAAAGTCTCTTCCTCCCCAGGTTTCTCTCCTTTCAATGGCGTCTGGCTTTGTGGGTCATTGGGAGGAAATGGCCCTGGCCTCTGGCTCACCCGTGCAGTGGCTTGTAGCAGCCAGCTCCTTGGCACTGTCCTTTGGCCCCCTGGGTACTCTTTCCTTACTGGCTTCATATCTGCAGCTGGAAAGTGCATGGCTTCTTTTGGCTTAGAATGTCCCCACGGAGCCTGGGCCACCTTCCTCTTGCTGATTTGGCCTTCCCATAGCTCTCACGGGCTGTGAAACATCCCCCTCCTGCCCTACCCTCCTCTGCCTTTGCAAGGTCACCTAGCCATGTCCCATAAGGTCCCTGGCAGCCCACTCTCCCAGCTCAGTGTGTGGGCCACCTGGGGGCTGAGATCAGCTCAGCAGTAAAGCCCAGGGCTTCTCTGTTATATTACCTCGATGCCCTGTCCTTTTGGGGTCCAGCTCAGGTGGCTGTCTGGCAACCTAAGAGGAGCAGCTTGACTTCTGTGTTACCTCGCGTGCCTCCCACCCTTGGGAACAAAGCCTAGAGGGGCAGTCAGGAAACACGTGTTCCATTGCTACTTTCTCCCACCTAGGTTTCCCTTTGTCTTCCTCAGGAAGGAGATGAAGGAATAGGATTTTCCTCTAACCACTTCTTCCTCTTGACTCTAGCTAAGCCTTAAACAAGGGTACTGGGGATATCATCTCTATACTACAGAAGGCCACTACCTGGGCCCTCCAGGATTGCTCTCGATACGCTAAAGAAGGAGACAAAAGAATTTAGCAAAGCTTCTCTTTCCACAAAACCTGGTTTTTAAGCCTAAAATCTCCCTAAGAAGTGAAATTTCACCCTCTCCTGCTATGGGGTAATATTTCTCATAGCTTGACCTCCAGGATGAAAAACAGCAGTGAAAGATGCATTAAAGGAAAAGGTAAAAATCATCAGTTTAATATTTGCTGATTTTCATTTTCAGTATTTAAACCTCATGTGGCCAGGATTGCCACAATGCACACCTCTAGGGGGATGAGATTGGTGCTCTCTGGAACATCTGGTTTAGAGCCATTGAAAAGAGAGGATTCCTGGAGGTAGAAAATCTTTCTAGAATGAGGTGTCAATCAAATTCTTAGCCATGGTCTTCTAATATTGTTTGTTCCTGCAATGGGGGAGTAATCAGGAAAAGGAGAGTTTCATTTAGGTTAAATGACAAGAAGCTCCAGGTGAAATATATTTTGACTATCCTGTTGTTTGACCTTCTTCACCAAGAATGTTTCTACGTGGCACCAGTAACCACAGATGTTTAGTGTTTCATCTTTCAACTGTGCCTTTACTTTAAGGATAAGCTTCTGATGCTTCTGTGTTTCTATCCTCTGCTTGAGTAAACAGTCATTCTGCACTCCAGATTTCCTTTGGTAGTTTTCCATGAAAGTTTAAAATAAAAATAAAAATAAATGGCTTGCTTAATTGTACGCTTTGAAAGGGTGACTTATGTTCAAGCTCCATTTATGAAATGAACTACCTCTTCCCACTTATTGAAATATCACCTTAGTTACATATTAAACTCCAGTTTATATTAGGATTTATTTCTCTTCACTGTTTTTTATTCCACTAACTTATCTGTCTATTCCAAGACCGTAGTCTTTTATTAGCAGTACCTTTCTAGAATATTTTTGTGTCTGATAAGGCAAGTCCTCCCTTCAGTAGTTTCAATGACCAGGGAGAAATGTAGGGGAGAATACCTACTAGGTTGTCTATTTTAGTTCATGAGAAGCAAGATGAGGAGGCGCTGGAGAGGTAGTAAAGGATAAAGATGGAAAGGGCAGAGAGAAGGCAATGGGGAAAAAAAATGGGGACTGCAGGATAAGAGCTGTCCATGAAAAAAATGATATGTAAGATAAAATACCACCCAACTCCTTTTCTTCCTCCTACTCCATAGAGGATGATGGTATGAATATTAGCAGTGAAATACATTACCCCCATCACGATCATGTCCAAAAGAGCATCATTGTGTTACTACCACCTGCTGTGGTTGGTAAGGCCCATGAGAAAGTGGCTGAGATCTCTGGCCTACTAGCTATAAAGTGAGTTTGAGCTCTGAATTCAGAGATGAGTGTAATTGGTACAAAATGGTCCTCTAAAAGGAGACTCTTCTTTTCTCCAAGAAATGGACCATACTAAATTATTAACTGTGGAGCTGGACACTGTTTCGGAAGGTTGAATATCCTGATGGACCCAACTCCTTGTTGCACATTTGTATTGCACTCTAAGTGCACAAAGAGAAAACTGTTTCAGGGAAAAGATTGGATTTTTCCCTTGAGTGAAAGGATCCTTTCTGCCTCAGGAGTTTTTATTTACACCAGCTCTCCCAAGGGTCTCTCCATCTGCTCCTTCTTTCTCACGGCCTCAGTTAACGTTCTATGTTAAGAGTACAGATTTACATAATTGGCTATTCTTGATTGGAATGGATGTATTTTAACCCACTTTGGGGAGCATATAGTAGAAGACCCACACTGTAGATTTTTGTTAGCTTCATGATTTATCTTTTTCTTTCATATCCTCTCTTTTTAAAAAAAAATTCTGGTGTTTCTTCGGTCTTTATGATTTTTTTCCTTGTTTACTTAACTTGATTATATTCTCTATGAAACATTATAGACACACCCTTTATCCTATATAATTAGAATCCTTCATTTAGTGTATAGATTTTGTGTTAAAGGAATTGCATGGGAAAATTTAATGAAGTCATTTTAGTGAAGCAATTAGCAGTTGTTTTTGTATGTGAACCTTAATTTGAAGCTGGGAGATATCTGTAGAAATAAGATGATGTAGGAAAGTCCAAATGCTCATTTTCTTTTTTTCTTTTTTACATCACCTATGAATATAGAATATTTAAATTGCTCCTACTAGGGTATTTTCTGTATAGTTTTCCTCGAACAAAAGTGGATATCATAGACGATATCTCTTTATATTGATTTTTTGAATGTTTCAATTAGAATCATCAGATTTGCATGAACCAGAGTTCTGGATTGTTCATGCAAAAAACTGTTGAGAATGATTTATGGGACAAAGGTTTCAAATTGTATACCTTTAGTTTTTAAGTAGAGCTGCCACTACCCTCTGAAACTACATCAGAAGATATATTTCAAGCCCTCTTGTTCAGCTCTTCTGAGTTTTTACATAAAGGCTTCTTAACTGGCCATCAGTGAGTAACACCTAGGTCTCTTCCTAAGGTCCTCTCCTAGGTTTTTTACTGTAAGATGTGGGAGAAACAAGAGAAGCATATACTCAACAATGTAATTGTCTTCTAGACACAGGCTTTGATTCCACATCTGTAGATTTGATACTAAGGAAAAAGATTCTCCTCCCCTTCCTTTCTCCATTTTTCTAAAGCTGGTTTCAATTCAAGACAAAAAGAAAGTTCTAAAATTTAAGATTATTTTACTATCAAAGGGACACAATAAAACTGCATTTTCATCAAAATTATAGGCTTATATTTTCTTTTTAAATTAAGCTTAAAAAGCCAACCCCCAAATTTTAGCACAGAAGCTCACAAAGGTTAGGGGCATTGTTTATATAGCCAGGAGGGTTAATAAGTGTTGTGTCAATCTGACCTTGTTCATATGTTTTTTTATTTCAAAATTAAATTTTTATTTATTTATTTTTTAACATCTTTATTGGAGTATAGTTGCTTTACAATGTTGTGTTAGTTTCTGCTGTATAACAAAGTGAATCAGCTATAGTATACATATATCCCCATATCTCCTCCCTCTTGCGTCTCCCTCCCACCCTCCCTATCCCACCCCTCTAGGTGGTCACAAAGCACTGCACTGATCTCCCTGTGCCATGCAGCTGCTTCCCACTAACTATCTATTTTACATTTGGTAGTGTATATATGTCCATGCTACTCTCTCACTTCGTCCCAGCTTACCCTTCCCCCTCCCCGTGTCCTCAAGTCCATTCTCTATGTCGGCGTCTTTATTCCTGTCCTGCCCCTAGGTTCATCAGAACCTTTTTTTTTTTTTTTGATTCCATATATATGTGTTAGCATACAGTATTTGTTTTTCTCTTTCTGACTTACTTCACTCTGTATGACAGTCTCTAGATGCATCCACGTCTCTACAAATGACCCAATTTCGTTCCTTTTTATGGCTGAGTAATATTCCATTGTATATATGTACCACTTTTCTTTATCCATTCATCTGTCGATGGGCATTTAGGTTGCTTCCATGACCTGGCTATTGTAAATAGTGCTGCAATGAACATTGGGGTGCATATTTCTTTTTGAATTATGGTTTTCTCTGGGTATATGCCCAGTAGTGGGATTGCTGGGTCATATGGTAATTTTATTTTTAGTTCCTTAAGGAACCTCCATACTGTTCTCCATAGTGGCTGTATCAATTTACATTCCCACCAACAGTGCAAGAGGGATCCCTTTTCTCCACACCCTCTCCAGCATTTGTTGTTTGTAGATTTTCTGATGATGCCCATTCTAACTGGTGTGAGGTGATACCTCATTGTAGTTTTGAGTTGCATTTCTCTAATAATTAGTGACATTGAGCAGCTTTTCGTATGCCTCTTGGCCATCTGTATGTCTTCTTTGGAGAAATGTCTGTTTAGGTCTTCTGCCCATTTACTGATTGGGTTGTTTGTTTTTTAAATATTGAGCTGCATGAGCTGTTTTTATATTTTGGAGATTAATCCTTTGTCTGTTGATTCGTTTGCAAATATTTTCTCCCATTCTGAGGGTTGTCTTTTCATCTTGTTTACAGTTTCCTTTGCTGTGCAAAAGCTTTTAAGTTTCATTAGGTTCCATTTGTTTATTTTTGTTTGTATTTCCATTACTCTAGGAGGTGGATCAAAAAAGATCTTGCTGTGATTTATGTCAAAGAGTGTCCTTCCTATGTTTTCCTCTAAAGAGTTTTATAGTGCCCGGTCTTACATTAAGGTCTCTAATCCATTTTGAGTTTATTTTTGTGTATGGTGTTAGGGAGTGTTCTGATTTCATTCTTTTGCATGTAGCTGTCCCGTTTTCCCAGCACCACTTATTGAAGAGGCTGTGTCTTTTCTCCATTGTATATCCTTGCCTCCTTTGTCATAGATTAGTTGACCATAGGTGCGTGGGTTTATCTCTGGGCTTTCTATACTGTTCCATTGATCTATATTTCTGTTTTTGTGCCAGTACCATAGTGTCTGGATTACTGTAGCTTTGCAGTATAGTCTGAAGTCAGGGAGTCTCATTCCTCCAGCTCCATTTTTTCCCTTAAGACTGCTTTGGCTATTCGGGGTCTTTTGTGTCTCCATACAAATTTTAAGATTTTTTGTTCTAGTTCTGTAAAAAAATGCCATTGGTAATTTGATAGAGATTTCATTGAATCTGTAGATTGATTTGGGTAGTATAGTCATTTTCAAAATATTGATTCTTCCAATCCAAGAACATGGTACAGCTCTCCATCTGTTGGTATCATCTTTAATTTCTTTCATCAGTGTCTTATAGTTTTCTGCATACAGGTCTTTTGTCTCCCTAGGTAGGTTTATTCCTAGGTATTTTATTCTTTTTGTTGCAATGGTAAATGGGAGTGGTTCCTTAATTTCTCTTTCAGATTTCTCATCATTAGTGTATAGGAATGCAAGAGATTTCTGTGCATTAATTTTGTATCCTGCAACTTTACCAAATTCATTGATTAGCTCTAGTACTTTTCTGGTGGCATCTTTAGGAGTCTCTGTGTATAGCATCATGTCATCTGCAAACAGTGACACCTTTACTTCTTCTTTTCCAATTTGTATTCCTTTTATTTCTTTTTCTTCTCTGATTGCCATGGCTATAACTTCCAAAACTATGTTGAATAATAGTGGTGAGAGTGGACATCCTTGTCTTGTTCCTGATCTTAGAGGAAATGCTTTCAGTTTTTCACCATTGAGGATGATGTTTGCTGTGGGTTTGTCATATATGGCCTTTATTATGTTTAAGTAGTTTCCCTCTATGCCCACTTTGTGGAGAGTTTTTATCATAAATGGGTGTTGAATTTTGTCAAAAGCTTTTCTGCATCTATTGAGATGATCATATGGTTTTTCATCTTCAGTTTGTTAATATGGTGTATCACGTTGATTGATTTGCCTATATTGATGAATCCTTGCATCTCTGGGATAAATCCCACTTGATCATGGTGTATGATCCTGTTCATTTGCTGCTGGATTCTGTTTGCTAGTATTTTGTTAAGGATTTTTGCATCTATGTTTATCAATGATATTGGCCTGTAGTTTTATTTTTTTATATAGTTTTGGTATCAGGGTGATGGTGGCCTCATGGAATGAGTTTGGGAGTGTTCCTTCCTCTGCAAAGTTTTGGAAGAGTTTGAGAAGGATGGATGTTAGCTATTTTCTAAATGTTTGATAGAATTCACCTGTGAAGCCATCTGTTCCTGGACTTTTGTTTGTTGGAAGATTTTTAATAACAGTTTCAATTTCATTACTTGTATTTTTGGTCTGTTCATATTTTTTATTTCTTCCTGGTTCAGTCTTGGAAGGTTATACCTTTCTAAGAATTTGTCCATTTCTTCCAGGTTGTCCATTTTATTGGCATAGAGTTGCTTGTAGTAGTCTCTTAGGATGCTTTGTATTTCTGCAGTGTCTGTTGTAACGTCTCCTTTTTCATTTCTAATTTTATTGATTTGAGTCCTCTCCCTCCTTTTCTTGATGAGTCTGGCTAATGGTTTATCAATTTTGTTTATCTTCTCAAAGAACAGCTTTTAGATTTATTGATCTTTGCTATTGTTTTCTTTGTTTCTATTTCATTTATTTCTGCTCTGATCTTTATGATTTCTTTCCTTCTGCTAACTTTGGGTTTTGTTTGTTCTTCTTTGTCTAGTTCCTTTAGGTGTAACGTTAGGTTGTTTATTTGAGATTTTTCTTGTTTCTTGAGATAGGCTTATATAGCTATAAACTTCCCTCTTAGAACTGCTTTTGCTGCATCTCATAGGTTTTGGATCATCGTGTTTTCATTGTCATTTGTCTCTAGGTATTTTTTGACTTCCTCTTTGATTTCTTCAGTGATCTCTTAGTTATTTAGTAGAATATTGTTTAGCCTCCATGTGTTTGTGTTTTTTACATTTTTTTCCCTGTAATTGATTTCTACTCTCATGGCGTTGTGGTCAGAAAAGATACTTGATATAATTTCAATTTTCTTAAATTTACTGAGGCTTGATTTGTGACCCAGGATGTGATCTATCCTGGAGAATGTTCCATGCACACTTGAGAAGAAAGTGTAATCTGCTGTTTTCGGATGGAATGTCCTATAAATATCAATTAAATCTATCTGGTCTATTGTGTCATTTAAAGCTTCTGTTTCCTTATTAACTTTCTGTTTGGATGATCTGCTCATTGCTGTAAGTGAGGTGTTAAAGTCTCCCACTATTACTGTGTTGCTGTCGATTTCCTCTTTTAGAGCTGTTAGCAGTTGCCTTATGTATTGAGGTGCTCCTATGTTGGCTGCATATATATTTATAATTGTCATATCTTCTTCTTGGATTGATCCCTTGATCATTACATGTGTCCTTCCTTGTTTCTTGTAACATTCTTTATTTTAAAGTCTATTTTATCTGATATGAGTATTGCTACTCCAGCTTTCTTTTGATTTCCATTTGCATGGAATATCTTTTTCAATCCCCTCACTTTCAGTCTGAATGTGTCCCTAGGTCTGAAGTGAGTCTCTTGTAGACAGCATATATATGGCTCTTGTTTTTGTATCCATTCAGTGAGCCTCTGTCTTTTGGTTGGAGCATTTAATCCATTCATGTTTAAGGTAATTATTGATATGTATGTTCCTATGACCAGTTTCTTAATTGTTTTGGGTTTGTTTTTGTAGGTCCTTTTCTTCTCTTGTGTTTCCCACTTAGAGAAGTTCCTTTAGCATTTGTTGTATAGCTGGTTTGGTGGTGCTGAATTCTCTTAGCTTTTGCTTGTGTGATTAGCTTTTGATTTCTCCATTGAACTTGAATGAGATCCTTGCTGGGTAGAGTAATCTTGGTTCTTTCCTTTCATCACTTTAAATATGTTATGCCACTTCCTTCTGGCTTATAGAGTTTCTGCTGAGAAATCACTCTTAGCCTTATGGGAGTTCCGTTGTATGTTGTTTGTCGTTTTTCCCTTGTTGCTTTTAGTAATTTTTCTTTGTCTTTAATTTTTGTCAGTTTGATTACTATGTGTCTTGGCGTGTTTCTCCTTGGGTTTAACCTGCCTGGGACTCTCTGCGCTTCCTAGACTTGGGTGGCTATTTCCTTTCCCATGTTAGGGAAGTTTTCGACTATAGTCTCTTCAAATATTTTCTCGGGTCCTTTCTCTCTCTCTTCTTCTGGGACTGCTCTAATGTGAATATTGTTGCATTTAATGTTGTCCCAGAGGTCTCTTAGGCTGTCTTCATTTCTTTTCATTCTTTTTTCTTTGTTCTGTTC
This sequence comes from Eschrichtius robustus, assembly GCF_028021215.1. Taxonomy (NCBI): domain Eukaryota; kingdom Metazoa; phylum Chordata; class Mammalia; order Artiodactyla; family Eschrichtiidae; genus Eschrichtius; species Eschrichtius robustus. The sequence goes on from NC_090825.1 coordinate 53,585,003, forward strand.
CACAGCAGTGAATTCCACCATTCTGTCTTCCAGGTCACTTATCCGTTCTTCTGCCTCAGTTATTCTGCTATTGATTCCTTCTAGTGTATTTTTCATTGCAGTTATTGTATTGTTCATCTCTCTTTGTTTGTTCTTTAATTCTTCTAGATCTTTATTAAACATTTCTTGCATCTTCTCGATCTTTGCCTCCATTCTTTTTCTGAGGTCCTGGATCATCTTCACTATCATTATTCTGAATTCTTTTACTGGGAGGTTGTCTATCTCCACTTCATTTAGTTGTTTTTCTGGGGTTTTATGTTTTTCCTTCATCTGGTACATAGCCCTCTGCCTTTTCATCTTGTTTATCTTTCTGTGAATGTGGTTTTTGTTCCGCATGCTGCAAGATTGTAATTCTTCTTGCTTCTGCTCTAAATTTATTTTTAATTTACTTGTTTTATTAACTTCTCTTGTAATCTTTTTCTCCTCTCTGTTTTTTGTGTTTTTGAATATATTGTGTTTTTACCCTATATCTTAAATACTGTTTTTGCTACGTTATATTATTTTTCTCTCTAAGACGTTTTATCCTGCTAGTTATTTGTAAGTTTTCTTCACCTTAAGATTTAATTATCTTAGTCCTCTATCTTTTCTTTATATGTTGCTTTATCTTTACTGCCTTTATCTTAAACGAAATATGACTTAGTTTCTAAATCGCAAACAAGAAACAGCATTCTAATCATGGAGAAAACCTGCATACAAAACAGAGAATACTGGAATGTTAAAGTTGAAAGGAGTTAATATTAATATAATATTTTTTCAAGTTAAAATTATTGTAGCCATGACTTGAGATTTCGGATTTTTCAAGTGACAGGTTGTCTGTCTGTGCTTGAATGGAGCAATCCTCAAACTGATTTTTGAGGAAAATCTGGGAGCTGTTCATGGGTTGACCTTTGACTCACTTTCATTCTGCAACAGGGAGCACTATATACTTCTTGGGCTTTCCAATTCTCAGAAAAGAGTAGCAGTGCTAGTCTGAGTCTGTAAGAACTTAGATCTTTCTTATAGCCTCTTTGAAAAGCAATTTGAAAATTTACGCCAGAATTTGAAGTATGCACAGAACAATTCAACACTTAGGAATGAAAAAATATATTTTATGAAAATACTCATAGAAGTATTCAAGGATGTTGTTAAAACACTGTAAGTCATAGCCTAAACTGAAAACAATCGAAATGCTCACTTAGTGCATTTCATTTTATTTAAGTACACACTTTGTATATGTTAAAAAGGATAAGTTGGTCCTCTGGTTCCAGCAACATTAGAGACTGAGCTTCTGAGAGCCCCACTCATTACAAATAGAAAACAATTTAAGATAAAATGTATATTTTAAAACAACTTCAATGTGTATCTGGGAAAAATCTGTAGGAGTCAAAAACAAAGAGAAAAAATAAAAAAGCCAAAATGGTAAGTATGTGGGGTGATGACATGGTCACCTTGGGAGGATTTCAGTCCAAGACACAGGACTAAATAGTTGGAAATAATAATTTAAAAATACATTTAGAAACAAGAGTTGTAGCCTTGGAACCTGGTTCTATAAGGGCCACCTGATAGAAGTTTCTTTTTTTTAAAAGAGGCAAAAGAAAGTTATATAGATTTAGCAATAATTTCTGGGGAGATGGGAGTACAAACGCTCACAATTGCAAATATCATTTAGCATTATAAATAAGCCATTCAAAGATAGCTTTATAAAGTTAGATAAGGATTTGGGGGAAATGGTAGAAGTGGTATCAATTTTGAATCTTCCTGATGAATCTCTTTTTTCTTTTTTTTGGCTGCATTGGGTCTTCGTTGCTGCACATGGGCTTTCTCTAGTTGCAGCAAGCAGGAGCCACCCTTTGTTGCAGTGTGCGAGCTTCTCACTGTGGTGGACTCTCTTGTTGTGGAGCACTGGCTCTTGGCACGCGGGCTCAGTAGTTGTGGCGCATGGGCTCAGTAGTTGCAGTGCATGGGCACTTGGCTGTGCAGGCTTCAGTAGTTGTGGCTTGGGGGCTGTAGAGCACAGGCTCAGTAGTTGTGGCACACGGGCTTAGTTGCTCCATTGTATGTGGGATCTTCCTGGACCAGGGATCAAACTCGTGTCCTCTGCATTAGCAGGCAGAATCTTAACCACTGGGCCACCAGGGAAATCCCCCAAATCTCTTTACAAATGCAGACAAGTAACTAGAATGTCACTTTGGAAAACAAGGGACACTATATGTAATACAGCTAGGAGACAAGGTATTCTTTTTTTTTTCTTTTTTTTTCCAGAGGTAGTATTTTATTTTTTTTAACATCTTTATTGGAGTATAATTGCTTTACAAAGGTGTGTTAGTTTCTGCTTTATAAGAAAGTGAATCAGCTATACATATACATATATCCCCACATCTCCTCCCTCTTGCGTCTCCCTCCCATCCTCCCTATCCCACCCCTCTAGGTGGTCACAAAGCACCGAGCTGATCTCCCTGTGCTATGTGGCTGCTTCCCACAAGCCATCTATTTTACATTTGTTAGTATAAATAAGCCCATGCCACTCTCACTTTGTCCCAGCTTACCCTTCCCCCTCCCTGTGTCCTCAAGTCCATTCTCTACGTCTGCGTCTTTATTCCTGTCCTGCCCCTAGGTTCTTCAGAACCTTTTTTTTTTTTTAGATTCCATATATATGTGTTAGCATATGGTACTTATTTTTCTCTTTCTGACTTACTTCACTCTATATGACACTCTCTAGGTCCATCCACCTCACTACAAATAACTCAGTTTCATTTCTTTTTATGGCTGAGTAATATTCCATTGTATATATGTGCCACATCTTCTTTATCCATTCTTCTGTCAATGAACACTTAGGTTGCTTCCATGTCCTGGCTATTGTAAATAGAGCTGCAGTGAACATTGAGGTACATGTCTCTTTTTGAATTATGGTTTTCTCAAGGTATATGCCCAGTAGTAGGATTCCTGGGTCATATGGTAGTTCTATTGTTAGTTTTTTAAGAAACCTCCATAATGTTCTCCATAGTCGCTGTATCAATTTACATTCCCACCAACAGTGCAGTAGGGTTCCCTTTTCTCCACACCCTCTCCAGCATTTATTATTTGTAGATTTTTTGATGATGGCCATTCTAACTGGTGTGAGGTGGAACCTCACTGTAGTTTTGATTTGCATTTCTCTAATGATTAGTGATGTTGAGCATCCTTTCATGTGTTTGTTGGCAATCTGTATATCTTCTTTGGAGAAATGTCTATTTGGTCTTCTGCCCATTTTTGTATTGGGTTGTTTATTTTTTTGATACTGAGCTGCATGATCTGCTTGTAAATTCTGGAGATTAATCCTTTGTCAGTTGCTTCATTTGCAAATATTGTCTCCCATTCTGAGAGTTGTCTTTTTGTCTTGTTTATGGTTTCCTTTGCTGTGCAAAAGCTTTTAAGTTTCATTAGGTCCTAGTTGTTTATTTTTGTTTTTATTTCCATTTCTCTAGGAGCTGGGTCAAAAAGGATCTTGCTGTGATTTATGTCATAGAGTGTTCTGCCTATGTTTTCCTCTAAGAGTTTGATAGTGTCTGGCCTTACATTTAGGTCTTTAATCCATTTTGAGTTTATTTTTGTGTATGGTGTTAGGGAGTGTTCTAATGTCATTCTTTTACATGTAGCTGTCCAGTTTTCCCAGCACCACTTATTGAAGGGCTGTCTTTTCTCCATTGTATATTTTTGCCTCCTTTATCAAAAATAAGGTGATCATATGTGCATGAGTTTATCTCTGGGGTTTCTATCCTGTTCCATTGATCTGTATTTCTGTTTTGAGACAAGGTATTCTTAAACCACAGATGAGAAGAGGTAAGGACAAAACATGACATTCTGTAATCTGTGACTAGGCAAGCATAAAGAGCAAAACACAAGAGTATTTCAAAATAATCAAACAGGTTCTTACTGGAAAATACCATAGGCCAATTTGAGAACAGCGGCTGAAATGGGAAAAAGTTTTTATACACACCAATCTGAGGATGAGTGCAAGGGATATAGTAAGGTCTGAAAAGGTCAGAGCAGCACTATTGACTTTTAAAACTAAACACAAATCTTTGAGAAACTGACAGAAAGATAATCTAAATTAGGCAGAGCAGTGATAGTAGGACCAGAAAGAAAAGGTTTATATAAAAGTGGAGGAGAAGAGACTTCCCTGGTGGCACAGTGGTTAAGAATCTGCTTGCCAATGCAGGGGACATGGGTCTGAGCCCTGGTCTGGGAAGATTCCACATGCCATGGAGCAACTAAGCCCATGAGCCACAACTACTGAGCCTGCACTCTAGAGCCCACGAGCCACAACTACTGAGCCCACATGCCACAACTACTGAAGCCCATGTGCTTAGAGCCCATGCTCTGCAACAAGAGAAGCCACCACAATGAGAAACCCGCACACCACAATGAAGATTAGCCCTTATTCACCACAACTAGAGAAAACCCACGCACAGCAACAAAGACCCAACACAGCCAAAAATAAATAAATAAATTAATTAATTTAAAAAAATGTTTAAAAAATTTTTTTAAAAAGTGGAGGAGGGGAACAGAGTCAAGAGATTGTCAGAAAGTAAGGAGCTGTATCTTTTAACACTTCATTAAAACTACAAGGCAGAGTTCTAGATAAGTGATGCTAGAAAAGTTATAATGGTCCATCTAAACCTCCTATAAGTTAAGGAAAATGAATTTGATTCAATGTAAAACAGTTATTAAAAAAAAGATAATAAGGAGTATAACAATGTCCCTACAGAAAACTGAAGCTAGAAAGACATGCCCACAAAATGAATTCAAAATATAACATGATAACCTAGCATTTCAAAACAAGCTAGAAATTAATATATTAAAGAGCAGCATCAATAGAATAAAATGAATGAAAAATGAAATAATATAAGTCAGGAAAGAATTTGTAATCAAAGAAAACAAAAAAATATTATTTCAGTATTGAAGACTAAACTTGAGCAAACATGAGAATAAGTGAATAAAACCATTAACACCTGAAGATAAATAGTAAGCAAAAAGAAAAAGAAATGCAGAAAGAGAAAGGAATTCAAGAAAAAGTGAAAGATGAGGATAGGCAAAGAAGGTCCAGCATGTACATAGTTAGGAATCCCTTAATAAGAAAACCAAAACAATGGAAAAGAGCAAACAGTAAAAGCTATAACTCAAGAAAATGTTTTTGAAATTAAAAATAAAATAATACAATACACTGAAAGAGCTTACCATATATCTGTTGAAATTTGGCATAGGATTATGTCATTTAAAATATGCATAGAGTTCAAGTCATATTATAGTAAAGTTACTGGAATATAAAGAAAAAGAAAATAAAAACTAAGAAAAAAGACCAACACATTTATCAAGAAAAGAAATTCTGATGTCATCAAACTGCTTGACAGTAATACTTTACACCAGAAAACAATGGAGAATCATGTTAAAGATACTCAGTAAAAGAAAGTGTGAGCCAATCATTTTCTTGCAGCCAAAATGACTCTCTGATATAAAAGTTGCACCCAAACTGCTATGAATATGCAATAATTCAGGGAATATATTTTTTCCTGAGGTATGTACTAGAGAATGCACTTCAGGCAGCAATAAAGAATGAAAGAAAATTGACAAAAGTGCTGGTGATAAATACTAAAAATATATTTACATGTAGAACTAATACCAAATGGTAGTTATATAAGAGAAAGTGTAGTATGCAGTCGCTACATAGTCTGAAAATTATGATATACCATTACTATCAAAATATAAGGAAAGTAAGAAAAATATACGAAAAGTATAAAAAGCTTACTAATTACTTTATGGTTATTATTAGGAGTAATTAATATTATTTCAAACCAGATGCTGGGGGAAATGCAAGGAAAAGAAAAGAGGTTATTATCTTGTAATATTGCTCATAGTGGGGACCAAATAGGAAATAACCAAAAAGTGGAGGTTGTTAAGTATATTATATAACATAAAACAATATGGCAGAGATTGGTTCGAGATGGCAGAGTAGAAGGATGTGCGCTCACTCCCTCTTGCAAGAGCCCTGGAATCACAGCTAACCGCTGAACAATCATTGACAGGAAGACACTGGAACTCACCAAAAAAGATACCCCACATCCAAAGACAAAGGAGAAGCCAGAATGAGACGGTAGGAGGGGAGCAATCACAGTAAAATCAAATCCCATAACCACTGGGTGGGTGACTCACAAACTGAAGAACAGTTATACCACAGAAGTCCACCCACTGGAGTGAAGGTTCTGAGCCCCATGTCACGCTTCCCAACCTGGGGGTCCGGCAATGGGAAGGTGAATTCCCAGAGAATCAGCCTTTGAAGTCTAGCAGGATTTGATTGCAGGACTTTGACAGGACTGGGGGAAACAGAGACTCCACTCTTGGAGGATGCACACGAAGTAGTGTGCGCATCAGGACACAGGGGAAGGAGCAGTGATCCCATAGGAGACTGAACCAGACCTACCTGCTAGTGTTGGAGGGTCTCCTGCAGAGGCGGGGGGTGACCTGGCTCACCATGAGGACAAGGACACTGGCAGCAGAAGTTCTGGGACGTACTCCTTGGCGTGAGCCCTCCCAGAGTCTGCCATTAGCCCCACCAAAGAGCTAGGTAGGCTTCAGTGTTGGGTCGCCTCAGGCCAAACAACCAACAGGGAGGGAACCCAGCCCCACCCATCAGCAGACAAGTGGATTAAAGTATGACTGAGCTCTGCCCACCAGAGCAACAGCCAGCTCTACCCACCACCAGTCCCTCCCATCAGGAAACTTGCACAAGCCTCTTAGATAGCCTCATCCACCAGAGGGCAGACAGCAGAAGCAAGAAGAACTACAATCCTGCAGCCTGTGGAACAAAAACCACATTCACAGATAGAGAGACAAGATGAAAAGGCAGAGGGCTATGTACCACATGAAGGAAAAAGATGAAACCCCAGAAAACAACTAAATGAAGTGGAGATAGGCAACCTTTCAGAAAAGGAATTCAGAATAATGATAGTGAAGATGATCCAGGACCTTGGAAAAAGAATGGAGTCAAAGATCGAGAAGATGCAAGAAATATTTAACAAAGACCTAGAAGAATTAAGGAACAAACAAACAGAGATGAACAATACAATAACTGAAATGAAAAATATACTAGAAGGAATCAATAACAGAATAACTGAGGCAGAAGAACGGATAAGTGACCTGGAAGATAGAATGGTGGAATTCACTGCTGTGGGACAGTATAAAGAAAAAAGAACGAAAAGAAATGAAAACAATCTAAGAAACCTCTGAGACAACATTAAATGCACCAACATTCGCATTAAAGGGGTCCCAGAAGGAGAAGAGAGAGAGAGAAAGTACCTGAGAAAATATTTGAACAGATTATAGTCGAAAACTTCCCTAACATGGGAAAGGAAATATCTACCCAAGTCCAGGAAGCACACAGAGTCCCATACAGGATAAACCCAAGGAGAAACATGGCGAGGCACATAGTAATCAAACTGGCAAAAATTAAAGGCAAAGAAAAATTATCGAAAGCAGCAAGGGGAAAATGACAAATAACATACAAGGGAACTCCCATAAGGTTAACAGCTGATTTCTCAGCAGAAACTCCACAAGCCAGAAGGGAGTGGCATGACATATTTAAAGTGATGAAAGGGAAGAACCTACAACCAAGATTGCCTGGCAAGGATCTCATTCAGATTCGATGGATAAATCAAAAGCTTTACAAACAAGCAAAAGCTAAGAAAATTCAGCGCCATCAAACAAGCCCTACAACAAATGCTAAAGGATCTTCTCTAAGTGGGAAACACAAGAGAAGAAAAGGACCTACAAAAACAAACCCAAAACAATTAAGAAAATTGTCATAGGAACATACATATTGATAATTACCTTAAATGTGAATGGATTAAATGCTCCAACCAAAAGACAGAGGCTCACTGAATGGATACAAAAACAAGACCCATATATATGCTGTCCACAGGAGACGCACTTCAGACCTAGGGACACATTCAGACTGAAAGTGAGGGGATTGAAAAAGATATTCCATGCAAATGGAAATCAAAAGAAAGCTGGAGTAGCAATACTCATATCAGATAAAATAGACTTTAAAATAAAGAATGTTACAAGAGACAAGGAAGAACACTACATAATGATCAAGGGATCAATCCAAGAAGAAGATATAACAATTATAAATATATATGCACCCAACATAGGAACACCTCAATACATAGGCAAACGCTGACAGCTATAAAAGAGGAAATAGACAGTAACACAATAATAGTGGGGGACTTTAATACCTCACTTATACGAATGGACAGATCATCAAGACAGAAAATTAATAAGGAAACACAAGCTTTAAATGACACAATAGACCAGATAGATTTAATTGATATTCATGTGACATTCCATCCAAAAACAGCAGATTACACTTTCTTCTCAGGTTCACACAGAACATTTTCCAGGACAGATCACATCTTGGGTCACAAATCAAGCCTTGGTAAATTTAAGAAAATTGAAATCATATCAAGCATCTTTTCTGAGCACAACGCTATGAGATCAGAAATAAATTACAGGGAGAAAACCGTAAAAAAACCCAAACATATGGAGGCTAAACAATACTTTACTAAATAACCAAGAGATCACTGAAGAAGTCAAAAAGGAAATCAAAAAATACCTAGAGACAAATGACAATGAAAACATCCAAAACGTATGGGATACAGCAAAAGCAGTTCTAAGAAGGAAGTTTATAGCAATACATCCTACATCAAGACACTAGAAAAATCTCAAATAAACAATCTAACCTTACACCTAAAGGAACTAGAGAAAGAAGAACAAACAAAACCAAATGTAGTAGAAGGAAAACAGTCATAAAGATCAGAGCAGAAATAAATGAAATAGAAACAAAGAAAACAATAGCAGAGATCAATAACACTAAAAGCTGGTTCTTTGAGAAGATAAACAAGATTGATAAACCTTTAGCCAGACTCATCAAGAAAAACAAGGAGAGGACTCAAAACAATAAAATTAGAAATGAAAAAGGAGAAATTACAATGGACACCGCAGAAATACAAAACATCATGAGAGACTACTATAAGCAGCTCTATGCCAATAAAATAGACAACCTGGAAGAAATGGACAAATTCTTAGAAAGGTATAACCTTCCAAGACTGAACCAGGAAGAAATAGAAAATATGAAGAGACCAATCACAAGTAATGAAATTGAAACTGTTATTAAAAATATTCCAACAAACAAAAGTCCAGGACCAGACGGCTTCACAGGTGAATTTTTTCAAACATTTAGAGAAGAGCTAACACCCATCCTTCTAAAACTCTTCCAAAAAAACTGCAGAGGAAGGAACACTCCCAAACTCATTCTACGAGGCCACCATCATCCTGATACCAAAACCAAACAAAGATACTACAAAAAAAGAAAATTACAGACCAATATCACTGATGATTATAGATGCAAAAATCCTCAACAAAATACTAGCAAACAGAATCCAACAACACATTAAAAGGGTCATAAACCATGATCAATTGGGGTTTATCTCAGGGAAGCAAGGATTCATCAATATATGCAAATCAATCAATGTGATACACCATATTAACAAATGGAAGAATAAAAACCATATGATCACCTCAGTAGATGCAGAAAAAGCTTTTGACAAAACTCAACACCCATTTATGATAAAAACTCTCCAGAAAGTGGGCATAGAGGGAAACTTAACATATTAAAGGCCATATATGACAGACCCACAGCAAACATCATCGTCAATGGTGAAAAACTGAAAGCATTTCCTCTAAGATCAGGAACAAGACAAGGATGTCCACTCTCGCCACTATTATTCAACATAGTTTTGGAAGTTATAGCCATGACAATCAGAGAAGAAAAAGAAATAAAAGGAATACAAATTGGAAAAGAAGAAGTAAAACTGTCACTGTTTGCAGATGACATGAAACTATACATAGAGAATCCTAAAGATGCCACCAGAAAACTACTAGAACTAATCAATGAACATGGTAAAGTAGCAGGATACAAAATTAATGCACAGAAATCTCTTGCATTCCTATACACTAATGATGAAAAATCTGAAAGTGAAATTAAGGAAACACTCCCATTTACCACTGCAACAAAAAGAATAAAATACCTAGGAATAAACCTACCTAAGGAGACAAAAGACCTGTATGCAGAAAACTATAAGACACTGATGAAAGAAATTAAAGATGATACCAACAGATGGAGAGATATACCATGTTCTTGGATTGGAAGAATCAATATTGTGAAAATGACTATACTACCCAAAGCAATCTACAGATTCAATGCAATCCCTATCAAATTACCAATGGCATCTTTTACAGAACTATAACAAAAAATCTTAAAATTTGTATGGAGACACCAAAGACCCTGAATAGCCAAAGCAGTCTTGAGGGAAAAAACGGAGCTGGAGGAATGAGACTCCCTGACTTCAGACTATAATACAAAGCTACAGTAATCCAGACACTATGGTACTGGCACAAAAACAGAAATATAGATCAATGGAACAGTATAGAAAGCCCAGAGATTAACCCACGCACCTATGGTCAACTAATCTATGACAAAGGAGGCAAGGATATACAGTGGAGAAAAGACAGTCTCTTCAGTAAGTGTGCTGGGAAAACCAGACAGCTACATGTACAAGAATGAAATTAGAACACTCCCTAACATCATACACAAGAAAACTCAAAATGGATTAAAGACCTAAATGTAAAACTGGACACTATAAAACTCTTAGAGGAAAAACATAGGAAGAACACTCTTTGACATCAATCACAGCAAGATCTTTTTTGACCCACCTCCTAGAGAAATGGAAATAAAAACAAAAATAAACAAATGGGACTTAATGAAACTTAAAAGCTTTTGCACAGCAAAGGAAACCATAAACAAGATGAAAATACAACCCTCAGAATGGGAGAAAATATTTGCAAAGGAATCAACGGACAAAGGATTAATCTCCAAAATATAAGAACAGCTCATGCCGCTCAATATTAAAAAAACAAACAACCCAATCAATAAATGGGCAGAAGACCTAAACAGACATTTCTCCAAAGAAGACATACAGATGGCCAAGAGGCATATGAAAAGCTGATCAATGTCAGTAATTATTAGAGAAATGCAAATCAAAACTACAATGAGGTATCACCTCACACCAGTTAGAATGGGCATCATCAGAAAATCTATAAACAACAAATGCTGGAGAGGGTGTGGAGAAAAGCGAACCCTCTTGCACTGTTAGTGGGAATGAAAATTGATACAGCCACTATGGAGAACAGTATGGAGGTTCTTTAAAAAATGAAAAATAGAATTACCATATGACCCAGTAATCCCACTACTGGTTATATACCCAGAGAAAATCATAATTCAAAAAGACACATGCACCCCAATGTTCATTGCAGCAGTATTTACAATAGCCAGATCTTGGAAGTAGCCTAAATGCCCATCGACAAATGAATGGATAAAGAAGATGTGGTATATATATACAATGGAATATTACTCAGCCATAAAAAGGAATGAAACTGGGTCATTTGTCTAGATGTAATGGACTTAAAGGCTGTCATACAGAGTGAAGTAAGTGAGAAAGAGGAAAACAAATATTGTATACTAACACATATATGTGGAATCTAGAAAAATGGTACAGATGAACTGGTCTGCAAGGCAGAAATAGAGACACAGGTGTAGAGAACAAATGTATGGACACCAAGGGGGGAAAGCGGCAGGGGGGTGTGTGGTGGTGGGATGAATTGGGAGATTGGGGTTGACCTATTTACACTAATATGTATAAAATAGATAACTAATAAGAATATGCTGTATAAAAAAAAAAAACAACAATATGGCAGAGTTGAAGCCAAAATATTGATCATATCAAAAAATAAAAAAAAGGTTAATAGACATAAATTTTTTTTTCTGATTGGCAAACTAATAACATCTAACGCTATGTTATATATGAGACACACCCAAAGCACAGAGATTCAGAATGGTTGAAAATAAAATAATTGTCAAAGATATATCAAGCACAGACAAATAAAGCAATGGTCAAAATTTTGATAGCTGACAAGGTAGAATTTAAACCAAGAATAATAAAAAAGTGATAAAGATACTTTATAAGGCTAAAGGCTAAAATTCACAATGAAAATATTAAAGTTACCTACATTTATATACTCACAGAAACATCTTTCATTCTACAGGAGATTGAATGGAAATAGTCCAAATTTAATAATATTTTAAAAATTTAACACTTTTAAAATGCAAAACAGATGATTAGACTGAAAATTAATGATGCTATAGGACAAAGCCAGCAAATATTTTCTGGAAAGGGCCAGCTAGTAAATATCTTAGATTTTTGGGCCATAGTGTCCCGTTGCAAGTACTCAACTCTGACATTGTAGTGCCAAAGCAGCCAAAGATAATACATGAATAAATAGGTGTGGCTCTTTTCCAAGAAAACTTTATTTACAAAAGCAGGCTGGGCCAGACTGTAGTTTGCTAACTAGCCCCTGATATAGAAAACTAAAAAATATCATCAAATATATGTATATGCATATATCTTTCTATGTAATTAAATAGATTATATATAGCTATCTAATTATATATATATATAATTTTCTAGTGTGTGAGGAACATGCAGAAAAATTGAGCCTAATGTAGGCCATAGAAAAATTCATTAATTCCAAATATTAGATATATTACAGGAGCATTTTCTTACCATAATGCAATAAAACCAGGAATTAATCACCTAAAAAACTCACAAAACATTGTAATATGTGGAAACTTATGCCATTAAATCCTACATCTGTAAGACTAAAAAAAAATGGAAAATAAAGAATTAAAAAACTCAATTCAAAATGTTAAAAATTAAAGCACAAAATAAACCAAAATAAGCCAAGAAAGGAATTAATAAAAAGCATAAATTAACAAGTTAGCAAACAGAAATACTATAAAACCAAAAGCTGTATTTAAAAAAAAAATAGAAAGCCACTGATCTGATCAAGAAAGAAGGGGAGAAAGCATATTATACACAATTAGAAAAAATAAAAAATAAATAACCATGAAAAGAGGAAAATTTTAAATAATTTTAAGACTCTTTGGAAACACTTTGGAACTCTATGGAAATACTTTGAAAGCCTAAACTAAGTAGATAATTTTTTTTAATGAAAATTACCAAAATTGACCCTAGGAGAGATAGTCTACACAGACAAATTACCTTAAAAAAATAGGAAAATTAGCTAAAGACACCCCCATGAAAGAGCACCATCTCCCAATAGTTTCATGGGAGAATTCAACTACGGCTTTAATGACGACATGATTATAATGCTACTAAAATTATTCCAGGAATGTAAAAAAGAAGAAAAAAATTCAAGTTTATTTTTATGAAGTAGGTATTATATCCCCAAAGCTAACACAAGATTGCATCAGAAAAGAAACAATAGACTAATCTTGCTTATGAATACTGATACAAACATCTCAAATAAATTTAAATATTAGTGTGTTCAATAATAAACAGAGGCTATTGGTACATTTTTTTTTAAAAAGTATGAACAAGTGGGGTTCATTCTAGTAATGCAAGACTGTTTAATATTAGAAAAATCATTAAAAATCTATCACACCAATAGAACTACATTACAAAATCATATGATCATTTCCACAGATGCAGAAAAGGCCTACAGAAAAATCCAGCAACTACATGTTCAAAGCACTCAGTAGAGTGTAATTGATGGATGCATCCTTAATAAGGATAAAATATATCTAAAAATAACCCTACCTTATAATGCAGGAATTTTCCTTTCAAGGAACTCTGGTACATAGGCACCCAAATGTCTATGATAGTGTTGTAGCAAAAAGCTAGAAATAAGCTAAATAAGCATCAAAGTACTACAATGTATTCATTCAACACATTACTGCTCAGTAGTTAATATGAATTAACTAGCACTAAATAGATTGGCTGTGCAGCTATCTGCTAGTTTCTATCAACATGACTTTGCAAATCTACTTAATTTCCCTGGACTTTTGGTGTTCCTATCAGTAAAATGGAGATAATATCTACCCTGCAGTGTTGCAGTCAGAATTAGAGTTAATATATGTGTAAAGCTCTTTGCACAGTGTGAAACATGGCAGGCACTCAGATGATGATTATCTCATAAGTGCACTAAGGCTGCCAAGTTTACTTAACTAGGTTATAGCAACTGAAATAAATAGAGCTTTAATAATAAGACAAAAGTTACCAGATCCTTTTCATTATGTTGCCTTAGCTGAGGTCCACATCTCTTATTGCTTCAATTACCACAATAACCTCCTATCTGATCTTCCTGACTCCAGTCTGTTTCTTCTTATCAAGGCTTTTTCAAACCATGGCTCACATCCCATTAGAGGGTTATGAAATCAATTGAATAGGCCGGGACCAGAATTTTAAACAATGAAACAGAATAGAAAATGTCAGTGCATCACATGCTGTGCAACTCTATTTTGCTTTATGAAACTATTCTTTAGTTCTATTTCTCTGTTTGAGTGTATTAGGTTGCTATGTAAGAGCATTTCCTCTGGGTGACAAAGTTTGATGTATCTCTGTATATGGCCCATTCTAAGTCAGCTGGAGTGATCTGCAGTGCATATCTGGTTATGTCACCTTCCGACTTATTCTTTAAATCTCTCAATAGCTTTCATGGAAAAAATTAAGTTCCTTACACACAAGGCCCTTGGAAATCTTAAACTATTTTCTAGCCTTGACTCTTGTCTATGGCCTCCAGATTACCCCATTGGCACCATGGTGATCTATTTGCAGCTCACTGAACAAGTTATACTGTTGGCCTTCACACCTTTGCACATGTGGTTCCCCCACTCTGGTTATCCCTCTCTTTCTGTGACTAATATCTCCTGATTATGCTTTAAAATTTAGCTTATGCCACTTCTTTTAGGATGCTTTCCCCCCTCAGGGCTCCACAAGTGCCCCTATTGTTATAATAATACTTGTACCAAGTAGGACAATTTAAAATTTATTAGCCTGTCTTATCTACTAGAACATAAGTTTCTTGAAAACAGGGACTGTGTTTTATTTAACTAAGAATCCTCAACAAACAGCAGAGAACCTGGCATCTCCCAGGACCTCAGTATGTATCTGTTGATTGATAATTGAGTGCTTGAGCCTACTTGGGTGGCAAATGAGAGATCCTGGTACACATGATAAGAATCTTAGGAATATATATATATATATATATATTTTTTATGTCCAAAATTTAGTCTTTAATTGATATTCAGTTTATTCTTTTTCTGGTAAGGCAAAAAAAAGAAAAAAAAAACCCTTTGGAGTCACTGATAGAACTTTTGCAGATATAAATGTGGTTACCCTTTGATATATTATAGTCTTTTGTCTATTAGTTTTAACTAGAATACTATAGTTATGAGACCAATGCTTTAGCCTCTCTCTCTCTCTTTCTCTCCATATATATATATCAGCCAGTTTGCTGATGTCTGAAAGCAGCTAGTTAAATAAAGGTCATCTGCAGAGCTGCTTGTGTGCCAGCTGTCCCCAGTAAACACATCCCTTGCACTATAGCGTGCTAAGTTTTTGAGCCAAAAGATATGTCAGACCATTAGTTACCAAAGAAGACATGACATGTGGGTAGCGAAAATTCCTTTGGCTAGATTGCATGTGGATCTGATATAAATAAAATATATCGTTACTCTTCAAAGATGGATTTTCTGGGTTTTAGGCCATTTTTATTTCACATTTTCCCTCTCATTTCCTGTCTTTTGATCATTTCTTTATGGCTAACAGCTTTGTAAGAGCACAGATACAGGGAGAATAGGGGGAAATCAAAAATGTGATGTTAAGTTCCTAATATTCATAAAAATGAGTGTTAAGTACTGTTCACCACTCACTATCTGTCAGACACTATAAACAGTGCTGTTACGTGCGCTGTGTATTAGCCTACACCAACCCTATAAATCTTAGTTTGGGAAATTAAACTTTGGCAAGATAAAGTAAGCTGTTACAGTTACATAATTAGAGCTGGTTTCTCATTCTTTATATTTAAAAGTGGCAAAAATATGATTGGAGAGAAGATAGAAGTGAGGGGCTAAATTGGGAGTTTGAGTTTATGGTTGATTTCTTCAAAGAAACTTTTTCCTGTCCATGGATTACAGAGAATATTCTGGACAATGGATGTCCTACTGTACTTCACAGAGTTTTTACTTGTCTGGTGCATTTTGCTGTGCCATTGAGAAATTAATAAAAATCAAGAAACAAATTTTATTCATTCATGCATTCTTTTATCCATATTTTAGAGTCTGGAGACAAGAAAAATAGGAAACACTAGAATCAGTGAATTAAGGATTTAGACATGTATATAAAAATTATAGCATTGTAATCATACGTATAATTGATACGAACAATAAGAGAAAAATAGAATGACCTCTTAAGCCCTTAACTCTTCCGGGAGAAATTGGGGAAGACCTTTTGAAGAGGTGACACTTGAACTGAGAATTGAAGGATGAGTAAGGGATTGCCAGTCGATTCCTTACAACCATGTTAAAGAATGTACAGAGCCTATGGCAACAGTGGCCCAAAAAACTGCTGTAGAGAACAAACATCCAGAAAGCTGATAAAAACAATAGTCTAGCTTCCAGGACATTTCCCATTCCCCGGGCTTTTAAGTCTGCTGAGACAACAAGCTCGAAATAAACCTGCTTCATGAATATATGATGGGAGTTTGATGGTGGGGAAGGAAGGAAGTATTGGGAATGCAGAAGTTTGACAACTTCTGAAGTGCTAGGTGCCTCATCATTTTCATTTTTTCAGATTCTATTTCTTTCTATGTTGAATGAGGCACTGTCATAACAGTGCCATTAACCGGAACATTACAGTTCATTCCCAGGTAATGTGATAAGGATTTGTCCTTCTGTCCTTCACTCCTCCTTAACTGCTTCTGAGTTCTTGACAATGGCATTAATCAGAAGACCAAAGACATATTATTAACTACCCTTGAAATTCTTGGAAGTACTAATTTTAGGGAGAGCCCTGAAGCCTCTTTCAGCTCTTGTTTTTGCACATGTGAAATAATGGAAAAGAGTAAAATCAAGAATGGAACACATTTTGCTTTTCCAGATCCACTTGGTACAAGTGTAAAAGAAGCCACAGATGGAAGCACACAGATGGATGCCCACTGATCATACAGCTGTTTCTTTGTTGGTACAGAAAACCAACTGTGGGTGGGAGCAATGGAGGAAGAGACAATATTAGAATGCAGTGGCATTTTAATTATACCTACCATAATTCTAATGTTCTGTTCTGTGGTGAATTGTTTGGGGAGTTGTCTTGAAATTAGAATCCAATCCTGCAAACTTGAATCAATTAAGGCAGTACTGTTTGGAAATATACAGAGAAGTGAGTTTGCAAAAGATTTTCCCGTAATCTTGCTTTGTGATGTTTAGACTTCCTCTGATGACTCTTGGGTTGGAGAGAAGAGGAAAGGGAGAAGGCCAGTATTTAAAGTGCACCATTTCTCTTCCCAAGGGACATCCATCGGAGAACATCTTTAACTCCTTGAACTGTTTAAACTCTAAATACCCTTACCAGAGGCCAGGGCTGCTGGGGGTGAATCCAACTTGCCGGAAAGAGGTAACGTGACTCTCAGCTAGTGCTGCCATCCCTATTTTCCAGGAATGGAAACTTGAGAGCCAACTAAGTAAGCTACTAACTAAGAGTCAGACTGAATTTCATTTCGTAAGATATTAGGAGCCTGCTATGTTCCAGGCACAGGGGTGAGTGAGAGGAGAGACACACTGTTCTTGCCTTCCTGGAGCTTGTGGTCTAGTGAGGAAAACATACTTTGGACTAATGAATTAATTATGTGATTATAAATGGAATAAATCCAAAGTAAAGGGTTCTATGAGAGCATCTAAGAGTGGAACTAGAAATAGACTGGGGGGCAGCAAAGGCTCTCCTGGGCAATGCAAGGCTTGATTACTGAACAGAGTTATGCAGGTTAAGAAAGAGGGCAGAAGAGCTCCAAATAGAGGGAACAGCGTGTGTGAAGGCCCTGTGGCTGAAATGGGATTGGCTCGTTTGAGGAACTGAGAGAAGACCAATGTGACTGGAGGACAGAGGCTGACAGGAGGCCAGGGAAGTAGGCAGGGACTGGACTAAGAGAGCCTTGTAAGCCACACTAATGATTTTACACTGTATTCTACGGACAATGGGAAGCCAAAGATTTTAAGGAGGGGAGTGACACTCCAATGTGAGCATTTTTAAAAGGTCCATTTGGCGATTGTGCATAGGTTGATTTGGAAGGTGGCAAGCATGAAAGCAGATTTAGTCAAGAGGTGCTGGTGGCAGTGATGATAGAAAGAATCTCACAGGTCCAAGAAAGATTTCAGAATCACGTCAGCAAGGTTTGGTGAATGATTAGGTATGAATTATGAAAGAAGAAGAGGGTATTAAGTTTTCTCAGAGAACAAATGTGTATTTGATTGAGTCATTTGCTGACATTAAGACCCAAGAGAAGGACCAGGCTTGGTGAGTGGGTACAGTGCAGGTAACTTATAAGTTTAAGGTCAGACAGTTGAATTTGGTGTGTCTCTGAGAAACACCTAGGAGAGGTGACAAAATAAAAATGGAAGAGTGGAGGTGCTGAAGTGAGACGAAACTGAATTTGTAATACCTATTCTGCCACTTACGATCTATGAGATCTTGGACAAGTTTTAAAATAATCTTATATATCAATTTCTCCATCTGTAAAATGGAGACAACTGTAACAGTACCTCCACTGAGTTATTGTGAAGATTAAATGAGAACACACATCAAACTAATGGTAGATACTTGAGGGTGGGTGGGAGATGAAGTGGTGTAGAAAGGGGAACAGTAGGTCGGCTGATATGACTCATCTTTTTTATCATTTTAGTTTTTATAAGAATGTATATCTTATTAATGTATGTATACTTAGAAACGAAGAAAAGAATAAAATGTGATAATATATAAGAAACTAGGGCTTCCCTGGTGGCACAGTGGTTGAGAATCTGCCTGCTAATGCAGGGGACACGGGTTTGAGCCCTGGTCTGGGAAGATCCCGCATGCCGTGGAGCAACTAGGCCCGTGAGCCATAACTACTGAGCCTGCACGACTGGAGCCTGTGCTCCACAACAAGAGAGGCCGCGATAGTGAGAGGCCCGTGCACCGCGATGAAGAGTGGCCCCCGCTTGCCACAACTAGAGAAAGCCCTCGCACAGAAACGAGGGCCCAACACAGCCATAAATAAATAAATAAATAAATAAATAAATAAATAAATAAATAAATAAATAAATAAATAAAACTAATCACATTAAAAAAAAAACTAAATTAAAAACGTGCACTACGGCACTTGGCAGAGCACTTGGCCAACAGTCAATAAATGTTAGCTTTCTGTAGACATCGGGACCTGGAGCTCAGAGGGAGATCTGGTGTAGAGCTGTACCTTTTGTAGTCCTTGACATTCTGACAGTAACAAAAGCCATGAGAGTTGATGAAATCATCTGGAGAGAGAATGCTGGGTAAAAGAGAACCAAGGGTTAAACTTTGAGGAAGTCCACTGTTAAAGATCAAGTAGAGGAGAGCGAACAGCAAAGCAGCCTTAGGGGCAGCAGCCAGCAAAACAGGAGGAAAATTCTGCCCATGTGGGCAAGGTGAGCTTACCTTTGAAAGAAGACATAAATCATATGGCATGTTGTTACAAACTATAATGAGTGGAAAACTACAAAGTGTGCCTTGGATAAATTAAACCGGAGGCTTGAGCAGACTTTTTGGATAATCAGGCAACAAGCATTGTTGAGAAACTATCTGGTTCTTTATTTTAAATCAAATCTTGGCTTCTGTCCTGGAAACTGGGCCAACCAGTTGGTCATCTGGAAGTTGAATCTGTATTTCTTATGAGACTCTCCATCTATAGGGAGATGCTACTTAAAACTGAGTCAATTTATACAAAATGAAAAAATATCACTGATGTCAGAGAGGAAAGCAAAAAGTTACAAAGAAAGGAAGTTTCATTCTGTTCCCTCATAGTTCTGGCCAATGTATAACCTTTAATTTTTTTCAACAAAAATTATTTTGTTTCCTTGACTTATAACTTAATAGACAGCCATCCCTTTTCCTAATTTTCCTTTTTGTAAAATTTCCTCCTTATATTTAGAAAAAAATGATGATTGTCTGACCTTATAAAAAAGAGCCGAGTCTTCATTTTACTATTTATATATATATATATGTATATATATATACACACACATATACTATTGTTTTATATATATATACTGCTTCATTTCGGATAAGTGGAAAATTTCCAAAGTGAGAGATAGGTTTACTTCTATGCCTTGTTTTTCAATTGTATAGCATTTTACTTTAAGACACTAAAAATGCTAGTTTTATTGGGAAGTAATTAACCCTAATCTCACCACAGAGAGAATGGGAACTGGAAGAAATAAATGGGTCGCAATAAATTTGTAGTTTTAGATAGCATTCTGAAGTCAAGAGTCCTAGCTCCAACTTCTGCTTGGATTCTGAGCCAAGGCAGTTGAGGGACTAAGAGGAGGATGCTTTAAATAGCCCCTCCCACTTTGCATCAGTTCTGCTTGTTCAGGATGCAGCAGAGCACTGAGGTTAACATCCTGTGTTCAGCACCTTTAACTTCCTTCTAGTGCAGTTTTGAATCCCAAGCAAGTCATTTCCTTCTATGAACATCACTCTCCTAATCTGTGAATTGGAGATAACAGTGCTGCTATCCTCATAAGGTTGTTAGGAAGACTGGATAAGTTAACACGGCAAAGCTCATGGCATACAGGAAACTCTCATATGTGGCATGACCAACATTCTTAAACATGAGAATTCCCTCCGTAGAATTGTTGATCTGTTTATTTTCATCTGTCCCAAGTTCATTTATTAAATGTCTTTCTGCTCTCCTTAATCGCCTTCTCCCAAATTTCAAGATTGTCTTTATAAAGGTTACAGGTATGGTCCCCAATCAGCAAACTCAGTTATACAAAATAAATTTTTTATTTTCCTCAAACCCAACCTGATTTTTATTTTCCTCAAACCCAAACTGATTTTTATTTTGAGACTTTATTCTGCCAGGAAGGGTAAAAACACTCTCCATCAACTTGAGATCTCTCTCCCCCCTTTTCCCTCTCCTTTTCCTGGGATTATGTGTAAGTATGTGAAACATACATAATGCCAAAGCTTGGGAAGGAGGGGCATTTATCCTTACATGTGCAAGGAGTGGTCGCAGTGTTCTGGCCTGGTCCTGATCTCCATCCATCATCACTAGCCTCACTGGGAGGGTGTGGTTCTTATGTGCACGGTCCCATCTCGTCTGATGTCTCGTCTAGTTGCATGTGTGCTAGAACATAGGACTCCTTCCCTAAGTTAGGGAAGCTATGCTTTCTTCCCAGACTCTCCTAATTATTTGGTCTGTATCCTGAGCCACTAAGTTCTTCTATGATCTTCAGTTTTTAAAATTTTATAAAAACCAAAGACTTGCACATTATTTCTACTCTCCCACCTGACACATCCCTCATTTGTAACAATGAATGCAAAGCTAATTACCTACTTGATGAGGGAAAAAGGAAGGGACTACCAGAGAAGGGAGGACCAAAGGTCAGTATCACAAATCTATTGCCTGCCCCTCAAGTTTACAGACATATTATGGAAGGTAATGCTTTCTACTATAGAGCACACTGAGGTGATATGTAGGAAATGAAATGTCATGCAGAATTTATGGCATATACCCAGCTCAGCAAAAAGATATTTTAAAAGTTCAAGTTTTGTTTGTCTTATAATGGACCATGACTGTATATACCGACTTAGTGAATTTTAAAATCTTCCATAAGTAATACAAGAGGGCTTATTACACAGCCCGTGAGGGGAGCCTTGAAGTCAAAATCATCACACCTATATCAAAGAGGCACACAAGGCCTGAAACATTACTCAAGCTTGGAAAAATAAATCTCATTTCTCTGGTGTTTGAGCTTTGACTGAAGGTCCAACTCCGTGCTTTTTGGCATTATAAGAATTTCTCTTGACTTATTCTGGACCCGATGAATTCTGCAGAATTTAGCAAGAGTGAAAAAAATGTTTGCCTTTACCCCCCCCGGTCCACTCATAAATGTGGCTTTCTTGTTCCCCTTGGTTCCATCCTGTGTTAACAGTAATTGGAGGGAAAATAATTCAAAATTTGGTTTTCAGAGGGGACAAAGGGATTGGGAAGCCTTATTTACCTACTAGACAGAAGCAGACCTTGGTGGCCATCTGGTGCGCCATGTTTTTGGGTAATTAACATGCATCCACACTTCTATTTTGTTTCCTTTTTGAAGTGGATCTGAAAATGTGTGCTAACAGACTGTAACACAAAGGAGCCAATGCTAAAAAATGATTATACTCATCCCCTTTCAAAAACAATGCAAAAAACCCACCCAAACTTTGTTTTGCCACCAAAGGCAGAAGCTGCCCTGAGGGCTGCCAAAGACTCTGGGTCCTGTACAGAATTGGTTGTTCGATTTAGTCACCACATTTGGTGAGCAATGTTGGAGGCCTGATAGTCCCCCTTCCTTTTCATCAGCCTTGTCATGCGGAGCCTTCAGGGGAACATTTACATGACCGAATGTTCACAGCCACAGTGGCACAGCCCCATTCATGGACTGGATTTTGAATCTGGGATTAGTTCTCACTGGTTAACAGCTTGAGTTTGTTTTTCCAAATGACTTTATTATAACTATAAATTCAAGTGAGTCAACCTACTGGATGGTGGCTTAGTGTGTCTGTGTGCTGGCAATATATATTCGATTAAATCTACAGGGAGAAGAAATGATTCTGCCTGGCATAAAGCCTTGTGGGAGAATTCAACAAATAGGTCACACATATGCAAGTCTAAACAATTTCTTTCTGGAAGATTTTACTTTATAATGTCAATGCAATTGCTTCATCCACAAAATATCTGGATGTATTTTAAGTCAACCTGAATAAGTAGATGAGAAAACTCAGACTGTCATGGTGAACATACGTGAAAACATATATAGATAAAAATGTGCAGCTGAAAAAAGTAGCTCAAGGGTAAGGGTGAGAATTAAATGAAATTTCATTGTAGAACATTAATCTCACAGTGTGAACCTTTAAAACTAAATTGCTTTAAACACAAATTGATATTTAATATTTAGTTTTAAAAAATGTGAAAGGGTTAGCTTGTTTTGGGTGAACACAAATTGGTTACTGACTTAACAGCAATTCTAAATTTAGATTTCATGTAGAGTCATATGCACTAGAAAAGCAATATTCTAAATGCATTATATTCCCCTTTTACACTTGCGAAAATTGAGGTTTAGAAACAAATTACTTGACCAAGTTTACTTGTATAGGTATATCTTAAACTTAAATGGACCCTAGATTCATTTAGTCCCTGCCTCTCTTCCTTTCTCCTTGAATTATTTGATGTCTACTATGATTCTTCTGTTAAGATAGGCACTTGGGTACAATGATGCATAAGACAACAAGACCAGAATAATCACCCTAAAAGTGATTATGTTTCACATAGAAGAGAAAAAACACTGAGTCACAGAGGTGTGGGTATGGGGAGCTTTGAGAGTAGAGTGCCCGAGGTGTGTGTGTGTGCGAGTGCATGTGTGGTATGCTGGGGGACAGGAGTGTGAGGAGTTTCAAAGATCCACAGGAATAGAAAAATTTTAAGTATTTCTTTGCAAGCAAAATAAGATATAACTGTTGCATTGTTTTTCTGCATGGGCTCCCTTTTACCAATTCCTTTGGCACCAGAGAAAAAGCCACAACTGGGGCTAATTCTCAGTTCAAGATATCTGCAAGTAGAACTAAGGGTAGCCATGGGTAAGTAGGTCATGAGCGTTCAAATCTGCAGCTCCTAGGATCATAAACCTTAATGCTCAAGGGTTTCCTGTGCAAAGAAGTGAACAATACAAGTCAGGAAGTTGAGACAGGCAAGTGAGTGGGACCCAAAATAGACTATTCATATTCAAGACAGAGTGGGATCAATGGAGCCAGAATTGAGTTACTGGAAGGAATAATTGACAAATGAATAGTCTTTTGAATAATTGGCAAACAAATAGTCACTTATAGTGTTTTCTGTCTTCTGTGTGAAACATAATCACTTTTAGGGTGATTATTGGTGGGGTTTGAATTGGACCTTGTCAATTGAGATGATTTTTCAGTGCTTATCCTAACCTGATGATTGTCTAGGCAAGCACACAGAGGTGAATGACTTCATTTGTCAAATTCTAACCTTAGAGGCTGCCTGTCAACATCATCCCACAGGCAGGGGGGTGTGGCACATATTAAAGCTACCAAAACAGTGGACCAGAAGGGCAAGTACATTTCCAGGGATAGTGCAGAGGCAAGGAAACAGACAGGGAACCAGAAACATGCTTGTTAGGAGGAAGCTCTGCATAAGGTGAGTCTAACTAAGGTGTAACCGTTGTCAAAGGCAGCATGAGGAGGAAGAGGAATGTGGTCCCATCCCTCTGGAAAAAAAAAAAAAAAAGCATCAATGAGTCTTGATTACCTCAGCAATGGGACTTCTCTGCTGTTTCTCTAAGGTAAAGGGTATCTCAGGAAGAAAAAATATGCTGATGGAATTGTACAGGTAGTGACAACTGGATACAATGGGAGTGCGAGGGCCAGGAGGCTAGCAGGAGCAAATCCAGAGGTCTTCTTCAACACCCTTCCACAGGAGCCACTCTACCCCATCCCACCCTATTTTTTCTTCTTCCCAAAATTCTCTGTTCTCCTTTCCTTCTTTTTTTCTCTAAATTTTATAAAGGGAAAGTATGGGTGGGGTGGTATGGAAAGGAGCCCTTTTAAAAACTTTCTGGGAAGGAACCATTTTCTAGGCATAATTTTTCCTAGACTGGTATTAAAAATATATTTTTTTGTTTTTTTCTAAGCCTCATATACTGTGATGAAGCAAAACAGCTTTCTTCTTTTCTGTACCTGCATGTGACAGTGTCCTTAGGAAAGAAAAGAGTAGAGACTGAAGTAATCAAAGCTTCTCTGCCCCTCTATGTCACTTGAGTCCCCTGGGATAGAATTCAAAGTACAGAGATTTATTGGGGGTAATGCTCATGAAAGATAAAAGAAAGAAGGAGAAATATTAAGCAAGGAAAACCTTTAGATCATGGTGTAGGTCTGCTACCTATAAAAGGAGAATGGGAGAGAAGGAGAGTTAGATAGGAGGAACTTCAGACTGCACTGCAGCTCTATGGAGTCTTGGCCAGTCCACTGGGGGCTGTGGCACAAAAAGTACCATGGAGCCATCCTACATTGTCAGAAATGGTGCCCTGGTACCTCTGCTGTGCTGAGACATTAGCTAGAGACTGCCCAGGAAGAGCATGTCCTTGGCTCCAATGTTACTGATCACAACGGACTGGCAAGTTCTTTCTTGAAGGCAGATATGGACAGTGCATTTCCTTGGCTGCCACACAAGGCTGGAAATAGGGTGCGGTTGGTTGGCCCTGTGGCCATATCCTTATGACAGCCTGAATCTTGTATTGTTATGCATAAAATGCCACTGAAGAAAACGTTTAGTCTTTCCAGTTACTATGAAAGCCCCATAGAAAGCTCTCCTATTTTATATACTATCAGAAAAAAGAATTTTAGAATCTTTTCCATAAGAGAATTAATACATTTTACTTACACATTTAACACTCACAGTACAAAGAAATTCTTGTAATAATGTTTTAAATATCTCATCCTTCTCTGTTCAACCCCCTTCATCTTGACTTAGTGGAGAAGAAACACAGCTGATTTTCACCTACCCTGTAACAAATAATTCCCCTTGCTTGCTTTTCTCATTTAAGTTAAAGTGGCCCAACTGATTTTAACTTTA
This sequence comes from Eschrichtius robustus, assembly GCF_028021215.1. Taxonomy (NCBI): domain Eukaryota; kingdom Metazoa; phylum Chordata; class Mammalia; order Artiodactyla; family Eschrichtiidae; genus Eschrichtius; species Eschrichtius robustus. The sequence continues at coordinate 53,610,890 of NC_090825.1, forward strand.
TACAGTGGCCTTATTTTTTTAGAATATATATACATAAATATGCATTATAACATACATTTATTAGTACATATACGATATATAGTGTAGATTTGTATTTATTAATATAACGCACACACACACACACACGCAAACACACATCCCCATAGAACTGTAGCCTGTGCTTTGGTTTATTGCTAATGCTTTGCTAATAGAACTAGTTGCCGTAAGAAAAATTCTGAAAGACATATAAGAAACTACAGATGAGTGATTCTTAATGTAACTTCATTGAAAAACTAAGCCATGAAAATAAATACACTACTAAAAATCAAATCTGGGTTTTAAGCCAGTTCTGCCATTAACTAGCTGATTGACCTTGGGCATGTCATAAAGCCTTCTCTGTAAAATGAGGAGCTTAAGTTAGATGACATCCAAGGTTTTTTCCTGCCCCAAGTCTTTAATAGTGGTTTCCAAACTGTTCATGCCCTGGAGATCTAGGATTTCATGAAGGAGTTACTGGGTTGAGGGAAGGGATGTCCAAGGGAGAGATTTGAGTGAACCATGATCCAGGCCTCCCATTCCCCACTTCAAATAGAACAGCTAGGTTTGATTTGCTTTCCAACAAAAACAGTGTAAGATTATCATTTTAAAAAACTTTAGTTTTTGCAAACATCTATCTCTGATAAAAGGCAGGATTAGCTAATCAAGGAAAAGCAATGTGTTTGTTTATTGGCTTAAACAGCTTTATTATAAAATATGATATGCAGAAGATTGTGTAAGATTATAGGTACTTTTGTCTGTAAAAGATTTTTTAACGTTTGTCTATAAAACAAATAGCCATATAACTCCATCAAGTCAATTGCTGAAACCACAAAATTTCCCTTACATCCTTTACCGCTCTGACTTCACTATGTCCTCATAAGGTGCCTTATGGCATCTTAAGGTAACTATGACCCTGACCTCTGTAGTACTTTTTCTTTCTCTGCATTTTTTTTTACCACCTGTGTATACATCCTTAAAAATTAGATTAGTGCTGCCTGTTCTTGAACTATATGTGAATAGAATAATACCGTAATTACTATTTTATGACTTGCTTTTTCCTGCACATACATTGTAAATTTTGTATACACATCTGTAGTGTATTCAAATCTGTTTTGATGTAGTATCCCATTGTGAGAACATAAACGTTTTATGTATCTACTCTGCTAATGGTGGGCATGGGGGTTCCTTCAGAAAGTTTGTAATTATAAGCAATATTATTATAAGCATATTTTTATTGAGGTATAGTTGACGTATATCATTAATTAGTTTCAGGTGTACAACATAATGATTCAATATTTGTATACATTTTGAAGTGATCACGGCAATTAAGTCTAATTAATATCCACAACCTTATACAGTTAGAAATTTTTTTTTCTTGTGATGGGAACTTTTAAGGTGTATAGTATTTGTCTTTCTCTGTCTGCCATTTTACCTAACATAATGCCCTCAAAGTCTATCCATGTTGTCCCAAATTGTGATTTCATTCTTTTAATGTCTGAATAATATTCTATTGTATATATACCACATTTTCTTTATCCATTTATCCATTGATGGACACTTAGGTTATTTCCATATCTTTGATCTTGTAATTAATGCTGCAATGAACATGATGGGGGGGCATATATCTTTTCAAATTATTGTTTTTGTTTTCTTCAGATAAAATGAATACCCAGAAGTGGAAGTGCTGGAGCATATGGTAGCTGTATTTTTAATTTCTTAAGGAAACTCCATACTGTTTTCCATAGTGGCTGCACCAGTTTACATTCTCACCTACAGTGCACTAGGGTTCCCTTTTCTTCACATCCTCACCAACACTTGTTATTTATTGTCTTTTTGATCATAGCCATTCTAACAGTTGTGAGGTGATAGCTCATTTTAGTTTTGATTTGCATTTCCCTGATGATTAGTGATGTTGAGCATCTTTTCATGTACTTGTTGGCCATTTATATGTCTTCTTTGGAAAACTGTCTATTCTGATCTTCTGCCCATTTTAAAAATCAGGTTGGGTTTTTTTTGCTATTAAGTTGTATGATTTCTTTGTATTTTGAATATTAACCCCTTATCATATATATGATTTACAAATATTTTTCTGCCATTCTGTAGGTTGCCTTTTCATTTTGTGAATGGTTACCTTTGCTCTGCAGAATCTTTTTAGTTTTATATAGTTTCACTTGTTTATTTTTGCTTTTGTTGCTTTTGGTATCAAATTAAAAGAATTATCACCAAGACCTATGTCAAGTAGTTTACCACCTATGTTTTCTTCTAGGAGTTTTATGGTTTTAGGTCTTATGTTCAAGTCCTTCCTCCATTTTGAGTTAACTTTTGTGTATGGTGTAAGATAGTAGTCCAGTTTCATTCTTTTGCATGTGGCTGTCAGTTTTTTCCAACACCATTTATCGAAGAGACTGTTTTTTCCCCATTGTATATTCTTAGTTTCTTTGTCAAATTAACTGACCATATATGGGTGGGTTTATTTTTGAGCTCTCTATTCTGTTTCATTGATTTATGTGTCTGTTTTTATGCCAATACCTTTCTGTTTTTATTACTATACCTTTGTAATATAGTTCAAAATCAGGCAACATGATGCCTCCAGCTTCACTTTCTCAAGATTGCTTTGGCTAGTGTGGTCTTTTGGGGTTCCATACAAACTTTAGGATTGTTTGTTCTATTTCTGTGAAAAATATTATTGGAATTTTGATAGGGATTGCATTGAATCTGTAGATTGCTTTGGGTAGTTTGGAAATTTTTAACAATATTAAGTCTTGGGCTTCCCTGGTGGCGCAGTGGTTGAGAATCTGCCTGCTAATGCAGGGGACGCAGGTTCGAGCCCTGGTCTGGGAGGATCCCACATGCCGCGGAGCAACTAGGCCCGTGAGCCACAACTACTGAGCCTGCGCGTCTGGAGCCTGTGCTCTGCAACAAGAGAGGCCACGATAGTGAGAGGCCCGTGCACCGCGATGAAGAGTGGCCCCCACTTGCCGCAACTAGAGAAAGCCCTCGCACAGAAATGAAGACCCAACACAGCCAATAATAAATAAATAAATAAAAATTAAAAAACAAAACAAAACAAAACAATATTAAGTCTTTCAATCCATGAACATGGAATATCTTTCCATTTATTTGTGTCTTCTTCAATTTCTTTCATTAATGTTTTAGAGTTTTCAGTGTACTCTATGGGTATTTTATAATGTGAATCCTGGTGTACATAAGCAAACATATCTTTAAAGTATATATGTATGAGTGAAATTGCTAAATCATAGTGTTTACATACATTCAGTTTCACCAGATAATGACAGTTTTCTAATGTTGCTGTAACAATTTACACTCCTACCAGTAGAATAGTTCCTGATGCTTATATCATTGCCCATATTAGGTATTGTCAGACTTTTATTTTTCCCCAATTTAATGGATGAGTAGGAGTATCTTATCATGACTTAAATTTTTATTTTCCTAATGTTTGGCACCTTTTCACTGGGTTACTGGCTATTTGGACTTCTTCTTTAGTGAAGTGCCTATTTAAGTCATTTGACCATTTTTCTGTTGAGTTGTCTACACTTTTCTGATTGAATTATAGGTGTTCCTTATATATTCTGAAAAAAATAGCTATGTTTTAGTTAATATATGTTTCAGCGTTCTTCAACTCCATGATTATTCTTTTCACTTTTTTTGTGTATTTCAATGAGCAGAAGTTTTAATTTTAACTTGGCCAAATTGATCAATCTTCCACTCTACTAAAATTTGTGTCTCCTTTAAAATTTTTTCCATAGATCCCCAACAAACTAAAGATAAAAGAATAATTCCTCAACCTGATACAGGACACCTATAAAAACCCATAGACTAACATCCTACTTAGTGTTTAAAGACTGAATGCTTTCTCCTTAAGACCAGGAATAAGACAAGGATGTCTCTTCTTGCCATTTCTATTCAACATTGGAGGTTCTAACCAGGGAAATTAGGCAAGAAAAAGAAGTGAAAACATGTAGATTGGAAAGAAAGAAGTAAAATTGTCTCTATTCATAAAGGATCTTATATATAGAAAATCCTAAAGAATACTCTGAAAACTAACAGAACTAATAAATGAGTTCAGCAAGATTGCAGGATATGATCAATATATTAAAACAATTTTTTTTCTAACACTACCAATGAAAAATCTGAATATGAAGTTAATAAAACAATTTTATGAGCAATACTACCAAAAAATAAAAATAAAGTTCTTAAGAATAGATTTAACAAAAGAAGGACAAGATGCACACCTACAAAACTTTATTAAAAGAAATTAAAAAGACATAAATAAATGGAAAGATATTCCATGCTCATGGATTGAAAGACTTAATATTGTTAAGATGGCAATACTTTCTAAACTGATCTACACATTCAATGTAATCCCTATCAAAATTTAAGTTGCATTTTTTGCAGTAATTGACAAACTTATCCTAAAGTTCATATGGAATTACAAGAAACCAAAAATTGCCAAACAATCTTGAAAAAGAAGAACACAGTTGGAGATATCACACTTCTCAATTTCAACACTTACTATAAAGCTATAATAATTGAGACAGTGTAGTATTGTCATAAGAATAGATATATAGATCACTGTAGTAGAATTGAGTGCAGAAATAGATCCTTACACTTATGGTCAATTGAGTTTCAGCAAGGGCGTCAAGACCAATTATTGGGGAAAGAACAGTCTTTTCAACAAACGGTGCCAGGAAACTGGATATCCACATTCAGAAGAATGAATTTGAGTCTCTATCTCACACCACACACAAAAATGAACTAAAAATAGATCACAGTTCTAAGTGAAAGAGCTAAAACTATAAAACTCTCAGAAGAAAGCCTTAGAGTACATCTTTATGACCTTTGGTTAGGCAATGGTTTCTTAGATACAACACCTAGAGCACAAATGACAAAAGAAAAATGTATAAATTAAACTTCATCCAAATTAAAAACTTCCATGCTTCAAAGGAAGCCATCGTGAAAGTGGAAGACAACCCACAGAATGGGAGCAAATATTTGAAAATCATATATTTGACAAAAAACTTATATCCAGAATGCATAAAGGACTCTTACAAGTCAATAATAAAGACAAGCCAATTAAAAATATGGACAAGGAATTTGAATAAGACATTTGTCCAAAGAAGATATAAAAATAGCCAATAAGCACATGAAAATATATTCAACATCATTAGTTATTAGAAAAATGCAAATCAAAACCATAATGGGAAAGCACTCCACAATCACTAAGATGGCTAAAATAAAAAGATAGACAATATCAAGTGTTGACAGATTTGTGGAGAAAATGAAACCCTCATATATTGTTGGTGGGGATGTAAAATGGTGTAGCCACCATGGAAAACAGTTGGGCAGTTCTTCCAAATGTTAAACATAGTAATATCATATAACACAACAATTCCACTCCTAGGTAATGAACACAGAAGAGAAATGAAAATATGTCCACAAAAAAATTTGCACATGAATGTTCATTGAAGTATTATTCATTATAGCCAAAAAATGGAAACAACCCAAATCTCCATCACTTGATGAATGAATAAACAAAATGTGGTATATCCAAACAATGGAATATTATTCATTCATAACAAGGCATTAATTACTGATAATGCTTACTGCAATGTGGATGAACCTTAAAAACATTATGCTAAGTGAAGGAAGACAGTCACAAAAGACCAAATATTGTATGATTCCTTTTAAATGAGATGTTCAGAATAGTCAAATTCACAGAGACATAAAGTAGACTATTGGCTACCAGGGGCTGGGAGGAAGAGTAATGGGTAAAGGGTGAAGGGGATTTTAGGGGTTAGGAGTTGAAAATATTCTAAAATTGGTTAGTGGTGGTGGTTGCACAACTCTGTGAATATATTAAAAGTCACTGACTTGTACACTTTGAAGGAATGATTTTTATGGTATGTTATTTATAACTTAATAAAGTTGTTACGTAAAAAGAGAATCTTTTTAAACCTCAGGGTTGAAAGACAATTCTCATATAGTTTCTTCTAATAGTTTTATATATTTGACTTTCATATTTAGCTTTTTTATCCAGCTGAAATTGATCTTTGTATATGGTATGAAGTAGGTGTTCATTTAAATACCTTTTCAAACAGATATTTGTCCTGGAACTATTTATTATGAAGTTCATCTTTTCCCACTGATCCTTGGTGCCAGTTCGCTCATAAATCTAGCGTACATTTATTTCATGGGTCTTTTTCTGAGCTCTCTATTTTGTTCCATCATCTATTTGCCTATTACTCTGCCAATTATCGTTACAGCTTTATAATATTTTTCGACATCCCATAAAACATGTTCTTCCACATTGTTCTTTTTTCTTAAAGGGTATCACTGTTATTCTTAGTGTTTTCATATTATATGCATTTCTAAATAAATTTAAGAAGTTGTCAAGTTAAAAAGCAAGCACATACACACACACACACTTAAGTGCACTAGGATTTTTACTACGATTGCAATGCATTTATAAGTCAATTTGGGGAGAATTGACATCTTTTCAAAATCTTCCAAATTATTTACATGATAGGTCTCTTGTTTATTTAGGTCTTAATATTTCCCAATAAAGTTTTATAATTTCTTATCTAGAGGTCTTACACACCTTTGATAAGATTTACTCCTTGGTTCTCAGTTGACATTCTTGATGCTATGGGTAAATTAATTCTTTTAAAAAATTTTGTTTTCTAATTGTTGCTGGTATACAAAAAAAAAACAGTTGACTTTTGTATATTGAATTTTGTATCCAGTGACCTTGCTAAGTTAGCCTATTATTTGAAGATTTACACAGGATGATTTTGGATTTTCTATATGCTTGATCCTATCATTGGCAAATAGTGACAGTTTTTCTTCCTTCAAATTCTTACGTTCTCTTAAAATTTCTTGATTCACTGGGTAGGATCAATGTTGCATAGAAGTGAAGACAGCAGGATACCTTGTCATATTCCTAGTACCAAAAGAAAAACTTCCAATTTTTCACTATTAAATAGGACATTGAGTCATATCTAGGTCTTTACTGTAAACCTGAGGAAATAGGTTCTTGTGATCCATCTCCATGGAGAGAAGTTCTCTTACAAGTATCCCTACTCTGGACAGAGCTTGGGCTTCTGAACTCTATCTCTCTGGCCCAGCTGGAAGCAGAGTTCAAAGGCTTGATTTCCAGACAAAAGTAGCATTTGAAACTTCAGCATTCTCCTTATCCTTTGATTATAGACTTTCAACCAAAAATTGGCCAAGAAGTTCCCCTGTATCTTTTTAGATTTGTATTGAGAGTCAGAGTAAAGTCAGAATAACACATAGAGATGATGTTAAAATTTAAGATTATTCTAATCTTAATCTGTGGGTTTCTGGTGTTCTCTAATAATGATAAATGAAAGACACTCTGGGCTTCTATTGGGTTGGCCAAAAAGTTCGTAACATCGTACAGAAAAACCCAAACGAACTTTTTGGCCAATCCAATACTTTCTTTTTCTTCCTGTGAATGATATGCTCCATATTCCATTTTCTGGCCAACTATCAGCTAAAACGTTGAATCTCTTCTTTCCAGGATATAAGTTCCTTTCAATTGGGATGAAACACAGGCAGTAAAAGAACCATCCCACCAGCTACGATTCCTTATGGGAACTCATTAAACTTTTCTAGGATAACGCTACACGTTATAAAAGGATAGGAGGTCTAGGTACACACCTAGGTTTTTTTGTTTTTTTTAAAGTTAAAGTTGCCGATAATGACAGCAGTCAGACCCTTCCAGAAAAAAGTGCTTAGGGCTGCTATGTAAGACAACACCGAGCTGGATAAATCTTTGGCCTATCTGAGGATGGTATTTCTTATTAGAATCTAGCCAGGTTATCACTTCCAGTGCTGTCATATTTTTCTTCAAATAAAAACATCTCTTTCTGAGCACTGCTTGGCCTCCTGGCTGCATGGTTTGACTTCTTAGTGTAGGCTGTCTATGTGTACTTTGCCTTTTCACAAAGGGCTCCTGTGTGTTTCTTCCCTCTACTTGATAGAGGATTTCCTCATGTCTATACAGAGCAGCTGTGATATTTGTAGTGCATGGTTTAACATTAAAAAAGAAGAAAGTAAGCTAGTTTAATGAGAAGAGACACTAATAGCTTTATAGTAGCTTGGTAATGTTTCCTCTTTCCCCTAACTCCCATTGTGATGCCAGGAGGCACCTCCAAATAACAATGATGATGACTGATGATATGACAATGTCTTCTGGGGCCCATCTATCACATACAAACTCAGTTCAATGCTGCTTCACTAGTGCTAGATGTGGCCTCTGAGACTGGCATTTGGCTGTGCTCCAATGCCCTTTTCTGGCTTCTGTCCTGGTACTTTATATATGATCTGAAGGTGTTACTGATGTAATTTGTCCAGGAGTTATATATGATATCATGCTTACTAACCTAATTTTCCTGTGGTCAGTATAATATAAGAGAAAACCCTAAAAATGAAATGACTGATGATTACATAACTAAATAACATCCTAGAAATAGCTTTGCGCGCCTGTGTTTGAGATGAGAGCATATGGTTATCTCTGATTTAGGTTTGCTTCTGAGAGTTAATTTAATTTGGAATGAGAGATCCAGACTAACATTTAGAATCAAACATATGATTATAATTTTAGAATTAAAAAGAGACATGATTCAATCGCTTTTGTGTATTTTGGAGATAAGGTGTTTCAAAGGAGGTAGAGGAAGATCTTGACTTGAGATGTTTTGATACAAGCAGATGTGATGGATTAAAATTAAGGATGGGTTTTATTCACACTGAATGAGAGTGCATTTTCCATGGCTGCTCTGTTGATTTGTGCAGTTTGTTCTAAGCACTTTGAAAATCTACTCTTTCCGCCTTTCTCTCCTAAAACCAATCTAGGTGGATGGAATATATCAAGCTACATATCAGTAAAGAAGAATGACTCTTGGAATATAATAAGACTATAAAATAGCTTCATTTGGGAATTTCACTATATCTAGGTTTATAATAAGAAAAATTCCAAAGCAAAATAACAAATGACCTCAGTGTAAATTTTAAGCCCACATCTTCCATGATTTGCATATAACAAAACAAAAACTGGAGGAGAAAAGGGTCTTTGGGCTCCTTGGAGTTAATAAAATTTGTGTCCTGGTTACATAACCTTGCTCTTTTCAATGAGCTGTGAGGAGTCTGGTGAAAAATTCAGGAAAACTAAATTAAATGAAATGTTCTAGAAAATGAGCCAGGACATTAGACTGGATGCGGATGCTTTCTGTTCCTAAAATACCTCATCTTTATTTTTATTCCTCTCATTCTTCAGCTAGTTTGTAGACAAAAAATATTTTCTTGTAGAAATGGTTTTTCTCACTCAAAAAAATTGGATATTCCCAGTTGTGCAATAATAATTAAATCAATAATATATAATATGTATTGAGCATCTTCTGTATACGAGATATTATTATTAAATATTTTACATACATGGTTGTGAATCCTCACAGCAAATATTAGGTTAGCTAGTATTTTCTCTATTTTATAGACTTGAGAAACAGAGGCTCAGAGAGGTTAAATGTTTTGCTCAGGTTAATACAGCTGGTAAGTGGTAAAGTGGGGATTTGATTAGAGATCTGATTGATTCTCACTCTACAATGCTATACTGCCTCTCCTAATAATATATAATACTGTTTATCGGTTTACAGTAAACAAGTACATCACACGATCTTGGTTAATTCAATAATAACCTTGCAGAGGTTATTTCTGCTTTAAAGTTGAGGAATTAAGAAACAAAAATCCAGACAACTGAGTGATGTGCTGAGTTTACTCAGTTAGAAAGAGGCACAGTTTGGACTGAACTTAAGTCCTCTGCATCTTTATCCATGTCACTTTCACCATACAACCTCAGCTTGGCCACAGGTTTACAAATCGGCAGGAAATATTAGGTATGAGTGCAATTTCCAAGTAGTAAATGTTGCTGTTCCTTCAAAAATGATCAAAAATATTAAAAGGAGGAACCACTTAGCAAATAAGTACTACTGACCTGTTTCTTCATTTTGCAGTCAGTGGAATTTAAGTTTAGTTCAATCTTTGGTTCTAGTCAAAGAAGCACACCAAGTGTATGTTTAAGAAGACTTCCTTTTTTTTTTTTAACATCTTTATTGGAGTATAATTGCTTTACAATGGTGTGTTAGTTTCTGCTTTATAACAAAGTGAATCAGTCGTACATATACATATGTCCCCATATCTCTTCCCTCTTGCATCTCCCTCCCTCCCACTCTCCCTATCCCACCCCTCTAGCTTCCTTCAAAAGCTACGTTCCTGTAGCGAAGAAGCAAACAAAGAACAGAGAGGAGTCCATGGCTCTAAAAAAAAATTTTGCAGTCCTGGGATGCAGTGTATAAAACCTGAAATAAATACATCTGAGTTTGGAAAATCAACTCCTGAGAGTAGGTGGCACAACTACACAGGACTGTAACTCAGCGATTGATGTTTTCTGGTTGAAGGACAGCGGTGTGTGTAGTGAGTGCTGTTCTAGAGGATTAGCTTGGATGATCAGTAAAGCCATAGATGTCTTATTGAGAATGAATGTTGGTTGTATGACCGGGTTCCTCTTAATGCAACTGTTGGTAATTGTGTGTGTACAGGGAGAAGTTTGGGTAGAGGGAAAGAAAAAGGAAACAAACAGAGTAGAACTATGAAGTGAGAGAGAGAGAGAGGAGAAGACCTCTTAAAGAAGACAATGTGCATTATTTGACCTTGATTTTACCTCGCATTCTTCTCAACTTGCTGAAAATGGAAGGCTGCTGTTGCTGATGAGCTGTCAAAGTCAATTATCACTTTACTAGATTTCTCTGTAGCTTTTTGAATCTGTTGACCATCTTTCATCTTTTGATCAAATACGTTTCCCTTGGTTCCTTCGTATCCTATTTCTTCATTTGTAATCTCCTTTTCAGGCTACTTTCATCTATGTATTCCTTAAATGTTCTAGTTCTCCCCAAATAAATCAGTAATATAACAAATCCTGTATACTTTATGACATAAATTCAAATATCATTTGTAATAATAAATGTTAATGGACATACTCTGCTATTAAAAGACACAGACTCTCAAAATAAAATATAATAAAAACATTAAAAATAAAAAGAAAGACAGAGTTGTATTAGGCAAATGCTAACAAATCAGAATTAGGAATTGCCATGCTAGCATAAAAATAAAATTTAAGTAGAAATTACTACAAAAAACTAAGAGCATTATATTTTTGTATTGATTGAAGATAAAATTTATGATGAAAATATAGCACTTACCACTATCAAATGCATTTTTGTGTATTTGCTTGCTTGTTTTACTGACAGACCACTTTACTGGAATGTAAGCTTCACAAGGACAGGAATATTGCTAGAGATTAAGGAGAAGTTGCCAAACACAATGGAGCACAACTGTAGTGAAAGATTTTTTAACTCAGTCTTTGATTACATAGCCAAAAATCAAACAAAATGAAAAGAGATAGAGGGACTGAATAATTAACAAAGTTGGTACATCAGATGTATCTTGAATGATGTCTCTCGCAGCAGAGAATTAACTTACTTATTTAACAAACACATATTAAGCACCTGCTAGTATATATGGTTCCTAATATCATATAATTTGTGGTTTGTCTAATACAGTGCCTATAAAAACACTTACCTTTCTCATCACTGCCTCATACCCCACATACTTTTGAGGAGGAGATTGTCTTAGAGAACGTGTCTCCTGCATCCAATCATAATCATTCGCTGCCAGAAGTGAGTTCTGACCATAATATTCACTGATGACTTGCTTTTTATGTGAAAAATGGTAAAATGAATAAGCTTTAAAGTTTAGTGTCTACATGCAGAAAACATGGAAAACAAACTAGTCTGAGACTCTACAAAAACTTAGAAATGAGGGAGAGAAAAGGAATGTTTTAAAATCAGACATTTAAAGGTTGTGGAAAAATGAGAAACCAGCATGAAAATTATAAACCATTCACAAGGGAATGGTTTCAGTAATCACCTCAGCACTAGGCCGATTTCGTAACAACCCATTTTTAATAGAAATTTTAAGATTAGACGTAATTCACACTTATATATTCAAAAGTATGCCCAGAAGGGAACTTTTGGCATGCTTGACTTGCAATTTTTTTAAGATGACTAAAATAGTTTCTAAAATAATTTGATTCAATTTCATAATAAAAAGCACATAGAGAAGAGATAAGGCAAACATAAAGTAACAGTAAACATTTGGTATAGACCACTGTGATTCAAGGTAAACAACATTATGATAATAACTAAAGAATTTTAAATCACAGAATACCATATTCGTCGGCAATGTTAAGTACCAACACATTTGTTGGATGATAAATACAATAAGCATAGGTCAAAAAAGGATTTCTGAAATTATGCAGATTCGTGACTCCAAAAAAATAACTTTACATGGAAGAAAACATAATTTTATAAGGACTTTTAAAAAATTCCCCCCAAAATTGAGGTATAATTCTATTATAGTTCTCATCTAATAGAAAGCGAGTTCATAATTTTATGATTTGATACCCTGATCCCCAAACTGAGATGAAAGTCATTCTTTTTTTCAGTTATGCTACAAAACTCTATGTATTGCGGTGCTTGGGCTAAGTTTAAATACCATATGAATTATTGACGATTGCTTTACTGCATCGTGTATCTAAGGGTTTTAAAAAGTATGCCCCCCTTTGGTCAAAATTGTTATAGAAAATTTTAAAATTATTGGCTAGCCAAAAGAGTGAAATAAATTATTTTCATTAATTAAAAAAAAAAAAAAAGCATATACCAGGGAAACTGACCTAGTCTGAAGGAGATCAGAATTTTTTTCTGAGGAAATAACTTTTTAGCATGAGATCTGAAGGATGTCAGAGTTCAAGTGAATAGTGAGAGAAGACTCTTTTGGGTATGGAAATAGTGTGTGCAAAGGACAGAAGTTTGCAACTGATGTATTTCTAGAAGTAGCCATTTTCATCCCTATTGTTAAATTGCAATGATTTTTATATGTTAGATATGTTTTACCTTTTTGATTTTTAGCCAAAAACTTGGGACTTAATTATTAGCTTCTTAGCGACCTGCCATTTATTTGAAGCTGTTGACATTTGCACAACAGTATTATAAAAAAGGTGATTGCGCATTTAACAACCCAGTATTACCTCTTTTGTCCTTGAAAAACCCAGCCAAAGGTGTCATCTCACTTCTCGCTGTTCAAATCATGTGATCTTTTATCACTTAGCAGAGAAGCAGAGAAGATGTAAGATGTGATTCTTTGTGCCAGCAGTGTTCTATTTTACTCTCGTCTTTTCTAAATAGTATATTAGATAACTTAAACCTCTTTATCCCTCTTTTTTCCCTTACAGGTAAACATAATTCACTTGTTACTCTCCCAATTTTATTCTTAGATAGATTTAAAACTCAATTTGTATTTTGAGCTTATGAACAAATGCTGTTAATTGATAGAAAAGACAAATTGGTTCCCTAGAAGAGTCTTGTAATTTAACAATAATCTAGCCCTAGGTAGCCCAGAAGATTTAAATCAATTTTTTCATTGCTCTAAATTTACTTCCAGGAAGGAACTTAGCCCTCAGTATAAAAATGACTCAGTGACATATCAGTATAACAAAATATAAAATACCTCCCCCCATTCTCAGGGAAATTTGTTGAACCTTGTGATCATAGGTATTTTTTGTTTTTCAGCTTTGATAATAGTGAAGATGCATTCTTCTCCATAAGGACATTGTATAGAAGAGGGAAGAATAAAAATATTGTGTTCAGTTAGAACTCTGAGTGTTCTGAAATACTGTAATCAAAGTATATATGGTCACAATAGCATAGAGTAATCATTAAGTAAAAACAGGCCTGTGTGGGTGGTCACTCCGGATGATTCATTCAGGCCTGGGATGGGAGGGAATGAGCATAGTCAGTATTTACTGAGCTTTCTTCATCTCCAGTTATCACTGTGCCAGATTACCTGAAATGACTTCGAACACTACCCTTCTCCACATAACACAGACATATTCAGAACTTCAATTTTCTTAACTTTGTAAGTCCAAACAGAGAGGAATAACACATGATAATTGAAATCAGTTCAGGATTAAGGAACATAACATTATATGTTGTTTGCTATTGATCTACTCATGCCGATGACCATGTTTGAAATCATCAATTTATGATCTAGTGGACAGATTGACCATCCCCCAAATACCAAAAAACCCACTGCAGATACATAAATCGATAGATAGATAGATAAGTAGATAAATACATACCTACAGTAGTCCCCCCTTATGCAGGGTTTTACTTTCCATGAAAGTTCAAACATATTAAACAGAAAATTCCAGAAATAAACAATTCATAAGTTTTAAATTGTGTGATATTCTGAGTAGTGTGATGAAATCTTGTGCTGTCCCCCCATCCCACCCGGGATGTGAATCATTCCTTTGTCCAGCGTATCCCACCTATTAGTCACTTGGTAGCCAACTCAATTATCAGATCCCCTGTCAAGGTATCACAGTGCTAGTGTTCAAGTAACCCTTATTTTACTTGATAATGGCCCTAGTGAAAGAGTAGAGATGCTGGCAATTTGGATATGTCAAAGAGAAGCTGTAAAGTGCTTCCTCTAAGTGAAAAGGTGAAAGTTCTCAATTTAATAAGGAAAGAAAAAAAATCAGATGCTGAGGTTGCTAAGATCTACAGTAAGAACAAATCTTCTCTCTGTGAAATTGTGAAGAAAGAAAAAGAAATTTGAGCTAGTTTTGCTGTAGAGCCTCAAACTGCAAAAGTTACCACCATAGTGTGTGGTAAGTGGTTAGCTGAGATGGAAAATGGATTACATTTGTACAAGGTATTTTGAGAGAGAGACCACATTCACATAATTTTTATTACAGAGTATTGTTGTAATTATTCTATTTTATTATTAGTTATTGTTAATCTCTTGATATGTCTAACTTATAAATTAAACTTTATCATAGCTATGTATGTATAGGGAAAAACATAGTGTATATAAGGTTGGGTACCATCTGTAGTTTTAGGCATGCACTGGGGATTTGAATGTATCCCAATGGATAAGGGATAACTACTGTATGTATATGTCCACTACTTCTAGTAACTCTCAAGACAAAAAGGATAAGAAAATCAGCCTTTTGCAGTAAAACTTTACATTTCAAAAGACTGCATTTCCTAGACTTAGGACTGACTTTGTCTGCAAGAGTTCAAGGCTCAGAAATATATATTCAATTCTGTAACAGGAACTGTGTATTCCTCTAGGTTACACATTGCATAGGAAAAGTTTTTTCAAAGCCTAAATATACTCATCAACCTTCTTTCATTTGGAAAATACTGGTAGAGGAAATGTGTTTTGAATTTTTTTTTTTTTTTGGATGTTCCCAGGAGGCAAAGACCCTTCGACATCTCATTTCCAATTCCTTGGAAAGAGAAATTGGAGTCAGTCTTTTCCAGGAACCAGGGATCTCTATTTTTAGCCTCTGCTGATTAAGACCACATTATCTAAATAGGAAGAATGTGAACTGAGTGTACCTTTTACTCCCGAACAGTGATTATGGGGTTTCTATGATACCGATGGGGAATGTGTTTGAATAGACGTGTGGACAGTAAATCACCTTTATTTGCGTTCACTGAAGAACATTGTTGGGTCAAGCTGGGTCAACTTTTCTTTGATTTGTGCTTTTATTTTTTGCGTTTCAAGGGAAATTCAGTTAAAATGAAGTCTTGTGTCATAAAAATTTCATTTTGCTCACATGGATCTTTGATATTTATTCAAGTAGTAATAGTGGGGTAGAGAAGAAAGTTAATTAAGGCTAAAAAGAGAAAAACAGGAAATTAAAACCTAAGTTAAAACGGAAATCAGCATCCTGATGGAAGTAGATCAGATGCAGGGAGTGAAAAATAGTGAATATGGCAGGAGGATGTAGAAGAGTGAGCTGAAAGGAGAGTAATGGTTAGATTCAAATCAAGAGTTTTGTAGAGAGGGGAACTGGAAGGGCATGGCAGCAGAGGGAGATCTTCTTATAGGGAAGGGATCAAAAGCCTAAATGTACCAGAAATGAAAAGCAGAGAAGTTACCATTAGTAAAATACTGATGTGCCAGAATTTGATAAAGAGACTTGGAAGAATAAAAATTATCTGGTTGCAGATTCAGAACTAGGTTTGGCAATGTATGCCCAGGACAGTAGGAGAAAAATGAAGGAGAAACAGCTATTGTGTAGATTTCAATGACAAGATAGAATGATAGAAAATGAGAAGACCCCAGGTCTTTCAGAGAAAAGGCAAAGCAGATTGCCACTCTCCCTGTGTTGAGGCAGGTGGTATTTATGGAGGAAGAACCACCTTAGGAGAGGATAGCTGAGTCAGCAGGAGGAAGGCAGATAATAGCCAAAGCACGTGGAGGGAACAGTACCTGATTTTCTACCACATCTGTTGGCTACCTTACATCTTATTTCTTCCTTTTCTCCTGAGAATCCAAATGCTCTCTCCCCTCTCTGCAGGTTCTTTAAACAATGACAACTTTAAAAGACTCCAGATGGCTTTGAAAAAACTTGAAAGTCATCCAACGTGCACTGCAGGCCTTTGTAGACACTCCATGTGGAGCCAGTCTGAAAACCTTATAGTTTTTCTGTTTGGATTATGTCTTGGGAATGAGCTGCAATTGCAAGCACGCACACACAAAAATTAAAAGTAAGCCAACCCCAGCCTATGTGTGCTCAGAAGCAAAAAGCAACATGAGTTTTTGCAGCCACATTGGGCTTGGTGTGCATCACTCTGTACCCTGCTTGGCCTCGCTGTGGGCAGAAGGCAGAGGATATAGTGATCGTGGAATAACTCATTCCCTGCTTCTCAGATATCAGTTTATAACCCACTCCTTCAGTGGATTTACTGTGCTTGCATAGGAAATTTAACCCAGCGTGGTTTCATTGGGAATGTATTAGAAAGGTTCATAGACTCAACCAATTTTGCCTAGCTTTCATCTAGAACTATTTAAAATACCATTATTGATTATCTATAGAAAGCCAATTTCTGAAGCGAGTTTTGTTGAAATGACTTTAATAAAAACTAACAAGTGTAAGCAGCTACTTTCAGAGGATGGGAAGATTGCATAAAACTGAATTTTAAATTCTGTTTTTTGAGGAACAAACTGAAGAATAGGGTAAAGATTGTTTGGATTCACTGGCTTCTTGGAAGGAAATAACCCGAAGTTTTAAGATAATACAAAAATGCAAGAACTTTGAAGGATAAGATAAATTCACAAGTGGACTCACATTCTAGAAAAAGCAAAGGGTGTGTGAGAGAGTGAGAGAGAGAAAGAGAGAGAGAGAGGGAAGAGAGGAGGAATAAAATGTTTGTTCTCTTGATATGCTGACTGATTTATAACAAGATGATTTGTGCTAAAAATATATTTTTCAGGCCATCCAGCCCCACTGTCAGCAGTCAGGTTGGTAGGAGGAACATGTGGGGTGGATAGAAAGGTCCAGGTGTTACATGAGTGTTACTTTTGATCATGTTTAAGCTTATGGGGAGTTATTTTATTTTTAACACCATTGCAACACCAGTACATCTTGTGTCTCATCTATAAATATGAGACAGGAGGGCTGGATGGATACCTAGAGTGACTGGCTCAGTTGACACAATTGACCCAGTTGAAATATCCTTGCTTTGGGGTAAATTTTCAGCTCTTTCCAGGATACTAATGACAGATGTCAGGATTTTTATAACAATTCTAATCATTTAGTCAAATGAAAAATTGCAGTAACATCTTCCAGTCACCATGGAGGCTCTTTGCACTCCAATTACAAGTGTCATCAGAAATCCTTGAAACAATTGTCAGGTCATTGGGGAGATACAATGTGACATGATTGCTGCTTGTTTTTTTCCAAACCCACAAGCAAAAAGATTTTCAAAGGATTAAGGGCAGCTTGCAGATTCAAAGAGGACTGAAATCACATATTGGTTATTGACAGGATACTATTATCATCAGGAAGGTATTTAGACACAGGCAGGAATTTCCACATATAATACAGAGATAAAAATCACCAGTAACTATGGCTTTTTGAGCAACCCACTGTCTAGTGGTACATGAATCTAATAGCAAGAGGGAAATCAAGACATTTGCCATCGACTTTTGTGAAGCAAGGATAGTGTTTTTCTAACTCCAGTCACTTGTTTTCCAACTACACAATTTCTGCAACATCTAAATTACTTGCACTGCTATTTATTAAATATTTTCTTTAAATCGACTCACTTTTGCTTACCTGAACGAAAGAACTGGCCTTCAGGAAGGAGTTAGATAGTGAAAAAGGGATTTCAGTTTACCTATAAATATTGTAATTTGTAAGGATCAGTTGAATTATGTTTATTATGATATGTGATTCAATGTGAAAAATGTGTACTTGTTGCCTGAAAAAACAAAAAACGTTGGCACGGAGTTTGTGGCAATTTTTTATAAGGGATGGGAATAAGGATCTGATGTTTTTATCCTGTCAAAGCCTGTGGAAGACACTTAACAGCACATCTCCTCACAAACATCACTAACTTGTCATGGGTCACAGTAACCGATACTGTGGATCTGTACAAAGTGATGAAATGGACACACCCCCAGCAATGAAGCTCTGCTTACCTGTGTGCCTAAGTAGAACACAAGCTTTTTTTTGGAAAGCTGAATCAAGGCAACAGGGTAGGCAGAAGACATTCCCTGGAGCAGGATTCACGAGGTGCGTTCCACAAGATATAACTCTGTGGGTTAATAATAGGTAGAGAACAAATGTACGGACACCAAGGGGGGGAAAGTGGCGGGGGTCGTGGTGGGATGAATTGGGAGATTGGGATTGACATGTATACACTAATATGTATAAAATGGATGACTAGTAAGAACCTGCTGTATAAAAAAAATAAATAAAATAAAATTCAAAAATTAAAAAAAAAAAGTTATCTAAAAAGAAAAAATAAAGGAGAGAGGGAACAGTGGTCAAACTAGTTGGAGATATCCTAGGTTCAACAAAGTCAGGCAGCCTATTGTAAAGTACTGATAGGCTAATATGCTAGTTTTTCCCTGGTGTATTTCATGACAGAATCTCCACCCGGCCTGCACCCCCCACCCCAGGATCTGACAGGACTAAAGATCAGGCAGGCTCACTTTGGAAGCCTTGATGGATCCCTGTGGGCTGCCGGGGAACTCTTCCAGATGGCTTTCCCGGGATGAAACGTAGATTGCTGGCTCTTTCTGAGCAAAAGCATGGAGTTAAAGAGAAAAGTCAAGGGCTCTGGCTCTGTTCATGGGCAGACTCCACCAGCCGTGTCTCTGGGCAAGGGTAGGCATTTTGTGCAAGAAGTGCCGTCTATATTGTTGCCTGCTAAAATGACTGATTTAGTAAAAAGAATAGTGCACTATATTCCGAGTCCCACCTTTCCATGACCTTCAACAGATACTGATACTTTTCTGGGCCTCAGTTTCCTTCTTGTAAACAGAGGGGGTTAATTAATCAGTCTTTGAAGTCCCTTCCCACTCCAACACTCAACAATTAAATGGCCTTTGGATGTCTGTTCCAGCCTTATTGTTATTTTAGTCTAAAGGACAAAAAGATAAGACCCAGATGAGGGAAGAATAGCTAATGATTTGGAGCTTGGAAGTTACCTGCTAAATAATGATTTTCGTACCTAGGATGCAAAGCCTTTCAAAAGCCATCTTCCCTAATGAGTCTGTAAGTAGACATCTGCAGACAACATGCAAACATCTCTGAGGTTTGTGCCCAGCATGTGAGAGCAGAGCCCCGTGGTACTTGTTTATGATGCTTTAATTCTTGTAGTAATTTTTTGGTTCCTTAGTAAGGACAAAAAATAAGTTTTAATTTTTCTCATTTGAGTGTTCCTTGAAATGGTATCTTTGATCTATAGCCAACAGGATTCTTGAATTTTAAATCGAAGCTCCTAGTGACTCAGACTTTAATTGGACACACCTCTTGGCTGAGACGATGAATAATTAGTCCATTTCACATGAGGGAACTATACACCCTCAGCCCTCAAAAAAATATTAAAGCAGAGATGGAGAAGATGTAATTTATTATAATAACTCTCCTAAAGTTACAAAAATACAAGGATAGCAATTTACCATGCTGTTCTCACTATTATCTCCTTCTGGCTCTTTATCCTGAGCCTCCCTATGATTCAAACTAAAGAAGTTTCAAGGAAGTGAGGGTGTCATAAAGGGATGACTGCTTCGTGCAAGATGGGGCAGTAACTCAACTAGAGGCAAAATCAGGCTTGGTTTTCTGACTCAAACTAGAATTGGCATTTAGAGCTCTAGATGCTAGTGCTAAATTTAGCACTAGTTAACAAGATGATATTACTTGCCTGTGCTTCAGCTTTCTGGTGTAAAATAAAGGTGTTAGAATAGAAAATCTGGGACATCCCTTCCTGTTAAAAAAAAAAAACAAAAACATTTATTTTCATATCCAGGGAGTGGGATTAAGATGGGAAGGAAAGAGTCAATTAAATATCCATGTGGAGGCAGGGAGTGAAAGGGAAGTGGCCTAGCCTGGGCTTAGCTCTTTAATGGTTATTTCTGAGCACGAAGACAGGGCAAGGCCCTGGGAGGGGCTTTAGAGACGGATAGTAACATTCCTTTGGTTAAAGCAGGTAAATGGGCCTTATTTCTATTATTATTCACACCTTACCTATGTTTTCCATATCCTTGTTATATAGTCACTACTTACTACACATTAAAACCAAATTAAAAATATATAAATATAAATAATAAATAAAACAGACTCTTTAAAAAGAACAAAAATGAAGCACGCTTCACCTTTATGACGGAACGGAATGCTTTTTAGTTTTCTCTATGGCATATCCTACTGTTATGACTTATCCTGATCACACATGAGATGGCTGCTGCTTACCTGTCAGGCTTCATCTCCACCTGTCTCCCCTTAACCATTCTCTCAGCAATATTCGATTCTCTAGAGGTTCTCCCATATGTTATACTTTCTAATGCATCTGTGTCTTTCTGTGCGTGGTCATTCTGTCTGGAATGCCTTCCCCAAGCCTGTTCCAAGAATTCCTACCTATTCTTTCAATTTTATCTCAAATACTTCTGTGAAGCTTTTTCCCACCTTCCCCTGGCAGACTTGGGTGCTCCTTTGGCCCTACGTAAACGTGCCCTGTGTATCTCTGCATTGAAGCTGTTGTGTATCATACTGATTTGCATACCTGGTTCCTGATGGATTGTAAACTCCTTGAGGGCAGAGATTGAATTTCCATGTGTTCACAATCAACCTGGTTTTCTGTCTATCCATATTCATCTGCCTGTTCTATTTATCTGTCCTCTCCTTCTCCATGCATACCTCAGGTGATTTCAAAATATGGTAACTGATATGTAGTAGTAAATACATGTAGAATAAATCTTCTTGGTGCAAAGGAAAGAAATGCCCTGGAGGAGCTGAGCAGTGGATAAGGTGCTATATAAGCAAAGGTGAAAGTACTTTTTTTTTTTTTTTTTTTTTAAATGTGACCTGGGCTGGATATTCTGAATGCTGAGGCTGGTGGAGGGTGTGGGTAGCCGGCTTGGTCACCATTATTATTTGGGGATAACTGAGGAGCATTCAGAAAGTATCTAGAAATTATGACCTGGGTACCTGAGCTCTAGCTATCACCCTCTTTTGATGGAGGAAATCCTGTTGTTACTTTTCGTTATATTGAATCAAGTATAAAATTATTCACAAAACACGTTTAAGTCTAGATTTATCCAGACTGTAGTTAACATTTAAAACAATTTTACCTTTCAAGTTTCAGGAAAAATATCTCATACATACATACACACAAAAACCAAAATACACCTTTTTTTCTTTCTTTTCTCCCTCCTTCCCTCCAACCATCTCTTCCTTCCTTTCTTTCTTTTTTTTCTCCAGAGGGACTCTATTTTCTTCCCAAGCACTCTCCCGCCTTCATTTTCCATTGCTTCTTTCTATGTCAAGTCCCTTGAATCTAAAACCGGGTTATCCCTGGTACCATTCTTTCATTCATATTGTGCTAAACTCCTAGAATTCCCTAACATCTCCTTACACAAACCCTATTTATCCTTCAAGGGCTAGTGCAAGTTCACTTCTCCTATCAAGTTCCCCCTGGTCACTGTGGTCCTTATTGAGTTTCTACCAGTGTTACTGGCATCTAGCCTCTACATGCTGACTTAGCTCTTTCTTCCCTTTCATCCTGTGCCATTTACTCCTGGTTCATTTTTTATGGGTGGTAACTTGTCAGCTGGAGAGCAAGTACCCTGAGGCCAAAGCCCAGCTCTTACATACACGGTTTCTATATCCTTGTAGCCCCAGTATAGTGTTAAGCACATACTCTTGACTTAATAAAATAGTTAATAAATGATTTGGTTAATGACAGGGAAATCACCCACTAAGATTCATTGCCAGCATGATAATTAAGTTCTGGTTCAAAGTCTGACTTCACAAAGTGCATTTTGTGTCCCATTCTTTGAAACAGGCAAAGAGAAAAAAAACATGAAAATGACTCAACTTCTGAAATTTTCAGCTTTGAGAAGTGTTCATTTTTAGAAGGAGGAAGAAGGTAAGAGGTGAACTCTAAGGGAACCCAAGCTTGCACTTTGAGGTCCAGGATTAAAATAGTTTCAACACTGTGCATTCTAAGAACTAGCCAGAGGTCAGAAGTTTCCTTGGCATTTGAGCCAAGCTGATCATAATTTTGCATTTCTTCACATAGAGTCACCACTCAGATTTATATAGTGTTCTTTTCTTTCCAATTTAGAAAAAATAATTTCATTTAATTTCTTGTTAATATTTATAATCATTTAAAATTTTAATATCACCTCAATATTATTCATTCTGCAGTTAAGATGTTTTGCTTATAAATCTCCATGTATGTCTTAAATCATTTCATAGGGTTAGATTCTAGAGGTGGGATTTCTGGGTCAGAGCACATAGACCTGCTTAAAGTTCATGTTTTGAAAAACAGAAAGAAAATCATGATTTTGCATATGATGGCGAGGATGAGGAATATTATGGCTTTATTTTTATAGATTTTTACCCCCAAATCCTTTCTCCTTGTTTTTTTCAACTTAATCTCCCAATTGCATCATTTTCGCTTAAGTGCATTATGTGGAAACAGCCTTGTCAAGATACTACTTTGTATAGGATGCTGTGTAACGCATTTTGACCACTCTGGGTAATATTCAGGGCAGTTCAACCCAAAACTCCTCTACATTTCCTAGAATGGTTCTTCAATCCAGAATTTTATGAAGATGGAAGTAGGATTAGGTGATGATAAATAAACCCACAATCTAATGAAAACTCTAGACCTGACTATAAATTTAAGCATAACTATTCAGGATAATTTGCAATTTACAAATATATATATATACACACACATACACACATACACACATACACACATACATACATACACACACACACACACAGAGCAAGGACTGCTATGAATATACATTCCATCCTCACTAAAGAATTGTTGAAAAACCCCAGTCTGGTGCGTCTTAAAATAAGTGATCTCAATTATATTCCCAGTCTGAGTGCCCTGAGGACCTCGAGGGAGAAAATTGTGTGAGGTTCACATAGGACCTATACAACTCTCAAAGTTTACTTTAAGCAGGTTTAGGCACCATCAGTTCCATTGCTGGGGAGATTTTGCTTCTCTCAGTGAGCTCCTGAGCTGCCTGTCTCTGTTTTCCAGTGAGGAGTGACTTGTCTCTGCTGGGGCACCCACCCTGCACTTCTCTGGCTCTGTACTCTGAGTACACTGTGTTCTCTGGCTGGGTTCTCCTGGGTTCTGCCTTCATGCATTCTGGATTAAATTTTGCTCTGGTTAATCAAGAACATAATTTTCCATTGTGGGTATGAGCTGAAAATGGATTTTTGCCATGATGTATAAACTTGGATACCATAACGTTACCCCTTCTTTGTGCTCCCATAGAACTGGGGGGCACATCTCTGCTGTCATATCTTTTTAGCATCTGCCTCACCCACAAACTAAAGTGCAAAGGACTTCTTTTTTGTTTTTACTTTGTTTTTAATCTATCTAGCACTTTGCTCAGAGGATACAAAATTTTGTTAAATTATTTGTTGTTAAGCTACTGTCAAACAGTTGAAATATTTACTTAGCTATTTCTGCTCAGCATTTTGCTGTTTAATTGCTTCATCTCCCTCTTGTGGATTGTAGTTATTCAAAAAATATTAAGTATTGACTCAGTGCCAGTAATAAATTTTAGTCTGCTTGTGTCTTAGCGCATGGAATGCTGTTACTAATCTACATGTAGAAACTGCGTTTTCAAAACTCTAATTCAGGAACATGGTGTGACTGTAAGTTTTTTTCAATTAGCAAATTTATTTCTATATATAGACTTACAAGGATATCAAGATTAATTCAAATTTTGATTTTCATTTAATGAATTTTCACAACTAAATAAATACATGTAAAGCCACTGGGACTATATCCATAAGTATGGATGCAATTATGCAGTGATAAAAAACAAAACTCAAAAAATCAAAAAAAAATTTAGTGGCTTAAAACAACAGTGTTTATTTCTCATTCATGCTACATGTCCATTTGGGTTGCTAGGGCTCTGTTTCATGTTGTTTTTCCCTTAGTTCTGCAGGCTGATGGAGTCTCTGCCATCTGAACATTGCTAATCCATACAGGGAGGCAATGGTGAAGCACGTGAGTTCTTAAAACTTCAATGAAACAGAACATATTACTTCAGCTTATATTTTATTGTTCACAGCAAGTCACATGGTTTTCTAAACTTCAAAGAGTAGGGTAGGGTAGCACAATTCATGTGCCCAGAAAGAGAAGAAGTATTTGGTCTACAGAACTAATGACTCTCCCAGGCCGTAGTCTGTGATCAAAAATTCAGCTCACTTTCCTTCCCTCTGCCAAGTGACTTAATGGTACCATTTCCGGGGAAAGAAAGACCAACCATGGAAGTACTCATAACTTTACAAAACGGTGTGGATGAACCAAGTGCAGAGTGGCCAGGGGAGACTGAAATTCAGTTTGAGAGAGTCTGATGGTTCAGTGGACAAGAGACTGAATTCCAAAGAGGCAGCCTGGTCTTAAATCACTGGGCTGGTTCTTTGGGTTTAGATAGGCCAGAGGTTTAATACAGGAATTCAGACAGAATAAGCATTGATCCCTCACAAACATAGTAATGAATTAGAGCAGAATAAGTGTCACGAACCTGTAAGTATCACCAAATAAAACTTCGGATCTCAGAGCATGCTCATTTGTTCTTTTATCTCTTCAGCTAAGGAGGATAAAAGAGGGCTCATGTACATTGTTTGGAGGCAAGAGCATAAAACAGAGACTCACAGTGTGTTTGCTTTGCCTTAATAAAGTCTAGGAATTTTTATGGAGGCTCTTTTATGTAAAACAATTATTCTTAGACTTTTTGGGTCACATACTCCATTCAGAATCGGATAATAGAATTCAATAGAGGAAGGCTTGCCTTTTCAATAAATGAATCTTGATCTGAACCTCATACTTTGTACAAAAATTAACTCAAAAAGGGTTCATATGGTTAAAAGGAAAATAAAACTATAAAACTTGTAGAAAAAAATGGGAGAAAAGTCTTTGGGATCTGGGGTTACATGAGGAGTTCATAAACTTGACACCAAAAGCATGATCTATAAAAGGAAAAATGGATAAATTGGAGCTCATCAAAATTTTAAAAAATTTACTCTGCAGAAGATTCTGTTAAGAGAATGAGAAGATAAGCGACAAACAAGGAAACAATATTTGCAGATCACATCTCTGACAAAGGACCAGTATCTAGAATATGTAAAGAACTCTCAACGCTTAACAGTGAAAAACAAACAAAAAAATCTAATTAGAAAATGGGCTTCCACATGAAGAGATATTTTATGAAGAGGATATACAGGTGAAAAATAAGTGCATGAAAATAGGTTTAGCGTAATTACTTATTTAAGAAATACAAATTAAAACAGCAATAAGATATCACCACATCTGTCAGAATGGCTATAATAAAAAGTAAAGACAACACCAAATGCTGGAAGGGGTTCAGAGAATCTGATCACTCACTCATACATTGCTGGTGGGAATGGTACAGTGGCTTTGGAAAACTGTTTGGCAGCTTCTTATAAAACTGGCCACATTTATTAGTTTATTTGGGCTGCCATAACAAAATACCACAGACTAAGTGGCTTAGAAATAAACAGAAATTTATTTTCTAGTAGTTCTGGAGATTCGAAATCCAAGATCAAGGTGTTAGCAGGCCTTCTTTTGAGGCCTGTCTCCTTGGCTTGCAGATGGCCACCTTCTTGATGTGTCCTCAGATGATCGCTCTTCAGTCTGTGTGTCGTCTGTATACTAATCTCCTCTTATAAGGACATCAGTCATAATGGATTAAGGCCCATCCATGTGACCTCATTTTACCTTAATTACCTCCTTAAATTCCCTATTTCCAAATACAGTCACATTCTGAGGTACTGGGGGTTAGGGCTTCAACATATGAATTTTGGAAAGACACAAATCAGTCCATAGTACCATGCAACTACTATATAACCTAGCAATTGTACTCAACCATTTATCCCAGAAAGAGTAAGATCTGTGTTTTTAAAAATCTGTACATGAATGTTCATAGTAGGTGTATTCCTAATAGCTAAAAACTAGAAACAATCCAGATGTCCTTCAATAGGTAAATGGTTAAACAAACTAGTACTTCCTATACCATGGATTATGACTCAGCAATAAAAAGGAATGAATTATTGACATACATACAATGTGGAAGAATCTCCAGGGAATTATGTTGAGAGAAAAAAAAAACCCAATACCAATTATACCATATGATTTTATGTATATAATATTCTTTAAAAGATAAAATCATAGAATGGAGACTAGTGGTTTCCAGGGATTAGGAATTGGGGTGAGGGTGGGGAGAGGGAGGTGTTTGTGGCTATAAAAGGGCAACAAGTGTGATTCTTGTGGTGTTGGAAGTGTGTATCTTGACTGTACCAATATCAAACAGTTTTTGCTGAGTGTTTATTTTGTTTTGCTCTTTTTTTCTTAATGAGTCTTGCTAGGTGTTTATTAATGTTTTTGATCTTTCAAAGAACCAATTTTTAGTTTTGTTGATTTTTCTCTATTTTTTTTTTTTTTGGCCTATTTTCTTTGTCATTGATTTCTGCTTTCATTTTGATTATTCTGTTGAAAGTCTGTCTCTGAGGGAAAACTCTGTGATGGATTTTTGCATGCAGGGTATTTATTAGAGATTAGCTCCCATGGAAGGGAGGAGAGTGAAACCTCATTGGTCAGAGGGAGAAATCTAACTGTGATGGCGTCTGGAGAATGTCAGACAACCCTATGGAGATCTTGAGGTGTATTTAGGCTTTCAGTGGTGTCCTGCCTTGGTCGGAAATGTCTGAATGTTATATACTTCCACTGCAATCAGTTACTGGATCTGGCTGCCCAAGAAGGGCATGCCCTTGGGTGAGGAGGTTCTCTGCGACTGAGGCAAATCCTGAAGGAGCTGACAGCCAGAGTCCATCTGCTGATAGCTGGGGCAATCTGTCTTCATTAATATTGATGGGGGATCTGAGTGGCATGCCTCTGGGTTCACCACAATTTCCTTCCTTCTTTCTTTGATAATACTTTTTTCTTTTATTACAGTTGAGGTGATCACTTAGATCATTATTTTTAAGACTTTGTTCTTTTCTTTTTTTTTAATTGGCTTGCAGATGGCCAAGCCAATTTTATTGGAGTATAGTTGCTTTACAATGTTGCGTTAATTTCTGCTGTACAGCAAAATGAATCAGTTATACGTATACATATATCCACTCTTTTTTAGATTTCCTTCCCATTTAGGTCACTGCAGATCATTGAGGAGGGTTCCCTGTGCTAAAGAGTAGGTTCTCATTCATTATCTATTTTATACATAGTAGTGTATATGTGTCAATACCAATCTCCCGATTCGTCCCACCCCTCCTTCCCCCCTTGGTAACCATAAGTTTCTTCTCTACATCTGTGACTCTATTTCTGCTTTGCCAATAGGTTCATCTGTATCATTTTTCTAGATTCCACATACAAGCAATATTATATGATATTTGTTTTTCTCTTTCTGACTTACTGTATGACAATCTCTAGGTCCATCCATATCTCTGCAAATAAGCCTTTATTATTTTCTAATATGAGCATTTAAAGCCAGTACATTTTTCCTTTAAGTACTGCTTTAGCATCATCTCACAAAATTTGATATGTTGTATTTTCATCATTTTTAAAAAATTTAAGTCAGGTTTATTGAGATATAATTTACGTACAGTAGAATTCACCCTTTTAATGTATAGTCTTATGTTTTATCATTATTTTTACTCCCTAATATTTTCTAATGCTCATTGTGATTTCTTCTGTGACTCATGGGCTTTTTAAAATTATGTTGTTAATCTCCAAATGTTGAGGACTTTCTAGTTAACTTTTTGTTACTCAGTTCCAGTTAATTTTCATTGTGGTTAGGAAACATTCTGAATGAGTCGATCATTTGAAATGTACAAGAATTATCTAAAGGACACGTATACAGTTTACACTGTTATTATTTTATGTGTATTTGAAAGGTATGTGTATTCTCCATTTGTTAACTGTTGTGTTATATGAATATTAATTATGTCAAGTTGGTTAATAGATTTTCAAATTATTATATATTGCTATTTTAAATAGCTTGCTTTATCTCTGATTGAGGGAGGTGTGTGAAAATCTCCAATTGTGATTGTGGATTAGTCTATTTTTCCTTTTAGATCTGTCAGTTTTGCATGATATGTTAAGCTATGGTATTCGCTGCATATACATTTAAGCTTGTCACATCTTCCTGAGATCCTGTTATCATTGTAAAATATCCCTCTTTAGTATTCATGCCTTTGTGCTATAACTTTTTCCATCCTTTTACTTTCTTTCTATCTGTATCCTTATATGAGAATGTGTCCTTTTTATGGCACATACCAAATCACGGATTTAAAAATATATATATCCATTCCTATAACCTCCATCTCTTAATTAGAGTATTTAAGCTTGTTTGTTAGATATTTAATGTAATTAATTACTGGGTATGTTTGGATTTAAGGCTACTGTTTTGTTTTCTATTTTCCTCATCTTGTTTGATTGCATTGTTACTTCTTTCATGCCTTCTTTTGGATTATTCAAGCGTGTTTATTATTCTATTTTATATGTTTTGTTGGCTTTTAACACAGTTTTGTATTTCATTTTAGTGTTTATGCTATATATTAAAGTATGTATCCTTAATTTAATAAAATCTTGAACTAAGATTTTACCACTTCACAAATAATGTAAGAAGCTTTCAGCGCCACCTGCTCTTTTTGCTATTGTTCTCATATAGTTTAATTTTATATATACTATAAATTCCACAAATCATTATTATTTTTGCTTTAAACACTCTTTTTTACAAAGTAAAATTTTTTATTTCATACTTACCTTTGCATTTACTCTTTCTAGTTCTGTTTGTCTCTTTCTGCAATTCCATGCTTCCATCTGGGATAATTTCCTTTTACCCCGAAGACATTCATTTAGTATTTCTTGTAGTATGGTTCTGTTGGCAACAATTATTCTCATTTTTTCTTATCTGAAAATGTCTTTCTTTAGCCATTAGTTAAGGAATATTTTTGCTAGATATATAATTCCTGTCTGACAGGTTTTTTCCCCCCTTTTAACACCCTAAAACTGCCATTTCATTGCCTTCTGTCTCCCATTGTTTATGTTAAAACAACAGCTCTAATCTTTCTTGTTGTTCCCTTGAAGATAATATTTCTTCATTTTTGGCTATCTGGTGGGGCTGGTCATTGTGGTGATGGAGGGAAGAAGAAAAATTTATCGATCAACGTTTATTTCCTCTTGGGGGGGAAAAAAGCCACCGATTAGGTTCAGCAGTCTCAATTATCTCAAGAGGGAAGCCCCTGGGAAGTAAGGAAGAGCTGTGGGTATGGGCAGGGGTAAGGCTGTGGTGGGAATTCCTATGAGCAGCAAGAGAAACCTGAAGCAGCAGCTGCACTGAGCCCTTTGGTCTGCAGAGATGGTGAAAACTCATATGACCTTAGGAGTAAGATGAGCTTTTTCTAGGGCTTCCAGGAGGGAAGCGGATAAGTATATGGATCTGCGTAAGAGTATAACAAATCTCGAACAATTTATTAGGGAAATATTCCCTTTTTTCTGTGATATGAGTTTCAAATGTGTCCCTTAGTTTTACATGGTCCTACCCAGACAACAGCTGGGCACATACCTTAGGAGAGATCCACTGAAGGGCAACTAAACATAAACTGTGTGTAAAAAGAGTTCAAACTGAGTATGGAAAAAAATACTGTAATATTCAAATAGTTGTCACATGGGTGAGGAATTATACTTATTCTATATAGAACCATAGATCAGAGCCAGGACACATGGATAGAACCTCTAATGAGAAAGATTTTCATTTAAGAGAAGGAAGATATTTCCATGTTTCAAGATAATGAGTTCCCAGTAATGGAAGTGAATAAGCCCAGGCTGGATGACCATCTATTTGGGATTTTGTTGGGGGATGGTACCCGTATTTGATAGTCTCTATTGCCTTTTCCTGTTGTCACGTTCTGTGATGGGCAGCTGTTGGGATTATTCATGAAAGGCTACCTTTGAGGTAATATGGATACAAAAAAGATAACGGTAGGTATAGAAAGAGAAAAAAAAAAATATTCCTTTAGGTAGTACACTAATGAAAGAAGAGAGGTCCAGTCACTTGAATGCCACCTATGTTGAATTGATCAGGATTGTATTCCTAGAAATAGGAAACACTTTAATTGAGTCATAAAATATTGAGAGCTGACAATATCCCCAACTGTCATCTAATCCAGCTCTGTCATTTTACAGATGTGGAAACTGAAGCCCAGAGGAGTTGACTTGCCTAAGGCAGTGATTCTCACTGTGTAGTTAGAAGAACACTTGTCTCAATTCCTGGGGAACTTGCTTAATATGCAAATCTCTGGTCCCCAATCTAGAGCTATAAACAAAAAAAAATCTTTAGAAATGGAGTCCCATAAGCTGCATTTTATCACCTATTACAAGTAATTCTGTGCATACTGAAAAAACACTGGTCTACATCAGAGTGTTGATTACTTACAGAGCTCTGAGGAAGACCCAGGACTCTAAACTTCTAATCCATTATTCCTATTATTCTAAATTGCCCATCCTTGAAATAAATCTGTTACCATCCCCTACAAACTATTAATAACTTCTAAGCTTAGAAGCAGCCCTAGAAATTAAATTGTTACTAGTATAAAATTGTTACTATTTATAAAATGCAAAAGAATGGTTTGGAAAATATGAACAAAGTCAATAAAATCAGGATGAACCCCAGGATCAGAGCCCATGAACATTATCTTGATGACAAACTTAGAAAATCTTGGAACAATCCTTTCCATCCTTGACCGTGGAACATAGGGAGCATGTCTCTTTGATCTGGTCTAGTCAAAGGCTGAGACCTCAGTCCAAAGTGGAAAAAGACATGCTTTGCATACATGTTCATGTTAGACATATTAGCATACTTCTTATCATTTTAGAGTGTACCTGGTGCAACTAGACTAAAGGACTTTGGTTAGTATTTTGTTAATTAAGCCCAAATCTTTTTATATGTACACAATTAAAAGTGTTCTTTACTAATTTTTAACCGCTTATATGGTCTGTGGAGATCATATCATGGAAACTGAAGGGAGAAATGAAGAAAAATTAGATTTTACACATATTATTGTACATTAGGAAGAAATAGGGGATCAAAACACAGAACTGAAAGTGGTGAAAGGTAAGTTGTACCTGAGCATGGGCTTTGAAACATCAATTTGGTTCAAATATATAGAGCTTGATTTAGCAGTTACGGTTCTGCCTAGGAAGGAAGGTTACTTGAATGTTTACTACTAAGATCAAGTCTGTTGATAACATACTTGCCAGAAATCAAGAAACCCTTTTTTTTTTTTTAATAACTACATAAATTTCAGAAAATCAAGTTTCACCTTTATTACTCATGGCTAACAGTCTAGTTACACTAGACTGTAATTAGTTGCTGCTGTCTCTTGGGTCTCTGAAGGTGTTGTGCATGAAATACTTTACAATCTTAGGCCTCTACTCTAATGGGGTTCTAAAAGCTTCCTGTTGTGCCAGGTTTTAACTCCTTAAAAGCTGCTTTTGAATTCAGAAATCCAGCAGGAATTTGGAGCCATTTTAAATGTAATCTGTTGACAAGAATGCTTTAACAATATGCTTCTCGTGGAGTATAGTTGTATATTCACTGGGGGATGAGGGATTTGAAGGTTGGAGAGCTAAAGCTACTGAATTTTTATAACTGGAAGATGAAAAAGATCTAAAGTAGGGTGATAATGTCCACAAAAAGATTTGATCATAATTTGTGAGTGCTTTTAAATAAAGGATAGAAAAGGAATAGTTGAAGGTGAATTTAAAATTTCAACTTTGGTGACTGGAACAATAGTAGTACCATCAATAGGTGTAGCAAAATAATGAAGGGGACCTGGATTGGAGCTAAGGATGAGTTAGATTCTAGATATGTTGACTAGACTAATGATTGTCTAGAATGCAATTGGAGATAAGACACTGAAAATTTATGAGAGATTAGGGGGCTGGAGATATAGATCTGGAAATTACCTGCATTTGTATAATGATTAAAACCATGAGGGATCAGTTTTTTACAGGAAAGGAGAAAGAGCTAGAATACCAGGAACTCAATGTTGGGTCATAGCCATAGCCAGAGAATAGGAGAATGTTATGTTCTTGACAACAGTGGAAAGCAGTTAAAGACATGGGGAAGATTCAGCATAATATATGTCATGAAAGTCAGTGTTGAAGAGTTTTGGGTGAAAAGTTGCATATTGTAGGAGTCAAGGAGAATGAACGTGGAGGAAAAAAAAATCAAATATGGCAAGTAAATATTGGGAGGTTTTATGAGGAATTAGAATAAGGGGAAGAAATAGAATATCACAGGGTGAGGAACAAGTTGATGGGGGGGGGGGGGCGGGGATATAGAACAACAAGCACTGGCCACTAATTTGAGGTGCCAAAGAGAAAACGATTAATTCTACCCAATGAGGAGTCAACTGAATTAAGCAGAGAGGAAACAGTAATAAAAACAATGAAAAGACAGTTGTTGGAAATACTAGAAGACACAAGTTCCTGGAGGAAATGAAAGAAAAGAGAGACACAGAGCCCAAATGGACAACTTTGCCTTCGTTTAAAAAAAACAAAAAAACAAAAAAAGGAGGTGTTTTCCCTCTAAGACTAGCGGCAAAGCTATGTTCTAGAACATCATGACAGAGACAGAGAGGAGTCCCTGCGTGAGGGAACTTATGCTAAATGACCTTTATCTTCCTAGTGGAGAAGAAAGCCCCAAGACCATAGTCTTCATTTGGCTGCACGTAATAGGAACTTGATGACCTGTGGCTTAAAACATAAATATGTTTCTTAACTAGTTAATATATAATCCAGAGCGAAGGGGTTTCAAGATTGATTTGGCAACTCAAAAATGGATCAGACCAAGCCCTATCTTTCTACTCTGCCAGCCTCGGAGTGATTTTCTGTTTTGTTTTGTTTTTTTCTGGTCCCCAAGCTATTGCCTCATGGTGTCCGGTTGGCAGTTTGTGTTGTAGACATCACATCCTCGTGCTTCCTTAAGACAGAAAGGAAGGCTCAAGACAAAAGGCTTTTACTTTGTGAGACGTCTTCTTTCTAAGGATGTTGCTCCACTGTCTTCTGATTACAAGTCGGCTTTTATTCTTATTTTTGTTCTTCCATAGTGTTTCTCATTTTCCTTTGGTTGCTTTTAAGATTGTTTCCTTTTCATTAGTT
Organism: Eschrichtius robustus; assembly: GCF_028021215.1. Taxonomy (NCBI): domain Eukaryota; kingdom Metazoa; phylum Chordata; class Mammalia; order Artiodactyla; family Eschrichtiidae; genus Eschrichtius; species Eschrichtius robustus. Next base: position 53,644,807 of record NC_090825.1, read on the forward strand.
TTTCAGCAATTGATTATGGTATGCCTAGGTGTGCTTTTCTTAATGTTTCCTCTGCTTGGAATTGGTTGCTTTTCTTGGATCTGTGGTGTACAGATTACAGTACATTTGGAAAATTAGCAACCGTTATATGTTCAAATACTTTTTCTGCCCCTCCACCCTTCTCCTCTCCTTCTGGGGAGGTCACTTGATGTCACCCCACAGCTCATTGATGTTTGTTAACTTTCTTCCTCTCTGTATTATACTTTGGTCTATTGTTCTGTCTTCACATTTAGTGGTATCTCTTCGGGAAAATCTAAACTCCTGTTAATACCAGTCAGTGAATTTTTATCTCACATAGTGTATCTTCCATCTCTAGAAGTTTGATTTGGGTCCTTTTTATTTCTAACATTTCTCTTCTCATCATGCCCACACTTTCTTCTGCCTTCACTGACATGTGAAATATATTTATAATAGTTGTAATTTTACACTGTGAGGTACTATATTTTATCTTTCTCTCTTTTTAAAATTTTTATGTTTCTTTTTTTTAAACATCTTTATTGAAGTATAATTGCTTCACAATGGTGTGCTAGTATCTGCTTTATAACAAAGTGAATCAGCTACAGATATACACACGTTCCCATATCTCCTCCCTCCCGCATCTCCCTCCCTCCCACCCTCCCCATCCCACCCCCCAAGGCGGTCACAAAGCACCGTGCTGATCTCCCTGTGCTATGCGGCTGCTTCCCACTAGCTATCTATTTTACATTTGGTAGTGTATATATGTCCATGACACTCTCTCATCCTGTCACATCTCACCCCTCCCCCTCCCCATATCCTCTAGTCCATTCTTTAGTAGGTCTGTGTCTTCATTCCCATCTTGCCACTAGGTTCTTCATGGCCTTTTTTTTTTTTTTTTCCCTTAGATTCCATATATATGTGTTAGCATACTGTATTTGTTTTTCTCTTTCTGACTTACTTCACTCTGTATGACAGACTCTAACTCCATCCATCTCATTACAAATACCTCCATTTCATTTCTTTTTATGGCTGAGTAATATTCCATTGTATATATGTGCCACATCTTCTTTATCCATTCATCCGATGATGGACACTTAGGTTGCTTCCATATCCTGGCTATTGTAAATAGAGCTGCAGTGAACATTTTGGTACATGACTCTTTTTGAATTATGGTTTTCTCAGGGTATATGCCCAGTAGTGGGATTGCTGGGTCGTATGGTAGTTCTATTTGTAGTTTTGTAAGGAACCTCCATACTGTTCTCCATAGTGGCTGTATCAATTTACATTCCCACCAACAGTGCAGGAGGGTTCCCTTTCCTCCACACCCTCTCCAGCATTTATTGTTTCTAGATTTTTTCATGATGGCCATTCTGACTGGTGTGAGATGATACCTCATTGTAGTTTTGATTTGCATTTCTCTAATGATTAAGGATGTTGAGCATTCTTTCATGTGTCTGTTGGCCATCTGTATATCTTCTTTGGAGAAATGTCTGTTTAGGTCTTCTGCCCATTTTTGGATTGGGTTGTTTATTTTTTTGTTATTGAGCTGCATGAGCTGCTTGTAAAGCTTGGAGATTAATCCTTTGTCAGTTGCTTCATTTGCAAATATTTTCTCCCATTCTGAGGGTTGTCTTTTGGTCTTGTTTATGGTTTCCTTTGCTGTGCAAAAGCTTTTAAGTTTCATTAGGTCCCATTTGTTTATTTGTGTTCTTATTTCCATTTCTCTAGGAGCTGGGTCAAAAAGGATCTTGCTGTAATTTATGTCATGGAGTTTTCTGCCTATGTTTTCCTCTAAGAGTTTTATAGTGTCTGGCCTTACACTTAGGTCTTGAATCCATTTTGAGTTTATTTTTGTGTATGGTGTCAGGGAGTGTTCTAATTTCATACTTTTACATGTACCTGTCCAGTTTTCCCAGCACCACTTATTGAAGAGGCTGTCTTTTCTCCACTGGATATGCTTGCCTCCTTTATCAAAGATAAGGTGACCATATGTGCGTGGGTTTATCTCTGGGCTTTCTATCCTGTTCCATTGATCTATATTTCTGTTTTTGTGCCAGTACCAAACTGTCTTGATTACTGTAGCTTTGTAATATAGTCTGAAGTCAGGGAGCCTGATTCCTCCAGCTCCATTTTTCGTTCTCAAGATTGCTTTGGCTATTTGGGGTCTTTTGTGTCTCCATACAAATTGTGAAATTTTTTGTTCTAGTTCTGTGAAAAATGCCAGTGGTAGTTTGATAGGGATTGCATTGAATCCGTAGATTGCTTCGGGTAGTAGAGTCATTTTCACAATGTTGATTCTTCCAATCCAAGAACATGGTATATCTCTCCATCTATTTGTATCATCTTTAATTTCTTTCATCAGTGTCCTATAATTTTCTGCATACAGGTCTTTTGTCTCCTTAGGTAGGTTTATTCCTAGATATTTTATTCTTTTCGTTGCAATGGTAAACAGGAGTGCTCTCTTAATTTCACTTTCAGATTTTTCATCATTAGTATATAGGAATGCAAGAGATTTCTGTGCATTAATTTTGTATCCTGCTACTTTACCAAATTCATTGATTAGCTCTAGTAGTTTTCTGGTGGCAGTTTTAGGATTCTCTATGTATAGTATCATGTCATCTGCAAACAGTGACAGCTTTACTTCTTCTTTTCCGATTTGGATTCCTTTTATTTCTTTGTCTTCTCTGATTGCTGTGGCTAACACTTCCAAAACTATGTTGAATAATAGTGGTGAGAGTGCGCAACCTTGTCTTGTTCCTGATCTTAGTGGAAATGGTTTCAGTTTTTCACCATTGAGGACAATGTTGGCTCTGGGTTTGTCATATATGGCCTTTATTATGTTGAGGAAAGTTCCCTCTATGCCTACTTTCTGCAGGGCTTTTATCATAAATGGGTGTTGAATTTTGTCGAAAGCTTTCTCTGCATCTATTGAGATGATCATATGGTTTTTCTCCTTCAATTTGTTAATATGGTGTATCACGTTGATTGATTTGCGTATATTGAAGAATCCTTGCATTCCTGGAATAAACCCCACTTGATCATGGTGTATAATCCTTTTAATGTGCTGTTGGATTCTGTTTGCTAGTATTTTGTTGAGGATTTTTGCATCTATGTTCATCAGTGATATTGGCCTGTAGTTTTCTTTCTTTGTGACATCTTTGTCTGGTTTTGGTATCAGGGTGATGGTGGCCTCGTAGAATGAGTTTGGGAGTGTTCCTCCCTCTGCAATATTTTGGAAGAGTTTGAGAAGGATAGGTGTTAGCTCTTCTCTAAATGTTTGATAGAATTCACCTGTGAAGCCATCTGGTCCTGGGCTTTTGTTTGTTGGAAGATTTTTAATCACAGTTTCAATTTCAGTGCTTGTGATTGGTCTGTTCATATTTTCTATTTCTTCCTGGTTCAGTCTCGGTAGGTTGTGCATTTCTAAGAATCTGTCCATTTCTTCCAGGTTGTCCATTTTGTTGGCATAGAGTTGCTTGTAGTAATCTCTCATGATCGTTTGTATTTCTGCAGTGTCAGTGGTTACGTCTCCTTTTTCATTTCTAATTCTATTGATTTGAGTCTTCTCCCTTTTTCTCTTGATGAGTCTGGCTAATGGTTTATCAATTTTGTTTATCTTCTCGAAGAACCAGCTTTTAGTTTCATTGATTTTTGCTATTGTTTCCTTCATTTCTTTTTCATTTATTTCTGATCTGATCTTTATGATTTCTTTCCTTCTGCTAGCTTTGGGGTTTTTTTGTTCTTCTTTCTCTAATTGCTTCAGGTGCAAGGTTAGGTTGTTTATTCGAGATGTTTCCTGTTTCTTGATATAGGCTTGTATTGCTATAAACTTCCCTCTTAGCACTGCTTTTGCTGCATCCCATAGGTTTTGGGTCGTCGTGTCTCCATTGTCATTTGTTTCTAGGTATTTTTTGATTTCCCCTTTGATTTCTTCAGTGATCACTTCGTTATTAAGCAGTGTATTGTGTAGCCTCCATGTGTTTGTATTTTTTACAGATCTTTTCCTGTAATTGATATCTAGTCTCATAGCGTTGTGGTCGGAAAAGATACTTGATACGATTTCAATTTTCTTAAATTTACCAAGGCTTGATTTGTGACCCAAGATATGATCTATCCTGGAGAATGTTCCATGAGCACTTGAGAAAAATGTGTATTCTGTTGTTTTCGGGTGGAATGTCCTCTAAATATCAATTAAGTCCATCTTGTTTAATGTATCGTTTAAAGCTTGTGTTTCCTTATTTATTTTCATTTTGGATGATCTGTCCATTGGTGACAGTGGGGTGTTAATGTCCCCTACTGTGATTGTGTTGCTGTCGATTTCCCCTTTTATGGCTGTTAGTATTTGCCTTATGTACTGAGGTGCTCCTATGTTGGATGCATAAATATTTACAATTGTTATATCTTCTTCTTGGATCGATCCCTTGATCATTATATAGTGTCCTTCCTTGTCTCTTGTAATAGTCTTTATTTTAAAGTCTATTTTGTCTCATATGAGAATTGCTACTCCAGCTTTCTTTTGATTTCCATTTGCATGGAATATCTTTTTCCATCCCCTCACTTTCAGTCTGTATGTGTCTCTAGGTCTGAAGTGGGTCTCTGGAAGACAGCATATATATGGGTCTTGCTTTTGTATCCATTCAGCCAGTCTGTGTCTTTTGGTGGAAGCATTTAATCCATTTACATTTAAGGTAATTATCGATATGTATGTTCCTATTCCCATTTTCTTAAATAGTTTATGTTTGTTATTGTAGGTGTTTTCCTTCTCTTGTGTTTCTTGCCTAGAGAAGTTCCTTTAGCATTTGTTGTAAAGCTGGTTTGGTGGTGCTGAGCTCTCTCAGCTTTTGCTTGTCTGTAAAGGTTTTAATTTCTGCATCAAATCTGAATGAGATCCTTGCTGGGTAGAGTAATCTTGGTTGTAGGTTTTTCTCCTTCATGACTTTAAGTATATCCTGCCACTCCCTTCTGGCTTGCAGAGTTTCTGCTGAAAGATCAGCTGTTAACCTTATGGGGATTCCCTTGTGTGTTATTTGTTGTTTTTCCCTTGCTGCTTTTAATATGTTTTCTTTATATTTAATTTTTGATAGTTTGATTAATATGTGTCTTGGCGTGTTTCTCCTTGGATTTATCCTGTATGGGACTCTCTGTGCTTCCAGGACTTGATTAACTATTTCCTTTCCCATATTAGGGAAGTTTTCAACTATAATCTCTTCAAATATTTTCTCCGTCCCTTTCTTTTTCTCTTCTTCTTCTGGGACCCCTATAATTCGAATGTTGGCGTGTTTAATGTTGTCCCAGAGGTCTCTGAGACTGTCCTCAGTTCTTTTCATTCTTTTTTTCTTTATTCTGCTCTGCAGTAGTTATTTCCACTATTTTATCTTCCAGGTCACTTATCCGTTCTTCTGCCTCAGTTATTCTGCTATTGATCCCGTCTAGAGTATTTTTAATTTCATTTATTGTGTTTTTCATCGTTGCTTGGTTCCTCTTTAGTTCTTCTACATCCTTGTTAAATGTTTCTTGCATTTTGTCTATTCTATTTCCAAGATTTTGGATCATCTTTACTATCATTATTCTGAATTCTTTTTCAGGTAGACTGCCTATTTCCTCTTCATTTGTTAGGTCTGGTGTGTTTTGACCCTGCTCCTTCACCTGCTGTGTGGTTTTTTGTCTTCTCATTTTGCTTATCTTACTGTGTTTGGGGTCTCCTTTTCACAGGCTGCAGGTTCATAGTTCCCGTTGTTTTTGGTATCTGTTCCCAGTGGCTAAGGTTGGTTTAGTGGGTTGTGTAGGCTTCCTGGTGGAGGGGACTAGTGCCTGTGTTCTGGTGGATGAGGTTGGATCTTGTCTTTCTGCTGGGCACGTCCACGTCTGGTGGTGTGTTTTGGGGTGTCTGTGGCCTTATTATGATTTTAGGCAGCCTCTCTGCTAATGGATGGGGCTGTGTTCCTGTCTTGCTAGTTGTTTGGCGTAGGGTGTCCAGCACTGTAGCTTGCTGGTCGTTGAGTGAAGCTGGGTCTTGATGTTGAGATGGAGATCTCTGAGAGATTTTCGCCGTTTGGTGTTACGTGGAGCTGGGAGGTCTCTTGTGGACCAGTGTCCTGAAGTTGGCTCTCCCACCTCAGAGGCACAGCCCTGATGCCTGGCTGGAGCACCAAGAGCCTTTCGTCCACACGGCTCTTTTGGGAGGTCTGACGTCTTCTGCCAGCGTTCAGTGGGTGTTCTGTAGGAGCAGTTCCACGTGTAGATGTATTTCTACTGTATCTGTGGGAAGGAAGGTGATCTCCGCGTCTTACTCTTCCGCCATCTTGCCCCTCCATCTTAAAATTTTTATGTTTTGTTAAATATTTAGGCACTGTGTTCTGAGATGAAATTCAGTTACTTGGAATCAGTTTGATTCTTGGTTTTGAGCTTTGTTAGGGTGGGTCCAGAAGAGACTTTACTCTAAGGCTGATTATCCCTCACTACTGAGGTAATACCTATGTTAGGACACTGCTCAATGTCCTGTGTGTTAGAAGGTCCTTAGTCTCTGAGTGTTGGAAAAATAAACTGGTCCCAGCTTTGTGTCAGCTGTGGGGATTATTTCATCTACTTCTTTCTGTTGACTTCCCCTTAGTTTCCTCACATGCATGCACAAGTCAGTATTCAGGCACAGACTTGAACTTTACCCTCTGCAGGTCTCTGAGGCTCTTTTTTCCTCTGTGCACCTCTTTCCTCTCTGGTACTTTGCCTTGCATATTCTAGACACCTACTGAATTCCAAACTCTGTTTCCTCAACACAGGAAAGCCTGGCTCTGATTGGGTTCTTCCTCCATGTTTTGCAGTCTGGAAATTTTCTTAAAATTGTGATGTGGGGCACTCCTAGAGCACACGTTCTTTGTTTCCTTCCTCCTAGGCATCGTAGTCCTGTGAGGCCTGTTGTCCAATGTTGGAAAGCTGGTCCAGTGTTCTAGTTATTTAAGGCAGAAAGGTAAGCCTGTTAGTTCACATGACTGTAAAGAGAAGTACTCCCATACCTATGTTTTGCATGGAATGCACTAAACCCCTCCCCAAATCTCATGCAGTTACTGCATCTAGCTTGAAGTTCACTCTCTCTAGGTGGTAGACCATTCTCTCTATCATATCTTGATACAATTTCTCATGGTCTAACAACTAATAAGCTAAAAGAGAAAGTTTTACTCCCTTCTGATCTCCTGAGAATAGAGGCATAACATCGGACTTTGGCCTTGAGAAAACTAAAGAAGGTTTAGACCAGCTGCTATGGGGAGTGTTCTAGGAAATGAATAAGAAGTTAATAATGACCCACTTGTTACTATATAGCTGTCTTAGTTAACTTTAGAAAATCCTTTGATTAAAATACTCTTAGCTGAGGGAAAATAATTTATTTATTCAGAGTACATTTTATGTTAGCATAGGGGTCTCTCCAAATTATGTTTTATATTTACATATGCTTCAACAAAAAAACAGAACTTTAATTTTCAAATTAGCCTTTCAATAGAGTTAAATGTTGGCTTGGTTCTAAAAGACCATTATTTAATTCAAGCTGTCTCACCATGTATTGATTTATTGCAAACCCCCTGCAAGTGTCCAGAGGCACACCATCTTTCCTTTTTGAAGGATGTAAATTAGAAATGGCATACAGTGGGTTCATAAGAAATGCTGTGGACTGATAACCTTAATAACCTTGACTCTATAAAACTCTGAAATAACCCAAAATTTGATCCAAAGTACAAGTACATTGAAATGGCTGGCTGAAGACTGAAGCAAGTCTTAGGTACACAATTACTGTGGATGAGTCACATGGATGGAGTTATAGAGAAATACATATGTTTTTCCTGTCCATTTTACACCTGCTCTGGAAAGCATAATGATGTCTTTTATTGCTCCATGGTTTTCAAGCCAGCATATTTTCAAATCACTCACTCTTGCTCTCAAAGTAAATTGTTTTGAATTTTCAAGAGAAAAAAAAAGTCTTCAAATCTAAACAGGCTTAGCACTATGGATTGGGAGTGAGTTAGGAGACTATTTCTACAGAATATGCTGTCCATACTAATCTAGCAAAGTTGGATAATCTGAAGAGAGCTTAAGAAAATCTGAAACCTTGTGAAACTGGATTGGAAGTAAAGTTCGTTGAATTAGAACCTTAGATCCACGTTTCTGTAATATAGTCATTGCTCACATTTATTTACCTACTATTAAAATTGGATGAACGTTGTTTGATTGCAGCTGTTTAGATTTTGATAAATGACAAACAGCGTTTTCTCCTTCCAAATAGTGCAAGACATCAAATTTATACTTTAGAGGAAAAAATATGAGATTGAGAGAGACTAACAGGAAGTGGGTTCATTCACTTTGGAATTCTGTTTATAAACAGACCAAATCAGATGGACCCTAAGCCAGAGGGTGGTCATGTCTTGATCCCATAAACACACACATTCTAATCACCTTTAGACAACATCTTTTAGGCCTTTGTTTGGCTTTATACATAGTAAAGTGCATCAGCTATTTATATTCTTGCCAGTTAGAGATGATGGGCCAGGTTTGTGGGGCTTTTTATTTTTAACAAAAATGTTAAAGTCGACTTATCTCACCCTGATTCTGCTGTCAAAAAGCTGTAACTACTGCAATTGCTAAGTGTATGAAGAGGCAACTGCCTTGGATTGTCAGTGAACCAGTGACTTTGTTGCCTAAAAATATAAAAAAGGAAGGAAAGTATTTTAATTCCTTCATTAAAAGCCATTTGTGAAAACATGAATTTTTTAATATGTGAAGGTAGAATAATACAGTATCCCAAAAGTGCTGACTTTTCATTTTCAAGCTATTTGATTTTTGTTAAGAGAAAAGGATACAATTATCTTTTTTTTTTTTTTAAATTTATTACTGGAGATGATAGACACCTGTTTTTTAGTCATCTCAGTATTGTCACTACTTCTAGAAATGCCTCTTCTTCATACTCCAATTAGTGGTTCAGAAGGAGTTTCCATATTTTGACATGAATCCACCCCTCTGCTCTCAGAGCCTTGAGGTTTGTGAGGTTAAATTACCTGCCTTAGTACATCTACCTGAAACCAGTAAACCAGAAACATCATCAGGATTTCTCTAACTTGAGAGTGAACATGGGTCAGCTCCTGTCAGGGCATGGAGGTTATAAACTATACAATTTGGGTGCAGTTGGTGGCCATGTCTCCTGCCCTTTGCTGAAAAATGGGCTCTGGTAAGAGATTGGAGCCAACATGTGATGACAGGCTGAGCCAGTACTTTGCATTGGGAGCACTATGTTTTGAATGGCGCATGGGCAAATCACATGATATCCAAATTTGGGGGCTAATGTCTTACAGTTATGGAGTGTCAGATCCCATACATGTATTTTAAAATAACTTTCACTTACTATTATTGTAAAACTATCGTGAGTCATTTATAGAGTCATAAATATAGAAAACCTATAAAGGTTCTGGTTCTTTTAGCAAGTATTTATTGACTAATTATTAGTATTTAGGCTTTGTAGGAACATCAAACAGCACATAGAACAGTGTCAAGGAACCAATAATTTAGTAGGGGAGATAAGTAAAAAAAAAAAATTCACCCTAATCAAATATGTGTATGTGGTAACTGCTAATCTCTGATGGATCAAAGGATATATTATAAAGACCAAAGCATTGGGACCTCTAAACCTTCAGTCATGATAGAATTATGAGTTTATAATATAAAACTCTCTCTTCTATTTCACGAACATACACAGTGGTAATTGGAGGTAGTCCACTAGACCCAGTAACTGCAATGAGGCAGAGGCAATTGGGAGATGATAAGTCCAATCTTTACCTAGGTCTATCTTATAGTAAGCCCACTGAATCCGTATATCCACCTGGTGGTTCTCCTATTTCCCAAATTCATAGTCAGGATGAACATTTTTAGCCTTCACCTTTATTGTTCAACCTATGGAAAGACCTTAGTCTTCCCCTGAAAATATTTCCCTTCCTGGCCAAGATTGTAAGTTAAAAAAACAACAACAAACAAAGAACAATATTGCATCTTCAGTGGAATGGCAGGGATTATTGCACTCTCAAAGACTTAAATGATACAGGACTAGTGACACTCATTATATCCTCATTCAAGTCACCAGTCCTTCCCCTACAAAAAGCAGATGACAGCAGAGTACTATAAACAACTCAGTGGTAATGCTGGTCACAACTGCTGCACTAGATGTAGTATCTTTAACAGAAAAATTCAACACAGCCTCTGATACATGGCATATGACTACTGATCTAGCTAATGTTTATATTTTAACACTCATCAGGAGGGGACAGAGTGTGAGATTGAAGATAAGGAAGCCTGGGGAAGAGGCATGTAATCAGACCTATGGGAATGGGGCCTCAAAACGGTGAGGATCTTTGTATATTAAGTTAATCACCAGAGAACATTCCTTTCAGACACAATGCTGAACACCCTTGTGGGAAGAGTGATTCATCCAGTGGATTGCAGCCAGCCCTTGCACTCCATCATCCTAAAGCATACACAGTGGGCCTGTGGAAGAAGTAGCCCTGGTAAAGAAATGGAGGCTACACACTGGCCCATGAGCATGGACCCCCCTTGCACCAAGAGTGATCAAGTTACTGTTATTAATGAATGCCCAATCTGTTGGCAGCTGAGAGAAATTCTGAGCCCATGATATGGCTCCACACCTTAACAAGACTAACCAGCTACTTGATAAAAAGTTGATTATATGAGACCCCCTCTTCCCTGGTAAAGGCCATGAATTGTCCAAACCAAGAAATACCTAATTTCTAGTTCCGAGGTTGCCTTTCCTACCTATTGTACCTAATCCAGCACCAATACCCAAAGACACACAGAATATCTGATTTACTGACTTTGCCTCTGATCAAGAGAGCCATTTTATGGTGAAGGAGATATTACAAACAGTACATGATTATATGATCTTTTCCTACCGCATATTACATTGCCCAGAAATTGATAGCCTGAGAGAGAATTGGGGTTACCTTCTTGAAAGCACAGCTGAAGTGCCAAATTAGAGATGACACTCTGTGAGATTGGGTGATATATATGTGTATATGTACATACAAATATAAGATGATAAAATATATATCAGTGGCCATTGGTACTGTGTCTCCAATTAGTAGAATATATGAGTCTAGAGCAGCACTGTCTAATAGAATTTTCTGCAATGATGGAAATGTTCTGTGCTTTCCAATATGTTAACCGCTAACCACATGTGGCTATAGAATACTTGAAATATGGCTACTGTGACTGAAGAATTGAATTTTAATTCAGTTTAAAATTAAATATCCACACATGCCTGTGGCTTCTATATTGGAGGCATAGGTCTAGAGCTCTTATTTTCAAGAGAGGCAATGCCTCTACCATGGATCACAAGATGTCACTAAACATAAAACTACAAATACTGACTGGCTAACCTTCTCCCACATTGTAACTTGGGTAATTTGTGCTGGGTCGTAGGTAAAGAAAGGAGCTACCATATTGGCAGGGGTAATTGACCCTGATCACCAAGAAGAGATCAATTTTGCTGTTGCATAATGGGACAGGGACTCCATATTGCAACTGAGGAGATCCACCGGGTCATCTCATGGATGACCCATGCTCAGTTATACATATAAATGGGAAATAATGTCAACAGTAGACTGACAAGCACGGTAACCAGGGATCCTCAGGTATGAAGTTTGAGGTTACTCCATCAGTCAAATCACTTAGCCTGACAGATATCCTGGCTGAGAGGGAAGAGAATCTAGACGGTGTTGTAGAGAATGGAGATAATGAACTGCATTATACCACTGTGACCAACTGCAGCAGTGGGGCTGTAGTTTGCCCCTCAACCCTCCTCCTGCAGGATTTTTTTCTCCTGTGTATTATGCTCCACTACCATTTTAAAGAAGCCATGATAGTACAGAGTGAACTTAATGTGATTGCCAGTGGATTCCTGGTAATGTTCTATTTCTTGATTTGGATACATGAGTAAAAGTTTATAAAAGTTCACTGAGCTATACATTTAATATCTGGGAACTTTACTGCATATATATCATAGTTCAACAAAAATGTTTAAGATATAAGAGAACTCTCACAAACTTGCCACTACCACATCTAGCAATATATATGCATCTGTCTTCCTTTACTCTGCTTTCTCAAGCTCACACAGAGTACTCACCAAGATAGACCACATTCTGGGCCACAGAACACACCCTGGCATATTTAAAAGAATAGAAATCATACAAAATATTCTCTTAGACCACAATGGAATTGAACTAGAAATCAGTAAGAGAAAGTTAGCTGGAAAATCCCCAAACACTTGGAGATTAAACAATACACTTCTAAATAACACATGAGTCAAAGAAGTATCAAGGGAGACTTAATAATATTTTGATCTAAATGACAATTAAAATACAACCTATCAAAATTTGTGGGATGCAGTGAAAGCAGTGCTTAGAGGGAAACTTATAGTATTGCATGTCTATACTAGAAAGGAAAAATGATCTAAAGTCAATAATCTAAGTTTCCACCATAGGAAATTAGAAAAAGAAGAGCAAATTAAATTCAACATAAGCAGAAAAAAGAAATAATAAAAATTAGAGCAGAAATCAATGAAGTTGAAAATAGGAAAGTAATAGAGAAAATCAACAAGGCCAAAGTTGTTTCTTTCAAAAGATCAATAGAATTGATAAGCCTCTAGCCAGACTAAGAAGAGAGAAAAGAAAAAAGGAGAAGACACATATTCCTAATATCATAGATGAAAGACTCCATAGACATTAAAAAATAGTAAAAGAATATTATGAACAACTCTATGCCCACAAATTTAATAATCTAGGTGAAATGGATCAATTCCTTGAAAGATACAATCTTCAAAAACTTAAATAGGAAGAAATAGATAATTTGAGTATGCCTATATCTATTAAAGAAGTTGAATCAATAATTAATAACTTTTCAATACAGAAAGTAGCCAGATCAGATGGGTTCACTAGAATCAAAAATTTTAAGGAAGAAATTATGCCAGTTCTCTACAATATCTCCCAGAAAATAGAAGCAAAGAGAATAGTTCCTAACTCATTCTATGAGACCAGCATTAATCTGATATCAAACAGATATCATGAACATAAATGCCAAAATTCTCAATAAAATATTAGCAAACCAAAACAATGTATAAAAATAATTATGCACCATGACCAAGTGGAATTTATTCCAGATATGCAAGGCTGTTTAACATCCAAAAAGCAATTAATGTAATCTATCACATTAATAGGCTAAAGAAAAAAATTATATGATCATGTCAATAGATGCAGAAAAAGCATTTGACAAAATCCAACACCCATTCTTGGTAAACCAACAAACAAACACCTCTCAGCAAATTAGGAATAGAGGGGAACTTCTTCAACCTGATAAAAGCCATCTACAAAAAACCTAAAACATATTTAAAGCTTAGAAACTAGATGCTTCTGCTAAGATCAGAGACAAGGCAAAGATTCTGCTCTTGCCTCTCCTACTTAACATCATACAGGAGGTCCTGGGTAAGGCAGTAAGACAACAAAAGGAATAAAATGTATATGGTTTGGGAAAGAAGAAACAAAATTGTCTTTATTTGCAGATGACATGATTGTGTCTGTAGAAAATCCCAAATAATCAGTGAAAAAATTCATGGAACTAATAAGTAATTATAGCAAAGTTGCAGGATGCAAGGTTAATATACAAAAGTCAATTACTATCTTATATACCATCAATAAACAATGAGAATTTGAAATTAAAAATACAATACCATTTACATTAGCAACAATGAAAAAACAAAATACTTAACGTTTAAATCTAACAAAATTTGTACAAGTTCTATGTAAGAAAAACTATAAAACTGATGAAGAAGTCAAAGAAGATCTGAAGCAGAAAAAATACTTCCTAACTCTGAATCAATCTGAATGAAGGGAGAGATATTCCATATACATGGATAGGAAGATTCAATATTATCAAGATATCTGTTCTTTTCAAGTTATCTGTAAGTTCATTCAAATATCAATCAAAATATCAGCAAGTTATTTTGTGGATATCATCAAACTGATTTTAAAGTTTATATGGAAAGGCAAAAGACCCGACAGAATATTAAAGGAGAAGAACAATCTGAAGACTGACACTACCTGGCTTCAAGGCTTTCTTTAAAGCTACAGTAATCAAGGCATTGTCATATTGATAAAAGAACAGACAAATAGATCAATAGAGAGCCCAGAAATACCTATACAAAGTCAACTGATCTTTGACAAAGGAGCAAAGGCAATTCCATAGAGAAAGGATGGTCTTTTCAACTAATGGTACTGGAACAAGTGGACAGCAACATGCAAAAAAAATGACTAAACACATACCTTAAACTCTTCACGGAAATTAACTCAAAATTGATCATAGACCTAAATTTAAAATACAAAACTCTAAAACTCCTAGAAGATAACATAGTAGAAAATTCAGATGACCTTGGGTTTAGTAATGACTTTTTAGTCACAACACCAAAAGCACAATCTATGAAAGAAAAAGAAAAAATTGGACTCCATTAAAATTCAAAAATTTTGTTGTGTGAAGACATTGATAATGAAAGAATAAAAAGACAAGCCACAGATCAGGAGAAAATCCTTGCAAAACACATATCTGGGTAGTATCCAAAATATACAAAGAAAACTTAAAGCTCAACGATAAGAAAACAAACAACCCAATTAAAAATAAGAAAAATATCTGAACAGGCATCTCACCAAAGAAGGTAAACAAGTGGCAAATAAACATACAAAAAGATGCTCAACATCATGTATCATTAGGGAACTGTAAATTAAAATAACAGTGGGATACCACTATAAATCTATTAGAGTGGCTAAAATCCCCAAACTGGCAACACCAAATGCTGGTGCAGATGTTGGGCAACAGGAATTCCCATCCTTGCTGATGCAAATGTAAAATAGTATAGCCATTTTGGAAGATATCATAGCATTTTCTCCCAAAACTAATATATTCTTACCATACAATCCAGCATTTATACTCCTTGGTATTTATTCAAATGAGTTGAAAACTTATGTACACAAAAAAACCTGAACACAAATATTTATAGCAGTTTTATTAATAATTGCCAAGTTTTAGAAGCAACCAAGAAGTCCTTTAATAGGTCAATGGATAAACAAATTATAGTACATTTATACATGGAATACTACTTAGCAATAAAAAGTAATGAGCTATCAAGCCATGAAAACACATGGAGGAGACTTAAATGAATATTGCTAAATAAAGGAAGCCAATCTGAAAAGTCTACATACTACATATTTCCAACTGTATGACATTCTGGATAAAGCAAAACTATAGTGACAGTAAAAAAAAAAAAAAGAAAAATCTGTGTTTGCCAGGGGTTTGGAGGGTGGAAGAGAGGGATGTATAAGTGGAACATGGTGATTTTTAGGGCAGGGAAACTATTCTGTGTGATACTGTACAGTGGATATTTTCAAAACCCACAGAATATACAACACAAAGAATGAACCCTAATATAAACTATGGACTTTAGTTAATAATAATGAATCAATATTGTCCCATCAATTGTAATAAATATACCACACTAATAAAAAATCTAAATAATAGGGGAAACTAGGATAGTGAGTGGGGTGTATGGAAACTCTGTACTTTCTACTCAATTCTTCTGTAAACATAAAACTGATCTTCTTAAAAAGCCTCTTAATTTAAAACAACAAATAAAAAATCCCCCCACAAAATTGTTAAAAATGAAAAGGAAAGGTCAATATTATTAGACATTGCGTATTAAATATGGAATTTAAAACCACAATGAGATACTACTATATATATATATACCAGAATGGCTAAAATTAAAAGTACTAAAAATGCCAAGTGCTGACATGGAGCTATCAAGCTTTGTATGAGTTATATGGTACATTTGTACATTGCTGATGGGGGTGCAAAATGGTACAGCTACTTTGAAAACCAATTTTGTTTCTTGTAAAGATCTACATATACTACTATGTGACGCAATAATTTTACTTCTATTTACTCAAGAAAAATGAAAACATATGTCCAAATAAAAACTTGTCTAAGAATTTTTATAGTAGCTTTATTCAAAATTGCCCCAAACTGGAAACAACTCAGATGTTCATCAAATAGTGAATGGATAAACAAATTATAGTATATCCATCCAATGAAATACTACTCAACAATAAACAGGAATACAACATGAAGGAATTTCCAGATCATTGTACTATGTGGAAAAAGTCAGATAAAAGGCTATAAAAAAGACAACCCAACTGAAATATAAATGAATGGTATGGCCACTTTGATAGTTTGGCAGTTGCTCAAGAAGGTAAGCATAGAGTTACCATGTGAGCCAAGAAAGTCCACTTGTAGGTATAGACTCCAAATAATTAAAACCTATGTTCACACAAAAACTTTTACGTGAGTGTTTGTAACAGCATTATTCATAATAGCCAGAAAGTAGAAAAAAACTCAAATGTTAATTAATTGATGAATGAATAAACAAAATATGGTTATCCACACAATGGAATGTTATTCAGCCATGAAAAAGAATGAAGTTCTGACCCATGCTACAAGATGGGTAAACCTTGAAAACATGCTCAGTGAAAGAAACCAGAAACAAAAGGCCACGTATTGTATAATTCCATTTATAAGAAATGTCCAGAATAGGCAAATTCATAGTGATAAAAGTAGATTAGTAGTTTCTAGGGGCTGGGGGGGGAGGGAAATGGGAAGTGACTTCAACGGGCATGGGTGTGTGTTTTTTTTTTTTTTTTTTTTGACTGATGAAAATGTTTTGGATTTAGATGGTTGTGATAGTTGCACAACTTTGCAAATGTACTAAACACCACTGAATTGTACACTTAAAAGGGGTGAATTTTATGGTATATGAATTAGATCTCAATTTTTTATTTTTAGTTTTTTGGATCTTGATTTTTAAAAGAGTTTATACAATGTGATTCCATTTATATGACATTCTGTAGAAGACAAAACCATAGTAAGAGAAACCAAGTCTCAAGTCGCAAGACCTCAGGGTTGGGGGAGGAGATTAACTAGAAAAGGGGCAGGGGGCGACTCTGGGGTGATGGCAAGTTCTATATTGTGATTGTGGTGTTGGTTCTAGAACTGTATGGATCTGCCAAACCCATAAGACTGTACACCTCATATGACTCAGTTTTACGGTATGTGACTTATAGCTCAATAAATCCAGTCGAAACAGAGAGAGGGAATGAGAGCGAGAGAGAGACTATGAATCATTGATCACAGATAAACTAAATGTCTGGTTATATCTTTGGAAACAATTTTGTTCAGTATAAAGAACAGGAGCTTAGGCCTTCCACAGCTCTAAGTCCTGGGACCAATACATTCAGAACTGGGACTTTGGTAAGATTCTTCATCTCTATGAGCTTGTTTCTTCATCTGCAAATCATGAGAGAAAGAGAAAGAGACAGGAGGAAGAGGAGTGATTAATGGTGATTTGGTACCCACTATATACTAGGGAGTAAGATAAACATTTTTTAATAATACTGTAATTCCTAAAGAAATAAATAAAGGCAAAAAAAGGCAGAACTTTAATGAAACGTATAAGTTTAGAAAATGCTAGAATAGTTAATAAATGTACTGTATCTGAGCATTTGAAAGCATCATACAAAAACTGCTGTTTCAAAGGAAACTTCTTGCGGGTGGAGATGGTGACAAGTGTGGTTCCCAGAGAAAAAAGTGTGGTTCCCTTTTCCTGATGGATAGATGACCGACGCTAGGTTGTACAGGGGCTGTGAATAGTTAAGTAGCCTGATATCTGCCTATTTTCTGTTTTGACTGAGAAAGGCAAATAAAACTTGGCAATAAAGTTCGTGCCAGGTAGTTCTGATAGCAACTTAGCACCAAATATCTAGTCAATTAATTAGAGCTGAGCTCAATTAGCAGCGGCCCAAGGGAGTCCACAGTCGCAGCTGGCTTTCTGGGTTTGGACGCTGGCTAAAGCAGCCTGGGTCAGCTCCCCAAGTGCACGCTCTGTAGGAAAGGACCCCGTACTCCGGGCACTACGCGAAAGCAAGGTAACGTTTACTCCTTTGAGCAGAAGTGGAGAGTGTCGGGGGGAAGGCCAGCATTTGATTAAGCAGCAACCAGTTGACTTTTGGTCTGAAAATCCTTTTGCCCTCTTCCCCCTTTGTTAAAATAACAAGGAGTTTTGCAGACCCATCTCAGTTCCCTCTTCCTGAAATTGAGGCCATTGCTCTGGCCTCTTTAACACGTTTTATCTGCAGCACAACTTTTCACTTCGTGAATATACTGTCTTGTACCTGTTGTATCTGATTCTCTTTGTCCCAGGCTAATCGTGGCTAGTAGGTGAAATGTATTGATATATTCCTGAGGGCAGGAGGATGACGTCATGTACTTGCTCTTCATCCCTCTCAGCACCTGGGACATTGGGGTTTCAAACTAACTTCTGATGAATTGATCAGATTTACTTGAATTCTTGAAATTAATAATCTAGTCTCACCCCTCAGATATGTGGGCCCAAGTTATGGCCTTTTTACCATTTTTATTTATTTATTTATTTTTGGCTGTGTTGGGTCTTCGTTTCTGTGCGAGGGCTTGCTCTAGTTGTGGCGAGCGGGGGCCACTCTTCATCGCGGTGCGCGGACCTCTCACTGTCGCGTCGCGGCCTCTCTTGTTGCGGAGCACAGGCTGCAGACGCGCAGGCTCAGTAGTTGTGGCTCACGGGCCCAGTTGCCCCGCAGCATGTGGGATCTTCTCAGACCAGGGCTCACACCCGTGTCCCGTGCATTGGCAGGCAGACTCTCAACCACTGTGCCACCAGGGAAGCCCTTTACCATTTTTGTTGAGACAAAACCTCTTCCAGAAAGAGATAGGAGATCTTTGGCTAGTCACAATCTCTCTGAGCCTCAGCTCCCCACTATCAAATGGGCTAAAAATACACTTTTTTTCTGGACTGGTGTGAAAACATATCAATAATGTAGCACAGCACTACATAGTAGATGCTTAACGAAGGGTAGTGATGATTACCATTTCCTCTTCTAGGGACAGTTATTCACAAACAGCTATAACAAAAAGGGCATGGAGGCAGTAAGTGGAGAAGTGAGATTCCTCTTTGGTGAAAATGGTGCTGTGAAAACTTTGCAGGATGACTGTGGGGCATAAATTGGATGAGGCACCCTGCAGAAGCCCTATCAAAACAGTACTAAGCAAGAGGAGGCATCGATGCCGTCGGGGGTGGTGTCCATAGTGCAATATTTGAGGAACATCAGTCGAGTGAGATACGGAAAGGAGAAAGATTCTCCTATTTGTGCACCTAAACCTCTCAATTTGTTTGGCATCTCTATGTAAGGAAATGAAGTGTTTCTTAGAAATAAATTACAGCACTGCAGAAGCTACCGATTCAAGATTTCTGCTTGTGAAGTTACTTTAAAAGTACAATCAGTTTTCAGACTTCTCTTTGCCTCATGTGTTACTTATTTGTTAGTTTCAAGTTGGTATGGCTCCACGAAGCAAAAACAGGTGCCTTTGAGAAGTGGTGAGAATTCAGCATTAAGGACATGTGGAGATCTATTCTGTGTCTGAAAACAGGCTAGGTATCTAAAACCTTCCTCTGTGTTGGGGCTACTTAAGTGCTGGAATCATAAAACACAGGATGAGGGAGAAAATTGTGTGATTGTTTTTAACATCCTCAAAGAGGATTTCAGAGTACCATAAGCTGCTAATGAATATCAGGAGGCAGGTGCAAGACACACAATTACTTTTCCATTTCCATCCCTTTTATCATTTGAGAGCACTTACAGATTATTCACTGATTTCTGTGGCTGAGGCTTCTTGTGAGAAAGAAATATTCTATCAGAAAACAGCTATTAAACATTGTTCAAGATGTCTTTAATTGGAAGGAAAATAAGAAAGACAATGAAAAAAAACAATTTCTCAAATTTAAAAAATTTCCAGTAGTTCTCATTAAAAGTTTCAAATGATTACTTGACTTCATTTTACTAAGACACTGTGTTACTAGGATTCATGATTCAGACTCCAAATAGTCTTTTTCCAAGAAATCCATTGTTTTGCTCCTCCAAATCCATCACAGTAATCTTCGACCTTAGTTGGCATTGCTTCGCTTTTATCTGCTCCCTATTCATTGCCCCTTCCACAGTCTTCCTGGATTGCAGCTCCCTGGTACAGTAAGTTTAGGCCTTCACGGCCAACAGTAGACTAGGTTGGAAGCACAGTCTGACATGACCTTAGAACTTTAGAGACAGAGTCTTCTTATTTTGTGTTGTTGCAATAGAGGCCACTTTTATGAAGGTGAGGATGGCTGGGATCTCCTAACCCTTGATCCAACCACCTTCCCCTCTATCATCAATAATTACTTTAGCTTTTACATCTTGAAGAGCTGAAAAGGTCCCAGAATTGTGGCCAAAGCCAAAAGTGGATGACCAAATTATCAAGAATCCAGTTTGCAAAGTCAAGAGAGCTGCCAGTACGTAGAGCTGTCCTCTCAGCATAAAAGGGGGCCCCAGAATCAGCTCCATTCATCCAATCACCCATCGTTCTTCCCACCTGGTCATTATAGCAAGAGCACTGGTGGAGAGAGCCTGGTCACTTGTAGGAAGCATAGTGTTCTTGGAGAGAAGCTCTCGTTTATTTTCACATTGTAAGGTGGGGCTTTGGCTCCCCTGAAACCAACTCAGGAAAGTCTCCAGAGACTCACCAGTCAAACTGGAGCTGCTGCCATTTCATTACCCTGATAGGTAACCGTGTAGCCAGCAGAAGTAGAGGAAGAACTAGAGAGTGACTATGGGGCCATGAGAAGAGGTAAAGGCCAGGCAGCCTGAACTCCTACCGCTTAGCGCGGCAAGAATGTGTGAATAGTTTTCAGATCGAGTGGACCACCAAACGACAGTTTAGCAGCGGGTGTCCTACCAAGGAGAGCAGCCTAAGTGGCAGGAAGAGATCGCCTGTGGGTGCTGGACCACCAAGGCGAGAGCTGAAGGAGGGGTTGAGGAGAACGTGTAAGTCACAACTGAATCTTCTCATCAGAAACCATGCACTGAGGAGAGCCTAGTTGTTTCCCCTGAGGAACACGTCGGTTTGGCTTGGGAGACAGGCAGAAAGTGGACGACTGCCATGGGAGCACACTGGTGCTGGTGAGAGACACCGCAGCAGTCAACCTAGGAGGAGACTTCGGCCTTACTATAGCAGTCCCCCAGGGAAAATCGCCTCCCCCATCTCTTCTCCTGGCTCCTACACCTAAGGGAAAGAGCTGGGAAGAGCAAGAGGAAGTGTAGGGACAGCATACCTGCCCCCCTTCCCCCAGACAGGCCTGGCCAGTGCAGCAGAGAGGAAGAATGCACCTGCATTGAGTTTGACACTTTAGTTTTAAAACGCAGAGGACTCAATATTAAATACTGAAAGCCATTCATTCATTCCACAAATATTTATTGATTACCTACTATATGCCGGTATTGCTCTAGCTGTATAAAATTATTAATGAACAAAGTAAAAGATTCAAAGGAGCCTGACACAAGGTTAATACTGAAAATGATACGAAAATTATAAAACCTGGGAAAGATATCCTTAAAGGAACCACCACCAATGGGGAAAAAGATTCAACAAAGCCAATCTTGTGGGCAGTTGTTCTGGGAAAAAAAGTTGTCTCATGTTTATATCCCAAGGAGTTGGCTGTTCAAAAAACAGTTTGCCTACTTTTATCAGCACACACAGTTCAGCTGACACCTGCATTTAACGGGCACAGGTGATTCCCAGAAGGAAGGAGGTTCAGATAGGAAGAATTGCAGCAGCAATGGTAAAATAGAGAATGGGGCAATCAGGGAAGCAAGAAGGCAGTGGGATCACCTCACAGTGTTTTTGTTTAGGCTAATCTTGCTGTCGTTGCTAGGAAACGAATTAGTTCCTAGGGCTTGAAAAAGAGAAATCCCCACCATTCATCCTCCATTCCACAGCAATGTAACGAACACCCCCTGCATGCAAGATGCTACTTGTGATGGAGGCAAACATGGAGGAGGTGTGGAAGTTGCCCTGGGAGAGTCTAGTGTGGAAAGAAAATCTGCACATAAGTTGCAATTGTATTATCTTGTATTTTCATGGGTGCTTTATAATATACAAGGCATTTTCACAGACGTTTGATTTCAGAACATTGCTCCCAGGTAGGCCATTCTTTTTTAGATGAGAAAATTCAAATTCAGCAAGGTTAAGTAAATTGACCAGGACTCATAGCTAGCAAGTAGACTCTTGAACCACATCTTCTAAATTCCAAGTGTTATTTCCAGGACATCTCACTGCATCCTAGTATTCATGAAAGCAGTATGTGATAGGTAGTGAATATACAATATTGTGTTAAAGAGTAGGGCTTGGCAAACGTTTTTAGAAAGGTCCAGGTAATATTTTAGGCTTTGCAGGCTGTAGGATCTCTGTTGCAACTACTCTACTCTGTCATTGTAGTGTTGAAGAAGCTGTAGATAGCACATCAACAAATGGGTGTGACTATGTGCCAGTAATATCTTATATATGTGCTGATAATACTTTATATACAAAAACATGCAGCAGTCCAAATTTGTCCCATAGTTTGTCTGTCTTTGCTATAGGGGGACAGGCTCATTCCTTCTTGGCAGTGGTGTACTAGTAAATATTTAACAACTGGGTATCTGCGGGTGGGAGGGGGGGAGCCTGATTTGTCATGGTTGCCCATTTCTGTGGTGTAAATACTACCTCCATCTTTGATTTCAAGTTACAGGCATGAAGTCACTAAATGAGGAGTTGGGAAGAGGAATGTATAGACCAGCCCCAGTGTATTACTGCTTGAGAGTATCACTGAAGACTTCTGGGCTCAGTGTAGGATATCAACAGTTGAAGACAGAGTATATGGATGGAGGAGAAAGAGCAAGAGGCACATCATAAGAGTGGGCAAGTGCCAAGCATGTTCCGGGATTGATGGCCAGCTCAGTTGGGCTTGAGCATGGGGTGTGAGTAGGGGGTAAAGGCAGGTGGGTGAGCTGTCACACCAGGTCTAGAGTACAGACAGCCTTACTGCCAGCTAAGGAGCTTGGGATTTGTTAAGTAGGCCCCTGTGGCCTCTGAAGCTTTTTAACCTGAGGACAGTTCTGGGGCTATATTTTAAGATGTCTCTAGCAGCCATCTGAAATTGGCTCAGGAAAAATTGAAAGAAGGGAGACCTGTTGAAAGGAAGAGCCATCTTTGAAATACAAAACAGACCAATGAGAGGTGATAAATCATTCCAGTTTGGTCGACAAAGTAGGAGAAAGTAGAATAATTTCCCACCCAGAGTCGTGCAGATCTTGCATATTCTTTGTCCTACTTTCTTTCCTTTCCTCCAACCCTTTTTTATTCCTGTTCATCATAGATTGACTATAGTCCAGTGGGTCTCAAATTTAGGAGTTCATCAGAATCACCTGGAAGCCTTGTTAAAGGTGGGCCTTGTGACTTGGATCCGCATTTCTGGGTTCCAAGTGTTATTATATCCATGACATATCACTGCATCCTAATATTCATAAAAAGCAGTTCTTGGGCTTCCCTGGTGGCGCAGTGGTTGAGGGTCTGCCTGCCAATGCAGGGGACACGGGTTCGAGCCCTGGTCTGGGAAGATCCCACATGCCGCGGAGCAACTGGACCCGTGAGCCACAATTACTGAGCCTGCGCGTCTGGAGCCTGTGCCCCGCAACAAGAGAGGCCGCAACAATGCAAGGCCCGCACACTGTGATGAAGAGTGGCCCCCGCTTGCCGCAACTAGAGAAAGCCCTCGCACAGAAACGAAGACCCAACACAGCCAAAATAAATAATTAATTAAAAAAAAAAAAAAAAAAGCAGTTCTTGATAAATAGTGAATTTTAAGTAGAAAAACAATGAGCTATAGATCAGGGGCCCCAGAGGTTCTACTTTAATAGATCTGGGGAGAGGGCTGAAAATGTGCATTTTTTTTTTTTTTATCTAACATCTTTATTGGAGTATAATTGCTTTACAATGTTGTGTTAGTTTCTGCTGTATAACAAAGTGAATCAGCTATACGTATATATATATCCCCATATGCCCTCCCTCTTGCGTCTCCCTCCCACCCTCCCTATCCCACCCCTCTAGGTGGTTACAAAGCACTGCACTGATCTCCCTGTGCCATGCAGCTGCTTCCCACTAGCTATCTATTTTACATTTGGTAGTGTATATATGTCCATGCCACTCTTTCACTTCATCCCAGCTTACCCTTCCCCCTCCCCTTGTCCTCAAGTCCATTCTCTACGTCTGTGTCTTTATTCCTGTCCTGCTCCTAGGTTCATCAGAAGCATTTTTTTTTTTTAGATTCCATATATATGTGTTAGCATATTGTATTAGTTTTTCTCTTCCTGACTTACTTCACTCTGTATGACAGACTCTAGATCCATCCACCTCACTACAAATAACTCAATTTCATTTCTTTTTATGGCTGAGTAATATTCCATTGTATATATGTGCCACATTTTCTTTATCCATTCATCTGTCGATGGACACTTAGGTTGCTTCCATGTCCTGGCAATTGTAAATAGAGCTGCAATGAACATTGTGGTACATGACTCTTTTTGAATTATGGTTTTCTCAGGGTATATGCCCAGTAGTGGGATTGCTGGGTCATATGGTAGTTCTATTTTTAGTTTTGTAAGGAACCTCCATACTGTTCTCCATAGTGGCTGTATCAATTTACATTCCCACCAACAGTGCAGGAGGGTTCCCTTTTCTCTACATCCTCTCCAGCATTTATTGTTTGTAGATTTTTTGATGATGGCCATTCTGACTGGTGTGAGGTGATACCTCTTTGTAGTTTTGATTTGCATTTCTCTAATGATTAATGATGTTGAGCATTCTTTCATGTGTCTGTTGGCAATCTGTATATCTTCTTTGGAGAAATGTCTATGTAGGTCTTCTGCCCATTTTTGGATTGGGTTGTTTGTTTTTTTGATATTGAGCTGCATGAGCTGCTTGTATATTTTGGAGATTAATCCTCTGTCAGTTGCTTTGTTTGCAAATATTTTCTCCCATTCTGAGGGTTGTCTTTTGGTCTTGTTTATGGTTTCCTTTGCTGTGCCAAAGCTTTTAAGTTTCATTAGGTCCCATTTGTTTATTTTTGTTTTTATTTCCATTTCTCTAGGAGGTGGGTCAGAAAGGATCTTGCTGTGATTTATGTCAAAGAGTGTATTTCTAACAGGGTCCCAGGTGACGCTGAAACTGCTGGCTCTGCAGCCACACTTTGATGACCACCGGTCTGGCAAATACTGTGACTCTTTTCAATGTGGATATTTCTCTTTCACCTCAAACCCAAGTATGCAGTACTGAACTCATTACTCAGTCCCTACGCCTGCCACACTTCCTATATTTCCCCATTTTAGGAACTGGCAGCATGTTTCACCTAGTTTTTCTAGTAAGAAGTCTCAAAGTCTTCCCTTTCACTTCTTTCACTCCTCCTGCCCTCACTAGTTAAATCATCAAGCCCTGTTGCTTCTGCTTACTAAGTCTGTCTTCAATCTACCTACCATTCTTCACTCCCACTGCTGCCCCTTTGGTTTAGGCACCCTCATCAAATGTTTCATAGGGACCTTCTGTGTGGAGTCCTACATTCCCACTTGTCCTTCTTGAACATTCTCCACACTGTGTGCAAGGTGATCTTATAAAACACAAATCCAATCGTGTCATTCCTCAGCTTAAAGCATTTTTTTTTCCACTTGCTCTTGGGGTAAAGTTTCAAATCTGTAACATGGTCCACAAGGTTCCGGGTGGCATGAACCGTCTGTTTCTCTACACTCACTTCAGGACACGCCCCTCACTATCTATGCTCCCATCACTCTGATATCCTGTCAGCTTTTTGAGCCCATCGTTCTATCTCTGGAAGCCAGACCTTTGGCATACAGCCTAGAACACTCCTTTTCTTCACACTTTGCTTGTTCAACCCCTAGTCATCTTTCAAATCTCAGCTAAGATGTCCCTTCCTCAAGGAAGCATTAACTTTGCCACTAGATTAGATTAAATGGTCTCACTAAGCTTGCCCATGGCAACTATGCTTCTCTTCTTCATACCTTCTTCAGAATGAAATTACTTCAGTGTATGGATTCCCATCCAGAGACTAAGATCTCTGAGGAGAGACCTTATGTCTGGTAAACCATTCTATCCCTAAGTCTTAGCACTATGTCCAGGGCATAAGAGGGACTCAGTATTGTTGAATTTCAGTCCTTTCTTCATTACTTCCTCCCTCTTCTTTATTTCCTCTCCTGAACACTACAGAAAACATGAGTAGTTTCTTACCCAATATTTATTTCCCAGTCTTCTTCTTTGCTAACAGAGCCCTGATTTTGTGAACGTTTATGTCTATAATGTGTCAAGAGATGGTGGAACCCTTTTGAGGAGATTCAATGAGGAAACAGTTACCTTATTTCCAGTGCAGATACAGAATTAAAAGCAAACAAAACGAACTAAAACAAAAAAGTTGAAAGGAAGAAAACTCTTGATTCTGCAGTATGAAAGAAACTCATGCATCCATCCATCCACCCATCCAATAAGTACTACTATGTGTGAAACAGTGTACTAGGCACTGGGGACCAATGGTGAACAAAGCAGGTATGATTTCTTCCCACATGAACAAGTAGGAGTTGCCCAGGTGTGTGTGCGTGTGTGTGTGTGTGTGTAAGTGGATGATGGTGTTCCAGACAGAGGAAGTATCATGTGTAAAAACCTGGAATTAAGAGTCTACATGACTTGGTGGAACTGAAAACAGCTTGGTCAGAGCAGAGAATGAGGTGGGAAACGGTGAGATACGTGGCCTACAATATACATAGAGGCAGATCATGAAGGGCGTTGTTAGGATAAATCCCTTAATGTGACTAAGAACAATGGGCAATTTTGGAAGGAGCTGAACCAAGGCAGGGCATTTTAGCAGGCTGCACCTGGATGTGTGTGGCGATTAAACTGGAGGAGGGAGAGAGGAAGCAGTGAAAGTAGAGGATGCTGTGGAAGGTCATTAATCCTGTCATTCCTGATTTTTTTCCCATCATGGAACATGTGAAAAAAAGTTGATGTTTGTCTCTATCAATATTTCTATATTGGTTAAATTGAAAGGAATTTAAATCCTCTGATTTAGGTTTTCAGCTCTTGGAGGGGACAGGCTTGGGGACCGCTTCTCCCAGGCAAGTAGACTACTCCAAGGGCTGAAGAGAATCACTAATCTAGGCATTTCGGCACACCTGTAAGCCTTTTTCTGCACATCAGAGCTTCTGAAAGCTCTGATTCAGTCCTATCTCTGGTGCTTACATTCTCTCTTGTAAGAAATCAATGTGAAATGCAAATGACCTCAGTGATAAGGAAGGCCTTTGGCTAAACTGCCAGAGCAGTTCCTACTACCCAGCCCTCTCTCTGCCTGGCCTTCTCCTGTGACTTCTAGAGAATTTTCTCTACCTCCTTTCAACTCTACACAGCCAGCCCTCTACGCACATTCATTCCCTCAGGGCTGTACTCCAAGAAGAGGACAGTGAGTACAACATCCATGAAGCCAGTTAGTTCTGTCACACTTACGTTTAAGTCAACACAGTATCACCCCACCAGAATAACAACACGTGGGTGTCAAGAAGGTCATTAATGTGAATGATACTAGGGGGATTTTCTGACAGGGAGCACACTGAAACAATTGAGGTGAAAAAGTAGAGAGGAAAAGGACACCCATAGAGCCCCTGACCTAAGCTTGCTGCTGGCTCAATAATTTGCCAGGGGGATTGAGATGGTGCTTAATTTGCATAAAAAAGCAGCTAGGCCTTGCTGGGGACTGCACTTTCTCCAGGCTGGACCTCCATATTAAACAACACTTTGTAGTTAGAAAGTTTGTTTCATCAAAAGGCTTCATGGAGAGCTTTAACAAGCATTTAGTAATTAAATTTCAGAACATCCCTAGGTAGCAAGGAGTGCATGACAATGGATGTCTTGGGAAAGCGTGCCTGTTTGTTTCTGTGTTTCACAAGCATCTGACATAAAGTGAAGGTTCAGTAAGTGTCTCAGTGAAAGTAAGCAACTCCTCCAAAAAGGTTAAGGATATCCATAGAGTGAGCAGACTGATGCTTCACTAAACTCTATAGACCAGTGGATCTCTGGTTTTGTGACATCAAATGTATCTCTTTCAAATTTTTTACATGTTAGGCCCCTAATACCTGGACATTCTCATTGGTGGGTTAACACCAGGCCTGTGGCTCTTTAAATAAGTGTTTCTGAGCGAGTCTTAATAGAGACTATATTAATTTGCTAGGTCTGCCATAACAAAATACTACAGACTGGGTGGCTTAAACTATAGAAATTTATTTTCCCACAGTTCTGGAGGCTAGAAATTTGAGATCAAGGTGTGGACAGGCTTGGTTCCTTCTGAGGCCTCTCTCCTTGGCTTGCAGATGGCCACCTTCTCCCTGTATCTTTAAATGGTCTTCTCTCTGTACTTGTGTGTTTCCAAATTCTTCTGAGGATGCCGGTCTTATTGGTATACAGTCTAACCTAATAACCTCATTTTACTTAATCACTTCTGTAAAACCCTATTTCCAAATATTGTCACATTCTGATGTACTGAGGGATAGGGCTTAAACATGAATTTTTGGGAGGCGGGGGAGGGCACAATTCAGTTCATAGCATAGACCAATTGTTTTGGTCCTCTGCTATAGACCAACTCACCAAATGTGAATGTTAAAATAGAATAGGCTTTAAGACTGAAGTCGTTGCCCTTTGTTTTGTGGATAAAAGAAGCCTAAAGACCAATACCTTCTTGAAGCAGAGTGATGATTAGCACTACACCTTCCCTTCACAATCCACGAGGGCAGGAACATTCCAGTTTTTATTCGTTATTTATCCACAGAGCTGAATACAGTGCCAGGGCTTAATCAGTATAGGTCAACTGAGTGAACAAGTGAACGAATCCAGTGTTATTTCCCCTGTAGCACTCTTCCCCATATCATCAGAAGATGACGATGGCCATCTGTTGCTCTTTTCAAGTTGTGAAAAGGATAATGAAATGAGGATCCTGGAAATATAAATTATTTTCCTAAGTGGCAAAAATATAAATTCTTTTCCTAAGCTTGATGAAAGGCAAGAGCCATTTTTTTCCTCTGGAATTCTATTTCATTTTCTTGGAGCTCTTTTTCTTCATACGAGTTGACAGGAAAACTCCCCTTGACCAGAATCATGAGGAAAGGGAAGCTTTTGTTCTTCTTCTCAACTTTCTCAATGCATGTCCCCCATCTTGTGCCATTGGCTTGATGAGCATTGTGTAACCGTGTGTCTAACTAAGCAGCAGCAAGTATGGCTTTGTCCAGGGCCAGGGGACGGTTCCTAGTCTTATTTTATGTAATACTCAGGTGGGGGAACTACTTGTATTGTAGCTTTGCTACTGGAGATGCCTGATATGTGAAGAAATGAATGCCTAGTTGTCACTGCCACCGATCACTTTGTGGCAGCGTAGACCGGAGCTTAGGAGAGATTCGAGGGAGCTACCTCCTTGCCACAGAGTGTTTTGTATTCCTAAGCTTACACCTACAAATGGTAAGCTTCTCCTTTCCAGTTTGATTCAGAAGCGAGGGGTTCTAAAATCTCTAGTTTATTTAATCTACCCATCTCCATCCCTCAGAACTTCCTTGAGAACACGGAGACTAGACACACTTACCCACTTGGCCTCGTGACCACGCTTCCTCTCCCACAGCACGTGGCAGGTGGCCTTGGGGTTTTGAAGAGGCTGTGAGGACCCACCGTGCAGCAGGGTGTGACCTCCTCCACCCCTTCACAAGCAGTTTTGAAAGTCAGCGGCTGCAATACTTTGCTGTAAACATCCCCCAAGGCTTTTGAACCTAAGGAATAGGTTACATAATTTTACAAAGGCAGAGATGTGTCAGCTATAAACCTCAGCTACTGCAGAATCTGTAACAGTGACAAGGATTTTGCAAGATTCATGGCTGCCTTTCGGGAAAGGTAGTGAATGGGTCTAACCAGGCCATGTGACCTTGCTGCTTTAAGAGAGCACTGAAGAGGGAGGGAAATTTTTCTAGTGGGATTTAGCCCCTTCTTCATTGTTTATAAGCCCCACCTCAGGTTTAGACCAGGGTCCTGCACACACATTCCTCTTTCTCCCAGAAGGTCTCACCTCTTGGAGGTTCGAGGTCCTCTGATATGGTAGCAGCCTTCTCGCCTTGGTGCCTCCCAGCAGTCTCTCTAACCCAGTGGCTCTCAACCAAGGGTGATTTTGCCCCTGCCTCCCACAGGAGACATTTGGAAGTATCTGGAGACCTACTGATTCTCACACCTGGAGGCTTGCTATTGGCATCCAATGCATCGAGGTCAGGGGTGCTGCTAAACACCACACACAGAGTAGCCCCTCACAACAAAGAGTTACCTACCCAACGTGTTAACTGTGCTGAGGCTGAGAAAACATGCTGTAAGCAATGACCGCACCTCACCTTGTCCACAGCTCATGGTCTGGAATTCCATCGTGCTGTCCTCCACTTCTGCTGTTTCAGAAGAGGAGGTTCCCTCCACCCCCTACCCTTCCTTCTTCTTCCAAGTCTTTACTCCATCACCCATCCCCCTCCTTCTCTTTCATCCATCATTATTCCTCTTGTAATTCCTCTTTCCCCCTTGGTCTATAAATATAGACCAGATCTTTCTAACTTAGTAGGCGTCCCCCAAATAGATATTAAATGATTGGTGACTCAAAAACTCTTCTCTCAACCATTTGAAACACACCCTCTTTCTTTTTTATTGCAGCATTTCTCATATATGAGTAAAAATGTCTTCTTCCCTCTGTCCTTCCCCACCCCCATTTTTCTAATTCTGGTTTCTTCTAATCTAACCCTTACAAGCCTTAGCTTAGAATTCAGGCTTCACTGGACATTCAGCCTCATCATTGACCACGTACTTTTTCATAAAGCTGTCTTCTTTCTTGCCTGCTATGTGTGCATTCACCCACCTCCAAAGCTGCTGTGTTATCTCAGTTTAATAATCATTAACTGATGAAGCACTGCTAAAATTCAGAAGTTTTTTTTTAGCTGAAATTTTTTGCCACATGGTGTCGATAGCACAGCTTCCAGCATCTGATGTGTGAATAGAGAATTGGCAGCAGGTTTTGGGTAGCGTTAGAAATCTCTTTCAATCACATTTTTATAAATCCCAAACTTCTGTCCCTGCCTTTGATCCTCACTTTCTACCACAAAATGGAGAGGTGAAAGTTTACTGTGGTCACCCCACTGTCTTTGAGAACCACACTCCTTCTTCCCATATGATTGGCACATGTTACACTGCCCCTCAGAGATTTCATTCATTAGCATGGCTTCAGCTGTTACTTTTATAGGGATGAACCCCTTATCTACATACCCAACTACATTTTCTCTTAGAATCATGGAATGCTCCCATTATTTTTTCTCTGAACTTCTTGAAGTTATTTTCCTAACTAAACATGTGTGTGTGATCTTTGGATTTGGCTGGCCTTTGCAGTGAGAGGCCAGAATGGTCTACCCATTTGATGAGTTCCTGCTGAGGTATGACTGGTCCTGTCCGGCTCTTTGGAATATTCTTCCAACAATCAAGGTCCTGTTCACTTGCCGCCATCTTGAATTTCCTGCCCACAGAGACATTTTCCATCCCTCCCTGTGCCTTTGCCACTCAGCAGGTTCTCTCAGAACCTCTGCATTTCCTCATGAACCCCCCCAAGGACTTCTCAGCTCCTTGACATCCTGTGCAAAGTGTGGTGAACTGAAATGCTCATGCAACATCTTTCCTCCTTGCTGCCTTCTCCCACACAGCCATTTCTGTGTTACATTTGTGTTAGTGTCAAATTGTAGGCTGGGGTTCCTCCAGGGGGTTACAGGCTACTCTTCACTGTGACTAGCAAGGCAGGCCAGTACCTCCCAATGTCACTCATCTAATGTTTCTAAAGTGTCTTTCCTCCTGTCTTCCTGTCACCTCTCTCCTCCCCCACCCCCCAAGGTTGGAGCACAGACTGAGAATGGGGATGATAAAATCCAGGCATGCGGTTTCATTCCTGATTTCACTCTCTCCTTTTCCCTACTGTCCCTCAGATCAGAAGAAGTGAGCTTCAAGGATTTTCTTTTTGTGTGTCTGCGCCCAGCCTGGGACAGAGTAAGTACAATAACCTCCACACTCACCTTGGAGGTTGGGTTGGTCCAGGTTATCCTAGTCCTTGGTGATTGAATCCTCTCCTCTCTGAAGGCTTGTAACACTGTAGTGAGTCAGTAGTACTCCATGATGATACGTATTTTTTATTGTTCATTATACTATTATGTCCATGTCCTGCCTCCACAACTTGGTTACAAAACATTCAAGGGCTGTTGACCCTGTATGTGGTATAATAGAAATGTATTTGGTCTTTGTCCTCAATTCCTGGTTCAGAACTCCTAAAACTTTTGGAATTTCTAAGTGATAACGGTGATGGGAATGTGTTTTGTCCTAAGGAGGTGACTCTTGGCGGACCCCTAGTTTCAGTATGGGAGCTGGTTGCCAGAAAGCCCAAGCCTTTAATTTTCAATTGTAGTTTGGAAGATTTAGCCTCACTCCCCAATCTACAGGGAGAAGAAAGGAGCTGGAGATTGAGTTAATCGCCAGTGGCCAATAATTTAATTAGTTATGTCTATGTAAGGGAAACTCCTTAAAACACCCCCTAAATGATAAGAATCAGGGAGCTTCCAACTGGTGAACACATTCATGTGCTGGAGGGTAGCACACCTGAAGAGAGCATGGAAGCCCCCACCCAACGCCTTGCCTATAAATCTCTTCCATTTTGTCGTTCCTGAGTTATACCCTTTATAATAAGCCAGTCAATGTAAGTTGTGTGCTCCTGAGTTCTGTGAGCCATTCTAGCAATTATCAAACCTGAGGAGAGGGGGTCGTGGGAAATCCCAATGCAGAGTCATTCAGTCAGAAGAATGGAAGTCCTGGGACTTGAGACAGGCATCTGAAGCGTGGGGGAAGGGTCTTGTGGGACTGAGCCCTTAACCTGTTGGGCTGTGCTAACTCTGGGCAGTTAGTGTCAGCACTGAATTGAATTGCTGGACACCCAGTTGGTGTCTGGAATCAGAATTGGTTGCTATGAGGGAAACACACACACACACACACACACACACACACACACACACACACACACACACACACACACACACACACACACACACACACACACACACACACACACACACACACACACACACACACACACACACACACACACACACACACACACACACACACACACACACACACACACCCTCTTCTCTGGTATCAGAAGTATTATGAGTAAAAACAGCTCACTGTCGTATATGTCTTTGCATTCCCAAGCCCTGCATTTCCGTGGTTTTGATAGTCCCTCTACTAGTGTCAGAGAAAATGCTTTGAAACCACTGGGGGCAAGTTAGGGGGCGATTTTGTGGACATTTCGAGTTGAAACTCAAGAAAAGAATCAGGGACAACTAGTCAAACTTTCTTCTCACATGGGGTTCTTTCATCCTCTATTAATGAAAGCTGTTGTTCAGGTGCTTAGCTGTCTCAATTCCTCAATAAATGGAGGTCATGGAGCATCAGATCATCATAGTATTCTCAGGTTCATTTGGCTTATGTAGTAACCATGAGTGAAATGTTGGACCTCCATTTTGGGAGTCCAGTAACCTGTGAATGTGAAGTAGAAGTGGTGAAAATGGGGAGATAGGAGGTACCCTAATAAACTGTAAGTAATTATCCCAAACCATAATTTTGGATGAAACTCTATCTGATATAGTAAATTACAATAAAGCATATTGTTTGAAGACTGTTATTGCCTTATACCAATTTTATTTGCCTAGCTTATGATAAAACTCTTTTTAAAAGCTATTGGTTGATGCATTCAGGAAAATTTCCCCACAGAGTGCACTGCAGTGAAGATAAATACCCAACATCTGATGTGTGTCTAATGAACTACCAGTAAGTTGGATGTCACTTGAAATTTCTTCCCATGGGAACCACATTGGCCACAGATAGATTACCTCTGACATCCATCTAACATTCAGATATTGTCCCTTGATTATCCAAAGAGTAAAATGTGGAGATGAACAGTCCTGTCTGTTTACTGAGATAGAAAACTAATATTCTCTTTCCTTTTCCTTGTTTCTGCCATCCAGCTATATGTTCCTGTGAGGTAGGTCTCCCCAGCTAACTCACCAGTAATTCCATGTATGGAAGGAAAATAGATAAAGGTAACTGGATTTGGCATAACTAATTGCATTTCACTTGCTCCTCTGAGTTCCTCTCTATCTGTTAGATCCAAGTGGAATATAAAATCTTCGAATTCATTAGAAACTCCACATGGTGGCCATCTGTTGCAGATAGAGCAATTGGCTGGCTCAACATCATTCCAACCCCCTTGTACCATATGCATTGCGTCAGTGGTGCTGTGGTCTCCAGAACAGGCAGCTTCAGCATCACCTAAGAACATGTTAGAGATTCAAATTCTCGGGCCCTACTCCAGACCTACCGAATCAAAAATTCTGGAAGTGGACCTTAGCAATCCGTGTTTTAGCAAACCCTCCAGGTGACTCCGAGGCACACTAAAATTTGAGAACCACTGCAGTGCATCTCTACTACTCAGAGTCTCATCTGCCTCAGCCTTAGCATCACCTGAGAGCTTATTAGAAATGTAAAATCTTGGGCCCCAACTCACACCAACTGAATCAGATCCTGCCTTTTTACAAAATACCCAGATTATTCATGTGTACAGTGAAGTTTGAGAAGCCATGCTTTGTGTCTCTGCTAGCTACACATTGCAGTCACCTGTGATGCTTTTAATTCAATAACACATGAAGCCCCAGAGATTTCAATTGACTTGTTATGAGGTGTAGCCTGGGTATTTGGATTCTCAAAGCTTCCCAGGTAGTTCTATAAGCAGCAAAGTTTGAGAACCACCACCTTATGTCACGATAGTAACTGGGAAACTAAATATTTTATTTTCTACTGATCTATGTCTTCAAATGACCTGACTTCCTCCAAGTAAATGTGTCTGAGCACTATTTGGGAGGCATACGTATGGAGGCATACGTTGGTACACAGTCGTGGTTTTCCTGTAGAAGCAGTTCAGGGGCCCCAGTGTTTATCTCTAGTTTCCCGCATGTCAAAAGGTAAGGTAACCATTTTGCTGAGCTGGACCTCAGCAGAGGTGCAGTGGAACGAGAGCCTGCAGTTGGAACAGAAACTCCCTGATTTCCTGGGTACCTGATGATGATGGGGAACAGTGTCCCTGGTGAGCAGGTTCTGCAGTGTTGTTCTGTAAGTCACTCACGCAGAAATCAACCTAGAGCCCTTCGATGCATTTTGTAAGCATTTAATTCCTTTTAAATCCTCTTCCACTTAAAACATCTAAAGTGGTTTTGTTATCTGAATTCTGACTGATCCATTTGTGTGAGATATAAATTCATGTCCATGTCAATCATTGATTGTTCATAAAGTGGCTGAATTGAGCCATGTTATGTTAATATGAGTGCCTTACTTTCCATTTAAAAATTGGATTTTTGTCACCAGAAACAAAAATTAGTCATAGGAAAACAACTATGCAATCCAAACTTATGATCCTAGTAGGTAAGAATGACTCTTTTCCTAAATGTTATCCCCACCGTTCCCACCAGGACGCTTGCCTCCCAGGCTTGAGTGTTCAAGTCATATTTGTGGTGATTATAAAATCTTCTGTACTGCCACGTGGCCCATCCAAGTTTTCACTCCTGGCTAAGAAATATAAAATGATTTTTTTTGGACTTATTTCGGGAGTTCAAATCAAGCATGAGTTTTATCCTATAAATTCATATATCTGCCTTATATCTACCCAAAAGAGCCAAATTTAGTTAAGAAACATAAATTTATTTTCAAATGATGTTTGTGATGTCTATAGTCTTTTACGGTAGGCAGCTCTGATTTTTCAAGAGTTTTCTACACAAAAAGGGTGAAAGTGGCTTTTGGTGTCTGAAATGTTTGGTCCATTCAGGGGATGAATAGGAAGATGGAAAGCAGAAAAGGGGTGGGTGAGAGGGGAGACTGAGGAAGAGGAAATTCCCAGCACAACAAAAGTAGCCACAGATACCCTGCACGTGTGAGTTAAAAGTTGCCTGTAGGCCCCCACCCTGCATTTTAAATACAATTTTTAATCTTCCATGTGTTTTTGGATGTCCTCTTGCACATTGGTGGTTGGAAGTTATTAAAGCATTCCCCAAAAGCTGTTTATATGGAATCTCCTGCATAGGGATGAGTGGCCATTCTGTATAGACTTTTCACACAGTGACCATTATTCTCAAGAAGTAGAGTGGCCAGACTCAGTGGTCCATCCTTATTAAGACTATCCCAAGTGCTTTTTGTAGGTTATCTCATTGCCTTTCCCAAACTGAGCTCCGGTAAAGGAAGCAACATAGGTAGTTGAAGATAATTTCTTGGGCTCTCCCAAGTAAGAAGGCTCCCTTTCCCATTGCCTTTGATCTTTCTCTGAAAATCGTCTTAAAGAGTATCCCCCATCATACAACAGCTTCACTCCCAGATGGTGCTGGGGTATGTGCAGTTAGACTTGCACTCTCAGGGAAGGTAAAAAGAGAAACCTGGCAGCCTAAATTGGACTTTCTGAAGTCAGGCTTTCTGGATATATCAATATAAGCATTAAAGATTCTCTTCATCTGCAGTGAGTGCAAGCTAAATCCCACATGGAGGTTGACGTGTACTTAGAGACCCAAGATTTACTTACACTCTCCTATTATGTGGGTGTTTATCATATTTAATTTGTTGTAGGTTTTATGCATTTTTCTTTCACTGGTTGTGGAGGTTTGTGGCTTGCCTTTTAACTTTGCAAAACTTTGGTGCAAAGGAAATTTGAGAACACCAAAACATTTTCCAAATAATTTCAAAATAAACTGGATCCCCAACTAATTTGGTTTGTAGGAAATAAAGAACAAAGGCTTGTTAACAGAGAGCTTTAAAATATAATTATTCACATGTGCAAACATGTTTAAGTGTGGGTTCTCAACAAAGGCATATCATGCAATACTTTCATGCTCTAACTCTTGCCCATTAAAAAAAAACTCCTATGCCATATGCAGGTGTGATAACACAGCCAACTGCCAATTCTGACTAGCTCAAGGATCCTTTTAAAAATGTCCAGATGGATATGAATGTCAGATTTGGCAGTTAAATTATAGAGCCCAATATATCCCTTTTAAGTACTAAGGCATTGATGCAGACTATTGATGCCCCCACCCCCCCCCCCGCCCAAATGGATTTCAAAAGAACAGCTTGGTTTTTAAGCTGGGAATTATATTTCCCCATTTCTTTTGAATCTCAGGACAAACTTTGTTCTGACTTTTATCACTTTTCTTCAGGGCAAATATCTTATGAACAATGTTAAAAACATTTTTTTTTGGTGGATACGCAAAAAAATTAGTCAGAAATTGGCTTTTCAGGGGACGAGGTGTCTTTAAATGAGTGCACAGGGAAGGGGAAATAAAGCAATGGCATCATAGCTTTCCTGGGTAGTTCCCCAGAGCCTGCTACTTGCCCTCCAGAGACCTGGTTTGCAGGAGGAGGACATTAAAAGAGAACAGAGAGACAGGAAGGCATTGCCTTGGTTCTTGATGTTGTGAATCCTAAAGGTACACATCTGCCGCCCTCAGGAGAACAAGGCTCAGCAGTAACTGGCTATCCGCACTGCTGTGGGAAACACCATAAACGCCATTGTTACTGT
Source organism: Eschrichtius robustus (assembly GCF_028021215.1). NCBI lineage: Eukaryota > Metazoa > Chordata > Mammalia > Artiodactyla > Eschrichtiidae > Eschrichtius > Eschrichtius robustus. The sequence continues at coordinate 53,682,578 of NC_090825.1, forward strand.
TTCCCTTGCTCAGATTTCAAGACCTCAGTGGTAGTCAGGAAACTCCGGATGATTGGTCCTCTTTTCAAATAATCTGTGTGGCTGATAGAATATGGGGTTGTCTCATCTAATGTGCTTCTTGCAGATAGGAGCATGTGCTACACATCCCTGGACCATTACCTAGGGCGAGCCTCTCCACAAGATTGCTGAAGTGGGACCCTGCCCCGTGATAGACCCAGCAGAGCATATATAGGTGCTTCAGGCATGAGGAGGGGGGCAAAAGAAAGGAAATGGTCTTTTATAAAGTGCCTGCTTCAGTCTCCACGGAAGGCAACCATGCTATGGTATTTGTAGTGATGACTTGGGCGTGAGCTGTCAAGTGGTCCGAGACTCCCACTGTCTGCCACGTGACAGCCAAACCTCACTCTTGCACCTTTCACATTTGGAAATAAGGTCGGAATGAACATTTTAAATGAAATGTAACAGCAAAAGTGGAAAGAAAATCTGGAAGTCTTGGGGCTTCAGGTAACTGTTTAAATACTTTTAAGTATAAACAGTGACAGTGAAGAGAGGAAGCAGGTGATAGGCAATGGGATTGAAGCAGTGACCTCACATTTTCTGGCCTCAGGTGGATTCCCTGCAGGCACGTGCTCCCTGAACAACCTACTCCATCTGCTTCCTCCTTACATAGGTACAGCTTAAGGATTCATCCAGATTACATACTTTAGTTCATTTGAGCATCACGGAAATGAATAGACATGACTAAAAGGTATCCCAAGCCTATCCTGCCTCAAATTGAACTCCTAAAGTCTGTATCCTGTCTCATTGATGGCAAGTCCAGCCTTCCCATTACTCAGGCCAAACACCTCCACGTCATCATGATTCTTCACTTGCCCTTACATTCTACATCCAGTTCTTCCCAAAATTCCTCAGAAGTGTTACCCTCAAAATACTTTTCATGACTTCACTGTTACTACCCTGGATCTGAGCTAATGTTACCCACCCCACTCCCCACTCCTTATCACTGCAGTAGCCACCCGACTGACACCCACGTGACTCTAGAGTTTATTCTCAGCCAGAGGAGCCTTTCAGACATAAATTGGATCAAGCTGCTTCTCTATGCCAAGCCCTCCAATGGCTCCCCATTTCACTTAGAGTCGAAGCCCAGGTCGTCATCAGGGTCCATAGAGCTCTAATGACCTGGCCCCTAACCTCTTCCCTTACAAGTCTCCCCTCCACTGAACTCCTTGTTGTTCTTTAAACCCTCCGGGCATGCTGCTGCTTTAGTGCCTTGCACTGCTGTTGCCTCTACCTGGAATGCTCTTCCCATGGAGCTGACTGCCTTTCTCACTTCACCATTTCTTAAATGTTACCTTCTCAATGAAGCCTGCCCTGACCATCCCATTTATTATGAGAACTGAGCCACCATGACGCTCTTAATCCCCCTTGGCACCTTACTTGCTCCATTTCTTTCCTTCTGAATACTTACTACTTTTTATCATGCTGTAGCATTTATTCATTTATTATGCTCCCTCTTCATCACCCCTGATAGACTGTAAGCACCATGAAGGCAGAGATTTTCCTTTTTTGTTCTCTAATGTACCCTAAGTGCCTGGAACACTGTTAGCACATGGTAGGTGCTCAATAAGTATTTGTTCAGTGAATGAGGTGACCTCAGCTATAATGTTATCAGATTTTACTTTCATAACCCAGACATATTTATAAGGCATTTGCACATTTGTGTGGCACCACTTAAGCCACACAAAACCCTATGTGGCAGGCATTATTATCATCCCAATTTAAGGAATGAGAAACAAAGGCAAGAGAGGTAAAAAGCCTAATTTAACACGACCAGGAAGTGGTAGAGCCCGAATTGAAACCCATGTCTCTCCCACCACAGAGCCCAAGTCCCTCACCCATTCTACCTCTCAGATCTCACTTACGTGAATCTTCTAAGTATTCATGACCCCTTCTGTCGTCATTCTCAGTCTCCTTCCCTTCCCCCTCTAACTCCGGGGATTTCAGTGTCCTTTCCCACTGCTCAGATGTGCCTCTCTGTATTTGTTCTGTGTTTTTTTGTTTTTTCTTTTTTTTGAGTCTTATGAACTTAGAGTCCAAATCTTCTGATTCTTGGTTGAGTGCTCTTTTTGTGGCACCAGGTTTACTTGCTGACATGAACACGAATTGATGGTGTTTGGGGTCACATGTCCTAATACAAAGAGATGCATACAGCAAAATCCCTGCAAAGAGCAGGAGACTTTGCCTGTGTTTTGATTGATGATTCAGTTCCAAGAAGAATTATTTTAACTTAAACTTAACTTGTTTTTCATATAAAACACTGGGGAAAAAAATCAATAATCAAGCTCTGCTGGGTAAGAAATAAGTTCATGCTGGATCTAGGGTGTGGATATATTTACTTCGTTTTGGGTCACTTTATCCATGTGTGCTTTTATTTCTCTGTAACGTCCAAAAGTTGGGTCAGGTCCCAGCAACCTAGAGATTGCAACTAAGGATTTGAGGCATATCTTTAATCTCACTGGCTGGTAAATAAATTATTACTGAGAGTGTCAAAATGGAGTCTCCACCATTATGATGCAAGATTGTGTTGGAAAGACACATCCATGATCACTAGAGGGGTCAGGTTGTGGGCATCTTTCTATAGCTCGTCTGCACTGGTGCCCAGCTATGGACATTACAAGTACTGTTTACCTACATCGCATTCCTCCAAATGCTGGAACAATGCTTGAACTTTCCATAGAATTGATCTAAATCCTGCCCCTACCTGCTAGTCTTTCCCTTGCCCTAGTCCTTTTTTCCTCCTTTATTAAAACTTTTTACTTGAATGATATTGTCCTGCTTCTTGCATTTTTCTTCTTTCTACTTTAAAATCTACTTTTAAAATGATCTATAGGAATAAGATCAGGAAGATATCAAAGATTCTGCTCTCACCATTCTATTAAACATTGTATCGGAGCTTCTAGACAGTACAATAAGAACAAAAATAAATGAATGAATGAATAAAAAAAGCATCTAGATTGGAAAGGAATAAGTAAAACCTTTATTACAGACAACATGATCAACTATTTAGAAAATCTGACAGAATCCACAAAAAAACCCACAAGAACTAACAGGTAAGTTTAGAAAGTTTGCAGGATACAAGACCAATAAAAACATTCTATTGTATTTCTATATACTAGCAAGGGGCAACCAGAAGTAGAAATAAAAAGATCTCAAATAACATCAAAAAATTAAATATTTAGGGACAAATCTGATGAAAGATGAGAAAGATCTATATACTGAAAACTATAATACTCTGCTGGGAGAAATTAAAGAACACCTAGGTAAATGAAGAGATATATTCATGAGTAAACTACTTAGTATTGTTATCAGTTCTTTCCAGATTGATCTATAGATTTAACACAATCTCAGTCAAAACCTAAGCAGTTAGCAAGCTAATTCTAAAATTACATGCAAATGCAAAGGATATAATATAGCCAAAACAACTTTGACAAAAAGAACAAAGTTGGAGAACTAACACAATCTAATTTCAAGATTCATTATAAAGCTACAGTAATCAAGGCTCTGTGCTGTTGATATAAAGATTGACAAATAGATCAGTGGGCCAGAACAGAGAGGATGGGAGTATACCCACATACATATGGACAACTGACTTTTGATAAGGTGTAACAGCAATTCAGTGTAAAAAGAACAGCCTTTTAAACAATTGGATATTTATATGGAAAACAAAAAGCATTAAATCCACAACTCACACTGTATACAATCATGAAAATGGATCATAGACCTAACTATAAATCTTCTAAAAGAAAACATAAGTAAAAACCTTTGTGACTTCGGGTTAGCCAAAGATTTCTTAGCTTGGATACCAAAATGCAATCCACAAAAGAATAACTTGATAAGTTGGATTTCATTAAAATGAGCACAAACAACCCAGCTAAACAATGGGCAAAAGACATGAACAGGGCTTCCCTGGTGGCGCAGTGGTTGAGAATCTGCCTGCCAATGCAGGGGACACGGGTTCGAGCCCTGGTCTGGGAAGATCCCACATGCCACGGAGCAACTAGGCCCGTGAGCCACAACTACTGAGCCTGCGCGTCTGGAGCCTGTGCTCCGCAAGAAGAGAGGCCGCGATAGTGAGAGGCCCGCGCACCGCGATGAAGAGTGGCCTCCACTTGCCACAACTAGAGAAAGCCCTCGCACAGAAACGAAGACCCAACACAGCCATAAATAAATAAATAAATGAAAATTAAACTTTATAAAAAAAAAAAAGCTTAAAAGTATATGTCAGTCTTTTAGAAAAAAAAAAAAAAAAAAAAGACATGAAGAGACACTTGGCCAAAGAAGATTTGCAGAGGGCAAATAAGCACATGAAAATATATCCAGCATCATTTGTCATTAGGAAATGTAATTTAAAAATACAAAGAAATACCACTACACATCTATTAGGATGACTAAAATTAAAAAGACTAACCATACCAAATGTTGGTGAGGGTGGGGAGCCACTGGAATCCCCATACTAGTGGGAATGTAAAATGGTACAACTACTTTGGAAAAATTAAATGGTTTCTTTAAAATTTAAACAAACATGCACCATGTGATCCAGCTACTTGATTCGTAGTTGTTTACCAAGAGAAATAAAAGTACATGTCCTACAAAGATTTGAGCATGAATGATCATAACCCCAAACTGGATATGACTGAAATGTCCATTAATAGGTGAAAGGATAAACAAACTTTGGTATATCCATACAATGAAACATTACTCAGACAAAAAGAGGCATAAAGCTACATTATGAGCTATAATATGGATGAATCTCAAAATAATTGTGCTGAGAGAAAGAAAGCAGGCAAAAACTGTGTTCCATTTATATAAATTTCTAGGAAACACAAACTAATTTATGTGACAGATCAATGGTTTCCTGGGGGTAGAAGGGGAGGTATCGGGAGGAGGGAATTATAGAAGGGCATGAAGAAACTTTTGACAGTGATGGATATATTCATTACTTGATTGCAGTGATGGTTTCAAGGATGTATACATATGTCAGGACTTCTCAAAAGGTATTCTTTAAATATGTAAAGTTTATTGTATGTCAATTATACCTTAATGAAACTGTTTAAAAATAAATGACATTAAGGGGAAATTTCTTTCCATTTTCAGTCTGTTGCTAACTCTTCTTAACGTATTATTAGAGTGGCAACTGAGGCTCTTACTTGCCTTTTATGTTAGTAGCTTCCTTTGTGAACTCTTTTTTGTTTTTTGTTTTCAATTTTATTTATTTACTTATTCATTTTTGGCTGCGTTGGGTCTTCGTTGCTGTGCGCAGGCAAGTCATTGCGGTGGCTTCTCTTGTTGCGGAGCACAGGCTCTAGGTGCGTGGGCTTCAGTAGTTGTGGCATGCAGGCTCAGTAGTTGTGGCTCACGGGCTCTAGAGCGCAGGCTTAGTAGTTGTGGCGCACGGGCTTAGTTGCTCCGCAGCATGTGGGATCTTCCCAGACCATGGCTCAAACCCATGTCCCCTTCATTGGCAGGCGGATTCTTAACCACTGCACCACCAGGGAAGTCCCCCTCTGTGAACTCTTATTTGAGATTTCACAGGCTTCAAATTATTTCACCGTTCTTAACTTCCACCACATTGTTTTAATCTCCCTCCTTTCTCTTTCCATGGTGGGGATGTCACTTTAAAACGCTCTCTATATTCATTCTGCCTCTGCTGACTCCTTCCAGAAGACGGTTGAATCTCCATGCCTTTTTGTAAACATTAGAGCAGTTGTCTTTCCACAGAGTCAGACGTGTTCCTTGGGGATTCACAGGAAGAAACGATGAACCAGATCCTCCTTGCCACTGAGCATACCAAGGACAAATCCTCTAGGTTTTCCCTTACTTTTCCTCCGTAAAACTGCTGGACTCTGTCTAGGAAAGAATGGGGTCTTGGGAAGATCTGCCTTTGCTGCCCCTCGTGTGGCTTGAGCCAGCCTGCCACCCTGTTCTGGTCTCCATCTTTAACACCTCATACCTTCACGTCACCAATAGGTGAGGTGGTGTGGGCAGTGAGAGCATTTCTTCCAGAGCAGTTTCTTCCATTAGGCGCCTAAAAAACATCCCTTCGAAACCCCCTGCCTCAGCTAATCAAGTGGTTAAGGAGTTAAGCAAAAGAGGATTTGAAAGAGAAACTGACATTTAAAAGTCATGCTAAAAATGAAGAATAGGTTAGGCTTTTATTTTAAGCACATGTTTTCTTTCCCCTCTCTCTCTCTAGGATGGGAGGAAGCTAGCAAGTTCAGAGAGGTGGTACCATATCACACATCAAATATTTTTGAATGTTTTAATGTGAAAGTTATACAGTGAAACCTAATGGCAATTTTGCATGTGAAATTCCATGAGTTTATTTTTATAAATGGTCTGTCTCATAATTTTTACTGTACAGTTGTACTAGAAGTTGAAGGAAAAAGGTAACTTACAGTAGAATGTTCTTTAGTTTAAGGAATCCAACAGTTATGTCTCATAATGTGTCTTAAAAATAATAGCATAGCTTTTCATGTTTCATCTTTCTCAGCTTGTAATGTGTCACACATATGATATACTTTGTTGGAGGTTAGGGTCTTACTCTTTGAGTTCTGATTTGGAGAAATGAAAAGAACATGGGCTAAAAGTAAGGTAGATATGTATTTGTATCTTGGTCCTGGCAGTAATTAGCTGAGCGACACTGAGATATTATTGAATTTCCTTGAGCCTCATTTTCCTCATATAGGTATCATGTAGATCAGGGGTTGGCAAACATTTTCTGTTAAGGACCAAATAATAAATATTTTAGGCTTTGCAGGAAAAATGATCTCTGTTGTAAATACTCAATTCTGCAATTATAGTAGGAAAACAGTCATAGACAAAAAACAAATGGGCGTGGCTGTGTCCCAGTACAATTTCGTTTACAAAAACAAGCCATAGGCTCGATTTGGCCTATGCACTATAGTTTGCTGACCCCTGATATGGATAACGATACTTTCCTCCCAGTGTTGTAGGAAAGATGGGACGTGAGGGGATGGTCATGTCCCAGGTCTCAGGTGAGTCCCTGGTACAGGCTTCCAAGTGAGGGTCCTTGCCTTTGTGCAGGAAAGAATTCAAGAGTGAGCCATAGTAAAGTGAAAGCAAGTTTATTTAGAGAGATATACACTTTGTAGACAGAGCGTGGGCTGTCTCAGAAGGCGAGAGACCCCGGAGTGCAGGGGTGGTTAGTTTTTAGGGGCTGGGTAATTTCATAGGCTAATGAGTGGGAGGAATATTCTGTCTTAGAGAAGGGGTGGGGATTTCCAGGAATTGGGCCACCGCCCACTTTTTGGCCTTTTGTGGTCAGCGTTGGAACTGTCATGGCACCTGTGGATGTGTCACTTAGCTGATGTATTACAATGAGCGTATAATGAGGCTCAAGGTCTACTGGAAGTCGAATCTTCCTCCATCTTGGGCCTAGTAGGTTCTAATCAGTTTTTGTTGTACAGTAAGCCCCCTACATACGAACGAGTTCTGAGAGCACATTCATAAGTCCAATTTGTTTGTAAGTCCAACAAAGTTAGCCTAGGTACCCAACTAACACAATCGGCTATATAGTACTGTACTGTAATAGGTTTATAGTACTTTTCACACAAATAATACATAAAAAACAAACACAAAAAATAAAGAAAACATTTAAATGTTACAGTACAGTACCTTGGAAAGTACAGTAGTACCAGCTACATCACCGTTGCTTTTAAGCTTGCTTCCAGACATCCTGGGCTTGAAATAAAGGTACCGTACTACCATACTCTATACAGTATTGTACAGTAAAGTACACAATAGCAAAACCACTTGTAGAGGATGCAGGCGTGTGACAAAGTATGCCAGACACGTGAACTAACTTATATGATTGGACATGAGAACACATGTTTGCATCTTTGAAAGTTTGCAACTTGAAGGTTCATATGTAGGGGACTTACTGTATCATGTTCTTCTTAATGGTAGTGTCATTCTTCTAATGGTTGTGCCCTGTCCCCTTCCTTCCAGTCTCACCAGTGTGTCATAAGGACTACATACTGTACGTCAAGTGATGAGAACAGTGCCTGGCCTAAAGTCAGCTCTATGACTTGGTGAGTTCCCCTATTCAGTGCCTCTGGGATTCTCTTCGCTGCCACTTGTAAACCAAGTTAGAATGTGCTTAGGTAAGGGGGTGTGTTTTTCACCAGGGCATCAGACTATTTTGGAGAGTTTCTCTTTGTATTCTTTTTATTACTTGCGAAAGTACTTCTAAGGCTCTGAGTATGAATGCCAATTGTTATTTATTTCCCTCCTGGTGTCAGGGCAAGGAGAGAGAAACGCATTCCCAAAGGAAGTGACCCCTTGGACCAAGGCAGCCTCTTTATTAAATCTTCCTGTAGAACCTTTGAGAAAAAGCAGAGCTGATTAGGCAGTGTCTTTTCCCCCTTCTGGATAAGTTTTCTAAATTTGTGATAAGAAGATGAGGGTACATGTAAGATTTTAGTTTGAGAAAAGTGTGGCATGGTCGAACTATTTCTGTTTAGGCCTCATCTCAACATGGCAAAATGAAGGAGATTTATAGAAAAGTATCTGTTGCTATCGAATTGATATTAGGAAATAGAAGCTACCCTCTCATTGGTTTAGAGAATAACCTTAAAAATAACATTTATTGGGAGTCTTTATTTTTTAGAAAGTAATATATTTCTATTCAAGAAAATTTGGAAAATGTAGGCAAGTATATAGACAAAAAAAACTTAGAAAAACAAAAACAAAAAACCCAACTAACCTTTAATCGCCCCTTCTAATGTTGACATTAGGTCTTTTACTCCTTCTCATCTTGTACATCTTTTTAGTTTGTAAGATTGAAATCATACCCTATATTCATAGGATTACATTTGTAAGCTGCTCTTTTCATAATAATAGCATGAAGCAAACACATTCCCATGTCTTTGCTTATTTTTTTTAAACATCTTTATTGGAGTATAATTGCTTTACAATGTTGTGTTAGTTTCTGCTGTATAACAAAGTGAATCAGCTAGATGTATATATACATCTCCATATCCCCTCCCTCTTGCATCTCCTTCCCACCCTCCCTATCCCACCCCTCTAAGTGGTCACAAAGCACCGAGCTGATCTCCCTGTGCTATGCGGCTGCTTCCCACTAGCTATCTATTTTACACTTGGTAGAGTGTATATGTCCATGCCACTCTCTCACTTTGTCCCAGCTTACCCTTCCCCCTCCCCGTATCCTCAAGTCCATTCTCTAGTAGGTCTGCATCTTTATTCCCGTCTTGCCCCTAGGTTCTTCAGAACCATATTTTCTTTTTTTTTCTTAGATTCCATATATAAGTGTTAGCATACGATATTTGTTTTTCTCCTTCTGATTTACTTCACTCTGTATGACAGACTCTAGGTCCTTCCATCTCACAACAAATAACTCATTTTTGTTTCTTTTCATGGCTGAGTAATATTCCATTGTATATCTGTGCCACATCTTCTTTATCCATTCATCTGTTGATGGACATCTAGGTTGCTTCCAGGACCTGGCTGTTGTAAATAGTGCTGAAATGAACATTGTGGTACATCGCTCTTTTTGAATTATGTTTTTCTCAGGGTATATGCCCAGTAGTGCGATTGCTGGATCATATGGTAATTCTATTTTTAGTTTTTTAAGGAACCTCCATACTGTTCTCCATAGTGGCTGTATCAATTTACATTCCTACCAACAGTGCAAGAAGGTTCCCTTTTCTACATACCCTCTCCAGCATTTATTGTTTGTAGATATTTTGATGATGGCCATTCTGACTTGTGTGAGGTGATACCTCATTGTAGTTTTGATTTGCATTTCTCTAATGATTAGTGATGTTGAGCATCCTTTCATGTGTTTGTTGGCAATCTGTATGTCTTCTTTGGAGAAATGTGTGTTTAGATCTTCTGCCCATTTTTGGATTGGGTTGTTTGTTTTTTTGATATTGAGCTGCATGAGCTGCTTGTATACTTGGGAGATTGATCCTCTGTCAGTTGCTTCATTCACAAATATTTTCTCCCATTCTGAGGGTAGTCTTTTCGTCTCATTTATGGTTTCCTTTGCTGTGCAAAAGCTTTGAAGTTTCATTAGGTCCCATTTGTTTATTTTTGTTTTTATTTCCATTTCTCTAGGAGATGTGTGAAAAAGGATCTTGCTGTGATTTATGTCAGAGAGTGTTCTGCCTATGTTTTCCTCTAAGAATTTTATAGTGTCTGGCAATACATTTAGGTCTTTAATCCATTTTGAGTTTATTTTTGTGTATAGTGTTAGGGAGTGTTCTAATTTCATTCTTTTACATGTAGCTGTCCAATTTTCCCAACACCACTTATTGAAGAGGCTGTCTTTTCTGCATGGTGTATTCTTGCCTCCTTTAACAAAAATAAGGTGACCATATGTGTGTGGGTTTATCTCTGGGCTTTCTATCCTGTTCCATTGATCTATATTTCTGTTTTTGTGCCAGTACCATACTGTCTTGATTACTGTAGCTTTGTAGTATAGTCTGAAGTCCAGGAGCCTGATTCCTCCAGCTCAGTTTTTCCTTCTCAAGATTGCTTTGACTATTCGGAATCTTTTGTGTTTCCATACAAATTGTGAAATTTTTTGTTCTAATTCTGTGAAAATTGCCTTTAGTAGTTTGATTGGGATTGCATTGAATCTGTAGATTGCTTTGAGTAGTATAGGCATTTTCACAATGTTGGTTCTTCCAATCCAAGAACATGGTATATCTCTCCATCTGTTTGGATCATCTTTAATTTCTTTCATCAGTGTCTTCTGCATATAGGTCTTTTGTCTCCTTAGGTAGGTTTATTCCTAGGTATTTTATTCTTTTTGTTGCAATAGTAAACGGGAGTGTTTCCTTAATTTCTCTTTCAGATTTTTCATCATTAGTGTTTAGGAATGCAAGAGATTTCTGAGCATTAATTTTGTATCCTGCTACTTTACCAAATTCATTGATTAGCTCTAGTAGTTTTCTGGTAGCATCTTCAAGATTCTCTATGTATAGTATCGTGTCATCTGTAAACAGTGACAGCTTTACTTCTTCTGTTCCGATTTGGATTCCTTTTATTTATTTTTCTTCTCTGATTGCTATGGCTAAAACTTCCAAAACTATGTTGAATAATAATGGTGAGAGTGGACAACCTTGTCTTGCTCCTGATCTTAGAGGAAATGGTTTCAGTTTTACACCATTGAGAATGATGTTGGCTGTGGGTTTCTCATATATGGCCCTTATTATGTTGAGATAAGTTTTCTCTGTGCCTACTTTCTGGAAGGTTTTTATCATACATGGGTGTTGAATTTTGTCAAAAGCTTTTTCTGCATCTATTGAGATATCATATGGTTTTTCTTCTTCAATTTGTTAATATGGTGTATCACATTGATTAATTTGCATATACTGAAGAATCCTTGCATTCCTGGGATAAACCCCACTTGATCATGGTGTATTATCCTTTTAATGGGCTGTTGGATTCTGTTTGCTAGTATTTTGTTGAGGATTTTTGCATCTATGTTCATCGGTGATATTGGCCTGTAGTTTTCTTTCTTTGTGACATGTTTGTCTTGTTTCGATATCAGGGTGATGGTAACCTCGTAGAATGAGTTAAGGAGTGTTCCTCCCTCTGCTATATTTTGGAAGAGTTTGAGAAGGATAGGTGTTAGCTCTTCTCTAAATGTTTGATAGAATTCGCCTGTGAAACCATCTGGTCCTGGGCTTTTGTTTGTTGGAAGATTTTTAATCACAGTTTCAATTTCAGTGCTTGTGATTGGTTTGTTTATATTTTCTGTTTCTTCCTGGTTGAGTCTTGGAAGGTTGTGCTTTTCTAAGAATTTGTCCATTTCTTCCAGGTTGTCCCTTTTATTGGCATATAGTTGCTTGTAGTAATCTCTCATGGTCCTTTGTATTTCTGCAGTGTCAGTTGTTACTTCTCCTTTTTCATTTCTAATTCTATTGATTTGAGTCTTATCCCTTTTTTTCTTGATGAGTCTGGCTAATGGTTTATCAATTTTGTTTATCTTCTCAAAGAACCAACTTTTAGTTTTATTGATCTTTGCTATTGTTTCCTTCATTTCTTTTTCATTTGTTTTTAATCTGATCTTTATGATTTCTTTCCTTCTGCTAACTTTGGGGGTGTTTTGTTCTTCTTTCTCTAATTGCTTTAGGTGTAAGCTTAGGTTGTTTATTTGAGATGTTTCTTGTTTCTTGAGGTAGGATTTTATTGCTCTAAACTTCCCTCTAAGAACTGCTTTTGCTGCATCCCATAGGTTTTGTGTCGTTGTGTTTTCATTGTCATTTATTTCTAGGTATTTTTTGATTTCCTCTTTGATTTCTTCAGTGATCTCTTGGTTATTTAGTGGTGTATTGTTTAGCCTCCATGTGTTTGTAGTTTTTGCAGATTTTTTTCCTGTAATTGATATCTAGTCTCATAGCGTTGTGGTGAGAAAAGATACTTGATGCGATTTCAATTTTCTTAAATTTACCAAGGCTTGATTTGTGACCCAAGATATGATCTATCCTGGAGAATGTTCCATGAGCACTTGAGAAGAAAGTGTATTCTGTTGTTTTTGGATGGAATGTCCTCTAAATATCAATTAAGTCCATCTTGTTTAAAGTATCATTTAAAGTTTCTGTTTCCTTATTTATTTTCATTTTGGATGGTTTGTCCATTGGTGAAAATGGGGTGTTAAAGTCCCCTATGATTGTGTTACTGTTGATTTCCCCTTACTGTTGATTTCCCCATTTCACCTCAAATATATTGAGGTGCTCCTATGTTGGGTGCATAGATATTTACAGTTGTTATATCTTCTTCTTAGATTGTTCCCTTGATCATTATGTAGTATCCTTCTTTGTCTCTTGTAATAGTCTTTATTTTAAAGCCTATTTTGTTTGATATGAGAATTGCTACTCCAGCTCTCTTTTGGTTTTCATTGGCATGGAATATCTTTTTCCATCCCCTCACTTTCAGTCTGTATGTGTCCCTAGGTCTGAAGTGGGTCTCTTGTAGACAGCATATATACGGGTCTTGTTTTTGTATCCATTCAGCCAGTCTATGTCTTTTGTTTAGAGCTCTTAATCCATTTACATTTAAGGTAATTATCAATATGTATGTTCCTATTACCATTTTCTTAATTGTTTTGGGTTTGTTATTGTAGGTCTTTTCCTTCTCTTGTGTTTCCTGCCTAGAGAAGTTCCTTTAGCATTTGTTGTAAAGCTGGTTTGGTGGTGCTGAATTCTCTTAGCTTTTGCTTGTCTGTAAAGATTTTAATTTCTCCATCAAATCTGAATGAGATCCTTGCTGGGTAGAGTAATCTTGGTTGTAGGTTTTTCCCTTTCATCACTTTAAATATGTCCTGCCACACCCTTCTGACTTGCAGAGTTTCTGCTGAAAGATCAGCTGTTCACCTTATGGGGATTCCCTTGTGTGTTATTTATTGTTTTTCCCTTGCTGCTTTTAATATTTTTTCTCTGTATTTAATTTTTGATAGTTTGATTAATATGTGTCTTGGCATGCTTCTCCTTGGGTTTATCCTGTATGGGACTCTGCACTTCCTGGACTTAATTGACTATATCCTTTCCCATGTTAGGGAAATTTTCAACTCTAGTCTCTTCACATATTTTATCAGACCCTTTCTTTCTGTCTTCCTCTTCTGGAACCCCTATAATTCAAATGTTGGTGAGTTTAATGTTGTCCCAGAGGTCTCTGAGACTGTCCTCCATTCTTTTCATTCTTTTTTCTTTATTCTGCTCTATGGTAGTTATTTCCACTATTTTATCTTCCAGGTCACTTATCCTTTCTTCTGCCTCAGTTGTTTGGCTGTTGATTTCTTCTAGAGAATTTTTAATTTCATTTATTGTGTTGTTCATCATTGTTTGCTTGCTCTTTATTTCTTCTAGGTCCTTGTTAAATATTTCCTGTATTTTCTCCTTTCTATTTCCAAGATTTTGGGTCATCTTTACTATCATTACTCTGAATTCTTTTTCAGGTAGACTGCCTATTTCCCCTTCATTTTTTTGGTCTAGTGGGTTTTTACCTTGCTCCTTCATCTGCTGCATATTCCTCTGTCTTCCCATTTTGCTTAACTTACTGTGTTTGGGGTCTCCTTTTCGCAGGCTGCAGGTTTTTAGTTCCCATTGTGTTTGGTGTCTGCTTCCAGTGGGTAGGGTTCATTTAGTGGCTTGTGTAGGTTTCCTGGTGGAAGGGACTGGTGCCTGTGTTCTGGTGAGTGAGGCTTGATTTTGTCTTTCTGGTGGGCAGGGCTACATCGGTGGTGTGTTTTGGGGTGTCTGTGAGCTTAGTATGATTCTAGGCAGCCTCTCTGCTAATGGGTGGGGTTGTGTTCCTGTCTTACTAGTTATTTGGCATGGGCATCGAGCACTGGAGCTTGCTGGGCATTGGGTGGAGCTGGGTCTTAGGGTTGAGATGGCGCTCTCTGGGAGAGGTCTCACCAATTGATATTACATGGGGCTGGGAGGTTTCTGGTGGTCCAATGTCCTGAACTCAGCTCTCCCACCTCAGAGACTCAGTCCTGACACCAGGCCGGAGCACCAATACCCTGTCAGCCACTTGGCTCAGAAGAAAAGGGAGGAAAAAAAGAAAGAAAAAAAATTAAAAATTAAATATATAAAATAAAATAATTTTTTAAAAGTTATTAAAATAAAAAATTTAAAAAGTAATACATAAAAGAAGAGAGCAACAAAACCAATAAAGAAATTCACCAATGATAACAAGTGCTAAAAACTATACTAAGATAAACATAAAAATCAGAAACAAGTCAGTCACAGACAGCAAACCCCAAGTCTACAGTTGCTCCCAAAGTCCACCGCCTCAATTTTGGGTTGATGCATTGTCTGTTCAGGTATTCCACAGATGCAGGGTACATCAAGTTGATTGTGGAGATTTAATCCGCTGCTCCTGAGGCTGCTGGGAGAGATTTCCCCTTCTCTTCTTTGTTCGCACAGCTCCTGGGGTTCAGCTTTGGATTTGGACCCGCCTCTGTATGTACGTTGCCCTCAGGCTTCCGTTCCTGCCCAGACAGGACGAGGTTAAAGCAGTGGCTTATTAGGGGGCTCTGGCTCACTCAGGCCAGGAGGAGGGAGGTGTACAGTAGTTATAACTGGAATGCAGGACGAGCCTGCAGTGGCAGAGGCCGGCGTGACATTGCACCAGCCTGAGGCGTGCCATGTGTTCTCCCAGGGAAGCTGTCCCTGGATCATGGGACCCTGGCAGTGGTGGGCTGCACTGGCTTCTGGGAGGGGAGGTGTGGATGGTGACCTGTGCTTGCACACAGGCTTCTCAGTGGCTGCAACTGCAGCCTTAGCGTTTCATGCCTGTCTCTGGGGTCAGTGCTGATAGCCGCGTCTCGCGCCCATCTCTGGAGCTTGTTTAGGTGGTGCTCTGCATCCCCTCTCCTCGTGCACTCCGAAACAATTGTCTCCTGCCTCTTAGGCAGTTCCAGAGTTTTTCCTGGACTCCCTCCTGGCCAGCTGTGGTGCACTAGCCCCCTTCAGGCTGTGTTCACACAGCCAACCCCAGTCCTCTCTCTGGGATCTGACCTCCGAAACGCGAGCCTCAGCTCCCAGCTCCCACCCGTCCCGGCGGGGGAGCAGACAAGCCTCTTAGGCTGGTGAGTGCTGGTTGGCACCGATCCTCTGTGCAGGAATCTCTCCGCTTTGCCCTCCGCACCCCTGTTGCTGCGCTCTCTTCTGTGGCTCCGAAGCTTCCCCCACTGCCCACCCTCCATCTCTGCCAGTGAAGGGGCTTCCTAGTGTGTGGAAACTTTTCCTCTTTCACAGTTCCCTCCCAGAGGAGCAGGTCCCATCCCTATTCTTTTGTCTCTGTATTTTCTTTTTTCTTTTACCCTACCCCAGTATGTGAGGAGTTTCTTGCCTTTTGGGAAGTCTGAGGTCTTCTGGCAGTGTTCAGTAGGTGTTCTGTAGGAGTTGTTCCACATGTAGATGTATTTCTGATGTATTTGTGGGGAGGAAGGTAATCTCCACATCTTACTCCTCCACCATCTTGAAGGTCCCCCCCCCAAAATAAATGTTTCAATTCTGCTTACAAAGGTATAATTTAGCAAATTACTGTAAGTCATAATTAGTTTGAGGGAAAGGTTTCCTTATACATGGTCTCAAAGAAATCCACAGATGAGTGAGGACAGGTAGAACTTGAAGTATTTTCAACATAAACTTGAGCTCCAGAGATGCTCTCATTGTCAGGTGGGCTTTGGCCGGGAAATTCTAACAAAACAAAACCTGCTGCCTTAGGGCAAGACCCCAGGCCCTGTCCCACCCCCATGTCTTTAAGAACCTTTAGCAACATGATTTTTAGTGGCTGCTGAGGATTCCAGACATTGAGATAACACATTTGGTTGGAGGCTGATCTTTCAAGAACACCTTTAGGAATTTTCGCTTCCCCTTAGTACCTTTGTCAGAATTGGAAAAAGAAGAAAGGAGAGAGATTAAAATTCAAATCAGTTTCTCTCCTTTTTAAAGTGGTGAAAGGTTTGGTGCGGGAGAATCGTAAGACAATAGGATTGTCCTTTCCAGCTGGGTCAGAGCTGAAGTGAGGCAATTGGGCATAAGTCTGATGTGGCAACAGACTATCAGGATCCCCATATCAGTGGCCAACCTGTTCTGGCTGGGGCCTTGCCTCAGCCACGAGGCTGCATGGTGACAATTCAGGAGCTGACAGCATCTGCTCATACTGCAGAGTCACCACATGCATGCCCCATCTTGATTAATTAGCTTGTTTCATTTTAGACATTCTCCTGTCACAGAACATTCCATGATTGTACAAGTGATAATGAGTTACCGCAGGGATAACCTCTTCAGAACCAATAAATCTGTAACTCTTTGAATACTGAATACATCAGCCCTTCTCTAAAGTTACACAGCAAGGCATTAATACCATCTAATATTATAACATTTGTGCCAGGGTGGGTCTGAAACATTATATGTTAGCAATTAACCCTTTTGTTTGTGGCATTAATGAATGAGATTAGAATTGGATTTCAGGATTTGTTAAATGGCAAAGTCCAGTGACCTTAATTACTCTAATCTCATCTGACCTAAATGAATGAAATGCATTTCCACGTAAAATGGTAGGCATTGTTACCTTATAATGTGTAAGCTGCTGGTCTGATCTCTAATGTTAAAAACAAAAACGGAATGAGAGATAATGCAACATAGACTAATTTCTGCATAAATCTCCAAAAACAATTAAAGGTATCTCAAGCCTGGACCACATAACATCTCCTAACAATCCTTTCCTAATTTTTACATAAAAATGCTTTCTTGCCCTGATATAAAAGTTTTACCTATCCATTGTGAAAACAACAGATGATTAAAAAATACTTACAAAGAGAAAATAAAAACCACCTATGATTTGACCACACAGATATAACCATGTTATATCTGTTTGTTGTTGTTGTTTTCCATAGATATTTTAATTTACAAATTGACTATACATATATATCTCTCTATATATACATACACATATAAGCCAACATATACATAGATATGGGCATGCATAAGATATTACTATAGTGTTATTTTGGCTTATATTCTTCCAGGGGATTTTCTTCTATGCATAAATACATAGAAATATATATTTATTTTCCTAATATTTGGGAATGGCATCATGTTATACATATTACTTAATAGCATTCTCTTTTTTCATGATAAACAGCATGCCCTGGGATGGTATTGTCTCTCTTCCTCCCTTCAGGCCACAGGGACTTAATTGCTTTCTTTCCTCTTCAGAGCAGCCATCCCCTCACCAATTTCTTGAGGTGTCTCCCTAATACAAACTGCAGAAGACAATACAGCATCCCCAGATTCTGCTTTCCTCACTGTCCATGAAGCCCACCACACAGACCATTGTTAAAGATTTCACTGCTAATTGAGTAGGAAAACAGATAATACAGAAATAGCCATCGTGGCAGGTTCTGTAAGATTTGACAGACCTCCCTGGTTCCCTGGCCAGAAGTGCCTGGGTGGCCTGAAAGGGTATTGTTTGTCATCTTTTAACCCTGGTAGAAAGTTTATCAAACTCCCCCTCACTTAGGCCTTTTCCTACCTTCAGCCTCTGAAATTCAGCGATTCTCAAGCTATCTGGAGGGGAGATGAAGTTGCTTTTTTGTTTTGTTTTTTTTAAGATGTTAGCTATGAGTTTTTCTTTTCTTTTTTTTTTTTAAATATATTTATTTATTTATGGCCGTGTTGGGTCTTCATTTCTGTGCGAGGGCTTTCTCCAGTTGCGGCAAGTGGGGGCCACTCTTCATCGCGGTGCGCGGGCCTCTCACTATCACGGCGTCTCTCGTTGCGGAGCACAGGCTCCAGACCTGCAGGCTCAGTAGTTGTGGCTCACGGGCCTAGTTGCTCCGCGGCATGTGGGATCTTCCCAGACCAGGGCTCGAACCCGTGTCCCCTGCATTGGCAGGCAGATTCTCAACCACTGCGCCACCAGGGAAGCCCTGCTTTTTTGTTTTAAGTATTCTTTTTCTGTGGCAAAATACACATAACATAAAGTTTACCATTTTGCCATTTGTAAGCGTGCAGTTCAGGGACATTAAGTACATTCATGTTGTTGTGCAACCACCAGTGCCCATCTCTAAAACTCTTTTCATTTTCCCAAACTGAAACTCTATACCCATTGAACAATAACTCCCTATTCTGATCTCTCTCCAGCCCCTGGCAACCATTCTTCTCCTTTTTGACTCTATCAGTTTGACTATTCCAGGTACCTCATGTAAGTGAAATCATACAGTATTTGTCCTTTGCTGTCTGGCTTATTTCACTTACAATGTCTTCAAGGTTCGTTCATGTTGTAGAATATGTCATGATTTCCTTCCTTTTTAGGGCTGAATAATATTCTATTGTATGGATATACCACATTTAAAACATCTATTCATCCTATAAATACTTGAGTTGCTTTCACCTTTTGGCTATTGTGAATAAGACTGCTATGAATATGGTGTACATATATCTGTCTGTGTCTCTGCTTTCAGTTCTTTTGAGTGTATATCCTGAAGTAAAATTGCTAGATCATAGGGTAATTCTATTTTTAATCTTCTGAGGAACTGCCATATTATTTGCTACAGAGGCTGCACCATTTTATATTTCCATTAGTGATGGACAAGCATTTCAATTTCTCCCTCCCCAAGACCTGTTATTTTCTGGAGCTTATTGTTGTTTAAAATAGCCATTCTAATGGGTATAATGTGGTATCTTATTGTGGTTTTGATTTGCATTTCCCTAATGATTAGTGATTTTGAGTATCTTTTCATGTGCTTATTGGCCATTTGTAAATCTTATTTGGTGAAATGTCTTTTCAAATTGTATGTTCATTTTTTAATTGAGTTGTTTGGTTTTTTTGTTGTTGTTCTTTTTCAATTTATTTTGTTGTTTAACTTGTCTTCCATTATAGATTGATACTTTTATAAAATACAGTAAAATTACCACCAGTGAATTACTGGATATCAAGATGAAGGATGTTAAGATGAAGTCCTAGTACATCTGTTTCTAGCCATAATGAAGTAAAAGGGATTGATTCACTCTTCTACCTTAAACAATTAGGAAACCAGAATAATATACGAAACAATGGTTTTCAGATATTGAACAAAAGTTGAATTAGGAGTATGATCCCTTCAGAGAAAAGAAACAAACAAGGTGAGCCCTATCACCCCAGCTTATTGCTTGGAGGCAGCCCACAAGCACACTTGAGAGGATCAAACTGAGCCCTGGTAACATAACTGCATGCCAGAACAAAGACCACAGCTACGTAAAGGAATACAACAAAATTCAGTACCCAGTAGTGAAAATTTACACAGTCCCCAATCCAATTAAAAAAAAAAAAATTGCCTGGTATGCAAAAAAGCAGGAAATATGATCCTTATAAGGGAAAAAAATCAACTGTTAGAAGATGAATTATATAAAAATGAAACAAAAAAATGACATAAAAATATGACCCATTTTTTAAAAATTATTAAATTTAATGGACATAAAAAATTATTCTGTCAAATTGCTATAAAAGTTTCTACATGCTTGCTCCCATGTTTTATACTTATTGTTCCATGAAATGGCCAGTAACAATCCACAGACCATCAGCTGGTCTGTAGACCACACTTGATGTAGCCCTGATTAGACCAATATTTTTTTAACCTCAAGCCAACTGACTTAAATATGATTACAGAAAAAAAACAAAAACACATTTGAATGTATGGCTGTACAAGAGAAGAGCCTGTGTCCCAAAGTGAATTACATGTCTCTAGGGATAACAGTCTGAGTGGCTCCCACCTCAGGATGTTCCCAGCACTATGCCAGACCCTGAGGGAAAACCTGAGGTGAAGACCCAAGTCCTCAGAGTGAAGCATGGCAGGGAAATTTATGAGAGGCTTAATTAGCACAGTCATTTTAGATAAGTAGAGACACAAGGTTTTAAGTAAAACCCTTCTGAGCCTAATTATTTCCTCTGTTATCAAGGACTTCAGAGGAAACTGCACTAAATCATTCTGGAAATAGGTCCTCAGTTCACAAGATGCTGAGAACTAATTACTTAACGCATTGAATTGAGGGCATGTTGTAACTGCAAAATATGAAGACTGGATTAGAAGAGCCACCACGAGCTCTTTACCAGCTACCTCTTGGAGGCAAATGTCCATGGACACATTGTTCCAGAGGAGAATGGAACATTGTCTTCTGGAAAGCTGCTAATTAAGAGCTGCTAATTAACAGCAGCTTTCCCTTACAGTCCTGAAGATGGTTGCTCAGCCTAGCCAGGTTCAAAACTGTTTTGTGTGGTGAAGCTGCGAGAAAGGGGGGGAAAAAAAAGACAAGATAAGTATGTATAAATTGGGGATATGCAAATGTCATTGTTGACATTCCATTTGTTACTTTGATTTTGGAACTCATTGCAACCCATCTATCAATGTCTTTTTCTATTCCTGTTGTTTCTCATCTATGAAAAGAATATAATGATAACAGTATCTTCCTCATAAGGTTTACATGATTTAACATATGTAAACATATTGGCACATACTAAGTGCTCAGTAAATATTAACTGCCTATACCTCTATCTATACATCTATAGATGTTTACTTATTTTTTCATTCATTCAGATCCACTCAAAAAATACATGGTATCAGAGGGATCAACCTAATAATTATACAATTGAGCTTTTTAAATTAAAAGCTCTGGTATAATTTTACAGAACATAGCACTGTTCATTTCAATTTAGACCTTATCATTATTGTCTGTGGCAAAAGCACATCACCCCAAGGGCAAGGAGTTGAGTCCTTAGGTGTGGGCAGTAGAATCAATCTGCAAGGGCAGGTTGTCTGGCATCAACTTCATCACCTACAAAGGTTCAACATCCCCTTTGGTTTCCTCGCAGAATCATTAGTGCCCATTTCTTATAACTGTGTCATTTTGGTCTATTGGCAAAAAAAAACAATTATGTGACAGAGCACTGAGTGACACCTGCCTTGGCTGGGTATTGCCACTCGCACCCGGAGTGCTCAGAAGAATGATAGAGGTGATGTGTTAACTATGCTCAGTCAAAAGTAAAAGATGGAGAATAGTGTTTTCACTTTTCAGTTTCAAATCTACATCCCTTTATCCTGCTGTGCAAAATAGGATCTCATGGTGATCACAGTAAGGTCTTGGAGGACACTCTGCCAAGACATGTGAAGAGGTGCCCCTGACCTGGGCATTCTGAAATTCCTGATGAGCACCTTGCCTGGTTACAGACAGCTGTAGCAGCTGCCCACTCCTGTTTCCAGTGAGGAGACAGTGCTCTGGGTTGCTGAGTTTCTTTACAGATTTCAGGGGTGCTCCCTATATGAATGTGGAAACTTCTCGTAAGATGACCAGTGACTACGGATGAGTGCTCTAATTACTTTTGGTGACAGTAAATAAAATTATTTTGAAATGGATCAGAGGTCTTGTCTATAGAGAAAGGACTCTTTCAGTTATCCTTATGCTTGGCTAAATTGGTTTTCTGAAATGAGAATGTAATATTCCTGAGAGAATGAGTATTCATATTGAACTATTTTCATTTAAAAATAATCATTTAGGGGGTAGAGGTGAGCTCTCATACTAAACTAGAAGTAGCAAAAATCAGATAATAAGACATTTATTTTTTTGTTTTTCTGCTTCCCAGTTTTCCTCCTTGACATTCTCCAGATTTCTGTTAGTGGTCAATTTTTGTTGCTGTTCTTTCTGTGTCCTTTCTTGACACCCTCAGTCAGTCTCTTGGTTTCAAATATCATCATTGCTCTGTGAAAAACAACTGAATCTCTCTTTACAGTTATGGGACTTCTTATTATATGAGGTAATAAATCTCTATCATCCAAACCATCTTGGTTTGGTATTCTCTTACTTGCATCTGGAAGTATCTTGACTCTTTTTCCTCTAAACAGTAATGGGAGAGTGAATCATTCTAAAGCCAAGTCAAGGTCATGTTACTCCTGCGTTCAGAAATCTTCAGTAGTTCCCCACTCCCTACCAAAGAAACCCTCCAAATTTATAATCTAGCATTTAAGACTTTCCTAAAATCTGTGCCAACTTACCTTTCCAAGCTTATTTCTTATATGCTTTCTTTACATGGTCCTTCCAGTGGTTAAAACACTCTAAGAGCTGCAGTGGGGAGACAGAAGAGGGGAGGCTGCCACCCAGCTGAACAGTTGGCTGGGACCTGGACCCAAGCCCACTCCCTGTTCCCTGCCCCCACCCTGCCTCCAGGGACTAAATGTGGAACTAGCTGGTGTCAGCCCAATTTTCACCTAGAAAGTCACTTCAGTTAAGGTGGCAGAGATCATCTTTGGAAAGTTCTTTTGTGTCCCAATGTAGATTGAAGAGCAAATTGAACTCCCGAAAGGTGGGGGTTGCCTTTGAGAACATGGCTTCTAGACCCCAGAGCTCCAGGATCAGCATGGCAGCATGGTGACCCTTTTGTTCTGTGTGCCCTCAACATGCAAGGTTCTCCTCTGGCAGCAGGAAGCACACTCCGAGAA
Source organism: Eschrichtius robustus (assembly GCF_028021215.1). NCBI lineage: Eukaryota > Metazoa > Chordata > Mammalia > Artiodactyla > Eschrichtiidae > Eschrichtius > Eschrichtius robustus. Next base: position 53,705,613 of record NC_090825.1, read on the forward strand.
TGCTGAAGCTGCAAGACCCACTTCCAGAGCACAGAAAAACAAAGAGGAACAAGGTATACTGGCAGCCAACATGAAGGAACGCACCCAGCAAGCAGCAAGCCACTGTCACTGACTCAGCAATTGTTTCTGCTGTGGTCCAAGAAGAACACAGAGAGCCTGTCCCTGTCTGTGACTGCAGGCTCAGTCATTCAGCCAGTGCAGTACAGTAACCCTAAAGGGAGGAACTCCACCACGAAAGAGTCAAAGTCCAACAAACAATGATGAACAACACAGTAAATGAAATTAAAAATTCTCTAGAAGGAATCAATAGCAGAATAACTGAGGCAGAAGAATGGATAAGTGACCTGGAAGATAAAATAGTGGAAATAACTACCGCAGAGAAGAATAAAGAATAAAGAATGAAAACAATGGAGGACAGTCTCAGAGACATCTGGGACAACATTAAATGCACCAACATTCAAATTATAGGGGTCCCAGAAGAAGAAGAGAAAAAGAAAGGGACTGAGAAAATATTTGAAGAGATTATAGTTGAAAACTTCCCTAATATGGGAAAGGAAATAGTCAATCAAGTCCAGGAAGTGCAGAGTCCCATACAGGATAAATCCAAGGAGAAATATGCCAAGACACATATTAATCAAACTATCAAAAATTAAATACAAAGAAAAATATTAAAATCAACAAGGGAAAAACAACAAACATACAGGGGAATACCCATAAGGTGAACAGCTGATCTTTCAGCAGAAACTCTACAAGCCAGAAGGGAGTGGCAGTACATATTTAAAGTGATGAAAGGGAAAAACCTACAACCAAGATTACCCAGCAAGGATCTCATTCAGATTCGATGGAGAAATTAAAACCTTTACAGACAAGCAAAAGCTAAGAGAATTCAGCACCACCAAACCAGCTTTATAACAAATGCTAAAGGAACTTCTCTAGGCAGGAAACACAAGAGAAGGAAAAGACCTACAATAACAAACCCAAAACAATTAAGAAAATGGTAATAGGAACATACATATTGATAATTACCTTAAATGTAAATGAATTAAATGCTCCAAGGAAAAGACATAGACTGGCTGAATGGATACAAAAACAAGACCCGTATATATGCTGTCTATAAGAGACCTACTTCAGACCTAGGGACACATACAGACTGAAAGTGAGGGGATGGAAAAAGATATTCCATGCCAATGGAAACCAAAAGAAAGCTGGTGTAGCATTCTCATATCAGACAACATAGACTTTAAAATAAAGGCTATTACAAGAGACAAAGAAGGACACTACATAATCATCAAGGGATCGATCTAAGAAGAAGATAGAACATCTGTAAATATTTATGCACCCAACATAGGAGCACCTCAATACATAAGGGAAATGCTAACAGCCATAAAAGGGGAAATCAACAGTAACACAATCATAGGGGACTTTAACACCCCATTTTCACCAATGGACAAACCATCCAAAATGAAAATAAATAAGGAAACACAAACTTTAAATGATACATTAAACAAGATGGACTTAATTGATATTTAGAGGACATTCCATCCAAAAACAACAGAATACGCTTTCTTCTCAAGTGCTCATGGAACATTCTCCAGGATAGATCATATCTTGGGTCACAAATCAAGCCTTGGTAAATTTAAGAAAATTGAAATTGTATTAAGTATCTTTTCATTGCAGCTCTTTTTACAATAGCCAGGACATGGAACCAACCTAAGTGTCCATCGACAGATGAATGGATAAAGAAGATGTGGCACATATATACAATGGAATATTGCTCAGCCATAAGAAGAAACAAAATTGAGTTACTTGTAGTGAGGTGGATGAACCTAGAGTCTGTCATACAGAGTGAAGTAAGTCAGAAAGAGAAAAACAAATACTGTATGTTAACACATATATATGGAATCTAAAAAAACAAACAAAAAAATGGTTCTGAAGAACCTAGGGGCAGGACAAGAATAAAGACGCAGACATAGAGAATGGACTTGAGGACCCGGGGAGGGGGAAGGGTAAGCTGGGACAAAGTGAGAGAGTGGCATGGACATATATACACTACCAAATGTAAAATAGATAGCTAGTGGGAAGCAGCCGCATAGCACAGGGAGATCAGCTTGGTGCTTTTGTCCACCTAGAGGGGTGGGATAGGGAGGGTGGGAGGGAGATGCTAGAGGGACGAGATATGGGGATATATGTATATGTATAGCTGATTCACTTTGTTATAGAACAGAAACTAGCACACCATTGTGAAGCAATTGTACTCCAATAAGGATGTTAAAAAAAAAAAAAGAGTCCAAGTCAAAGCAGGAGATGATGGCCTTCCCTTACAGTGATGACCCCATCTGGGAATCCCCACCTGCCTTTCAAATTCTCCAGGCAGAGAAAACAAGGGGGCTGGCCAGTCAATCCTAGTCCCCCCTCTTTATGACTCCAAGAGTGGGAGCCATACAGTGTAAGCACTCCTTGGGCCTGGTGGGAGCCTGGACCTGAAGAATGGGGCTGCAAATGGTGCCAAGGGAGCAAGGTATTCACCATCCCCCCCCCGCCCCCGCCTCACTGCTTTGGTCAGAGCTCCTGGGACTGATGAATGGAATTCTGCTGACCACTAAAGTCCCAGGATTCCCAGTGTACAACCCACTGATGATCCCATCATATTACGCGACCCACAGCTCTTCCAGACCTTTCCACAGCCAGACTATTATCCAAAGCCCACACCTGCTCCGAAGACATTAGACCAAATGGTGTGTATGTTTTCAAGCTGCAGATTCTGCACTAAGGGTCAAGTTGAAACTGCTGCCCCTTTTCACATCCATGACATCCCCAGCAGCAAGACAGAGAGAAGCAAACCTCTGTGAACAGGCAGATATGTGCCTTTGGAATGACCTGAAACCTCTCCCAGTTCCAGCCAACCAGGTTTGGAATTCTTCCCTGAATACCAAACCGCAGCCAACTCTGTGCATTCTGGCACCAGCACCCACACCTGCTGCTCCCATATGTCCCCTGCGATAAGCCTGGGGTAGAGAACAAACTGATTCCTTCTGCAGGCAGCCCTGCCAGCTCTACTCCACTGCTCCGACATGGTACTGCGCCAGGCCTGATGCCCCCAAACCAAGCAGTTACCTCTGTCTCCTACAGGGACAATGGTTCTGGCAGATCCCAATGTACTCCTTCCCCACCTCCCTCCACTAGTGTCCAGTGGAGATCCCCCCACCCTGGGATAAACCCCAGATAGACTACATCATGAGCAGCTTCAGCATTTGGAGCACTCCTTACAAACTCTCAAATCTAGCCTATGCTTTGCCCTGATGAAAAGACATTCATAGCAGCACAAGGCATGCAGAATGCTGGAGTGTTAAATGAACCTCCAAAGAAACCAGAAGGGTTGATACAGGCCAGAGTGGCTTAGTAACAAAGCTTAGGTAGGGAACCTGGGTCCCAGACAGCTGTGGAAGCTCCACTTGTCCTTCCAGGATGCAGAGATGTGCCCTTTTGTCCAGATGAAGGGATTCCACCTTCCATGAATTCCCAGTCTGGGCCCCTAAGACCCAACCACCCAGATCATATGACTCCTGAGCAGATAGTTTGGCTGAAATTATAGCAGGAGTTTTTAATAAACAGAATAAGAGGTATCAGGGAAAAGTGGCTGTACCCTAGTGCTCCCTCCAGGTTACAGAGGTTTATCTGCACAGACCTTCGAATTTCTCTAAGGGCCTCTCCCTAGATACCAGATGACCCCTAGTGAAGGCTGGGCACCTGGGCAAGCAGAACCATCTTCTGATAGTATGACTACACCATGTTCTCTGCTCTTAGGGACACAGCCCTCGACTCCAACATACCAGGGATCAGATATGCCTTCCTGGATTTGCAGGAATGATAATCTCTGAAACGGAAGGGCAAATGTCACCAACCCTGCATCCAGACCACATCTTTCTGGAGTCAGTTGGCCAGACAACATGTCAAACATTCCAAATAATTGAAACTTCATTCCTGGCCAGGGGGTCTTTTTGATTGATGGGATTGCTTCCAAAATCCCCAAAGATTGTCTGCAGAGATGTTTCAACAGCAGCTTGCAGAGAAATTTCAAGGTGGTCTCCCTGGGATAAGCATAACAGGAATAAGGTCCAACATGGAGATGACTAGCATGATCCCAGGCTCTCAGAGAACATTCCCATTTTCCTGTGGTCCTGCCAGGGTAACTTTCCAAAAACAATTCCCCACCAATGAGCCCTGGTTGGGAATTTGAGTTTGAGATGGTCCTTAATGTCATGAAGGGAAATGTCCATTTAAATGTCAACAAGGGATCCAACTTTCAGACGATACCTCGAAAGATGAGAGGCTCAGTGTGCCCTGGGGAGATGATGACTTGCACTCAGGTGGCCCTGAGATGCTGCCTGCTGAGCAGAAGATGGCTCCCCTGCCATCTGGTGAGCGCCCTCAGCAGGAGTATGTCCTGGACTTTAGGCGATGCTTTCCGTGTCTCAAGGTCCTGGAAGCAACGGTGGTTTGCAGAATCTCAGAGAGACAATTGGACCCACCAGAAGGACTAATGGCCAGCTCTGTCTTAGCCACCAATACATCTCAACCCTTCTAGAAACCCCATTAGCCTCAACACAGCTCCTCCAGTTTGAAATGGCCCGGGGCAAAAGCCCTTGAATAAATCTGTGGCAAGCAGCCCTGTGCATTCTCCTGGTCTGAACCCTCTGCAACCTCCCACCATGTACTGTCCAGTCATCAATGCTGGGCTCACCCTCAGGAAACCTCAAGTGCCTCCAGATTCCTTTGTACATGGTAGGCCTGATGGCAGGCCCAGACGCTGCTGCCTTCATTAAACAGCCTTCTTAGGGTTTGCTGCTGCTCTGTGGATGATCTGCTTCTGTGAATATCCAGATGTCTTCTCTCTAGTACAACTCGCCTCCAGAGCCTATCCTTCCCCAAGCGTGCTCTCCATTGTGGTGTCTTAAATGTTCAAGTTTGCAATGTCCAGTTCTACCTGATTATTCCATCATACCATCAAGACGGCAATCGACTCAGATGACAAGCTCCCCTCCAGCTCCTTCACTCAACTTCTCATCAATGAATAACCTGCCAGGAATGGGCAATAATACATAAAAATCCTCGAATTTCAGGTTCTGATGCCAACACTCAACCCCATGGGAATGACCCAGCCACTCCTCACTATAACCAGATGCCCTCCTTGGTTACCATGGGAACCAACATGCTTCCTCATGGTGTTTCAATGGGGTCTGATTTGATGTCACACAATCCTATGATGGGTCTTGGGTCCCAGGAGCCTGAGATGGCATCTCAAGGACAGATGGGTTTTCGCAGGAGTTCCCTCCAAGATGAGTCTCTTCCACAGCAGGTATCATTTTCTTACCATGGCCCCAATGGAGGCAGAGCAACTTCCTGGAGACATGGGTGTCCCAGGAGAAGGCACATTTGGCCATTCTAACACCCAATTTAGAATTCAGCACTTTAAAAGCCTGGGGGCCCGAGGGGTCCTGACTCCATCACTGTGCTGGGGAATAGCCTGTCTTCAGTCTTTTCGGACCCAGATCTGCAGGAAGTCATACCTGAGTTGGACCTGTCCTCTACACTCCACCTGAGAAGCCCAGCCAGACACTGAAATGGTTCCATGAGGGGAAGTCCCAGGCCATAAACAGCCCTGGGGTCCTAGACCTGGGTTTTTGCGCAGGGGATGATGGGCAAACCAGCCCCCAGAATGTATTAGCTTTGCCTGGCTTGGGAGGTCCAGGGTTTGTGGAAACTCTGGGCATCCTTCCTGGTACAGGTGTAACCATGCCAAGCCTCAACCCAATACGATCCCTGGCCTCTCTCAGGCAAGAGCAAAATATTAATGAAACACACACACACAGACACACAATTAATTTAAAAAAAAACTAACTGTTACTAAGTTCAGTGTAGGGTAGGAATAATAAGGAAATCTATTTTTTTTTTAATAATGAAACTTAAGACATTGCTTTTCAGTTTAAGTGCGCCTCAGCACTGTCTGTCTCTCTCGATATACACATCCACCTCCTTCACCCTTCACCATCTCCTCCATTAAGTGTGCTTCTTTCCCTCGTGCCCACCCCCAGCCTGCTCACGCCCTGCCTCCCTCCCTTCTTTTCCCTTGGGTGCTGCGTACTCAGCATTATTTTGGGGAGATAGATCTAGTAAAGCCTCAACATCCCTGCTGAGCATTCTCCTGGTTTTGGGAGGGAGAGTGAGGTCTGTCCCTGGAATGCTCTGTGACTTTCTCCTCCCGGGTGACTTTTTCCTTGCCAATATGCCCTCTTTTGCCTCCACTCTTGTTTTCTGGTCTCCTTTTATGCGGAATTTCCAGGTGAATTTTATTAATGTGGGATGGAACGGATGCTAACAGTTATCTAGGATTTTGGTTTTGTTTTTGGAAATTTTGTGGTTCCTTCCCTTTCTTCCTGCTCCCACACACAAAGTGTTCTGCGGAACTTCCATTAAATTCGGTACAAAACCACTTGCTGGGGCTGTGATGTCAGAAAAATAAAATATATTGCTTCCTATAAAATTAAAAAGAATATTTCAAGGCTCAATCCAAAAATGACTTCCATGAGACTCTTCCTGATCTCCAGGGGAGACCAAATGTCATTTTCCTTGGAACTTGCTACTAATATCCAACAGTTTCTTCCGTCCTTTTCTTGTAACATACTTCTTTATGTTTTATCTTTCCTATAAATTGAAACTATGTGAGAGTTGGATCTGACCCTGATTCAACTTTGGATGCTCCAGAATGTTTTGCATGTAGATGTTCACTGAATGTTAGGCAGATGCCTAAATTTTTTTCTCTAACCACTGCAAATTATCCCTAACATGGGGAATGATGGAGGGAACAATTAAAACAAGCCTCACAAGTTGAAACATGACACTCAATTTATGAAATGAGGAGAAAAAAAGAGGAGTCGGAGGAGGATATAACCTGAGCTATAAATAGCTTTAAAGAAGCTAAGCAACATGCGACAGGGATTTGTATGGGCTTACAAGGTGCTGCGGGTAAAATGCTGGAGTTTATAAGAAGGAAGGGGAAGTTTATAAAGTTTGCTTCTTAGCAGTGCAGTCAGGGAGTATCAGGGCTTACTATGTGTCTTTGTGCAGGCTGCTATGACAAAATGCTGTAATAGATTGGGGGGCTTAAACAACAGACATTTATTTCTCACAGTTCTGGAGGCTGAAGTCCAAATTCAAGGCTCCAGCAGATTTGTTGTCTGGTTGGAGCCCGCTTCCTGGTTCATAGATGGCTGTCTTTTTGCTGTGTCCTCACATGGTAGAAGGGACAACAGAGCTCTCTGGGTCTCTTTTATAAAGGCACTAGTCCCATTCATGAGGGCTCTACCCTCATGAAATCACCTCCCGAAGGCTCCACCTCCTAATACCATCACATTGGGGGTTAGGCTTTTTAACATGTGAATTCTGGGGAGACAAACATTCAGTCTCTAACACGATGGTTCTGCATAGGCTCAGAAAGCACCCCGCACATCATATCAAGTGAAAAGTGATGCTGATGACAGCCTGCACTGCCAGTGGTGTCTCTTGAAGCCTTGGAAACTGGGGATTTTAATAAAAATCTTCCTCACAGTGTCCCTCAGGAAAACTTGGAGGTTAAAATTTTATCAGATCCGGTGCTATTATAAAATGACTCTTTTTGTAGCCTCCCCAAATTAGTTTCATATTCAAAGCAGCTTATTTCAACCATTCCCTGCTTAGTTAAATGAGGGCTTGGAAATACAGAGTGCAACATGGAGAAGAGAGAAAGGTCTCCGTGTCTACTTCAGAAAATATTCAGAGTACATGCCTACATCTTAACATTTTGCAGCCATCCTCTTTTTTTGAATTGCTATTTTGACACTTTATTTTTACTTACATTCAAGAATGACTCTTCAGAAGACTTCATTTTAAAAATGTTCTCTATTTACCTTGCTTAGGTATCATGATGAAAGCACTCTGGAAGTAGTCATATACAAATGGGAGCAATAAATATGTGCTTTTAAGAAATGTCATGTCCAAGATTCTTAGCTTCTAAATGCAATGACAGTGAGGAGCCCTCATGGCCTTGCTGCCACAGGCTCCAAACACCAGCTCCAGCCCGTCCACCAGGAATTATGTCACTCTCCTGAGGTTAATGCTCTCTGTTTACTCACGGGTGTGCTCACTTTAAATAAATACAACTTATAAAAATTTAGACTTGCCAAATAGAAAAGCTGGCAAAGTGATTGTCTGCTAAAGAAAAGGATCCTTTACCGTGTCAACACTTTAAATAAGAAGCTGCTTTAGTACATTTTAAGGTTTGAAAACATTTATTTCCCAGGAACTCTGGATTTGCTGGAAATGCTGCACACCTGTGTTCTCTTCATTATTCTAGCACGGACGCTGACGCTTTCTGAAGCCCGCCAGAAGTAGGATAAACAGCTAATTGTCTGTGTCATGTGCTGTGTGGCTTGTGAATCCAGAATAAGAGGCCAAAGAAGAAAATGATTGTTCCAGCACTGATTTGCTGTGAATCAATTTCCAACCTCAGAAAATTCATTTTATTTTACTCACAGGGAAATCATATTAAACTGCCTACTCTATGTCAAGTTGTTTGGATTTCTGTGAAGAAAGAAAATAAGATTGGGATTGGCAGAACAGCGTGTTATATGGGGAAAATCAGATCATCGGAGAATATTGGAGCTTTAATGGTCCTTAGCACCCTCTTAATCAGGCAAAATCCTTCATATTGTAGGTGCAAAAAGTAGAATAGGCATCTTTGTTTTGTCTTCCAAGCATTTCTGTTTCTCTTCCCAAGCTAACCTTAATAGATGGATCCACTTCCAATGAACAGTTCTGAAGAAGGATTGGCATTGTTGGCTTCAGAGGTGGAGACCTTCTGAAGTGGCTCCTCTGAAGGTTCTTGGCTTAGGTCACACTCGGTACATGCAATTTTTTATGTATAGTGGGTACCGGGGAAAGGCAGCTTATCATGTGAATTTATTATTGGCATCAAACAAGGCAGGTTTTGGATTTTGTTTTGGTTTGTTTTGGCCCATGGTAGGGTAGAACAGAGAATGGAATTACATAATCAGGCATTCCCAGGCAAACAAGTTTAAATGTAGCTTTGAGTTTGAATTAGTCTGCTTTATGTCTAAACCCCACGGTTCTTCCTTCTATCTGTAGTCCAACCTAAAACATAAAAGGTAAAGCATTCTCTGGGTTGAGATCTAACCCTGTACTCTGTCTTATACTCTGATCTACAAGGATGTAGAATTTGCTGCAATGGCATGTTATAGAGACATGTTCTGTCTTGAAAATAAGTAAGATATTTCTGTTAAAAATAGATATGGAGATTAGTAGTGGATAAATCTCATTAAGTTTGGAATCTGGGTTGACTTTATATAAGGGTTCCAGGAATTCTGGGGCTTAGTGACAGATTACACAAGTATTTGGAGATTAAAGAGCTCATCAAATCCAGGAAAAAAATGCATGTCCTTTAAGGATGTCCCCCCAAATATATATGTTTGTGTGTATACACACACACACACACACACACACACGCACACACACTTAGGAGGGAAGAATTAATAACCAAAGCTTCACGTTTTCAGAGACTTATGTCTTTTCTACTTCTATGGGAGAAGAGAACTCTATTCTAAACCATGCCCACCAGAGAAAGCAAGCCAAATAGGACACACAGTGTTTTCTCAATGGCCATATTAAGAACTGAGCTCCCTTGCAGGTATAAAAAGAGACAGCCTGGCTTGAGTTCAAATCCTGTCTCTCTCAACTTAGTTGCTATCTGGCCTATTCAAATTATTCTACCTCACAGAGCCTCTATTCCTTCAACCTGAAGGCAGAGGGGGTAACAGTGTGAGGATAGATTTCCTATCACAAAATAAAAATTTAAAACCATGTTTGATTAAAAAATAATATTCAAGAAAACCTGAAAGTAGAAATCTACGTTTACATTGACTGTATGAAAGTCTTTTACAGTTCCTGTCTCCTCTGTACCTCTAAGAGACCACTGCTTCAGTATCCATTTATTCTTTCCTGGTTCAGTAGTTGTTTATGAGCCTAACACAGGGAGAGGAAGTGGCCCTTCAAAGAGAGAGTCCTAGACTTGTAGAGAAAAGAACTGGGCTTGAGATCTGACTTATCCATTATCTCCGACCTTGGAAAAATCATTACATTTCTCTGACTTATGGTTTCTCATCTGTAAGATGGTGTTTTAGACCAAATGTTGGTGTCCCCCCAAAATTCGTATGTTGAAGCTCTAACCCCAATATGATGGTATTTGGAGGTGGGGATTTGGTAGGTAAGTTTAGATGAGGTGGTAAGGGTGGAGCCCTCATGAATGGGATTAGTGCCCTTATAAGAAGAAGAGACTAGAGCTCTCTCTCGCTCTCTCTCTCTCTCCCCCCCTCCCCAACCATGTAAGAACTCAGTGAGAAGGTGGCTGTCTGCAAGCCAGGAAAAGGGGTCTAAGCAGAAACCAAATCAGCTGCCATCTTATTCTTGGACTTCCCAGCCTCCAGAACTGTGAGATATAAATGTATATTTTTTAAGCCATCCAGTCTGTGGTATTTTGTTATAGCAGGCCAAGCTGACTAAAACAGATGGGGATAAAAATACCAACCTATATTATAGAGTCCTTAGATCACAAATGAGACATATATAAAATCTCTGCAAATTTTCAATCACTAAACAAATTATGAGTACTGTGTTAGGAACTAGAGAGATGTAAAAATGAGCCAGGTACAGACCTTGACCTCAGAAAGTTCAGTTTCCTAGGTGAGGTAAGACTTGTGTATAACCAACTATGATACAAAAGAGAAAGGGCCATATTCATTCGTTCTTCATTCATTCATTCATTTGTTTAACAGACACACATTCAGCATCTACTATGTGCCAAGTGCTAGATTTGGGGCAGCAATAAATAAACAAACAAACAAAAAATTCCCTGTTCTTACAGAGCTTTTATGTGAGTCATGGAAGCAGTCAATAAACAAATACATAAATATTAAATAATATATTCAGTGGTAGGAAGTGCTTTGAAGAAAAATAAAGTAAGGCAATGGAAAAATCGTGGTAAGGGGGACTTGGCTACTTTGTACAATGTGATGAGAAAAGACCTAGTCAAGTCATGTGACTGGAGGGTCAGTCTGCTAAGGGACATTTGAACAGACACTTCCATGAAGTGAGAAGATGAGCTGAACAGGTTTCTTGGAGGATAATGTTGCAGGCAGCGAAAACAGCAAGTGCAAATGTCCAGAGGCAGGAATGTTAGTCATAAAAAATATTCTTCTAACAGGCTCTGGGAATTCAGAGTTGATGAGATTATTTCTAGCTAAGAGAGTCGATAATGATATAAGACCCTCAAGGTCAGTTCAGGGAAAATAGAGGTCCTGCTAAAGAAGAGGCTTGTATAAAAGCACCACATATTTACATAGTCTTTTATATTTTTCACTCATCTTTTGCTTAGATCATAACTCATACATTTCTATCCACAGGTACATATTTATAATTATTATCCAACCCACAAAGATAGTCGTAAGTGAGCACATTTCAGTTTCCTATAAACATAATAAGTGGACATCGTTATTAGTCACCCCTTTCCCATTTCAGATTATTATTATCATCACTTCAGATATAGGATAGTTTAGAACCCATACTTTGGAGTTAGGCAGATAGAAATTCACATCCCAGTTCAATTGGTTCCAGATTTCTGACCTTGAGGATATTGCTTAGGCTTTTGAAACCATAGTTTCTTTATTTGTAAAATGGAAATGATGATATACTGAGGAGTTTGTTGTGAGAATGAGAATGTTGTGGGATTTTACACAGTATTTCGCACAATACCTGACATAAAGTAAATAATTCACAAATAATTGTTTAAAAATAAAATAGTGAGAGATGCCCTCTTTTCACCTATTGTTCTTCATGGAGGTGGTATGGAAAAATTGTTCACTGATGCTATTCTTTCCCACCCTTTCTTTATTGAAATATTCACAAACATCAAACTATAAAGCAAGAGACTTAGAATCTAAAAGTCATACGATACGAATGATTCCAAGATGAATGCAAGAGAAAGTATGAATGGAAGTAACAAGAACAAGTATTTACAAGTCTTTACTGCATAAGAAGGCTTTCAAAGACATTAATCTATTTACTCTCTGATAATAAACCTGTAGTCTGAATATTATTTATCTTCCCCATTTTACAGATAAAAAAATATGACTCAGATAGGTTGAGTGATTTTGGCTAAAATCATACAGCTTGTAAGTGGCAAGACTGGAACTTATATTCAGGTCTTCTGATTCCAAGTCCCTGGGGGTAGTTATTGGGGCAACTGGTGCCCAAGAAATCCTTGCAAGACTGGAAAAACTTCCAAGTGATTAACTGAGTTGGTTGCATTATGGGCCTCCCTCCTACTTGTGGATTTTGATTTCTCACTGAGGATTATTAAAGAAAGTTACCTAAGCCTCTTCACAAAGCTCCAGAAATTTCTGGTTACAAGACAGCTAATAAAGTACGTGTTTCTTTCTGAATGGATTTCAGAGGATCTAGATTTTAAACAGCCTTGCTGGAAAGCAAGGTCCCTGTGTTGTTTAGGCTCGTTTGATCACTTGTCTGAGCTCTGCAAGGACAGAGACCATGTCTTACCCATCTTTGCATCCCAAGGCCCAGCAAAGAGCCTGGCAGCTCCCAGGCAGGGCTTGAGGGCCAGGCTGACAGGCCCTGTGATGGTTGATATCAGTTAGCATCTCCAGTTTAACTCTGATTTTGGCGGCAGTGAATACACTAGACATCAGCTGTCATGAGAAAACATATCACATGGTAATTTTCAGCTTTTAGTTCTGAATCCAAGCCCCTGGCCTGGATGATGAGACAGTAGAGCCCTCCAGCCTCTATACTTCCCACCATTTCTCCTCTCTTTCTGGTTCCTTTTCAGAAAGAGCTTCTCTTATAGGAGCCTGAGCCAGAGCTGCAGACCTTGTTTGCCTCAATAGAGAAAATAATTTTAAAACAGGGACGTTAAATCTGCCTTCAGCTTTGGGTCTTGAATATCAGTGTTGACTTAAGCCTTCCCCGTGAAGAAGAGTCGCATTGGTCAGCAAAACTGGTGAGCAGGTGGCATTAGCACCAGCATGGAAGGCAGCTGCAATGAGTTGAAATCTCTGCACTGTCACGTAACAAGGGCTGAATGTATTGACCAGCTTAGGTACTGATCACTTTACACACATTATTTAGTCCTCGATGGAGGATTCTTATTAGTATTCTCATTTTCCAGAGGAGAAAGTTGGAGAATAGAGGTGAAGTGACTTGCCCCAGGTCACAGAGAGTAAGTGGCAGGTCTGGGATAAAACAAAGCAATTGGACTTCACAGCCTGTGCTCTTAACTACGTGACCTTGGGCAAGGGAATGACCCTCTCAGTGCCTCCATTTCCTCATTGGTATAATGAATAGAGGAACAACTACTTCCTTAGATGGTTAGGAAAAGTCATTGAGATCATACATGCAAAGCCCTTGACACTTAGTAGGCACTTAAAATATGTCAGTTCCCTCTCTTCCCTCAAATAATCTGAGATTGAAGAGTGTCACCTCTTGAGCGATCCTTTAGAAACTTAAAGCTAAAATTAATCCAGGCCACGCCAGAGCCAATGACAATAAAGCTGATTTGTCCAGACTTATTATTTTGTTTCAAAAGGAGACCTGCCTCCACTTTCCTGGGCAGGTCCACAGAGCCAGCCCAGACTGAAAACGCACGTGGCCATTGCAAACGCATTGTTGAAACATGACGGACACTTCAGGAACCAGGAGATTCCTTCTGGAAATGCCTTGCTTCTTAGCCAAAGCAGAGATGGTTAAACAGTACAGCAGTGCAGCTGTGGCCTTCAGGGCGCACAGTGGGACTTCATGCTCCTGGGGCGAATGGAAACACAGAGACTCGCTTGCCAGCTGGCACTGTCCCTCGAGGGACGAGATATGCGTGGCCTCGCCTTCCAAGTTGAGAGCAATTGCTGGCAGGACACCGTGAGCATGTCAAGTTAAGGGAATATTTTTTTTAAAGGCCCATCACTGTTTTTCTTTCTTTAAATGGTAGCCACCAAAAAGTTATGCAAACACTTCAGCTGTGGAATATTTAATCTGACATTTGGCATAGCTCCCTTGTTGATCCAAGACACGAAGTATGCAGTATATGCCTTGCAGTTGTTTCATTGTTCACTTAAAAACAAGATAAACCAGACACAACAATTTAATTTTCTATCCCCTCAATTTTAACTGGGTCACTACCAGGATCCATCCTTGATTCCCAAGTAATAGGATGACAATTATGAACCACAGTCCATAAGATGAATAGCTCATTTAATCAAGTTGGTGGATTTAGTCTTTTTTTTTTTTTTTTTTTGGCCCTGCTGAAAGCTTTAGGAGTTCCTGTGGTTATGGTTTTCTCTAGGGTTTGGCAGTTCTTTTATTTGGGTCTGGTGTTTCGGGGTTTCATGTGCTCTTGTAGAAACATTGCCAGAACTGTCCTCCCATCATCCTTGTCATTGGGTTTTAAGCAAGAAAAGGAGCACCTTGCTGCAGTCTTCTGCCCATTCACATGGGACATGTGTCCTGGCTGCACGTGGTCATCCATTAGTGGACATTACTCACCCTGTTCCTTCTTCTTTAACTATCTCACTGACAGTTGTGTTTTCCTAAAAGAGGGGTTCCCTCTGGTTCTCTTTGAATATCAGTCACATGGTTTTTGATCCCTGACAGGTAAGAAGAACAGTGCCACTCCTCAGAAATTACATGGATACTAAAAATCCTAGTTAGTGAGCAGTTCACATTTCGTACCATGTGGAGGGAAGGATGCAGGACTGGCCAACATTCCAAAGGAAAGGAGAACCTTTCCAAATGTTCCTCCGCTGATGAGTTAGACCAGTTGCTTAACATAAACAAGCATAATTCCTCAAGTTCCATCCTTCCTGCAGGTGGGCCAATAGGCTAAAAAGCACTAGAAAACGTAGTAAAGTGCAGTCTATTTCTTCATTCTCCTCCACTTCCATGCTCACTGTTATAACAACGCTGATTTAAACATCAGGTCACTGTCACTGGGCTCCAGGCAATGGCATAATTATGCTTCAGAGAAATACTGAAACAGTGCTCATCCTATACAAAGCGATGGGTGGAGAAGGGAGAGAATCAGATGGCAATGCTTAAAAAGGAAACTGGAGACTGACGAATCCGGACGTTTCCTTAGTTCTGATTCAAGTTTCTGGGTCCCATTCCCAATAAAAATATATCTTTGTTTCTAATGGACAATTCAAAGGACACAAACCTGAGTGTTAAAAGCCGTGTCTCAGTTTTATGGTTTGAGGGATTCAATTAGGTGAGAAAGAATCTTCTCTACCTCAAAAAACTTTAGCCAACACATGAAATGTGCTTGAGAGCAGAGAAATGCTTAAAAAATGGGCATTTTTAGCAGGTAGATGTTCTGATTATTGATTTGTTTAAAAAATATCTACATATCAATACTTTTAATGGCAGTTTTTCAAAAATAGTGGGATAATAGGCAATTTTAACTTTCTCTTTAGAATTCTCTCTCTCTCCCTCCCTTCCTCCTTCCCTCCCTCTCTTAGTTTTTGACATTGAATATTTGTTATATAAATGGAAAATGGCAATTAAGAATGCACTCTTTCTCCAAGGATCTAGTAGTGTACTTTTGCTGGGAGTATGCTAGTGAGTCCTGAAATTAGGTCATTCTGTATATTCTCACTGTAATGAGATGCTCCAGGTCAGGAAACTTCTGTAGAAAGTTTCTAGCAGTGCTTCTACCAGAGGGCAAGATTCTAAAGCTCTTTTTTCACTTTTTTCAAGCTTTGTCCGCGTAAGAAGGAATTAATATCGTGTTCTTACAATGGATCAATTATAACTCAAACTAAAGTAGAGATAAACTAAATTCCATAAGCCAAGAATATTTCATAGAAATTTCTTCTCAAAGTTTTCTCCATGTGTTTTCAGTTGTGAAGTTTCTTCAAGGAAGATGGCAGGGCATTTCTCAGTAAATAGGCAAGCAGTGTAGGGCACTGCAAGTTCCTTCAGGTTTCTGAAAATGGAACTTACTGTGGATATTGAGTAACTCTTTAGGGTTTAGGATAGCAGAGCAGTGACATCTTACATGCTGACCCTCACTGACAGGGGCAGTTTCTGGAATGCTGTGTTGAGAGGGGGAGTGGGAGGGACGGGCTCAGTGCCAATGCTCAGACAGGATGAGTGATATCTGCCATGTGTCTGAGGCAGCAGTACTGGCGTCGCAATTGGTTTTATATTGTCAAGCCTATTCTCGTATTTGACTAAATGAGTTTCTAGTGATTTGCATAGTGATCAAAGTGTTTTCCCACAATATTTAGTTGGACAATATCTAAGCATATCCTAGGGGCTACTGAAACTATTTCTATCTCCCTGCCTGCTTGACTGCTTTTGTTCATGTTCAGGAGCTTCAGCAGACCCCTCATTTGTAATTGCACACCTGAGGCTCTTTGCGTTTCAGGGTCTGAGAACAGGAAGGAAGCTTGGGGACCTCTAATGTTACCCCCTTATTTTACAGATTGAAAAGCAGATGCTTGGAGAAGTAAAGTGACTCACCCAAGGTCACACAACTGGTTTAGGGCAAGGGCAGTACTAGACCCATATCACCTGATTCCTAATCCAGTCTTGACTTACTACACCATAGATTCTTTTATCAGACCATACTCACAAACTCTTAAAAGAGATTTAATAATTCAAAGAGATGATACCCTTGCAGAAGGACATACTGTAGAACAGCCCCACTGCTTCTGTATTCTTTCCTTTTTTTTATGATGTTGAGCACTGAGAGCCCTCAATTCATATCTGATCTTAAAAGAAAGTGAAAGGGGTGGAAACGAGAGGTTTATAGATCACAAATGCTATTTTTAATAACTTACTTTACATGTGCATTTCCCCTAGCCCCATACCACTCTACCATGCAAAGGAATTTTTAAAACAAAGTGATTGTATGAAAGCACTGTTAAAGTATCTCTCATCATCTTTTGCGATTTCAGAAGCTTTCTTATTCATATATAGATTACAGTGTATTCGATTTATGCAGTGGAAACCTTCAAGAAATGAACTAAAACTGAATTCTTATGGAAAAAACACTTTACTTCCTGCCATATTGCTGCAACAGAAATTTTATTGGCAAAGTAAGTCGCAATATTATTCCCAGCAGAAGAATTCTGCATATGTGAAAAAGAGTATAATTGCCTCATTAAAAATCAAAGAGGGAAAGAAAAAAGTGAGCAAATTGGGAAGTATGTTGCCATAACCACAGTTAAACTCCATATGTATTAAACCTAATTTATGAAAAGCCACACTTATTAAGCAGATAAAGAAAGTGGTGAATTGTCCCAAGATATTATACCCTATAAGGCTTAGGTCCATACAGGATTCATTAAGAAAAACAGAAAAGATATACAACATCTAATACTGAAAATACACGGGTTTAGTAGAAGATGGAAGTGAAAGCAATTTTAACAGTCCTTCCCTTCTAATCATCAAAACCGACTCAAAGACTACAAAGAGGGAAATATAAAAATTATACCAGCATTTAATCTTTGTAATAGTGTCAATCTGGTACTCTAAAATTTCTGACATTTCTAACAGAAAAAAATGACCTTTGAAACATAGCAGAAAATGATTCAGTGAGCTACCACACAACTGAGAGAAAGATGGGGGAGTATGAATTGCGACAAATAAGAATAGATCTTTCTAGAACATTCTTCTAAATATCCCTTACTTTGAAAGGACAAAGACTGAAAGAGTTAGGAGAAACCACTGAAGTTGGAAACCATCTGTGTGCTGTGTTTAGAAGTCATAGATCCCTTGAGGAAAGCAAGGGATGTTTTCCCTGGGGCTTCTTTGACTCAGAAGTTTATTAGCAGTGGTAATCTGTAGAAGTAGTGTCTAGAATATGCATCATTGAAGAGATGGAACTCACCTCACTTGGAGCTATTTCTGCTGTACATATAAAGTGGATGGTAGTATGTGAAGGGAAGAAACTGGTGATGAAGAAAAAAATATATGCCCTTTCACCAAACAAAAAGGACATAGTAGTGGGAATTTCTTGATGTTGAATTTGAACCAGTATGGCTGGTAACTAGAGGCTACTGAATAAAACAGAATATTCTCCCAACTCAGTGGAACTGGAACTTGATGAACTAGTTTCAAACATATGTAGGAAAAGCTTATAATTAAACATTGTTTTAATCGTAAGCATCCATAAACCCAACTATCTGCTCAACAAAGGACTTCTGAATGACTTAAATGGCTGAACAGATGACATTAGTTTGTCCAGTCAGGCATTCAGCCTAGATTCAAAGGAGAGACAGGAAATTCACCCAAGTACAATGAGAGGAAATACAAGACTCCATCTATACTATTTATTGTTTGTTTATTTAAAAATGACAGTTATAGATAGCCTTGTCTCTTTAACTCAAGCAAAGGGATAAACGAGACTTCTGAAAAAAATCTGTAAGAAAAAAGGAAAGTAAATACTACATTCCAAGAAAGAACATCGTTTTAGAAAATATTTATTCTGGGAAACTGAAAAAAAGTAGATAATAAATATTTTCATTTTAAAGGAAATATAGAAAAAAGAGAAAAACTTGAACTAAGAAAAAAAGAGAAGAGATGAAATAAGAGACTGGAAATTTAAAAGTACCAGCTTTGTTATAAAAACAAATAAGTTATTTCAAATTTTTAATGGTAGTGTAAGTCAAAGAGACAGAGATATAGATATAGAGAAAAGAATCAAAAATGCAGAAAGGCAAATCCGTAGCCTGAAAGATGAATAGGAGGAAATTCTAAAGCATGCAGAGGGGAAGGGCAGAAAGCTGGAAATAATAAAATAGAAAGTAATAGACATAAAATGCAAAAACAGATATCCTGCATATGAATAATGAGTGTGAATGAAGTACTTTAAAAAAAAGTTAAAAATACAAAAGAAAAAACTGTAGTTGAATTAAAAGAAACTGTGCAGAGTAAAAATAATTACTCCAGAGGAGAGAAGATGGCGGAAGAGTAAGACACGGAGATCACCTTCCTTCCCACAGATACAGTAGAAATACATCTACACGTGGAACTGCTCCTACAGAACACCCACTGAACGCTGGCAGAAAACGTCCGACCTCCAAAAAGGCAAGAAACTCCCCCCGTACTTGGGTAGGGCAAAAGAAAAAAGAAATAACAGAGACAAAAGAATAGGGACAGCACCTGCACCAGTGGGAGGGAGCCGTGAAGGAGGAAAGATTTCCACGCACTAGGAAGCCCCTTCGCGGGCAGAGACTGCGGGTGGCAGAGGGGGGAAGCTTCGGAGCCACGGAGGAGAGCGCAGCCACAGGGGTGCGGAGGGCAAAGCGGAGAGGTTCCCGCACGGAGGAGCGGTGCCGACCAGCACTCTCCAGCCCGAGAGGCTTGTCTGCTCCCCCGTCGGGGCGGGCGGGGGCTGGGAGCTGAGGCTCGGGCTTCAGTCGGATCGCAGGGAGAGGACTGGGATTGGCGGCGTGAACACAGCCTGAAGGGGTTAGCGCACCACAGCTAGCCGGGAGGGAGTCCGAGAAAAAGTCTGCAGCTGCCGAAGAGGCAAGAGACTTTTTCTTCCCTCTTTGTTTCCTGGTGCGCGAGGAGAGGGGATTCAGAGCGCCGCCTAAACGAACTTCAGAGACGGGCGCGAGCCGCAGCTAACAGCGCGGATCCCACAGCAACAGGGGCGCAGAGGAAAAAGCGGAGAGACTCCCGCACAGAGGCTCGGCGCCGAGCAGCGCTCACCAGCCCGAGAGGCTTGTCTGCTCCCCCGCCGGGGCGGGCGGGGCTGGGAGCTGAGGCTCGGGCTTCGGTCGGATCGCAGGGAGAGGACTGGGATTGGCGGCGTGAACACAGCCTGAAGGGGTTAGCACACCACAGCTGGCTGGGAGGGAGTCCGGGAAAAAGTCTGCAGCTGCCGAAGAGGCAAGAGGCTTTTTCTTGCCTCTTTGTTTCGCTGCGCGCAAGGAGAGGGGATTCAGAGCGCCGCCTAAACGAACTCCAGAGACGGGCGCGAGACGCGGCGATCAGCGCGGACCCCAGAGACGGGCGTGAGACGCTGGGGCTGCTGCTGCCGCCTCCAAAAAGCCTGTGTGTGAGCACAGGTCACTCTCCACACCGCCCCTCCCGGGAGCCGGTGCAGCCCGCCACTGCCAGGGTCCCGTGTTCCCCGGACAAATTCCCCGGGAGAACGCACTGCACGCCTCAGGCTGGTGCAACGTCACGCCGGCCTCTGCTGCCGCAGGCTCGCCCCGCCTCCTCCGTACCCCTCCCTCCCCGCGGCCTGAGTGAGCCAGCGCCCCTGAAGCAGCTGCTCCTTTAACCCCGTTCTGTCTGGGCGGGGAATAGACGCCCTCAGGTGACCTACACGCAGAGGCGGGTCCAAATCCAAAGCTGAACCCCAGGAGCTGTGTGAACAGGGAAGAGAAGGGGAAATCTCTCCCAGCAGCCTCAGAAGCAGCGGATTAAAACTCCACAAACAACTCGATGTGCCTGCATCTGTTGAATACCTGAATAGACAACGAATCATCCCAAATTCAGGAGGTGGACTTTGGGAGCAGGATATATTAATTTTTCCCCTGTTCTTTTTTTTTTGTGAGTGTATATGTATATGCTTCTGGGTGAGATTTTGTCTGTATAGCTTTGCTTTACAATAGCTTTATTTTGCTTCACTACATTATAGCCTCTTTCTTTCTTTCTTTCTTTCTTTCTTTCTTTCTTTCTTTCTTTCTTTCTTTCTTTCTTTCTTTCTTTCTTTCTTTCCTTCTTTCTTTCTTTCTTTCTTTCTATTTTTTCTCCCTTTTACTCTGAGCCGTGTGGACGAAAGGCTCTTGGTGCTCCAGCCAGGCATCAGGGCCGTGTCTCTGAGGTGGGAGAACCAACTTCAGGACACTGGTCCACAAGAGACCTCCCAGCTCCACGTAATACCAAACGGTAAAAATCTCTCAGAGATCTCCATCTCAACATCAAGACCCAGCATCACTCAATGACCAGCAAGCTACAGTGCTGAACACCCTATGCCAAACAACTAGCAAGACAGGAACACAGCCCCATCCATTAGCAGAGAGGCTGCCTAAAATCATAATAAGGCCACAGACACCCCAAAATACACCACCAGACGTGGATGTGCCCACCAGAAAGACAAGATCCAGCCTCATCCACCAGAGCTCAGGCACTAGTTCCCTACACCAGGAAGCCTACACAACGCACTGAACCAACCTTAGCCACTGGGGACAGATACCAAAAACAACGGGAACTACAAACCTGCAGTCTGTGAAAAGGAGACCCCAAACACAGTAAGATAAGCAAAATGAGACGACAGAAAAACACACAGCAGATGAAGGAGCAGGGTCAAAGCACACTAGACTTAACAAATGAAGAGGAAATAGGTAGTCTACCTGAAAAAGAATTCAGAATAATGATAGTAAGGATGATCCAAAATCTTGGAAATAGAATAGACAAAATGCAAGAAACATTTAACAAGGACGTAGAAGAACTAAAGAGGAACCAAGCAATGATGAAAAACACAATAAATGAAATTAAAAATACTCTAGATGGGATCAATAGCAGAATAACTGAGGCAGAAGAAAGGATAAGTGACCTGGAAGATAAAATGGTGGAAATAACTACTACAGAGCAGGATAAAGAAAAAAGAATGAAAAGAACTGAGGACAGTCTCAGAGACCTCTGGGACAACATTAAACGCACCAACATTCGAATTATAGGGGTCCCAGAAGAAGAAGAGAAAAAGAAAGGGACTGAGAAAATATTTGAAGAGATTATAGTTAAAATCTTCCCTAACATGGGAAAGGAAATAGTTAATCAAGTCCTGGAAGCACAGAGAGTCCCATACAGGATAAACCCAAGGAGAAACACGCCAAGGCACATATTAATCAAACTGTCAAAAATTAAATATAAGGAAAACATATTAAAGGCAGCAAGGGAAAAAAAACAAATAACACACAAGGGAATCCCCATAAGGTTAACATCTGATCTTTCAGCAGAAACTCTGCAAGCCAGAAGGGAGTGGCGGGATATACTTAAAGTGATGAAGGAGAAAAACCTACAACCAAGATTACTCTACCCAGCAAGGATTTCATTCAGATTCGATGGAGAAATTAAAACCTTTACAGACAAGCAAAAGCTGAGAGAGTTCAGCACCACCAAACCAGCTTTACAACAAATGCTAAAGGAACTTCTCTAGGCAAGAAACACAAGAGAAGGAAAACACCTACAATAACAAACCCAAAACATTTAAGAAAATGGGAATAGGAACATACATATCGATAATTACCTTGAATATAAATGGATTAAATGCTCCCACCAAAAGACACAGGCTGGCTGAATGGATACAAAAACAAGACCCATATATATGCTGTCTACAAGAGACCCACTTCAGACCTAGAGACACATACAGACTGAAAGTGAGGGGATGGAAAAAGATATTCCATGCAAATGGAAATCAAAAGAAAGCTGGAGTAGCAATTCTCATATCAGACAAAATAGACTTTAAAATAAAGACTATTACAAGAGACAAAGAAGGACACTATATAATGATCAAGGGATCGATCCAAGAGGAAGCTATAACAATTGTAAATATTTATGCACCCAACATAGGAGCACCTCAATACATAAGGCAAATACTAACAGCCATAAAAGGGGAAATCGACAGCAACACAATCATAGTAGGGGACTTTAACACCCCACTTTCACCAATGGACAGATCATCCAAAATGAAAATAAATAAGGAAACACAAGCTTTAAATGATACATTAAACAAGATGGACTTAATTGATATTTATAGGACATTCTACCCAAAAACAACAGAATACACATTTTTCTCAAGTGCTCATGGAACATTCTCCAGGATAGATCATATCTTGGGTCATAAATCAAGCCTTGGTAACTTTAAGAAAATTGAAATCGTATCAAGTATCTTTTCCGACCACAACGCTATGAGACTAGATATCAATTACAGGAAAAGATCTGTAAAAAATACAAACACATGGAGGCTACACAATACACTACTTAATAACGAAGTGATTACTGAAGAAATCAAAGGGGAAATCAAAAAATACCTAGAAACAAATGACAATGGAGATACGACGACCCAAAACCTATGGGACGCAGCAAAAGCAGTGCTAAGAGGGAAGTTTATAGCAATACAAGCCTACCTCAAGAAACAGGAAACATCTCGAATAAACAACCTAACCTTGCACCTGAAGCAATTAGAGAAAGAAGAACAAAAAAACCCCAAAGCCAGCAGAAGGAAAGAAATTATAAAGATCAGGTCAGAAATAAATGAAAAAGAAATGAAGGAAACAATAGCAAAAATCAATGCAACTAAAAGCTGGTTCTTTGAGAAGATAAACAAAATTGATAAACCATTAGCCAGACTCATCAAGAGAAAAAGGGAGAAGACTCAGATCAATAGAATTAGAAATGAAAAAGGAGAAGTAACCACTGACACTGCAGAAATACAAAAGATCATGAGAGATTACTACAAGCAACTCTATGCCAATAAAATGGACAACCTGGAAGAAATGGACAGATTCTTAGAAATGCACAACCTGCCGAGACTGAACCAGGAAGAAATAGAAAATATGAACAGACCAATCACAAGCACTGAAATTGAAACTGGGATTAAAAACCTTCCAACAAACAAAAGCCCAGGACCAGATGGCTTCACAGGTGAATTCTATCAAACATTTAGAGAAGAGCTAACACCTATCCTTCTCAAACTCTTCCAAAATATTGCAGAGGGAGGAACACTCCCAAACTCATTCTACGAGGCCAACATCACCCTGATACCAAAACCAGACAAAGATGTCACAAAGAAAGAAAACTACAGGCCAATATCACTGATGAACATAGATGCAAAAATCCTCAACAAAATACTAGCAAACAGAATCCAACAGCACATTAAAAGGATCATATACCATGATCAAGTGGGGTTTATCCCAGGAATGCAAGGATTCTTCAATATACGCAAATCAATCAACGTGATACACCATATTAACAAATTGAAGGAGAAAAACCATATGATCATCTCAATAGATGCAGAGAAAGCTTTCGACAAAATTCAACACCCATTTATGATAAAAGCCCTGCAGAAAGTAGGCATAGAGGGAACTTTCCTCAACATAATAAAGGCCATATATGACAAACCCACAGCCAACATTGTCCTCAATGGTGAAAAACTGAAACCATTTCCACTAAGATCAGGAACAAGACAAGGTTGCGCACTCTCACCACTATTATTCAACATAGTTTTGGAAGTGTTAGCCACAGCAATCAGAGAAGACAAAGAAATAAAAGGAATCCAAATCGGAAAAGAAGAAGTAAAGCTGTCACTATTTGCAGATGACATGATACTATACATAGAGAATCCTAAAGATGCTACCAGAAAACTCCTAGAGCTAATCAATGAATTTGGTAAAGTAGCAGGATACAAAATTAATGCACAGAAATCTCTTGCATTTCTATACACTAATGATGAAAAATCTGAAACTGAAATTAAGAAAACACTCCCGTTTACCACTGCAACAAAAAGAATAAAATATCTAGGAATAAACCTACCTAAGGAGACAAAAGACCTGTATGCAGAAAATTATAAGACACTGATGAAAGAAATTAAAGATGATACAAATAGATGGAGAGATATACCATGTTCCTGGATTGGAAGAATCAACATTGTGAAAATGACTCTACTACCCAAAGCAATCTACAGATTCAATGCAATCCCTATCAAACTACCACTGGCATTTTTCACAGAACTAGAACAAAAAATTTCACAATTTGTATGGAAACACAAAAGACCCCGAATAGCCAAAGCAATCTTGAGAACGAAAAATGGAGCTGGGGGAATCAGGCTCCCTGACTTCAGACTATATTACAAAGCTACAGTAATCAAGACAGTTTGGTACTGGCACAAAAACAGAAATATAGATCAATGGAACAGGATAGAAAGCCCGGAGATAAACCCACACACAAATGGTCACCTTATCTTTGATAAAGGTGGCAAGAATATACAGTGGAGAAAAGACAGCCTCTTCAATAAGTGGTGCTGGGAAAATTGGACAGGTACATGTAAAAGTATGAAATTAGAACACTCCCTGACACCATGCACAAAAATAAACTCAAAATGTATTAAAGACCTAAGTGTAAGGCCAGACACTATCAAACTCTTAGAGGAAAACATAGGCAGAACACTCTATGACATACATCACAGCAAGATTCTTTTTGACCTAGCTCCCAGAGAAATGGAAATAAGAACACAAATAAACAAATGGGACCTAATGAAACTTAAAAGCTTTTGCACAGCAAAGGAAACCATAAACAAGACCAAAAGACAACCATCAGAATGGGAGAAAATATTTGCAAATGAAGCAACTGACAAAGGATTAATCTCCAAGATTTACAAGCAGCTCATGCAGCTCAATAACAAAAAAACGAACAACCCAATCCAAAAATGGGCAGAAGACCTAAATAGACATTTCTCCAAAGAAGATATACAGATGGCCTACAGACACATGAAAGAATGCTCAACATCATTAATCATTAGAGAAATGCAAATCAAAACTACAATGAGATATCATCTCACACCGGTCGGAATGGCCATCATCAAAAAATCTAGAAACAATAAATGCTGGAGAGGGTGTGGAGGAAAGGGAACACTCTTGCACTGTTGGTGGGAATGTAAATTGATACAGCCACTATGGAGAACAGTATGGAGGTTCCTGAAAAAACTACAAATAGAACTACCATACAACCCAGCAATCCCAATACTGGGCATATACCCTGAGAAAACCATAGGTCAAAAAGAGTCATGTACCAAAATGTTCATTGCAGCTCTATTTACAATAGCCAGGACATGGAAGCAACCTAGATGTCCATCGACAGATGAATGGATAAAGAAGATGTGGCACATATATACAATGGAATATTACTCAGCCATAAAAAGAAATGAAATGGAGGTATTTGTAATGAGGTGGATGGAGTTAGAGTCTGTCATACAGAGTGAAGTAAGTCAGAAAGAGAAAAACAAATACAGTATGCTAACACATATATACGGAATCTAAGGAAAAAAAAAAAAAACGGCCATGAAGAACCTAGTGGCAAGACGGGAATAAAGACACAGACCTACTAGAGAATGGACTTGAGGATATGGGGAGGGGGTGGGGTGAGATGTGACAGGGTAAGAGAGTGTCATGGACATATATACACTACCAAATGTAAAATAGATAACTAGTGGGAAGCAGCCGCATAGCACAGGGAGATCAGCTCGGTGCTTTGTGACCACCTAGAGGGGTGGGATGGGGAGGGTGGGAGGGAGGGAGATGCAAGAGGGAAGAGAAATGGGAACATATTGTATATGTATAACTGATTCACTTTGTTATAAAGCAGAAGCTAACACACCATTGTAAGGCAATTATACTTCAATAAAGATGTTTAAAAAAAATAATAATAATAATTACTCCACTAGGTGAAATTATTGGAATGCTGTCAACAATTTCTTATGACATTTTGAAATTCAAAGGCAAATAGTTCTAAAAGGATTGAGACAGAAGTCACAGATCACCTAAAATGGGAGAAAAAGTCATGCAGGCTTCAGACTTCTGTACATGTTCATGAAAAGGCAGCAGAAGTAGCCCAAGACTGGAAACTATTCAAATGCCTATTAACAGGAGAATGTATAAATAAGTTTTATATTCACACAACAAAATAGTATATAGCAGTAAGACTAAACTATTTACTATATGCAAAAATATAATCTCACGAAAATAATATTGAATGAAAGAAGCTAAAAATGAAAGAGTAAATGCTACAAAAACTCATTTACATAAAAGTACAAAATAAGGTAAAACAAATCTATGCTGCTAAAAGTCAAGTAATGGTTACCCAGGGAAGGGGCTAGGGGGAGGCTGTGATTCCAGGATGAGTGGATTAGTGAGGACTTCTGTGAGTACTGATAATATTCTGTTTCTTGATCTGCATGCATTTTATACAGTGTGTTTAATTGTCCATTTTATGAAAATTAATCCAATTGTACACATGTTATATGTATACTCAAATAAAAAGTTTTTTAAATGTTGAAGTAAAATTAGAGCAGTTATTGAAGATGAAGAGGATTCAGTGTATAGACGCTATGGATAGATGCCTTGTATAGGAGGGGGCTAGGAATACTGAATAACGCTGGACTTTGCTAGAAAAATATTTAGATAAATACTTATAATAAAAACTTAATGGTCATAACTAAATACATAATACACTCTGCAGCTTCCAAGTCAGAGGAAGAAAAAACAGAGAATAAAGTAAATTTCATCAAGTTAATAGAAGGTAGGACAGATGTAAAAGAATGAAAGAAAATGCATAGTAAACAGAAACTTATTTTTAAAAAGGTGATAGAAGTTACTCTAAATATGTCAGTCTCCATAACAAAATATAAATGAATTTAACTCACTTTCTAAAAGACAGATAATATAAAATAAGATTAAAATATCCATGCTCAGATCTTAGTGTCAAAATACCATTTCTAATAAAAGTAACCAGGGCTACTTGAAGAAGTGGTTGATTTCAGAATTAGGAAAGGATAATTAAATATCTATAAGTTTGTGATGGTATAAATAAATAATTGAATGAATAAGGATGAAGAAAGGACTACTCTTCCTTACCAAAGAAGTCCAATTAATAAATGTAGAAGAAATGAGGAAAACAGAAAATCACCATAAAATACCATAGTAGTTGTTACAGGTACAATCCACCAATGATTGCTAAAATTAGTGAGTAAAAGTTTAAGAGTAACAGGACATTGTATAACCTCAAAGTATCACCTGCCTCAAGATACAGTGGAGAAACCTGGCAGATAATACCTTAACCAAATGAGAACAGTTAACATCATCAATAGTAAGACTTACTGACATCATTTAAACCCTGATAGGATACCCAGTGAAGGGCAAATCTCTCGGGTGTTCTTCCCAATATGTTGGGTTGCCCAAAAAGGTCATTCGGTTTTTTCCATAACATCTTATGATAAACCCGAATGACCTCTTTGGCCAACCCAATACATAACTTTAATCCATTCTGAGAAAATGACAGACAAAGCCAAACTGAAGGCTATTCTACAAAATACCTGACCAGTACTCTGCAAAAGTGTCAAGTTCTTACAAGACAAGGAGAAACCAAGGAACTATCACAAACTGGAAGAAACATGACAATTAAGTACAATGATCAGGATCCTGAATTGGATCCTGGAACAGGATTAGTGAAAAAACTGGTGAAATCTGAATGAAGTCTATAGTTTAGTTAATAGTATTACAGCAATGTTAATTTCCTGGTTTTTGTAATGTTACTATGGTTACATAGGATGTTAA
Organism: Eschrichtius robustus; assembly: GCF_028021215.1. Taxonomy (NCBI): domain Eukaryota; kingdom Metazoa; phylum Chordata; class Mammalia; order Artiodactyla; family Eschrichtiidae; genus Eschrichtius; species Eschrichtius robustus. The sequence goes on from NC_090825.1 coordinate 53,734,076, forward strand.
CACTAGAGAAAGATGGGAATTCTGTACTATTTTTGCAACTATTCTATAAGTCTAAAATTATTTCAAAATAAAAAGATTTTTAAAAAATCAGACTATTAAGTTGTGGAGACCTCAGTAGCCTTTGAATTTCTCTATTATAATTGGTTAATCAGATTTTATTCAAGTTTTTGCATCAATATTTATAAAATATTCTTCTAGAAAATATGAATTATCAAAATTGACTCAAGAATAAGTAGACAATCTCAGTAGATCTGTAACTATCAAAGTTTGAAATTATAGCAAAAATAGTTTTCTCACAAAAAACACCCACCTACCCAGACAAATTTTCAGGCAACTTTTACAAAACGTAAAGAAATAGATAATCCATATACTATAAAAGTTGTTAAGAGCATAAAAAAATAAAGGAAAAATGCCCAACTTATTTTGTAAGGGTAGTATAATCTTTCTATCAAAATCAGATGAGACAAATTTAAGAAAAAAATACCTAGTCCCATTACTCTTATGAAGGTAGATAAAAAATATTAAAAACACTAGTCACTTGAATCCAGCATGTGCATGTGAGTGAGTGAATGTGTGTGTTCATGTGCATATGTATCATGCCTAGCTGGTATTTATCCCTGGGATACAATAGGAAGTCTATCAGTATCAGTGTATGCTAAGAAGCTAAGTGAGAAAGCAAAAAAAGAATAAAGAAAAGCTATTCAGAGAAGAAATACGGGTGACAAGTAAATCCATCTGATAAATTAATCTTATTGATAATCAGAGGGAAACAAATTTAAAATGCTGTATTTTTTTGCCAATTAAATTGGGAAAAATAGGAAAAATTGTACCAAGCGATGATGTTGCACCCATGAGATGAGGGTGTAGATTATCACAATATTCTCAAGGGGGATTTAGCAAAACAGATTACAATTTTAAATAATTGTGGTCTTCATCTCAGAAAGTCCATTGCTAAGAGTATGTTTTAAGCAAATAATTGGACAAGGGTACAAATATCATCTGTAAAAATATTTATTTTTCAAATGGTCTTTTTAGATGAGGAAATATTGGCTTTTATTTCCCGTCACTCCCAACTCTGGATGTGATACCTGAGTTAGGTCGTTAAATTGGACTTAAGGTGAGGATCTGACACAGCTCAATGAATCAGGAGACAACTCATAATGGCAAAATCTTCTATATTTGTGCATTTGGGTTAACATCAGTTATCTGCTTCCAAAATATTAATTGTTGACTATTAATTTTCAACAGATGGGAAACGCTTAGGAGTAACCTGAGCTACTGGCTCTCAAATTTGCGTGTGCATGAGTCACCTGGAGGGCTTGTTGAACCACAGATTGCTGAGACCCACCCCCAGAGTTTCTGATTTAGTAGACCTGAGAATTTGCAGTTCTGACAAACTTCCAGGTGTTGCTTATGTTGATAGACCAAGGACCACATTCTGTGAACCACTGCTGTAAGAGAAGCCTGCTGACTCTTTCTGTTTATTCATGGAGTAACTGACTAGAGAGAAAATAGAAAGAGACTCGAGGGCATAAGCCATTCTTACCTCCTCCTCTCTTCTGACATCCTATCTTTATTTTACTTTGAGGGACCTTTACAGCATCAGTTCAACATACGTGCTCTGAAGCCTCACTGTAACACCCTCCTCTTCCCGTATAAAAATAAAGATTAAAAAACAAAATGAACAAAACAACTTGGGCATGAGGCAAGTTCTTCCTGCAGCTTAGCTAATAGGGTCTAATTACCGAAGTACCAGGATCTTTCTAAAAACCCCAAGAGCACGCTTAATGGTCTCTACTCTATTGACACTGGAGTCAATCTAAGCAAGGCTCTGTCTCGTATTAGAGTGTTCACAATCTTGGGCTACACTTTTCCAGCAGTCTCTCTACTCATGGCCTTCTTATCAAAAGGAAAAGAGAAATCATGATAAAGGATAAAAATATAATTTGTCTATTTTACTTCTAACATAACCATCCTGAGAAAAGATGCAGAAAAAGAAGCATTTGGCGCTTTGGCTGAAGTGTCATGATCTGATCACCTTCATCAGTGGGGAAGATTGGGAATCAGGTCTGTCCAGTTGATCCTTTGCCAGAGAACACATCAGCACTTTGAGCTGATGACTGCGCTTCATGGTCTAACTTCACATTTTATTAAACTATAAAATGTAATTCAATACGACTGAGGTAATGAGGCTTAATATGTTGGCTTGGTACACGTTAAAAGACGCAAATCGCTGGCAACCACAGTTCCACGTTTAACCCACCATCCCAGCCAGCGCTACCTGCCTTTGAAACCTTTTTGTTCTCCTTTAAATTTTGAGATAGTAATTTTGTTTCTTTAGTCACATCATAAATTTCCAACTCTATATTTGCTAGAACAATTTATAATTAGAAAAATAGCCAACTATTCTTCCATAGTCAGTCCTTTTTTCTCTTTTCTCTTTGTCAAATATCTTGGTAGTTAAGAACAGAGTCTCAGGCACCCTGTCACCAGAGTTTAAATTCTGGCCTTGCCATTTGTAGTTGTGTGACCTTGGGCAAGTCAGTTATCTTTTATGTGAGCCTTATTTTCCTCAACTGTAAAATGTTCTCATTGGATTAAATGAATTAAAATATGCAGAATACTTAGAACAACACTTGGAATTTGGTATGTGCTTAATAAATGTTAGCTCTTATTAAATATTAATTTCTTAGATGTTTTGGTAGCAGTCTCTGGGACAATCCTGTTTAGGGGACCAGGCCCCTAAACAAATGCAACCTCATTTCTAAATAAGTGGAAACCTGTAGGCTTTACATAAGCTGACTGACAGAAGTAAATTATAATAGAGGAGCTTAAATTTAGCTTCCAACATTATTTTTTGTTAGACGGTAAAAATGGAAAATCTTCTAGCATTATTTGTTAATTATTCATGGGTGACATGCTCAACAGACGAGCCTGTAGATAGCTGACCTGAATGGTTCCCCTATGGTTGGGCTTGCTGAGACCTGCCTGCCTATGAATTGCTGTTCCTTCCGGGACTGGACACAATGGACACAATGGGGCCTTATTTCCTCGGGGCCCTGTAGGCTGTCAAAAGAGCTCCACCCACCACTTCTGCAGGATCAGCTGCTTCATGAGGCTCTGTGGGTGAAGACTCAGCCACGCAGAAAAAAGAACTCTGGGAAGACTGTTTCATTAAACTGATATATCATTATGAATTCATTCAGATAAATATTAACTATTTAGTTGCCAGCCACTGTGTTAGATTTTTAAGTTCAGTGACAGTAAGATGGATAGTTTTTCAATGATACATGAAAGTCCCTCATTAAAAAGTTTATTTATTCTCTAGCTTTATTGAGATTATAATTGATATATAATACTGTGTAAGTTTAAGGTGTACACAGGTTGATTTGATACACTTATATATTGCAAAATGATTACCACCATCGCATCACATAATTATCATTTCTTTTTTGTGATGGGAACATTGAAGATCCATTCTCTTAGCAACTTTCAAGTATGTAATATGGTATTATTAACTATAATCATCATGCCATACATTACATCCCCAGAACATATTCTAAAAAGAATTTTTAATTTAGAAAAAGAGGTAAGAGCTTTTCATATTTTATTTTCATACAAAAATCTTTTCTTTCAGCAAATTCATGGCCTGCTAATATACAAAGTTTTATATTATATCATATACTATTACATTATATATAAAACTTCTACTGTTATAAAATATCTTCATTCCTTTGCTCAGGAAAAACAGTATCTCATTTGTGATTTACTTTGCATTCCTTGATTACTAGTGAGAGTAAATATTTTATTGTCCCTTTGTAAATCTTCTTTTGTGAATTTCTTATTTTTTGGCCCTTTAATTTTTATTGGCATCTCTTTTTTTTTTTTTTTTTTTCTTTTGGCTGCATTGGGTCTTTGTTGCTGCACGTGGGCTTTCTCTAGTTACGGCGAGCGGGGGCTACTCTTCATTGCAGTGCGCGGGCTTCTCTCTGCAGTGGCTTCTCTTGCTGTGGAGCACAGGCTCTAGATGAGCGGGCTTCAGTAGTTGTGGCACGCAGGCTCAGTAGTTGTGTCTCGTGGGCTCTAGAGCGCAGGCTCGGTAGTTGTGGCTCATGGGCTTAGTTGTTCCATGACATGTAGGATCTTCCTGGACCAGGGATCAAACCCGTGTCCCCTGCATTGCCAGGTGGATTCTTAACCACTGTGCCACCAGGGAAGCCCGACATCTCTTTTTTTAACTAAAAAAATAACTTCATTGTATGTTACATGTTATAAATATGCCCTTTTTGTTTTCTTTTTGTCTTTCATTTATCCTAACGTTCTCATTTCACATGTACAGGCATACCTTGTTTTATTGGACTTTGCTTTATCGTGCTTCACAGATACTGCATTTTTTACAAATTGAAGGTTTGTGGCAACCCTGCATTGTCAGATGATGGTTAGCATTTGTTTTAGCACGAAAGTATTTTTTAATTAAGGTATGTACAATTTAAAAACAGAATGCTATTGCACAGAATGGACTACAGCATACTGTAAACATAAATTATATATACACTATGAAACCAAAAAATTCCTGTGACTCACTTTATCCTGATATCTGCTTTACTGCAGTGGTTTGGAACTGAGCTTGCAGTATCTCTGAGGTATGCCTTTATGTACAAACATAATTTTTATGTTGGCCAATCTATTTTTTTTCCTTCTTTGGCTTTGCCTTGAATGTGAGGCTTTTAAAAACTTCCCTCTTCCAGTATATACTAGTATATAATAAACCAGTGTTTGTTATTTTTTTTTTCTTACTGTACTTTGAGGGTTTTTTTTGACATATGCTTTTAATCTATCTTTAATATATTTTGAGGTATGGTATGATGAACAGAAAATTATTATTTTTTTAATTAGCCAGTCAACCTGATAGTATTTATTGAAGAATATAACATTACATGTTAATATTTTCAAAGATAATTTTGATGAGTTTAATTTTTGTTTTTTTTTTTAATTGTAGTCAATTTACAATGTTGTGTTAGTTCCAGGCATACAGCAAAGTGATTCCGTTATACATATATATGTATATTTTTCAGATTCTTTTCCCTTATAGGTTATTACAAAATATTGATTATAGTTACCTGTGCTATACAGTAGGTTCTTGTTGGTTATCTATTTTATATATAGTAATGTGTTTATGTTAATCCCAAACAACTCCTAATTTTTCCCTTCCACCCACCTCCTTTCCCCTTTGGTAACTGTAAGTTTTCTATGTCTGTGGGTCTATTTTTGTCTGGTATATAAATTCATTTGTATTAATTTTTTTATGTTCCACATATAAGCAATATCATATGATATTTGCCTTTCTCTGTCTAGTTTAATTCACTTAGTATGATAATCTCTAGGTCCATCCATGTTGCTGTAAATGGCATTATTTCATTCTTTTTTATGACTAATACTCCACTGTATAAATATACCACATCTTCTTTAACCATTCATCTGTTGATGGACATTTAGGTTGTTTCCATATCTTGGCTATTGTAAATAGTGCTGCAATGAACATTGGGATGCATGTATCTTTTCAAATTACAGTTTTCTCCAGATATATGCCTAGCAGTAGGATTGCAGGATCATATGTTAACTCTATTTTTAGTTTTTTAATGAACCTCTATACTGTTCTCTATAGTAGCTGTACCAGTTTACATTCCCACCAACAGTGTAGGAGGGTCGCTTTTTCTCCACACCCTCTCCAGCATTTATTGTTTGTAGATTTTTTCGATGATGGCCATTCTGACTGGTGTGAGGTGATACCTCACTGTAGTTTTGATTTGCATTTCTCTAATAATTAGCGATGTTGAGCATTTTTTTAATGTGCCTTTTGACCATCTGTATGTCTTCTTTGGAGAAATGTCTATTTAGATCTTTTGCCCATTTTTGGATTGGGTTGTTCCTTTTTTTGATATTGAGCTGTATTGGCTGTTTATATATTTGGAGATTAATCCCTTGTTGGTTGCATCATTTGCAAATATTTTCTCCCATTCTGTATGTTGTCTTTACGTTGATTTATGGTTTCCTTTGCTGTGCAAAAGTTTTTAAGCTTAATTAAGTCCCATTTGTTCATTTTTGTTTTTATTTCCATTACTCAAAAGATATTGCTGTGATTTATGTCAAAGAGTGTTCTGCCTGTGTTTTCCTCTAGTTTTATGATATCTGGTCTTACATTTAGGTCTTTAATCCATTTTGAGTTTATTTTTGTGTATGGTGTTAGGGAATGTTCAAATTTCATTCTTTTACATGCAGCTGTCCAGTTTTCCCAGCACCACTTATTGAAGAGACTGTTTTTCCTCCATTGTATATTCTTGCCTGCTTTGTCATAGATTAATTGACCATAGTTGTGTGGGTTTATCTCTGGGCTTTCTATCCTGTTCCATTGATCTTTATTTCTTTTTTTGTGTCAGGACTGTACTCTTTTAATGACTGTAGCTTTGTAATATAGTCTGAAGTCAGGGAGCCTGATTCCTCCAGCTTTGTTTTTCTTTCTCAAGATTGCTTTGGCTATTCAGGGTCTTTTGTGTTTCTATACAAATTTAAAAATTTTTTGTTCCAATACTGTGAAAAATGCCATTGGTAGTTTGATAGGGATTGCATTGAATCTATAGATTGCCTTGGGTAGTATAGTCATTTTGTCAATACTGATTCTTCCAATATAAGAACATGGTGTATCTCTCCATCTGTTTGTATCATCTTTGATTTCTTTCATCAGTGTCTTTCTTATAGTTTTTAGAGTACAGTTCTTTTGCCTCCTTAGGTACATTTATTCCTAGATATTTTCTTCTTTTTGATGTGATGGTAAGTGGGATTATTTCCTTAATTTCTCTTCCTGATCTTTCATTGTTAGTGTGTAGAAATGCAACTGATTTCTGTGTATTAATTTTGTATCCTGAAACTTTACCAAATTCATTAATGATCTCCAGTAGTTTTCTGGTAGCATCTTTAGGATTTTCTATGTATAGTATCATGTTATCTGCAAACAGTGACAGTTTCACTTCTTCTTTTCGAATTTGGATCACTTTAACTTTTATTTTTTCTTCTCTGATTGCTGTGGCTAGGACTTCCAAAACTATGTTGTATAAAAGTGGTAAGAGTGGGCATCCTTGTCTTGTTCCTGATCTTAGAGGAAATGCTTTCAGCTTTTCACCGTTGAGTATGTTAGCTGTAGGTTTGTCATATATGGCCTTTATTATGTTGAGGTACATCCCCTCTATGCCCACTTTCTAGAGAGTTCTTCCCATATATGGATGTTAAATTTTATCAAAAGATTTTCCTGCATCTGTTGAGATGATCATATGGTTTTTATTCTTCAGTTTGTTAATGTGGTATATCACACTGATTGATTTGTGGATATTTGAAAATTCCTTGCATCCCTGGGATAAATCCCACTTGATCATGGTGTATAATCCTTTTAATGTATTGTTGGATTTGGTTTGCTAATATTTTGTTGAGGACTTTTGCATCTATGTTCATCAGTGATATTGGCCTGTAATTTTCCTTTTTTGTGGTATATTTGTCTGGTTTTGGTATCAGGGTGATGATGGTTTCATAGAATGAATTTGGAAGTGTTCCTTCCTCTGCAATTTTTGGTAATAGTTTCAGAAAGATAGGTGTTAAATCTTCTCTAAATGTTTGGTAGAATTCACCTATGAAGCCATCTGGTCCTGGACTTTTGTTTGTTGGGTGTTTTTAAATCACACATTCAATTTCAGTACTTGTAATTAGTCTGTTCATATTTTCTAAAGGCAAGAAATCATCCACACACAAATATGACATCTAAACAATAATCATAAGAGGAGGAGAGTAAGGGTATTTGAAATGTATTTGAAATTAAGTAAGCATCAACTTAAAACAATTACCTGTCTATATAAACTGCCATATCAAAATGTCATGGTAACTGCAAACCAAATATCTCTATAAATATTCACAAAAAAAGAAAAAAGAATCTAAACATAACACTAAAGATAGTCATCAAATTACATGAGAAGAGAACAAAAGAAAAAAAAAAGGGAAAAAAAGACCTACAAAAACAAATCTAAAACAATTAACAAAATGGCAATAAGAACATATATATTCATAATTACCTTAAATGTAAACAGATTAAATGCTCCAACCAAAATACAGAGACTGACTGAATGGATACCAAAAGAAGACCTGTATATATGCTGTTTACAGGAGACCCACTTCTGATCTAGAGACACATACAGACTGAAAGTAAGGGGATGCAGCAAGGTATTCCATGAACATGGAAATCAAAAGAAAGCTGGAATAGCAATACTCATATCAGACAAAATAGACTTTAAAATAAAGACTATTACAAGAGACAAAGAAGGACACTATATAATGATCAAGGGATCAATCCAAGAATAAGATAGAACAATTGTAAATATATATGCACCCAACATAGGAGCACCTCAATACATAAGGCAAATGTTAACAGACATAAAGGAGAAATTGACAGTAACACAATAATAGTGGGGGACTTTAACACTCCTCTTACATCAATGGACAGATCATCCAGACAGAAAATCAATAAGGAAATGCAGGCCTTAAATGACACTTTAGATCACATGGACTTAATTGCTATTTATAGAGCATTCCATCTGAAAGCAGCAGAATACACATTCTTTTCAAGTGCATATGGAACATTCTCCAGGATAGATCTCATGCTGTGCCACAAAGCAAGCCTTGGTAAATTTAAGAAAATTGAAATCGGGACTTCCCTTGGGGTCCAGTGGTTAAGACTTTGCTGTCCAATGCGGGGGGTGTGGGTTCAATCCCTGTCGGGGAGCTAAGATCCCACATGCCTTGCGGCCAAAAAACCAAAATGTAAAACAGAAGCAATATTGTAACAAATTCAATAAAGACTTAAAAAAAATTAAATAAAATTTTTTTAAAAAGAAAAGAAAATTGAAATCATATCAAACATATTTTCCAACCACAACACTATGAGATTAGAAATCAACCCAAGAAAATAACTTCAAAAAACACAAACAGGTGGAGGCTAAACAGTATGCTACTAAACAACAAATGGATCACTGAAGAAATCAAAGAGGAAATCAAAAAATACCTAGAGACAAATTAACAGGAAAACACAACAATCCAAAACCTATGGGACACAGCAAAAGCAGTTCTAAGAGGGAAGTTTATAGCGATACAAGCTTACCTCAGGAAACAAGGAAAATCTCAAATAAACAACGTAATATTATACCTAAATCAACTAGAGAAAAAAGAACAAAACCCACAGTTAGTAGAAGGAAAGAAATCATAAAGATCAGAGCAGAAATAAATAAAATAAAGACTAAGGAAACAATTGAAAAGATCAATGAAACTAAAAGCTTGTTCTTTGAAAAGATAAACAAAATTGATAAGCCTTTAGCCAAACTCATCAAGAATAAAAGGGAGACGGTTCAAATCAACGTAATTAGAAATGAAAAAGTTACAACCAACACCACAGAAATACAAAGGACCATAATAAGAGACTACTACAGGCAATTATATGCCAATAAAATGGACAACCTAGAAGAAATGGACAAATTCTTAGAAAGGTACAATCTCCCAAGATTGAACCAGGAAGAGCTAGAACTAGAACTAGAAGTAGAACTAGAACTAGACAAGCTTAAAATTTTAAATAACACTTTTCTTATTTTAAAAGTAACATATGGCCATGTCAGAAAGACTTTGAAAAAACAGGAGAAGTAGAAAATTATAATTATTATAAATTACATAATCTATAAGTAATGATTTCGCTTTTTAAATAAGAATAATCTGATAGTTATATTTGAATTGCATAGAAAGAAAAGAAATTGAGTTGAAATTTTAAAAGCTGCTAAACTTCAGCCAAAAGTTCTCTAAAGCTAGAGCAAAACTAGAGCTGTTGGTTCCTAAAAATTCATTATAAATTAAAAAGAGGTTATGAAATCTTTAAGATATTGAGGTTATTTTTTTAAGCTACATGTTTCTTACATGGGAATAAGTTTAAATTTTCCAGAAGATAAAATTTAGTCAGTTGTTTCTAAAAAATATTCACAAGTAAAAATCCGAAAATATCCTTTATGTAAGCCCTTTTATTTTTATAAAAGAAAAACAAATTTTAAGATGCAAACATATTTTTTGAATGTTTTTCCATAAATGATTAAAAGGGAAAGACTGTTCTGTGAACAAATATGCTATCAAAGTGACAACTCACTTTCAGGAAAAGTACAAATTCATCACAAGAAAATAATTCTAGCTGTTTTGCTATTGGCCCAAGTACATTACCTATGAATTCTGAGTGACATTGGTCATCTCCTCACGCCTGAATTACTCAGCCTGTGGGGGTGTAGCTTAGTGTTTCAGATAGTACTTTTCCTTGGGCATCATTTGCTAAATGTCATGCTGTGTTTGGGTGATGATTTTTTTGTGTGTATTTCTTCTAATTGCCTTTCTTTGTTCTTATTTATCAGAAGAGATATATGTCTTTACTTTATCAATACTCTATTGTACTTCTAAATTGTATAAGTGTGTAGTGACACTTGTTTTCTTATTGAAGGTATTCTTCCTGTAGTCTTGTTTGCTCTAATATGTATCAACTTCTGTCAGTTGGCTGCCTAGCTGTCATAGTAGGATTTCTTGCATTCACTTCTTCATTGCCCTGTGTGGTATATCTTATATTCTGAGTGTTTGTCTTTCTTCTATCATGTTTTACAACAGTTTCATTGAGACATAATTCACATATCGTACAATTCACCCATTCAATGATGTTTATTATGGTCACATAGGTGTGCAACCATCACCACAATCAATTTTAGAAGATTTTCATCACCACAAAAGAAACTTCATACCCATTAGTAGTCATTCCCCATTTCTCCCCACCCCAACCCCAGCCCTAGGTAACCACTAATCTATTTTCTGTCTCTATATATTTGCTTATTTTGGATATTTGATTTGAATAGAACCATACACTTTGTGACTTTTTGCATCTGGTATCTTTCACTTGACAATGTTTTCAAGGTTCATCCATGTTGTAGCATGTATCAATACTTCACAATTTTTTATTGCCAAATAATATCCTATTATATGGATATACCACATTTTATTTATCCACTCATTGGTTGATAGAAATTTGAGTTGTTTCCACTTTTTTGGCTATTATGGATAATGTTGCTATGAACATTCATGTACAAGCTTTTGTGGGAACATATATTTTCATTTTTCTTGGATATATACCTAGGAGTAGGATTGTTGGAGCATATGGTAAGTCTGGGTAAATCTATGTTTAATCTTTAAGGAACTGTCACTGTTTTGCAAAGTGGCTATATCATTTAAAAATCCCACCAGCAGTGTATAAGATTTCCAGTTTCTCCACATCCTCATCAAAACCTATTATCTATCTTTTTTATTATAGCCATCCCAGTAGGTACACAGTGGTATTACATTGTTATTTTGATTTGCATTTTCCTGGTGGCTAATCTTTTATTACTGTTTAATTTTGCTAAAGTATATCCAAAAGTAATTTTTTTTTAAGAAAAATACTTGTATGGGCCAAAATGCCCTTTTATGGGGTGGGGTCGTATTTTACATTTTATTCTAATCTAATTCATGTATTTAAGGCACTTGAGACATGTCTTCTTAATTACTTAACACCCTCCCTGTGGAATAAATATTTTCAAATTCACATTTATTTGCTCTTTTCGTTTTTCTGTAGACTTGTAGTCACATAGGAAATGTTTCATGTTTTCACAGGAAAAGCATAGAGTGCATAAAAGTGGCATTAGAACATTATAAATTTCTTTTTTTAATTTCTATTTGCGTTTTTGGGCCAAGATGAAGACACACTTACTAAAAGGTGACTGGCAATTGAAAAAACAAAAATGTGTGGGTCCTGGAGTATTCTAGAAGCTCAAGTAAAGAGACTCCCCCCCCCAAAAAAAAGCCTAGTGTTTGCCTCTTACATAACAATTTCTATTTCTAGAAGCTATATAAAAAAGATAGAACTTCATAACTGAACAGTAATTTAAATACGTTATTGACCAAGATTTCTCCTATTTGTAGTGGTTGAGGCATGGGAATTTCTAAAGTGGTCAGTTTATTGGGGCTGCTGCCTATGGTCAAAGTCTGATTGTACATGTCTAGGTATCACATATGATCCTGGGTTGCACAAAGACACGTACATGCTAGAGCAGGAAAAACGAAAAAAGCTTCTGATCTAGGCTGCCCCCCTTATTTATAGATGCAGAAATCAAGGTCTAGAAAGATTCAAGTCTCAAAGCTTGTTTGTAGAAAGAGGAGGCTCGAATACAGGTCCCCTGACTCTTCAACCACTGCTCTTTGAACTAGCCAGTGTTTAAGGTAGTGAAACACTTCCCATTTAATATACCTACACACAAACATCCACTCAGCTTCACAAAAATCTCCCTTGAAATGCTGAGGCCCATTCATTGACTCCAAGTTAAAACATCCTCTTCATCAGAACAATGTAAGATTTAAATGTCACTTGATGTTGCTTTGTTATCTCATTTTTGCTTCTAGTTATGCATATTTAAAAACCTATCTCAACCGATAATATTTTGGTTTTTGTTCCTCTATATGATGCAAACATTTAGTTTTTTTCCATTGCATTCTCCTGGGGACAACCACCATTACCTGTTATTTCCCAGTTAATACATCTTTGTTGAGGACTTATTCTCTGCCTAGAACCCTGGCAAGCACTCTCCTGGGTGGATGCTCTCTGGGGAGTGTTGACAGGCAAAAAAAAGGTCTTCACCCTTTGTGCCCATCACCATGTTTTGCCCTCTGTCTTCTTTATTTTTCAATATTATTCCTTCATGACCCCTGAACCACCAGTGAAACTATTCACTACTGCCCAAGTATCCATGTCTATTTTTCCCTCAACCATTTCTCTTTCCACACAAAGTGGATGACCAGATGCATTGCCCCAAACTCTGCCCACTAGCAGGATTTTTCCTCACTGTCCTTTCCCTGGATCATTCCTGAGTAAGACTGTAGTACAATAACAGTCCATTTTCATCTGTGCCCACATTTGAACTGACTCATCTATGAATAATCTCAGTCTTTTTCTTCCTCCTTCAGCTGGTCTGAAGGACTCCCACGTGGTCAGAGATGTGAGCTGAGAGAGAGAAGCCAGTTAAATAGTGGTTGATGACATGGCAATCTTGACCAGTTGATTGTGCAGCTTACTTGTGTCTGTGGCCTTGCTCATCTCTGATCCTAGATGTACCATTTCCATCTTACGATTGCTTTTGAGACTGCATGATCTATGGCTTGGTAAACAAAACCTATCTATAATGGACAGCTGTGGCTTCATAGTCACTTCGTGATCTGGTTAGAAGCTCAGTCTTTACCAGGGCCCGGTAGCATAGCAGGAGCTGTATTTTGAATGGTGTATGTGATTCTAGACTTCAGATGGCAGGGCCTTGCTCCAGAACCGTAATGGTCTACATTGTGATTTCCCTGTAAGGGCTGGCTATAAGCTCCACAGAATATTTCTTTTTGATACCAGTGCCTCTAGTACTGTAGCATCTGCTGGATTTTGTGGTCCAGGGTACAGGGATGATTATCCCATGGACTGCATTTGCTACTTTATTTTCCACTTAATGCTCTCAGCCTTAGTGTCACTTAGTAAATGGATTGGAGCAGTATTCCCAGCTGTGAAATATGCTGCCTCTAGAACCTGTGTTTCCTTCATAGTGACAGAAGAAGCAAGATGCAACAATCTGTCCCTTACTTTAGAGGAATGTCTAAGCATGCCCTGGACCTCTGGACACTTAAAAACCTCACTGATGTAGAGGAAACTCAAATCTTTATAGAGATTACCTCCCACCCTCAGGAACAAAGGTATTTTGCAATAGCCTTCAAGTCCAATTAACATGCCATGTATACAGTGAACCAATGTGATATTCTGTGGAATATCCAGATGGTTCTGGTCCCTTCATACCACACTATGACAGAGGGTTAGAGAATTGATGGAGCCCTGAGGCAAGATCTTAAATATTGTCATTCCTGTATGAATGGGAATTGCTTCTGATCCTCCTTTGATAAGGTTGGAATAGAAGTCATCTGCCCAATTATGTTCCTAAGGATATGTCGATCTGTTTGAGTAGCAATACCACATCTGACATAGCATCTACAGTTAGGGCTAATGCTTGGTTGAGTTAGTGGAAGTCCAGTATCATCAGTGGGGATCCATCTGCTTTTTGTAGGGGCCAGACTGGTAAATTCAATGGAGAAGCGAAGGTGACCACCCTCTAGGTCTTTAAGGGTAACATTAACCTCTGACAATCTACTCAGGATGCAAAAATCTTTTTGATTCACTCTCTTGGATAGAGGAAGGGGCAGTTTCATAAACTTCTACTTCGACTTACCCACTATAATAGCTATTTCACCACAGGCCAAGGAACCAATGTAGGGTTTCTGCCAACTTCTAAGCATGACCGTCCATGCTGAAGGGTCCACCAACTGGACCCTCTGAGCCAAACACAGGACACGATCCCATTTATTACCTGGCACTCAGATGCCACCGCTCTAACAGGGGCTATGATGATGCTTTAAGTCCTAGGCTAGCAACATTAACACAGAACATTTCCCAAGGAGTTCTCAAAATGTCTGGTTATCCCCTTTCCTTGGTATGTTGTTACCCAAGGAAGTAGATGTTGTTCCATTCCAATTGGGAGACTCATTCCTGTACACTCTTGCTATGATGCTGCAGGGCCCTTTCTGATCAGAACATGGCTTCCCTTTCTGTCAGTGAGTTCAAATCTGAGATATAGACCCAAGTTTAGAAATTGATGTTGGTGAAGCAGACTGATTGGGGTTGAGTATTCAACCTTCTCTGAGCTCTACTATCCTGATAATTAAGTTCTGGGCCTGGTTCTCAGATTTTTCTGTCCTCAGTTATTAGAAATGAGTCTCTTTCTATGCTGCCAATAAGAGCCTCTGACTTTCACATTTTGTCTTATGTTGGGGATTAATCTTCCTCAGCATTTTGCTGTCTTTATCCTAATACATCAATAGCACAAGAGCAGCCATCCAATTTCATAATCTTCATGATTTCTACTTCCCCCATACTTCTCAAACTGTCCTCAGATCTTTCACCAACCAGTGCACTCTTTTTAGCTGGTATCTCATTCCAGTTTGCCACTGGTAATAGCATTAATAACTGCACCAGTACTACCCACACACACTGGGGGCTCTGAGTCCTCAACCTGTCACTAGTGATGGGGTTCTCATTGGCAGCTGGCTGGCAAATAATCTAGTTCAAAAATTCCAGTTTAGAGGCTGCTTCCTAGGACCACTTTTGGTATCAACTCTCTTTTGTCAATTCCCCAGAAAATAGACTCTGAGATAAAGACTTGTATGCAAGAAGTTTGCAGGGGAAATGAGAGAAGTAAGACTGTGAGAAAGAGAAATTGAACTCCAATGTGGTTGCAATAGAGGCCTTAGCAGGTCTCTCTGGGATCTATGGCACTGTGATGATATGTCAGGGATTTCCCAAATTGAGGCTAGGAGGTCACCAGAACCAGTCACTGGAATCTGGCCGCCTCCAGGGAAGGTATGTTAACTTGGGTGAGTCAGGTCCCTTTGTCCACAAGCAAATACTGTATGGAGCTGAGACTCATCTGCGAGCCATCAGCAGCCAATATTTCTGGCAACTGAGGAGATGAGTACCTTGGTCCTGAAGGGGGCATCAGAGTGGTACAGGACAGTATCCACTACATCGTGATCCAACTATAAAGATCCCAATGAATGCTACTGCAATTTTAGTCTTCTGTTCCTTTTTTTTTTTTTTTACATCTTTATTGGAGTATAATTGCTTTACAATGGTGTGTTACTTTCTGCTTTATAACAAAGTGAATCAGTTATACATATACTTATGTTCCCATATCTCTTCCCTCTTGCATCTCCCTCCCTCCCACCCTCCCTATCCCACCCCTCTAGCTGGTCACAAAGCACAGAGCTGATCTCCCTGTGCTATGCGGTTGCTTCCCACTAGCTAGCTATTTTACGTTTGGTAGTGTATATATGTCCATGCCACTCTCTCACTTTGTCACATCTTACCCTTCCCCCTCCCCATATCCTCAAGTCCATTCTCGAGTAGGTCTGTGTCTTTATTCCCGTCTTGCCACTAGGTTCTTCATGACCTTTTTTTTTTTTTTTCCCTTAGATTCCATATAGATGTTAGCATACTGTATTTGTTTTTCTCTTTCTGACTTACTGCACTCTGTATGACAGACTCTAACTCCATCCACCTCACTACAAATAACTCCATTTTGTTTCTTTTTATGGCTGAGTAATATTCCATTGTATATATGTGCCACATCTTCTTTATCCATTCATCCGATGATGGACATTTAGGTTGCTTCCATGTCCTGGCTATTGTAAATAGAGCTGCAATGAACATTTTGGTACATGACTCTTTTTGAATTATGGTTTTCTCAGGGTATATGCCCAGTAGTGGGATTGCTGGGTCGTATGGTAGTTCTATTTGTAGTTTTTGAAGGAACCTCCATACTGTTCTCCATAGTGACCGTATCAATTTACATTCCCACCAACAGTGCAAGAGGGTTCCCTTTTCTCCACACCCTCTCCAGCATTTATTATTTCTAGATTTCTGACCGGTGTGAGATGATATCTCATTGTAGTTTTGATTTGCATTTCTCTAATGATTAATGATGTTGAGCATTCTTTCATGTGTCTGTTGGCAATCTGTATATCTTCTTTGGAGAAATGTCTATTTAGGTCTTCTGCCCATTTTTGGATTGGGTTGTTTGTTTTTTTGTTATTGAGCTGCATGAGCTGCTGGAGATTAATCCTTTGTCAGTTGCTTCATTTGCAAATATTTTCTCCTCAAAATTTTGTTGCTTTTTAAGATTACAAAATTTATTTTAAAAATCAGCGAAAGACAAATAACTAGAAATCTAATGGAGGAAGAAAATATCCTGCTGGGACAATATAAGCAAAATCTTTGTTTAGGGATAGGTCACATTTCTTCTGCTTTATCTAAGAATTATCCCAGGCTTTTGAAAAGGGAAGCATGTGTTTGAAATATTAAATAAACTATCTGCAGGCTGTGAGGGTAAAAGCTACTAGAAAGTGCTAGAGATTTTTGGGGGTTTAATTGTGCACTCCTCTAGTTATTCTTCAGCAGAAGTTCCAGTTGTACTTGTCAAAGTTATAAAGTTTCTTTGAATGATGAAATCTTCTTTTCCCTTCGCTTCTGCTTTCCCCTTCAGTTCTCCCTGCTCCATCAGCATTTATCTCTGTGTGAGTCTATTAAGATGCTTTCTAGGGTGGACACAGAAAAATTAAGAGCCTATCAAGAAACTATAAGGAATAAATAATAAACTTTAAATTTATTTATTTAAATAAATAAATAAACGTTATTTATTTATTTACTTATTTAAATTTATTTAATTTATTTTTTTAAATTTTTGGCTGCGTTTGGTTTTTGTTGCTGCGCGCGGGCTTTCTCTAGCTGCGGCGAGTGGGGGCTAGTCTTCGTTGCGGTGCGCGGGCTTCTCGTTGCAGTGGCTTCTCGTTGCGGAGCGCGGGCTCTAGGCGCGCTGGCTTCAGTAGTTGTGGCATGGGCTTTAAGTAGTTCCTTAAACAGATGATTAAAGAAGTCGAGAATTTAGATTTTACTAACATTTTCACACTGTACGGAAGTCTAGGGAACATGATATGCCAACCACAGGAGAAAGCCCTATCGAATACTTAGTAACACACCTCTGGGTCTATCAACCAAAATGCTGGTTAGATGCTTCTTTTGCCAAATTCTTGAAGATTTGGGAGAAAAATCTGAATTGTATCTCCATGACTTTACGGTGGGAGAAAACCCTCTGAGACATTATATGAATGTAGAAACAAAGTCCTAAAGATACATGTACATTATGCTAATAAGAAAATACCTAGCTGTAGAACTGAGGAGGGTCATTTCTTTTACACACACACACACACACACACACACACACACACACACACACACACATATTCTCCAGAATCAATTGAAAAGTTGACAGATCAACCACTGACAGCCAAAAAACTCTAAAATATATTTAAAATCCTAAGAATAATTACTATTCTTAGCATAATGTAATGTCCTCAGCCTCCGACAGCATAGATCTCATTGTTAAGTACCTTGGCCTTTATTATGTGAAGAATACTCAAGGAAGCAAGAACCCAAGGATAGTAAATCAGGGGTTATACACTGCCATTCCATCAATTAAGTCTGGTCCACTGATTTTTCTTTTGGTTTCTAGTATCTATTAATATTCTGAAAAATCAGAAACCTCAGCAACACTGAGCTTGCCTATGTGAAGCATGGCTTCACCATTTCCTTCCAGCCCTCTCCCACGTGCCCTTTTCACTCTATTGAGAGACTTGAATGCAGCCCTAAGAAAAAATATCAAAACAGCTAACAAGGCAATTAGTAAACACAGGTTGCAAGAAGTTAAGGATGAATTATGTTGTTGCTTACCTAACCCTAAGGATGTGACCAAGAGAAATAACTAAATAAAAACCTTGTTGTACAAGGCCTCTTATGTAAAGTCACTAATTTGATCAATTATCCATTACATGTGTTTAATAAATTAGACAATATGTTCACCTAAAGAAAGACAATGCCCTCTAGACACCCATGTTGTAGATGTTGTCATATAATGACATAAACAGCTGTAGAACAAGAAAAAAACATAATTAGTATTTTGTTCTAAGTAAAGAAAATAAAATAGACAGGACATTCATAAACAGTTACAAACAAGTTCTTTCAAGTTATGATATTATTAGCTGGGGCATATGAACCATAAATTCTAAGGGAACAGTCACTTGGTAATTGTATTCAGAACACTCTTATTAACTTAGACCAATTCCAGGAATGAGTAGTAGGAACAAGCACAATTAACATAAAACTAGAGAGCTGTACTTAGGAGGAGGAACTCGGAAAGCCCAGCTCTGTAGGGTGGTGAAGACTTTAGGGAATCCATGGCGTTAGAACATGCAAAGTAGTTGCTTTTGAAGGCCTTAGAACAGTTAAGCCACTGGTATCATGTGTTACAGAGGTAGCATCAGGTTCCTGGCAAGCTGGCCTGGAATGAAGGAAGCAATTACCTCATGACATTTGCCACACCATATGGCAGGTGGAGATATCTCAGGATGCCATCCAACAGCTCCTCCGCGCAGGAACTCTTCTAGTGAGCGTCACTTGATACACAAAGCTTGTGAAGAGTTCAAATTCTCGTAGATGATTATATTATCCAGATAAAAAGGCAAGACTACAACCTGAGAACTTTGCAAGAGCCAAGCCAAGAAAGAAATGCTATGTATAGTGATAATGAACTAGAAGTTAGAGGCCCAACCAAAGCCATAGAAACTATGGGCAATGGATCAATATTTACTGATCTCAGATTGAAGTAGCTAAGGATGTCGGACGAGGTCAGATTGGTGCTTAATATTACTTCTGTCTCTATTATTATTTTCATCACACTAAGCATAATTATTCTTGATCATGAACTTATTATATGCCAGGCACTGTGCTTTCTGCTTTTCCTATTTTAGGATGTTTAATGAACATTTGCTGAATGAAAGGGCGAGTTAATTCTTCCAGCCATCCTGCAGGGATTACAGATGGGAAGTTAAGCATCTTGCTCAAGGTGTCACTGCAAATAGGCCAAAAAAAAAAAAAGCTAAAAATCAAATCCAGATCTGCCTCATTACAAAACCCGTGAATTCTATACTCATGGTTTGTGCTAGAAGCTGAAGAAAGATTGAAGTTATAAGTCACCAGTAACCACTCAAAGAGTAGTATTAATGTGCAATAAGAGAGAGAAAGAGAGTAGCTGAGCAGGCTCAACAGGAGAGTCTAAACAAGGGCTAGAGACCTGGAAGTGCAGGAGAGGGGAGTGCAGCCAGACAGAGGCTTAGTTAGATGGCTGTGCTGGACTTGGCTTAGGTGCTCACCCTCTGACTCTGGACATGAAAAATCTGCCTGTCAGTAGTCATGGTCTCTCATGGGTTCTGGCTTCACATCTCTAGCTACTGCTCTCTATAGGATGTTCTATTCTATGGTTGAGAAGGTTGGGGGAATGAATGAGAGGTCTGTGCAGTACAGCTGTGGCCCTAGGTGCAGGTCATCCTTGACTCTGAATGTCCAGGTTGTTGAGGTTCTCAAAGTCTGGGATTTTCATAAGGTTTTCTTTCACTTTATGCATAGAATGAGCTCACAGGAAGGAGTGGTCCAAGCTGCCAGCACTTTTAATCTCTGCTTCTATCCCTATGGACTTTCATCTGTAGCCAACTGTGGGACTTATGAGCTGGGGAGGTGGGGACTCATTTGGCATTATGTCTGTAATTCATCACCACTCTCTACCCCTTGCTTGAAGAATTTTCAACAGCTCTTCCAAGAATAACCCAGCAAATATGTTTATTTTCCAGGAATGGGGACCCTATCTGTCCCAGCCAGACAGCATTTTGTCTCACCCCATGCCAGTAGACATCACTGCAGAGTACATACATTATTATGTCAAGCAGCTAAGCCATTAGGTACAAGATTGGGTACAAGAGTTGATCTGCTACCAATACTGTTTTCCTAATGTCATCTAGTGTAGGACAAACGCAAGAAAAATTTGAAGCTAAGCCAGTGGACTTTGTTTGACAAATCCAGCTGATTCTCAATTATCCTGACTAATGAGGCACAGAAATTGCCTGAGAACAATGATGGATAAGTCTCAAGCTGTATTCAGCAAAGCACATCACCTATAGGAGGGTTATGAAAAAGCCACAAAAAGGGTATGTGTCCCTGGATATAAGTGGGACAACTAGACTGGGTTTTGAACTTATATTTCCAAGTCATACTAATATTAGCACTAAATTGCAGCAAAACAGATGGACTTAACTTCAGAAAACCAAGGAAAGCTTCCAGAGAGCCTAATTGAACAGATTGCTATAGCCATATAAATAGGTCAAGTAGGACCTCATGCATGTTCCAGGGAAAACTCTGAGATTGTGTGTGCGTGTGTGTGTGTGTGTATGTGTGTGTATAGTCAACTAAGCAGAAACTGATAGAAACCATTTTTGCTGGAGGATGTATTGCTGTGCCATGGATATGACTGTGTATCAAGATCCTTCTAATACTTGCAGTAACTAACTCTTTGGGAAGAGATCTAAGTTACCCTCAACAATCCCGAATTCCATACAAGTATTGCTAGGGTTATAGAGAAACTCTGTGTTTTGACTCTAGAATACCAGCAAAGGAAAAGGCAACATGTTAAAACAATTCTCTATTAAATTCCAAGCATGGGAGCATTTCACCTACTTCATCATGGAAATCTGTTTCAATTATTACTAACAAAACCAAGTGTCTTCTATTAGTTAAGTCGTTCCAAAGGAACATACATTTTTTCCAATTACCATGGCTTCCTCCCCTCTTGTAACCTACTGTAATTTTTTCCACAAGGGTTATTAAGTAATTTTGTTTGTTTAAAGCTGCCCAGAAAGTGTCCCTTCCAAATATTGTTCTTTTAAATTTTTATTCAGAGTAGAGTATGTTGAATGATGCCTCATTGTTAGATCAACCTTCTTAATCCCATTAAATAATGCAATCATAGTGGGTGGGTGGGGTGGTGGGGAATGCAGGGGGGCAGATATATGAAAAAGGTATCCACATCCTCATAGTGGAAGTGGATCATTATGGCCTCTCCCAAAGAGGGAATCACAGGCTGCTTTTTGCCTTGGCATTGCCTGAAAGTGACCCTTGATGGGCATCTGGGCCCTGTTGCCTCTCACAAAGTATTTGTCTCTGGACTTCAGACCCACCTCACTCATGTCACCATCCATGCCTTTGCCTCTACTTCAGCTTCCAGGGAAGCTCAGGCTGGTCCAAGTCCCATTTCAGAGCTTTAATACTTAACCTTTTAGAAGCCATAGAATGAACTCCTTTACTGGGCAGGGCATGCTGGCCCAAAGCCCCAACCAAGTAACTCATTGTATAGTTCCTCCCCTCCTGCCAAGCCTTCCATTTTCCTTATTTTACCTTCTTCTAAACTTGGTCTTGCAATACGAATGTGGGAGTGCTGGAAATCCAGTCGAAGGAGACTTCAAAAAGGTTACGTGCAGTTGAGTAGTGTAATTTGTCTAGTCTCTGCTTACCATTTACTGTGGCTTTCTAGGGATCAAAGTAGTCAAGCATTTGGGGACTTGGCTGTTGAGGACAATAATTATAGAAGGTTTGACCTTAGAACTTGGGAGGTGGGGTGGGAAGAAAGATGTATCTTTATTCTTAATGATGAGTAATTATTATTTAGTACACAATGAACAACTGGCCTAGTTTAGCCTTTTCTCTGGGTTCTCAAACTGTAAGTTATTTTTAAATTATAGGTTATAGCCCATTATTGTCTCATGAAATAAACTTATTGAATCATGACCAGAGTTTTTTAAATAATAGAATGTATCAATAATAAGGGTGTGTTCTTTTACATACTGGATCAAAATGTAAAATACATTTCCTACCATAGATTGAGTTAAAAAAATAAAAAGAGCCAAGGTTCTACATCAATACTCACATATTCAGAGATCCCCAAGGATCAGGCAGATAACACACATTTTTGCTTAGGCCAATACCAGTCAGAATAAGGCTGTGAGCACAGTAGATTACTAGAGAGCTCATGCCCCATCTAAAGGTATGAATGATTCAGTATTTTAAAATGCAAAATCCACTGTGCAGACCTAATTCACTTGGGAAGAAGCCAATAAGCATGTTGTCCAATTATAAGATGCAGTTGGCCTCTGGAATGGGAAAAAGGTAAAAGTAGAAATGGAAAATGGAAGTTTGTGGCTGCTGAGAATAGTCTGAACATGACTCCTGATAGGTCTTAGGGTATTACAGAAGCAAGGAAAGATGAGGGAAAAGCATGATCTCTGTGTGACCATTTTTCCTTGGCCTTAGAAGAAGAGTATGATGGTAGAAATAAGTTTGAGTCTTAATTCCAATACTTCTTCATTTTCTATGTGATTTTGGACAAGTTACTTAAATGATCTGACACTCAGTTTCTTCCTTTGCAATATGGGAATATTAATACCTATTTTATAGTGAAGATTACAGATAACGTATTATAAATATGCAGCATTAGCACGAACCATAGTGTTAAGTGGGCACTTTAATTATCATTCTGTGATCTCCACAAGAGTAACATAATTTCAGCTAATTTTAGTGATTAACTAAATAAATTCAGAAAGGGAATTACAAAAGATTTTATTTCACTCTGGTTTTTGACAAATCCTTTGAATATTTTAATCAATCACATAGTGGGAAGATATGTACTGGTTTGGGAGGGCTATTTGACAATATCTATCAAAAATATTTCTAAAAATCTCATATAAAGCCTCAAAAAATTTAAAAGGATTGAAATTATACAAAGTATTCTCCCCAACCACAGTAGAATGAAAGTAGAAATCAAAACACAGAAAGGAATGTGGGAAATTCATGACGATGTGGAAATTAAACAACATATTCCTAACTAACAAATTAATCAATGAAGAAATCAGAAATATTGATAGAAAATAGACTGAAAAGAATGAAAATAAAGACACAAAACAAAAATTTATAAAATGCTGTTAAAAAAGTACTTAGAGGGGCCATAAAAGGGGAAATCGACAGCAACACGATCATAGTAGGGGACTTTAACACCCCACTTTTACCAATGGACAGATCATCCAAAATGAAAATAAATAAGGAAACACAAGCTTTAAATGATACATTAAACAAGATGGACTTAATTGATATTTAGAGGACATTCCACCCAAAGGCAACAGAATACACATTTTTCTCAAGTGCTCATGGAACATTCTCCAGGATAGATCATATCTTGGGTCACAAATCAAGCCTTGGTAAATTTAAGAAAATTGAAATCGTATCAAGTATCTTTTCTGACCACAACGCTATGAGACTAGATATCAATTACAGGAAAAGATCTGTAAAAAATACAAACACATGGAGGCTACACAATACACTACTTAATAACGAAGTGATCACTGAAGAAATCAAAGGGGAAATCAAAAAATACCTAGAAACAAATGACAATGGAGACACGACGACCCAAAACCTATGGGATGCAGCAAAAGCAGTTCTAAGAGGGAAGTTTATAGCAATGCAAGCCTACATCAAGAAACAGGAAACATCTTGAATAAACAACCTAACCTTGCACCTAAAGCAATTAGAGAAAGAAGAACAAAAAAAACCCCAAAGCTAGCAGAAGGAAAGAAATCATAAAGATCAGATCAGAAATAAATGAAAAAGAAATGAAGGAAACAATAGCAAAGATCAATAAAACTAAAAGCTGGTTCTTTGAGAAGATAAACAAAATTGATAAACCATTAGCCAGACTCATCAAGAGAAAAAGGGAGAAGACTCAAATCAATAGAATTAGAAATGAAAAAGGAGAAGTAACCACTGGCACTGCAGAAATACAAACGATCATGAGAGATTACTACAAGCAACTCTATGCCAACAAAATGGACAACCTGGAAGAAATGGACAGATTCTTAGAAATGCACAACCTGCCGAAACTGAACCAGGAAGAAATAGAAAATATGAACAGACCAATCACAAGCACTGAAATTGAAACTGTGATTAAAAATCTTCCAACAAACAAAAGCCCAGGACCAGATGGCTTCACAGGCGACTTCTATCAAACATTTAGAGAAGAGCTAACACCTATCCTTCTCAAACTCTTCCAAAATATTGCAGAGGGGGGAACACTCCCAAACTCATTCTACGAGGCCACCATCACCCTGATACCAAAACCAGACAAAGATGTCACAAAGAAAGAAAACTACAGGCCAATATCACTGATGAACATAGATGCAAAATTCCTCAACAAAATACTAGCAAACAGAATCCAACAGCGCATTAAAAGGATCATACACCATGATCAAGTGGGGTTTATTCCAGGAATGCAAGGATTCTTCAATATACGCAAATCAATCAATGTGATACATCATATTAACAAACGGAAGGAGAAAAACCATATGATCATCTCAATAGATGCAGAGAAAGCTTTTGACAAAATTCAACACCCATTTATGATAAAAGCCCTGAAGAAAGTAGGCATAGAGGGAACTTTCCTCAACATAATAAAGGCCATATATGACAAACCCACAGCCAACATCGTCCTCAATGGTGAAAAACTGAAACCATTTCCACTAAGATCAGGAACAAGACAAGGTTGCCCACTCTCACCACTATTATTCAACATAGTTTTGGAAATGTTAGCCACAGCAATCAGAGAAGAAAAAGAAATACAAGGAATCCAAATCGGAAAAGAAGAAGTAAAGCTGTCACTGTTTGCAGATGACATGATACTATACATAGAGAATCCTAAAGATGCTACCAGAAAACTACTAGAGCTAATCAATGAATTTGGTAAAGTAGCAGGATACAAAATTAATGCACAGAAATCTCTTGCATTCCTATACACTAATGATGAAAAATCTGAAAGTGAAATTAAGAAAACACTCCCATTTACCATTGCAACAAAAAGAAAAAATATCTTGGAATAAACCTACCTAAGGAGACAAAAGACCTGTATGCAGAAAATTATAAGACACTGATGAAAGAAATTAAAGATGATACAAAAGATGGAGAGATATACCATGTTCTTGGATTGGAAGAATCAACATTGTGAAAATGACTCTACTACCCAAAGCAATCTACGGATTCAGTGCAATCCCTATCAAATTACCACTGGCATTTTTCACAGAACTAGAACAAAAAATTTCACAATTTGTATGGAAATACAAAAGACCCCAAATAGCCAAAGCAATCTTGAGAACGAAAAATGGAGCTGGAGGAATCAGGCTCCCTGACTTCAGACTATATTACAAAGCTACAGTAATCAAGACAGTTGGTACTGGCACAAAAACAGAAATATAGATCAATGGAACAGGATAGAAAGCCCAGAGATAAACCCACACACATATGGTCACCTTATCTTTGATAAAGGAGGCAAGCATATACAGTGGAGAAAAGACAGCCTCTTCAATAAGTGGTGCTGGGAAAATTAGACAGATACATGTAAAAGTATGAAATTAGAACACTCCCTGACACCATACACAAAAATAAACTCAAAATGGATTAAAGACCTAAGTGTAAGGCCAGACACTATCAAACTCTTAGAGGAAAACATAGGCAGAACACTCCATGACATACATCACAGCAAGATCCTTTTTGACCCAGCTCCTAGAGAAATGGAAATAAAAACAAAAATAAACAAATGGGACCTAATGAAACGTAAAAGCTTTTGCACAGCAAAGGGAACCATAAACAAGACCAAAAGACAACCCTCAGAATAGGAGAAAATATTTGCAAATGAAGCAACTGACAAAGGATTAATCTCCAAGATTTACAAGCAGCTCATGCAGCTCAATAACAAAAAAACAAACAACCCAATCCAAAAATGGGCAGAAGACCTAAAAAGACATTTCTCCAAAGAAGATATACAGATTGCCAACAGACACATGAAAGAATGCTCAACATCATTAATCATTAGAGAAATGCAAATCAAAACTACAGTGAGGTATCATCTCACACCGGTCAGAATGGCCATCATCAAAAAATCTACAAACAATAAATGCTGGAGAGGGTGTGGAGAAAAGGGAACCCTCTTGCACTGTTGGTGGGAATGTAAATTGATACAGTCACTATGGAGAACAGTATGGAGGTTCCTTCAAAAACTACAAATAGAACTACCATACGACCCAGCAATCCCACTACTGGGCATATACCCTGAGAAAACCATAATTCAAAAAGAGTCATGTACCACAATGTTCATTGCAGCTCTATTTACAATAGCCTGGACATGGAAGCAACCTAAGTGTCCATCATCGGATGAATGGATAAAGAAGATGTGGCACATATATACAATGGAATATTACTCAGCCATAAAAAGAAATGAAATGGAGGTATTTGTAGTGAGGTGGATGGAGTTAGAGTCTGTCATACAGAGTGAAGTAAGTCAGAAAGAAAAAAACAAATACAGTATGCTAACACATGTATATGGAATCTAAGGGAAAAAAAAAAGGTCATGAAGAACCTAGTGGCAAGACGGGAATAAAGACACAGACCTACTAGAGAATGGACTTGAGGATATGGGGAGGGGGAGGGGTAAGATGTGACAGGGTGAGAGAGTGGCATGGACATATATACACTACCAAATGTAAAATAGATAGCTAGTGGGAAGCAGCCGCATAGCACAGGGAGATCAGCTCGGTGCTTTGTGACCAGCTAGAGGGGTGGGATAGGGAGGGTGGGAGGGAGGGAGACGCAAGAGGGAAGAGATATGGGGACATATGTATATGTATAACTGATTCACTTTGTTATAAAGCAGAAACTAACACACCATTGTAAAGCAATTATACTCCAATAAAGATGTTAAAAAAAAAAAAAAGATGGGGTTGGTCATCAGAAAGACCAACAGAATAGAGGATTGGAAGGGGGAGGGGCTGGAAATTAAGCTCTATTAAAAAAAAAAAAGAGGATTAGCAGCAAAGACACCTAAAAGGAGAGCACCCGTGGGTGGAATGTGAGGTGTTCATTGATTAAGAGTTGGAAGAACTAATTTCTTTCCTATAGTTCCAAGGGATTTCATAGCAACAGAAAAGAACAGAGTCCTAGTCCTTTAAAACCATGAGGCACCAGTTTTTCTGACATATTTCTTCGATATCTTCCAAGGTACATGGAATATAGGTATTCCAAAATGGGTGAAAGAGAAATCTTCCTTGTCATTGTTTAAAACCCCTCCAAGGAGACTGAATTCTGTTAGAAAGACAAACCATTCTTCTTCCTGTAGGAGCCTAAGCTCTTCAGATCTCACCTACATCTCTCTTGTTTCCATTTAAATTTAGTGCCTCCTCTGTAGTGCTTAGAGTAAAGAGAGAGGTTCCCCCTTCCTGGGAAAACTGAAGTTTCCCACTGGCCTCCAGCTCCCCATGGGATGGGGCATGGCTTCACGCCACATGATTTACCCTGAAGTGCAAAAAACTGTTCTGTAAACAGTTCTAACAACTATTATAAAGTACTAAGGCTGCTCTGCCAATCAGATCCCTGATAAGCTGAGCACTCCTTGCCCTATCATAACAGAGCACATGTTGCCTGCAGGTCTAGCTGTGAAAATGACAGAGCAATGCTCCCAAACAGGTTGGGTGGTGAACATGGGCCCCATGACTCACCCTTACCTTAGTTCTAACAGACGGGCTTTGGAAACCAGGCTGGTTAGGGTCTGCTAGGCGGGTTCCATGTGCTGCTCCATCCTGTCTGAATTGCTCAGAAGGAGTCTTGAGCCCCGTGTGTCTAGGCGGGATGGGAGTGGGGCAGATCAAGAATGTGGCATCAGAATAGAAACGGTGATTTCCTAAGTCCTTGGTCAGCTGTGCGAAGCCTAATGTCTCGTTCAGTGCAAGTTTCATGAAGTTAAACCACCGGATCAAGCTTGGGGAGGTTACCTGTTGTTCAGGCTGGTTTTTACCCTTTGGGTTTTGTATAAATTTGAAAACAACAAATAAGACGTCAGCATTTTTCTTGCATACCCTCTGTCATCCTAGTCCCGATTTCAGTAGATTTTACTGTGTCAGCTGAATGGAAGAAATATGCTGCTCACGTCCATGTTTCCATAAGCACATAATTTTACTTATACTACAAAGTAGTAATTATTCCGATAAAACGATGAAATATTAATAAAGGTGGAATTATGAGTTTGACATTACCAATGGCAATATAAAGATTATCGATTTTTTTTTTCTGTTACTGAAATGGTTTGAATTGTATTCCTTGTCCAAGGCCTCGAGAATTATTAAAATTCCTTGACTACACAAACGTCTCATGAAATGTGTTAATGAGATTGTTTTCTGATATGCAAAAGTGTCCTGACACGGTTTTTTGTTTTTTTTTTTTAATTTTTATTTATTTATTTATGGCTGTGTTGGGTCTTCGTTTCTGTGCGAGGGCTTTCTCTAGTTGTGGCAAGCGGGGGCCACTCTTCATCGCGGTGCACGGGCCTCTCACTATCGCGGCCTCTCTCGTTGCGGAGCACAGGCTCCAGACGCGCAAGCTCAGTAATTGTGGCTCACGGGCCCAGCTGCTCCGCGGCATGTGGGATCTTCCCAGACCAGGGCTCGAACCCGTGTCCCCTGCATTGGCAGGCAGACTCTCAACCACTGCGCCACCAGGGAAGCCCCTGACACGGTTTTGAAATGCATGCTGCACATCCCCAACCAATTATCATACAAAATGCAACTATTTCTCTTTGTCAATCACTAGCGCCTGAATAGACAGCATTAGACCCAGCTGCATAATTCTGGCTTAATTTTCATGGCTGATACTATAGTAATGTTGTGAGGCATTTACTTAGCAACAGGGGTAAATGTTTGTTTTAAATGTGATTTCCTTTCTTCAGCCTCTTTGGAAATACGCCTAAATTAAGAAGTGGGCCTTCAGTTTCTTCAGAAGAGCGAGCATGTGTTTGCACACACACCTCGGCTTGGCTTGTTTTTTCTTCCTCCCCGTGGTGATTGTGATGAGATGAGTGTTTGTGCTAGCAAAATTCTGGAGTGCGGACAAACTGTGCTGCACGTTTATTAATGCAAGATGGAAAATGTGACCAAAATATTGTAGAAAATCTAATTTATGTCTGCTCAAGCTTTGTATTAGTTTGCTGGGGTTGCCGTAACAAAGTACCTCAAACTGGGTGCCTTCAACAAAAGAAGCTTATTGTCTCGCAGTTCTGGAGGCTGGAAGTCTGAGATCAAGGTGTTGGCAAGGTTGGCTCCTGGGGGCTCTGAAGGAGAATCTTTTCCATTCTTCTCTCCTGGCTTCAGGTGGTCTGCTGGCAATCTTCGGTGTTCCTTGGCTTGAAGATCTCCGCCTTCATCTTCACATGACAACCTCCCTGTGTGTGTGTCCAAATTTCTCCTTTAAGGCACCAGTCATATTGGATTAGGAGCCCACCCTACTCCAGTATGACCTCATCTTAACTAATTACAACTGCAGCAAACCTGTTTTCCCATTCTGCGATCCTGAGAGTTAGGATTTCAACATATGAATTTGTAGGGGACACAATTCAACCCATAACAAGCTTCAAATAAATAATAGACTATGTAATTCAATAAATATATATTAAATTGTAAGTTGATTTTTCAAGATTAGTGTGACATTTGCTTTTCAACTTCTAGTAACTCCCTCAGGACTCTTGTGTCTTCCTTTACCAAGCAGCAGGGAGAAGAGTTATAATTTGCAGCAAAGCCCTTACTGTCCACCGAATTTCGGTCCAGCCTTTCCCGTTACAAGATATTAAAAAGACCTTATTACCAAGTGCTCCTCATTTCAGTCCCTGTTTCCCTCACTGTTTCTATTAATTTTGATAAACATATGAGAGTACATGCTTTGTAAAGGGGCAGGCTTCACTGGGAGTCAAGCTTCATCACAACGTATGTATTAAACTGAGCCCAGAGACCTTTTAAGGTTTGCAAATTCTTACGGCATAGTAAGTTAGGGACTTAAAACACAGCACTCGTAAGCTATCTTCCACACCCTAAAGAATACTGTAAAAGGATACTAAGTTGGAATAGTTATAGGAAATGTCACATTGAGAGACATGGCTCATCAGGACCTCATTAATTGTTGCAAGATGCACAGACTAGCAAAATCAGGAATTAGGACTAGAGCCACACAAGAGATGGCGGGAAAGGGACATGTATTAGTAGGTGTGAGAGAGAGGTTCAGTCTAGCAGGCAGAATAATGTAGAGTCTGAGAGGCCTGATAACAGATAGCAGGTGGCATGCCAGGCTGGCACAGCCCTGGGGAGGCCCAACTTGGAGTCACAGAGATGGGTAGTAAAGCTTGGCCTTGGGAAATTCAGGAGCAGATGGTGATCAGAAACACAGGCAAGCAGTTGAGATTTGAGAGGTCAGACCCAAGCCACAGTACTTCTGGTAGGAATTTTCTCTCAAATATGGTGGAGACCCTCCTCGACACTTTAATTTGTCACTCCTCAGTTTTTGGAGACATTGCTCTTTCTCTGTTGGCGTCCTGTCGCTCTAATGCTCTCATTCTCCCCGATTCTCCTGCTTGTTATTCATTCACTAAAACCCATTTGCTGTGTGTTTCAGGGAGGGAAAAGTGAGCGTCACAGGGGCAGATGCAGTAAAGCAGTGGGTAGAGATGTCCGATCGCAGTGGGCTGAGGAGGGGGTGGGAGGTAAGAACTAGAGAGTCTTGCTGTGACAGGAAGCAGATGAACAAGTGGTCTCTGAAAGAGACCGGGCAGTCCTCGGGGTCCTGACTCTTCACCACCCACACTCACTTTGAAGTCATTTCACTTATATCCTTCCCTTTCGATGCCATCCATACACTGATTACTCCTCAACTTGTACCTTCAAACCTGACTTCTCTCCTAAGCCTCAGACTCATGCTTCCGACTGCTTACTTGAGCTCTGCATTTGTATGTCTCCAACAGAATCCATCCTCTGCAAAGTTTCCAGAGGGATCTTCTAAAACTATAAAGTAGATCATACCGTTTTCTTACTTAAAGGCTTCCAATGGCTTTCTAAAATACTTAGAATAAAGTCCAAATTCCTTTTTATGGCCCTCAAGGTTCTACGTAATTTTCCTCCCTAATCTCACTTCCTATCATTTTCCCGTTCTTTCACTATGCTGCAGCCACACTACCAAATTTATGTCTGTTGGTTGAGCAAGCTCTCTGATTGTGAACTTGTAGTTCATTTTACCTGGATGATCATCCACCAGATCTTCACTTGATTGCCTCCTTCTCCTCACTCAGGTCCAAGTGGATAGGTCACTTCTTCCTCAGTGGCCTTTTCCGGACACACAATTCAAAGTAGCAAAGTCCATCCACCCAACCTAGGCACTCTTTCACGTTATACTGGTTAACTTGTTTCATAGTATGTATTCCTGCTTATTTGTTTACATCTACATTGCCTGTTTTTACTCCCAACCTCCCATCACCCAATAGACCATAACTCAAGAGAATAGAGACCTTGGTGGTTTGTGTTTGTTTTTTTGTTTTTGTTTGTTTGTTTGGCTCAGCATGGCATTTCCAGTATGCAAGATAGTACCAGGTATGTAAATGTTCAATAAGCATTTATTGAATAAGTGACTGGAAATATGCCCAAACTCCATCCATTTCCTACCACCTCAACTGCTTCTGCTCTGGTATAAGCCACTGTCTTCTCTTGCCTCAGTTACTGAAATAACCTCCTAATTGATTTCCCTTCTTCTGCTTTTGCCTCCCTCAGTCTATTCCCAACACAGCAGTCAGAGTGAACTCATTAAAAAGGAGATAAACACTTTTCTGCTCAAAATTCTCCAATAACTTCTCATCTCAGAGTAAAATCCAAAGTCCTCACTTTATCCCAATATTTTGCTACCTCTAATTTCATCACTCTTACTCTCTCCCTTCCTCACTGTACTTCATCTATAGTGACCTCCCTGATATCCCCTGAGGACACCAAACATGTTTCTGCTTCAGAAATTTTGCACTTGCTGTTCCCTCTGAGTGTAGTTTTCTTCCCCAGACATCCAAATGGCTTGCTCTTCTCTTGCACTTCCTTCAAGCCTTAACTAAAATGTCACGTTATCATCAAGACCCTAACAGTCTACCATAATATAAATATTATATGTTATATATATAATTTGTATATATTATATATTTATATGTTATAATATATAATATAATTATAATAGTATAGTCAACACCAGCCCTATCTTGAAAAAAAAAAGTATCAGTAGAGAGTCAAACATTTAGCTCAATTTGATCTGTATCAGAAATCCTGGTATCATTTTCTTAGCCTTAAAAATTATGCTATTTCAGCTCACAAGTAATGAATTTCAGCTATTCAAGATATTGACTGTATTTTGAGATATCCCTCTTGAGAAAAACCCTTGAAATCATTGAAATGGTGTTTACTGACATCATTAGTGTCATGGAGAAATGATTGTTTTCACTTTCCTCATTTCAAAAACTCTTATGACAAATTTCCCTTTGGCTTCCTCATACTTTAATGGAAAAAAGCAAGGTTTTGATACAAGATGCCTATGTATTTGCTCATGAACCAAAAAGATATATGCTTATTGGCTAGAACATAATAGTATTCAGTTTTCCTCATTTACTTCAATATTAGATCAAGATCAGGAAATATTCTGCCAACTATTCTCTTTGCAAACAGTAGGGTTCTAATGCTCAAGTACTTTAGTCTCTTTTAATGTTCACAGCAGCATATATAAATGGTGTCCTTTAGTACTGATCCCATACACCTATCTCATGAATTGTATTTAACTCTTTTTTTTGGTATTTAACTCTTTGCTAACTATTTTAAAATGTTATCTTTCTATACCATGACTTTTCAATATTAACATAATAAAAATATGTTGATCATTTCTTCTTCATATATGCTCCACTTATGCTGAGAAATTATTCAAATTCTATACATCAGTGGTTTTAGCCAAATATGAAGCAAAATATATGCTATCAACTATATAAGCTCTTAAACGTTTTATGCTGTGATATTATTAGTATTTTATTATCAGTGCTGTAGCTTCTGAAACTGTCAAATTGTCTCTACATTCCCTGGAATCACCAGAGGTTTATGGATCACACTTGAAGAAACACTGTTACCTGGATGGGGAGCCAATAAAATCGTATTAAAGATTATTTTTTAAAATATATTTAAAGGAAAGATGAGTAGGGCAAATGAGGAAAGAAAGAGTAATGGTGGGAGGAGGGAAATAGAGAGCATGTTCTTTTTTACACTCATTCTCCCAGTCAAATTTGCCAAGGCAGGAAGTGACATCAACAGCAACCAGAATCCTATGACCAGGGGACCCTACTCCTCCCACCCTCTCCTCCAGAGGGAACATAAGAAATGGAGAACCAAGTCCACTCAGGTCTATGGCCCCAATCTTTCCTTGTTTGAGGTTCCTCTCAGAACGCGGTACATTCCTCTTCTTTTCTACTGTTGGTAGTTCCCCCATACTGAAACTCTTGGGCAGTGATTTGCACATTTGGGAGAGCTAGAGATTGTCTGTGTCCCCCCAAATTCATATGTTGAAATCCAATCCCCAATGTGATGGTGTTCGGAAATGGGGCCTTTTGGGTGATTAGGTCATGAGGGTAGAGCCCTCACGAATGGTATTAGTTACCTTATAAAAGAGATCCTAGAGAGCTCCCTGCCCCCTTCTACCATGTGAGGACACAGCAAGAAGATAGCCATCTACGAACCAGGAAGTGATTTCTCACCAGGCACCAAAACTGCTGGAGCCTTGATCTTAGACTTCCAGCCACCAGAACTGTGAGAAATAAATTTCTGTTGTTTATAAGCCATGCAATCTATGATATTTTTCTATGGCAGCCTGGACTAAGGGAGGGAACAATTGGAGCAGAATGGATACTACCTTTTTGTGCTGCACTAGCTTTTGGCTGTGTGTCTACCCATGGCTGACCATCCTCATCCCATATCCTCGTGCAGAGTATAACACTCGCCACGTTAATACAGCTTGACAAGATACTTGACTTTCAAAGTGCTTTCACATCCATTATTTCATCTGGGTGTGACTAAAATGCCCTGACCAAGCCAAGGAAATTTCCCCCCTGAGCTGGAAAGAGTTTTATTGAAGGTACAGTTCAGTCACAATACCTCCTCCCCTTGAAGAGAAACATTTACAGAGTTGATGAGGTCTCTGCAAGAGCAGGAAGAAAACAAGAGCTTTCTACCATCCTATCCTGTCTATGAAATTTAGTTTTTGCTGAAAGAAAAGACATGGAAGTTTATAAGAAATGGGTCAGGATAAAAATGAAGTTTAGGTCATTAAGAAAGGAAGAAACAGTCCTCTCAAAACGTGGGTGCAGCTCAGAAATATTTGACTCATCGGAGTGATAAGATTTGCTGACATGGGCTGCATGCTCCTCAACTTCACAGAGACTTTCAAGTGCCATACACCACTGAAAACACAAATTCCAGTTCAGGCATGTAGCTTAAGAGATTCTTATGTAATCTTTGCTGCAAGGAGCTAAAATATTTAATCATGTTGATGGAATATGTAAGATTTCACTGAACTGAAACATTTGAAGTAATACTTAAGGACATCTGCATCTATGCCCCAGACACCCAGGTTCTAGAAGTGGGTTAGGTTTCCTCTTTCTTTATAGGTATCATAGTGATGGGCAAAAGCTGCCTCCTTCCTCCCTCCCTTCCTCCCTTTCTTCTTTTCTTCCTTACATCTTTTCCTCCTTTCCTGCCATCCTCACACTCTCTCCCTTCTCTTCTTTCCACAGCTATTTACCACCTATCATGTGGCAAGCTTGATGCTCT
The DNA here is from genome assembly GCF_028021215.1 of Eschrichtius robustus. Lineage (NCBI taxonomy): Eukaryota > Metazoa > Chordata > Mammalia > Artiodactyla > Eschrichtiidae > Eschrichtius > Eschrichtius robustus. The sequence goes on from NC_090825.1 coordinate 53,769,473, forward strand.
ACTTCAGAGATTCTAAGATAATTTGTACATCACTTTGCCTGCCTTAAAGATGCTCATAAACTAACAAAGAGAAGCATTTGATCCATGTGTTATCAACTCAAGGTAAGTCTTCTCTTGCCAATATATTACTTTTTGTTTCATTAATACAATTCTGCTTCTTTAAAGGAGATTTAAACAGCTGTGAAACCCCATCTTGTTTCACATTCTCAGGGTAAAAAGCATAAATTCAAATTAATGTATGATACAGTTAGTGAACATAAAATATACTTAATTAATGTATTCCACATGTTAATTTGAGCCCTCAATTGGGATGTAGTTTCTTTATATGCATGAAAACTTGAGTTTTCAATGAAACATGAGTGTTTGTGCAGTGATTCAAGCTACTAACAGGGTTACTGAATATAGGAAAATACTTCCTACAAAATAGACTCTAGGGAAACATCAAGCCCTGACTCTGTGATCATTACAACACAGCAGAATAATAAGTAATTAAACGTATGTTACTTTTCCTTGAGTGTCATTTAGGTGGACAAAATAATAAAGTAACTTCAGATCTGGCATATAATTTTCATCAAACTTCAAAATTTGAGACATTTAAAGAAGCAAATTCAGGGCTTCTTGTTCCCTAAATAATGTGAATTCATTTACCTGAACCCCTTCCCCCAAGTACACAAAGTATAACATTATTCAAAATGCGTAGTTGAGATAACAGGAAAAGTAAGAAAAATTCTCAGGTGGCAGGTAATCTGAAAAACAGAGCACAATCCCATGAGGCACAGCTGAGGCTTCCCTTGGCAGTTAACCCCAGGTGGAAGTGAGTGTGGGGGAAATCGGATGTTGGGACTTTGCTGGTTCAAGCGCCCTAAGAGCTTTTATTTTAAGATCCTCAGGGTAGCAGAATAAATCCTTAAGCTCATGAAGAGAGAACTAGAAACTTTAAAGGGCTGTTCCTGAGTAAAATACAGGACTGAAAATGCTGTGTGCAGTGACACAGGAAGGCAACAGGAAAGTTTATCTGTCTCTGCCTGAGTTCCTGGGCAATTTATATTTTGGGTCTGCTCCAGGCATAGATGTGGGGTTTGAGTTTACACTACCCTCAAGGTCCTCAAGGTTTACGAATCCTCACAATGAGAAATGAACGCCAATGTGCCCCTGTACCAATGATAATTCTGGTGCACTTGTCAGATACAAAGACCCCACCACTCCAAAGCATACATGCTCCATGACTCCCACCAATGAAGTGCCTCTCAAGTTCAACTTTCACAAGTAAACAATCCAAGATGGGTAAGAAACTAAAGATGGAACAGGTAGCAGCGTTAGAAGATCAATATTTTCACGTTACAGCATATTCTAATGGAGAATATAAAATTATTGAGTTCAGATAATTAAAGGTAATGAGAAGAATCAAAACTGTAAGAAATACACAAGAAACAAATATCAAGAAGACTAAAATAAATCAAATGGAACTTTTAAAATTAAGCAATAACCAAATGGCTTATGGAGCATATTAGAAACAGCTGAAGCAAAAATATTGAACTAGAAGATAGATCTAAGGAAATTAAGTAAAACTCAATTGAGGAAGATAAATTAAAAATATGAAAGTGAGATTCAGTGACATGAAGAGAGAATGAGAAGGTCTAATATATGTCTACTAAAAGTTCAAGAGGGAAAAGAAAAAGAATAATGAAGAGTCAAATAGTATCAAGAGGATGGCTGAGAATTTTATAAAATTGATGAAAAGCATGAATACTTAGGTCCCAGAATAAAAAGTTTTAAGTAAGATAAATAAAGGAAAAACTACTGACAATAGACCCCCTCATGGTAACAATAGAGCCAGAGTACAATTGGCTAATATCTTCATATTGCTGAAAAAAATAGCTGTCAACCTAGAATTATAAATCAGACAAACTATCAATCAACAGTGAAAGCATAATAAAGGCAATTTTAAACAAAATGACATAGAGACTTTACCACCCACATACCCTTGCTAAAGCAATTATTAAAGTATTTACCTCAGAAAAAAGAAAATTGGACCCAGAAGGAAGAGAGGTTTGCAAAAGCAATAGTGGACAAAATAATGGGCAAACATAGGGTAAACCTAAACACATGTTACCAATATAAAAACGAAAATAATTATGAACAATGTGAGATTCATAAAAACAAAGTCGAAATAAAAATCTGAGAAAATGACATGTAAGAGAAGAGGGGCCATCAGAGTTAAAGTTTCTAAAGTCCTTGTAATATTTGGAAATGTGGTAAAATTCTTGATCCACTTTGAACTTTGTTCAGAAGGCATGCATTTTTAAAAATCAAACCATAAACCATAACATCATAAAGATTAAGTGTATAATTTCCTAACCAATGGAAGGAAAGAATGAATTAAGGGAAATATATCAGTCTAATACTTGTTTTGAAAAGAGGAAAAAAAAAAGAAAAATATGTAATATAGAAAGCATAAAATAAAGTGATAGAAATGAAAACTGTCAGGGATAGAATAACTTTAAATGAATTAACCTCACCAGTTAAAAGACAAGGATTACCAGATTGGATTAAGGAAACAGAATCCAACTACTTGATATTTATAAAAGTTGTACTTTGTCTTATTCTGGTTGTAGTAGTCTGTTCCGACTACCATAACAAAATAGCAGACTGGGTGGCTTAAACAACAGAAATATCTTTTCTCACAGTTCTGGAGGCTGAAACTCCAAGGTTAAAAAGCTGTCAGGTTTTGTTTCTTTTAAGACCTTTCTTCCTGGCTTGTAGATGGCTGCCTTCTTGCTGTGTCCTCACATGGTCTTTTATTGGTGCATGCATGGAGAGAGAGAGAGAGAGAGAGAGGGAGAGAGAGAAGGCTCTGGTGTCTCTTCTCATAAGGACACTAATCCTGTTGGATCAGGGTTCTACCCTTATGAACTCATTTAAACTTAATTACTTCCTTAGAGGCCTTATCTCCAAATACAGACACAATGGGATTAGGGCTTCAATATATGACTTTCGGGGGGACACAAACATTCAGTCCATAGCATTGGTCTTCCATAAGTAGAACACAAGGTGAAGATTCCGATGCTAATTGGAATGTGGTAAGGGGAAGCATAGAGCAGGATGGTGAGAGGAAAAAAAGGAAGTAAAGCACTGATGAAAAAGAATGCAGGTGGAGGACCCACAATACCTGATTTCGAGATTTACTATAAAGCTACAGTAATCAAGGTAATGTGGTCTTGATAAAAGAATAGACAAACAGGCTAATGAACCAAAATAGAGAGCCCAGAAAGAGATCCACACAAATATATCCAATGGATCTTTGACCAAGGAGAAAAGGCAATGCAGTGGAGAAAGCATAGTCTTCTCAACAAATGGTGCTGTATGTCAACAACTGGATATTGACATGCACAGTAAAAACCTGGGTAAGACCTTACACCTTCCTCAAAAGATAACTCAAGATGGGTCATAGAGATAAATGTAAAATGCAAAGCTATAAAGCTTCTAGAAGAAAACATGGAAGAAAAATCTGTGAACTTTTGTTTAGAGATGAACTTTTAACTACAACACTAAAACCATGACTGATAAAACAATAAAAATTGATAAGCAGAATTTTATTATGATTAAAACACTTCTGCTCTAAGACATGGTGAAGAGAATGAAAAGACAAACCACGATAGATAGGTAGGTAGGTAGATAGATAGATTTATTATAAGGAATTGGCTCATGGGGCTATGAAGACTGAGATGTCCCAGGATCTTCAGCTGGAGACCAGGAGAGCCAATGGTGTAGCTCCATCTGAGTCTGAAGGGCAGACTCTACTTAAATTGCTGAAGAAAAAAGGTGAGGTAGCACAAATTATAATGCTGAGAATAAAAGAAGGGACAGGAATTTAGATATAATAGATGTAAAAATTCATAAGTAGACACCTTTGATTCTGGCAGTAATGGAGTAATGAGGATCACAATCATCTTCCCTCTGTAAATACATATAAAACAAAATATATGAAGACGCTCTTCCCAGACATTGGATAAAAAGCAGCACTGGGCTCTGATCCTCTAGTGAAGGGATGTGGTGAGGCCCACATTCACCCAACTCTTTCCAGACTAGGACACTTTCCATTCAAACAGGAAGTAGGAACCTATTAGACAGCAATGATAGGCCTGGATGGAGAATGCAATATGGAGTTTGGGGCTGGAATTTATGGGAGTAGGGTGCCAGGAGGAGAGAGTTGTGCAGAGGAAGAACCCCCAAAATCTCTATAAGGGTCCTCTGGACTCTTAAGCCGAACAGTAAGCTGTGAATGCACAAAGCAAGACTCAAGGATGCCTGCAGAGAACAGTTTCTAGGAGACAGTGAAGAGATCAGGGATTCTAAGAGTGACACATTAAAACATTGGAGTTCTGACAAGCCAGAGTGGAGAGACCTCATGAACAACCCAGGCATTCAACTGAAGCTTCAAAAATACTTTGCCTTTAGCAGAGCTGCTCTGGCCCCACAGTAAGGGCTATCTAGACTCATCCTAAAATGTCTAAAATCAAGCTTCAGTAGGATCAAGCTGATCCACCATAAAATTCTACCCTCCTTAAAGAAAGACAATATAAGCCAAACTCTCACAATGGAGCAACCATAAAGTTGACCATATGATAAAAATTTGTTAGAAATATCAAGAAGTCGGAAAATGTGACCTAAACTTGGATAGAAAACAGTCAATAAAAACAGCCATAGATGAGGCAGTTGTTGGAATTAGCACACAAAGGCATTAAAACAATGATTAGAAGTATGTTCAAGGACTTAAAGGAAAAGCTGGCCATAATGAGAGGGTGCGCAGGCAGGCTCAGCAGAAAAGCAAAAACTACAGAAAAGAGCCACACAGAAATTCTAAAACTAAAATAATAGTCTCTAAAATGTTAAAAAATTGTTAGATGGGCTTAAAAGTAGCTTGAGAACTACAGAAGAAAATATTAGTGAATCTGAAAATAGGTCAGTAGAAACTATTCAAATTTAGACATACAGAGGGAAAAAAGTGAAAATAATAAACAAGACCTTAGTGACCTATGGGACAAGAAGAAAATATATGTATCATTAGAGACACAGAAAAAAAGAGGAGAGAGTGGGGTGGAAAAAAAAACATTTGAAGAAATAGTAACGGGCGTTTCTCTGGTGGCACAGTGGTCAAGAATCCACCTGCCAATGCAGGGCACACAGGTGTGAGCCCTGGTCTGGGAAGATCCCACATGCTGCGGAGCAACTAAGCCTGTGTGCCACAACTACTAAGCCTGCGCTCTAGAGCCCATGAGCCACAACTGCTGAAGCCCATGCACCTAGAGCCCGTGCTCCGCAACAAGAGAAGCCACCGCAATGAGAAGCCCGCGCACCGCAACAGAGTAACCCCTGCTCACTGCAACTAGAGAAAGCCCGCGCAGAGCAACGAAGACCCAACGCAGCCAAAAATAAATAAATAAATAAATTTATTTTAAAAATAAGAAATAATAAAGAAAATTTTTCCAAATTCAAAGAAAATTTTAACCTCACATTTCCAAAAGTCTTTAAAATTTCTAGCAGAATAAACACAAAGAAAACCACACCTAGGCACATCGTAAGCAAGTGGCTGAAAAGCAAAGATTAATAGAATATCTTAAAAGCAGCCAGAGGGAAAATGAAGAGAAGAATAATCTTAAAAAAAAAAACCTGCTACCATCTCAAGAGAAATAACGTAGAGAAGATAAAAGAACAACATTTAAAAGTGCTGAAAGGAAAAACAAAAACAAAATACCTATCAACCTAGAATTCTATATCCAGTGAAAATATCCTTTAAGAAAAAGGCAAATAAAGACATTTTAGTATAAAAAAGAGCCGAAAGAATGTGTCAGTGGCACAGCTTCAGCTTCACTACATGAAACATTAAAGGAATTCCATAAAGCTGGTGAGAAATGATACCAGATGGACACTGAGACCTTCATTCAGGGATGAACACAGTGCACATTCTAAAAAGACACACGTACATATTTGAGATAGACCTGTAACAGAGATGACATTTCAGTTAGCTGGGGAAAGGATGGAACTTCTGCTACTACTGTGATGTTCTATATATAATACTAAGTTACATACGTGCCTCATATTATACATAAACAACTCCAGATGGATTGAAGACTCAAATTTGAAAAACAAAACTTTTACATTATTAGAATAAAAAGTAATGTCATTGGAATAAGTAGTTGTTCCTTAATTAAGATAGAAAAAAACACAAACAAAAATTTAAGAATGACAAATTTTTTTTTTTTTAAAGTGGAAACTGACACAGGGATTCCTTTTTTTTTTTTTTTAATATTTATTTATTTATTTGGTTGCACCGGGTCTTATTTACTTATTTATTTTTATATTTATTTTTGGCTGTGTTGGGTCTTCGTTTCTGTGCGAGGGCTTTCTCCAGCTGCGGCAAGCGGGGGCCACTCATCATAGCGGTGCGCGGGCCTCTTCACTATCGCGGCCTCTCTTGTTGTGGAGCACAGGCTCCAGACGCGCAGGCTCAGTAGTTGTGGCTCACGGGCCCAGTTGCTCCGTGGCATGTGGGATCCTCCCAGACCAGGGCTCGAACCCGTGTCCCCCGCACTAGCAGGCAGACTCCCAACCACTGCGCCACCAGGGAAGCCCTAAGAATGACAAATTTGAACTACATTGTCATTAATAATAAATAAAAACTTTTAATAATAATAAAAGCTTCATTGTGACAAAAAGACGTGTCATATATTGGAAGAAGATATTGGCAACTCATTTATCAGGCAAAGAATAAAGTTTCAGAATACATTTTGTTTTATTTTATTTTTTTGGAAAACAAATATAATGTTTATTTTTATTTGCTTTTTACATATCTTTATTTTTAACATCTTTATTGGAGTATAATTGCTTTACAATGTTGTGTTAGTTTCTGCTGTACAACAAAGTGAATCAACTATATGTATACATATATCCCCGTATCCCCTCCCACTTGCGTCTCCCTCCCACCCTCCCTATCCCACCTGTCTAGGTGATCACAAAGCACTGAGCTGATCTCCCTGTACTTTGCAGCTGCTTCTCACTAGCTATCTATTTTACATTTGGTAGTGTATATATGTCAATGCCACTCTCTCACTTCTTCCCACAGAATACATTTTAAAATCTTCTAAATATCAGTAAGAAAAATACAGTGAACCCAATAGAAAAAAATGGTCCATTTTTAGCGTGCAATTCACAAAGAGAAAAAAATAATGGCCAGTGAACATAAGGAAAATGTGATCAACCTCACCAGTAGTCAGGAGCAGATAAAGTAAAACAACATTGAGATAGCATTTTAAACTCCCCCAAAACATAAAATAATAACTAGCCTGATAATACCAAGTACTGGTAAGAATGTGGGGTAACAGGAGGTCTTCCACGTTGCTCTTGGGAGTTTCATTATGACACCCTTCTGGAGAGCAATCTGACAATATGTGTTCAGGTTGAAGATACGTATGCCCTAGGACCCTGTCTTTTCCTTTCTAGATGTCCCCTAAAGGGGAGCTCTCAAGCATGAGAACAAAGGGACATGTACAGTGATGTTTGCTGCAGCAATGTTTTTAATAGCAAATGTGTAGGGGAATGAATAATAAATTGGCTTATCCATACACTAAAGTCATATATAGATGTCTAAATGAATAAATTTGATCTATGCATTTCAACATGGATAAATCTCAAAAACAATATGGAGTGATAAGTCCAAATAGCAAGAGATAGTGATATTCCATACGAAACTTAAAACCCAAAGTATTAGACTAGATTCTTCATGTTTACTATATGTATAGAAAAAGTACAAATCCATGCATTAAGAATGGTGTACCAAATTCAGTATGGTGTTTCCTCTAAGGATGGGGGAAACACAGGTGGGTGTAGAACTCTGGCTATATCCAAAACATTTACTATAAACATTTACTACAAATATAGAAAATAAAATTTTTTAAATGATAGAATCCTTTTAATCTTGGGCCTGTAGGTGTTTGTATATTATTTTCTATATAATTTCTTTGTTTTATTTCAAACATGCTTCCTTTTAAATTTTTTAAAGTATATTGCACATTGAAATTATACAAATTCTAATTTTATAGCTTGATGAATTATTATAAAGGGAACACACCTGTGCATCTGAGGAATACTCTGCTCAGGTTCTTTGCAGAATTCATAGAAGCCCTTAGGAGCAAAGTGAACTCAAATGCCTGACCTCTCAGCTTTGTTCTTCTCTTAGAATATAGCCCCAATATTTTCCACTGGCTGTTTTCTTTTTTTTTAATTTAAAAAAAAATTTTTATTTTATTTATTCCTTTTTGGCTGCGTTGGGTCTTTGTTGCTGCATGGGCTTTCTCTAGTTGCGGTGAGGGGGGGCTACTCTTCGTTGCAGTGTGCAGGCTTCTCATTGTGTTGGCTTCTCTTGTTGTGGAGCGCGTGCTCTACGCGCGCGCGGGCTTCAGTAGTTGTGGCACGCAGGCTCAATAGTTATGGCTCACGGGCTTAGTTGCTCCACGGCATGTGGTAACTTCCCAGACCAGGGCTCGAAACTGTGTCCCCTGCATTGGCAGGCGGATTCTTAACCACTGCGCCACCAGGGAAGCCCCTCCACTGGCTGTTTTCTCTGAGATGTCTCCAAATATTTTAAAAATCTTGTCCAGAATTTCTAGTTGTTCTTTCAGATTACCAAGCTCACCCCTCAGCCCAACGAAGGCCATCCCCCACTCGCCAATAAAACAAAACTTTTATTCACACACACGGACACCCACACAACAAATCCAATAACTAAAGACACTAAAGGGCATTTTAGAGTCGAAATTTAGTGGAACTTGAGTACTGTGATAAATATTATCACAAGCAAAAATAAACTAAAATTTTAGCCTAATGTCAGAGGTATCCATCAGGGAGGAACTGGAAAGCATGAGCAAATAATATCATTAGTGTAAGGTGCTTGCTGTTTGTGATTGACAAATAAATAGATGGGAAGCACCCTGAACTCTTACCAAAGCACATAAAGTGTGTCTGGAAGTAAGTTTCATCCCTAAAATAATAAGAATCCTGAAAGCCAGGTGAAATGCCAAAGGACCATTAGCAAATTGAGCATGAAAAATAAGAGACCCACTCAGTTTTACCAGGGACACATAACTTCCAGTTCAAAGACTACATTTCCAGTCACCCTTTCAGCCAAGATGTGGTCACATGACAAAGCTCCAGCCAAATGAATGTGAATCAAAGAGATATGCAAAGATTCTGAAACCTGCCCTTTAAGGAAAAGGCCCCTTCTCAGGTGAAGGCAGGAGGTGGAGTAGCTGATATAGAGTCAAATGGAAGATGAGGGTTGAGGTTGGCAGAGCAAACAATTAGGAGTCAGAGTCCCTGACACCATCACCATTATACTCAGACTGTTATGCAAAAGAGAAATTCACTTCTATTCTGTTTAAGCCGTTTTTATTATGGGATCTTTGTTACAGAAGCCAGGCTTGTAAGCTTGGATAGTAATACACTATTCAAATTGTCCATACTTCTCTAATATGACACCAGATAAGCTGGTAAAAGAAATATGTGAAGGTGACTGTCAAACAAAAATAGAGATAAAGAACAGGATGCAATTACCAAATATATTTTAGGGTCAACACCCATTAGACTGACTCCTTAGTTTTCTCTCATTTTACACTGATGTTCTGAGGATGTTGTCCCTGTGGCCTGTCCCTGTTCAGTGCTTATTTTCATTGCCAATATAATTATTTCCATTTTAACATTTTAATGATAAGGACCTTGGAAATCTACTTTTAAATGTTTTCCTTTTTTCTAGTCAATCTTAGATTTTTTTTTTTTTTTTGCCCAGGTATGGTACAATGAAGAAACTAGAATCTATTTTTCCCAAGGTACTGGATATTATAACTTGGCTTTGGTTGGTTTGGCAATATTTTTTCCCCCAGATATATCCTTTTTACCAGAAGAATCACTACAGTGATTTTTTTCCCTGTGAATGAAAACAAGGAATCCTTTCTACAGCATTTTTTCTGTAATTTTCTGTGAGATTCTAAGTCTGAAAAGGGACTCCTTTAACTACAGTTTGCAAAATTCATGGTCTGTTATTGGCTCCTGTTTCTCATTTTTCACTTTATCCAGATTAATCAAAAGATAATGATTTTTTTTTTTTTTTTGCTAGCAGTCCTGGATTATTTTTGCCAGTTGGCTGAGGAGTTGAGGATATGGAAAACACTATGCAATTAAGATCTGGCTAGAGTCCCCTGTAGGCAAAAGAATCAAAAGATCAGTCCCAAAGTGAAGAGCACATATTGTCATGGAAGATGCTTTCTATCTAGTCTAATGCACTCATCCAGAGTTCAGGCACCTAGAAATTGTCCAAATCTCAGGAGACTCAAAACCCTTGTAAAATTCATCTGGGTTGAGGTGACCCATTTACCACATGCATGAAGTTTTTCATGCTAGAACATACCTACGAAATGATTTTTTCCTATAAATTATTATCAAACCAAGAACTATATTATTTTTGTAAGCAAGTCAAAGGAAACCATCAATAAATTGAGAAAATACTCATGCTTAAAAGCCACTGCCCCCATACCCTGAGAAAACCATAATTCAAAAAGAGTCATGTACCACAATGTTCATTGCAGCTCTATTTACAATAGCCAGGACATGGAAGCAACCTAAATGTCCATCAACAGATGAATGGGTAAAGAAGATGTGGCACATATATACAATGGAATATTACTCAGCCATAGAAAGAAACGAAATGGCGTTATTTGTAGTGAGGTGGATGGACCTAGAGTCTGTCATACAGAGTGAAGTCAATCAGAAAGAGGAAAACAAATACCATATGCTAACACATATATATGGAATCTAAAAAAAAAAAAAAAAAATTCTGAAGAACCTAGGGGAAGGACAGGAATAAAGATGCAGACATAGAGAATGGACTTGAGGACACAGGGAGGGGGAAGGGTAAGCTGGGACAAAGTGAGAGAGTAGCATGGACATATATACACTACAAAATGTAAAATAGATAGCTAGTGGGAAGCAGCTGCATAGCACAGGGAGATCAGCTCGGTGCTTTGTGACCACCTAGAGTGGTGGGATAGGGAGGGTGGGGGGAGACACAAGAGGGGGGAGATATGGGGATGTATGTATACATATAGCTGATTCACTTTGTTACACAGCAGAAACTAACACACCATTGTAAAGCAATTATACTCCAATAAAGATGTCAAAAAAAAAAAAGCCACTGCCCTTTAAATGTCTGTGATTCTTTTTTAATCTTTGTTGAAGTACATGTATAAACATCCTCAATTAGAATAGTGCTCAACAACTCTTATAATTATAGAGAAACCACTAACAACATACATGTGTTTGCTTTACCAGGGAAGAGCATTAGAGCTCAAGAATAGAAAATTCTGAGATGAGGGATTTGTGGTAAAAGGAGACTGGGCTTGGGCTACTTATTATACAAACCCTCATCATTTCCTTCCCAACCAGCCCTGCTAGATCTTGGGGCAAAGAATCAAAGCCTTGTTCTCTCATTGGTACAGGCTTCACTTTTAATGATGTCCTCTTTCATTTTTCTTTCTTTATCTTTTGCTTTTCTTTTCATTAAAAGATTCTTTAGTTTGCTAGAGTTTAGTATGAAATCCCATCAATATTATTGCTTCTTTTTTTTTTTTTTGATATTAACGATTGATGTGTAAGAAAAATCACCTCCTTGAATTTGAGTTGTGCTGCCAGTACCTTCTGACCATTTGTTTTCATTGCTGAAATGGAGACAAATGCTGTGGCAAAAATTTTCCCTTCCCTTCAGTTGCTGGCCAAAAGTTGCTAAGGCAGCTCTGAACTGAGACAAAGTTTTTGAAAAGGAAAAGAACATTCAAGAGCCCAAGCATCCTAGAATTGTATTTTCTTTTAGTCATAGGCCACATTTCAGAACAAATAGAAACACCCCCTTAAGGTTTAATTACTCATTTTCATGGACTTTAATTCTCATTTATATTCTGATGGAGGATGGGAGAACACATGTGTTTACAGTCATACACATTTTCTTTTATTGTCCACAGAGCATTATAACCACAACACAAGACTAAGGAGGCCTTCCTGTGAATTAGGAAGGACACATTTTCCACAGCCATCCATGTGAAGAATCTCAGAGTCTGAAATAACCCTCCCGTCTTTAAAATCAATCAAGTAATCAGTAGGAATTTACTACGTGCCTTGAGCCACGCTCATCTCTGTAGGGGAAAACACACAATCCTTTGTTCATGAAGGAAGTGAGGAGGAAATATGACACATATTAAAAATAAAAGAAGAATGACAAGTCAAAGAGCTGTGTACCCAGAGAGCACTGTTTAGACCCAACTTACTTTTCTTGAATTAGACTCTGGAATGTTGCCATCGGTCTGCTTTCAGGATTTCTAAGAAACAACTTGAATGAAATTCACTACAGTATTTATTGTAAATTTGTGGAAAACATCATTTGCCTTCAGTAAATAAATTAGCTAAAAGTTGTTGAAATAACAAACAAGAAGGTAGTGTGATATATAGATAAAAGTGCTAAAGGGGTTAGAGAAAAACAGGGATACACAGGGGAGGCTTCTTAGAAGAGGGAGACCTGAGCTGTGCCTTGAAACCCTGGATGAGTTGTGGATAGAAAAAGGCCACTAGAGGAGTCAAGGCTGGAAATATGGTCATTCATGCATTGATTCCACAAGATTTATTGGCACATGCCATAGTATATACCAAGGACTGAAGCTGTCACAACAAAAACGGGCAAAGTGTCTGCCCTCAGGGAGCTTATGTTCTAGTGAAGAAATACAAGATAAGAGTGAGAATTATTTAACTTTGGCCTTTTCTTTCTTTCCTGGATTTCCTGATCATAATGTCAGATAGAGCCAGAGATATTCATATTGCCTAAAGAAAGACTTAGGACTGTTATGGCAGGAAGAGAAGAAAATAAACAGTAAATATTTGCTGTTTTTCTTTTTTATTTCTTCCAAGCCAGGAAAATCAGAGGAGAGGCTGGAGGAGAGTGGAGTATAAAAGTTTGTGACATGTACACACACACGTGCGCATGCAGAGGAAAGAAAATAGGATATAATGAGGTATATCTGTGCTGAAAAGAGAAAGAGAAGTGTGAGGTGGTACCTTGGAGGAGGTCAGTCAGGGAACTGGGGAAAGTCAAGGAGAAAGGAAGCTGTTAACGAAAAGAGAATGCCAGTAACTGCCTGGGGTCAGAAACAGGAGCCACCATGGAAGCTGCAGACCTCTGGCCTTTGGACTGGGAGTGCCTGCTGGCCCGCAGAGGAGGTGATGAAAGGGCACTCCCTAGGCAGCTTCTCGCCTGCATCCTGCCGTGATCATACAACTGAAAGATGTTTGCCTCTCACTTGAGAATTAGCTGAGACTCTGTGAACTACTCGGGACACTTTTTAACTCCCTGCCACACTCAAAATAAGGTGTGAGTTCTGGACCCCTGGGGGAGGGGAGGTGATACAGAAGGGAAGATTCCATCACTAGTCTCTCGGTTGGCTAAAGAGTAGAAAAGCCCATCCTTGTTACATATGCCTGCACATTTACACAGGTACATGCACACACACGTGTGCAAGTACATATGGCTACAGAAAGGGCTGTTCAACTCAAATACAATTTAACTGTGAGAAATTTTTTGACTCCGCAAACCTGAAAGTGCATATGGATGAAAAAAAAGTTATCTCAATGTTTCCCAAACTTACCTAATCATAAGAATCACGTGTTAAAAATGCCACTTCCCAGGCACCTAGCCTGCAGGGTTAGTGGCTTTGCCCTGGACCTGGGAATCTGTGGTTTTGTCCAGAGTCCTCTGTGAGTCTTCACCAAGTGTGGCCAAAAAGTTGTACATTCTCCCCCATCTAGTGCCCACCAAGGACCTCGCCCATTGGTCTTGGTGCTTCCTCCTGCTGAGCCTGCATTCTTTTTTAAATTAATTAATTAATTAATTTATTTATGGCTGTGTTGGGTCTTCGTTTCTGTGCGAGGGCTTTCTCTAGTTGTGGCGAGCGGGAGCCACTCTTCATCGTGGTGCGCGGGCCTCTCACTATAGCGGCCTCTCTTGTTGCGGAGCACAGGCTCGAGACGCGCAGGCTCAGTAGTTGTGGCTCACAGGCCTAGTTGTTCCGCGACATGTGGGATCTTCCCAGACCAGGGCTCGAACCTGTGTCCCCTGCATTGGCAGGCAGATTCTCAACCACTGCGCCACCAGGGAAGCCCAGAGCCTGCATTCTTTGCAGCAGTGTTCCAGGCAGTCACTACCAATCTCTCAGAGTCGCCACACGAGAGAGGACAAAACCAATCTATCGTCCCAGTGTAATTTATGGGTGATAGACTCATGATGTGCAATTCACATTTTTGAGCTGTTATGCTCAAAAGGCAGTGCGTGTGTTGTCTCATAAGCCATGCCTTGTGCTGTGGTAAAAGACACCTTCTTTTGCTGATGGTGACTCTAGTTGTCAAGATCTCGTGGCCATCAGGAACCTACTCTCAGGCATTGACCCTGTGCATTCCTTGATAATAATGCTGGAAATAATAGTCTAAGGTATGGTGTGTTTGAGGCCACAGAGAAGGCTTCACAGCATGCTCGCCTACAAGGAAACAGGAAATGTGACTGCTCTGTGCACAGCTGACTCCTTTGTGGACCCACACTGTTTGAAAAGGGGCATATTAGCTAGCTAGCCAGTCTTCTAGCTAAAGTGGATAATTAGCTAGTACCCTGCTAGTTTTAACCTGCCACCGTTTCTACTTCTTTCTCCAGTGAGAGTTTTCACAAAAGTGGGTACTGCTTTCCTAGCAGGTCTAACAAACTGGTTATGGCTCAACTTTGAAGTCAAACTTCTGTTTCAGTCTAATTCAGTCGCTTTGCATCTGTGTGACCTTGGGCAAATTTCTTACCCTCTTCTCCTATTTTCCTTTCTGCAAAGTAGAGGTGAAGATAGTACCTAACTCATGGGTCGTTTGTTAGGACTTAACCAAATAATGAATAGAGCACCTAGCCTGGTGCCTGGCAGTCATGTTGTCTCACCATGGGAAATCCCTATCATTCATTATCCCTGGTCAGAAAATCATCCTTGCTGTCAAAACCTGACCATTGATTGTTTATGTGAGTGTAACTTCTTATTCAGGCTGTTTTTGTTATGTTGTGTTGCCTATATAAAGTTTAGACTGTAGAATATTTCCTAGCTCACTCAATCTGAACACCCTCCTATTATCTCCTTTCCACTGACTCACTATTTCAAACCTTTTCACAGGGTTTATCCTGAATTTGGGAGTTGCTTTAGGACATCTAGAAGTGTGCAAATTGTTTTTACCTAGCAAAACCACTAAAACACTAGTAACTACAATGTGGGTTTTCTTCATAGAGCCAAGCAACCAAATTGCTACATATTGAGTCGTTTCCTTGGAAAAGCATTTGTTGAGCCCAAGGCTAAATCAGTTGCCTCTAAAAAATGCTCTCATGACTTTTTTTTAAAGTACTCCACAGGTTGTAATGTTCCATTCATTTGTGTGGTTTTTGGCTAGAGTCATCCATTATTTTTCAATCCCACTTTAAACTTAGCTGGAATGGGCAATGGATCCACTTGCTACCAACTTGTCCCCAGCATCGAGTATAGTACCCAGCACAGAGCAAGTGCTCAGTGAATGTTTGCTAAGTGCCGCAGCGCTGCTGGTGCTGACCATATCCCCTAGGATCCTTTTAGCGTTGGTGTGTGTCCCTTCCTGACTTCTGTGTGCCTTCGCTTCTAGTGGCCTGCACCTTGACTTGCTTTGAGGAACTCCCCTCAGACATCTAGAGCCTCATTATCAGGATGTTCCAAGAGGTGGAAGGGCCTGGGGTTTTATATCTCCCAGACCCTTCCTTAGCCAGTGGCACAGCCCCTGACCTCAGAGGAGACAAACTTTGAGGTGTAAATCATACTCTCAAGTCTCTCTATGGGATGAACTTGAAACCCCACAAGACTTTGCCTGAAATCACCCACGGCTGGACTCCTTCTCCTTCCCTCCTCTGCTGCCTGCATTCCCTTGCACTTTTCTCTGCATATCTTCACTAAATCAGTTGCACACAAATCCTTGACAAAGGTCTGCTTCTGGGGAACCCAACCTAAGACATCATGTAAACTGTTTTTAGAAACAAACAGTCCCTGAAAATAGAAAATCTTTGTTCACTTAGTATGTCTTTCCAAGGCTTATAAAGATTAAGTTTATGGGGTTCGGTTAGATACTACATAGGAGCCAGAGATTCATCAACAGAATAGGGATACATGCATAGCTCATCTGTGGGTAACAAATGACCGTGTGCAACAAGGGTAGAAGAAAATGGTAAGATGATAGGAGCTTTTTGAGGTAGAAAAGTGAGTATCAAGAGCATCTTCGATTTGCTGATACACAGCACACTTGGGAACACTGCTTTCTTGGCAAATGGGGGTTAAAAAATTTTGACCTGTAGCCAGGTAATGAAAAGAAATGTATATTTTTTTTAGGTGTGTCTAAGCCATTTTTAAAAACCAGTTGAAAAGCTGAGCTCTATAAACATGAGAGAAATTGAGTTATTTGTAGTGAGGGGATGGACCTAGAGTCTGTCATACAGAGTGAAGTAAGTCAGAAAGAGAAAAAATACCGTATGCTAACACATATGTGGAATCTAAAAAAAAAAAAAAAAAAAAAAATGGTTCTGATGAACTTAGGGGCAGGACAGGAATAAAGATGCAGACATAGAGAATGGACTTGAGGACACGGGGAGGGGGAAGAGTAAGCTGGGATGAAGTGAGAGAGTGGCATGGATATATATACACTACCAAATGTAGAATAGCTAGCTAGTGGGAAGCAGCTGCATAGCACAGGGAGATCAGCTCCGTGCTTTGTGACCACCTAGAGTGGTGGGATAGGGAGGGTGGGAGGGAGACGCAAGAGGGAGGGGATATGGGGATATATGTATATGTATAGCTGATTCCCTTTGTTATACAGCAGAAACTAACATTGTAAAGCAATTATACTCCAATAAAGATGCTAAAAAAAACACAAAACAAACAAACAAAACAAAAACAAACAAAAAAATAAAAACAATCTGAAAGGCTAAAAAAAAAAAGAGAGAGAGAGAGAAAGTGGCCAAAGAAATTTCAGTTTTGTAACTGTGAAGGCTGCATGCAAAGGAGAATGGGGATATTTGCAAGCTGTCAGAAAAGACCCAGGATGTGCATGAATGTGATTATAAGTATGAATGTTTGCAGGGGATTATGTCCATGTTAAAGTAGTTTATTTTTGACAGCAAAAGGAAGATGTAGAATTTCTTCAATGTGAAGACATTTCAAATAACACCATGTAAGATTTCAGAGGGATAAGGCATGGAGTAAATCAGAATAGTGCTTATTCTCATTACCAGGACAAGAATAAGCAATAAGATCCTTATATATGTGTTTATATATGGATGGGGTATATATATATATATATATATATATATTCATTTAAATGAAAATTCCAAATGTAGCCCACTCCCTCAGGCATAGCTAAAATTACTTTAACTCTTGCACTAGAAAGCAAATTTTCTTTGCTTAAAACACTTCTGTATATATCTTAAATAATTTGACACCACTACAAATTTTGGTCAACCTACAAAATATTCAGTGGGAATGTAACTTTCTAGATGACCAATTATCCTTCGATCACCATGTCAAGATTGAGTTTTATTCCAGCCCAGCTGTGGAATTAAGAAAGCTTGACTATAAAGATGACTTCCTGTGACTTTGAGGATTTGTATTTTTCCACAGATTCTTTCCATACAGGTGTCATTGTAATTGAATAGACTAAACAGCAGATAAGCTTTTATTTAGTTATGTAATTTTGTTTTTCAATGCTATAAAATAGATAATTTTGAAACACTGGGGAGGGATAGGGTAGAGGAGGGGAACAAGCAAACATCCAGAAAACTTTTGGCTAAAGAACTCTTTTGGAGCTACCAAGAAACTGGAGAATTATACTCTGGGCTCACACCTTGAATTCTGTGCTTCAGAGGCCAGGAGTGCACTATTGGCTCCTTATTCCTTTTGGAGTGAAAGTCCTTTTCCAACCATATTTGATCTCTCTTATTCCGTCGCAGGCACAGATTCTCTACAATAGCCAATCAAATAATAACAGAAATTGATCAGACTCCATTATCCTTTTAATAAGATCCCCTGCCTCACTTTCTTTAGTCTTCTTGTGTGCCTGTGTGAATAAGGGAATTAAAAACAATTCAGAGTAAAAGTAAAGGTTTCTGCTTTATTGAGCAGATAAAGAAACTGAGGTCCAGAGAAACGAAGTTGTTTGAATGAGTTCACACAGCTTTTTAGTGGAAGAATCAGGTTTACAACTCAGGACTCCTGATTCCCAGGCCAGCTCTTTCTACAACCAACATTCCTCTTTCAGGGCTTTGATGCAGTGTTCTTTCCTACCAATATATCACCATTTGTTTATCAATTACCTGTTGATAAAAATTTGCTTTGTTTCCAGTTTGGAGCTATGAACATTTCTGTATGTCTTTGTATGACATATGTTCACATTTATCTTGTAACTGCCGAGGAGCAGAATGATATATGTTTAACTTTTTAAGAAATTGCCGAACTATGGTTGCACCATTTTACATTCCCAACAGCATGTATGTGAGTGCCCAGTTTCTGGAAATTCTCACCAACACGTGGTATGGTCAGATATTTTAATTTTAGCCATTCTCATATGTATGTAGTAGTATCTCATTGTGGTTTTTTTTTTTTTTAAAGTATTTGTTTTTATTTATTTATTTATGGCTGCGTCGGGTCTTCGTTTCTGTGCGAGGGCTTTCTCCAGTTGCGGCAAGCGGGGGCCACTCTTCATCGTGGTGCGCGGGCCTCTCACTGTCGCGGCCTCTCTTGTTGCTGAGCACAGGCTCCAGACGCGCAGGCTCAGTAGTTGTGGCTCACGGGCCCAGCCGCTCCGCGGCACGTGGGATCCTCCCAGACTAGGGCTCGAACCCGTGTCCCCTGCATTGGCAGGCAGACTCTCAACCACTGCGCCACCAGGGAAGCCCCCTCGTTGTGGTTTTGACTTGCATTGTTCTTATGACTAGTGATGCTGAATATGTTTTCATGTGCTTATTTGCCATCTGTATATCTTCTTTGGTTAGTATCTGATTAAATTTTTTGCCAATTTTTTAAAAAACTGGATTATTTGTTTTTTTTATTATTGAGTTTTTAGAGTTCTTTATATAATCGAGATGCAAATCCTTTATCAAGTACATGATTTGACATACTTTCTTTCAATCTTTCTTTTATTTTTATTTTCTTAAGAGTTTCTATCAAAAAGCTCAAATTTTTAAATTTCCTGAAGTCTAATTTATCAATTTTTAATATTATGATCACATTTTTGGTGTTATAGTTAAAAAGTCTTTGACCAAACCAAGGTCACAAAATTTTCTATGTTTTTTTCTCAATGATGTATTTTTTGTTATTTAGTTTTACATTTAGTCTATGACTTATTTTTAGTCAATTTTTGTATGTGATACAAGGTATGATTCAAAAGTCAGTGCCATCCTGTCTTGATTAATAAAGTTTTATAATAAATATTAAAATCAGGTAGTGTTATTCTCCAGCTTTGTTATTCTTATTCACAATTGTTTTGGCTATTATAGATCCTTTACATTTTCATATGAATTTTAGAATCAGCTTGCCAATTTCTATTTAAAAAGCCTGAATATATTGAATATTTGGATCTTTCCTTTACGTCCAATCTAACAATTGTTGCCTTATAATTAGGGTGTTTATAGCATTCCCATTCAATGCGGTTATTGATGTGGTTAGGTATAATTCCATCATTGTGTTATTTGTTTTATATTTATTCCATTCATTCTTTGTCCTCCTTTTCCTCTTTTTCTCCCTTTTTTGGATCAACTGAATTTTTTTTAATGATTCCATTTTATCTTGTTTGTTGGCTTATTAGCTCTCTTTGTTTCATTCTTTTAGTGTTGCTTTAGGGTTTATAGTATACATTGTTAACTTATCACAGTCTATCTTTAAGTGACATGTCACCTCATGTTTATTTTTGAGAAATTTACAATAGTATACTTCAGATTCCTCCTACCTAGCCTTGGTACTATTGGTGCATTTCAATATCCTTTATCTGTTATAAACCCTATACTACATTATCATTTTTGTTCAAATAGCCAATTTTCTATTGAAGTTATTTAAATCACAAGAAAACAATCTTGTATACTTGCATTGTTTTCATTCCAGTGCTCTTCATTTATATGTGTAGATCCAGATTTCTAGGTGATGTAATTTTCCTTTTGCCTGGAGAAGTTCCTTCATGCTTCTTGTGGTGTGTTTCTGCTAGTGATAAAGTTTTTCACGTCTTGTATGGTTGAAAAAGTCTTTTTTGCCTTTGTGTTTGAAAGGTATTTTCCTGGGGCATAGAATCTTAGGTTGACATTTTTTCTTCTGGATATTGGCCACTATCTTTTCTCATTGTTTCATATATATATATATATATATATATAAATCTGCTGTTCCTTGTCTTTATTCCTCTGTATATAGCATATCTATTTTCTCTGGTTGCTTTTAAGATTTTCTCTTTATCACTGTTTTTGAGCAATTTTATTATACTGTGCTTTAATGTAGTCTGTGTGTGTGTGTGTGTGTGTGCTGGGTTTTGTGTAGTTTCTTGGATCTATGGGTTTATAATTTTCATCAAATTTGGAAAAAAATTTTACCATTATTTCTTCAAATATTTTTTTTATCATCCCCTCTCTTTCAGGGACTCCAGTTACACATATATTAAGCCACTTGAAGTTGTTCCACAGCTCACTGGTATTCTTTTCACTTTTTTTCAATTATTTTATCTCTGTGTGTTTAATTTTGAACAGTTTCCATTACTCTATTATCAGGTTCACTACCTTTTCTTCTGCCATATCTAATCTGAAACTCATCCCATGTAGTTACGTTTTCATTTCGGACATTCTAGTTTTCATCTTTAAAAATTTGATCCATGCCTTTTTTATATTTTCATGTCTCAACTTTCTGAATGTATGGAATATAGTTATAGCAACTGTTTGTCCTTGTCTGCTAATTCTAACATCTGTGTCAGTTATGGGTTGGTTTTGATTGAGTTTTCTTCTTATTATGAGTCATATTTTTTCCTTCTTTTTCCATACCTGGTCATTTTTTTGTTGGATGTTAGGGATTGTGAATCTTACCTTTCTAGGTGTTGGGTATTTTTGTATTTCTATAAATATTCTTGTGTTGTATTCTGAGACATAGTTATTTGGAAACGTTTTCATATTTTCAGATCTTTCTATAAGACTTGTTATGTAGTACCAGAGCCATGTTTAGTTTAGAGCTAATTATTCTCTACCACTGAGGCCAAGGCTATTCTTAGTACTCTCCCAAGTCCATGTGATTTACAAAGTTTTCCACTCTAACTGTTGGGAATAGGTACTTCCTGACTCTGTGTGAGCAATGGGGTACTGGTCCCTCTAATCCTGTTGGTGATTCTCTTCCCAGTCTCAATTACTTTCATCACAGGTATGTGGTGATCAATTCTCTGCTGAACTGAAGCATCGACTCTGTGCAGTTCTCTGGAGTTCTCTTTCTTTGTGACTCTTTCTTCTCTGAACTCTGCCTTACGAATTACAGCTGCCCTGATGTCCCTAGGTACCCAGCTCTGTCTCTTTAACTCTGATTCTGCTGGACTACACCTGGTTTTCCCTCTCTGCTGCATGACCAAGAAACTTTCTCAAGGTTGTAAGCTTGGGCAGCCAGAGTTCTCACCTCATTCATTTCTCATATCTCAGGGTCTATGTTCTTCATTGCCTAATATCCAGTGTCTTGGAAACCAGTGCTTCATATATTGTGTCTACATTATTATTATGTGTGAGGCAAAAGGGAAAATCCAGTTCCCAAAATTCCATATTGGCCAGAAGTGGAAGTCCTAGCATGGTTCTTAATCCAGGTTTGTCTCCATTTTCCAGATACGAAAATTAAGGCTTAGAGAGGATAGATAACTGAATCAACATCACACCTCTGTCAAGGACTATTACTAGGATTGGAATCAGGTTATCTGAATTCAGAGCCTTTGTGTTTCTTCACTACTTTACATTACCCTAATTCCTGAATATTTAAAATCTAGGCATGATGAAGCAATTACAGTGGATACTTAACTGCAACATATTTTTAATCAGAGGACCTCATTCTCTAACCATGCCAGCTAACAGAGTATTTACTGTAGGTCTTTGGGTGACTTTCAATATAAGCCCCCCTGCAGGAGTTCATGACTTTAATTTTCATATGTATTACTCTACAAGCATGACACCCTTTCCTAACTGACCTTTTAAAAATAAATAATCCACTATGCCTATATAAAAAGCATCATCCCATCAAATCACTTCACACTTCTCTTTGCCTTCCCAGTGTATAATGAGTGAATGTAACCAGAGGAAATTGACCATCTGCAACATAACACAGAGCTTCTTTTTCTACAGTGACTGGGAGACCACAGCTCTCTCTCTAGACTTTAGATAAAGCGATGCTTCTATACAGACATTCAGAATTTTATGCAAAAGCATATTTGTGGCAAAATAGTCTTGGGCCCTTAGCCTCTGCCAGCAAAGGCCAAAGTAAAATTTCGCTAAACAGTCTCACTTCTTCTTTCTAACCCTAGCTTTTATTGTTTTACTGAAATCTATGAAAGTTTATATTTTTCCTAAAAACCCTAGCATTGTATTTAACTCACGTTTATTCAGAAGTGTGAACACGTTTAGGAGTCCTTTTAATAGATATTTTGTATAAATTATCTGTTAATCACATGGCTGGATTAAAATGAAGTAGTGACTAAACCAGTGGTCTTTCTCCTTTTGATTATTCACTTGGTAGGCTTTAGTATCTGTGAGAAATGAGAAAGATTTAGGGAAAATAGGAGGGTAGAAGCTATACATAACTAATAGAGTTGTGAACTGTCAACATATTTATGAGGTTACCATAGATGTGAGCTCTTTAGAAAGGCAGCATTAAAGGCATTCCTTTTTCATATGAAAAAAAAATTTAGTATGCATTGCACAGTACATGAGGAAGAACTGAAACCAGTTTGGGAAATGACTGAATTAGGATCCTTCCTTGCTGTGTGACTTCTCAAATGCTGTAATTTATATCTGCAAGGGGTTTGGAGGCTTGCCACTTGGGGAATCTGCCTGTAAAGCTGTTTCATCTCATTGACAAGCTGAGAAATTTCTTCTTGGTTTGGCTTAATTGTGTGTTCTTTTATTTTGTACATTGTCGTCATTTTGGAAGACACTGAGCTGCTCTTGGATACATTGATCAGTAGGATTCACTTTAGTAATTTCCTAAAAGAGAAATACACGAACCTGCTAGACTTTCAAGTGCAGAGAAGATAAGTAACTCAATTTGGAATTCACTGGAGTAAACCCAATGGCTCCATCAATACTAGGAATCATTTTTCAGAGCAGTGGCATGCTGCATAAGATGTGAGATAGTTCTGTGTGCTGAATTAATTCCAGGGACTTGAATACATAGGTCAGTGAACACATAGAAACATTTTTGGTTCTAAAAATAATCATGGCATCTTTCATTTACACGTGGTATTATAAATTTGAAAACGTAAGTTCACATTCCTAAAGGAGTTTACAATCCAGCCGGGGAAACAAAACAAAAATATAAAGAAAAATTAAATGCTGAACTCTATGGTGCTGATTATATAGGCATAAAAAATTAGGAGGAAAATCTGTATTATCTAGAGTAATTGAGGGAAGCTTTATGAAGGAGACAAAAATTGCTGGGTAGATGGGGTGAAGAGAGACATTCTTACAAATGATGAAAAACAGCATGGGCAAAGGCACGGGGTTGGAAATCAGAGCAGCATACATGAAAGGAGGTGAGCTGTTAAAGAATCCTGAAGGGGAGGGCTGGGAAATAAAGTACTATCAGATGACGAGTGGCCTGGAAAGCCAAACAGAAGAATTTGTAACTAATGCCAAAAATAACATTAAGCCACTGTAGATTTTTGAGCAAATGACAGCTTTAAGTACAGTTTTATGATTAGCCTGGCAGTGATGCGCAAGGCGGATGACAGAGAAGATGAAGTGAGAGGGACCAGCTCGAACCTAGTGGAGTCATTCAAATTAGGAGGACTATGTCAAGGATTTGAAAATAAAACAAAAGATCCATTAATATTCTGAAGGAAGAAATAGGAGGCTTGAATGTCCCACCTTTCACTGTTCTCTGTATCCCCAATGGCAGATTTCAGAAATGGGGACAAGTAGCGGAGGACAGAAGTGTGTATCTGCCCAGTTCTCTCTTATCATCTTATGTAGATGTTCAGCTACTCAACCTCTTTGGGTACCATCTCTATAATTAACTGAACTTTCCACAAGAAGGGATAGAGTGTGGCATGGTGTTTAATTGCATGAGGATTAGAACATTGGTACTTTTTTTCCCCTTCTGAAAATAGAATGAAAATTTTTAAAGTTAAAATTGAGAAACTAGAAACAATGATGACAAAATGAAGGAAAAAGAGTTTTCCGGGAAGGAAAGGAAAGTAATGGGAGTCAGAAAGGAAATATAATTGAAAAGAGAAAAGAATAGAGAGAGGACAAAAGCAGACTGCCAGCTCCTGAGGGTTTGAATTGCCTGGGCTAAGATTCAGTTCCTAAGTCTGGTCTTCCTGAAGAATGGTAGAATTCTAGAGTTTAGAAACCTTCCCCCTCCTTTTGATGCTTGTGAAAACTGATGTCCAAAGAAGTAAAGTGCCTTGCTCAAAATTAGATACTTAATGAGAACTGCAGACAGGGCAAGGACATAGGTTTGTTAACTCCTGCTTCAGGGCTGTATTCCAGCCCCACAGTTCCTTTCCTAGAAAGGAGTTAGAGATTTATTCCACATGGTGTTAAGGCCTGCCTACTTTAGACAACTACTTTTTGATCACTCATTTAGGCTGTCTTGGTCCATTTTTCTTCCAGATGTGAAAGATTCAGTAATATAAACTATAAAAGAAACGGTACCATAATAAGAGAAACAAATTTAAAGGAAGAAAAAGAAGAATGAGAAGTAAGAAACTAAAAGAAAAAGCATTACCAAAACAATCTTGAAAAAGAAGAACAAAGTTGGAACTCTCAGACCTCCTGGCTTCAAAACTTATTACAAAACTACAGTAATCAATATACTGTGGTACAGGCATAAAGACAGACATTTAGACTAATGGAATAGAATAGAGGGCCCAGAAACAAATCCTCACATATATGGCCAAGTGATCTTTAACAAGGGTGTTAGGACCATTCAGTGGAGGAAAGGACAGTCTCTTCAACAAATGGTGTTGGGAAAACTGGATATCCATATGCAAAATAATGAGGTGATACCTTTATCTTACACCATACACAAAAATTAACTCAAAATTAATCAAAGACCTAAATGTAAAACCTAAACTATAAAACTCTTACAATAAAACACAGGGGAAAATCTTCATGACATTGGATTTGGCAAGGATTTCTTGGATATGACACAAAAAGCACAGGCAACAAAAGTAAAAAGACAAATTGGACTACATCAAAATTAAAAACTTCTATGCATCAAAGGACACAGTCAACAGAGCAAAAAGGCAACCTAGGAAATGGGAAAATATTTGCAAATCATTTAACTAATAAGGTGTTAATATCCAGAATATATAAAAACCTCCTACAATTCAACAATGATAATAAAACAATCTGATTAGAAAATGAGCAAAGGACCTGAATAGACGTTTCTGCAAGGAAGATATACCAATGGCCAATAAGCACATGAAAAGATGTTCATGACTAATCATTAGGGAAATGTAAATCAAAACCACCATGAGATACTACCTCATACTCATTAGGATGGCTATTACATAAAATAAACAAACAAACAAACCAGAAAGTAACAAGTGTTGGTGAGAATGTGGAGATATTGGAACCCTTGTGCATTGCTAGTGGAATTGCAAAATGGTATAGCTGCTTTGGAAAACAGTATGGTGGGTCCTTAAAAAATTAAAAATGAATTATCATATGACTCAGCAATTCCAATTCTGGGTGTATATCCAAAGGAATTGAAAGCCGGATCTCAAAGAGATACCTGTATACCTGTGTTCATAGCAGCACTATTCACAATAGCCGATAGGTAGAAGCCCTCCAAGTGCCTATGGACAGATAAATGGATAAATGAAATGTGGTATATATTTACAGTGGAATATGATTCGTCATTAAAAGTAAGGAAATTCTGACACATGCTCCAACATGGATGAATCTTGAGGACATTATGCTGTGATATAGGCCAATTACAAAATGACAAATACTGTATAATTCCACTTGTACAAAGTCTTAGAGTAGTCAGATTCACAGAAAGAGAACATAGAATGGTGAGTGCCAGAAGCTGGAGGGAAGGGAAAATGGGATGTTGTTATTTAATGGGTATGGTACTTCAGTTTTACACGATGAAAAAATTCTGGAAATTGGTTGCACAACGATGTGAATATACTTACCACTACTGAACTGTACATTTAGAAATGGTTAAGATGGTAAACTGTGATGAGCTCTTCATACAATTAAAAATAAAATTAAAACAAGAAAAGCATTCAATGCCATCATATATTCATATCTTTTATATCCTCTTCCCAGAAATGTTTATGTAATTAATGTACCTGAGAAAATTAAAATGAACACATTTGTTGATATAAACATATATTTGACCTATTCATGAATAGACAAAGATATGACTCATTTGCATACAGATATAAATGGCTACCTCATTTTTATATTAATTTATTTTTCTAATTAGATTTTTAATTAAAACATTTATATTTGTTTTAAAGTAAAAAACTTAAATACACATATAGAAATAATGTGACTTCAATAATTATAACTAACATATATTATTATTTAAATACCATAAATATTAAAAAAGCATATGCTTGAAAAACATTCAAGAGGGTTTAAAGAGTACACATATTTTACAAAATTATGAACTGAAAAATAGAATTAAGATTATTTATAATCAGGAAAAATTTATTAGCAAGTTGAAATAATTTTCTACATAAATAAAAAATCACTGCTATTGTAAAGGATTCTTTGGACTGAATAATCCATATTCATAGTCTACATTGATCAAATCCATTGGACAATTGTATAATTTATTCTTCACCTTAACTCTATAGCCAGAGACTGAGTTTAAACCTCTCACATTAAGCAAATCAACTGGAGAATTCCATCTTTTGTTTATTATCCCCCTTGTTGCAGTGAGCAACTATCTGACCACAGTTAAATGACTGATCTCTCCATTTCTTTATATCCCTTCCTGGTGAACAAGAATTCTATCATGCACCAAGGATGAAGACACTTTTCTTAAGATGCTGAGACATAATTCTTAATTCGTAGAATCTGCTATCTTTGTGTGCATGAGACAAAAGATGTCCTACAACATTTCTCTTATACGCTACCCCCACCTCATCAGCAACATCCCTTCAAAGCAGGATATAAAGGAGAAAAGAAAAAATTAACTTTCAGGCGTAATTATTTTCCAACTGCCTCTTGGAAAGAGTATGGGAGGCATTGCCTAACATGGTGCTAGCCTGTTGCCTCCATGTAAAAAGTGAACCTGGATTCATTTGCTCAAAATATGGAAGGCACTTGGCCAGGGCCAAGGTATTACAAAAGAAATAGGGTTTCTATTTTCTAGGAACTTGCAGTCTAGAGATGAGGAAAGCACAAAAATTTGCATATATATATATATATATATATATATATATATATATATATATACATAGTCATATTTATACATATCCTTTATATGAAGTCTTTTTGTATATTTATATATTTATGTTAATTAGGAGATAGATACACATATTATAAAACATCAATTGGTATATATACATACATAAATACACACACACATAAACACAGACATGCACCCTTTTTTCCAAGATATAATATTTTCAATCTTCACAAGTTAATATTTCATTTAAAATTCAGAGGGTGTTCTTTTTTAAATATAAGATTATTCTAACTTCACCTGAAAGTGAAACAAAACATTCAAGAATAACTAAAAAATTTTTTTGAAAAGCATTAAAATTTAAGTGGAGACATATTCTATTAGCTGCTTCAGAGCCACGCTTGTGGTAAATCGAAGATGGTGGAAGAGTAGAACGTGGAGATCACCTTCCTCCCCACAAATACATCAGAAATACATCTACATGTGGAACAACTCCTGCAGAACACCTACTGAACGCTGGTAGAAGACCTCAGACCTCCCAAAAGGCAAGAAACACCCCACGTACCTGGGTAGGGCAAAAGAAAAAAGAAAAAACAGAGACAAAAGAATAGGGACGGGACCTGCACCAGTGGGAGGGAGCCGTGAAGGAGGAAAGGTTTCCACGCACTAGGAAGCCCCTTCGCGGGCAGAGACTGCGGGTGGCAGAGGGGGGAAGCTTCGGGGCCACGGAGGAGAGTGCAGCCACAGGGGTGCGGAGGGCAAAGCGGAGAGATTCCCGCACAGAGGATCGGTGCCGGCCAACACTCACCAGCCCGAGAGGCTTGTCTGCTCACCCGCCGGGGCAGGCGGGGGCTGGGAGCTGAGGCTCGGGCTTCGGTCGGATCGCAGGGAGAGGACTGGGGGTGGCGGCGTGAACACAGCCTGAAGGGGGCTAGTGCGCCACAGCTAGCCGGGAGGGAGACCGGGAAAAAGTCCGGAGCTGCCGAAGAGGCAAGAGACTTTTTCTTGCCTCTTTGTTTCCTGGTGCACGAGGAGAGGGGATTCAGAGCGCCGCCTAAACGAGCTGCAGAGACGAGCGCGAGCCGTGGCTATCAGCGCGGACCCCAGAGACAGGCATGAGACACTAAGGTTGCTGCTGCCGCCACCAAAAAGCCTGTGTGCGAGCACAGGTCACTCTCCACACCACCCCTCGCGGGGGCCTGTGCAGCCCGCCACTGCCAGGGTCCCGTGATCCGGGGACAACTTCCCCGGGAGAACGCATGGTGCGCCTCAGGCTGGTGCAACGTCACGCCAGCCTCTGCCGCCTCAGGCTCGCCCCGCATCCGTACTCCTCCCTCCCCCGGCCTGAGTGAGCCAAAGCCCCCGAAACAGCTGCTGCTTTAACCCCGTTCTGTGTGAGTGAGGAACAGACGCCCTCAGGCGACCTACACGCAGAGGCGGGGCCAAATCCAAAGCTGAACCCCATAAAATGTGTGAACAAAGAAGAGAAAGGGAAATTTCTCCCAGCAGCCTCAGGAGCAGCGGATTAATTCTCTACAATCAACGTGATGTACCCTGCAACTGTGGAATACCTGAATAGACAACGAATCATCCCAAATTGAGGCGGTGGACTTTGGGAGCAATGATATATATATATTTTTTCCCTTTTTCTCTTTTTGTGAGTGTGTATTTGTATGCTTCTGTGTGTAATTTTGTCTGTATAGCTTTGCTTTTACCATATGTCCTAGGGTTCTGTCTGTCCGTTTTTTTTTTGTTTATTTTGTTGGGCTTTTTAAAAATAGTTTTTAGCACTTGTTATTGGTGGATTTGTTTTTTGGTTTAGTTGCTCTCTTCTTCCTTTCATTTTTTTTTAAATTACTTAAAAATTTTTTTTCAAAAATTATTTTTTATTTTAGTAACTTTTTAATTTAATTTAATTTTATTTTATCTTCTTCTTTCTTTTTTTTTCTCCCTTTTATTGTGAGCTGTGTGGATGACAGGCTCTTGGTGCTCCAGCCAGGCGTCAGAGCTGTGCCTCTGAGGTGGGAGAGCCAAGTTCAGAACATTGGTCCACAAGAGACCTCCCAGCTCCACGTAATATCAAACAGCAAAAATTTCCCAGAGATCTCCATCTCAACGCCAAGACCCAGCTCCACTCAACGACCAGCAAGCTACAGTGCAGGACACCCTATGCCAAACAACTAGCAAGACAGGAAGACAACCCCACCCATTAGTAGAGAGGCTGCCTAAAATCATAATAAGGTCACAGACACCCCAAAACACACCACCAGACGCGGACCTGCCCACCAGAAAGACAAGATCCAGCCTCATCCACCAGAACACAGGCACTAGTCCCCTCCACCAGGAAGCCTACACAAACCACTGAACCAACCTTACCCACTGGGGGCAGACACAAAAAACAACAGGAACTACGAACCTGCAGCCTGCAAAAAGGAGACCCCAAACACAGTAAGTTAAGCAAAATGAGAAGACAGAGAAACACACAGCAGATGAAGGAGCAAGGTAAAAACCCACCAGACCTAACAAATGAAGAGGAAATAGGCAGTCTACCTGAAAAAGAATTCAGAATAATGATAGTAAAGATGATCCAAATTCGTGGAAATAGAATGGAGAAAATACAAGAAACGTTTAACAAGGACCTGGAAGAACTAAAGAGCAAACAAACAGTGATGAACAACACAATAACTGAAATTAAAAATTCTCTAGAGGGACTCAATAGCAGAATAACTGAGGCAGAAGAACGGATAAGTGACCTGGAAGATAAAATAGTGGAAATAACTACTGCAGAACAGAATAAAGAAAAATAATGAAAAGAATTGAGGACAGTCTTAGAGACCTCTGGGACAACATTAAATGCACCAATATTCGAATTATAGGGGTCCCAAAAGAAGAAGTGAAAAAGAAAGGCACTGAGAAAATATTTGAAGTGATTATAGTTGAAAACTTCCCTAATATGGGAAAGGAAATAGTTAATCAAGTCCAGGAAGCACAGAGGGTCCCATACAGGATAAATCCAAGGAGAAACACGCCAAGACACATATTAATCAAACTATCAAAAATTAAATACAGAGAAAAAATATTAAAAGCAGCAAGGGAAAAACAACAAATAACATACAAGGGAATACCCATAAGGTTAACAGCTGATCTTTCAGCAGAAACTCTGCAAGGCAGAAGGGAGTGGCAGGACATATTTAAAGTGATGAAGGGGAAAAACCTACAACCAAGATTACTCTACCCAGCAAGGATCTCATTCAGATTTGACGGAGAAATTAAAACCTTTACAGACAAGCAAAAGCTAAGAGAATTCAGCACCACCAAACCAGCTCTACAGCAAATGCTAAAGGAACTTCTCTAGGAAGGAAACACAAGAGAAGGAAAAGACCTACAATAACAAACCCAAAACAATTAAGAAAATGGTAATAGGAACATACATATCGATAATTACCTTAAAAGTAAATGGATTAAATGCTCCAAGGAAAAGACATAGACTGGCTGAATGGATACAAAAATAAGACCCATATATACGCTGTCTACAAGAGACCCACTTCAGACCTAGGGACACATACAGACTGAAAGTGAGGGGATGGAAAAAGATATTCCATGCAAATAGAAATCAAAAGAAAGCTGGAGTAGAAATTCTCTTATCAGACAAAATAGACTTTAAAACAAAGATTATTACAAGAGACAAAGATGGACACTACATAATGATCAAGGGATCAATCCAAGAAGAAGATATAACAATTGTAAATATTTATGCACCCAACATAGGAGCACCTCAATACATAAGGCAAATGCTAACAGCCATAAAAGGGGAAATCGACAGTAACACAATCATAGTAGGGGACATTAACACCCCACTTTCACCAATGGACAGATCATACAAAATGAAAATAAATCAGGAAACACAAGCTTTAAATGATGCATTAAACAAGATGGACTTAATTGATATTTATAGGACATTCCATCCAAAAACAACAGAATACACTTTCATTTCTTCTTCTTTTTTTTTCACACACACACACTGTATTTTATTTTTACAAGAGACAAATAAACTGACACCAAGCATTGTAAATGGATGACCACAACAAAAGCAACAATGATTGCAATTACCAAACAGAAAACACACTCATACTATGTCATAATATTGACATTCAGTACAGTAATCCTCCACTGTAACAGCTCCATTACTTTGCAGTGAAAATTGATTTGTATATTTTTTGCCTCTGAGTCCTTGTGGGATTTTTTTTTTTATTCAAACAGAAAGTCACAAAAATTATAATCATCCTCATCAGTTCACTCAGTCCCATGTAATTAATTTTTTTTCATCTTGATCTTTTGTTAGCACTTTTATGAATTCATCAGTTTTCCATTAGAGTTCTGAAAATGCTTATTCATTCAGTTCAGCAGTATAGTCAGTTACCAGAAACCTGTACTTGTCAGAGTCTTTTCCATCAATTCCTTGAAGATGAAACACTTTTGTAGGAACATTTTTGCAAAAGCATCAGAGTATACCCAGAACTGTCTGTAAATGACAAAAGACTTAAAAATGACCACGGTTAAAGATTTGATGAAAGTTCATAATAATGCAATTGACAAGGAAATTTAGTTATTTCTGAGATATACATTTTAAAGTAATAACTAGAATATGACTTATAACATTATACCAGAACATATAACATTTTTAGAAAATTCATGTAATGTCTGAAACATTTATATTAACATATTTCCATACAAATAACCCAAAGAAAGATTAGTATTAGTAGTTTTTTTGTTGGTTGGTTGGTTTTTTATACTGCAGGTTCTTATTAGTCATCAATTTCATACACATCAGTGTATACATGGCAATCCCAATCGCCCAATTCAGCACACCACCATCCCCACCCCACCGTGTGTTCCCCCCTTGGTGTCCACAGGTTTGTTCTCTACATGTGTGTCTCAACTTCTGCCCTGCAAACTGCTTCATCTGTACCATTTTTCTAGGTTCCGTACACATGGGTTAATATACGATATTTGTTTTTCTCTTTCTGACTTACTTCACTCTGTATGACAGTCTTTAGATCCATCCACGTCTCAACAAATGACTCAATTTCGTTCCTTTTTATGGCTGAGTAATATTCCATTGTATATATGTATCACAACTTCTTTATCCATTCATCTGGCGATGGGCATTTAGGTTGCTTCCATGACCTGGCTATTGTAAATAGTGCTGCAATGAACATTGGGGTGCATGTGTCTTTTTGAATTATGGTTTTCTCTGGGTATATGCCCAGGAGTGGGATTGCTGGGTCATACGGTAATTCTATTTTTAGTTTTTTAAGGAACCTCCATACTGTTCTCCATAGTGGCTGTATCAATTTACATTCCCACCAACAGGGCAAGAGGGTTCCCTTTTCTCCACACCCTCTCCAGCATTTGTTGTTTGTAGATTTTCCGATGATGCCCATTCTGACTGGTGTGAGGTGATACCTCTTTGTAGTTTTGATTTGCATTGCTGTAATAATTAGTGATGTTGAGCAGCTTTTCATGTGCTTCTTGGCCATCTGTATGTCTTCTTTGGAGAAATGTCTATTTAGGTCTTCTGCCCATTTTTGGATTGGGTTGTTTGTTTCTTTAATATTGAGCTGCATGAGCTGTTTATATATTTTGGAGATTAATCCTTTGTCCGTTGATTCCTTTGAAAAAATATTTTCTCCCATTCTGAGGGTTGTCTTTTCGTCTTGTTTATGGTTTCCTTTGCTGTGCAAAACCTTTGAAGTTTCATTAGGTCCCATTTGTTTATTTTTGTTTTTATTTCCATTACTCTAGGAGGTGAATCAAAAAAGATCATGCTGTGATTTATGTCAAAGACTGTTCTTCTTATGTTTTCCTCTAAGAGTTTTATAGTGTCCAGTCTTACATTTAGGTCTTGTATCCATTTTGAGTTTATTTTTGTGTATGGTGTTAAGGAGTGTTCTAATTTCTTTCTTTTACATGTAGCTGTGCAGTTTTCCCAGCACCACTTATTGAAGAGACTGTCTTTTCTCCATTGTATATCTTTGCCTCCTTTGTCATAGATTAGTTGACCATAGGTGCATGAGTTTATCTCTGGGCTTTCTATCTTGTTCTATTAATCTATGTTTCTGTTTTTGTGCCAGTACCATATTGTCTTGATTACTGTAGCTTTGCAGTGTAGTCTGAAGTCAGGGAGTCTTATTCCTCCAGCTCCGTTTTTTTCCTTCAAGACTGCTTTGGCTATTCGGGGTCTTTTGTGTCTCCATACAAATTTTAAGATGATTTGTTCTAGTTCTGTAAAAAATGCCACTGGTAATTTTATAGGGATTGCATTAAATCTGTAGATTGCTTTGGGTAGTAGAGTCATTTTCACAATATTGATTCTTCCAATCCAAGAACATGGTATATCTCTCCATCTGTTTGTATCATCTTTAATTTCTTTCATCAGTGTCTTATAGTTTTTTGCATACAGGTCTTTTGTCTCTCTAGGTAGGTTTATTCCTAGGTATTGTATTCTTTTTGTTGCAGTGGTAAATGGGAGTGTTTCCTTAATTTCTCTTTCAGATTTTTCGTCATTAGTGTATAGGAATGCAAGAGATTTCTGCGCATTAATTTGGTATCCTGCAACTTTACCAAATTCATTGATTAGCTCAAGTAGTTTTCTGGTAGAGTCTTTAGGATTCTCTATGTATAGTATCATGTCATCTGCAAACAGTGACAGTTTTACTTCTTCTTTTCCAATTAGTATTCCTTTTATTTCTTTTTCTTCTCTGATTGCCATGGCTAGGACTTCCAAAACTATGTTGAATAATAGTGGTGAGAGTGGACATCCTTGTCTCGTTCCTGATCTTAGAGGAAATGATTTCAGTTTTTCCCCATTCAGAATGATGTTTGCTGCAGGTTTGTCGTATATGGCCTTTATTATGTTGAGGTAGGTTCCCTCTATGCCCACTTTCTGGAGAGTTTTTATCATAAATGGGTGTTGACTTTTGTCAAAAGCTTTTTCTGCATCTATTGAGATGAGCCTATGCTTTTTATTCTTCAGTTTGTTAATATGGAGTATCACATTGATTGATTTGTGTATATTGAAGAATCCTTGCATCCCTGGGATAAATCCCACTTGATCATGGTGTATGATCCTCTTAGTGTGTTGTTGGATTCTGTTTGCTAGTATTTTGTTGAGGATTTTTGCATCTATATTCATCAGTGATATTGGTCTGTAATTGTCTTTTTTTGTAGTACCTTTGTCTGGTTTTGAAATCACGGTGATGGTGGCCTCGTAGAATGAGTTTGGGAGTGTTCCTTCCTCTGCAATTTTTTGGAAGAGTTTGAGAAGGATGGGTGTTAGCTCTTCTCTAAATGTTTGATAGAATTCACCTGTGAAGCCATCTGGTCCTGGACTTTTGTTTGTTGGAAGATTTTTAATCACAGTTTCAATTTCATTACTTGTGATTGTTCTGTTCATATTTTCTGTTTCTTCCTGGTTCAGTCTTGGAAGGTTATACCTTTCTAAGAATGTGTCCATTTCTTCCAGGTTGTCCATTTTATTGGCATAGAGTTGCTTGTAGTAGTCTCTTAGGATGCTTTGTATTTCTGCAGTGTCTGTTGTAACTTCTCCTTTTTCATTTCTAATTTTATTGATTTGAGTCCTCACCCTCTTTTTCTTGGTGAGTCTGGCTAATGGCTTATCAATTTTGTTTATCTTCTCAAAGAGCCAGCTTTTAGTTTTATTGATCTTTGCTATTGTTTTCTTTGTTTCTATTTCATTTATTTCTGCTCTAGTCTTTATGATTTCTTTCCTTCTCATGAACCAGTTTTTAGTTTTATTGATCTTTGCTATTGTTTTCTTTGTTTCTATTTCATTTATTTCTGCTCTGATCTTTATGATTTCTTTCCTTCTGCTAACTTTGGGTTTTGTTTGTTCTTCTTTCTTTAGTTCCTTTAGGTGTAAGTTTAGATTGTTTACTTGAGATTTTTCTTGTTTCTTTAGGTAGGCTTGTATAGCTATAAACTTCCCTCTTAGAACTGCTTTTGCTGCATCCCATAGGTTTTGGGTCGTCGTGTTTTCATTGTCATTTGTCTCTAGGTATTTTTTGATTTCCTCTTTGATTTCTTCAGTGATCTCTTGGTTATTTAGTAACGTATTGTTTAGCCTCCATGTGTTTGTGTTGTTTACGTTTTTTTCCCTGTAATTCATTTCTAATCTCATAGTGTTGTGGTCAGAAAAGATGCTTGATATGGTTTCAATTTTCTTAAATTTACTGAGGCTTGATTTGTGCCCCAAGATGTGATCTATCCTGGAGAATGTTCTGTGCGCACTTGAGAAGAAAGTGTAATCTGCTGTTTTTGGATGGAATGTCCTATAAATATCAATTAAATCTATCTGGTCTATTGTGTCATTTAAAGCTTCTGTTTCCTTATATATTTTCATTTTGGATGATCTGTTCATTGGTGTAAGTGAGGTGTTAAAGTGCCCCACTACTGTTGTGTTACTGTCAATTTCCTCTTTTATAGCTCTTAGGAGTTGCCTTTTGTATTGAGGTGCTCCTATGTTGGGTGCATATATATTTATAATTGTTATATCTTCTTCTTCGATTGATCCCTTGATCATTATGTACTGTCCTTCCTTGTCTCTTATAACATTCTTTATTTTAAAGTCTATTTTATCTGATATGAGTATAGCTACTCCAGCTTTCTTTTAATTTCCATTTGCATGGAATATCTTTTTCCATCCCCTCACTTTCAGTCTGTATGTGTCCCTAGGTCTGAAGTGGGTCTCTTGTAGACAGCATATATATATGGGTCTTGTTTTTGTATCCATTCAGGAAGCCTGTGTCTTTTGGTTGGAGCATTTAATCCATTCACGTTTAAGGTAATTATGGATATCTATGTTCCTGTGACCATTTTCTTAATTGTTTTGGGTTTGTTTTCGTACGTCCTTTTCTTCTCCTGTGTTTCCCACTTAGAGAAGTTCCTTTAGCATTTGTTGTAGAGCTGGTTTGGTGGTGCTGAATTCTCTTAGCTTTTGCTTGTCTGTAAAGCTTTTGATTTCTCCATCGAATCTGAATGAGATCCTTGCCGGGTAGAGTAATCTTGGTTGTAGGTTCTTCCCTTTCATCACGGTAAGTATATCATGCCACTCCCTTCTGGCTTGTAGAGTTTCTGCTGAGAAAACAGCTGTTAACCTTATGGGAGTTCCCTTGTATGTTATTTGTCGTTTTTCCCTTGCTGCTTTCAATAATTTTTCTTTGTCTTTAATTTTTGCCAATTTGATTACTATGTGTCTCAGCGTGTTTCTCCTTGGGTTTATCCTGTATGGGACTCACTGCGCTTCTTGGACTTGGGTGGCTATTTCCTTTCCCATGTTAGGGAAGTTTTCGACTGTAATCTCTTCAAATATTTTCTCGGGTCCTTTCTCTCTCTCTTCTCCTTCTGGGACCCCTATAATGCGAATGTTGTACTGTTTAATGTTGTCCCAGAGGTCTCTTAGGCTGTCTTCATTTCTTTTCATTCTTTTTTCTTTATTCTGTTCTGCAGCAGTGAATTCCACCATTCTGTCTTCCAGGTCACTTATCCGTTCTTCTGTCTCAGTTATTCTGCTATTGATTCCTTTTCATGTAGTTTTCATTTCAGTTATTGTTTTGTTCATCTCTGTTTGTTTGTTCTTTAATTCTTCTAGGTCTTTGTTCAACATTTCTAGCATCTTCTCTATCTTTGCCTCCATTCTTTTTCCGAGGTCCTGGATCATCTTCACTATCATTATTCTGAATTCTTTTTCTGGAAGGTTGCCTATCTCCACTTCATTTAGTTGTTTTTCTGGGGTTTTATCTTTTTCCTTCATCTGGTACATAGCCATCTGCCTTTTCATCTTGTCTGTCTTTCTGTGACTGTGGTTTTTGTTCCACAGGCTGCAGGATTGTAGTTCTTCTGGCTTCTGCTGTCTGCCCTCTGGTGGATGAGGCTATCTAAGAGGCTTGATGGGAGGGACTGGTGTTGTGTAGAGCTGGCTCTTTCTCTGGTGGGCAGAGCTCAATAAAACTTTAATCTACTTGACTGTTGATGGGTGGGGTTGGGTTCCGTCCCTGTTTGTTGTTTGGCCTGAGGTCACCCAACACTGGAGCCTACCCAGGCTCTTTGGTGGGCTAATGACAGACTCTGGGAGGGCTCACGCCAAGGAGTACTTCCCAGAACTTTTGCTACCAGTGTCCTTGTCCCAACAGTGAGCCACAGCGCCCCCCCACCCCGGCTCTGCAGGACACCCTCCAACACTAGCAGGTAGGTCTGGTTCAGTCTCCCCTGGGGTCACTGCTCCTTACCCTGGGTCCCGATGCACACAGTACTTTGTGTGTGCACTCCAAGAGTGGAGTCTCTGTTTCCCTCAGTCCTGTTGAAGTCCTGCAATCAATTCCCACTAGGCTTCAAAGTCTGATTCTCTAGGACTTCCTCCTCCCGTTGCCAGACCCCCAGGATGGAAAGCCTGATGTGGGGCTCAGAACCTTCACTCCAGTGTGTGGACTTATGTGGTTTAAGTGTTCTCCAGTCTGTGAGTCACCACCTGCCAGTTATGGGATTTGATTTTACAGTGATTGCACCCATCCTACCGTCTCATTGTGGCTTCTCCTTTGTCTTTGGTTGTGGGGTATCTTTTTTGGTGAGTTCCAATGTCTTCGTGTCAGTGATTTTCCAGCAGCTAGTTGTGATTCTGGTGTTCTCGCAAGAGGGAATGAGAGCACATCCTTCTACTCTGCCATCTTCAGAATAAACTTTCTTCTCAAGTGCTCATGGAACATTCTCCAGGATAGATCATATCTTGGGTCACAAGTCATGCCTTGGTAAATTTAAGAAAATTGAAATCATATCAACTATCTTTTCTGACCATAATGTTATGAGACTAGATACCAATTACAGGAAAAAAATCTGTAAAAAATACAAACACATGGAGGCTAAACAATACACTACTTAATAACCAAGAGATCATTGAAGAAATCAAAGAGGAAATCAAACATTACCTAGAAACAAAACACCACGACCCAAAACCTGTGGAATGCAGCAAAAGCAGTTCTAAGAGGGGAGTTTACAGCAATACAGTCCTACTTTAAGAA
The DNA here is from genome assembly GCF_028021215.1 of Eschrichtius robustus. Classification (NCBI taxonomy): domain Eukaryota; kingdom Metazoa; phylum Chordata; class Mammalia; order Artiodactyla; family Eschrichtiidae; genus Eschrichtius; species Eschrichtius robustus. The sequence continues at coordinate 53,808,330 of NC_090825.1, forward strand.
ACAAGAAACATCTCAAATAAACAACTTAAACTTACACCTAAAGCAATGAGAGAAAGAAGAACAAAAAAACCCCAACGTTAGCAAAAGGAAAGAAGTCATAAAGATCAGATCAGAAATAAATGAAAAAGAAATGAAGGAAACAATAGCAAATATCAATAAAACTAAAAGCTGGTTCTTTGAGAAGATAAACAAAATTGATAAACCATTAGCCAGACTCATCAAGAAAAAAAGGGAGAAGACTTAAATCAATAGAATTAGAAATGAAAAAGGGGAAGTAAGAACTGACACTGCAGAAATATAAAGGATCATGAGAGATTACCACAAGGAACTATATTCCAATAAAAAGGACAACCTGGAAGAAATGGACAAATTCTTAGAAAGGCACAACCTTCTGAGACTGAACCAGGAAGAAATAGAAAATATGAACAGACCAATCACAAGCACTGAAATTGAGACTGTGATTAAAAATCTTCCAACAAACAGAAGCCCAGGACCAGATGGCTTCACAGGTGAATTCTATCAAACATTTAGAGAAGAGCTAACACCTATCCTTCTCAAACTCTTCCAAAATATAGCAGAGGGAGGAACACTCCCAAACTCATTCTACGAGGCCACCATCACCCTGATACCAAAACCAGACAAAGCTGTCACAAAGAAAGAAAACTACAGGCCAATATTACTAGCAAAGAGAATCCAACAGCACATTAAAAGGATCATACACCATGATCAAGTGGGGTTTATTCCAGGAATGCAAGGATTCTTCAATATACGCAAATCAGTCACTGTGATACACCATATTAACAAATGAAGGAGAAAAACCACATGATCATCTCAATAGATGCAGAGAAATCTTTCGACAAAATTCAACACGAATTTATGATAAAAACCCTCCAGAAAGTAGGCATACAGGGAACTTACCTCAATATAATAAAGGCCATATATGACAAACCCACAGCCAACATCGTCCTCAATGGTGAAAAACTGAAACCATTTCCACTAAGATCAGGAACAAGACAAGGTTGCCCACTCTCACCACTATTATTCAACATAGGTTTGGAAGTTTTAGCCACAGCAATCAGAGAAAAAAAAGAAATATAACGAATCCAAATTGGAACAGAAGAAGTAAAGCTGTCATTGTTTGCAGATGACATGATACTATACATAGAGAATCCGAAAGATGCTACCAGAAAACTACTAGAGCTAATCAATGAATTTGGTAAAGTAGCAGGATACAAAATTAATGCACAGAAATCTCTTGCATTCCTATACATTAATGATGAAAAATCTGAAAGTGAAATTAAGAAAACACTCCCATTTACCACTGCACCAAAAAGAATAAAATACCTAGGAATAAACCTACCTAAGGAGACAAAAGACCTGTATGCAGAAAATTAGAAGACACTGATGAAAGAAATTAAAGATGATACAAATAGATGGAGAGATATACCATGTTCTTGGATTGGAAAAATCAACATTGTGAAAATGACTATGCTACCCAAAGCAATCTACAGATTCAATGCAATCCCTATCAAACTACCAATGGCATTTTTCACAGAACTAGAACATAAAATTTCACAATTTGTATGGAAACACAAAAGAACCCGAATAGGCAAAGCAATCTTTAGAAAGAAATATGGAGCTGGAGGAATCAAGCTCCCTGACTTCAGACTACACTACAAAGCTGCAGTAATCAGGACAGTATGGTACTGGCACAAAAACAGAAATATATATCAATGGAACAGGATAGAAAACCCAGAGATAAACCCACGCTCACATGGTCACCTTATCTTTGATAAAGGAGGCAAGAATATACAGTGGAGAAAAGACAGCCTCTTCAATAAGTGGTGCTGGGAAAACTGGACAGCTACATGTAAAATAATGAAATTAGAACACTCCCTAACTCCATACACAAATATAAACTCAAAATGGATTAAAGACCTAAATGTAAGGCCAGGCACTATCAAACTCTTAGAGGAAAACCTAGGCAGAACACTCTGTGACATAAATCACAGCAAGATCCTTTATGACCCACCTCCTAGAGAAATGGAAATAAAAACACAAATAAACAAATGGGACCTAATGAAACTTAAATGCTTTTGCACAGCAAAGGAAACCATAAACAAGATGAAAAGACAACCCTCAGAATGGGAGAAAATATTTGCAAATGAAGCAACTGACAAAGGATTAATCTCCAAAATTTACAAGCAGCTCATGCAGCTCAATATCAAAAAAACAAACAACCCAGTCCAAAAATGGGCAGAAGACCTAAGTAGACATTTCTCCAAAGAATATATACAGACTGCCAAGAAACACATGAAAGAATGCTCAACATCATTAATCATTAGAGAAATGCAAACCAAAATACAATGAGATACCATCTCACACCAGTCAGAATGGCCATCATCAAAAAATCTACAAACAATAAATGCTGGAGAGGGTGTGGAGAAAAGGGAACCCTCTTGCACTGTTGGTGGGTATGTAAATTGATACAGCCACTATGGAGAACAGTATGGAGGTTCCTTAAAAAACTAAAAATAAAACTACCATACAACCCAGGACTCCTACTACTGGGCATATACCCTGAGAAAACCTTAATTCAAAAAGAGTCATGTACCACAATGTTCATTGCAGCTCTATTTACAATAGCCAGGACATGGAAGCAGCTGAAGTGTCCATCGACAGATGAATGGATAAAGAAGATGTGGCACATATATACAATGGAACATTACTCAGCCATAAAAAAGAAACGAAATTGAGTTATTTGTAGTGAGGTGGATGGACCTAGAGTCTGTCATACAGAGTGAAGTAAGTCAGAAAGAGGAAAACAAATACCGTATGCTAACACATATATATGGAATCTAAAAAAAGAAAAAAAAGTGGTCATGAAGAACCTAGGGGCAAGATGGGAATAAAGATGCAGACCTACTAGAGAATGGACTTGAGGACACGGGGAGAGGGAAGGGTAAGCTGGGACAAAGTGAGAGAGTGGCATGGACATATATACACTACCAAATGTAAAATAGATAACTAGTGGGAAGCAGCCGCATAGCACAGGTAGATCAGCTCGGTGCTTTGTGACCACCTAGAGGGGTGGGATAGGGAGGGTGGGAAGGAGGGAGATGCAATAGGGAAGAGATATGTGGATATACGTATATGTATAATGGATTCACTTTGTTATAAAGCAGAAACTAACGAAAAAAAAAAAAAAGAAAGGTAAATCAATCCAAATAATGGTCACTGCCAAATACACCCTCTAGTCTTATTATTCCCAAAGCAAAAACAAATATCCTGCTTTTTAGAACACAAGAAATCCTCAAAAGTTCATTTGTAAATAACTTTGGAATCCTGTATACATCTTCCCTCAGAAAACTATTATAAATGGTGATTCAAGTAAAAAAATGAACATCCAGTTATCACACACGGTAGCTGACCTCATAGTTTTAGCTTGAATAACAGTCCAGGTGCACTGAGGGAAAGAAGTAAGGAAAGAAATTCTTCCCCCACTTCCTGGGTGAATGAATCTTCCCAAATAAAGTTCTGAATGAGATCGTAATTTTCAGCTACGAGTGTAATAGGAAGCACTTCTCGTAAAAACTTTTCCTCAAAGACAGAAAAGATTATATTTTCTTTTTATGAAAGTAACAAGGTTTTACTTCTTTAAAGTTAATAAAATTTAAGTAAATAAATTTATTTTAAAAAAATTTATCTCTTAGTGAAAGAAAAATGGCGAGAGGGAGGATTATAACCTTGTAGAACTAGGTGAAGTCAAGTGACAAAAAAGGAACTGCAGCCTAAGAGACCAGCACGGGCAGAAACAAGAAGGAGCATGCCACATTTTAAGAAAGTTTCTAACAAATGGACATCTTCAACAGGATAAGAGAAAGTAAAATGTCTGGACACACACATGAACCTGTGGACAGTGAAAGGTAATGAGACAAGTAGGCATATCCTGATCAAGAAACTGGAACCCACCCATTTCTGTGCTTTAAAAGATAACCACAGGAGGGGATGAGAAAATGAGAAAGGAGGTAGCACAGAACAGGCCCATTCAGATTCTCTCTTCCCAGTTTCAGCTACCTTGAGCAAAACGGAAGGAAACAGATCCATCCTCTCCCTAAAGTTGTATAAAAATTTCAGTAACTAGGCTTATATTGCAAATATCAGAAAAGCCTAATTAGATCCTAATATAGTAAATCATTAGCATTCAAAAATTTATTACCATTAATTTCCATAACTCAAGAAACCCTAAAAGCCTTACTGAAGTGAGACTATGTATGGGAGTATAAAGATAGTGTGTAAACCTAGCTATCACAGCATCTATAGTTCAGTGTAGGGTTATTATTTTCTACTTGCCAATTTGGTAGTGATTAAAAACAAAAAATAACCTGTTTTTTGTAATAAGATAGAAACGTCAGAAGCTAGAGTAGAGACTTTGCAAACCTGCATATAAAATCCCTATTTTTTCCTTCTCTTGAGAAGGAGAAAAATGCAAATGCAAACTTTCTTTATAGTGGGAATACAATAAATATTTGCTGAAAGAAAAAAAAAAGCAACCACGCTTGTATCTTATTTTTTGAGAATTTTCCCAAATTCATGTCAGACACCAAACCACATATCCAGGAGGCTCATAGAAACCCAAATAGGATACAAGCCAAAAAAAAAAAAAAAAGGAAATCTAGGCATCTCATATTCAAACTGCAGGAAATTAAAGATGAAGAAAATATTGAAAGAAGCCAGAGAGGGAAAAAACATGTTACCTGTAGAAGAGTGAAGATAAGAATTACATCTGCTTCTACCCAGAAACCCTGTAAGCATAAGAGAGTAGTGTAAAATACTTAAAAGTGTTGAGAAAAAAAAAACCTACCAACGTAGAATTCTGTATCCTGAGAAATTATCCTTCCAAAGTGAAGGAGAAATAAAGACTTTCTCAGAAAAGTTAAAATTGAGCCATACTATAGGAGCACCCCGCCTAACTCCCCACAGCAGGGACTGCAGCTCCCTGTGACGGCTTCTCTTCTGCTTATATGTCCACTAACCATGTAATAAAGCAAGTCCTCCTAGAAAACCTTCCCTGGAAGGAGGAGCAACCCACTGATACCCATTTGACTAAAGGGCTCTAAAGAGGGAAATAAAATGATAAATTAAAGCAATATTCAACAGATTATGGCACCAAGTTTGGTGTACTGTTCAGAGTTGTGTCGTGGGAAGTACACACACACACAATCTCTTTGACATAATAACTTATGTCACATTGTGGTGGGAAGTTCCCTTGTACAGAACCAGGACGTTGTTTTGGGGATGAGATACGACTGTCCTAAGCAGTGCCAGGCTTTCTTGCTATTCCCTGTTAACCATTCTCTCCCTTTGCCTTAATCTTTATTGACTCCCCACCCCCCTACTTCTTTAAGCGTGCAGTGGACAACCCTGTCAGTTCTTCCAACTTTCAGCCAAAATTTTAGATCAGCCATGTACAACTTAGTGCAAATAATCAGACAAGGTATTCATTTATTCATAGCAAAAACTGACTGAGTGCCCCTCCAATGCTTGTACTGAAGGTGGAACAGCATGTTTTGTTTCCAGTTTGCAGATGGAAAACTTGGGGTAGAGGCAGAAGTCTTTCCGTGGGCCCCTGTAGTCACAGCTTGGCCTAGTCCTGACAATCAGTGCTTTGGTGTCTGTAAGGCAATGAATGGCCTCTCTCTATTTGGAACAAATTTCCCAAAGTTCCAGGTTTCTGAAAAGGACCAGGCTGTAGCCCTCCAGTGCTGTTTGTTCTTTTTAGGATTGAATCACCCATACAGTGTCCACGACACACGGGTCCAAGCTCCAACTTCAGGTATAGACGTGGGGAATGACAGCACTCTGGAGCACATTATTTCTGTGTATAAAGAATTGCAGGCTGAAAGCAGTCTCAAGACTGCCTCTCTAACAGCTTCCCTAAGGGAAACAACTTAATCCCACAGTGTCCCTCACAGATGTGTTTTCAGTTGTGGAAGCTGGGCTCTGGCCTCAGGTAGAAGTGTGTCAGAATTTATTTGTTGGCAGTGGTGGTATCTTATTTGCCTTGCTTTGCTGATCAAGTGTCTTCTTTAAAAGAAAAAAAATCAATAAGGAAAGGATGGGATACATACAAGTGAAGATGGCGATGATGATAATAGTAACGATGACAATGATGGGGAAGAGGAGATAGCTAACCCCATCTAGCACTCACAATGTATCAGGCAGCGTTCTCTGTGCTTTACATGTTATGACTCAGAATAGTTCTCTAGCAAATGTATGAAGTTGGTAATATTATCATCTTTAATTTACAAATGAGGAAACTGAGTTAATGACAGACATGTTCATAGTACATAATTCACAGTACATACATAGCTAGCAGGTTATATACTTAAAAATTAGTTTCTCACCCATATCATATACCAAAATAAATTCTAAGAGATTTAAACAGTTAAATGCACTAAGTGAAATGAAAAAAGTACCTAGAGGAGAATTTTTTTTTTAATATTCATGGCATGTCTGATTATGTGATGTTTTCTAGGCATAAATACAGTAGAAGAAATCACAAACATATCTAAACAGCTATTTTTAACTTCTAATTGTATAAAAGCATATATTCAGTTAAGAAGCAAAAATTTTAAAAGAAGCCAGAAATATCCCTAATGGTTAATACCCACAATATGTAAAGTATTTGTAAATCAATAAGAAAAACAGTAATAACCTGAAAGATAAATGGTCAAAGAATAGGAATAGACAATTCAACAAAGGAAAAAACAAACATTACTAGTGCTATATAAAAAATAATAATAACGGCTATTATTTACTTATTACTCTGGGCTAGAAACGGTGCTAAATACTTTAATTATCTTATTAAATCTTCAAAAAAACTGTGTATGATACGCATGCCCAAGATCACAAAGCTAGTACACAGACTGGGAACCCAAGCCTGACCACAACTCCAAACTCAGTATTTAAACATAAAGCCACACTCCAGTGATGTGCTGGTGCCAGCTCATTCCCATTGGCTGGAGTCCACTGCATATACCTCTTCCCAACTACATGTTCAGTCATGCCGTGTTGGTAGCTTGAAATAAGCTATGAAGGGAATATTTACACCACAGAAATCAGCATGTGCTCCAAATAACCCCCCTGCAAAGCTAATTATTAAATAGTTCTCAACCCACCATTTACTATCTCACTAAGACAACTGGAATCGGATTTCAGAACCTGAACAAAGGAACTTTATCAAAGCACAAGTAATACTGCTGAACTGTTTTCCTAAATGTCAACTTCATTGCTCAAAGAAATGTGAACTAAAATGAGAGCTAGATACCATGTTTGCCTACAAATTAGCAAATATTAGAAGAGAGCAATGGTAAACTAAATTGAGATATCAAAGGCATGTAAATTAGTTCAACCTTTCTAGAAAAGTATTTGGTACTATGTATCAAGATTTTTTGAGAAGTTCATATATTTCAATCTCATAATTCCACTACTGAAAACCTAAGGGAAATAATCAGTGATGTGTACAATGATCTGTGCATTAGGATGTTCGTTTCAACATTGCTTAGAGTAAAAACTTGGAATCTACCTAAATAGCCAATGGTAGGACAACAGTTAAATAGTGTATGTGACAATCACATGATGAAATGTAATGGAGCTATTAAAAATTATTTTCAATTTCAAAAACATTGTAAAACTACACAATGATCCATACATTATTCAAAAATATATATATTTCTATACATATATAATAGATACATTATTCAGATATATACTCAGGTCTTGTTTATATACCTCAGTAAAGTTTTGCATTTTTCTTCATATAAGTCCTGCATATATTTGATTAATTTTGGTGTGTGTATAATGTAGGTATATATAATACATATATTATATCTATAATGCATTTATATATGCTGAGATTATATTTTTTAAACTAAACAAATGGAAATATATATAATGCTTACAGATTTGAAGACTGAATATTATAAAAATGCCAATTATTTGTGTTAATTTATGTTTCATGAAATATAAACATAAAAAAAAAAATCAAATACAATTCCAGCAGAATTTTTCTTCTTTGAACTTGGCTAAATGATTCTGCAGTTCATCTGTAAAATTATGTGGGATTCTGAATGATTTTCTCTTTTAGGAGTTTAATTTTCCAGATTTTATATGAGAGCATATATTACTTCTACTTCTGAAAAATACTTGACAATGATATAAATGCTTAATACATATTTAAGTACATAATAAGGACTTTAGAATATGTGTAGTCTTTTACATATGTGGATCTTACATGTGGTATCAGGCAAGTGCCACAGATCTCAAAGGGAGAGATTTTTCTGTCAGAGGACCTGGGGATTCAGGAAAGTTGCTATTACCCATATGTAAGGTGACCATTTGAGCAACACATTATAATCCGGAGTATAATCTGTTTACTTGAAATCAAGATGGCGACTCTTCTGCTCTCTGGGAGTCCTTTTATATCACTCATTATTAGGAGCTAATTGAAAACAGCCCAAATTCATCGAGGCTTGTCAGCTCCCACTCTTCTAGAAACTATTGTCTTGGGTGTCTAGCTTTGCAATCTCTTAGGGAAAGTGCTGCTTTTAGTTTTAGGAGGGTTAAAAATAAAATGCCTGATAATAATTCATCAGAGTGTTTCTAACTCATGAGTGGTGACAGTGGCCTTAGGATTCCTGTCTAGATTAGTTTATTTTCCCCAGAATAAACATTGAAACCAAATGTAAGTTTTGCAATAGAGGCAACCTTGTGTACAGGAAATAGCATGGAATTCAAAATCCAAAGACCTGATTTGAGCCCGCACTCTGCCTAATGGAGCGGTGGAGAACAAGCCAGTTAACGGTACATTCTCCTCGCATCATTCACTCATTCATTCAGTCGACCAGTATCTGCTGCCCCCCCCCCACCATGTATCAAGCACTGTTTTGGCACTAGAAATCAGTAAAGAAGAGAGTAAAAGTCCATGCCTCTATAGATCCTACATTTTAGTTGCAGACATAGACAACAATATCAAAATGACGAAATAAAGATTCATATAATTTTTAGTTAAAAGTGCCTGCAGAGAAATAGACAGGGTTAGGGTGGTGGAATGTGTAGTGATAGAGGGGAGTGAATTGGAGGAGGAGGTTGATAAGATGGTCAGGGAAAGCCTTTCTAAGGTTGTGATGTTCAAGCAGAAACTGAACCCAAGGGTGTTAGCCCCAGGAGGACAAGGATGTGAAGTACTAGTGCAAAGGCCCAGGGCTGAGGTGAGAACATCAAGGTCAGTGGTGCTAGAGTGGGTGAGCCAAGTGGGAAGCTGGCAGGAGATGAGGTCCAAGCAGTAACATCGACCTTACCACCGGAGCCATCACAGAGATGAACAGTGTGTAGGACAGCCACAGGGTACCCGACGACTCACTCTACAAATGTTAGGAGAAAGAAAATGTTAGGAAACGGAGCTCTGGTGTCCTTGTCATTGTCCATATCCGTGTGTCTTGACCACGCGGTAAGAGTTCTGTGTTTGGCCAGAAGAGAATTTGGCCACTGACCTTTTCCTTGGGAGGACTTGACGGCACCAGTCCATTTGGGGCTCAGAAGGGGCCACGTTGTGTTTTATACAAGGTATTCACTTCCTGCACAGAACCCACCTGGGTTAGCAGCTGGTCAGGACCAACAGCTGGTCCCTTCACATGGTAGGCATTTGACACGTGAGTGTGCACTTCTGCTATTCATGCTTGGGATGTCATGTACAAGAACAACTATCTGATGACACAAGAAACTGGGAGGGAAATTTTCATAATGCATGGCATAGTATAAGGAAAGTTTTATTTCTAAATGTATGTAATGGTTGCATGGGCAACACGTCATGTTATCTTTACCATGCCCTTTCCATCTGGGCTCAACTGCAGGTCTTGCATACAACGTCGTCTCTCATCTGCTTAACATTTGGAGAGGTACGATCACTAGAGAGTGATGTGGGAAACCAGGCTCAGTCATAATAACCCTTTCCCACAGTCGAGAAGGGAGTAAGACTACTCGGTTTAGCCTTTGACAACATAATGCAGGGTTGTCAGACTGGCCGCTCTTCCCAGATCATCACCTCCCTCCTGCTACTCTGCTATTAGTGCTGACCTCGTTGCTCTTTCTGCTGTCATTGCTCCTCTGCCTACCTCTTCCTGCTGTCCCAGCTCACACTATACTTTCCTGGGGCCAATTCTCTGCCCAGAATTGTGGGAAGATGAGGGAGAGGCGGCTGTGCTCATTTCCCAGGGCTACAGTTGTCTCAGTGTCTTGGTGTGGAAATACCTGCCCGGTGCCGGCCTCCAGGCACCACGGTCCAAGAACACACTCTTTCATAAGCTTTGGGCTCACAGAGTGCATGTGAAACCTACGCAAGTTCAAATGCACTTGAAAGCTTTTCAAATATGCTTTCCCGTTGTTAATCTGCACATTCATCTGCACATCTGGCTTGGAAGATCTCAAGCCACAAGATCAGCTCTTCTTAGGGTGACTGGTTTGCTGCTGTAATAAAGCCAAATGCAAACATGGGAGAAGAGGCAGTGAGAGGCAACTCTCCTTTCCACTGGCTGCCCTCTGGACAGGAGTTCTTCATTATGGGGATCTGTTGAGTTTCCATCACTTAGATAACATTTAAAGTGGTATCTCAATAAAGTGGGAGATGAAATGTTAGTCACCATCCCTCGACACTCCAAGCACACTCTGCCTAGTACATGTAACTGAACATAAAAGAAAGCCAGCCTCTCCATTAGTCACTCATCTAGGCAAAGCTTTGGTGCTGAGCCAGAAATTAAGAGTGCCAATTCAATCTTCCAGGTCCCAGTGATCTTCCCAGATTGGAAATGGATAGCTATCGCACTGTGGACCACTAGGTATTGGTTGCCAAATAGAAAAGTCCTCAGAAAACTTTCTTGAAAAAGTGATTGGGTAAGTCATTTGGATATTGTTTTCAGCTCCGTTCTTCATACTAAGAGTTGATGTGTTGGTTTCCCAAGGGCTGGCTCTTAAATCCACTAGATCTTGTTTTAATCACAAACATAATCAGATTTGTGTGTACTTTGGAAAATTACACTCCCTAAATCCACAATTGTTTTATACAGGTGAAATCTGATAAAATAATTTGTAAAGGTAGAATTAAAGGTCCAGAGATGGGCAATATTCTAACAAGACCACATGCATCCTGGAGGACAGGAGCAGAAGTGTCCAGATTTCAGGCTACCAATGAGGGCAGCTCCATGTGTTCACTGATTATATAAGTCCTTCCCTCTAGGATTATTTTTATGTCAACAGCTTGTGGTTACCTTCTTCTCTCACTCTCATTCTGCCACTATGTTATTACTTTCCTGCAATTTCAGTCCCTTGGTCAACAGTGAGACCACCAAGAGTACAAGCTCTGACTTTACAGGTGTAGAGTTTTCCAACCTCAACCCCTTTAGACAATTCCCCCTGTTCAAGTCATTCCAACAATCAGTTACCAAAAGTCAGCTGACATTAACAGTGGGACTGTAAAGATAACTAAGTTGTGGTCCCACTTTAGTAGGTCTTAGGGTCTGGAAGAAGAGACAGACACTCAGCAGATAATTTTAATGATTTCAATATAACATGTTAAATACTGAACTAGAAATCTGCCCCCTGTGCCATGAGAATATAGAGAAGAGTACCCACAGCTCAGCTTGGGGTTCAGGGAAGACTTCCTGTGACAAATTATAACTGAATTGGGCCTGGAAGCATAAGCAACAGTAAGATAAGTGGAAAAGGTGTTCCAGATGGAGGGACAAGTATAAGCAAAGGCAGAAAGTCATAAAATAGCATAGGGTCCACAGGGAATCATAAACAGTAGATATGATTTAAGCATTAATTATGAGTCAAGAAATAACAAATGATGAAGTTGTAGAGGTTGGTGAGTAGGTGCCAGGCACCAAGAGCCTGTGGGACAGGCAAAAGAACCTGAATTCTATAGATGATGTGTAGTCTTCGAATGTATTTAAATGGGGAATGATGTTGTCAGATTTAAATTTTAGATAGATAATTTTTGAAAGGTTTTGAAGTATGGATGTAAGGGGATAATACTGAACACTGGGAGATAATTTATGAGGCTTTGGGTCCACTATAGAGATTATGAGTGGGTATAGAGAGAGAGGATAAAGTTGAGAGATTCTGGACATGGTGATTGGTTGATTAGGTGTTGGGGAGGTAAGGAAGAAGAAGAAGTTGGGATGAACTCAGGTTTCTACATTGTGGTGACGTGGATAATGGAACTACCGATTGGATTAAGCACTATAGATGTTTGGAGGTGCAATTACCATCTAAGAAGCAGTGGAGAAGCAGAGAGAATCCAAGGTGCCAGAATCATAGATACTGTATCCAGTAGTGATTTGCAGGACTAGTATTAGAGATTTCAAGGGTAGGATTTTTAAGGTGCAGAAGCAGCTCAACCTGAACTAGGATAAACCTTCTGGAGAGAAAAAAGTAAAAATGTCCAAAGAAAATTCCTCTGATTTGGAAATGTCATGAATTTTCTTCCCTTGACGCCTACTCTCCCACCACCAGCCCTTGACATTTTGTAGTTACTGTATCATTAGAAATGTGTTTCCTGTAAGTCCAAAGTTCCATTGACAATGCCATGAAAATTTATTCTTAAAGCACCCCTTTCCTGTTCCCAATTTTTGTCCATATAGTGTCACGGAAAACTGGTCAGAATGAAATTTCTTTTCCACCTTCCACCTTGTTGTAACTTTCACTTCTTTAAATCTCTCTGTGATTCTATGAGTGACCATATATGTATACATAAAAGTGTACTTCATTTTATTGCACTTCACTTTATGTGCTTCGAAGATATTACATTTTTTTTAACAAACTGAAGGTTTGTGGCAACCCTGCATTGAACAAGTCTATTGCCACAATTTTTCCAACAGCATTTGCTCACTTCGTGTCTCTGTGTCACATTTTGGTAATTCTTGCAATATTTCAAATTTTTTCATTATTATTATATTTGTTATGGTGATCTGTGATCAGTGATCTTTGATGTTACTATTGCAAAAAGATTAAGACTCGCTGAAGACTCAGATGATGGTTAGCAATTTTTAGCATTAACATATTTTCTTTTTTGGCTGCGTTGGGTCTTTGTTGCTGCGTGTGGGCTTTCTCTAGCTGTGGTGAGCGGGGGCCACTCTTCATTGTAGTGAGTGGGCTTCTCATTGTGGTGGCTTCTCTTGTTGCGGAGCATGGGCTCTAGGTGCTTGGGCTTAAGTAGTTGTGGCGTGCAGGCTCAGTAGTTATGGCGCACTGGCTTAGTTGCTACGTGGCATGTGGGATCTTCCTGGACCAGGGTTCGAACCCATGTCCCCTGCATTGGCAGGTGGATTCTTAACCACTGCTCCACCAAGGAAGTCCCCTAAAGTATTTTTAAATTAAGGTATGTACATTGTTTTTTAGACATAATGCTACTGCACACTTAATAGACTGGAGTATAGTGTAAATATAACTTTTATATGCACTGGGAAACCAAAAAATTGTGTGAATAAAGCAATATTCACTTTATTGGGGTGGTCTGGAACTGAACCCACACTATCTACAAGGTATGCCTGTATATATACATACATATACTTGTATACGTGTATATATATGTACGTATATACATACAAATATATGTGTGTATATATATATATATTTCACTCAAGAATTAGAAACTTACAAATTTTTGTGACTGTAATAAGAAGCAGTTGCATTTGCTTGTTCATGGAAAAGAAAGCTCATTGGCTGTAGCCTTTTGTCTCTTTTGGTTCTCTTCCTTCCTGACCTCAATTTCCCTTTGAAGATTTATGTAATTCTATTTGAACACAAAAAGCATGTTTGACAAATAAATATTAAAGCTTACTGCTGGAGATATGATAAGGCAGGTGGATGAACTACAATAGTTATATTTAAGTCAAAACTGCCCTTTGGACCAGCACTATCAAATGAAAATAAAATGTGAGCCATATGTGTAATCTTAAATTTTCTAGTAGTTACATTAAACAAGTAAAAAGAAAGAGGTAAAACAACTTTAATAATATCTTTTATTCAACCCAATATATTCAACATATTATCATTTTCACATTTAATCAATACAAAAATACATTAATGACTTTTTTCATAGGAAGTGTTCAGAATCTGGTGTGTATTTTACACTTAGAGCACATCTCATTTCAGATACCAAGTTTTCACCTGAAACCCATGACGTGTACTTAGATTTCATAAACTTAATTTTTAAAAAGTATATACATGTATCCAAGTTGTTCCAATCATAATTAAAATTTCCTTAGTTGCACTCTCTGCACGTTAAATGCTCACGGCCACCTGTGGCTTTTGTGTTGGACAGAGCAGCTGTAGACCTTTACCCTTCCTCTCATCCAAATCTCCGAATGCTGTAAATGAACTTGAGGCAACTGAACATTTCTGAAAGATATTTCTGAAAGTTTTCCAAACCACCCAAGCCTTTGAGATCTCATCTGTAAGCTCTAGTTGATGGAGTTTTCAAACTAGCTCAGTCAGGCTTCCGAGGGGCTTTAGAGGAAAGAGTAAAGGTCTTAAGATGGAGAAATAACAGAAAACAAAAGCATTTGATCAAGAAGATATCTGGTACGTGTCCTGCAAAATAAATTTGTGTCCATTTTTAAACATTGATTATAAAACTTTTTATAATATGAAAGTAGTCTTGAAAGTAAGTTTAAAACTTTAGGGTAGGTTTTGTTGTTGTTGTGAGGTTTGTTGGCTGGTTGTTTGGTTGTTTTACCTTCTAATATATGATCTTAAAAAATTCACAAATTTCCATTTGTACTACGAAAAACACTCCAATGTGAACCTAGTGACCCTCAGCAGTTAAAAATATTTATTAGTATGGTGAATCTAGCCTAAGGTTAAAGCTGATCCCCTCTGTACCAACACACACACACACCACACACACACAGGCACATACACACATGCATGCACACACACATATACTAAAGGACACATGTGGCTTTAGAGCAAAAAACTTCCCTAACAAAGGCCAGCAGACATGTTTGGACCATATTGTATGCTACATCAGAGCTTAGCGGTCAGAGAGATTGTTTTGTTCCATCATATATGTTTAATTTTTGGCAGGGGTGGAGGAGTGAGAGGCAGAGAAGCAAGGAGTCATTCATTCCTTCTTCTCTCCCAGTGAACTCGAGTGGGATGAACCTGGCAAGAGTTGAGCCTGAACACCCCCTTCACTGC
Source organism: Eschrichtius robustus (assembly GCF_028021215.1). NCBI lineage: Eukaryota > Metazoa > Chordata > Mammalia > Artiodactyla > Eschrichtiidae > Eschrichtius > Eschrichtius robustus. The sequence continues at coordinate 53,823,591 of NC_090825.1, forward strand.
GAGCCAATGGACGGGGTCTGGAATGGGTGAGAAGGAAGAGGAGATGAGCAGGAATTCCAGGATCCTACAGGAACCTCCTGTCCTAGCCCTCTTCCTCCTCCATCTTCTGTGCTCAAAGTTCACTATTAGTGATTATTTAACAGACCTCTTGTCTTAAGAGTCTTAGGACACATTCCAAGAAACCCTGGGCTTTCATCTCTTTCACTTTTTGAAATGTGTCAGGCTAGCTCTCAGAGTCTGATGTCTGCTGTCCTATCTGCCCCTCCTCTAACTCATCATTTTCTAATTTCTTTTTTTTCAAGTTTGAGCTCACATTGTGCTTAACATTAGCATTTAGTGAAAGACAAACATTTCAGCTTCTTGACTGTGGTTTTCCTGGGTTTGAACACCAGTCAGTTAAACATAGCAATCATTTATGGAACACCTGCTCTGTGCTAGGGGCCTTGCTAAGTACTTTGGTGTCAAACATACTGTATAACTATATAGTATACACTCAGGCAGGGGCAGGGATAAACTAGAAAATGCTGGACTTTCTTCCATGCACAAACAGGGGTGATATGAATACTTAAATGGCCAGGTGTTTCCCAAAAGACAAATCAGTAACAGAGTATACATAACTTATTCTTTGCTCTCAAAAGTTGTAGTAGTGGTCTGATTATTTGCATTCTGATCCTACTGATTACACACCAAGTGGATATTTTATGAGAACAAAGCCAAGAAAGAATGGAAATCGCACACACACAAAATCTTGCTAGCTCTTTGCTTTGGATCTCTGACTGCTTCAACTTATAGTGACAACTTGGGTCAAGGCTTCATTCATAGACGTTTTACTAAATGAATCCACTAATTTATTTTTATCCCAATAGAAACATGGGCCCTGAGGTTTTTCATATATCTTACTCATAGAGAATATTTTTCCATGAAATACCTAGAAACAACCTAAATAGGGGAAATGGAACCCATTGAAAATGCAACATGAGCACAATTTCAAATCAGATCAGAGACTGTTTGGGGTGGGTAGGTTGGGAGGTGGGGAGGCTGGAGCCGAAGGAAGAAAAGGAGAGAAGAAGAAAGAGGAAGGCCCTCCTGACCAGAGAAAACAGCTCTAGGGAAGAAACAGCCTCTAGGAGGGACACACATCCATTTAACCAGCTTTTGCTCTTGTGGTCTCTATCACTAATTTCTAAATTCTCCTCTCCAAAATAGGCACACCCACTTCTGGTGTGAGACTTCTGTGTGAAGGTTATTTTTACCTTCTTATTTGTACCCTCTGTGAGAAGGTTATTTTACCTTGAGTGACTTACACAACAGTCGTCAAGGCTTTGAAAGGGGCAGAGACCTCTGTGACAATTTAAGTGGCCATCTCTGGACATCAAATCCACAGTCCTTTCCTGACAAGAAAATATTACTGGTAGCTAACAAGGCCATCAGAGTAGGAGTAGAATAAAAGTAAGAAAGAATTGGAGACAGTTTTGGGGGGTGAGTGGGACTGACTTGTAAGATTTAAAGATATGAAGAGGGAGAGAATCTTTGGTGATAGAGAATAGATATGGACTGGATTTCATCACGACATGATTTGCTACTGAGAGAAACAAACAGCCAGTAAGGAATAAATGATTTACTAGAGAACCAGGATGCTGTGAATCACCCCTGAAAGGCAGGATCGATTGCAAAATAGGAAGCCTAGGTCCTAACGTGGCTCCTTTCCCAGCTGTGTGATTCTGGGAAAATCCCTCAGCCCTCTGAGCTTCAGTATCTTCATCCATAAAATAACAACATGAGCTGAGATAATCTTTTACATTCCTTCACCCCTAGAATTTTTCTCTTCTTCTTACCTTTTATATTCTTAAAACCTTGAGAGGATGAGTTGGGAAATTATTCACTAAAATCTAAAATAAAAGGCTTGGATTTTCACCAATGATTATTTATATTGGTAGGGGAGGGCAAAAGGGAGGTGAGTCTATAGTGAATTAGTTTTGCTGATATAATCAACAATGGGGGAAAATAACCCTACCTATCATGACCTTAAAAAAAAAAATAACAGTATTGCCCTATATTCCTATTCCATGTTATCATTTACAAAACAATTGCAAATCCATTGCTTTGTTTGATATTTATAATAGGAGAAATAAGCAGGAACTTACCAGTCTATTGCCTCATTTGATATTTACAGCAATTAGGAGAAATGGGCAGGAAAATTACTATTTTTACCAGTGACATTAAATTCAGAAAGTTTAAATGGTTTTTTTCAGAGCCACAGAGCTAGTTAACGGGGGTTGCAAATGATGGGGTTGGAGCTAGATTTCAGGTCTCCAGAACCCTGAGCTTGGACACTTCCCTGTGCTTTTGACATGGTCTTCCCAGAAGTGTCCAGAAACATAGGGAAGCTGCCTGAGTTGTCACATCCCCAAATGATATCAGAAGGAGGATGCAGCTTCTCAGATTGGACTATACTTTCCTTTGGTCAACTCACAACTGTCTTTTAGTCAGGAGCTTCCAACATAGGGTGCAAACACCCTGGGAGGGCAAAAACGATGCATTAGGGTACAGGGGGGAAATATTAAGAAAAATTCTATTTATATTTATTTTGCATCACTCTTTTACTTTGTTTTTGAGTGTTTTATGACATGTAATATATTAGCACAAAGTATCAACATAAGTATTATAGTTCATGAATATAATTGATAAATGGGGCCATATTTTTTTACTGATTAAGTCCTGATCAAAAATATTTGGAGACTATGCTTTAGAAAACATTTGGAGGAAAAAGCCAAGAGACTAAAAGAATTCATAAAGCTATTTTTATTAGTCCCTCTTTTTCTATCCCTTATGAGGACTGGGGGAAAGTGAGAAGGGCTGTGGAAAGGAGCAGGTTCAATCAGAAATCTTGAAGAAAATCCAGAAAAGTAGACTAACAAATGGAACTGCTCTGGCCTAACTGGGGCAGCTGGTCACATGCTTCCCACCACACAGAGTCCCCTTTGTTTCTCTCTCACACACTGCAGCTCTTTGTCAATCATAATCAACAATTCCATTCAGCTGTTCTTGCCGCCACTTTTCTCCTGTCTTTCAAGTCTGTTAGGCAATAAATGTAAGGCAGAACTTCACAAGCCTTTCAAAGATAAGGTTAAAAGGAAGAAAAATATGTCCTGATCGATGAACCCATAGGTCTTTTCCAATGGAAAAAAAAAAAAAAAAAGTCTAAGCTACCCAGAGAAAATAACTGGGGAATTTTTATATTATTCATACCTTATAAAGTAACTGCCAACTGATTTTTAGTGTTCTCCCCAAATCCTTACGTGAACATGCTGAGAAGGAGGAAAATTATTGCCTTTCACCCTTGGGCTCCAGGAAGGTTGTGAACCCAGGATTATTGGATTATTAACACAGAAACTATAAAGGAAGGACATGTAATATTAAAGAAATAAATGAGTACTCATTATAATGGCAAGTAGGAGGTCATCTCTTAGGGTCAATATTTGGGACTATTTCAAGGAAGGAGAGATCTGCAGAAGGGGTGTAATATTTCTTTTATATATAAAAATAATAGAGCACAAAAGGAGTCCACCTAAGATTATGGTTACAGTATGCGTGTGCCTTTAAACTGCTTTCTTTACTTACAATTGTTGGTAGACATTAAAGGCACTGGATCATTGTTATGGTATTTTATAACCAGCAGAGACCATAGACATCGTCTCATGGGAGCCTAAGGAATCTGGAGGCTTTTGAGGATGAGCTTTCTGTATTTAGAGGGTATGGCACTGACTCTGAGGGGTGGGAGGACAGCACGGCCTTTGGTTTCTTGTCCTCCTTCTGTCACTAAATTTCTTGGGCAGACTTCTTAATTTCATTTTATAGAGAAAATTTATTATGGAGAAAATTATGAGAAAATTCATTTCTCATCTGTAGCATTTATTTATCTGGCAAACATTATTGTATTCACTCTGTGCCAACACTACTTTAAGTGCTGGAGATACTTAGATTAATGAAATACTACCCCTTAAAAGGTACACAGCCTGATTAAAGAGATAAGACACATACAGTTAAATTATCAGTATAAAGCAACCTATGAACCAAGACACAAATAAATGGTAATTCCAATAAGTACTATTAAACTCTTCAGAGGCAAAGAGGAAGTTCTTTTGTCCTGCAAATAAAGTCATCATAGCTGCTCTCTGCTATCCTCTTCCATTTCCCTTTGTTCTGGCTGCCATCTTTGGCTCCATGGACTGGATCCCACTGGCATGGAAATGAGAACAGTGGAATAAAGGACGCAGCTTAAAAGCACAGAGCTGTGATGTCTGTGCCTCTTTTCCCCATCTTAGAGCATTTTTCAGGGTGTTTGTTAGTACGCCCTTTGGAATCACAGGGTAGGGATGGGTTGGGGGTGGGGACTGAGAGGCAGAGAACAATGGTAAACACAAAAAGTGGTAAGATGTGTTGGCAAGTTGAACCAAATACTCACTGTCATGAATGATTACTATTTTTGTGTGTGCTGTTTAAATAAAAATAAGGTGGGAATAAAAATAGCTGAGGGAAAACTACTGCCATTTTCTTCCTTAATGAATCAGTTCTCTCATTCAGTGTGGTTTAGAATCAACTATTTAGAATAATTCTCTTCCACGTTCTTCCAGGAGAGAGCTTTGAGAAAGCTAATTTTAACAATTGCATGGTGACCATATATTCTAACTAAAGTATCACAATACGTGGCCTAATAAAAACCACTTGGTTTCTGTTCTTTGACTCTGTCTATAGGCATTCTTTCAAAAGTATAGAGGTTTATACTGAAAATAACTGAAAAGACCAAAACTTTCTGAACTTTTCACTATCTGAAAATCTGAGATACATGGGGCTTATTCCTACCACTCCTTGGGTTTTCATTTAATGTAGCCTAAATCAAGTAGAATTCTGAGAATTTGAAAAGCAATGTGAACCAGTCAATTGATTATTATTATTATGTTATGTTGTTTGGCTCTGATTGTATACATTTATAAAATTTTCATTATTACCCACCCCACTTTTTCTCTTTGCTGAATTAGATTCCATCTCTATTCTTTTTAATGTTTATCTTAAAATTTTTAGCACACAAACAACTGTAAAATGTTGTCAAAGCCTAAATTTATTATACATCTTTACCTTTCTCCCAAATCAAGCAAGAAATTTATCTCCTAAACAACTTCTATTTACTACCTTTTATTTTCCTTGTTTTTATTATTATTAGTTAGCAAAATCTTTTCAACAGTCAACAGTTAAATATACTAATTCTTCCATGTAACTCTGTAACAAATTGCTCCAAAACTTAGTGGCATAAAAAAAAGAAAATCATTATTATGGTCATGAATTTGAGCAGGGCAAATTAAGGATGGCTTGTCATTTTTTCACACCATGTAAGGCCTTTATTGGAATCTGGCTGTTGGCTGGGGGCCTCAGTCTCTCTGCTTGTGTTCCTTTCCAGGTGGTCTCTTTGTGTAGGCTAGTTTGGGCTTCCTCAGAGTATGATGGGTAGGTTCCCAGGGCAAGTGTCCCAAGAAAGAGATGGCCAAGTAGAAGCCATATCACCTACCCTTGAAATACACAGTGCCTCCCTCACTGTATCCTACTCGTTATAAGGCAGCCACAAACATACCTCAGGTTCAAGGGCAGGGAAAATAGACTCAATCTCTTGATGGGGGTGTGGCAGGGTTCTATAATAGGAAGGACTGAAAATGTTGCTGTGACCATTCTTGGAAAATGCAACCTGTCACATTAACATATTTTACCAATTTCCACAGTCACCCCCGTTCTTTTCATCTCATGTCGTTCCTCTGGGTTTGCTTTTCTTTGTGAAGTACATCAACTAGTGGTTTATTAGCAATAGTTATGAATATTTTAGATTTTATACCTTACTCTTTAATAATAGATTAGCTGATTATGGAATTTATATTGGCAGTTATTTTTTATCAGCACTTTGAAAATATTATCCCATTGCTTTTTCTTTTTCTTTTTCATACATTTATTGTGGTAAAAATATACTTAATAAAATGTACTCTCTTAATCATCTTTAAGTGTACAGTTTAGGGGATTAAGTGCATTAATATTATTATATAACCATCACCACAATCCATCTCCAGAACTCTTCTCATGTTATAAATCTGAAACACCTGTACCCATTAAATAAAAACTTCCCATTTCTCTCCCCCTTCCCCCAGCCCTGGGCAACCACCGTTCTACTTTCTGTCTCTATGATTTTGACTCCTCTAAGTACCTCATATAAGTGGAATCATACAGTATTTTTCTTTTTTGTAACTGACTTATTTCACTCAGTGTAATGTTCTCAAGATTCATCCATTTTGTTACATAATATTGAACAGAGTTCCCATTTTTAATCAACTATATTCCAATATAAAATAAAAAGTTAAAAAAAATAAAAACAAAAACAAACAAAAATATTGATCCATTTTGTAGCAGGTTGCAAAATTTCCTTCCTTTTTAAACGAAATTGGGTCATTTGCAGAGACGTGGATGGACCTAGAGACTGTCATAGAAAGTGAAATAAGTCAGAAAGAGAAAAACAAATACCTAATATTAACGCATATATGTGGAATCTAGAAAAATGGTATAGCTGATCTTATTTGCAAAGCCGAAATAGAGACACAGACATAGACAACAAACGCATGGATACCAAGGGGGAAAGGGGAGGGGGTGGGATGAATTGGGAGATTGGGATTGACATATATACACTATTGGTACTATGTATAAAATAGATAACTAATGAGAACACACTGTATAGCACAGGGAACTCTACTCAGTGCTCTGTGGTGACCTAAATGGGAAGGAAATCCAAAACAGAGGGGATATAGGTATATGTATACCTGATTCACTTTGCTGTACAGCAGAAACTAACACAACATTGTAAAGCAAATATACTCCAATAAAAATTAATTTTAAAAAATTAATTAAAAAAATTTTCTTCTTTTTTAAGACTTAATAATACTCTACTGTGTGCATACACCACATTTTATTTATCCATCAGTGGACACTTGGGTTGCTTCCATGTTTTAGATATTGTAAATAATGCTGCTATGAACATGCATGTACAGCTATCTCTTTGAGGCCTTGCTTTCAATTCCTTGAATATATACTCAGAAGTGGAATTGCTAGATCATATGGTAATTCTATTTTTAGTTTTTCAGGAACTGCCATACTGCTTTTTTCTGTCCATTTTATGTTCCTACCAGGAGCAGGAAGGCTTCCCCTGGAAGTTGCAAGCCTTCAACAGGCTCCACAGCTCCAAAATAGTTGAATAGACAGATTCTGCCAGTGTAAATGTTGTCTAGGTGGGGAGACAGATTTATGGTGTGTCCTAATCTGCAGTCTCCCCAGAAATCTCCGATCCCATTGCTTTTTGACATCTATTGCTGTTGATATAAGTCCACTTTCCTTCTAATTGTCATCTATCTTCTATATCTATTAGCTTATACTTTGTTTTATTTTTATACTTGATATATAAAATATCAATTCAATTTCTAGGTCTAGACTGATTGATTGATTTTGCTCAGTACTGTATGTGCACTTTAAATCTGAAAAATCAAGTATGTTATTAATTCTAGACAATATCTTTTGCCATTCTTCCTTTGAATATTGCCTCTCTCTCATTTCCCCTATTCTCTTTTCCTGGGGATCCTGTTGGATACATTATATTCTCCATGTCTCTCAACTGCTCTTTTATATTTTCAAATCACTTTTCTCTCCGTACTGTGTCCTGGATCAGTTCCTTAAAACTGTCTTTTAATTTACCAATTCTCTGTTTAACTGTTTTTGTTTAGTATTTTAGGGAGAAAGTGTTCTTCCTTTTTTATCACTTTGAGCATCCTTAATACACTACTTTTAAACTAATGTTCAGATTGTTGTATTGTTCTTACCTTTAGGTAAACTCCCCTCCTGATTGCTGATTTTGTTGGCATTTGCATCCCTCTTATGTGTGTGATTTCTAGTTTAAGGTTAATCTTGGGTAGCAGTATCATTTTTCTTCTTCTTCTCTTTTGGAAATCAGCTAGTGCTATCTACTAGTTTTGTGGTTGGTTCTGCCCTTTTCCTCAGGACCCAGAATTCAGATTTAGGCCTTCTATTGGATATTCAGGGCATCCATGATGGAAAATATTGAAAATATTACACATCCAGTCCAAGCTAGTAAACAGTTTGGCTCAACTCCTGGCACTGAAGCTGTATTTCTCTTTCCTGTATCCCAATCACATAGCTTTATAGAAGCCATAGCCCAAGATGGTAGCAAATAGTGTTATTTTAGCCTCTTTTACGGTGAGGTTAACCCAGCCTCTGAGTTCAAGAAGTAAGCCAACCTCCAGTCTTACATCAGGCAATTTTAATTCCCATTATCCCACAAGCATCAACATCCTTAGTATCCTCTGCCAGTTTCCAGACCTAGAGCCTGAAGGTTCCCCAGCCTAACATCTCTCAACTTCAGTCCACCTTTTCACTCTATAATTTATATTCCTCTTCTGGTCCATGAAAATTTCTAATTTTTTTTATCATATCTATTTTTACAATTTTTTCTCTTTTTAAAATCTATTACTGTTATATGTCTGGAGCATTTGGAGTGTCTAAAATTATGAATTTACAATGCTATCCTGACTAGAAATATAAATTTATCTTTAATTTTTTGTCTTAATTCATTAAGTAACACCAAAAATAACACAAGTAAATATTAAAGCAGAGAGAAAAGATAAAGATCATTCAAGCATCATAAAGCCTAACATCAAAGTAATTTTTATTCTATCTCTACTCTCTCATAATAACTGAAGTAGAAAAGAACTGCATAGCATTCTTTATATTAATTATAGAATTATATAATTTGTGTGTCATACTAAATGCCCAGGAGAGCCCAGTGACGTAATGAGAGTCCATGTCTAACTGGTTCTTCCTCAGGGAAACATTCACTTTGGTACTAAGTACTTTCTTATATTGCAAATGCTTTTAATCCTTATACTGTGTTTAGGGATTTTCTATTTATAAGCTCTTCCTGTTACAAATTATATAAAAAAAAGTAGGGAAAATGGCAAAGATTGAGTAAATTCTTTATGTACTGATAGACTTAGTTTTCTTAACGTGAGGTACTGAATATTCAGATTTCTTCTCTGTTTTTTCTAAACTCAATGGAAAACTAGTACTATATATATTTTGCTTAGTATGAAAATGAGGTTCTGTTTTTTCTATATTTTAAGCAATTTATGAATGGGATTTAAAAAAATCAAATAGTAAAAAAGCTTATAGATTGAAAAGTAGGCCTCATTCCCATCCTAGATAGCTAGTCCTCTCTTTGGAGGCCACCTTTTATCCCCCACATAAATAAGTATATGACACCCATATTTCTATACCTTGCTTTTCTACTTAATATATTTTGAGATTTGTTTTTAATGTCAACATATGTAGGTTGACCTTCTTTTTAGTAGATACAGAGTATTCTGTTTTAAGGGTGTGCTGTAATTTACCTTATCTGTCCCTTATTTATAGGAATTAGGTTATTTCTAGACTTTTGCTACTACAAACCATTATGCAATGAATATCCTCGTGGGTACAATTTTGCTCACAAATGCAAATTTATTGAGAAATGCTGAGCCAAACTGCCTTCTGTTGTGGTTATATTGAAATAAGTCTTTAAAAACAAGTGCACCATTCTCTTAAACTGAAAACACTTAAAATTAAGCAATGTTGCTTAAATCTACAAACAATCTATACCCATTTTCTTCAAATTTGTAGTCAACCATATTTTTGCATGTGAGCAATTTATAATTGATACTTAAACATTTTTACAAACAATTTATTTTATTTTAAAAAACAAACTATTGTCCAAACGTACACATTTTGATCACACATTTTAAGGAAATGGTCAGAAATTAATCCTAATCAGTTACGATTAATCCTCAGAATATATTTGCCCCATAATTTTGTGTTTGGCCAGTCCCTGGCCTCATCCATTTTTATGTTTATATATTTTAGAACATCCACTATTATTTTGCAGACTAGGAGAGTTACTTGACAAATGTTTTCTCATTTTGAGAAGGCTCAGAATGGCTGTATCACCAGCAACCCTCTTTGTGAGGGTGAGGTGGAGGGATTCCCTCCCCATACAATCCCTGTCATCTTGGCCTCAGCTGTTTTCACAGAGGATGAGCACCAACCTCAAGCCTGGGTGAGGTGAGCCAGTGGCCTGTGAAGCCTTCTGAATCAGCACCTCCACCAACAGCAGTGTCCTAATCAGGTCCTCACTCAGGAAGGGAATCATCAGGAGTGGCAGGATCTCTCGAAACAAAGTGGGTGGATAAGTCTCTAGGCGCTGGAGGAGCGAGCAACAGACACCTTCTCCTAAGGGAGAGTCCAGGTCATGGGGCTGCTAGGACCATGACATCTTCTGGGCGGCTCCTAGGCTGTGTCCTATTCTCCCCTGATGCCCTCAATAAGTAAAGTAACTTAAGCACAACTTATGTTCCTTGCAACCTGAAAGGAACTGACTCAACAGCCTTAGCAAATAGTAAAAGAGGAACACATTTAGTCAGTCAGCAAATGGCACTTGAGTGCCAGGGATGTGCAAAGTATTAGGGACACATCAGTGACCAAAGATAGTCATGGAACTTACAGTCTCTTGAAAAAAGGCAGAAAAAAGTGAGTAAGAAAGATAATAGATAATGCTAAGGGTTAGTTAGGTGGAGAAGCATTTGCAATCTGGGATATGCTTCACAGGGATAATCCTTAAGACCTCTTGATGAATACTGTATGCTAACACATATATATGGAAACTAAAAAAACAGTACTGATGAACCTAGGGGCAGGACAGGAATAAAGACACAGACGTAGAGAATGGACTTGAGGACACAGGGAGGGGGAAGGGTAAGCTGGGACGAAGTGAGAGAGTGGCATGGACATATATACACTAGCAAATGTAAAATAGATAGCTAGTGGGAAGCAGCCACATAGCACAGGGAGATCAGCTCGGTGCTTTGTGACCACCTAGAGGGGTGGGATAGGGAGGGTGGGAGGGAGATGCAAGAGGGAGGAGATATGAGGGTATATGTATACATACAGCTGATTCACTGTGTTGTACAGCAGAAACTAACACAATATTGTTATACTCCAATAAAGATGTGGAAAAAAAAAAAAACCTCTTAATGAATTAACTGAGAGTGGATGAGCATGAATGAAAAGACCAAGGGAAAATACACATTAAACTCTAAATATTCCTGGGTACTTTAAACCTACGAACATCCCTTTTCTTTTCATTGAATCACTAAGTCCTGTTGAGAAACAGGTAGCAAAAGCATTGAGCCCACTGTTTAGCAGTACTCTCCTAGTCTTGGCTTTCTAAATCACCAAGGAAAGATTTGATTATGTTGAGTGTGTTTTAGTTTAGGAAACACTTTATCATATGCCAGGTATCTGGAAATTTCTATTGCATGTACCTTGTATCCCATTGATTCTAATATGGTAGAAATGAGAGTGATGAAGACAGAGAGTTGGTTCCTGAAGGTCTAGGAGAAATCTAGGGCATTTCCATCACTCAGATGATACCAGTTCCTGTAACGGCCTCTACTTCCCCACATTGTACTGTACTGGCTTCATTGTGCATGGCTTCTTCTCCCATGTCCTGTGAGAACTACATGAAGACAAGGCCCAAATACCCTGTTCACCACTTTTGTGTTTTTGGTGGTGTTGAATGGGTGAGTGAAAGAATGAATGAATGACTGAGTCAATCAATCCTGATGATCTGGCCCTTGGTTGGCTCTTTCCTTGAAATACACAGTTTCTCTAACTTCAACCTGTCCTTTTGGTTTGTCTCAGATTGGCTTTTGGTCCCAAATAATTTTTCAGGTTGTTGGTTCTACATCTGGGTTTCTGCATATTTCATCCCTAATCTGAGCGTCCTCTTTATTTCATTACTCTACTTTTTTTCTGCCTACATTGGGCATCCATATAAGATGAACATCCGCATAGGATGTTTGTGAAAATCCTATTAAGATAGAAGAAGGTTTGCTCTCAGAAACTTTTCAGAGTGGACACTCTAGGTTCTGTCATCATTAATGTTTTGGGATGGGGGACTGTACCACACCACTTGTGATGCTGTACAAGGTTTTACAACGTCTCCTTTCAGCTTCAGAGTGGATCTAAAACCATTACATTCAATCTATTTGGAGACCTAGATATCATATTTTACAATGCTTCCTGCAGAGCAGTTCAGAGAAGAGTACAATGTATCACTTAAGTACAAAATATTGACTATTTCTATAACAAAAAAGTACAGAGAGTTCCATTTATGTTTATCCTTTCATTGCAAATTGCTGCAACCTGGTCAAAAAATTTTCTCTGTGGCAGCAGGATATCTGCCAGTAAATGAGTCTGTTGAAAGGGCCACACCAAATCCAGCATCATGGGCCAACCCTGACCACAGCTGAGTGGTGTGAAGAGGGCTGACAGCCGCGTGGTCAACACCCAGGCCAGAGAGGAAAGCAGCGTGAGGTGTTAACGGAAAAATCCAACTTCCCCCTCTTCCAAAGATGATGAGCAAAACCAAAATGGAGCACTCCCTGGTGAGTTTTAAAAGAAACTTTCATTTTTCAGAATGAAAGCATTTACTAAGCTTTTGCATCTTTATGTCTTTTTCCATATTTCTTTCTGTAGGATAAATGTCTTTTTAAAAGCTCATGCTTGCTTAGTAATAATTATGTGTTTCTATTGTTTTATGTGAGAGGTTTAGTTAATTACTATATTAGTTTCCTAGGGCTGCCATAGCAATGTACCATGCACTGAGTGGCTTAAATAACAGAAATTTGTTCTGGAGGCTAGAAGTCCAAGAACAAGGTATTGGCAGGGTTGACTCCTTCTAAGGGCTGTGAGAGAGAATCTCTCCCATGCTCCTGGTCGGCTTCTGTGATTTGCTGACGATCTTTGGCATTGATTGGCTTATAGAAGCATCACCCTGAACTTTGCCTTCAGCTTCACGTGGTATTTTCCCCTATGGGCTTGTCTCTGTGTGCAAATCTCCCCTATTGATAAGACACCAGTTACATTGGATTAGGGCCCACCCTAATGATCTCATCTGAACTAATTACATCTGCAGTGATCCTATTTCCAAATAAGGTCACATTTAGAGGTACTGGGTGTTACCCAGTAACATAATTCTTATGTTACTGGTCAACATCAGAACTTGGGGGAGATACAATTCAAACCATAACAGTCACCAAATTCTGCACAGCGGCATTCTGAAGGGCAGGGTCTGTGTCTCATGACCCCTGGGTTCAGGCATAACGACTTAAACTTAGTAAACATTCAATAAATCATGATGGAATGCCTTAGAATTGTGGTGCAAAATCACTTCAACAGATCCCTATGACCTAGAGCCAATAAGTAGTAATGAGGAGCAGTATTATGAGTATCCTTGATAACAAAGTTTCCTTTTTGAAGCTAAGGCCTTGTATTTGCACAACTCTCGTTGGACTAAAGTTTTCAGATTCCAAATAAGTCTTTAGTACCTAATGGAAATAAAGTAGGACCAACTAACTCCAAGGGGAAATGTAGAAAAAGTTGGTCACGGTCAGCTGGGGAAATCTTTTGGAGATTATGGGGACCTAATCCGTCTCTACTCCCTACCAGCTTGAACTTGATGCAAAACAGACACAAGAAGTTGATAGTCAGATGAGATTAAAAAGAAAATTAAGACAAAAAAGAAAAGCTAAACAAAGTCAGCTTTGTTAATGGGCAAATGCTCAGTGACCAATAAGGATGTCTAAGAAGAATCGAGCGGAAACTATAGGTTGGGTTCAAGTCGTGGTGATGTCTCTTAATCTCCCTTCCCACGTGGGGGAGAGGTTGGTGCTGCTGGGCAGACTCTGTCAAGATGCGGGGTGCAGACTCCCTTCTGCCAGGTCGGCCACAGCAAGAAGAGTGTGAGAGCTTGGGTGCTGGACCACACTGTGACTTTCACGAGCCTTAGGTATATTATGTAAGCCCCTTCCTCCAAAAGAAACAAAAATAAAAAATTATATTTTTTGACAGTGTTGGTATAAAGATTAATATATTTATAGTATCTATTAAAACATTGCTTGTGATGTGTTCATTTTTTCTCCTGATTTTAAAAGCAGTTAAAACATTTTTGTGGGTCCCTGCAAGTATTTTGAGCCAGAGGACCATGCCAAATGTACCTAATGAATAAGTCAGCCCTGCCTGGCCAGATTGGCCCTGACTCTGAGAGGCAGGCCTTGGACCTGAACCCTGGTGTATGACTTTCACGATGGCAGGAAAGAGAAGAATGTCTATGGTCTCTCATACCGTCTTCCAGGAGGCAGGCAGCGAAGGCACAGGGGTAGCCAAAGCAGCCCCTCCGACTGGTGAGTGAGGCCCAGTGCAAGCTCTTCAGTCTACCCAGGTCCACCAGGGCAGGACAGAGGCTCTGTTCCCCTCCACCTCTGTCGGCTTCAGCCTTCCCCCTCCTTCCTTCCTCCCGTGCTGCTCTCTGTGTTCCTCCTCTCCCCACATACAAGTCAAGCAGAGAAGCAGCAAAAGCAGCCCAACCTGCACTGATAAGGAGGGTTTCCTTAGCAGGGGAGATGGGAATGGAAGGATTTAGAGGAAGTTTCTCCTGGGGTCCTTCAAAAGCAAGTCCTGGCTGGAGGATGGAAAGTGAAAGGGAAGAAGAATCAGATCTGTGAAGGCAGTTTAATCTGTTCTAAACATTTTACTAAGCGTTTTACATTCTTTATCACGTTTAATTCTAAAAACAACACTGCCTGGAGGCATCGCCATTGTCACTCCTACAGAGGAAGGAAAGGGGTTGTTAAGTGGCCGAGTCTAGATTTGAGGTGAGGCTTTTGTAGCTCTCATGCCTATATGTAGGATTTTCCTCTGTCCAGATTTAGTTGCCAGTTCAGTTCAGGAAAATTTATAATGGAGGTAGAGTGCAAGGAGGAGAAGTTAAAAAAAAATTCCCATGCATAAGAGATTTGTCTTTGCAGATTGACTCTTCTTTTTTTTTTTTTGGTTTGATCATCTTTAACATTTATTTATTTATTTGGTTGCACCGGGTCTTAGTTGTGGCAGGCGGGCTCCTCAGCTGAGGCAGGTGGGCTCCTCAGTTGCGGCACATGGGCTCCTTAGTTGTGGCATGCGAACTCTTAGTTGCTGCATGCATGTGGGATCTAGTTCCTTGAGCAGGGATCAAACCCACCAGGGAAGTCCCGCAGGGAACTGCACCACCAGGGAAGTCCCACAGATGGACTCTTAGAAGGTTTAACTGTCGTTCTGTATCTCTCTGAAGGCTCATTTTACCCACAATCCACTACCAGCATCTTTATGACATGCCACTGATAGCTAGTAGAAATTCAGAATCACCTGTCAGTCTGGTGATTATCATAACTTTTGCTTCACTAAATAGTGGATTAAGGAAAAGCCCTGGTTTTCAACATCTGGACCACGATCCTCTTTAAATTATATGTTTTTTATTTAAACACCTTTGCTTCAAAAATCTGCTCTGATACTTAACATAGCTTTATAGTAACAAACACTTCAACATATTGCCTGGCTTTGTGAATTCAATTAGGGACTTCTGAGTGCATCAGTGCCTTTCTCAAACAACAACAAAAACAAAAACACCTGACAGGCCCTCTGTTCTCCAAGATTCTATTTGTCTGTTTTTAAGACCCCAGAAAACCAAGGGCTAGACAGGCTCCCCTGAATACCATGATTAATTGGCTACTAAACACAGAGTTAGTGCATGTAATTTGGTCAGTTTTTTTATTATTTGGTTTTCTTTGTAAGTGGCTTTACTCCTTTTAAAGAATTTCTTCCAAGCTCTTTTTCTTCCTTTTAAAAACGTAAGTTCAATGACTTGTCCTTGTGTAAGGTGGGAGTTGCAGATGCCCTCTTTTGATTATAAAACACAATATACTTATTCTATTTTAGGGACCAAAGCACTCATAAGCGCTTTGTAAGTTTTTTTTATTTTTCTTAAAAATAGGACACTTCATGATGTGTAGGTACATGCAAATGTAGATCTCAATAGGAAAGAACTTTAAAATTAACCTATGAAATAGTCCCAGGATATGAAAAATAGCATACAATAGAGAGAGGACTGTCCCAACATTATACGAGTGTGCTCTCTTTATTCTGACCTTCGGTAACCATCGGGTGAGCTGCTGCTTCTCAGCAGGAACTCCCTGCCCAGGTCAGGCAGAGCTCGTTAGCCATTCCACAAGCCAGAGTGGATCCCCTGCCTCCCGAGATGTTCTGCCTCCCTCTTTCCCCAACATCCCTGGGATGCTTTTAGCTTCTCAGCCCAATTCAGTTATATAGATATTTCTGCAAGTATGGTTAATAGATGCTTGATATCACTTTGGCTTAAAAGATTTTCTTTAGCATGAGTAATTGGTAGATCTAGCCTCTAAAATAGGTTATATATAATAAAAGAAATTTATATGTTTGATTTTAATCCCATTTCTGGAAACTCCTAAAACTCTTGGAATTTCCTAAGTATAAGCAATGGGAGCATCTTTTGTTATACTATTTGGTCTTTTGTCTTCAGTTCCTGAAATTACTTCAGAGCATAAAGGTGAGAGGAGTATCTTGTTATACCTAACAAGCCCCTTTCAACCGCACCTGAGTTCATGTTGGCTCAGTGACTTTTGGAGATCCTCTAGGCATGAGGACTAGTTCCTGGGGGGGAAACAACCAGGAGTAGAGGGTTACAACTTAACCCCACCCGTCGACCTTTAGGGAGGGGAGGGGAGTTGGAGGTTCAATCAATCAAACAATGGCCAATGACTGAATCAATTATGCCTATGTAATGAAGCCTCCCTAAAACCCCAGAAAGATGGGGTTTGGAGAGCTTCTGGGTTGGCGACTACATAGAGGTGCTGGGAGAGCAAGGTGCTCAGAGAGGGCATTGAAGCTCTGTGTCTTTTCCAACACACCTTGCCCTGTGCATCTCTCCATCTGGCTGTTCCTGAGTTATAATCTTTTATAATAATGAATACATGATATGAATACAACTAGATACTCATCTGAATCTACAAATATTCTCAATTACTGCTTAAATCTAACTTTGGTTTTCATCTATTGACAAGCCCTAACTTGTCTGAGCATTCTTGGGACTGCAGGGCAGGTTGGACCAAAGCTGATTGACCAAGCCTCCACAGCCAGATATTCCATTAAAACTGAAGTCATAGTTTTAAGGTTTTGAAAACATTACTAGTAGATCGAATATTGGCTAGTACTATTCACCCTGTTTAAAGTCATTAGCTCAATGTATTATGGTTTGACTTTTTGACAGTCTTGACTTCTCCCATTCACCCCGTACAATACATGGTAGAACCTCTCTTAATTAAAATGAACTAAAGTTGTGTCTTGAGAATTTCATAAATTCACACTTAATAATCCATTTAATTTCTCTGAATCTCAGAGTGTAAGTCAATATCAAATTTGCATTTTTCCATGGTGACACCAGTGTCTGAAAACTTACATTAGTTCAAAGGATGAGTCATCAGCCCTTCCAAGTGGTTGCTTAGCGACACCTGATCTGCAGAAAGTCGGGGAAGCATACTGGATTTGTACCCCTGCTCACTTGATTGAGTACACTTGCTTCCTCTCCCTGCCACCCTCCTCAGCTCAACCTCTGTCAGTCAGGCCTCCTAGCTCACGTGAAAAGAAGGATGTGTTTTTCAAGGTTTTGAGTCTGGGAAATCATTTGGTCCCATTGTCCTAGTGGATCACCTTCTTTAAACAATCCCTTCAAGCTCCCCATTTTTTTTTTTTTGTTTGTTTGTTTGTTCCTCTTGTTTTTTGGAAGGAGTGCCTAATCAGCTAATCATTATTGTAGATTTCCTGAAAGTGTTTTATGTTTTGAATGTAGGTGAACATTTATGGAGAAACTGTGATTTGAAAATCAGGCAAACCTGAAAGACCTGAGAGAAACCACCTGTGCTCCCTGAATTCCAATTTGAAAATGTTGACAACAAGAAAAGAGAATCATTTTCCTGCAGCAAATGAAGGGTTGAATTTTCCCAAAGACAGCAAGTTTTATAAAAAGCAGACCTTGTGAAAAATGATGGGAGATGTAGGCACTTTTAAGATGTCTCTTGATTTCCATTTAGGCCTAATCTTTTTGTTTCATTTAGCCCAGGTATGTGGGTTTAAATTATTTTGGTGACTAAATTAATAGCTATTTAAACACTTTAAAATGATTATCTTCAGAGCTTATTTACTCTAACTTAGCCCATTTATATTATTGTAACTCGTTATTTCATTGTGTTCTTTTAGTTTTGTTTTGTTTTTTGGACTAGTGATTTTCTTTTTTTTTTTTAATCAAAGAAACAATAAAAGGCTTGGGCCTCTTTAGAAAAGAAAAGCATGAATGAGGGCTCCCTTCGTTAGATTGTATGTGATGGTGTGAGTTTAAATGTTAGATTCTCTATCAACCTCCAGGTTTGAGAACATGTTTCCTCTCTGGGCATCATGGTAGGATGGAACCCCATCTGTGATCTCCTCTACCCAGAGAGAATTGAAGTGTAGCTAACAAGAACCAAACTAATGAAAAACAGGAGTTTGGTGTTGCCGGAATATGTAGAAAAAGGTGGAGTCTTAAAAAAAAATATTTCTCCCGCCAAGACAGTATTGAGGAAACTCGTTATTTTCCGTCTGCCTATTTCTTATTCTCAGTGTGAAGTGAAAGCAAAGTTTTAAAACTTTTCTCCACTGCAAAGAAAATATATTTCAGAAAATCCCTATCTAGAAAATAAAGCAATTAAGAATTATCTGGCTGTGAGGATCTGGCCCCAGCTTGACTTCAAGCAACAGCTTCATTGCTTTAAATCAAGATGTGCATGAGAATTAGGCTGCTCTGATCAGCCAACGCACTGACTTGACATTTTAATAAATAAATAAGTATTCAAACCGTCACAAAGTATTCTTTGAAATTATAAACATGGGAAACTTTATGAGATGCAAGTTGGTGTTAAATGGTCCAGCAAAGCAAGGCCTGAGCAGTTGGTAGGCTTTGAAATTGGGAGATTTAAAATTGGGAAAATTGGGGGAAGTTTTTGGGAAAATTAAATCTACCAAAAGACCATCTTTATTTATTTCAAAGGCTTATGTCTCTTAAAATTTCTAAATTTAGCCCCCTAGTTTGGAAATACAAAGAGATTTGAACTTATTTTTTTCAATTGACTCATGATTAACATACAATACTATATTTGTTTCAGGTATAAAACATAGTGATTCAATATTTTACACATTATGAGATAATTTCCTTTGTCCCCCCACCTGCACCCCCCTGGCATCCACCAGTTTGTTCTCTGTATCTGAGTCTATTTCTGTTGTGTTTTGTTTGTTTGCTTGTTCTGTGAATTTCATTTTTATACAACCAGCATGCGTAGGCTACCATTTAATATTATGGTAACTTAAAAAACTCATTTAAGCGAAAACAACTATTTAGAAAGTTTAACTTTTACTTTAAAAAGATATGTAGGACTTCCCTGGTGGTGCAGTGGTTGAGAATCCGCCTGCCAATGCAGGGGACACGGGTTCGATCCCTGGTCCAGGAAGATCCCACATGCCACGGAGCAACTAAGCCCGTGTGCCACAACTACTGAGCCCGTGCGCCTAGAGCCTGTGTTCCTCAACAAGAGAAGCCACCGCAATGAGAAGCCTGCACACTGTAACGAAGAGTAGCCCCCAATTGCCGCAACTAGAGAAACCTCGCTCGCAGCAACGAAGACCCAATGCAGCCCAAAAAAAAAAAAAAGATATGTAAAAGTTATTCTGTGTATGCTAATGTGTGATACCCAGGAAATTACTCATTGGTAGTTAGTTCAATTTAATTAATTAGATGTTTACTCAGTGGCTATATGTGCCTAGTCCAGGTTATGCACTATTAGAAAAATTAACATTGTGTGTTGTCCTATCTATGCTTCCTGTGAAGCAAGATATTGGAAATAATTTGATGTAGAAACACTTTTCTCAAAGCACTAGATAGACAGCATGTATTAAAGTCCCATATTGATTTTGATCAAGTACTAAAGTGTGGCAGAGACTAAGCAGTAGGGATAGTGGGGACCTGAGAGGTTTGTGTTATAAGAAAAGATAAAGGTCGACAGTATAGATGACTTAAGAATATTTGGTAGATTAATTGTTAGAATTTTGCTTGGTAAAGATAGTTAAAGAAGAGTTAGCCAGATCATGGAAGAGAAGAAGCACCAGTGAATTCATGAGTTATTTCCCTGATTACCATTTTTCAAAGCATACATGTATCATGCATCTGCCAATAGTCAGGTTAATGGATCAGTTAATATCTCTTAATGACTTGTAAATAGTAGACTATTTCCTTCTCAATATGTATATTATCCTAGTGGTTGGCTTGTGTAATAAGCAGCTGCTTTTTCTCACCAAGGGCTGTTAGCACGTGTAGCTGGTATTTCTGTACAGTAGCTCTCTCTGTACTTTTGACAGGCTTAGCTTCATAATTTGCATGGTCCAGTGCAAAATGAAAATGGGGTCCTTCTGTTCAAAAATTAAGAATTTCAAGATGGTTACAACGAGCACGAAACCTAAGTATGGGGCCCTTCTAAGTAAGTGGTCCTGCACAACCGTACAAGACACACATTCATGAAGCTAGTCCTGCTGATGGGGAAAGCCATATCAGTGTAAATGAACTATGATTAAGGCAAAACCTCTACATCAAGGCACAATCAACTAGTGTGCAGCTCATAGATGAGCAACCAGTTAATGGTCATATATATATATATACACACATATATACATACATGTATATATATATGTAAATACATATTTACAACATAAGTATAAATTTGTATAATATTTAACATTATATTTTAACAAACATACATATGTAAATATATATATATATGATTAAAATATGTAAAATAGAATTCTGAAAACCTCTGATGTGATAGCCTTGGGTGAATAAACTAGAAAAAGGTCACTTGTCACTATCCATAAATCATGTTATGCATCAGGTGAGATATCATTCAACAGATATTCTCTGAGTCTCTATTCTGTGCCAGGTACTTTTTTGCGGTGTGAGGATACCACAGAGAACAAAATAAACAAGAGTCCCTGCTCTCAGAGAGCTTTCATACTATTGAATTTTGGAAATTTTGACTGATTTGCTCAGTCTTTACTTTGTAGTTTTGCTTTCATGTTGAAACCCCTGGCTTTCCTGCCTCTATTCAGACCGGAAGCAAAAGTATCAAAACTTGGTTATTCTTGTCACTGTTTAGAACTGAGTAGAACCAGGACTCTCTGGAAAAGAATGTGCTGAAAGTTTGTCTTTGAGAGGTTTCCAAGCTGAAGACACTCCTAGGAGCACTTCCCCCGAGGCCAAAAGTCTCATTTACTATCAGCGATTCACAGGGAAAGAAGACAGCCCACTTATCTTTGGTAAGAGGACAGCTCTGATGATACTGAGTGACACAGGATTGCCCTGAAAGTCCACCGCATCCATCTTACAAAAATCAACAACCCTTGCTTTTCCCCCTTCCAAAGAATTTACTGGTCTGGTTTGGCCTTTATGTGCCACATTCCATTCCAGAAGCCCAGCTAAAATGTTCTCAAGGTCTGACCAGAGATTCCTCCTCCTTTCCCCGGGCTGGTACAACTTGACCGCTGCTTGACATCAAGGTCAACTAGAGACTGGGAACAGTTATGTAACTGCATTATAAATTGAATTAGAGCTGTACATGAGCCCAGACCAAGTAACCAGGGCAGCTCCAGGCAAGGGCAGCAACGTGTCCCCAGGAGACAACATTGGAGGAATCGCTTTATGAGGAAAGGAAATAATGTATCACAGGCAAAAAATAATCTCTCCCCAGTCCCTCCCAAGGCTGGGCAGGCTGCTGCCCTGTCAAGTGAGGAACAAGAAAGAGGCATTGAGTGCAGAGAGAGCTGGTAGCAGCGTGGCAGTGGGTACTGAAGAAGCACCATGCATAACACACACACACAGAATGAGAAAAAGAAATCCGTTTTAATATCAGAACAGACGCCACCCATACAAGAGAACTAAGAAGGCTTACTCATGGGGAGGGGAAAAGCTTCTGGCAGTCATCTGTGCTCTGGAGGATGGGCAGGAGAGCTTACTGCAGAACAGTCCCCCTGCTACCAGGGACCAGTTGTTCTAGAGAGAACATGTGCACACGGGTCTTAAAGGCTGGGGCTGAAAACTCTTTTGATGCCTCTGATGACCCAGGACCTTCTACCCCAAAGTAAGATGTCGTGCTAGAGAGAGGGGAAAATAGTAGCTGGGTTTTTTGGTTTTTTTTTTTTTTCACAGGCAAATGAATACAGAGGTAACTTTTGAAATGATAAAAGGTGCTGGGACCACATACATATTATGACCTTGGTCTATGCTAGCATAACCATCTTCAGAAACAAATGAGGAGAGGCAGAATAATGTAAAGCTGAAAGCTTGGACTGTGTAGTCCACTGATGGGACCTAACCGTACTTCCATCTCTTACTAAGTGCTTGACATGTGGCCAGGTTCTTAAATCCCTCCTAAGCTCCAGCTTAGATAATTATAGTACCTACCTCAAAGGGCTTTTGTGAGATTCAATGGCGTCAAATGCAATAGTGTTTGAAAATTAGTCACACGGAGACTTGAAAATACTAACAAAAATAGCTAATAATTATTGAATGTTTTAAGTGGCTTATATGTATTAATCCATTTAATTCTCACAGTAATCCTATGAAAGACACAGAGAGGTTTAGTAAATTGCTCAAGTTTGCACATCTAGTAAGTGCCAGAGCCAGAATTTGAACGCAGGCAGTAGCTTTCCCATTCATGTTCTAACCTAGGATGTGTTAATGAAGGGATTGGGGCTCATGAAGTTATATATGTATAATAAGTAGTAGGTTTTTATACGGTGCCTCAGAGGTGTTTATTGCCCATGTATATTTTCCACTAGAGTCAGTGTTCTGTAGACGTTCCCTCTGAACGTGTGCCAAGGTGGCCGTGTTTTCACATGTGAGTGAGCAGAGGATGTTGCTCTTTTGCTGTATCCCTGGAATAGGGCAAATGACTATCAACGTATAGGAATTTAGGAGGCCATATGGCACAGTTGTTAAGTGCATGAACTCTGCTGTCAGATTGCCCAGGTTTTCTTCCCAATACCAGCAATTATTAGCTCTGTGCCTTGGACAAGTCACTACACGTGCCCAGCCTCAATTTTCTACAGAATTTACTACAGAAAGGGATAGCGTACTAGTACTTACTTCCTGGGCTTGTAGTTAAGATTAGATCAGTTCGTACATGTAAGAGGACTTAGCACAATACTTGGCAAATCTTAAGTGTTCCATCAGTGTTGACTGTTATTGTTGATTTTTCTGCCATTCACCCTGCCAGGCCCAGGGATACAGCAGTGACAGGTCAGGCCGCTGCTCTGACGGTTTTTCCATGACACAAAAAAACAAGTAAATAAACAACAAAAACGTGGATTGTGAAAAGTGTTATGGAGGGCAATATACTACAGACTAACTGAGAAAATGGCTCTCTGAGGTGGTGACAGTTAAGCTGAGGCTTGAGGAATCAGTGGTGAGCAGGGGACAGAGTACCCAGAAGAGGAAAAGTAAGTGCAAAGTCCCTGAAGCAAGAAGGAACTCACCACATCCAAGAAACAAAACGAAAGCTGTGGTGGTTTGAGAACAGTAACAGGGGCATTGGCCAGGCTGGAGCCAGGGCTCACCTAGTTCTGGTGAATGGAAGGCAACGTCCCATCTCCCTCAATTCTGTTTTCATCCATTGATTGACATTGGGCCTGAGGAACATCCTGGAACTGAAACCTATTTGCCTATTGGGATTCAGTCACCAAATGTGTCAGCTTATTGAAGTGGCCCCAGCAAAGGAAGAAAATCTTTAAAAAGTGGACCCAAACCAGTAGCGAGCCAGAGCATTGTAGGAGACTGACGGTTCCAGGTTAAATATGATAAAGGACCCCATAAGTCATCTTGACCCAGGTACCGTTGTGTTGTGTTTACTCACCTGGAAGAAAGGTGTGAGTGTCCACTGAAAGAAATGCAGCATTAAGTACAATTGTGGCTATTGGGACTCAAATATCCTTATTGGGGACCCCTCCCTAGCACCATGCTAGGCTTAAAACCGAAGTGCTCCCTTGTCACTTTGTGAGAGCAGTGGCAAGATCTCCAGCCCTGAGGCACAACCATCATCCAGTTTCTCCACCATGGACACCATGAATGGGAACCATGGATTTGCAGCTCTGTGGAAGTGGCCGTCACAGTGTGAATACAGTTTTGAGAACAAGTTTTAACTTCAGAGACTCCAAAACACTGGTTTGGCTGGCCAGCATTGGCAAGAGATAGCAAAGTCTGATTCGGGGGCACGTGCGCATCCCCATGAATTCCTGGAAATATTTAGACTGGCCTTCTCACACTTCAGCAGGTGGGAGTTTAGAACCACCATACACATTTGTACAGTAACATTAAAAAAGTGGTCACATTTCATACAATTTTAAATATATCTGTATATTCATATTTGAACTGAGAATCATTAGATAGGTGAAACCTATCAGGCCGTCTCATTTCCCTTTGAAAATAACTGCTTTTCTAATCTCACCTTCAATTTGTTTCCTTATTGGACTTCCTAGAAAGCGATAATGAGAGAAGAAAAGCTGATGTTTAGAAAGTAGACCAGAAGCATGAGAGCCAAGGTCTCAATCTCTCATCTGAGTTAGATGGAGATGGCCAGAGGGGGTACCACTTTGCTTCTGATAGAAGCCATCCCAACACTCCACTCAACTCCTACACTTGGTTTGTGGCACCACATCTAAGATGAGTTTAACATACCTGACATGGCATGGAGGCACATTTTATTGCTTTTTCTTCAAAATTTGCTTCTCTGGCATCATTTACCAGGTACCCCTGGTCCCTAGACTTCAAGGGCTGTGCTTTCCCCCATAGACCAGTACATGATTATTATATTACCTTATTTGATTTTTGAGAGTTGAGACTACTTGAACGACCTTGATCAAGTAGTGTTTGCTTGATACACTTTACACTGTACTTACAAACCCCTTTCATTTCTTTTTTGACCTTCTCGAATACTAGATGAGAAGGGAAGACAAGCAAGTATTATCCTTATTCAATGGGTGAATAAAATTTACCTTCAAAAGGTTAAGGGACATGTTCAAAATCTTGCTACTAGGAAAAGGCAGAACCAGAACTTGGATCTAGATTTTCTGCTCAAACTTCTCTATTTTTTGCATAGAGTTAAGACACTTTTCATCTACCCAATGCAAATGACCACCATCATTCCCCTAGAAACTGCCCGAGTTTCTCATGGCAAATGCCACTCAAAGATACTTACATTTTATTCTCAACCTCTCATCTTCCTCCTCCTTTCCAAAGTAGAATACCTTGCTGACCACTAGACATGACATAATGCAGAAAGCTCAGAGCTGGAGATTTGGAGATTAGGAGATTCAGCCTTTTCTACAGGGCCTTCACAAATGCCACAGATAAAGTACAGAAGGTGTTATTTTTCCGAGAGGAACTTACAGTCTAATCTTCTCATTGTTTGGGGGCCTAATGAAGCAAACTCCCTCTGCAGTTGTCTGAAATGCTGGCCCATGACAGGCTCTGCAGGGGTAAACAGCATCCAGCAAGCCACACCACTCTCAGAGTATGTTTTCTCATCTGTGAATCATCAGGTCCTAAACTGAACTGATGCAATGCATTTGCAATCATTTCTTACATTACTGCTCCCCTTTGCCCCTGGTTTGGTCTTTTTCCCAGGCTGTAGTCCCTTCCTGGCTCCAGACAGACAACTCCAGGAAACTCCAGGTACCCCCTCCCCCATCAATGCCCTGTCTAGGCCCTACAGATTTCAACCCTGAAGCAAAGTAGGAAAAGCCATGGAGACATGTTAAATGTGGCACTGCCACCTGAGGCGTTTTCTTTCTTTAAATTTTCAACAGGGCTTGAATGTACAGTTAGAGCTTAATTGAACAATAACTTTTCTCTCTCTGTAGGGTCCTGCCAGTGCTTTGAGCAACGAGAAGGCAGTTCATTGCCAAGTTTGTGTGGTGAATTTAGGGGTAAGTGGGAGAAGGGGAAGAAAGGCCGAGTCTCATAAGGTGTGATTTAATTTTAAAAATGCTTAGGCTGCTTTTTATAAGAATATCCATTTAACTGGATTTCTTTCTTGCTGACAAAAGAGGCAATTGCTGTATATAAAATAAATCTGATTAAAACTCCTTCTCTGTTCCTGTCAAGGTGAAGGATACAGACCCCAGGAACAACACACATTTGGGTTCCTAGTGTGTGCAAATGATTGTTTATGGGACGTTGGATGCCAAGACCCACAGAAAGCTCTTGTGCTGCCCTGTAAAAGTAGAGAGAACAGAAAGCTTTTCCTGAGGCACAAAAAGTTTATTTTCTTTCTTATTCTCTTTCACAGTGGTAGCTATTACTTTGTAATTTTCTTGGCATTTTGTTGGCAGCCAAAAATGACAGAAATAATATCCCTTGCTTACGCTGTTTAGTTCCGATTCATTTTGTTTAGCTCAAGTTGCCTCGTATGGTAAAGGCAGCAGCTGCTAGACCTTGTGCAGAGGTCTAAACCAGAGCAAGTTCTTTGAGCAAGTCCTTAAACAGAAAGGCAGAGCAAGTTCAAACCCTTCCCTTTCCTTTATCCTAGCAGGGTTTTTAGAAGGCAGAGAATAGCAAGAAATGAATACAGCTTTAGTAATTATCATTGAAGTCTTTTCTCCTCAGTGTCCAACTGAGTAAACAACCTCTATCAAGCCAGTGAAGCACCATTTCGTACAATCGTATCCGCGCGATGCTATTTGGACAGCGGGTCATCATGAGTCATGGACACAGGTCAGGGTATGGGGCCTGAGATAACGAAGTGTCTGAGGATGGATGCAGTCTCCCAGATCTGGGGCAGGTGTGAGGAGTCGCCAGGAGCCAGGGACCATTAAGTCGATGGCTTCATCAAAACATGGAGTCAGAAACCCAGGCAGGGACACAGAGGTCTGGGCATGTGTCCAGTCATCAAGAGAAGTGGTGGCCTTTAAACCAGGAGGCACAAATGCCAACAGACAAGACTGCTGAATCTGGGGACCCGGGGTAGCCAACAGATAGAAGCCAACAAATGCAACATGAGAGAGGCTTAGCTTCTATGTAAGAAGCCACTTCTCTGCAGCCAGAGGACGTTCATATGCTGCTTCTGTTAAACAAAGAAGCATTAGCCTTGTGCAGCTTGCCTAGAGCCTTCAGATGCAGACAAGCAAATGGGATCACTGATGTGGGTTATAGTATTGGGTGGAGAAATGCCTTCCTGAAAATGTAAAGCACCAATTCGTGCTCTCTTTATTTAATGAACTTAGTAACTAAATTATGGAGAAATCTAAATACTAAAATATCGTGGCTTGCTTTGAATGCGGCCCTTTTTTCAGGAGAGAAAGCTGAGACCAGATAAATGCACCGACTTACCCAAGGAGGCTGAGTCAGGAACAGAATATACGGCTTGGAATCCACTGATTACTCCATTATTTGGCACTACTTAAGGCTTGAGTCGCTAGGTTGATTCTGTGAACCCAGAATCCTTTGGGATCTGTGTCTGAAGAAGGGTTCTCCTCTGGTCGGAAGGTTTTCAGTTTACCTCTGCAGGGTTTATTTTTCACTTGGTGGGAAGCCAGGGTGGGAGATCCCCATCACCAACGCCCTCCTTCCTAGATCCAAGCACACTCTAGGGCGTTCCTAGGCCTAGCAGGAAGGCTGGCGTAGAGATCCTACGAGCTCTGCTCAAGACAGTTTGAGCTCCAGATGTCATGGGTGCTCCACTATTAGAGAAAGTGGTAGAAAGTGTCCCAGGCACAGCATGTGCCGTCTGGACAACTGATAGGAATAACAGATAAACTTTCGTAGTTGTGAAAGTGATTATGATCTTTCAAGATAGTCAGTTGTATGCAGCTAAAGAGATCTAGAGGTAGTTTGTGGGTGATATTGAGTGATAAAATAGTATGAATAGTGATGTTGATGAGGAGGAGGGTTATGAGAGTAGTAGTTTTGATTAGAAGAAGGAGGAGACATGCAGTGTCTAATTTATACATAATGGGTTAAAGAAGCTAAAATTTAGTTTTGGCCTAGGAGTGGATGACTCTGTGAGGGCAGGGACCAGGTCCATCTTTTTCCTCACTTCATACTCGGTGTCTTGCTCTGTACCTGGCCCTGCAGGGCTGTGCTGTTATTAACATTATAGGATTGAATGCACTGATGGCCTTGACCCATGACCATGCTGGGGAGGATGTGCGATTGAATTTTGTCCCACTGGGTGACAAAGTCTGGAGCACAGCCTTGAGATAAGCTGTGGTTTGGCACTCGTCCATTCCAACCTCATTTATTTTTTTGAGGCAGGCAGTTTTTGCCTCATTGGTTTTCACTGCTCACCGGGTTCCGTTAGCCTACTCATTAGTGACGGCTTCATTCCCTCCCCACATATTCTGTCTCCTGAGTGACACTTCTTTGTGTCATTAGCACTGACCACGATTGCTGGGTATCAGTGGAACGTGGCATTACCAGCAGGGCCTGCTGGCTGCAAATAACGCCCTCCTCTGTCACACTGATACCCACAGGAAACAGCAGTTTCAATGACAAAGGACTAAGAGCATCGGCTTGTAACACTGACATTTAGAGTTCTAGTTTCTCTCTCTCTCTCTCTCTCACACACACACACACACACACACACTTTTTCCCTGGAATGGCACTTCTGCATTACCTCAGGTACTTCCAACTCACTTGCCTAAATATGAACACATCATCATAATCCCAAACCTTTTCTTGCTCCTGAATCCATTTTTCCACTAGAACCACTCCTGACCCATCAGCCAAACTAGAGGCACAGACTCATCTTTGACTCCTTGCTTTGGTCTTCCCCACATCTGATCAGGCACCAAGGTCTACCCACAGTTCCAGAGAAGCAGCTCGTGGACCCTCCGCTTCTCTCCTTTGCCACTGCCGTCCTTGTCATATAGCCTCTGTCGTCTTTCACCTGGACGTAACTCCAACTGCTTTTCTGGCCTCCAGATATTTCATCCTTCCAACGCCTCTTCTCCAGGGAACAGGGAGGGTGCAGAGCATCTGTGGGAAGGTTAAGGGAAGACAGACTCCTGGCATGGAAGAGAGAATACTAATAGCAAACATTTTTTGAGAACACTTATTGAGCACTTTCTATGTGTCAGGCACT
The DNA here is from genome assembly GCF_028021215.1 of Eschrichtius robustus. Taxonomy (NCBI): domain Eukaryota; kingdom Metazoa; phylum Chordata; class Mammalia; order Artiodactyla; family Eschrichtiidae; genus Eschrichtius; species Eschrichtius robustus. The sequence continues at coordinate 53,852,843 of NC_090825.1, forward strand.
GATTTATTAGTATTTACATGACCTTATTTAATCCTCACAAAAACCTAAACGTAGGTAGTATAATTATCTTTAGTTTACAGGTAGGAGAAATTGTACGTGATGTACAGATCCCATCACTAGGAAGTGGCAGAACTGGGACTGGAAACCAGACTCATCTGACTCCAAAGTCCACACCATTTGCAGGACAGCATCCTACCTTTCTAGTCTCTGTAGACCAGAGGTTCAGAATCACCTGGAGGGCTTGTTAAAACACTGATTGCTGGGCCCCACCCCCAGAGTTTCGGAATTCCTACGTCTGGGGTGAGGTTGCAAATTTGAGAATTTGCATTTCTAACAGGATCCCAGGTGGTGCTGATGCTTCTGATGCGGACCGGCTTGGAGTCACCGCTCCAGGCGGCGTTCGTTTGGCGCACTTTCTCCTTAGCCACAGCGCTCACGGTTCAAAACTCAGATGTCAGACTGGTTTCATATCCTGGAATTGTGCCTGTGTCTGTGCGCCACCGGATTTAGCCTCCCTAAGCCTCCATCACCTCTTTTATAAAATGGGGATTTTTGAGGACTGCAAATCATGTATATAAAGCTCGGAGCTCTGCTGGCCCAGAGAAAAACTCAGTAAGTACTAGCTGTTTACAAGTATCTTAAGTGAGCCCTTTTAGTCTATTTCTGCCTTTTTGCTGTTTCTCTCTCACTGTCTTAGACACTTTGCACTTGACGTTCCTTAGATTTGAAATGTTGTTTTCCAGGTCTTTGCACGGCTCACTCCTTACCGTTCGGGTTTCATCTGAAATGGACCACCTCAGAGGCTTGGAGCCTAGATGAGGGCGCCTCCAAGCACGTGAGCATTGTTTGTTTGGTGGTAGATTTTTAAGTAGTGATCTAATTTCTAGAATGATTACAGAACTGTTCAGGCTTTCTATTTTTTCTACAATCAGTTTTAAGTTTTGGCTTTTAAGATAGTGATCCACCTTTCCTAAGTTTTCAAATTTATTGGCATAAACAAATTCATTGTACGATGTTAATATATTTTTAATCTCCACCCCTCAGTGTTGTACCCCTTTCACTTCTAATATTTTTTGCGCCCACCTTCTCTCCTTTTTTGTTGATCATTCTTGTTGAGTTTTGTCTATTTAATTAGTCCTTAAAAAAAAAATTTCTGGTATTATCTTTGTTTGCCATTTATTTCTATGGTTTATTTCATGTATTCCTTCTCACCTTCATTGGATGCTTAGATCTTTATCAGTGCTTTTCCATTTCTTCTGTAAGCATTTAAAGCTGTAAATGTCTCTTGAATTTCACATATCTCACTCTCATGGTGGTTGGCTTCCAACACATCTTTCAATATCTTTGAGCTACTTGAGCAGCTTAAATCTGTTGGAATTCAGAAGGACCTCAGTTCACACTGAGCAGAGGGTTTTCTTTGGCTTTGGCCAGGTGCCCAGGGCACTCACCATCCTGTGTTAATTTCTCCATTTAGGGTTTTCCAGATCACGCAGGTGGTACAAATTTAAACCTCAAACCCACGCAAGGGCAGGGCTATGGTGATGAATTCTCAGGAGAGACCATTTTTTGCTTCCTCCCGGATTGAAAACCAAGGCAGAAGTTCTCTCCTCATCCCCTTCGGAAGGTAGGTGGAATTTTTTTTTTTTTTTTTTAAAGATTTTGTCCAAGTTTTAGAGATTTATGTTTTGATCTACATTTAGTTAATTCTTTTATTTACTCATTTATTTATTTATTTTTGGCTGTGTTGGGTCTTCGTTTCTGTGCGAGGGCTTTCTCCAGTTGCGGCGCACGGGGGCCAGTCTTCATCGCGGTACGCGGGCCTCTCACTGTCGCGGCCTCTCTTGTTGTGGAGCACAGGCTCCAGACGCGCAGACTCAGTAGTTGTGGCTCACGGGCCTAGTTGCTCCGCGGCATGTGGGATCTTCCCAGACCAGGGCTCGTACCCGTGTCTCTTGCACTGGCAGGCAGATTCTCAACCACTGTGCCACCAGGGAAGCCCAGGTGGGATGTTTTTTATCCCACCCTTTCACTGAGTGGGTCGCCCTTCAGAGGCCTTGAATTTGCTGACTATTCAGTTCTCATGCTCCGCTGTCTCCTCTAACCCCGAAGCCATGAAAACGCCATATCGGTAGATGGCCTCGGAGATTCAGTGCTAGGTGTTATTTTAAATAATCGCTTACTTTTATATTTGGTCTCTAGGGAGTTTCCTTACTTTCTTGCTAGTGTGGCTATATGTTCCAAAAGAAAAAAAATATTCTTTCCAAACTGTGTTATGTGTTGGGTTATAAAAAAAAAAAAAAAAAAAAAAAAGGCTGTTTTCATAGTCAACCATATTACCAGAAATTGAAGTAACCCTAGTCAGTCTTCAGCATATGATTCTTTTATCTTCTCTATAGTACTCATCAGTACTGGAATTTATTTTATTTATCTATGTGTTTATTTTCTGTGCCTCATCTCCTAGTTAAATGGGAGTAATTTGATGCCCGGGAGTCGGCTTTGTCCACTGGTGTGTGGTCAGTACGAACAGTTGCTGGAGGTGTCAGGGTGGCCAAGTGGTCTAAGGTGCCAGACACAGGCTCTGCTTCTTTGTATAGAACAGTCACTGGCATTGAGTGAGACAATCAAAATTTGTTGATGGACTGACCTACAAATAAATTATGTATTAAAGAATATATAAATATGTATGTTAAGTATTCACACAGTAGACTGTATCCTATGCAAACTTTTCAAATAATTATATTCAGTCATTAATATGAAAAATAATATCATGAGATATTAAGGTAGAAAAGTAGATTTTAAAATAGCATGTGTAATATGACCCCCATTGTAAAATATATGTGAGCTTGTGTGTGTTCATTATATGCGTGTTTGTTTAAAACTATCTGGAAGGATATACGATAAAAGTTAACTGTTTATTGCTAGTTAGTAGGATTTTACAAAATTTTTCTTTTATACTAATGTTTTATACTGAGCACAAATTTTTATAATCAGACGAGTGGAAAGAAACATCTTTTAAAATTCTGGGGTATTTGTTTCCTAAGGTTCAAGGTGCATATTACAGGTAAAGCTTCATTTTGTCTTTCTTCCTAAGGACTCAGCTTTATATTTGTTTCTACTTTTCTTGAAAGCAAAAATAGGCCATTTTCAGGCTCAGTATGTTTTCTTTAACAACATTAGTATCTCTTAACTTTTTCTACACACAAGGTTTGAGTAAGGTTATGCTGGAAGTCAGCTCAAGTCTGTTCTAGATTTGATACTTTATCAACTTTGTCTTGTTCCTTGTTTTGTGGGAATAAAGGACACCATATGTCCCACTCTGACCTGGTGCGAGGAAAAGGACATCATAGGGCCTTTTTCTCCTCCACCGCGGCAGTTTTTGTCAGCATACCTCTTGACTCTATTATATTCTTAAGCTGGGTATCGCCTATCTTTGAAGAATAGCCAGAAATACTATAATTAATCCCTTTCCATTTCAACTGCTTACAATTTACATCAATGATAAAGTTGGGAGCTGGGGACACAGAGTGTGTAAGAATCAGCTTCTGCCCTTCAAGCCCATAGACATGTTTAAAAAATACAGTAACAACATGGTGTCATAAGTGTTATGTGTGAAAGACTTTCAGAATTCAGAGAAGGTGCTTGATGGAAAAATGATGATGAGGAAATAATCTCCCTACTGTTTGTTTTTCAGCCTTTTCCACCACTCTTAGCATTTTTGCTCTAGCCACATTCTATTTCTTATATTTTTCCACAAACATCAGGCCATGTGTTATGTTCTTATTTATACCTGTACTCTCTACCAGGAATCTCCTTTTCCATTTTCCAGGCAAATTCCTACTTAACCTTTAGAGTTTGGATCAGGCATCAACTCCTTCAGGCAACTCTTCCTAACAGCCCCTCCCCAGGCAGGCAGGTTCTATGCATTTACTCATTCACTCAGCAAGCATTTATTGAGCACCTAGGACGCACTAGTCTCTGTGCCAGATCTAGAAAGGCAGTGATGAGAAGAAAAGTTGCATCCTGTGCTGGGAGTTCTTACATCCTAATGAGGGAGACAGGCGATGAACAAAAACAAACAAGCCAACAAATAAAAGAGAGACAGTCTGTTATCATTGGTATGAAGAAAATAAGCCTGGGGTTCTGAGAGAACTGCTGACTTGGAGATAGAGGAGGGTGTGGTCATGCACAGATCAGGAAAGAGTGTTCTGGGGGAGGGAGCAACGTGCACAAAGCCCTCTACTTGCTCTTGCAGCTCCCAGTATTACTCTGTAGTTTTGCCTTTATCTGTTGTATTGTAACTATCAGCTTGTAGGTCTCTCCTCCCAAGCTGGACCCTGCCTTTCCTGGGGAGAATGCATTGTTCATGTTGGAGTCTCTGCTGCTGGGAGCCTCTCACATCATCACGCTCTGTACATGCTTGAATGGCCAGGTGGATAAATGGATGGGTGAAGGGAGAGGCAAAGAAGGAGGGCAGAGCCATTTGAGTGGCTTCACAGATGAAGTGACACTTAAATTGTTTCTGGAGAGAGGAAAAGGAATTTTTTCTTTCAGAATGGGTAGGCAAGGCACCCCAGGCAGAGGCAAAAGAATTTACAAAGGTAGAGAATTTAAATACATATTGAGTTTAGGGAACAACAAATCCTTGCCTAGTGAAGAGGAAGTGATAGAGGAGGGAAAGTTAAAGATAGACAAGAAGGCTGGCCCCATCAAGAATGACCTTGTGTCATTTTATGGCAGATAATGCTGGACTGCCCAGATACTGAAAAACTATTACATATGTTACTTTGATGATTGTGTAAGTTAAGGTAACCTTACCTGCTAAATCCCCAACATCTTAGTAGCTTTTGAGATTTGAAGTTTTTTCCTCTGGCTGATAAATGAAGTTATTTAGCAGATAGTCTCTCAAGATGTGAGGCAGGGACCCAGCCGCCTTCCACCTTGCAGCTCCTTCAGTTCCGCAGTTCAGAGTCCTTTGCTTCCATCCAGCCAACTGGGAAAGGGAGAGAGGGGAAGAGAGGAGGTGTGATTGGGCCTGTCCTGAACTGAACAGACCTGTGTCAATTCTGCCCACATTCTGTAGGCAAGAATTCGTTCCCAAGGTCACACTTAGCTGCAAGGAAACCTGGAGTATATAGTCTAGCTATGTGCCCAGGAGAAAGAGGATGTGGGTTTGATGAATACTTCACCAGTCCTTACCACATTTGTCAAATGCAAGACGTGGTTATCCTGGACCCTCATGTAAGAAGTAACGTCAGTCTCTGGGCATGTGGGCGGCTCTCTAGCAGTGATTCCAAGTGACTAATGCCTCGACTTTCTCCTCCCCAGACTACTGCCTAAGGATAGTTAGGCCACTTTCAAGAAATCAGCCCTTGTTTAACATATATTTCCTTGAAGAGAAATCAAATACTTAATTTGATATTGTGACTCCTACATTCTGTTTTTTTTGTTTTTGTTTTTGTTTTATGACCACACTATGGTTCCATTAATACCAACAAGGAGCTGGAGGAATGAACTCTGAAGTATTGGCAATCACTGCAGCGATGCCAATAATCCTGAAGTGTAGGCGCTTCTTTCTAACATGTTTTCCCACATCAACAGAAATAAATATATAAATAAGTTTTTCATCAAATAATTCTGGGAGACATATTTATTCTGGGTTATTAATTTTTAATTATTTTTAATTTAAACTCTTTATATTTAAGAAGAACTGTAACTTCTATTTGTAATCAGAGGGTCAATAGAAGAGAGAACAAGTGAAAAACAGAATACTAGACGGTGGTAATGTTCCCTGGACTCACGATTTCTCTGTTGGAAACTAAATTTTTGCTACATGGTAATTTTGATCATCTGGTGTTAAGGTGCATACCCATTTGTGTAATGGAAATTCCTAGCAAGGTAGAGAATACTTCCTTTGTGCCATGTTCACCCAACACCTCCACACGCACACTGCTCCCCACCGCTACCATTCCTTCTGCTATAATCTCGTCTTCTAGCTTCACCAGCAAATGAAAGCAATTAAATAGATGAGGGGAAAGAATAAATAAGAAAATCAATTTTGTTGTTAGCTTGTGGCTGTTGTGTCTCAAGTATACCTTCAACCCTCTTGTGAATATTCATCTCTGACTGTAAACTGTTTCTGGGCAGAACTGTTATTCTTACCTGTGCTGTGGGTGCTGAGTGTGGTTCTTGACTGGAACCCAGTGACAGAAGAAGGCAGGAAAATGTCAAGCAGAAAAGGAAATATTGAAAGGCAAAAGGATGTCCAGTATGCTTAAACTGGCATTGAAATCTAGACCTTAGAAAGGTAAATCTCTAAGAAAATTAACGAGTTCTCAAAGTTAGGATATTTTGTCTTTGAAATTGGAACTCCTTCTCCAGCATTATATATATAGTTTATATAATAATGTTGTCATTCTGGAACTCTGAAAGAAGACTGGCTTTAATCAGGAGTGTTTGGGAGTGGACTTCATAAGACCAGTTTATACATATTGAACTTGAAATGTCTCTAGGAATTCAAGAGAGTATTTCACGTAGGCAGATGGATATATGAGCTGAGGTATCTAGCCTGGAGATACAAATTGGTGCTTTGTTTGCAAATGGGGATAACTGAAGTTATTAGCTTAGATGATATCTGAGAAGAAGAAAGCATTGAAGAATAGAAGGGAGCCGAGTACACAACCTAAAGAAATTCCAACATTTAATGGCAGGTTAGTAGAGAATAAGCCTGCAAAGGAGACAGAGAAGAAGCATCCCATTAGTAAGAGAAAAGCCATGAGAATATTAGATCCCAGAAGTCAAAGTAAGAAAATGTATAAAGGAGCATGTTGTCAGAAGTTCAGAAGCTGCTGAAAGGTCAGATAAGATAAGAAATAAAAAATATTCCTTGGCTCTAGAAACAAGTAGTCACTGGTAACCAGAGCAAAAGATGGAAAATACATATAGGGCCAGCATTCATACTGGAGCAGATTAGAGAGTAAATGGGAGGTGAGAAAATGGAGCCAATGAAACTAGATGCCTTTTTCCAGTACTTTGGCTGTGAAAGGGGATGAGAAAGATAGGGAAGAGATGACCAGAGATGAGGAATCCAGTAAGAGAGCTTGTTTGGTTCGGTTTGGTTTGGTTTGTTTGCAAGGTGAGAGACTCTAGCTGGTGTCTGAAAACTTATTCAGTATTTGGAGAGGAGATTACTGGGGGTACTTTCAGTAGAATGCTAGGCTGCACTTTTTACAATTTACAGTTCTGCAGTGGCAGAATATGGAGGTTTTTACCCAGTAGAGATGCAACTAATTTCTATCTGGAGTGGACGGCCTATCAGTTTGAAGCAGGTTTAAGGACCTTTTGGACGCTAATCAGTATTGCATCCAACCCAGACAGCCTATCCTAATATTTCTTTGTTAAACTGACAATGAGGTAATATTTCAAGTGCCCTTTGGACTGGTTTTAACATCTTACTGGCTCCTCTTTAATTGATGAGTTAAATAGAATGCTTGTCATGTGTTTGTTTTCCATGTGCCTGAGAATCGTGATTTTTACCTTTTTGAAGATTACACTTTAACAGTGGTCAAGCCAATTGAAAGAGGAAAATTGAGAAAGCACATCAAGCACCTTGGAAGGAGTATATTCAGAATAATAATAGGCAGCAGAGCCATATAAAGGAGATGCACCAGCAGGGCTGAGACAATCTTAGGAGATATATGAACTTCTCAACCACAGAACCATACTATTTGGGCTTTTAAGTTTGAAGCATACCAAATTTGCATTATGAATTCATTTAAGGGTGGCTGGCCGATACTTATAGTAACCGAATAAAGTAGAAAATATAGAGACTTTCACCCAGAAAGAAAAGCTGAATAAAGTAAGGGGCCTTCAGGTACATTTGTGAATGGGAATCCACGTGCAGTTGATTCACTAAACTAATAGTGTCTTTAAATTCCCAAATCAATAGCTCATTTCTGGGCAGAGTTCAGCAACTTCATCGGAACATGTCGCTAATTTTGGAACCTCACCACGTACTAATGGCTGCTCACCCAGCACTAATGTAGGCCGTGTTCCACGCAGCCCAGGAATGAAGTGGCCATTATGGAGACAGATCGGCTGTGGTTAAAGGCAGCAACACACCATACCCGAAGCTCCCAAAATAAACTTGCTTACATAATAGGCCAAACTCCCCATCACTCCCTCAGGTTCTCTTGGCAGAACAAGCTGATTCCCACCAAGAGGAAATATTCCATTATCCAAGATAACTCCGCTCATGAGAATTTTTGTCACTCCTACATTAACTCTCTTTATGAACTTCCCTCAGAAAGGTCTTTTTTGACCCGTTTCACTACACAGAATTGGTAGTTGTGGGAATCACATTGGTCAGCAAAAACTAAAGGAGATGCGATGGTAATTCGCCGGCTTACCTGTTTTCCCACCAAGGGTCTGCTTACCTTGTGTACAACTCCTCCTAAGAGGTCATTGTAACATTGTTTGTTTGGACAGTGTGTTTTATTCAGAGTTGCCTGCCTCTTGTTGTCATCTTAATATTGTAAATTCGTTTCAGGCAGGGATCTGTTCACAGATTTTGCCTATTGAAGTGTTCTTTCAAACAGAAGGCAAAAGTAGGTTTTTTGTGTTTTTTTTGAAGCAAGAATAAGAGTAATGATAAAAACAAGGAGGCTCAGAAACACTTGGGGAGTGTTTCATGCAGCCCAGCCCTGATGCAGCCCAGGGCAGGAAGCATGCTCGTAGTCATGGCTGGTGACATGACACAGTTGTGGAAGCAGCAACGTATACAGTTGATGGATTCTGGCTCTGCTAATGCTGGAAGACAGGCTCTTCCTGACTCTAATTTCTACGCATTGCAAAAGACTGTTTAGCCTAGAAATGTGGTTGCAGTGTCTAACTCGTTTAAAAAAAAAAAAGTATACTTTCCTCGTTGGCTTTTCTCTTTCTCTGTGTTACATGTGCTGCTGTATGGTACTAAGGAGAAAACCCCTGGTGAACACATTTGCTGCAGCCAAAGCCACATACCCATCACCGGACACCTAAGAGCTGTGGGAGGGATGCAGATATGCATTAGCGGGGATGGCTCTTTCTCCAAGGGTGTGCGAAACCACAGGCAGGAAATGGGGAGCCCGAAGATTGTATTGACTGCAGAGGAAATGGCACATCATCAACCCATCATCTTTTGCCAGGAGGAGCTCCAGTCACCTTCTATTCCTGGGACAGAGCAGGAGGGGCAGGGAACCTAGGGAGGGGAGGTGTAAGGAGATTGCTGGGGGACCCATTTCCATAGGTGCCAGAGCCCCCTTGGTTATCATGACAGTAACCACCGTTCATGAACCTGTGATGGGCTCACATCTGTGAGCTACGTGCTTTCTGTGCCCGATCTAATTTAATCCTTATGACACCCCTTATGAAGTAGGTCTAATTAACTTTTTAAAAGTCATTTACTGGTTTATTTTTCTCTACAAAACACATTAGTCATTCATTTAAATATCTGACTTCATTAGAAATCACGTTAACACTTTTTCTCCCTCTTGCCACAAAAATACACTAATACACTGGCTTGAAAAACAAACAGCTATGAAGGAGTATTCCAGTTTCCTTTCACTCGGCAAATGTGTACCTCAGTGACAGCAGTTTGTAAATCAGTGAGACAGGAGGCTGAAGACTGAGGTTCAAATGACCTTCCACTTAAAAGTGGTAAAAAGCTATGGAACCTTCTCTATTCCTCTCCTCTCTATAGCACACGTACAACTTTTTATAGATTAGGAAACTGAGGCTTAGAGAAGTTAAGTAGCTTGCCTTAAATCCCACAGCTGGAAGTTGTTGGAGTACAAATTCAAATCCCAGGCCTGTCTGACTCCGTAACCTCACCCTTCGTCATTGCGTTATGTTAATCCCATGGAAAATTAGCAGTTACGTAGCCTCTTCGAGTCCAACCTTTTATTGAATGTACAAATCCCCTTGATAACACACCCAGTACAGGGTCATCTGTGACCGCAACCTCCAGTAAGGGAGCAGCACTGGGTAGCCTGGTGTTTCCCAAACTGGACACCTGCACCTCCGAAGCATGTAGGTTCTGAACAGCCATTTGTACCCAGGAGATAATCAACCGTGGTCTAAACATGCCCCCTCTTCTGGACGGTTAATTGTACTTAAAGGCTTGATAGAGAAATTATTATTATTATTTTTTTACATTTTAAAATTTATTTATTTATTTATTTATTTATTTATTTTTGGCTGTGTTGGGTCTTTGTTTCTGTGCGGGGGCTTTCTCTAGTTGCGGCAAGCGGGAGCCACTCTTCATCGCGGTGCGCGGGCCTCTCACTATCGCGGCCTCTCTTGTTGCGGAGCACAGGCTCCAGACGCGCAGGCTCAGTAGTTGTGGCGCACGGGCCCAGCTGCTCCGCGGCATGTGGGATCTTCCCAGACCAGGGCTCGAACCCGTGTCCCCTGCATTGGCAGGCAGATTCTCAACCACTGCACCAGCAGGGAAGCCCCGAGAAATTATATTTTTAAAGTAAATATAGTAGGGGATTAATTGCAACATTGTCATTCTTTTTTAAGATAAAACATGAGACCTTAAAAATTAGCACCAGAAGCTGCAAATCCCATCCCCGCCCTCAACTGCCACCACTGCCAGGGTTCAAATTCTCTCTGTCCTTAGAAGGATTTCAAAGCAAAAGTGTGAGAAGAACTGGGTTAGTGGACTATTCATATTCTTGGGAACCTGAGTCCAAGGCTCATATCCCATCGCTACTGCTAATGGTATCAGCCTAGTGTTGGGCAACTTACTTAGCCTCTCTGAACTTCCATTTTTCTTATCCGTAAAATGGGAATGGCAATGCCAACTTCTCAAAGCAGGAGGTTTAAATAAAGTGACAAGTGCAAAGTGTCCAGCACATTCTGTCATAAGTAGTCAGTAGAGTTTCCTTCCCACTGTTCCAAAAACCCACCCCCTTAAGGGGAATCAACTCTCCTGACATCACAGAGAGGCTCCCCCTTGGCACTGATGCTTCTTGAACCTGTACTTACCCCACCCTTCACAAGACTCAGTTCATGAACCTTGCTGGAGAACAGCTAACATGACTTCAAGCTGTTTCCTCTGCTCACCTCTGCCCTCGCCTGGGATTTCTCACTGGAGGGCTGGCATTTCTCCCACCTGTGAGACCTGCATACAAGGGGAATGTCTGCCTGCCTGTTCCCCTCTCACTGTCAGCAGGAATCCCAAATCAAAAGGCATCTTAGGTAGCTGAGTAGGAACTCAAGGAGACCTAACGCTGCTAAGGGGTGGGGTTTTTTTTCTATAAGGACTACCTTATCATCTTAGCAGTAATTTGTCATTGTGGACAAGTTGGGAGAAAGAAGTAGCACCTGGATCCTAGAAACATCACTGTTATTTGGGGCTATCGCAAATTGTTCACTTTGTTTTGTAGAGGCCTCCAGATCCTGACTCAGGGTAGGGGGATCCATTGGTCACTGTCAGGGGTGTGGAAAGGGGGTTTGCAAACAAGGACCCACACCTCATCCACAGGTGCCTCTCACGGAAATTGCATCCAGATGCTGTGAGCTCTCCTTACACTGACAGAAGTGGCAAAGGAAACAAAGGGTCCAGGTGGACCCCAGGCTGTGCCTCTGTCTCACAGCTGATATCTCATCTCTCTGAATCCCAGGGGATAGCTGGTTGGGGTGGGGTTACAGGGTTGGTGAGTTAAAAAAAAACAAAACAGATTTTACTATGATAATAGATGTTAAAGGAAGGAGGTGAAGGGCAGGTGCCCCTTGGGAGTCATTTGACAGCATTGTTACATGTGATACTCAGAGAAAGCATTTCCGTTTCTCCCAAGAAATGGCCAGCTACCCAGGTGGTGCCTGGGTAAGGTTTCTCCTCCAGCACCTTTTTGACCTGATGAGGAAGCCAGTGACAATGTAAGTCTCTTGTTTCATCCAACAACCACCTAGCTCACACCCGATCTGACTGCCTCCCCTTTATCCTTTTCCCTAGAGCACAGGGTCAGCACCCTTTGGACTCGGCTTCCCAGACTAGAAGGAAGGGGCCCAGCCAGGCTGCCATGTGGCCATCTTGGCCTACTACAGGCTCGGATGACAGGAGCTTTTCCTCTGTCTCTTGGAAGGTGAGGCCAGAGAGAGAGAAATATGTGTGCCTGGGGAGGATCTGAGGAATAGCTCACCCTCACTCAGCATCAGCGTTCTCAGCCTCAATCAGTTCAGTCAGCTGTGCCCCTCTGTCTCTCTCAGATGAACCAGAAGCGAAGCAGAAAGCCACTGTGCAAACCCAGGAGTTGAGGAGCTAATAAAACTCTTCTCTCTCTATGACAAGGCAGATGATTCCTTCAGCGGGTTGCTGGTTGGAAAACTCTATCCATGGTGAAAATCGAATGTCCTTGATGTAAACAGCTGGAGTTGACAGGCCTTTCAGAATTCTCTTATCACGTGGGTTTTTGCTTCTCTGAGTATTCTAAACCCAGTAGGATGGAGAGTTAAAAAGTTGTCCACAAGTTCATGAACCTTGGGAAACCGAGGAAAGGCTCTGCTGGGGGGCCAAGGCTGCTATGGTGGGGTGTGTGCTCCCATAGTGTCCGTCCCTGTTTAATGAGCTAAAGCTTCAGGACAACCCTGTGGAAAGGGTTAATGCCACAGTGGTCATTCTCTTCATTTTATTCATAAAGTGTCAAGGGAGGAAGTGGTATGCTAGGGTTCCTGAAGACTCTGCTTGGACTTGGGACTTGAACTCTTAGTCCTCCAAGCAAGAGGGCAGGCTTATCCTTCTCAGCTTTTACCCCTAAGCCAGTCACTGGCCCCCTGAAATGGGCTCCTCTTTCGACTCTGTCTGCCCACATTAACCATATCTTATTTACACATCTGTTTATTAAATCCTATTTTAGAAGCAATGTGAGGCTAAAGGAGAATTTAAGAGAAAATATTCATATGGTAAGTCATTATGTCCTCACCAGATGGAAGGAAAATAAAGAAATATTTAGAAGTTCTTTTTTATATATATATATATATATATATATATATATATATATATGAGTTGAAAGAATGTCCCTGTGTGGCTTGAATGGCAAGAAAAGGAAAATATTCCTCTTTCAATGGGTACTTCCTCTACTTTAAGCTGGCAAGAAATGCTTCAATAACAGATTGTCCCAGAATGTTACTTCAAAGACCTGGAGTTGGCACACTAGATACTCTTGCCACAAACTGTATCCAAAAATGATTTAACTTCCCCAGTCAGTGATGTGTACAAATGGCACACACACCACTAACCACACATGCACGCAATGTATGAATTCCCACATTCCTGATTTCTCATTCCAGCCAGAGAATCTTTTTTTTCAGAGCTAAAAAGAAATGAATCAAGTTTGTAAAAGGATATGTGTGGAAAATGCCAAAGGAAAAATGAAAATCAGATGCTTTTAAAGGCAGGGCCTGAAGTGCTTTGCTGAGATGTTCTGCGCCCTTCCATGCTCTCTCATAGGAAGTGACCAAGGAAACAGCCATCGAATCCAGTAGACTTAGCGGGTATAGGGTGTGGCAGGAGGAGAGTCATTGGTAGTTCTTTAAAATGGTTATGAAATAGCTAGATCTTCTGAAGGAAAGGTATTTCAGGCAGGTTCCAATGGGCATAACATCTATGCAACACAAAATATTTTTTCTGTATCATTGCTGCTCTGCTTTCAGCTGGTGGGATTCTTAAAAAAGAAAGAAGCCATTCCCAGCACAGTAAATCCCCTATTAGCATGAAGGGACCTAGGAATCAGAAAATACATATATTTTTCAGCCTAGTGCATTCATAGACTCACAAAAAGAATTATTGGGGGACATAGAGGGGTTGGAAGGTAATATTTTGCATCACAGTTTTTATTTTGATAAATCCCTGATGTGAAATCCTCTGTTCTGAGCCAGCTTCTCATCAACAGAATTAACACAGTCTCCGCTGTTCCCGTCACAGCACAATATTGATCACAATGCAGAGGAAACTCAACTGCCTTCTCTGGAAATTGCTACACGTGGGACAACGTAGATTTACTAACAGGATAATTGCCAGCTTTAGGAATATTCTGTGGATGGTGACCTGGAATGTTTTATGTATACCACTGCTTATGCGTCCTCATATTGAATGATATTTAGAAAGTCTATTAACCAGTGGAATATCAAAACCCTGGACCAAGCATTCATCAGAAGCATAATTTATGAATGCCCTATACATTATAGGGTCTTTACACTTTTCTCTAAATCTTCATTTGAATGCTAAATATTTAACTGGGAGCATGCATATACCATGTGGGCTATTGTCATTTTTTATTTGAATGAGGAATTATGATTACTCAAGGGAAAGACAGAGATTTAAGTAGTGCCATGGAACAGGAAATGTGGTAAGTAGCTAGAGAAATATGTTAGCCATATAGGCACACAACACTCCCCATTTTTTTTATAAGGAATGCCTTGATACACATGGCAATAATCTCTGCTTGACTGAGATTAATTAAAGCAGACAACATGACTTAGATAAACATGGGAACACAGAATTGGAAAGAACTGACAGCACACAAAAGACTCCATCTCTCCCTTCCTGGTGTCCCCAGAATCACAATACTACCAAATATTGACAAGTCTAGTTCTGATCAATCAAATACTGTTGTAGTGTGATTTCTGAGAGAAATATTGGGTTTGCAATACATCATCTCCTTAAGTTTTTTCAAATTGCTTTTGGAACTGCCTCTACCCACCATTATTCTTGTGAATATTGAGGGAGTCGTAAAAGAACTACTATCCTTCCTGCTCTTCAAACAATCCATTTTTCGTTCTATCCAGCATTAGAGATCAGAATGTAGCACATTCTGAAGTCTGAAAATAGAAACAGTATTAGTAGACAACTGAGAAAAAACATGAACCATCAACATTGGGCCAAATACTAAAATTTGATTTAAAAACAGAAGTATTAACAGTCAAAATTTTTGAGTATTGTCTATTTGCCATTGAGCTTGAGCTTAAAGAAATCACAAGAGGTCCCTTGTGATCTTCCAAGAGTTGCTTTATTGTGTTGGTTTTACAGATGAGAGCTCAACTTCAGTTAAGTGACTTGCTCAGGGAATGATGGGAGAACTTGTCTCACGTACAGATACATTTCTTAAAAGAGTCTTTGTGCTCCTATGTCTATCTTTTTCTGAAATCTTTCCTGAGTTTACTTTGGCATGATCCCTTTGACTATCTGGAGAATTCTGATTATTTGAGTGGATGTTGGAAGGCAAGATGTCAAACATATTTTTCTGTAGAATTTGGGTACACATACATACAAAATGTATACAATACATACAAATGAGCAGAACTAAAAGTGCTTTACAGTATTATGTGATGTAAGGTATTATAATCACCACACGTCTTCATTTGCAAGATGCCATCAAATGCAGGACATATCACCAATTAAATAACTTTTCAGGGAAAAAAATAATTCTACATTCAGTGTACACGTCACTAAGATGCATTCCACTGTAAAAAAATGTGAAAATATGAAACATATATATGTTATAATAAGAAATTACCATTATATCTCCCATAGTAAAACATATATTCTTTTCAGGATATTCAATTTTGAGAGCAGACAATATATAATCTATAGCAGACAATCTATAATCTTCTCTGTAACTAACATTATTGCATTTCTGAAAAAAACTTGGAAATAATAGGAATGAAATATGAGGTGATGTCTCTTATATGTAGAGCTCTTCAGAAGTGGTGCATTCTCTGCCTCTAAAATTAGGAAATCAAATTTGGTTCATTACCTTTCAGCATGTGGTTGGAGAGAAATTATAATTTCTTCCAACTCCAAACTTCTATTACTAAAATTATGAACAAAGTAAAAATGCTCCAGTTGACATAACTGATCAATAATAGTAACAATAAAGCTCTCACTGGTACCCTGACTCTTATCCCAGGAAATGAAGAAATACACTAGACAATGATCAAATGGAATGAGCATGGGAGAGAGTAGTTGACAGTAGTTGATAATAGTTGAGAGTAGTTGATATTTAACTAAAAATAATAGGTCCTCTTGACCTATTATTTTTAGTTAAATCATTACATATAACCATCAGGCTTTTTTGCTTAGTAACCCTTTAGGAAATTTAAGGGTTTGCCTAGAGTGGACAGAAGTCATCATTGGCCACCAATGATCAGTTCTATGATAAGTTCATTTTAACCTTGAAAATATCAGAATTTTATAAATGTAAATTGCCTGTAGTCTTGGTAAAATCACCTGCAAGCTTGACAAAGAGACTAATAATAATAATAATAATAATAATGAAGAAGAAGAAGCAATAAAAAGCCAACAAGTTGCAGAATGTTTGTCAACTGAAAAAAAATGCACAACCTAAAAGTTGAGAATTCATGTTTTATTTGGCGGACTTTCTGAGGACTTCAAGCCCAGTACGCAGCCTCTCAGAGTGCTCAGAGGGACTGCTCGGAAGAGGGAAGGGAGGGGCCAGGATATATAGGAGTTTTTGTAACAAAACAGGTAGTCGGAACATCAAAAGATTACTGTTAATTAAAGATAATGAATTTAGAGCTTTTCTGTGTATGGGAAGATGCAGGAGTCTAGACTCATTGAAAGTGTTCCTTTGATATGCACCTTAGCTACCTAGGGCCAGAATCCTGTTCTTTCCCACCCTGAGTCCCCTCAGGGTGCACCGTTGTGGGTGGTTGCAGAGGCCGAATGCTTGGCAGTAGACAGCCCTTTTGTTTCCATCCTGAGTTCCCTCAGCGCTCACCACTGGGGCAGCTGTAGTGGCTGATGGCTTGACGGCCTCAGCATCCTTTGTTTGCTGATATGGCATGCAACAGTTTTTCATCCACATGTTAGAGTAATCTGGAAGTGAACTTGGGGAAGAATCCAGGTACCCCTCACCTGAAAGCCTTAGGCTTGGTGATGAGGTGAGCAGGCTTGCTGCAAGCCTGGGATAGGGATTGTACACGTGCTCCCCTTCTCCCTCTGGGGGCCCAGTCCAGCTGAAATGACAAGTTCTTCACCGTCTATTGAGATGTTAACTCTGACCTCAGAGTTACAAACCTGGGGCCTTGGCTTAATATTGGCCATGTTTCCTGGAAGAAAATGAAAGAGTCATTTACGTCTGGTTTGGAGCTTAATAGCATGCTGAAAACATTCAGATCATGTTCGCTATTGAGGAAGATTGTGGGAGAGACAGGGAGAGAAATGAAAAGAGAATGAAAGAAGACAGCTTTGCACCATCCTGATGCATATCTGGTCTGTAACTCTATGCCAGGGGCCCTCACACCAGGGTGCTGAAAGGATGTTCTAATTACCTGATGCAGAAGACCCTGCCTTTGTCCTCGGCCTCTGTATCTGAAAGTCCCAGGTGTGAGCCAGAGAACTGTCTCGGGAGCAAGGGCGGCTTGTGCAGCAGCGGAAGACAGAAGACGCTATGGAAATGAAGGTAACTTGGGACTGTCAACTCAAGTTACAGGGAGCATTAACAAAAGTCAAATCACATGTTATTTTTTTCCTTGCCACTGCTGAATACAGCTAAACACATAGAGAACTTGAATTCTTACTAGCCAAAAAAGAAAAAGAAGGAAAAATAGGATCCCATCAGAATAAATTCGATCTTCTCTTGGTAGAAAATGACATTTTTGTTTTGTTTGTAGGTTTTGAGCAAAATCTATTAAAGAGAGACCTTGGGCATCTTTGCTGAAAGTCCGACTAGCCAGAGAAATCTTGTTCAAGATAGACTGGTAGCTTTTGGCTTTAAATGTCTGGAAAAGTCCACGTTTTACTAAAGGTTCAGAGCAAAAGAATGATTTAATGATGAGACTGACAAGAACATGCAAGTTTGTCTTATACTCATGCCTTTTGGACGATTTTCTTAATCTTCTCGGGTCTGTATTTGGTTTTTTTTTCCCTGGCAAATCGTTTGCAGTAACTCATAGAGGAGAAAGCAGAGGGTGAGGGGTTAGAAGTTCTGGGGTCTTTCCCCATTTCTTGTCAGGACCTTTAGGCAAATCGGTGACTGACATTTTCTGAGCCTCCATTTCATCATAAGTCAAACGAAAGATCTGAATGTGCAACATGAAGCTTCTTTGCTGTTTTAAAGACCTGATTCTTTGATTTATTAACCCTCACCTTCATTGCCTACTTACTGACATGTTCACCCTCTTTTGTAGAGACTGTTCTGTTTTTTTCCTTTCCTCCTCCAGAAATATGATCCAAATTCTCCTGCCTGTCTTCCCAAGGACTATTTCTCTATACTTTAATAACTTTCACTGTTCTGATGACTGAAAAAATGCACAACCTCAAAGTTGAGAATTATGTTTTACTTGGCAGACAAAACTGAGGATTAAGCCCAGGATGCATCCTCTCAGATAGCTCTGAGGGATTGTTCTGAAGAGGGAAGGGAGGAGCCACAATACGTAGGAGTTTTGTAACAAAAACCCAGGTAGTCAGGACATCAAAGGATTACTGTTAATTAAAGAAAACCAGACATCTCAAGTTAATGAATTTAACGCTTTTCTTTGTATGGCAAGATGCAAGAGTCTGGGTTCACTGAAAACATTCCTTTGATATACACCTCTGCTATCTGGGGCCAGTACCCTGAGTCCCCTCGAGGGGCACCGTTGGGGGGTGCCTGCAGTGGCTGATGGCTTGATGGGGGGCATCCTGCCTCCATCCCGAGTTCCCTCAGGGCTCACCTCCGGCAGCTGTAATGTGATGGTTTGATGGCTACAACATCCTTTGTTTACTGATATGGCAGGCAACATTTTTCATTCACAGTTCTCTGTACTTTTCCAGAGTTACAGCTCAGGGGTGCAGAGCAACATTGAAGAGAGGGCTCTGATAAAAGCCTGACTAGTGCTGAGGTAGGAGGAGCTCCCAGGGCATCCATCATCATGTTTGACAAATCTAAATATCTGACTCCCTGTGCATCTGTCTGGGGAGGGGAGGGAGCCCTGGGCTGTGAGAGCAAACCTGACCCCAGCCTAACTTGACCACCAGCCACTGTGGTCAGTGCCCTTACCCCCAGAGACATGCCCTGTTTTCAGCTCAGCACCTTCTTCAACTAAAGAAAAGGATTGGGTCAACTGCCTGATCTCTTTTAGCTCCAGGAGAAATCTTCTGAGACCACCACATCGTTTAGGGCCATGCTTGCTCCAAGCAATTCTGACTACGTTTCATATTTGTGCAGTTTGTTTTAATTTTTTCCTTTAATACAGAACAAAGAAACCTCTCCTTTTGAAGTCCATCCTAGGGGTGTCCTGCTCCATTTAAAATGGTTCACTTTGTGTTTAAATCTCATTCTCCAGAGGAGAGCTACTACCATTCAGATTGGTTGTCAGGCTTCCCCTCCCATTAGCAGATCATTAATAAACAAGTTAATAAGTAATACTGTACCAACACTATACTTTGTGCAATTCAATATGAACAGCCAAGCTCATATTGACTCATTGGTAAGTGCAGATTTGACTCATTTTGAGTAAAATAGATTCTGAGGGGGGAAAAAAATTAGTAGTTTTAGGTGTTGAGAATTGGCCAGACTGATTCAGTGAAAAATCTGAATGAAAAAAGTTTTTTCAATATCAATTTTCATTTCCTAGAAATAGTTATTACTATTATTATTATTATTACCATCTGCTCTGTCAGACATCATTCTAAGTGTTTTTTATATATAATACCTCATTTGATTTAACAATGGCTAAATTAGGGCAGGTGGCTAAATTGCCAAGTAGAAGGATTCCCTAACTATATTCTAATAAATAGATGAATGCTATGGAGCCTCCTGAAATACTTAGTCTTTGGCAGGGATTAAAAAGCCTCCAGAATGTGGGCCATTCACATACCTGAGTGAAAAGAGCTGAGTGTGAGACATTAGGGAATGACAAAGACTGTGGAGAACTGGAGAGTACATTCTCTAGCTGATTGTTGCCAGGCAACAGGACATGGATGTCTTTCCTGATCTTGTGATTTTTTTTTTTTTTTTCAATAAGATCCAGAAATCTCCACATGTATGTGGCACACCCTCTTGTTTTTAGAGCACTGGACAGATCAAACAAGAAGCAGCTGAGAGACAGATTTGCCTTCCTGGTCTCCAGTTCATAACTTTTGCTCTCTACTGTTTATTCATACACATCACACACTACTATTTTGTCACAGGTAATCATCTAGGATGTATACAGGGAGTCCCCAGCTTTGGAATGCCTGACATATGGATATCCCTTCTTTACAAATGACCACTATGAATACCCACTAGCGACTCATTTTCCTTCTATGTGACTCTTCCAGTGCCTCCAGAACCTTCTCTTATCAAGCAGTTCAGCTATTCCATCCTCCTTGAGATGGTTTTCCCTCTGGTATATTTTCCCCTTATTGCTCCATGGCTAGTAATGGCATGGAGTCAACAGACTATCCTCGAAGCTTCAGATCCATCATCCCTGGATGTCTTCCTGCAGCTAAAGACCTTAGCCATCACTGCCATTTGTCGAGGACCTGCTAAGTAACCTGATCTTCCCCTTCTTCACCATTCTCCAAGACTTTGCTTTCCACCCTTACTTGCAGAAGACTTGACCTCCCTCCAAATCTTGCAAGACCTCTACCTCAGTCCATTTTCCTGCTACCTAAGATCCTCACCCAGGAACAATGAACTCCCATTTCCTCCTGCTTGGGAGTCTCAATTTCATTTTCTCCCCCACTGTTTGAGACAGACAAGTCAAAGTGTGTTATAGCCAGTGAAAGGGTAGTAGGGTAGGGATGGGATCTTTGTGTAACTAACGTCCAAAGAAATATTGTCCCATAGCAACAATATTGAACTTAGAAGATTGGTTCTGAAGTACCATTGTGTACATACTGCCCTGAAGCTGGATGAGAGATGATTAGATTTGTCCACCCAAGTGTCCATCAAAGGGCAGAGGCTGGGTTATCCCCTCATTTTCCCAAATCCCTCTCTCTGTGAAATTTTTTGAAGATGTATGACTTATCTTAAAAACTTATGAACATTTTTCATTTTACTCCTTGCTATATTTATTTAAATTTGAAAATCTCTTAGATGATGTATATGCATTAAAAATAGCCACTTCCAAAATACGAACCACATTTATTCTGGGTTTCCATAAATCCTATATGCTATTGCATATACTTGGCAATATATGAACCCCAGATTGAGAACCACAGAGCAGTATTATGATTTAAACTAGACTTTACAGATAAACCTAAAAATCTATTAATTTTCATGTGTGATACTATTTCCATGGAGGGATTTTATTACAAATGGCCTATCTTCAATATTCATTCTTTCAGTGCACATTTGTTGAAAAGGCAAAGGAAGTCAATCTTTATTGAGGGCCAAGAATGTGCTATGTACTTTAAATACTTTATCTCTTTCAAACTTCAAAGTAACATTCTAAGACATATATATACATCATTTTACAAATCCCATCATTTTACAAATGAGAATACTGAATGGAAAATGGCCAAATTGGTAATGGGGGCAGTGGTCGCAAAGCCAGCAGAAAGGAGCAGTTGAAACAGATCCTAAGAAAAGATGTGAAAAGTGGCTACTGGAATTAATGTTTTCTGTAATGAAAGCAGGTGTAATACAAGTCAGTGGTCATGGTTCATTTTATGTGTCAACTTGACTGGGTCACAAGATGCCCAGATATCTTGTTAGGCATTGTTTCTGGGTGTGTCTGTGAGGGTGTTTCTGGAAGAAATTAGCATTTGAACAGTAGACTGACTAGAGTGCATTGCCCTACCCAGTGTGTCTGTGCATCACTCAATACAGTGGGGCCTGAAAAAAACAAAACTGTAGAAAGGGAAGGTTCACCCCTTACTGTCTGCTTGGTTGAGCTGGGACATTGGTCTTCTGCTCTTGGATTGAGATTTATACCATCAGCTCCCCTGTTCTCAGGCCTTCAAACTGAGACTAGAATTACACTACTCACTTTCCTGGGTTTCCAGCTTGCAGATGGCAGATCATGGTCAGCCTCTATAATGATGTGAGCCAATTTCTCCTCATAATGCATATGTGTTTTATGCATTTTATATGCATATATATATACCCTCTTGGTCTGTTTCTCTGGAGAACCCTGACTAATACAATAGTAAAAATGTGTTCACAACAAAAACTAAGATTCAATAAAATGGAAGCAGAGAGTTCTGAAAAATTGGACCTTAGAAAATAGAAACAGACATGTTTTTGGAATAAGTAAAGGACGTATACATAGGAAGTGAAGTGAGAGAATGGGCTCTTTTTTCAGCTTTTTATTACACACGTAATCAAAAATAATGAAAAAAATCCCAAAGCATCTTTCTTTTAAGATTCTTCATTCTTGAAGTGTACTAGGAAATCAAAATCATTTTAATTTCATTTTCAAAACACTTTATGCAACAAGAAAAAGGAAATTTGATCGAACTATTACTAAAAGGTATGAGTTGGTTTCCAATTGCATTTATTCCAATTGCATTTATTCCAGTTGTCTTTCAGTATACCCACAAACACTTTGATATATATCAGCCATTCTGCTCTATTTTTTTATATTTTCATATGTTTTTGTTCCTCTGTTCCTTCTTTTCTGCCCTCTTTTGTGTTAAATATTTTTTAGCGTACCATTTAAATTCCTGTGTTACAGTAAACTATAACAGTCTTGCTCCAGTATAGCACAGTTCTACCTCCCACTATGTATTTTTATTATCATATATATTACATCCATATATATAATAAACTCAAAAATACAGTGACATAATTATTGCTCTAAACAATTTTACATTCTTAAAAGAAATTATAAAGTAGGAAAAATGTATCTGTAGTCTTTTACAGTTTACCACATAACTTACCATTCCCAGTGCTCTCCACTTTTTTTTCTGTGAATTCAAGTTACTCTCTCATATCATTTTCTTTCAGCTTGAAGAAATTTCTCTGGTATTTCTTGTAAAGCAAATTTGCTAGCAGTACATTGCAGTACATTACCTCAGTATTTGTTTATTTGAGAAATGTCTTTTTTTTTTTTTTTTTTTTGGCCCTCATTTTGGAGGATAGTTTTGTTGGATATGGTTGACAGTTCTTTCCTTTCACCATTTGGAATATATCATTCCATAGACTTCTGGTGTAATGAGACAACAGATATTAATCATACTGTTGTTTCTCTGTATGTTGTGTTGTTTTTCTCTTGTCATTTAAAATTTTCTCTTTGCCTTTCAGCATTTTGACTATGATATATCTAGGTGTTAATCTCTTCATGTTTATCTTACCTGGAGTTCATTGAACCTGGGTCAGTAGATTAGCATTTTTCATGAAATATTTTATCTAACTTTTTTTTCTTCTGCTGGGATTCCTTTTATGTCAGTATATTTCATGTCTCACAGGTCTCTGATGCTCTCTTCATTATTCCTCAATCTTTTTTCTCTCTTCTTCAGATTAAATAATTTCTGTCGCTCTATCTTGAAGTTCACAGATTCATTCTTCTACCATCTTAAATCTTCTATTGATCTCCCCTATACATTTTAATTTATTATACTTTTCAACTCTAGAATCTTCATTTTTTACAGTTTCTATATCTCTGTTAAGTTTCCTCATTTGATTTTTAGTATCTTTATTTTAGAACAGTTTTAGATTTAACAGAAAGTTTCAAGAATCAGAGTTCACATATACCTCACACCCAGTTTCCTCTATTGTTAATGTATTTGTCACAACTAGTAAACCAATATTGATACGTAATTATTAACTAAAGTCCATACTTTATTCAGATTTCCTTCGTTTTTTACCCAATGTCCTTTCTCTGTTCCAGGGTCTCATCCAGGATATCACATTATATTAAGTTCTTATGTCGCCTTAGACTCTTCTAGACTATGACAAATTCTCAGGCTTTTTGTGTTTTTGATGGCTTTGACATTTTTGAGAGTACTGCTTAGTATTTTGTAAAGTGTCCTTCAGTTCGAATTTGTTTGATGTTTTTCTCATGGTTAGACTGAAATTATGCACTTTTTGGAGGAGGATCATAAATTAGTTTTATCCTCATCACATCATGGGTACACAGAATAAACATGAGATGTCACTGATGATATTATCCTTGATCACCTCACTTTGGAAGTATGTGCGGTTTCTCTACTGGAAAGTTACTCTTTTCCAACTTTTCATACTGTACTTCTTAGAAGCAAGTAACTATGCACAATCCACACTTAAAGTGGAGGAAATTAAATTCCACCTCTTTGAGATAGGAATATCTTCATAAATTATTGGAAATTCTTCTATATGGGAGATTTGTCTGTTTTTCCCATTTATTTAATAATTTGTACCCATATAGATATAGATATAATACATGAGATAATGTATTATCAGTAATACATTATTAAAATATACAAATACTTATATATTTGTAAAATATATTCATAAATGTATATTTGTGTATTAAAATTACAGTGTATATTTAATGATATATTTATTAAATTTAAAAAGCTATATTTAATATTTAATAATGTATAATAAATTAAATAATAAAATAATATTTAATAAATGTATATTAAATATACAAATATAATAAATTATCAAATAACATGCATTTACCTGTATCTTTCTGGTTTTTCAATATGGCTGTCATTTGAAACATTATTTATGTAGGTTATTACTATTCAATCAGATAAAGAAAAATTTTGTCAAATGACCTTTTAAAAACAAACAAATAAGATTTCCTGTTTAGATTGATTATTTAGTTTTTGCTGTGAATTATCCATGTAATCCATGAAGATTTACTCCTATATTTTTACTCCTTTGTTTCTTCTAAGGAGGGATCCAGCTTTATTCTTTTGCATGCGGCTATCTAGTTGTCACAGAATCATTTGTTGTGAAGACTATTCTTTCCTCCTTGAATTGTCTTAACCTCTCAAACAGATTAAATCCTCACATTTATTGATAAAAATCACTGATCTTGCTTTGTTGACATCTTTGCTCTTTAAAGGTGATGTGCAGGCCAAGTGGACCTGAGATCTGTTTCCATGGAGAAGCTGACACTGTCTTCTCCCGTAACAGGCATCTTCCTGTGTGTTTGGTCCAAAAGCCTGAGCCCTGCTGAATGGAAGTCATTGTTTCTATTCCATACTATCCTCCCTACATCTACATTAGTACTGGACAATTCTAAGCAAGACACTACCAATTAACATTACCCTGGGAGCAACTCTCACTTCACTTTTCAATACAGCACATTTTGGGTGATGAGACCCTTGCAAAAGTGAGAGATTGCTATTAGATAGTGTGCATGGTCAAGAACCAAAGTGGGTGAAACCAACATTGTGCTATAGAAGGTCAGAAGGGAGCTGAAAGCAACTCACCCCTGACAACACGCAGGGCACAAACCTGTTCCCTGTTTTACACAGATGCAACCACGAGAAGACTAAGGTGCACTGACCATAATTTCTTTACATTTATTTGTTTTCATAGAAAGGACATATTAATCACAATGATCCTCCCTCTGTCCCCTGCAAAGAGTGACAGTTATGCTGAAAAACCAATGTTCCCAGTGCCAAACCACCCTCCTATTACTGCAACCCCAAGATGCTTACCGATTCCAGGTCAAAAGTGTTTACTGGTGGCCCTGTTTGCACCATTTCTTTTACTTATCACCCCCCATCCCTAGTTTTTTGCATTATTACAAGTGATTCCATCTTCCAGTTGAGAGGTTGCACAGGAAAGGGAACAAACAGATGATTCCTATGAGAGGCCAGGGCTTTTTGTCATTCATTATCTGAATCTCCATTCAAAAAGTAGTGATTCAATACAAGCTATTGGTTGATGCTGTAGTGGCAACAGGGTATAGAGCCCCTCTCTCAGGGACCATACCATCTGGTTGATAAGATGAAACATTCACATCCCAAACAGTTCAAATTTGCCACAAAGTAGCATGTGGGCAAGAGCCAAAATGAACTAGAAAAGAAAGATTCAATGAGAACTATTTGGCACAAAGCCTAGAATATGGCTGAGGTTAGTAAATGTTTCCATTATTAATGTTGATGAGAACAAGAAGGACAACAGTGTATCAAGTACAAGTCTGAAGGAAAATGGTGTTTGAGACCACTCTGTTCTAAACTGGAAGAAGAAATTCTTCTTTAGCTTCCTGGAAGAGCATTTGAGAGGGTTATTTCCCTCTTGAGGGCACTTAATTGATTCTATAAAACTATAAAAGAGACAGAGCTGCAAAACTTGATCTAGATTCCTAGAGTATCTAAAGGTTATTTTACATTTCACAAAGCAGCTGAGAGAGATTTGAAAAGCCCCAATATTGAAGTTAGCTGTTCTGGATTTGAATCCTTTTTCTTCCACAGAGTATCTTTTTTTTTTTTTTTAATTCTTTTAAATTGAAGTATAGTTGATCTACAATGTTGTGTGAATTTCTGCTGTATAGCAAAGTGTTTTTTTAAATTCTTTTCCATTATGGTTTATCACAGGATATTGAATATAGTTCCCTGTGCTATACAGTAGGACCTTGTTGTTTATCGATTCTGTATATAATGGTTTGCATCTGCTAACCAAACTCCCAATCCACCCCTCCCCCAACCCCTTTGGCAACCACAAGTTTGTTCTCTATGTCTGTGAGTCTGTTTCTGTTTCATAGATAGGTTCATTTGTGTCATATTTTAGATTCCACATATAAGTGATATCTTATGGTATTTGTCTTTCTCTTTCTGACTTACTTCACTTAGTATGCCAATCTCTAAGTCCATCCATCTTGCTTCAAATGGCATTATTTCATTCTTTTTGATGGCTGAGTAGTATTCCATTTTATATATGTACCACATCTTCTTTATCCATTCATCTGTCAGTGGACATTTAGATTGTTTCCATGTCTTGACTATTGTGAATAGTGCTGCTATGGGCATAGGAGTGCATGTATCTTTTTGAATTATAGTTTTCTCCTGATATATGCCCAGAAGTAGGATTGCTGGATCATATAGCAACTCTATTTTTAGTTTTTTGAGGAACCTCCATACTGTTTTCCATAGTGGCTGTACCAATTTACATTCCCACCAACAGTGTAGCAGGGTTTCCTTTTCTCCGCACCTGCTCCAGCATTTATTATTTGTAGACTTTTTAATGATGGCCATTCTGACTGGTGTGAGGTGATACCTCATTGTAGTTTTGATTTGCATTTCTCTAATAATTAACAATGTTGAGCATCTTTTCATGTGCCTGGTGGCCATCTGTATGTCTTCTTTGGAGAAATGTCTATTTAGGTCTTCTACCCATTTTTCAATTGGGTTGTTTGTTTCCACAAAATATCTATGTGCTCAACTTTTTAATCTCAGGGTTTTAGATCTTTCATCTGTAAAATGGGAATAAAAATTCTTATCTCCCAGAATTGCTGTGAGATTTATTAACATAAGAGAATTATACTCTCATATTAACATAAGAGAAAGTGATTTACATCTATTAGATACTAAATTACCAATGAATGTGGAGTTAATAGTTTTTTTTTTTCTTAGCCTGTGCTTCCTTTCATTGACTGCAGAGACTGTTAATCTACACTTAGACCAAGCAAATTAATAGTATCATTACCTTTTGCTTCAAATGATTTAAATTTGAACCTTGAATCTTAAGAAAAGTCAACTGCATTGTAGACCTGTCTGAAGATATGAATACAGTTAGATAATCACAAAGAAAAGAATGTTTCCCATTTGTAACAGAGCCAGCAAAGTGCTTCATAGAAAAAAATTCCATGGTCTAATGACCTTTTCCTGAAAAGCTGTATTGGGGTCACTCTATAATAAAAATTCAATGGCCCACACTGCAGTGGACAATTGACACATTTGAACACAACCCATGTTTGGGGGACTTTCTTTGCTTTTGAGTACTTGTATTTATATGCCTAGAAGCAGTCATATGCCCTTGGACTCACCAGTAAGGCATGTTGAAATTTCTATCTGGAAGCCAGTAACAATGAAAAAGCAAGAGCCACAGAAAGCCACTTGGCAACTGTACTGGATCCAGTTTGTATGCTCTCCCCAGATTAACTCATCCATGCTGTAATACAAAGAAAACTGTATTTAGTCTTTGTCCCCAGTAGACTCATACCTACTCCAGGGGTTCAGATTCTTTTGGCATAGAGCTTCAAAAAACCTTCCTGAGTGATAGCAGTGTCTTTTTTTATTCATAGTAAGCCCCTTTGGACCACATTTGAGTTTACGCTAACAAAGCCCCTAGCTTTCTTCAGGATGGGAGCTAATTGCCAGAAAAACTAACAACATGATAAGAAGGTTGGAATTTCAGCCCTACCTCTTGATCCCCAGAGAGGGAAGTGTGGCTGGAGATTGAGTTCAAGCACATGGCCAATGATTCAATCAATCATGCCTACATAATGAAAGCTAGATTAAAACCCCTGAACGGTGAGGCTCAAAGAGCTTCCTGGATAGTGAATATATTAACATTCCAGGAGGGTGACACACCCTATGCCATGGGGACAAAACTCTCCTCCACCCACCCCCCTGCCCTGATCTTGGTCTGTGTCTCTAACATTTGGCTGATCCTGAGTTGTATCCTTTATAATAAACCTGTAATTGTAAAGTATAGCACTTTCAGTGAGTTCTGTGAGCCTTTCTAGAGAATTATCAAACCTGACAGCAGATCATGGAAACACCCAATTTATAGCCAGCTTGTAGAAGTATGGGTGGACCCCAGGACTTTCAGCTGTCTGAGGTGAGGACAGTCTTATAGGACTGAGTCCTTAACCTGTGAGATCTGTTACTAAATTCTGGTAGTGTTAGAATCGACACTTTGCCTTTAGCTTGTAGGATTTGTGCTAACTCTAGGTCACTAACATCAGACCTGAGTTGAATTGTAGCATGCCCAGGTAGAGTTGGAGAACTGCTGTTGGAAAGCACATGCCTACTGCAGGATTCAGATTCTTGCTTATTTCGTGCTTGGAGAAACCCCAGTGATGGCTCACATTGTTCCTGCTTCATCTACTAGTACTCCATTTTCTCTGCCTTCCCCAATGGTGCACCCTGGGCTCCAGCATGGCCTCCATTGCCCGCCCTGGTGAGGGATGCAGCAGCTCCAGGACTCAGGTCCAAACCTACCAGACTCATGAAAACTCTGGCTGCTCTAGCAGTTTCATGGAGGGTCCAGATAATACAACCCCAGTGTCTTGTGGGATGTCTTTCACCAGAGAAGGAATAAGCAGGTATATCACCCATATTCCCTGCCACCAAGGAATTTTGCAAGATACAGTGTTTGCTTATAACCTCTCTAGAGACATCCCACATATTTAAATAAACACTGAGTTTTTGTGTGAAGTTTTAGCCAGTTCAATAATGCACTGCTTTCCTGTTTTTATTCTCTAGTCTTGCTTTCCAGGATTGCACCCACCCTTAAAGCATTAGAATGTAAGCTTTTCCTTAGACTTTATTTTCTAGGGAACCTGAAATAAGACAGAAGTGTAGCTAGTAAAATCCTGTATTAAAGGGATCTGTGGCTGATGGCCTGCTTGTAGCATCCCATGTCCAGTGTCTGCAATGTGAACTGCAATACCTGTGCCAACTTCGGAGGCAGGATGGGCTCTGATGGGATCATCTAGAAGTATATTTAGGCATTGTCCCTGGTTGTATAACACACAGACATGTTTTTATGCCCCTCCTATAAATGTATTTACAGCTAAAAATCCTGTCTCATAGAAAAGTAATTAAAAATTATAAGCATTATTAGCTACCAAAACCTTCCTATTTTGGAGGTGATAGGATGTCTTTATTATGTAATGATAATGATGGTTGAAGGCCAGTGTGTTTGTTTTTAAAAATATCTTTATTTGACAAAGTAAAAATTACCCTGCTTTTCTAAAATAAAACCCCAAAGAAGCGTTTATCAAATTCAAAAACTCTTGGAACCACTAGATTTCCCCATTAGAGGACAGGGTCCTAGCTATCCATTCTGTGGCTTTTCTTTGACCCAGATATAAGACCCACTGAGGCTGCCCTTTTCCACAGCTCTGAAAAGGAGTAATTAATTGGGGGTTTAGGGACTGTTGGTGAACCAGGGGAGGTGAATAGTTTCCTCTTGTTAGGTATTCATTAGGGATACAACAGGGAAATTACTCACTAGATTAAGACTATGAAAAAAAATTATAGAAGACATCTTTCTCACACAGCCACTATCTCTCTTCCTACATTTCCCATGTAGAAGTCAGTTACACTGTAAAATATCAGATAATTAGGTCACCTGTGTCTAGTGTTAGTAGGGCAGTGCATTTACTGAGTCCATATCTTCCAGAGCTCTTCTGCTAGATGAGACTATAATTGTTTTCTTTAAAAAAAAAAAACCAACAAAAAACACTTATGGGGAAACCAGAGGAGGCAGATTTCTGGTTATAGTGGAGTGAAAATGTAGGCTAATATTCTCCCCCACAAAAAACATAAAACTGAACAGAAGTGTCAAAAATGCAACCATTTCAGTGTTCTGGAAATTGACCAAAGCAAAGGCAAATGACAAATTGAAAAGTGTTTCTTTAGGAAAAACTGCTAGAACTTTAAGTGAGAACAGTGGGACTGTTCAACTGTCATGCCTGAAGCTGCACCCATCTACTCCCTGGCTCCAGCTCGCTTACTCGGTGCTAGAGTATGATCAGGGTGGGGCTAGCCATAAAACCCAGCAGCCTTGGTTGGTTGACATGATTTGCAGCAGATAAAGTCCATACCTGGCAATGTTGTCAATGAAAGTAATAAACTTGGTAGACAACAAAAGAGCTCTGCTTGCCTGAGGTTGCAATTTCAGTGAGAATGGTAGACCAGTCGTAAGTTTAACAAAGAGATTTTAGTGAAAATCATAGAACAGTTGTATATGCTCTTCATACATCCTATCTTCATACATTTCTAACCACTGCCATGTGCAGGGGAGACCTGAGAGGTCCTGGCAGAGGGCAGGAGCTGAGGAAGACTTCACAATGCCTGAACTTTGAATGCACTTCTCAACCCATAGACAGATCCACAAGGAGAGGGTAGATGCGTTAGGATGCATCAGCACAGCATAAGCACAGCATCTGCTCCATCACTGGCTGACCAATCAGCAACAGAGACACTATGCAGACTCAGGAACAATTCTAACAAACCAAGTGAAAAAATAAAAATAAGAATAAAAAATTTAAGTAGAAACATCAGTGACTGCACACTGTTGGAGAGACTAATTCCACAAACTGAATTAAGCTGAGTTAAAAAAAAAATCCCCACAAATCTGAATCCAGATTTGCTACAGTATTTTACCTAAAATATTCAGCTTTCAACAACAAAAAAATGAGACCTTCAAAAGAAACAGGAAAGTGTAAGCCTTACTCAGAAAAAAAGCAGCTAAATGTTGACATTAGCAAGGATGTTAAACAACTGTCTATATATAACAGCTATTACAAATACATTCAAAGAATTAAAGGAAAATATAATGACAATGTGAAAACAAATAAAAATACCCAGCACTCAGATCTTGGTTTCTAATGGCATTCTTCAATAAAAGGATGCAGGAATCATTGAAGAAATGGCTGAGCCTGGAAATATACAAGATGAGCCTGGAGTAACTTGTGGTGTAAGAAAATAAGAAAGTACTCAAAAAACAAAAATAATCTTAGGGATTCTAAGCCCTCATACTCGGCCCACATTAAGCCTCCAGAAATTCATTAGAAGTTCAGCTGTTTTTCTTCTTATCCATAACTATGACTCTTTTCTCTTTCTCTCTGTTCTACCAAAGGTGAAAATAGCCATGGTTCTCATCTCTCTTAGGAGGAATTTGTCCACTTTTGGCTTTTAGTATATCAAATTGCTTTGCATTCTCAGCTTTCTGGCAGACTTAAAATGATAGTGATTTTGTAAATTATCTGACTTTTTAGTGGGAGTAACATTTTCTTGTGACTTTCCACATCCTAAATAGAGATGAACTTTTTCTAAATATTTGAAATAGTTCTCAAACTCTTATCAAAGTGATCTCCTAAAGTTCTGTCATACAGATTTTTCTGCTGGAATCTTCTCTCCACTCATTTGCTTGGAAATTTCCACTTATTCTTCAAAACTTCAGTTACCTTTTACTTCTAAAATGTATAATTCAGGGTTTCTCAACTTCTATTGAAATCTAGGGCCAGAAAATTCTTTGTTGTGGAGTCTGTCCTGTGCATTGTAGGATGTTTAGCAGCATCTCTGGTCTCTACGTACTAGATGTTAGTTGCACACCACACTCCTCTGATTGTGACAACCAAACTGTCACCAGACATCCCCAAATGTAGAGAACCACAGGTATACCTTGATCCTTCTTCTGGGATCAGTGCAAGGGGCAGCTCTTATTTGCTTTTGTTCTCATGTTATCTTGGATCTACTTATCATTTTGGCACTTATATTTTCTTTTATTTGCCTGTTCCCTCTCCTCTCTCTCTCTCTCTCTCTCTCTCTCTCTAACACACACACATTTATCTCAGGTGAAAAGTAATTATTATTTAGAAACCTCCAATGCATTGAAGAAGGTCAGTGTTAAGAGGTGGAGAGGTGGGGAGAGAGTTGATGGGTGTGATGATGTAAATAATTTGGAGAAGCTTAGAAAAGCTAAAGGTCTATGTACAAGAAAAGGGAAAGATCCAGGGGAAGGGATGTGTACGTATGTGTATGTGCACATACGTGTGTGTTGGCATGGAAGTACGAAGTGGAGGGGATAGCCATCCGTCCTGGAGAGGGCTTTGGGTTGGAGGCAGAGAACTTAGAGAAAGTAATGGAAAAAAGTGTTGTGAGGAAAATAACGTTTGGCAATTGAAGTTGTGATTTGAAGAAGTTAAAGAGGTCTAGTCAGGATTCTTGTTGAGTTTTGCCATGTAGTATAAAATTGACATTCTCATTCTACCTAAAAAATCTTTATCATTGCAGAGTTGGATTTGCTTTTTAAGGTTGCAAAGGAAGTTCCAAGTCCTGCTTTGAGGTAGACAAGATGTTGATAACAGTCCCTCAGCAGGAGGGGGGTGTATAGTTCTTATTTGTTTTTTATGTTGTCTTCATGCTGTTCTTATTTGCTTTTTGTGTTGCCTTCATGCTCTGTTTGCCACTTGAAGGCTCGGTGTACCCCTAGTATAGAGCAGAGTTTACGGCACATAGTAGACTCTCAATATCTGTTGTATAGGTCCATGGATGAGAATTACCTTCTCTCTGAAAAGTGATAAAATGAGCGGTGAATATTATTCTCCCAACTGCTGGGGAAAAGTAATAGCTTGACCATGCAACCTGGGAAAAGGACCTTCTGTGTATTTCTCATCCTCAGATGCCAGGTGAGAACTGGTATTCTTGGGATATAAAGTAGGAGTGGGAGGAAGAGAAAGAGGGGGAGGAATAACATTTATTGAGAATTTACAAACACGTCATCAATTTAAGATTGGAAGATGCACCAAAAAAGTCAATTATAATTTTAATGTCAATCATCATTTCTAAGACAGATGCAAATTTCATAGATATTTAAATATGAAATAAAAGTTAATATTAGAATTGGAAGTATGGTTAATGTCATGCACTCTTCTGAGTCATTTGAATAGTTAACTCAATTTTACCACTACCCTATGAGGAATCTTATTATTAGATGGAAGAATGATCTCTAAGTTTGGGGCCTTGATTCATCCCCGGCTATGAAGTCCTTGGAAAGCCAAATCCCCCATATATGATGAAAGATCCTTTGGTAATTCTGGTGGAAAACTGTTCCTGAAAGATATAAGGACAGAAGCTGATCAAAAGTATCTAAGAAAGAATGAGTGGTGGTGAGCCTAAAGACCATGTTCTAGAAATCTAAATGGGGAAGAATAAATAAGTGGATATCTCATTCAAAAGTATTCTATGATGTTAACATAACCCACAGATTGTGGGGCATGAAACAGTTAAAACATTTTTAAGTGATGAAAAGGGCTTCTGTACCAGGACAGCAGTTTGAATGGGTGCCATAGCATTTGAATACCAAGCAAGACCACTTTCCTTTTGCTCTACAGCTGTGGACAGAGAGGGACATTTCTATGGGGAGGGTACTGGGGAAGGGGGGTCTAGAGAAAGAGTTTGTTGTTCCTGAGAGGACAGACATCTCAGCATGCTAAAAGTCTTTCCTTCCCTCCCAACCTCTACCCCAACTCCACAAAAGCTTGGGAACGTCACGCTGCGAGGAGAATCAACAAAGACAAAGAAAATTAAGGAGATGCAAGAGGGAAAGCAGACAGGGGAGATGGGGCCATCTGACGGAGAAAATTAAACCAGGGTGGTTAGAAGTGTGGATTCTGGAACATGAGAGCTTGCATCTGAAAACTGGCTCCCTCTGTTCAGCAGCTGTGACGGGGGTAGCTGCTTAGCTTCTCCAAGCCTCAGTTTTCTCATCTGCGAAACACAGATGATAGTAGTATCTACCTCACTGGGATGGTTGTAAGATTGTTAACCTAGTGACTGGCACAAAGTTAAGTACAAGATAAGCATTAGCTGTGGTTATTCTTAAAAAAATTAACATGCCCCTCAGATATATAGATATGGATAGAGATATTAGTACATACAGTAACCCTGTGTGCATGGCTGAGCAATGTCTGTACAATCATAGAAGGAAGGAAAGTAACCAGGCGCAGAAGACATGACTGGCAAGTTTGTTGACATGTGACCAAAAAGCCAAGGCAAAATCCCCTAGAACAAAGTTCTCACCCTCTTTGGCAGGACACGGTGGCATGTCTTGGATAGCTAGGGGCAGAATTACAACTGGCTTCCCCAGCAATTTCTTGTAAACTGTAGCAAGTGACTGTTACTGATAGGAGTGCATTGCAAATAGACATTATCCTTCAGTGGTGTACCCACAAACATCACTGTTTTAGAGCAGTGGCTTTCGACTTGGGCTTCACAACAGAATCGTCTGGGGAGCTTTTAAAAATGTTCGGATTTCTAGACCCCCCTCCAGACCAATTGAATTGGAATCTCTGGGAGATTCAGTCATCTGTATTCTAATGGGCAGCCAGCACTGAGAACCATTGCCTTCGAGCAGTGGATCTCAAACTGGAGCGTGTATCATAACCACGTGGAGAGCCCACCCCCAGAGTTTCTGATTCATTAGATCTAGGGTGGGACCCAAGTATCAATGTCCTTCAGCCAAAGACCACCAGGAACACACCTGTAGTTAGATAAGTTGGATTTATTATTTGCTGCAGGGAGGGGAAACACACACCTTGGGGAACCATGGATGTGTTAGGAAGATCCTATTATAGGATATGGGCTTTAGTTGTGTGATTGAGGGATGCAGGTGGAAGTTTGCTCTAGATGGATGCTGTCAGATTCTATGAGTGGATATCTCAATAAGTTTTATCTTTAGGGAGGGGAGACTCACAAGAGGATAAGCTATAATTGGTAGAGAAATAGCAGCCACTCATTTTGGCCAAGAGAGGGGATGTTTGGTAACTTGTGGGCTGCACAATGACCTTGGTTTTGTCTGTATTTAGATAAAATTATGAAGTGGCCTTGTTTTGTCTTATTTTATCCTGGTCTCAGAGTAACCTTGCATGGGGTTAGTGTTTTGTGAGATTGTTTCTGTTCAGTAGGGGAATAAGATGACCCACGGTGAGTGCGAGGCCATCTTTCAAGCGTCAGGTACCGCCCCCTCCTCTTTCTCTCCTTTCTCACAAGTTCCAGGTGATGTGATACTACTGGTCCAGAGACCACCAGCCTTTGAGAACCACTGTCTGAGAGGGTAAAAAAACCTGAGACCTATGTTTGGAACAGGCACATAATAAAAATACATGAACACAACCTTAAAAAGCCAGGGCACAGAGTTTCAAGGGAACAACAAAACAAAATAAGAATAACATAGCCTGGCGGATAATGTAGCTTGGGGAAACTGAGTCCAGCGCAGATGAATGCAATACACCAGCTTTAAAGAAGGATGAGGCTAGTGTGTCTGATTGTGCTCTTCCTCTCCAGCTCCCAGCTGCCTTCTTGACCAACTTCCAGCTCAGGGCCTTTGTGCCTGTTTCCTTTGCCTGGTAGTGGTCCATTTTTTACCTCATTCTTGCTCATTCTTCATGTATCCTTTTCAAATGTCCCTTCTTCAGAGAGGCCTGCCCAGACCCACCCCTCACACTAAATTAGCTTCCCTCTTCATCACCCTCTTCTTTTTCTTCAATGCACCAATCATGATTTAAAATCAGATATTTACTTTTATGATGGTTGATTTAACATCTCTCTCCCCCACTAAACTGTGAGCTCCCTGTGGGTAGAGACCATGCTTAATTTGCTGACCACTGTCTCTTTCCCTTCCGGCACTTTTCTGAAAGAACCCCTTCCTTCCACAGCATGCACTGAATCACAGATGGGGCCTTATTTCCCTCTATCCAGCCCAATCCATACTGCATCTTTAAAAAATTATTTATTGCTTTGGCTTGTCAATGACACTCTTCTCTGTTTTTCATTGCTTATATAGAGCCTATCAAACACTTTATATTTTTCTCTGATTACTTCCATGAAAAATGTAAAGTGCTTGCTGAAATCTACATGAGCAAAGAAACGTTGAGTTTCACATCTAACAAATCATGATTTGTTGTCAAGCTCTCCCTGTCTTGATTCAATCTCATGGTGGCTCTTTTAGATGCAATTTTATGAGAGCTAGTAGGGACTATCTTTAAAATGAAAATTTTCCTTCAGGCATTTCATTTGTTTGAAACATTGCTTGGGTTTGTCGTTTCAATTAAGTGTTCTGACACACTTCCCTTAACCCTTCTTCTGGGGCTGGGCTTGCTAAAGCAGCCTTCTTGGCTATGGATCTGGGATGAGAGAATAGATGTTGCCAAGAATGAGATCCAACAGAGCCTCAAGAGTTTTACATTTCAAGCCAAACTGGGTCCTGTTCAGATCTGGTTTAGCTGGCTCCTGGATTCTGAATGCAAATGCTTCAAAATGCTCATAAAATGGTAACAGAAGACTCTGTGGACATCAAATGGCACTCACAGAACATCACTTTAATGAGTTAAGCGAAATGAAACAGGAACATATGGATTCCATTGTCCTAAAAATACACAGGGGTTTAAAATAAAGGCAAATAAATAAGTTCCTTGGTGACATGTGTTTTGGGGTTTGCTGAACCAAACACATTGGAAAGTTCTCCAAGACATTTATCAAGTCTAAAATGCAGCTGGCTTCACCCACTCCCTCATGTGTGGTCACTGACTTGGTATGCCTACTCTTCCCTTGCACTCTCAGAGCCATTTGCTCTTTGCCTAAGATGGAGCCAAGCTCACTGTCATTAGTATATACAGATGTGAACAAAGCTCCATTTTCCCGGAGCCTCAGGGAACATGTGTTCCCCAAGCAGAGAGAAGAAATGCTTTCTTTTCTCTCTACGCCAGCCCATCCTCCCTTTCCTTGGCTCACATTCTTTTCCAAAGCCTAGCCTCTTCCCTGCCTCTTCTGATCACAGGACCAGAGGGGTGATCAGTGGATATCCTAGGTGGAGCTGGCCTCCAATACAGGCCTGCGAGCCTCAAAAACTTGAACTGGGTCGATTGTGCGGATTCCTACAAGCCTCTGAGCATTCTTTAACTGTAGACCCTTGCAGGTGAGTATGCACACTGTTGCCATAACAGCCTCCTCTTGTCTGCTCCTGCCTCGCAAGCACCCATCCTTGCAAATGTGAGAAGGGCTTCCTTCCATAATTACCCATTAGCTCAGAGGCTTCTTGAGTTGGGAGAAGTAGGTAAACTATCATTTTGCCTCCAATTGTGCTCTTCTTTTAGACTTTTTGTATGAGCATGGGCTTTATTTTCCTGTGGTATGTAAGTAATATACTTTACCACAGCAATAAAAAATGGTTCTGCTGCCTTTGTCTCAGACACCCATCCATCAGAGAGAGCCTTTTGGCCATGTTCTGTAGGCCGTCAAAATCACTGGCCCCAAATAAGCTTCAGAAAAATCATTGCCACCTCCTTTGAAAAGGTAAAATGGACATTTGGGGCTCCCTAAAGGCTTCTTGTTTCCTTATGACTCTTTACTGCCTCACAACTCCAGCAAGTAACTATCTCAGGCTGGAGCCAAGAATCAAGAGCTTCTGTGCACAATGTGGTCCCCAGAAAAGGCTTTGAGCAGAGGGTCCCCTGCTTTGTTTTCTTCCAGGTGAACAACCCAAAACA
Organism: Eschrichtius robustus; assembly: GCF_028021215.1. Lineage (NCBI taxonomy): Eukaryota > Metazoa > Chordata > Mammalia > Artiodactyla > Eschrichtiidae > Eschrichtius > Eschrichtius robustus. The sequence continues at coordinate 53,890,976 of NC_090825.1, forward strand.
CACAGGGGGCCATCCCTTCCCTGAACAAAGTGGGTACGGACAGGCAGTCAGTACACACTGGAGTGTCACGTACAATCTGTTTGGCTTGTGGGGATGTGTCACTCCCCTGATGGGAAAGAAGTGACTTAGATTCCTACGCTGTGTTTTGGTTTGGTTTTTCCTGCTCTAATCTTTTCTCCTGCTCAACTATGTCTTGTTCCCTAATGCTTTGTGGCTTGTTTTTAAAATATATTATCAGGGTTTTTCTTGGGTCAAGAGAATGAGGGCATGGAGAAAAGGGTGTCAGAATGTTGGATAAGGAATAAAATGTTAGTGCAGATGGACAAGAGGCCAATTATCACTAAGGGGAAAGTCAAGAATGACTTTTTGGTCCTGGAGTCCTGACCAGCTAGTAGAATGGTAGTCATGTTCATTCTTGTCAGAAACAGCTAAAAAATGGATCAAGAGTATATTGAAGGAGAATAAGTTTCCCTGACTGTGTTCCCTGGAGCCTCTCTGTTCCAGCTTCAGTCCTTGTTCAGCAAATAAAAGAGGGATTTGAATGCTGAGGGTTAAAGGGAAGCCTGTTCTTCTCTATTTAATGTGTGGAAGAAAGAGCTGAGAACATTTTTCCTTGACATCACATGATCCCTGTCAGGCTCCCAGTCAATAAGGCAGGGTGAGATCTGGTGTGCAGGCCCGTCACACACAAAAATGTGTCTAGAGACTCCTACCTCTATCTCCATTCACTGTCAAGCTTTCCAAGATCTCTCAAGATTTTCAGAGGAACATTTGCATAATCTACACTTCCTCACTGTTTTCTGTCATTTGCTGTTGTGTAGGACTGCAGCAACTCCCTTCCCCCTCACCCTCATTTTCCAGTTGTGCATTGTGCTCACAGCCAATGCCGAATTCAATTTCTGTAAAAAAAAAAAAAAAAAACAACGAAAAATGAGATTCAATTTAACCAAGCAAGTGGTTGAATTTAAGACTACAGAAACAGACAACCTTGTGCATCTCCTGTATACAATCTGAGAAAGCCTTAAAATGTTCTTTTTATTCTTATTCAAAGAATGACTAGATAAGATTAACCAGGGACCATTTTGGGGAACGTTCTTTCCTGGATGGCAGAGGGAAGGGGAGGATGACCTCATAAATTTCTTCCATCACTAATTTTTACGACTCTTTATGAGAACATTGGCTTTGTAGGCTTTTACCTGGGGTAAGCTGGCATTCTTTGTGGGGAAACCATTTACATAGCCACATAGCCCTGTGAAATACTTGATTCAGCCAGATTGCATACATGGTGAGTGAAAAAGCAGACTCATTTTCTCAGTAAACACATCTGCCTTCACAGTTGCTTTCCTTTGCCTGAGCTCTGGCGACATTTTGAGAAATGACTCTGCAATCAGTGAAAATAGGGGTGAAAGGAGAGTCTTCATCCGTTTGTTTTTTACCACCTCTTCCCCTTCCCTAAATAAGATGAATTAACCAGGTTTTACCTGCTGAAACGTATGGAAACATTGAGTCTGTCTCTGACATCCTGCTACGACATTGATTATCTTGCTTTGTGTTTTTGGTTCATAACATCAACATGAATGTGGCAAGAACAAAGCTTCCAACTCAAATGGTGATGTTCTGAAACTGTTTGCCTTGATGCACCTGCCACAAAATCTTATCAAGCCCTTTCTAGAATTTTCTTTACATAGTTTCTCCATAGATGGGCATCATTTTTTCCTGTTTAGCCTACTTTATCTATCTGTCCTAAGTCCTCTTATCTATCTTATTTCTTTGCAGTACATGCCTAGGTTTTGTCTGACCAACCTAACTCACTCTGGCCCTGTTTTCTGGGAGCTACTAATTCTTCTCCAACACCACATTCACATTCTTACAAGGGGCGCAGCTGAATCATGACCTCATTCCAACCTCACCCCGTCCCCAATACCAACCCTCAGGCACTGTCGATTGGGCAACAGTGGGTATCTGATTCAACCTGAACCAATTAGAAACTCTCCTTTGAGAATTCAGATTCAAACCTGTCAGGCTGGTCTCCTAGACAAAGGAGATATAACATTATAAACTTTTGGCTATTGAGTTTTATACGAAGGAATAGAATTTTCTACCACATTGGGAAAGAGAGAAAGCTGGCCTGCAGGTACAAAACAAGCAGATAGATTGGGAGAAACATAAATGAGATAAAAGTTGGAGAGAGGATGCCTCTGGGATTCCCAAGGTCTCCCTTTTAAAGTCTGGCTATATGCTTACCTGTGGGTCCAATGAGTTAGTCTTGTATAATAATAATAATAATGTTTCCTTTTATGATTAAATTTGCTAGAATTGGCATCTGCTATTTACAACCCAAAGAATGGGTAACTAATCTATCTTCCAAATATCCTCTTATAGCATATGTGAAGCTACTTGACATAATTTGACATTGATCTGCCTACAATGACCACCTGGTCTTCTCTGACTAGATAGAGATCATTATCCTTCATGATGCAGTGGTCATCTAATGAACCCAGTAGCTCCTTGAATGTGGTCAAGGTTTCTCATTGCTGAGACCTGGCACAATAGGAGTTCAACACAAAAGCACCATAAAATGTCGATCGGGTCGAATTATTCTTTGGTTAACTCTGGTACTTAATTTTCAACACTGCTGATGCATCATTTTGTGATCCATTCTCTTGTGTCTCTTCTTCCTGTTCAAGCCCAACCACTTTCTCAAAGTTAAGAAAAATCTGTATTAAAAAACCTGTGGCTTTCATTACCAGTCATACTTTCTTCTGTCCTCTTTTTTTTTTTTGTAAAGCTTCTTGGGTACATTGCTTTTTGGAGACCATAAACACTGAACTGAAAGTGCTTATTTATTTATTTATTTATTTTTGGCTGTGTTGGGTCTTTGTTTCTGTGCGAGGGCTTTCTCCAGTTGCGGCAAGCGGGGGCCACTCTTCATCGCGATGCGCGGCCCTCTCACTATCGCGGCCTCTCTTGTTGCAGAGCACAGGCTCCAGACGTGCAGGCTCAGTAGTTGTGGCTCACGGGCCTAGTCGCTCCGCAGCATGTGGGATCTTCCCAGACCAGGTCTCGAACCCGTGTCCCCTGCATTGGCAGGCAAATTCTCAACCACCGCGCCACCAGGGAAGCCCCTGTCCTCTTTTTTTAAACATCAGTTCAGGTCAACGCAAGGCCTTTCCTAGACTGCCTATTTACACCAGTCATTCACTTCTGGTCCTCTGAGCAATCCTCTGCTAATCCTTTCACTCCATTGAGGTGCTTCTGTCCTTGCAGTTACCTCAGTCTCTACAGCTCAGGGAGAAAGAACACATAAACTACTTGTAGACAGCCTAAACACACATGGGGGTGCAGGACACAAATAAATGTCCCTGCACACAAAGCAAGTTATTTTCAGCCCTGAGAACTCAGTGAGAGTTCATTGAAAGTAGCTTTCATTGAGTGTGAGTCACAGGTCGTCAGTCTTTGTGATATAACCCATGAGTTAATGAATTCTTACAAGTCTTGATGAAAACCCTTCTTTGTCCATGTGGTTATTAATGGGTTTGTAAAATTGCATGATAAGGTGAAATGAAGCCTTAAAACCTTACTTCTCCTTGCTAGTGCAAAAACAAAACGAACAAACAAACAATAAAAACCCTGTCCCATAGCGTGTCTCATGGCTGGACCTATGGTTTTGAGATCTGTACACTTTAGGTTAGCAAGAAACCTGCCTTTACGGAGCCACCTTTTTCATCAGAGGACCGACCACTTGGCATAAAAATTGAAAGCCTCAGTGATTTAAAAAAAGACAAAAAATGCAGGATATATTCATATTTCTGAGGTTATATGAGTCTGTGAGAATGTGATTTCTAAACGCAGGTTCTAATTTGCTCTGGCTACAAAGTGACATTCCGTGTGTGAGAGTTCCATTTCAGCGGTGAGTTCATCTTTTACTACCTTTTATCAGAGCAAATTATGGTGTACCAGATACTTACTTCTCTGCACCAGGAAGGGTCAAGTAGTTAATTAATGAGAATTAATCTGTAAAAAGGAATAAAATCTCCAATTTGAATCCTGGTTTATGACTTGGTTTATGATGCAAGTGTGAAACTTCAAAGGGAGCTAACTCAACGTGGCACTTTAATTGCATTTTATTATATTTAAGAGCTTTATGGAAATTTTGCTGCCTGCCAAGAAATGGCTCTTGGGAATACTTTCCTCCTCAACAGGCTGCTGGGGGCCCTGTCCCCAGAGCAACTACAGAGAGGAGCCGCTTGCACCTTCCTCGAATCTGAGAAAAAAGGTGCAAACGGCTGGTAGGCGGAACATTGGCTTAGGGAGCGGCCAAGGATCATTTCTCTGACGGAGGGTAAAGGTGCAGAACCCAACAATCCCCCCTTTGAAGGCTCCGAATTCAAACATTCCCAAGGGCAAACTGGAAAGTTTATGTTTATGGACAGGCTTTTAAGAGGATCAATACCATGAGGTGTCAATTCTGTGGGGAAAGCAAAAACAAAAGCAAAAAACCAAAAGTGGAGCACACGCATCTCTTTTCTCTGTAGCTTAACTAGAGAGAACTTTCTTAATTGTGTTGGCTTTGGCAATAAGGAAAGAGACCCTTTCTTTAATAGCTGTATTGTTTCCCCACCCTCTTATCTTCGGTAGAGCATGACACTAAGGAAAAAGCGTTCCTAGGTTAACATGACCTCGAGTCTGAATCCAGGGCTGAGGGCCAGTGTTCCAGCTTCCAGATCTGGTACTGACTTGTCCTGTGGCCTTGGGCAAAGCTGCTTAGTCTCTGTGCTGGGGCTGTCCACTCCTAAAATGACAAGGATGATGCCATCCACCCCTACCTCCTGGGACATTGTGCAGAGTAGTGGTTTCTGATGATGGCAGGCTGAAGGAATGCTTAGAAAGGTGAAAAGTTAGGGAATAGGTTGATTTATTTGGCAGGGTATCGGATAGAACAGTATGTCCAAAGATGTTTCTGCAAAAAGTAAATCAAGTAATGATATTTAAAAGTGACTTTGTTGTGAGAGGAAATTGCCCTTGGGCTTGAGTAGTTTGACTTTTCCTTTTACCCCTACTCATGGATTAGCACTATCTTTTCATTAATGGTCAAATCTAGGGGTCTTTGAAGTAAATTTACATCACTTGGAATGAAGGAAAGAAAAAAAATACACCATTTCCTCAAAGGTAAGATGAATGCTGTAGAAAAAAATGAAATGTGGAAATTGGGATAACATTGGCAATTGGAGGGAGTATTGCAATTTTCCAAGTGCTATTAAAACTTTTATTTGTAGCTTTGGAAGTTGAGAGGGGAGATTCAACCTCATATCTAGTGCTGTGAGATGATGGTCAACATTTATCATTCATTTAGTTATTTAGTAAACATGCATTGAACACATTTATTGGGACATAGTTCTTGCCCTCCAAGAATTTAGAGTTTATGAAGAAAGATGCATACATACAAAATTGTTGCAAGGTCCTATGATGAGTGCCATAGTAGAAACACAGAATGGTACCATACTAGTAGGGATAAATGAGAGGGACATCTTGAAAAGCTCTTTGGAAGTCAAAATCAAACCTACCTAGTAAGATGATGAAAGGATCGTGGAATGCTTCTCAGGTATAGTGATGTATAAGAGTTTCCTGGGAATCGGAGGAGATTTGGAGAGAAAGCAGAGGGACCCATATGTACAAAGGTAGAGAGGCATGAAACAATATGATAAATTCTGAAGACAGGGCCACAAAGATGGAGTTTCTGATGAAACAAAGAAGATGGCAGAAGATGAAGCCAGAAAAGTCAGCAAGGGGTCATCAGGGAGGGAGAATAACTCTGCAAACAGCCTGCTTTTTTTTCTTTTTTTTTCTTTTGTATTGAAGTCTAGTTGATTTACAATGCTGTGCCAAACTCTGCTGTACAGCAAAGTGACTCAGTTACACACATACAGACATTCTTTTTTAAATATCCTTTTCCATTATGGATTATCCCAGGAGATTGGGTATAGTTCCCTGTGCTATACAGTAGAACCTTGTTGTTGCATTCTTATTCTTATTCCATTGCTTACTCACCATGGCACCTAGGGCAAGTTCCTCAGTTCCCCCATAAGTAAGATGGGGATAATAATGTTACGTATATCATAACGCTGTTGTGAAAACTAAATGAAATAACATATGATAATACATGTGAAGATTAAAACAGTGGCTGGCACAAAATAACTTCTCAACTAATGTAAACTTATTGTTATTCATATATTAGTTGAAGAAATTTGGTCTTTAGTCTACAGTCAGAGGAAAGCCACACAAGTATCTTAAGAAAAACAATGTCTTGTCAAGATTTGCATGGAGAATGAAAAGGAAATAGACTAAGAAAGGGGGTGTGTTAGAGGGGAGGGAAGATTGAGATTAAGGAGAGGAATTTATGGAACTGAATGACAGTGGGATGAAGGATTTCAGCTGTCTCCCAGGTCTGGGACTTGGGTGACTAGAACAGTTGGTGATAATAGTAACCCGAGTAAGAAGATATATAAGAAGCAAGAAGTGTAGTGGAAAAATAATAAATTCAGTTTATTTATATGTGAATTTTGAGATACCCAGGGACATTCAGATGGGGCATTCTGCAGGCAAGTAGAGTCAGGTCTGGATCTCTGAAAAGAAGTCTGGAGTGCAATTTTGGGGTTTTTTGGATTGGTGAGATTATTCAGGGAGAAGGGCTAGTATGTTAGTCTGAGAAAGACTAGAAAGAAAAGCCTGGGGGAACCAAGAGAGAATGAGGCTGCAGAAATCAAGGGAGAAGAGTTTGATTAAATTTGGAGTCATGTTTTGACTCTTAGCTCCACCCTTCTTTCCTATTTTGCCATCCCTTCTATAGGCAACCTCTGGGTCCTCCCACAAGCATCTGGAATTATTCGTATCATCTTCTGTGGGACACAACACTCTCTTGTGACTCCTTTACACTTCCAAGCTACAGGGTTTGTTTAACACATGATATTCTTTTAAATCACCACATAAAATGTGGAGCAATATTGATAAGAAAGGTCCAGGCAAAAATTAAACATGAAACAACTTTCTTCCCTCAAATTTTATTAACACATAAAAATTGGAATTGGAATCAAGTATGTTTATGTGGCTAACTAGAAATCCAGAATCAATTAAAAAGAGAGAGAGAGAGACTGTAAATTGTAAATTTACCCATGTAAGTTTTTTGTTTTTTTAAAATTCAGCATGAAAACAAACACCATAAGCAAAGACAAAACTTGGAAAAGTATTTGCAATTCATATCACAGATGAAGGGGTAATCTCTCTCATTACACAAAGAGCATCTAGAAATCAAGGTGAAATTTTTCAGTGATAATAAATATAAATGGGCATAAACAGTTCACACACACAGAAGAAGAGATATGAATGGCCCTAAACAAATGAAAAGATGCTTACTCATTTATAATAAGATAAATGCGAATTAACACTGCAATCACATTTTATGCTTACAAGTTTAAGGGAAAATACCCCCAAAAAAGCATGTTGTATTGGTGAGACTGTTGGGAAATAGGCACTGTGATACACTGCAGATGGAGATGTAAAATTGAAGTAACCTGAATAACCTTGAAGGAAGGAGATATAGTGAGATTTATCAAAATTACAGATGCCTTTACTCTTTGCTTCAGAAATCTCACTGCTAAGAATCTTGCCCACAGATACCCCCATACAAGTGCAAAATGATATATAGAGAAGATTATTCATTGTGACACTGTTTATAATAGCAAAAGTTTGCTATTACAAACCCAGGTGACAGCAATAAGGTATTTGTTTGAGTAAAGTATTATACATTCTTAGAATGTAGTAACATGCAGCCGTTGGGGGGGAAAAAAAAAGAATGACAAATTAGACTGCTGTGTACTAAGATGCAGATCTCTAAGACACTGTATATTAAAAATACAAGGAATATAACAGTTATTTATTTGCTACTATTTGTATGAGAAAGTGGGATGATAAGAACATATATATGTATTTGCTTATAATTACAAAAAAAAATTGGGGAACACAGCTTTTTCTGGTGAATCCTTTATTCTTTGGTAGTACAAATATTTAATAAAAATGATTACCACTGGGGGTGGAGGAAAATGGGTCAGAAGGTATATGTTTAGTGGGATATGTTCTGTACACAAAACCCACGAATAATTTTTAAAAACATTCAGTAGTTTTATTAATGTTGTTAGAATTAAAATGTTCTAGTGTGAAAGAAAATTTTAGTTATAAAATCAAAGAAGTTAAGTAACAACCATATAAAATTAAAAATAAATTAGAAATATCAACATGAACTAGTAGTTTAAAAAAACCTGTTATTTATTATCTAGCACTGAAGTTGCCTAGAAAGAAGGTCACCTTGGGAGCATCCATGCCCCTCATGCCAAGAGTTTGGTTTTTAATATCATTGCCCCCTAAAGGGAGCCAAGATCTTTTAAGAAATATCTTAGGGCAGGGAGGCCACAAATGATAAGCAAAAAAGTTTTCACAGATTAATAAGATCCTATTAAATGGTATAGAATCTAGTTGTTGAGGCTCCAGCTGGCCAAAGATATGACAATTTGAGCATCAGAAAGAATACTGTTTGTAACTGATATTGAATCTATGAAAATCCATGAGTCTACAAGAATGCTCAAAGAGAAAGATGGAAAAAATATATTGGTCACTATTTGAGGGGAGTGTTAAACCAAATCAACTTTGACAATTTGTAATTTAAAAGGAGAAAATTGAGCATTTATCCTGTCTTTCTCAAAGAAATTGTGTTCTGAGTTTACCAAACAGCTCCAGTTGGTAAGGGAGAGGTCTACTTTACAGAAGAATAGCAATTGATATATATGAAAAGAATAATAAATTTAGAAAAACCATCGTACAACCACAAATGAAATTTTTGATTCAGGCAGATTACTCACTGCTGATCAGTAGGGATGGGTTTTCTCCATCTGCCACCATGTCCCAAAGATCTTGAGTTTGAAATCATCAGGTGGATGGTTGATGAGGAACTAGACATTGGTATGGTGCCCAAAATTCCACTATATTTCTCAAAGGGAAGAACTTAGCAATGGAAGGATCGGACTGTTACTGGTGCTCAATCTAGCATCGTTAACGGTGGGGCAGTCCATTTGGAGTGCAATATGAAGTAAATGATGCCACAGGGAATATACTCTGTCTCTAAATGTTTAACTCGAATCTAATAAAGTCCTTCCTGTTTATAAGAAATATGGCAATAATTTCCTATTTATAGGAAATATGGGGAGAATAGGGATAAAGTAAATGATGTCTTCAGAAAGCAGTCAAACAAATCATGGGAAAGAGTGACAACTAAACGAATGAGAGCAGAGATTGAATGGAGAGTTTTCCCTCTATCTTTTCATAGAGTCATACAACTTATTACCTACTAAAAATGGAATAAATACTTAGTAGTGATTAGATATTTTATCATATCTTGTTAAACATGAACTCTAGGATATTGAAATAAGAGAAAAATAATTCTAACTATAGCCAGCTATTCTGCCATTCGTGAAGAGAGGGTTGCCAATCAGTAAGAATGTGATTTTTTCACCTGCCATTCTGTCTCAAAGTCATGTTTATATAATTCAGCTCTAGCTCTGGACCAGTAAGTGAAGAGTGGCCTTTTGTGTAAATATAGAAGTCATGCTCCTCCTCCTCCCCCTACCCACTTACCCATTGCATAAGAACCTAAGCCTGCCAGATAGTCAGGCAACAAGGAAGGAGCAGGAGAAATTCCATTCTTGATGCCTAAGGAGAATATCAGAGGGCATAGGGTTTGGATACTGATGTTTTGGGTTCAGTTTCTCATAAGGACCCATAGCTGTTCCCACAGCAGTTAAGGTTCGCCAGACCTACTCTTGCAGCAGCAAAGACCTGGTAGACCTACTTTCCCTTTGCTGCTTACTGACATTAAATAGCAATCATAAAGAAGACCCTTAGAAAGGTAGATTGTCCAAATGTAGAACTTAGGGAAAGTTGCAAAGGGAAGATGCACCCATGGATCAGAGGTGCCCCTCCTTCTCCCCTGGGGACCTGGGCTCTGACTGGCAATTCTCAGTGCCTCTGCTTCTGTGCACACATCAGGAGAATTAGATGGACCCAAACTTTTGATTTTCTACTTCCTGCACATGGCACAGATATAATTTTTGAGTCATTAGATAGACGTGACACTTTCTTATTTCAGTGCCTGGTAAGGGCCCTTCAAGTCCCTGGGGAAAAGGCAGTGAGTGATCTTCTTTGTAGTGATTCTTATAAACCAAATAAAGGATAATAATGACCTCAGGAACAACATACAAAAAGTGGAAGGATTTAAAACTAGCTTCCCTGGGAGGAGGATTCTTCTTGAACCATCACTGGGGTCTCAGACTGGAGGGCAGGGTGGGCAAGGGGACAGATATTGCGGGTATTTGCAGGGCTCCGAATTGAAGGGGAATTAAATTCAAAGTCTGATTGATATTTGACCTGGCCAGTCACCACTAGCCACAAACACCATTCCCTTGAGCAAAGGAGAAATTATGCTCGTGGTAGACAAAAGGAACTCAGAAAGCAAGAGAACATTTGAGCAAAGAGTTCTGAAGAAACCCCAAGTGAAGGGTCCACAGAAGTGGAACAGTTGCAGAGAAGAGAAGTGGAGATTGGAAGACAACATCTGGGAAGATTCTCAAGGGCATCAAGGCAACATGGGGGTGGATAGGTTTATGGGGAACCTGATTAAGCCATTTATTCAACAAGTATTTGAATATCTTCTAAGTGTTAGGCACCATCTTCTAGGTGCTAGGGACACAGTGGTGAGGAAAAGCAGACAATTCTAGCCTTGATGGAGCTACTGGCGGAAAAGGGCAGACATCAACTAATAGCTCAAACATCAAGGTCACAACTGTGCCAAGTGCTACAGAGGATAGGTGCTCAATGCTATGACAGTGTACTGTATAGTGGGGAGATTTCTCTTAATTGAGAAGGTCACAGATGGTTTCTTGAAGAAGCTGAATTTTGAAGTGAAGGTAGGATACAATTCAAGGCAGCAGGAATAGCATATGCAAAATCCAGAGGCGAGAAGAGCATGGCTATTCGAGGGACAGAAGGAAGGCCAGAGTGCAGGAGAGCCTGGTGCAAGATCAGAGTGGTCTTTCTGATGGTTCTTTATTTGGCAATGAAGCTGGCTGTTTTCCAAACATTCCCTCCCCATTTGCTAGTCCAGGGACTGCATTACAGTGACTGTGTACTAGGTCAGGATGCCCATGGTCCATAGCTAACAGATTCAAGAGTGTGCTTGTCAACCACTCAACAAAGGTTAATTGAGCATCATTTTATGCTGGGTTCTGAACTAGGAGCTGGTGCTTTAAGACATTCACACTTCTCCGGGTCTTAGAGGTTTCGATTGGTCCATATTAGTGAAATGTTTCACCTGCTTGGATATTCTGACCAATCACTTAATTTTGACACAGGATCCACGAGAAAAAGGAAGCGCTCTTGAAACCAGAACTAGCATATGTTATAATGAATTGTAGAGTACAGTCTTGCCAAGATATTTTCCCTAGTTTCTTGAGATTCCTCAACACAGATCCATAGTAAAGAACAACCCAACTGAAAAAGAGAACCCAGCTAATTTCTTCCTTATATACTTATCCATTAATCTGTGGGACATTTCTTCAACTCTCAAGTCTGCCTTATTTTTCCACAAATAGTACTACTGGACCTTTAAACCCACAGTAGGACTAAACAGATTTGTAAATCAAAATGTTTCTCTATCGATGGGGATGTTTCATCCTACTGAAAATGTTGTTAAGAACAAGATCCCCCTAAGGTTCTGTTGCTCTCTAGGCAGCCTTTTATTCCAAGGCAGAAAGAGTCTGGACTCCAAAATGTTCAGTCTTGGGAGGAATTCCAACTTGGTAATGGTTTATCAATATCATAAGCAGGATCAGAATGAGTAAAACAGGTGTATGACAGATGTAATTCCAAATCCAAAGTAGTAAACCATGATTGTGCCCTGTTTCTATTTGACTTATAAGTGATTGATTTCATAAACAAATTGGTTTGGTACTGCTGCCTGCCTTAGCAAATAAGAAAACAAACATCCTTTAGGTAGTTTGGCTTTGTTATTGCAATTATCACACTGCTGTCTGCCAGCATCCCCTGTTTGCCTGCAGCCATGGAACACTGATATAGGGTTTTTAGAAAATCCTAGAGTCTTTAGAAACTCCACATGAATCATTTAAAGGTGACCTGTTTGCATGGCAAAATGAGTGTACTTTTTCCCTCTCCTTTATCTTGAGTTATACCTTGTCAAATTGTTGCCCGGCATTAGATTATAGACTCTATATGTTAATGGTGGTTCCCTGTTAGTTTGTCTGCATAAATCTGGCTTATAATACTGCTAACTCTTGATTTCTAACTGCCCATTATAATTCAACAAGGACTAGGGCCACCACATTGTGCTAAGTCTCTACAAGGGTCAGAATAAGATTTATATATATAGCTCTGTCCTAGCATCTTAAAGTCTCTTGAGGAAGAAAAATTAATGCACACAAACCAACTAGAGGGTCTACTTTTGTTTCTTAGGAACTCCCTGTTCTTAAAGATTTTCACTGCACTTGCCTCGAGGCTCCCAAATGAAGATTATTTCCTTATTTTCTCTGCCTCTGTATTCCTGTGGTTTCAGTTCTGTCCCTGTACCATCACCAGACATCAAGCTCTGCCCCTTCAAAGTCGGAAAGTGACTCACATCGAAACATTTCTTAAGTTTAGTAGCTTCACCGAAGATTTCCGGAGTCCTGGAGGGGGCATTGCATCACGAAGTCCTCCATGGTTTGACCTCCTACTGCTATACCCTCCTGACTCCCATGTTTTTCTGTCTCTGTACATTAGCCTCTAAAGTAGCCAGCACATTCTTTCCCCCTTTCTCACAAAATGGTTGCAGAGAAGTGTAAGTTTTCCAGGAGAAAAGGTCAGGGAGGTAATGGGTTTGCTACTTTAGGAATATGCAGGGAGTAGGACTGACTTGTTGTCTTGGGTCCCCCCTGAAGCAGACCCTGAGTTAAAGAAACTTTTTCTTTAGGAGGTAATCCCAGGAAACAGAGATAAAGAATGAGGAAGTGAGACAGGAAAAAGAAGGAATCCAAGGAGAGTTCAGTGCTGCCAGGGAGCTCTGGAAGGGAATATTGAGGGAAATTTTTCAAAAGGCAAAATCATACCTCCCATGCAAACATTAACATGTATGAAAGATTTTGTTCAACTCCTCACTTGTTAAGGAAACCAGTAAGATGTTACAACAAGTTCAAATGAAAATTTTACTTATTCTCTGCTGGATAAAATCCACTGACTTTGTCAGGAGTGGAAAACATTGGCTTTACCGTCAATGCTCTACAAGTTAACGTGTGTCTCTGCAGACTGGTGGAATAGCTAGTCAAAGACAATCCAAGTTGCATACCCTTAGAAAATAGACAAAGCCCTAAGGGTTGCCAGACCACACCTCAAATTCCATTGAAAGAACATCCAATCATCTCTTTTACCCGTTTCGAAACCTTTCATAATTTTTGCTGGCAGCAGTGTAAAACATACCTCAGAGTTGTCCCACCTGAATGGCAAGGAAGCTGGAGTATTTATGTATTGAGTCCAGTCTGCCATTGGTTGAGGAGTTTTAACATTCTGGCTTTTCCAGCTTGCTCTATTCATGGGCCAAGCACAGTATCCTGACCATTAAAAAAAAAAAAAAAGCCCTCAGGCAGAGTCGCAAGTACTGGCAGGAAACAGCCTTCTGTGTGTAGAGGTGAATGCCAAGGGGAATTGAGGAGAAGAGGAGAAAAGGAGGGCACCAATAGTGCCTGCTTTATTTGTCTTATCTATTTATTGGCTGATTTACCATTTTGTCTGTTTCACATTTCCCGCCAGAATTTAAGCTCCCCGAGGGCCAGAAATTTTGTGTCTTATTTTTCACTATCTCCCCGACACTTAGCCTACTATCAGGCACATGGTAGGTAATCCAGAAATATTTGATGACTGTTGTTGAATAAATATGGGCCTCAAGCTGGGCCTTGAAGACAGACTGTAGTCCCAATTAGAGGAAGGGGTTTTGCAGGAACTTCTAAGAGGCCTATACAGTCAGGCTTTGTGTAGCATCCTTGGAACCAGTTACTTGCTCCATAGCCAACCTCCACCACAAGCCAAGCCTTGTTCGTATGAAAGCAGACAAACACAAAAGTACAGACTCTGCTTTCAACGTACTTGAAAAGGACCAAGAACACTATATTACACCTTCTTCCCACTGTTAATTACTATGCATTCGATATTTTTATGCTCATACACGCTAAGGCCCTTATATACACTTTCCAGGACTCCGGGCAAAGAAAGTAGAAAAGAGCCGAGGGACATTTTCTGGGGAGCACACGGTACGCTTGTCAGGACTGACATGGAAAAGTCTATGAAAAAGCTAACTTGCATGTAGGCATCACTGAACAGACCCAAGAGATGTACTGGTTTTATTAAGTAGCCAGATGGCCTTCAAGAGTAGCTAGAAGAGCAGACAGGCCCCAGATGACAAATGATGAGGGACCCTCCCTATGGGCATTTTTTTTTGAGACAATGTGTTGACATTAGGTATGGAATAAATCCATAACTGTACTGTTCATGCAAATTCTTAAGACGAGCAGGTGCTATTCACCGACCTTACCCAAATGAAATTTTGCCAGAGAAAATAACCCAACTCTCTCTTAAATTCAATTTTGGCAGGCTCCTTCCCCAACCCCCCCAAAAATTCAAAACAAAATTCCAAACAAAAAACAAAGTGGGGAAAAAATAACTTGATAATTGCCCTTCATTTGGAATGGTTGACAGATGCCTTGCAGAAATTTGAAGTATTGTCCAGCTGCTTAGAATCTACTCATTTTAAATGGAGTGCTCACGAAAGCATCACCATTGTCAGATTATAAGGGAGCATTAAAAAAACACTGTTAAATGGATACATGCATTTTTATTGATGCCAATACTATGTACCAGTGACATTAAATGGTTTAGAAATTCAGAGAACGTTGTAGATTGCACATAGGTTTTAGTCCTCAGAAGAAACTCTAGGGTTTGTCCCTGGTAATGTAAGTGTCCTTTATGTGTATGTATGTGTATGTGTTTGTTGTTGAATCCATATCTGGATTCTCTAGGGAGAGAGGGCTCTAAGAACCTGACCACCCTTTCTCTAGCTGAGTAACCCACTGAAGGCCACCAGATACCCAGAAAAAAAAATAGCAGTGGATAGGCTATCCCACCTCCTCTTACAGGTCATGAGTTTACACTTTAGGATGACTTAGAAATTATCCAATCATTCATTCAAAAGAATTTTTTGAATTACTACTGTGTGACACACACTGGTGTTTTGGTGTTAGAAAAAAGATTTTTTTCCTTCATGGAGCTTATGTACTGTTGTGGAGAATAGCAGCAGATAGATTAAAGACACACTTTACAAAACGCTAAGCAATGAATGTACAAAGTTGCAGAGAAACATTTTAGTAGAGCACATATGCTAAGAAAATAGAGAAATATATGCAGTAACTATAAAAATAGAGTAGGGGAACTTGGTGAAGGGAACTGAGAGAAAATTATGGAAATTTCAAGGAAGCCAGCAATCCATCACTTGTCAACTAGAACTTCTAGAGCCTCTGCCACGTGCCCAGGACTATGCAAGAGGCACGTAAAGAAATTTTAAGTATAACTTTTGCCCTATGGGGCCCCAGATCGCAGTGAGGCTGCAACTCTGCACAGATAACAAAATTAGTGAATAACTCCTGTATGTAATTAAGAAGAATAAAGTCATCAGCATAGAGAAGGAAAGTTCCCTACAGCAAGCATGTCTGGGGGAGTCTTGAATAGGAAACAAGGACCTAGGTTTTACTCTGGCCACTTCTACCCAAGAGATTATTCAGATGCAGAACCAGATCAAAGTGCCTCAGATTCTTGCCTGTTCTAAAACTCCAGCTTCTTTACCATTAAGAGAGTGATCGTGATGGTAATAGTATATAGCAGCGTCCAGCATTTCGTGTGACAAGCAGGAAAGCACATGGCAACTGTAAAATGCTGTCAGAACATTCAACAGTGATCACCATTCCAGGAGGAGAAGCAGGAAATTGAGATTCTGTCCCCACACCCTCCTTCTGAATTACCACTGCCTGTCAGCAGATATGAGGAATCTCTTCCTTAAAGCCCTGCTTAGCAGACAGTTTCATCCTCTGCTCTTTACACCTGACCTAACGGAGTGTGCAGCAGCAGCGTCTATTCAGGACCCAAATATCCAGGAGACGGAGATTTTCTTTCTCTTCAGGTCTAGGTCAGCAAAAGCCTGATCTGGCAATTTGAGAACAAGTTCTGTTTTACAATTATTCTGATTGCAGGAGCATAAATATTGACAGAAAAAAATGCCCCTGGAATGGTGATAAATGCAAAGCACATGCAGGATTTGTATAACACGCACTGGGCGGGCTCCATCAGACAGACTGAAAGCTTTCCAGTATCCAAAGGAATCGAATACAGCAGAATCCATGCGTGTTAACATGCAGCTTCCAGACACAATGTTTGCAGAATCATGAGGAGCTCATGGAAAGGACTGACTCTGTGTCATGTACGAGTACACAGAAGACAGCACTAAAATGAGGGGCCAGCACCTGGCTTCTATTTCTGACTCTGCCAAAGATACCCTGGCAGTGTCTCCAGAAACTGCAAAGCTGTGGGTTTTAAATTGTTGGGAAAAGTTAGCCTGTGGCATTCTTTGCCCATGGGAACAGAGAGATAATTTTGCTACTTTTTTTTTTTTCTTCCTTCTGCAATTGTCATCACTGTCTTCTCTTCTTGTTTGGAATTTGACCAAGTGCTTTCGGGACAATCTGGGGCTTAAAGTGAGGACTATCACTTTGACTTGGTGACCCCAAACTCTTTCCTCCATGCTCAGAATAGGGCTAGACCAATGGTTGTAAAGCATCATGTTATGACTAAAGATCACATGAGTAGTTTCTGCTTGGAGTGTGGACATTTGTCTAACAGAAAATACGCCCCTTCAGAACAAACATCCTCTCAACTGATAATAGCTCATTAAGAACTAGGCTAATTTAATTCTATTGGAAATTAATAAGGTTCTAGAAATGTAGATGATTCATAGTTAATGTACCAAGTATCAGTCATTCAAAATATGTGAATACTTACTTCCAGCATAAGTAAAAATATTAAAGTATAGAGTTCTTCCTTTCAGGAAGGCCAAAAAAAGGAACTCTGTTCAACATACATATTTTTTAAAAATGCTATAGTTGGAGCAAACCCTAGCAATCTCTTAAAGTCCGTTACCAATGTAAATGAGCTGGCTGGATTTACAATAGACTCAATGAAACTTCAGAGGATCTCTGGCTTGGAAGAGCTCTCATCCAGATGAACTGCCTGAAGAAGAATGAGAATAGACAGAGGAACTGGCTTGCAGAAATTAACCCCTTCTGGGCTCATCCCTGATGTTTTCAGAGGGAGTCATCTGGATAACCTTTGGAGGGTGACTCAGTAGAGAGGAAGGAGCAGGAGACCAGGAGTAAGAAGTCCAGGCTCCAATTTACTTGAAACCTCAGAGACTCATTTTCCGCATCAGTAAAATGGGGCTAATAATACTGCTGTTTGCACATCTCACAGGGTTGCTGCATGGAATAAGTAAACCCAAGAACTTTAATACTTTGCAAGATGTTAAGTTCTGTCCAAATCTGTATTATTCTTACTGAGGTAAAAGAGCAAAACTGTGGAAGCATTGGTTATTAGCGTTGAGTAAAAGCTTGAAGACCCAGGGAAAGGACACCAGGACCGGGACACTGTACTGGGACCAAGTCCAGCCGGGGACATTTCCGCATAAGACCCCAGGATCGGCCCTGGGCATTCGACAACCTTGTGTGAGTGTTCAGTGGTGACACTTCAGCATTCTTGGCACCGCGCACCATGATGAAGGTCTAGCAGGTGCTGGTTCTCCTTATCAGCTGTGTCTGACAATCCTATTTCCAATGAGTCACCATATACACTGTTTTCTCCTCTCCTCGCCTCGCCTCTCCGGCCACTCCTGGGCTCAAGACTGCATATGGGACTAAAATGTCACAGTTGCCATCCCCTGCAGGTAGTGAGGCCAGCAAAGCCCCCGCCTGCCACTGCTGAGCCCACGCCTAAGTCTGCTCCAGTGACAGCTTCTCTGTGGTCCCCTGCATCTTCACAGGCACAAGGAGGAGCCACTCACAAGAGGACCTTGACCCAGGCCTCTGCTGCTTCTGCAGCTTCGTGTCGCAGCCTCAGACCCACCCTCCTCTTCCCTGCTTCGTGAGCCTGCAGCTCTGTGAACCACAGACCATCCTCCTTTATCTCCTGGCTCCAGTTAGGCTCTGCTGATAAGGGTGTAGGGGAGGCTGTGAGGCTGGGGGAGGGAGAAGGAACCTACTGTTTCTTCGCTGCCACTTGTTCTGGTCTGTGTCCTTGTAGCATCATTTCTTTACTCAGAGCAGCAGCAGTTGAATTAACCTCAAGGCTGCCCTTCGGTTTCCGTGGGCTCCTCCTCCAAGTCTCTAAACTTTAAAAATACCAAAATTTCCCTTTATTCCTCATCTGTGGGTAAAACAGCTGCTCCTGCAGTTACTGCCTGTACAATGTCTCACTATGCAATTCTTGCCTCTTTGCTTCTCTAGCACAGGGAGTCCTTGCTTTGCACAGTTACAATAGGTATGAGTTTCAGTTACCGCAGTTTCGTTAAATAACACCAGTTTCCCAACAACACAGTCAAATTTTAGTTACCGTGATATATTAACTAGGAGTAATTGCATAACATACAGAATTTGTTGCCAGCTCTTTAGTCCACAAACCACTATGTAAATAACAGACGGGCACCATGATTGGTGACCAATCACATTATTTCTTTCCAAATCCATTTGATTGGTCACTCCATGTCTCTTGTTGCTCCCTTCACACACACAAACAGCAAAGCATGTGGTTGTGTTGTCTCTCCGATGCCCAGTGATAGACCCACGTGACATTTGATGAAAACAGGTAACTGAAAGTGGGAATTGGCCAATAAAGATGAAAATGCAGCAAAAAAGTGAAAAGTGATACCATTAGAAGGGGAATTTAGATTGGACAGAAATGGAGTTATAGGAGAAAGAGCTGACCATCGGGAGGGAACACTGATATTGCTGTCCTTTGAGAGACTGGCTGTGTAGGCAGAGGAAGTTAGTGAGGGCAAACTTACCAAAATAAATGAGAAAAGTGGATTTGGCTTAAAGGACGAAGATGTCCCAGAGGAAAGGACACTGGCAAGACAGTTCACAGTAAAGAAACTCCAGGAGATAATTTATGACATCGAAAGCATGAAAGGTAAAATGTTGAGAACTGATCCAAACTTAGAAATGAGTATGACAATTTGCCAAGGCACAGAAAAGATGCTTGATCAGTATGGTAGATTATAAGACTGGAAGAAGACAAGCACTGTTCAAATTCTTCTTCTTCTTTTTTTTTTTTTTAAAGAAAGTGATTTATTAGAAAGAGTAGGTCTTACACAATTGTGGGAGATGATGGAGTTGGCCATTGTCTTTGTGTCTAGTTCTGAGCCTGAAGTTATCATAGATCAACCAGGCTGGTGATCGGAAGCCAGCAGGAGGTGGAGAGGAGCAAGGACACAATGGAACCTGTAAGGATGAACTAGAATCCACAAGGACAAGTTGGAACCCATGTCTGTCTCTCACCACCTCTAATTTCAACTTTGGCCATGGAGCTGTCCACTCATGGCTCAGGAAATGAAGAAGCTGAAGTAAGAGATCTGGTAGGAGCCTGAGGAACAGTAGATTCAGGTGCTGCCCCACACCAGTGAGGTGAGCTAGTAGATCTAAGATAGCATGCACGATCCACCACAGCCCATGAAGCCCTGCACCAACCTTCAGTGCATGAAAAGTATGGCTGGTGCTTCCCTTCTGCCTTCCAAATCTCCCACAAAATCTCTTTTGTGGCCTAAATAACCCAGAACCATACAAGGAAGGGATTTCTGGGAAACATGGTTCACCTTAGTTAAGTGGACACAATTCAAAGCCACCACATGTGCCCTGTAAGACCTGGCATGATCTGACCCCTGCCTATTTCTCCATCCTTGTCTGAGTGAACTCTCCTTTTCTATTCTTTTTTCTTTTAATTTTATTGAAGTATAGTTGATTTACAATGTTGTATTCATTTCTGCTGTACAGCAAAGTGACTCGGTTATAGACATACATATTCTTTTTCATATTCTTTTCCATTATGATTTATCACAGGATATTGAATACAGTTCCCTGTGCTATACAAATTGTTCTTGAAAAAATTTTTACAAAGATATAAAACACTTTAAATCCCCATGTTTCTAATGCTTTAAATTATAGTGTACTAAGTAAATATCAGTTTTTGTATGTTTTTCATTTCCGTATACATTTACAAATGACAATAGAGACTTTTTAATGTTTTGACAAAAATTTCTAATGTTCGTAGAACAATCGTAATTTTTTCCATTGATTATTAAGATCACTTTCTGTAGCTGCAGCTTGTACAATTTTTACACTGCCATATTACCAGGAAAAGCAAAGACTGCCTATGTCTGGTTAATTTTTTAGAGTAAATACTCTCTGTTTAAGGTGTGGATTCTGTTCCCTGACTTGACCTGGATCGATATGCCAGCCTATTGGAAATCCCCACCTCTCACGGCATTTTTCTGCCTTTCACTGTGAGTTAGTAGGAGGGAGCAGTGAATGAAGAATCAGAAGACTTGGGTTGGAATCTAAGTTCCGTTAGTTTCCTGAACATAAGTCACTTAACTCTCTGAGTTCCTATTTCCTCACCTAAAAATGAAGTTGATAACAAAATCAGCTACAGTAACAGTTGTTATGAGAACCCAGTGACACACACATGTGAAGTACATATAGTAGTAAGGTACTGAGGTAGGCTGGTTAATGGCTCCCAAAGATATCCACATCCTAATCCCCAGAACCTGTGAATATTACCTTACATGGCAAAGGGGGCTTTGCAGATGTGATTAAGTTAAGGGTATTGGGATGGGAGGATTATCTTGGACTATCTGGGTGGGCCCTAAATGTAATCACAAATGTCTTTAGAAGAGGGAGGTAGAGGGAGATTTGACTACAGAAGAGATGATGTTGATGAAGGAAGCTGACACTGGAGGGATGCATGGTAAGATGGGGGAAGTGGCCCCAAGCCAAGGAATATAAGTGGCCACTAGAGACAGAAAAAGGCAAGGAAATAGATTCTGCCCTCACAGGCTCCAGAATGAACCAGCCCTGCTGACCTTAGGTTCAGCTCAATGAAACTGATTTTGGAATTCTGACCTCCAGAGAATAAATTTATCTTGTTGTAAGTAACTGAATACGTGATAAAATGTTACAGCAGCAGTAGGAAACTAATACAGCTACAAAGTGCAGATATTATTGCTACTCTCAGTGAAACTGCTAATGCAACCCCTTCTCCCTTAAGTCTTTTCCTTGGATTCATCCTACTTGGAATTAAGACCTTTAGAAAGCACCAGGAATGTTAAGTTGGAGGAAGACAGACAGCTGTGCTCGTTCACCGTTTGTCAAGAAGAACCCAGGTGGGCACAACCCCGTCTTCTACTGTGCTCATTCACATGACCTGAAGATCACACTTTGTCCAAGTGTATTCTGATGAATTCTCTCCAGTGGAGTGAAATGTTCTGTTCTTCTTGTACATCTTTTGCCAGAAAGATGGAAGTAAACCAGTTGCATCTTTCTTCTTGGCTTCCATTTCAATGTATTATGCATAGTGAGATAAACTCTCTGGGCCTGCCCTCCTGAGCAACTTTAAGGGAACTGTCTCCAGAGAAAAGAGTGTTCTGGCAAAGTTGTATGCAGCTTTAGGACCCATAAAATGACAAGCTTCTGTAACTCCCAGGTAGAAGTTGGAATGACATGTTTACATCACTGGCAGTAAAGGGGTTATATGTTTGCCTCAGTGACCCACAGAATGTTGACTCCTATCTTTGTAGTTTTGTTTTCTTTCTTTCTTTTTTTTTTTTTTGGTCTCTGCCTTTCAGTCATCTGGGTGCTTAAATTGTTGATTGGCATATATTTTTAAAAGAACAAAAATCAATGGTAAAAATGCTTCAGTGGGTTTAGCACTGCCTACCTGGTCATGCCCAGAAATGGGAACCAGCCAGTACATGGCCTGCTATCTTTACTGGAAGAATCTAGTATTATGGGGATAAGTCTTAACACGTGCCTTTCTTGGTAAAATGCCAGTCAAGCTTTCTCTTGAATGGATTGGCTTAGCCTGTCATTAGTCAAACTGGTGGCTCCAAAAGGAAGTTTCTCCAGCAGTACCCTTACTGGTCATGCCTGGATGGCCTTACCTAGTCCCCAGCATTGTCAGCTGGGGTATGTCTCAGTGGGGAGCTGTGGAAGGGTAGCATGCTAAGGGAAATGGCTAGGAGGCTTGGTGCCGTGCTCTTTGGAGTTTTCTCTAAGATAGCTCAGCAAAATCCAACCTTAAAGTTATCACAGTTGCAAGTGAAGGGACAACATGACATGTTGTGCCCCTCATCTGAAATAGAAAAACATACACAATATCACCTTATGTAGTATTTTTGCCAAAAATGTTTAAAAGTAGTGTAGTTATGAGAATTCAATCAAATAAATACAGAGTGTGGGACATTCTGTAAGACAGCTCCTGGACTCTTCAAAAAAAAGTCAATGTCATGAAAAACAAAAAAGGCAGGAGTCGATGAGAATATTCTAAGTTAAAAGAGACTAAAGAAACATAACAACCAAATACAGCGTGATAACTTGATTGGATTCTAGATTTTTAAAACTGCTATAAAATATATCATGGGGTCAATTGGGGATATTTAAATATGGAGAGTACATTGGATTTTTCAGAACAAATGTTAATTTCTCTGGGTGAGATAATACTTCTTAGCTAGAAAAATGTCATATTCTTAGGAGATATAAGCTGAAATATTTAGAAGTGAGATATCATGATATAAGCTATTTACTTTCATATCTTTTAAATAATTATAAATAAAAAGAGACTGAGAGAGAGCACATATGTGATAAAATGTTAACAACTGCAGAATCTTGGTGAAGAGTAAATGACTGTTCATTGAATTGCTTTTCAACTTTTCTACAGATGTGATATTTTATTATTTTCAAAATAATTGGGAGATTTGAAATATATTTCATTTATCAAAAAAATTCAGAGCACTATAGAAATTTACTTCATTCTGAGAGTATCTAGACACAACTTTTTTTTTTTTTTTCAAATTTAACCAGGTGCCCTCTGTTTATTTTATTTTATTTATTTTTTATTTTTTTTACACACACACACACTGTATTTTATTTTTACAAGAGATAAATAGACTGACACCAAGCATTGTACATGGATGACTACAACAAAAGCAACAATGATTGCAATTACCAAACATGAAACACACTCATACTATGTCATAATATTGACATTCAGTCCAGTAATCCTCCACTGTAACAGCTCCTTTACTTTGCAGTGAAAATTGATTTGTATGTTCTTTGCCTCTGAGTCCTTGTGGGATTTTTTTTTTAAATTCAGACAGAAAGTCACAAAAATTATACTCATCATCAGTTCACTCAGTCCCATGTAATTAATTTTTTTTTTCATCTTGATCTTTTGTTAGCACTTTTATGAGTTCATCAGTTTTTCATTAGAGTTCTGAAAATGCTTATTCATTCAGTTCAGCAGTACAGTCAGTTACCAGAAACCTGTACTTGTCAGAGTCTTTTCCATGAATTTCTTGAAGATGAAACCCTTTTATAGGAACATATTTGCAAAAGCATCAGAGTGCATCCAGAACTGTCTGTAAATGACAAAAGACTTAAAAATGACCACAGTTAAAGATTTGATGAAAGTTCATAATAATGCAGTTGACAAGAAAATTAGTTATTTCTGAGATATACATTTTAAAGTAATAACTAGGATTATGACTTATAACATTATACCAGAACATATAAGATTTTTAGAAATTTCATGTAGTGTCTGAAACATTTATATTAACATATTTCCATACAAATAAACCAATGAAAGTTTAGTATTAGTTGTTTTGTTTGTTTGTTTGTTTTATACTGCATGTTCTTATTAGGCATCAATTTTATACACATCAGTGTATACATGTCAATCCCAATCGCCCAATTCAGCACACCACCATCCCCAGCTCACCGCAGTTTTCCCCCCTTGGTGTCCATATGTCCGTTCTCTACATCTGTGTCTCAACTTCTGCCCTGCAAACCGGCTCATCTGTACCATTTTTCTAGGTTCCATATACATGCGTTAATATACGATATTTGTTTTTCTCTTTCTGACTTACTTCACTCTGTATGACAGTCTCTAGATCCATCCACGTCTCAACAAATGACTCAATTTCGTTCCTTTTTATGGCTGAGTAATATTCCATTGTATATATGTACCACATCTTCTTTATCCATTCGTCTGTTGATGGGCATTTAGGTTGCTTCCATGACCTGGCTATTGTAAATAGTGCTGCAATGAACATTCGGGTGCATGTGTGTTTTTGAATTATGGTTTTCTCTGGGTATATGCCCAGTAGTGGGATTGCTGGGTCATATGGTAATTCTATGTTTAGTTTTTTAAGGAACCTCCATATTGTTCTCCATAGTGGCTGTATCAATTTACATTCCCACCAACAGTGCAAGAGGGTTCCCTTTTCTCCACACCCTCTCCAGCATTTGTTGTTTGTAGATTTTCTGATGATGCCCATTCTAACTGGTGTGAGGTGATACCTCATTGTAGTTTTGATTTGCATTTCTCTAATAATTAGTGATGTTGAGCATCTTTTCATGTGCTTCGTGGCCGTCTGTATGTCTTCTTTGGAGAAATGTCTATTTAGGTCTTCTGCCCATTTTTGGATTGGGGTGTTTGTTTCTTTAATATTGAGCTGCATGAGCTGTTTATATACTTTGGAGATTAATCCTTTGTCCGTTGATTCATTTGCAAATATTTTCTCCCATTCTGAGGGTTGTCTTTTCGTCTTGTTTATGGTTTCCTTTGCTGTGCAAAAGCTTTGAAGTTTCATTAGGTCCTATTTGTTTATTTTTGTTTTTATTTCCATTACTCTAGGAGGTGGATCAAAAAAGATCTTGCTGTGATTTATGTCAAAGAGTGTTCTTCCTATGTTTTCCTCTAAGAGTTTTATAGTGTCCAGTCTTACATTTAGGTCTCTAATCCATTTTGAGTTTATTTTTGTGTACGGTGTTAAGGAGTATTCTAATTTCATTCTTTTACATGTAGCTTAGACACAACTTTTAAATCATATTGTGAGTTCTCTTGTCTATCAGTTTTCAATAAAGTAATAAAATCAACAGTAAATATAGTGTTGATAGTCCCTTAAAATACACAGCGTTGTAGTATTCAGAGTATATTAATGCCTGCATCCTATTTGATATGACTTGGCCACTGAACACAGAGGTCCTCATTACAGATGAAAACCAGTTGCCCGGCAAGCCCAGTCCTCTTTCTATCTCTTCACTTTGCATTGGTGATGTCTACTTTTCTTACACAAATAGCCTTCCAGTATGGGAGCTGGACTCTGCCTCAATATATATATCCTGACCCCCTGATTTTGCTCTGCTCCCCAGATCCTGAGAGCTCTTATTCACAGACAAATAATGGATTATATCTGATGGGGTGGGGGAGTATTTTAGCTGCTCACACAAGACTGCTGGCCCAAACTAATTAATAGTGAGTATGCTTACCATCAGGAAAAGTATGTAGAGTGAGTACTACACTAATTATAAAATTGTTGATTATTGGAGACCTGAAAAGGCAGGAAAAGAATAGAAATTTGAAAAGTAATAAGTACTTGTTAGGACCTTTTTCTTTTGATTATTGGAGAAATTGAAGATTTAAGATCCAGGACTTGTTTAAGGTCAGAATTCCACCTGATTTTTCTTAATATTCGCACAGCTTAGAGAGACATAGTTGGAGGTTAATACAAAGGAATGTCTTATTGATTTGAACAGTGACTAGAGGCATGGCTTACTGAGAGCAGCCTTCACGCAAGACATGCACAATAGAGGGACTGTTGTAACAAAGAACCGAAAAGGTTAAATAAGTAAATAAATAAGAAGGCACTCTCATCCTCAAGCTTGCCATCAAAAAGCTTAACTGAATTTATGTGCAGAAATGCTTTACTGTGTACATACTAACTCAAAAAAAAAAAAAATCACTAAATTGTTAAATAGGTAATAATTATCCAAGAGAAGACGAGAGATCCATACAGCACTCCAGAGGAGTAAATTGTAGACTCCGACCCAAGATCTATAACAACAGCATGGAATGTGGTACAATATCAGAACAATGAGGTTAAACATTATAACACTTCTGCAGGAACTTGTTACCATCATGGGAATTTCCTAGTCTTAACCCTTAACCCTCCCATTAAAGTTAACAGACACACCCACACTTAGAGAAAGCCTTGTCTGGGTAACAGAGGCTCAGGCCTCAGGAAAAGCCCTGTATTTTACTCACATCAAAAACCTAAGGAGTCTGGGCAAATATTAACCAGTAACATTTATTGAACACTTACTATGCATCAGGCCCTGTGCTAAGAGACTTATATGCAAACCTCCTCTAACCCTTAACAACAACCCAGTGGGGCAGGAGCTATATTTTATTTATTGTGCAGGAAGAGGCTGAAGATCAGTAAATCAGACCATTTGCTCAAGTTCACACAGAAAGCAAGTAGCAAAGCTGGGATTGGAACCTACTTAATCTGCTTCCAGAGCTGTGTGCTTTCTTTTTTAATAAATTTATTTATTTATTTATTTATTTATTTATTTATTTATTTATTTATTTATTTATTTATTTATTTATTTATTTATTTATTTATTTATTTATTTATTATTCTTGGCTGCCTTGGGTCTTCGTTGCTGCGCGTGGGCTTTCTCCGGTTGCAGCAAGCAGGGGTCACTCTTCGTTGCGGTGCGCGGGCCTCTCATTGCAGTGGCTTCTCTTGTTGCGGAGCACAGGCTCTAGGTGCACAGGCTCAGTAGTTTTGGCGCACGGGGCTAGTTGCTCCGTGGCATGTGGGATCTTCCCGGACCAGGGCTCGAACCCATGTTCCCTGCATTGTCAGGCGGGATTCCTAACCACTGCACTACCAGGGAAGCCTGACCTGTGTACTTTTAACATTCATGCTTACTCTTCAAGCAGGAGATGGAAGCACAGTAATTCTGTAACCCATAATAACCTCCTTCATATAGCTCTTCGGAGTTCGGAAAATTCTTTGAAAATAGTATTTCAAGTGACCATTACCCGAATGCAGTGGAATCAGCCACGTCTGTAAAAAGAGGAGCCTCACCGTGGGCAGGACTCTGAGCCCGTGAGCGGGTCTGGGCTCTCCATGACCCCCATCTCCCATGGACCCCACCCTGCTGTTGGTGCCAGCTCCTTTTGCACAAAACTTCTTGGCAAGTTCTCCGTTTTCTCCTTGGTCTGGTTCCTCAGGATACAAGTAAAAATGCAGGATTGGCTGTCTCCCTTGAGGTTGCCTCATTTGCCATCTGTCTCAGACTTGGGCCCACCCAGAAGCTCTGGCACACTCAGTTTTTTTGATCATTTTCCTTCTTTCTATTGATCCTCATGGAGATTTCGGTCCGGCGGGGACATTGGCTCTCTGGTTTCAGGAACTTTCTCTCCACTTTAGCAGTTATCGGCCCCATCCTCTAATGAGAAGAGAGTAGGCAATAAAACATCCACAAAGCCTGGAGTGCAATACAAATTATCTGCAGCTTTCGGATGTTTATTTTACTAATTATCTGCCAAAAATGTGATTTCTTTTGCTGCCTGGCAGAAGGTTTTTGACTCTCCTTTTGCAGACAGAATTGCTTGATAAGGTTGATAGATGTCAGCAGAACCAGGGAGACTGGCCTTTTCCAAAACTGCATGGCTTTTGAGCAGCTGTGTCGGAAATCAAGCGACGGACCCAAGGCGAGTGGACCCAATGAGATCACACACATTAAAAAAGAGAGTGAGATTTTATGACAGTGCTTAGCAGCTATAGACATTTGGAAAGATATCAGAATTTACTCAGAATTACCTAGCACAAACAGGGTGATAATTGAAGAGTGTTTATAGGTTACAGGTGGATAGCAATGAATGACCAGGTGAGTGAACAAATGCGGGGACAAACATTAGCTAAGCATTAACAGTGATGGGTGGTTTCATGTGTACAAATCCTCCCCATGTCTCTGTGAGGTAAAGACTGTTATTTCAGTTTTTCTAGAAGAAGAAACTGAGGCTCTAAATGGTTGAGATACAAGTGCCCAAGATGATCCAGCCAGAAACTGGAGACTTCTGAATACAAATTTCTCTCCCTTTAGGTTGTTTAAAAATGTACCTGGGATTTTGTTGTTATTCAGGTTTGGTGAGGCCAACAGATCAGGAGACAAATGCCATTGAAAAGATAAGAGTTTGTTACTCACGGTTCTCCAGAGGAAGGGGCATGGCACACCACACACGGCTACATGGGGAAGCACCAGGGTTGGTCAGGAGGCAAAGGAGTGAGAGAAAAGGATGGGCACAAAACTTTATTGTGCTTGTTGCCGGGAGGAATGGGTGAGGCAGGATAAGCAGCTGAGCAGGTGTAAGACTGGGTGGTTTGAGTAATTTCAGCAGACTCTGGGATACTGGGAGTCTCTAGCTGTCTGGTAACTGACCCTGGAGTGATTTAGAGCAGAGGGATAGTATCCTCAACATCAGGGCCTGGTAAAAGGAAGCAGGTGGAGGTATGGATTCAGGATTGGTTGGTTTGCATATGAAAGGCACGCCCACCGGCAATTGTTAGCTATCTCTAGGAATCGGCTAACCCTGAGAGGGGCAGTCCTTCCCCAGGTCTGCAAGGCCCCAAGATAGCAAAATATCATAAAATATAGAAAATTTAAAACATGATTAATACTACATGGGTAAAAGGTATAGTTTTTATATCTGAGATTAGAAATGCCTAATGACTTAAATTCTGGAAGCTTAGGATGTGGTCTTCCAAAATACAGCTGAAAACTAACCTAAAATATTTGACAGTCATTTTTAAATATCTCAAAGTTCCTTGACTTCTGTGTTTGGGGTTCATCCCAAAGCAAAACCTTTATCCCTAGCTCTAGTCTTGCTGCCTCTTCATTTTTAAGGAAATATCTTCCCTGGCTAGGAGGCAACCCCCTTGCATGTTCTGCAGCTGTCTGTTGATGTGGTCACTCTAGAACCTGCCTGTCAATTGAGTTCCCAATTTTTCTCTCAAACTTCAGAGACTATGATTATTCAAGAATATAACCTGTGTTACCTTTGCCTTCTCCATTTTTGGATGAGTTGAAGTCCACAGGCAGAAATCTCCTCTTTTGTGTTCATGCATACCTATTATTAAATAATTATCATGATAACACTTATAAAAAATCTGATTTTTCTTGAGCATTTACTCTGTATCTGGCATTGTGCTAATTATTTTATATTCATTTTGTGATTTTTATCCTTGCAACAACTCTATGAGGTAAATATTGTTAGTCCAGTTTTTGAAATGAGGAAACTAGAGCGGGGGAAAGTAACTAAATCGCTAGGACTAGTAAGGCTGTGCCTAATTCAGCCCCAGGTCTGTCTGATATCAGTGCTAATGCTTTTCACCATCAGCTGCCTTTCAGTCTTCAATGTACATTTTTCTGCTACAGCAAGGTACCACTTATTTGTATCTGCCAGTTTCATGGTCTCACTGACATTGATGATGCAACAAATCCCCAAACCAGGTGTGCGCTCTTTATTGGAGGGGCAGAAGTCAGGGACAGAACCTTAGGTGCTGAGAGAACAGGAAGTGGGAAAGCCTGGCCCAGGAGGAAGGGAAATTCAGTGATAACTTTGGAGGAACTGGAATATCAAGCAGGGAGTATCTGAGGTCATCATGGAGCCACCAAACAGGGACTCAGTTACTGAAAGTGAGAGGCAAGGCAGAACTTGGTAACAGAAGAACAAAGGAAAAGGCCAGCACCGGAACTGTCATAGGCCAGAACAGGGCCAGTTGCTGGGTCAGAAGGGTGCAGACCCTGAGAGCTTGACAGGGGAAGTGTCCTCTACTGGCTTTGTTAGAAATCATGAGTGTTCCTGGGTCCTGGGCACGGCTGAACCTCTAGGTGAGACCTAAGTATTCCAGCTTCAAGAGTGTAGGGTAAGCAGAGGTCTTGGGTCGGAGAGACCTCGAGAATATGCACTGCAAACACTTGGTCACTAGTCTTATCAATCTACTGTTAGGTTACCAGCACCAAGGTTCAGCCCTGTGTATTGAAGCAGAAGGGAAGCACTTGTGTATGTACTCTGAAGGGTGAATGCTGCTGAAAAATGACCCCATACACACGTATTCTTAAACTAACTCCCTGCTTTGCCCGAATTTCTTCCCATCATAGGCATTCCTTTGGATTCAGACATAATTTTTCTGAAGGTTCTAGATAAAATATTACACTTAGTTGGGTGGAGTAAGAGGTTAACCCATTGGCACCCATTTCAACGATCCATGAGCTGTATGTGAGGATATCACAGTGGTGAGCCTACCTGGCAGGGACAGGGACCTGAGGACACAATTAAAGGACAGTGCAGGTAAATTTTAATGGGGAATGCCACCCTAAAATACAGCTAAGTAAGACCCAGGAGGGCTGCCGTGAGTGGAGATCTCAGTACTGGGGAGGTGGGGGAGGGGAGCAGGGGAAAGAATGAGCACCCACTGTGTGCCTTTCACGTGCTAATACCGTTCCATGCCCTGTATCTTACTGAACACAAAGATTGCAAAGTAGGTATCCTAATTCTGCTAGCTATGTGGAAATCGACTACATCTTAACCCCTTCAGGGGGTTAAAATAAGCGTCCAAGGTCTCTCAGCTAGTTACTGGTGGAACTGGAATGAAAATCCAGATCTGACTCTAAAGCCCATGTTCTTTTCCACTGCGTCAACGGTGCAGGAAATGCCGAAGACAAATTTGTCTCTCCTAATTTTCCCCAGAGTCCACCCCAACGATAACCAGAATTGATGCACATCTGCGAAGTGGGTCCTTTAACATAAGCCATGTTCACAGGCTCTGACTCTTCTTCAGTCCTGTGGACCAAGGTTATTTGATAGCGCTCCAGGGAGGCCAACACTCAAGGTCACTATTTTGGAATGCTAAATGCTTTCCTTCATTTTCAAATTGCTTCTCTGCTTAAAAGGCAACATGACAAGCTTTTTAAGTTTTAAAAATGCCCGCAGGGAGACGTGTACATGTCATTTTGAACTGTGATTGTTGAGAAATGTCTGTTTTTATTTTTAAATGTTCCTTCAACTCACGAAGACATTTAAGAAACAAAAATGAGGCTTTTAAAACATCCTACTTATCCCCGGCGTGATTTGTTCTTTGCAGAGCAAGAGCCAAATGGTAGTCAAAAAGGACTGATTAGAATGGGTTCCCCAGCCCAACGGGTGGTCCCAGGATTTTGAGGGACTCCTTAGGGTCTTCCATTACCCTGAGTCCACTGACACCCTCAAATGAAGTGTGTTGGTCTCAGTACTAGCCCAGGTAGTACACATCTATAGCCATTTATCGAGAGCTTACAAGATAGTACCCTCTGTCTCCACTGTTCCACACACCAACATGTAGGAATTAGGAAGTAGACCTGATTAATTATGTCTAGACTTTGAGACGGTAGTCTATTCATTTTCCATCTGTATTATATGGAAATCACTGGAAGAAATGTGGCCCAGGACAAGCCTTGGTGACAAATGAATCTAGGAGATGGTGTGAGACACAAACCAGGGTTGTAGAGTAGAAGGTGACCAAATACTGTGTGACGGCTGAATAAGAAAACTCTTCATCATCTGAACACTAAGTCAGGAAGAATTCCAAATGAAGATTTTAAGCCGGTTGCTAACAAATACCTGGTAAACCCAGTGGGATAGCTGTTTTTTGTTTTGTTTCATAGCGTAAGTGAAAACCTTTCAGCCACGTTCGAGCCTGAAAGATTGGAGGGGTAACATTTTCTTTGTTTACTATTAGGGCAAATAAGAACTCCTGTTTTCTTCCCAGTGTTAACTCAGAGAAAATGAAACTTCAACTCTGAAATATTTTTTAAAATGTACATTCTTTGATCATAAGATTAAAGGATACAAGAAAAGTTGACTACTTCAAAAAATTACATATAGGTTAAAATGCGAGAATTCATTTTTATAACCTCAGATTCATCGAGGGTGCCAAACTCAAGCTGTCTGCCACTTTCATTTATGTCTCATGGGGTGGCCTTGAACAGAGCAGTGCCTCTGTTTTTCTTTCTACAAATACTTGTATAACAGCTAACCTTCAGGTTGAGGGACTTGACTATTTCAGTGAATATAGGCATACCTCAGAGATATTGTGTGTTTGATTTCAGACCAATGTAATAAAGCAAATATCGCAATAAAGCAAGACACAAATTCCTTTGTTTCCCAGTGCAAAAAAAGTTATGTATACACTATAGGTTTACACTATACTGTAGTCTGTTAAGGATTCTCAATAGCCTTATGTTAAAAACAAGCAAAAACATTGTACATACCTCAATTTCAAAGATTTTATATTGCTGAAAAATGCTAACCATATGATCTGAGCCTTCAATGAGTTGTAATCTTTTTGCTGGTCGTGGGTCTTGCCCCAGTGTTGATGGCTGCTGGCTGATCAGGGTGGTAGGTGATGAAAGCTGGGGTGGCTGTGACCATTTCTTAAAATAGACAACAGTGAAGTTTGCCTCAGAGATCGCCTCTTCCTTTCATGGAAGATTTCTCTGTAGCATGCAATGCTCTTTTATACCATTTTACCCACAGCAGAACTTCTTTCATTATTGGAGTCAATCCTCGCAAACCCTCCCTCTGCTTTGTCAGCTAAGTTTGTGTCATATTCTAAATCCTTTGTTGCCCTTTCAACAATCTTCACAGCATCTTCACCAGGAGTAGACTCCATCTCAAGAAAAACCACTTTCTTTGCTCACTCATAAGAAGCAGCCCCTCATCCATTAACGTCTTATCATGAGACACAGCAGTGCAGTCATATCTTCAAGCTCCATTTCTAATTCTAGTTCTCTTGCTATTTCCCCCTCTGCAGTGACTTCCTCCACTGAATTTTTTTTTAATATTTTGATTTTATTTGAGTATAGTTGATTTACAATGTTGTGTTAGTGTCAGGTGTACAGCAAAGTGATTCAGTTATACATATATTCATTCTTTTTTAGATTCTTTTCTCATATAGGTTATCACAGAATATTGAGTAGAGTTCCCTGTGCTATACAGTAGGTCCTTGTTCGTTATCTATCTTACATGTAGTAGTGTGTGTATGCTTATCCCAAGCTCCTGATTTATGCTTTCCCCCTCCCCACATTTCCCCTTTGGTAACCATAAGTTTGTTTTCAATATCTGTAAGTCTTGAACCCCTCAAAGTCATCCATGAGGGTCGGAATCCACTTCTTCCAAACTCCTGTTAACCTTGATATCTTGATCTCTTCTCATGTATCATGAGTGTTCTCAATGGCATCTAGAATGGTGAATCCTTTCCAGAAAGTTTCAATTGACTTTGCCCAGATCCATCAGAGGAATCACTATCTATGGCAGCTACAGCCTTACAAAATGTATTTCTTAAATAATAAGACTTAAAAGTCAAAATTACTCCTTGATCCTTGGGCTGAAAAATGGATGTTGTGTTAGCAGACATGAAAACATTACTCTCATTGTATATCTCCATCAGAGCTCTTGGGTGACCAGGTACTTTGTCAATGAGCAGTCATATTTTGAAAGGAATCTTTTTTCTGAGCACTAGGTCTCACCAGTGGCGTTAAAATATTCAGTAAACCATGTTGTCAACAGAGGTGCTGTCATCCAGGCTTTGTTTTTCCATTTATAGAGCACGGGCAGAGTAGATTGAGCATAATTCTTAAGGTCCCTAGAATTTTCAGAATGGTAAATGAGTGTTGGATCCAACTTCAAGTCACCAGCCGCATTAGCCCCTAACAAGAGTCGGCCTGTTTTTTGAAGCATTGAAGCCAGGCATTGACTTCTCCTCTCTAGCTATGAAAGCCCTAGATGGCATCTTTTTCAAATAGAAGGCTGTTTCATCTACATTGAAAATCTGTTGTTTAGTGTAGGCATCTTTAAGAATTATCTGAGCTAGAGCTTCTGGATAACTTGCTGCAGCTTCTACCTCAGCACTTGCTACTTCACCTTGCAAGGTGAAGTATTTTATGTTATGGAGATGGCTTCTTTCCTTCAGCCTCATGAACCAACCTCTGCTAACCTCAAATTTTTCTTCTGCAGCTTCCTCAACTCTCTCAGCCTTCATAGAATTAAAGAGAGTTAGGGCCTTGCTCTGGATTAGGCTTTGGCTTAAGGGAATATTGTGGCTGGTTTGATCTTCTATCCAGGCAGCTAAAACTTTCTCCATATCAGCAATAAGGCTGTTTCACTTTCTTATTTTTTATGTGTTCACTGGAGTAGCACTTTTAATTCCCTTCAAGATTTCTTCCTTTGCATTCACAACTTGGCTAACTGTCTGGTGGAAGAGACCTAGCTTTTGGCCTGTCTCAGCTTTTGACATGCCTTCCTCACTAAGCTTAATCATTTCTATCTTTCGATTTAAATGAGAGACATGTGACTCTCCTTTCACTTGAATACATAGAGGCTATTGTAAAGTTATTAATTGGCCTAATTTCAAGATCTTTGTGTCTCAGGGATTAGGCAGGCCTGAAGAGAGGGTGAGAGATGAGGAAATAGCCAGTCAGCGTAGCAGTCAGAACGCCCACAACATTTATTAAGTTTTCCAGCCTATACGGGTGTGGTTTGTGGTGCCCCAAAACAATTGTAACATCAAAGATCACTGATCACAGATCACCATAACAAATATAATAATAATGAAAAGCTTAAAGTATTGAAAGAATTACCAAAATGTGACTCACAGACATAAAGTGAGCAAATACTGTTGGAAAAATGGCACCAATAGACTTGCTCAACACAGGGTTGCCACAGACCTTCAATTTTTGTTAAAACACACACACACACACACACACACACACACACACACACACACACAATATCTGTGAAGCGCAGTAAAACAAGGTATACCTGTACTGTTACCAGACAAATCTGAAATGAAAAATGTCAATAGAACCAGAAAAATTAGAAAAAAAGAGCAAAGACCCAAGTTGGTCAGGGTATTTTTTTCCTTTCCCATGCTCCTCCTCCATTTAACTATTTAACTTCTCCTCCTCTGTTTGCCTCTTGCAGACTCAAGGATAGTGTCACAGGCAGGTGGGAATAGATTAGCTTAGTATCAACAGAGGGGAGGAAGGAGGACGAGGGAGTCCTAAGCAAATGGACCCAGCTACAAAATGTCTTGGATTTTCATGTAAGCTGATAAAGAACATTCCTGCGGGGCAGCTAGAGGGCCAACACAAACGGCAGTGAGTGCAGCTCTGAGGACCAGGGTGACAAAGAAGCACCACCTCTACTGCCTACCCTGTTCAGCTGGTATAGCTGCCCACCCTGCTAGCTTGAGAAGGATTCTGAGGTTGCCCCACGCTTCGTGTGAAAGTGTGCTGTGATTGATCAGTGATATCTGACATGGGCGTGGCTGGGAGAAATGTAACAGAATAACTCCCTTTATTAAAAATGTATTCTCAAAACAATGCTGTGAGATAGATATTATTAATCTCATTTTGCAGGAGATGAAACTGAGACTTAAAATACTTAAGGAGATTTTCCAAGGAAACAACTGTAGAGTGCCAGAGCTGGGGTTTGAACCTGACTGTGTCTCTCTCCAAAGCTCACGCATCTTCTACAAATACACATTGCCCATCTTCTCTGGTGATACAAGCTATGTGAACTAGGGGAAGATACTACTCTAGGCCTCGGGGTCTGCTTCCCCCAAATGGAGGTGACTGTCTTAGCAATGCCTACTTCATAGGGTCATAATAAGAAGGATTTTGTTGCATAACTATATGATAAAGTTCACAGACTCTTACAGCTGCAGATGGTACTTATATGGTACCAGCATACAGTGTCAGGCATGATCACCTTCCTACTTCTTGTCTCCTGATAATACTGCTGTCTGCTGATGACTCATTTTAGGACACTAAGGCCAAGTTCCTATAAATCAACCAATTCTGAGTATTTGATTGCCTTCAAAGAGTACTGTAGTCACTTTCTAAAATTCCTCCTATTAAACACTTCCCTCAGTTAAGTCTGTGAGAGAGAAACCTTCCTCCATTGGCAGCTCTCAAAAGTGCTGGAGCTCCCTGCTGTAACTAATGCTCCTCTAGAGGCCTTAATAGATTGCTGAAATTGTGAACTTTAACATTGCAATAACATTGGTTTTGCCTTAATGTGCTGTAAAAAAATTTTATAAAAATAAGCAACCTTTTCTATGCATATTTTCACATCCACAGCATTTGCGTATGTGTGGTTTTCTGTAAGCTTTTTTTCCAATCTTGAAATCATAAAAATGCTCAAACTAATGCAAAAATATGGAACAAGTTTCACGGGATATTATTACTAGAGCAGTCCTGCTTCATACATTTGTCAATTAAATATGTTTTCAGAAGTGCCTATGGAGTACACTGTGAAGGTTATTAACTCAGGAAATCGCTGAATGACAGGTCATGAGAATATTATCATTTTCCCTCCTACTTTTTACTTCCATATTTTATATATATATATATAATCTCTACTTTTTTTGCAAAACTATACCTAAACTGGGGGAAAGGGTTTTATAAATAACAGTGAATTTCTGATTGTTCACAATTTAAGCATAACGATTTATCACTCATATTTCATTCTCAAAATTGAACATATTAACATTGCAAAAACCTAAATTTTCATGCCTTCAACATGTCACTGATTCACACCCCTTAGAATGGCCATTATTAAAAATGGAAAATAACAAGTGGTGTTGAGGACTCCTAGAAATTGGAACCCTTGTGCATTGCTGATGGGAAGGTAAATGTTGTAGCCAGTGTGGAAAACAGTTTGGCAGTTCCTCAAAAAGTTAAACAGGTTAAAATTACCTTATGATCCATCCATTCCACTCCTATGTATATGTCCCAAAGCACTGAAAGCAGGGACTCAAACAGATACTTGTATAGCAATCTCCATATCAGTACTATTCACAATAGCCAAAAGGTGGAAACAAACCAGATACCTATCAATAGATGAATTAGAGAAGCCAAATGTGGTATATCCATACAAAGGATTATAAGTCAGCCTTAAAAAGGAATGAAATTCTGATATGTGTTATAACATACATGAACCTTAAAACCATTTTGCTAGGTGAATAATCCAGACACAAAAGAACAAATACTATATAATTCTACTTATATGAGGTACCTAGAGTAGTCAAGTTCATTGAGACAGAAAGCAGAGTAGAGGTTGTCAGAGGCTCGGGACAGGAGGAAACGGGGAGTTATTGTTTAATTGGTATAGCATTTCTGTTTGGGATGATAGGAAAGTTCTGGAAATGAGTAATGGTGATGGTTGTACAGAATTGTGAATGTACTTACTGCCACTGCATTGTATACTTAAAAATGGTTAAAAAGGTAAATTTCATCTTATGTATATTTTACCATAATAAAAAAAAGAAAACTAATTACTTGTGAAGATAGACTGTGTGTCATGTAGTACTTAATAGATGAAACTTGCAGTGATCATCAACATAATTTTAAAATAACATTGATTTATAAGCCAAAATAAACATTTGACTAAAAACATTTTTTAAATGTCACTAATTCCACAGTGTTTTCAGTGTTCCTATCCCCAAATATTTATCAAGTGCTGATTTTGCGGCAAACACACTATCTGGCACTGGGGATACAAAAAAACGACTAAGCCACAGTACCTAACCTAGAGGTAATTATAAGGAACACAGTAGTAGAAAACACAAACATACGAGCCCATCATCCAGTATATTATAAACATGTTGATAGAAGCATTTATGTAGCTTTATGTGCCAAAGTAAATAACCCAGATTTAGGGTTAGTCTAAGAAGACTTCCCAGAAGGAGTGACATTCATTCTGAATCTTGAAGGACAAATAAGAGTTTGCTAAGAGAAGAAGGAAGTTGGAGAGGGAGTGTCCTAGGCAGAGAGAATGCGTCAGCCAGGCCAACCACAGTCCCGGTGCATAAGGCACAAAGGCCTTGGCAGGTGAATTTGGAGACATAAGCTGTTTCCAGAATACAGAGGCCCTTGAATAGCTTATTTTTTTTTTCCTTAATTTTTTAATTGAAGTGTAGTTGATTTACAGTATTGTGTTGGTTTCAGGTGTACAGCAAAGTGCCTTGAATAGCTTATTAAAGAATAAAGCTTTTCTCCTAAACCATGTATGTCCTTTGAAAAGTTTGAGAAAGGAGAGTACTGTCATCAAGGTTCATGTTTTATAAAGATTGTCTTCAGAGGTAAGGGTATATTATATAAGTGTAAGGAGGCAAGGAGAGTGATTAGATGATATTGCAAGTCATCTAATCAAATTGAATAATTTCAATTTCAAATATTGAAATTATTTCAACATTTATTGAATGTCTAAATGTCTATTAAGTGTCAGGCACTATTTCTAGACTCTGGGAATAGCGGTAAACAAAACAGGACAAAAAAAATAATGCCTTCCCTCTTAGAGCTTGTGAAGCAAGACAGAAAATAAACAAAATAAATCTAATGAGGCTATGAGACCTTTCTCTCACTTAAAGCCTTCACTTAACTAGAAAGATAAGCAGGGAACCAGGTGAAAATATGACTGTAGAAAACACTGATGCTAATTTTTTTCTTCTTAGTAATAGAAAGATTATCTCAAAGAC
Source organism: Eschrichtius robustus (assembly GCF_028021215.1). Classification (NCBI taxonomy): domain Eukaryota; kingdom Metazoa; phylum Chordata; class Mammalia; order Artiodactyla; family Eschrichtiidae; genus Eschrichtius; species Eschrichtius robustus. The sequence goes on from NC_090825.1 coordinate 53,929,860, forward strand.
ACGGTTTGAGATAATAATACAAAAGGCTTTCTTAATAATGTTAATTGTCTTCCAGTGAAATGAATCCCTTAGACTGTCTGTGGTTTTACCCTTCCTGGGTATCTTTATAAAAATTAAGGTCATTTCTTCTCTTTAGTTTGGGCACTCCAGGTCTGGTTCACTTGAAGGCTGAAGAATGTTCTTCATCAGTGATGGTCCATAGGTTCTTCTTGTCAGGATTCTGTGATAGTGGGTCCAGCCTGGGCCTTCTGTTTACCTCTTTCTGTGCCTGTGTAGACCATCTAGCTGGTCTACACAATTCCAGAAAGATAGAAAAGATTCTGGTCTGCAGGTCCACGTTGTATGCAGTCCTGATTTTTACAGCCTTCTCTTTTATTATTCTGAGTCGACTCACACTCAGTAAACCTCAGAGACCCCCTTAACTCACTTGGTGTTATATCCATAGCCTCTTTATTATTATTGTTGCCAAACCCCAGTTCACGTGCCCAATGCACAGTGAGGCCAAACAAACCTAAATGCTGGAGTTTGGCGCACAGAAAATTGTATCACAAGGGCCAAGCAAGGAAAATGGGCAGGTCATGCTCAGAAAGCCTGAACTCCCCAGTGGTTTTCAGGGAAGAGCTTTTATAGAAAAAATTTGGGGGGGAGGGCTGCAGGGTGTGTGACTTTCTTCTGAGTGGTTGGTGGTGAGTGAGGTAATGGGGTGGTGTTCCAGGAATCTCAGTCATCAGCCTTCTGGTTCCAACCAGTCTGGGGTCCCTGTGCCTGTGCTCAGACTGAAGTTACCATCCTCCCCCTGGGTAGGGGCCAGAGAATTCAGAGATATGTATCAGATTGCTATGTATATCCCCAGAGGGGGGAATGAGGACCCTGGCCCACCCTGCACTAGTGTTTCTTTCTGCATTTCCTCCCTTCCCTAATTAGTAACTGTTTGAATCTGCCCTTTGCTATTCAGGGAAAGCCCAAGAGGCTGAAGCCTTTTTCCTGCAAACAAAAAACCAGGGTGCAAAGAAAGGCTTTTGTACCCAGGAGGGCCCCTCGGGGTGCTGACTGGTATCGGTAAGCCCTCACAGGTCTGTGGCCTTGCTCTGGGGACTTTTAATTCTCACTCATCCACATTCTGCAAAATCATTACCCCTTCTCCTTGGCATTGAGGTTTTCCATTATATTTCAGGATTTGTATTTTAAAATGTACATGTTTGAAGTGATCCTATAAGTACAAAGAACTACTAAGAAGGTATGGAGGGCGGCTTAACAGGAGCTGCAAATTCTCCTTCTTGATCCTTCTACTTCCTCTGGCTTTTTCTGCTCTTTAACTAAATGCATTAAAGAGAAACAGCTCTTAATTGGAGGGGGAGTGGGGGATTGTAGGAGCAAATCGTGGAGCTGGCCCGAGGGGAAGCTGGCCTTCAGTGCCACCACACCCGCTCTGCATGCTTTGTTCCTCTTCCTTCTGGAAGCCCAATGCTTTACACAGACGCAGTGACCAGCACGCTAACTGGACACTGAGGTGATCTGCTATGGGTTGCCCTTCTCCGGAGCTCCTCCTACACATGTCCTTCTCTCACCTCTCTCCTGACAAACCTTGTGGATATCGGTTCACATTTCTTAAAACCTTCCTCTTATCCTGCAAACTATTTCCAGTTAAGTTTTTAAATTGTTGACAATGGACTACTGAGTTACCGCTCCTAGAAAAGCTTTCTGTTGTATGAATAGTTACCATCATAATCGAAAGGGTTAAGCTATAGCCACATTTGATCAGTTGTCCTGGAAGAGAAAACTACCAAAGAGATTTTTTGATCAGGTTGGCCTTTTTGTTTCTTACTGTCAAACATCTGGGAGCCCCTTTCTCTGCCTCTAGAAAAGACCAGCACAAGCCAGGACACAGGAAAAATGGCACCATCATTTGTTTTGTTCCGTTCGTGTTTTCCTGCCCGGGTTCAAGAGGAAGACTTCTGGATTGGCTAAGTTCATTTATTTAAATAAGAGATCCAAAACAGATGGAAAAAATAATTACAGAGAAGTCAGGAAGATCATGGATCAGTGGCATAAAATACAAGTCCTATGGGAACCACAATGCAGAGTCTAGATCGAAAGGTCAAGGGTGGGTGAACTCACAAGAATTGACAGCCATATGTGGCAGAGTGCACAAGCTTTGGTGTCAGACAGATTTGGTTCTGCAGGCTGAAGAGGCAGATCTGTTCCTTCTTGTATCATGGCCCTTAGGGAGTGGGGCCTTAGCTCTTCCTCCTGAGAACACAGGTCTGGGGGAGGATGGATTGTGGTGAAAACCACCCCAAGATTCTAGTACACCATGGGGAAATGGCTGATGTCACCTCTGAGGTGCTGCCTTGGGTCTGGGCACAATCATTGGAATTCTTTGGAGCATGGTTAAATGCACACATCTTGTTGTGAAAGCTACTGGGCTTCATCTCTTTGTATCCAGCTGCATCCAGGCCTGAGGCTGCTGACATTTGACACCAGGAGCTATTTATTTAGTGCAGAGTACCTGTTTGTATATTGAGGGAAGAGGCAAGGCCTGGGGGTTAGGGTGGAGGGAAGGGGTGGGAGCCAGTACCGAGTGCCTGCAGCATCTACTATGTCTTCACTATTCAGAACTTGTAACTAAAATATTTAAAGAAACTGATTTCAAATGGAAATTAAAGGGCAAATGTTCTCCCCCCCCCCAAAAAAAAAAAGGAAGAAAAGAAAAAGAGCGATTTCCTGCTCTTTCTCTTCTGACTATCTATGTGGCCTTGGGTAAATTTCTTAATCTCATGTCTTCTCCTCTATAAGATGGACATCACTATACTCACTTTTCGGTGTAGTTTAAGGATATAGATGACATTTGTAAAGTACTTAGCCCAGAACCTAGAATATACATACGGCTGAGAAAATGATAGCTATTATGATAGTAAGTATTGAACTTTTTACCGGATATGAAATAGGCTGTAAATAGAGTTACATTACTTGGATTTCACTGAAACTGTAAGCTTCCTTGAAGAGCAACTCTGCACCTGTACTTACTACGTTCCGCAAATGTTTTTGTAGTTATAACGGGCAGACCCTGGGCATCTGGGAGTGGATAAATCGAGTGGAGTTCAAGCTGGTCACATTTATTCTAAAGCACACTGCTCCTCCAAGCTCCATTTTTGCTGTGGGTGACGCCACTATTTTGCCCTTATTTCTAAGAAAGAAACCTGATTAAGGTGCCCTCTTTTTCCTTTCCTCCTCAAAGCTAAGCATTACAGAATTCTGAAGCTTTCTCCCCACATCGTCTACTGTCCCTCAGAAACCATATCGATTCAATTCAATTCAATTCAATTCAGTCTCATGTTCAATTTCTTTACTAAGCCCACATTACCACCAATGTGACTCGGACCCTCCTTCAGACCATCACCTGCCTGCAGGGAGTCTGCAATGCTCATGTTTGCCCTGGTTCCTTTGTCCTCTGCCCCTACCTCAGTCCTCCTAACAAGAATGCATTGGGTGCCTGTCAGATCTAGAAACCACCAAGATCACACAACCCTAGCATAAAATTTTTAAATGGTGAAATAACAATAAAGAAAACATAATTTAGGCACATCAAAATCATCTCTACCCTCTTGGAAATGCTGCTGTGAATTTCAGCCTCCAGTGCAAAGCCCTGAGCAGCATCGGCCAGGACAGACCTTTCCTCCCTCCCTGCCAACCTTCCCTCTGCCCAGAAAGCTGCCATGTATCCTTCACTGACCCTTTATCATGGCACAGTCCCTGGGCTAAGAACACTGCACATGTAATCCTCATGTAGCCCTCACAGCAACCCCACGAAGAGATGTCATTATCTCCGTTTCACAGAAGAAGCAACTGAGGAGTAAAGAGGACAGGTAACTCCAGTGAGCGATAGAAGAGGGATTTGAACTTACATTCTTTCTGCCTCCAAAGTTCTTACTCTTAAATGGGCTGTGCGGCCTCCCACACGGTCACATTCATCACTTCTTTTATCTGAATTTCCACTTCCTTGTGCATGCTTTTCTCACACAGGCAGGCGACACACTCTTTTCCTGTTCTTAGATTTTATGCCATCTGCTTTTCTTCAGGGCTTTTGGAAGATCCTACTTTCTACCAGAAGTTGTCGTGACTCAAGGGAACTGAGCAAACGACCCTTCATCCACATTCCAAACAAACCTCTTGCCCTCCCTCCTCAGAATTCATGTGTTTAGTAATTAAATGCTTATGAAACTCATTTCTGTAAATCAACCAGTTGGTCTGATCGATGCCACAACAAATGCGTGGTCGTCAACCTTGCTCATCCCTTTACCTGTCTCTGGCCAGCATGCTCTCTGACTCACCTCCGTGACTCCTCTCCTCAAGTCCCCCACCCACTCCCTCACTCCCAGAATCTTACCTTTTGCTTTATTGAATAATTTAGGAAGATCTGTTCTTCCATTCAATACTTGCTTAAGGAACAGGTACACAACCATATAGGTATTTCAATGGTATCTCTGAATATCTCAAATGGAGTGTATCAAGTTCTCTCTCAACTTGCTCATTCTTCTTTATTCCCATTCTCACTATCTATAGTTACTCAAACTGAAACCTTGAAAACACCCTAGACTCTTCCTTCTACATCAAACTTGACGTCTAAACAATTATTGGGTACTGCTAGTTTTACTTTTAAAATATATCCAAAGTTCTTCTTCTTCTTCATCCATTTTACCACTCCTTGATTGTAACAACCCAATCTCTTGCTTGCCTTCTGTTTCCTTCTGAATCATCCTCTACCCTATAACTAAGGCAGCTATCAGAAACTCAAATATGACTATACCACTTTCATACTTAAAATCCTTTGAAGACTCCCATTGCCTATAGAATAGATTTCAAACTCTCTAAAATGCACATACGGTCCTTTGAGGCCTGGTCAATTTCTTCATATCCTTCACCAACCTGCCTGAAACTTTAATCTCTACTTGTACCAAATTACTTTCGGTGCCCTACACATACCCTATGTGTAAGTTGTTTCACACCTCTATCCATATGTCTATGTTATTTTCTCTGTCAAGATTACACTTCTCATATCCCTTTTTAACCAACACTTATTCATCATTTAAGACTGTCATTTGGCTGAGTTGGGCTAAAGCTCCTCATCAGCATACTCTCATACAAATGATCTAACTGTTCACCATATGACTTTGAAATTATGTCTTTATGTGTCATTATCTCCTATAAGACCACAAGCCTATTAATTTTCACACTTACATCTTATATCTAGCACAGTTCATAGAACACAGTAGGTACTCAATAGATGTTTATTTGTTGACTTCTGGACTGGGTACAGTGAGGGCAAAATCTAGTATAAAACATGATCCCTAGCCCCAGGAGTTGAAAGGTTCTCAGGGTATGGGCCATGACTAGTTAAATTGAATGCATATTGAGTGGAGTACCACTTGCATGGAAGTATTGACTAATAATAAGTTCTAATAAATGCACTAATATCTACCTAGGGGGTCTAGTAGTAGATACTAGTTAATTGCATTTTACACTTGTTTAAAACCAAGAAATAACGTCATGTGCATTTGTGTTGACTTCCACTGGACACCCAATGACACCTTAGGGCAGTGGTTCGCGCTAGCATCAGCACCAGCTGGGAACTTGTTAGAAATGTGAATTCTTAGATGCCACGCCCCAGACCTACTGAATTACAAACTCTGGGGAGAAGGGCCCAGCAATCTGTGTTTTAATAAGTCTTCCAGATGATTCTAATGAATCCTAAAGTCTGAGAACCACTGCCCTCAAGAAATAGCCTGGGTATGATAAGCTCCCTTAATTTGAAATTGAATTCCAGGAAGGTGAATGTGACTCATTAGATACCAGCACTTAATTCTAACAAAGGTGATGCTAGCTATTGAATATTCTCATTCACACACAAGTTACATTTGAGCATGAAGATTGCATTTTTTATTAAATGAAATTAACCGTTTGGAATCACTCCTGTCAAAGGTATAATTGAAGTTTGGTCAAGGACTGGGAACATGTGAATGTTGGCTCCATATATTTCTTGGTTTTTTATTCTGTTCCATTGGTTTATTTTTCTATCTCTCTGTCAGTGTAACATTGATTTAATTATTATTGCCTTATAATAAATTTTAGTAACTGGAAGGGCAAATTCCTCTTTTCCCTTGTTCATTTTCTGAATTGCCTAGGCTATCCTCCCATATTAGTTAAATTGTTAATTTCATGAAAAATTATTTTGTGATTTTAATTGAAATTTAATTGAAAATTATTTCGTGATTTTAATTAAAATTTTAACTGAAATTACAAATGAATTTAGGAAGAGGTGACATCTGTATGATATTGAGTCTTTCCAAACCTCAATATGGTGTATCCCTTTAATAATGCAAGTTTTTCTTTTATCTTTGAATAAAGTTTTATAGTTTTCTCTATAACGATCTTACAAAAACTTTTTATATGTTTATTTCTTGACGCTGTACACTTTTTGTTTTTGCTATTATGACTAGGTTCTTCCTTTCTATTGCATTTTCTATCTGGTTATTTTAGGTGTACCAAAAAGCTATTGATTTCATATGTTAATATCGTATCCTACAAACTTTTCAAGGTCTCTTTTCAGTTATAATAATTTGTTGATTCACTTTTTTGTACACATATTGCTTGAAGTAGGTTGATTTACAAAGTTGTGTTAGTTTCTGGTGTACAGCAAAGTCATTCAGATGTGTGTGTGTATGTGTATATATATATATATATATATATATATATATATATATATGCTTTTTCATATTCTTTTCCATTATGGTTTATTACAGGATATTGAATATAGTTCCCTGTGCTATAAGTAGGATGTCATTATTTATCTATTTTATGTATAGTAGTTTGTGTCTGCTAGTCTCAAATACCTAATTTATCCCCCACCCCCTTTCCCCTTTGGTAACCATGAGTTTGTTTTCTATTTCTTTGAGTCTGTTCCTGTTTTGTAAATAAGTTCATTTGTATCATATTTTAGATTCCACATGTAAATGATATCATATGATATTTGCCTTTCTCTTTCTGAATTACTTCACTATGATACTGAATTACTGAATTCACTTTCTGAATTACTTCAATACGATAATCTCTAGGTCCATCCATGTTGCTACAAATGGCATTTATTTCATTCTTTTTTTATGGCTGAGTAGTATTCCATTGTCTGTGTGTGTGTGTGTGTGTGTGTGTGTGTGTGTGTGTGTGTATGTGTATGTATCTCACATCTTCTTTATCCATTTATCTGTCAATACACCTTTAGGATGCTTCCAGTCTTGCCTATTGTAAATAGTACAAGCATCATTATCCTGTTTATACTTTAAAGAGAATGCTTCTGAAGTTTTGCCATAAAGAATATTAACCATAAGATTATGATTTAGTATAAAGATATTCTCTTCTTTTTCTAATATTTTATTGTAAATGTACGCTGAATTTTATTAAAAACTTTTGAGTAACAGTTGAGCTGATTAAGTTTTTTGTATTAATATTTTAATGTGGTGAATTAGAATTTTAAATATTGAAATATTTTTTCTATCCCAAGATATATACTAATTGGTTGTGATGAAACATTTCTTAAAACAATTCATTTTACTATTATATCATATGGAATTTTGATCTTTGTCCCTAAGTGAGATTTATCTATAAATTTTTTTCATGTTCTACTATTTGAGATAATAGAAGTCATGTAAAATGAGATTTCTCTATTTTTCTGTCCTCTGAAAAAAGTAATTAAAGACAATGATGATCTATTCCTTAAAGTTCTGGCAAAAGTAGTTGTCCTTAAAACAATCTGGGCCTGGATCCTTTTCAGTTGGAGATGAAAATGTTTTTAGTTAGTGACTCCATGTATTTAACAATTATTGATCTACCGAAGTATTCTATTACTTTTGAATAAATTTTATATTTTTTCTACAAAGCTACCTATTTCATGTGCTTTCAAATATATTATAAAATTATTGATTTTATTCATTTACCACTTAAATTTCTAATATTTCCCATCATTATACATATTATTTTTTGTTCTAACATATTGTTTGTGTGTTTCTCTTTTTTTTATGACCAGTTTGTCAGAGGTTCATCTATTTTATTATTATTTTCAGATCTTTAATCAATTTTTGACAGCATAGTGTTTTTTTTAATTGAGGTATATAATTGACCTATAATAAAACATTAAATAAATGTTTTAAATAAACATTTAAAATATACAATTTGATAAATTTTATCTCATGTACACACAGAACACACACAGAGGAAATCATCACCACAATGAAGATAATGAGAATATCTATTACCTCCAAAGTTTTCACATGACTAGGAAATGCTTGGAGGTAATAGATATTCATAGATACCTTTGTGATTTTCCCCTTTCACTCTTCCTCACCTCCTGCTTCCACTCCCAAGTAACCACATTTCTGCTTTCTGTCACTGTGAATTAGTTCTCATTTTCTGGAATTTTATGTAAGTTGACTCATTTAGTATATAAGCATTTCTGTGTGGCTTCTTTAAATCACACAAAATTATTTTGAGATTTATCTATTTTATAACATATATCAATTGTTCATTCTTTGTTGCTGAGGAGTATTCCATTGTTTGGATATACCACAGTCTTTTATCCATTCATTTGTTGATTGACATTTAGATTGTTTCTTGTTTGGAGTTACTACAAATAATGTTGCTATAAATATTCATGCACAAGTCTTTTTATGGACATGTGCTTTCATTTCTCTTGGTAAATACCTAGGAGTGAAATAGCTGGATCATATGGTAGATGTATTTTTAGTTTTTTAGGAAACTGCCAAACTGTATTACAGACTGATTGTACAATTTAACATTCTCACTAGCATGATAATAGAATTCCAGTTCTTCCACACTCTAACCAACATGTGATATGGTCAGTCATTTGAATTTTGACCATTCTAACACATATGCAGTAGTATCTCATTGTGGTTTTAATTTGCATTTCCCTCATTACTACTGATGCTGATCATTGTTTCATGTGCTTATCTTCTGTGTATCTTCCTTAGTATATTTTGAAATCTTTGTCCTTTGTTTAATTGGGTTGTTTGTTTGTCTATTTCTGAGTTTTAATCTTTTTTTTTTTTAATATTCTAGATAAATCTAAATCTTTTATAAGCATTTGCAAATACTTCTTCCCAAACTGGGCTTGTCTTTTTATTCCCTTAACAGTGTATTTTGGAGAGTAGAAGTATCTAACTTTGATGAAGTCCAGTTTAACAATTTGTTCTTTTATGAATCGCTGTGTTGATGTTGTATCTAAGAGTTATTTACTTAACATAAGGTCACAAAGGTTTTCTCCTAATGTATTCTGGTAGAAATTTTATAGAAGTCTTACATTTAGGTACATGATCCATTTTGAGTTAATCTTTATGTAAGATGTGTAAGATATATATATATAGATATAGATATAGATATAGATATATATAGATATAGATATATATAAATACATATGTAAATACATATATAAATATATATATATATATAAAACACACATGGATATCCAATTGTTTCAGCATCTTTGTTGAAAAGACTATTCTTTCTCTACTGAATTGTCTTGGTACCTTTGTAGATCATCAGTTTTTCACATATGTGTGGGTTTACTACTGCACACTACATTTAATTCTATTGATCTATTTGTCTATCATTACTCTAATACCACACTGTCTTGATTAGTATAGTTTTACTATAAGTCTTGAAGTCAGATAGTGCTGGCCCTCCCATTTTGTTCTCTATCAAAGTTGTTTTGGCTATTTTTGGTCTTCTGCATCTCCATATGAATTTTAGAATTAGCTTGCCAATTTTTAGCCTACCTTCCCTAAAAAATCCCAGCAGACTTTTTTTTTTTAATTGAAATTGCTTTGAATCTATAGCTCAACTTAGGGAGAATTGATTTCTTGAAAATATTGAGTCTTTCAGTTCAGGAACACAGAATGTCTCTCTATTTAATTAGGTCTCATTTCATTTTTCCTGGGTCTTTTTCATAGCTTTTAGTGTACAAATCTTTCTCATCTTTTGTTAGACTTATCCCTAAATGTTTCATATTTTGGATGCTATTATAAATGGTGTTTTTGAAAATCTCTATTTCTGATTGTTTGTTGCTAATATATAGAAATATAATCTATGTTCTGTATATTGATCTTATATTCTCAACCTTGCTGAACTTAGTTATTGCTTCTAGTAGTCTTTTGGTAGATTCTCTCAGATTTTCTACATAGTTTTCTGAGAAAAAAGACAGCTTTACTTTTTCCTGTTCAATCAGGTTTTTTTTTCCTTTTTTTTTGCCTTTTGTACTAAGATACCAATGCAATGTCGAATCAAAGTGGAGAGGGTATTTGGGGGGGGAAAAAAACCAAAAGCAAAACAAACATTAAGTGGACATTTTTGTCATGTTTCTGATCTTAAGATAGATTTCAGATATGGGGTAGGTGAGAAACCATTCTAGGATCTAAATTAAAATGGATCTGCAGTTTAAATTATTTTAATCAGATAGACATTCAAGCATAAATCCTATTTTCAGTAAAGTGCTACATGGAATATTGGGGCTTATTTTAGATTTCTCTATATTTGATTTAGTAGAGTATCTAGGGACTATCCCTGAGGGCTTGTACATGTGAGATATTTGATGAGAAGAAACCGGTATGGATTTTGGAACCATCACATCTGTCCATTAAAAATCACTAAGCCAAAAGGTAGGAGGAGGGGAGGTCAATGGGGACAAGCATTGTACTGCAGCACCTTCCAACTTCCATATCTTTTGCATCAGAGCACTGCCAGGCACTATGATGAGAAATGCAGTTTTGGAGATAATGAGTTACTTAGCTCTGGGCACCAAAAAGTTACACACACACACACACACACACAACCTGCCATCCTTGGCTTCTGGTTAAGGGTACCCTATGAAAATTACTCAAAATGAGAGTGGGAATTTGAGATTCACAATAATATTGCTATTGTGATTGCTCAAAATACCTTTATCAGGGACCACCTAGAAGGAACCTGACCTGGACATTCTAATAGGCTCCTATAGTTGAGTATATGGCTCCTATAATTTTTCATCACCTCAGATTATAAGACTAGATAGGTTTAAACAGGTCTTGGTAGTGCCAGCTCTGCCTAGAGCACAGTCAGATTCAGATACATGACTGAAGCCCGTGCTGGAGGGGAACACCTAAGGCCGGCACAGAACAGGACAGATGGCATGAAGCATGCTCAGCCAAAATGATCTCTGCTCAAGGGTAGTTGGCAACTCTCCGGGGACTGTCAACAAGAGTCCTCAGCCAATCTGGGCCAGGATCATCAAGTTATAGAATATTGGAGTTAAGAAGGACTTTAGAGATTCATTGAATCCAACCATCTCATTTCACTGATGAAGGGACTGAGGTTCGAAGTAAAGTGACTTACCCAAGAAGTAAAGTGACTTCTCCCAGCCAATGAGCACTGGATACAAGGCAAGACAAGACCTCAGTCAAATGCTGTTCCTACAAACCATATTCTTTCCTATAATAATTCAGTATCTGCCACCAGCTGCCAAAGCACTGTCTTATCAAATATTAAAGTGAGGAAAAAACATGAGTTGACCTAATTGCCTAAATAATTGTAACTCTTCTTATCCAGGCATGGTCATATATGACATCTGACAGTCCATAGAGTAACATTTTCAAAAGATTTTTCTGATCATAAATCCCTGTGGAAGTGAATAAAGTGAATAGCAAACAAAATAATTCCCCCCTCAGGGAACCCAGCATGACTCCAGACCGTTTCTTCCAGACATTCAACCCCCCAGGGCTCAGGTGACCATGCCATAGCAAGCACATTCAGTATTGGGGAAAGAAAATCAGTGCATGTATTAGTGATTGCTGATCCAGTTTCTTGGGTCCAGGCCTGAAAATAACCAATAGCTAGCTCTATAAACACAGAAGCACCAATCTGGGCTATTCTCAGAGAACACCATTTTTTTTTCTCTGTGACTTAGAACAAGTTACACAATCTCAACTTCCTTGCTCAGAGAAGGAAAATAATAACATCTTCCCCATAGGTCTCTTTAAATAAGCTAATATGTATAATGTGCTTGTACTTTTAAGATATTTAGTGAATGCAAGTTAATTTCTTTCCCCTGTCTCCTACTCCTCCACCCAAAGATTTTAGCATTTTCTCAAGATTATTCTTAAGGTAAAATACTACTTACTCTGGCCAATCAGTTAGCAAAGAGCTTGCCTTTATCAGAACTGTTTTCTAACTTCAGCTCAGTAACCAGCAGCTGATGGTTTTTGTTGTCAGCCTCAGGAGAAGTTTCATCTATCTAAGAACATGAGACAAATCTGAGATGTGTGGCCAAGGTAGAAGACTTTCAAACAAGAAACAGCCATCTGTTCCCAATTGTGGGAGTGTTTATTGTCCCAAGACAGCAAGGCTGAATAAACCATGCCATCTCTGTGGGTGCCCTATGGCTCTGGAGTTCTTTGATCATCACCATTATATTCAGTGAGCAATCTAAGATGCACCAGGTATTGGAAAACCAAAGTTACTTTCTTCAGCCCTGCTCTCTGTGAGGTTAAGCTGCATTAGCCTGGGTCCTCTGGGAAGCAGATATCAGGATAGAAGTAGACGTGCAAATATTTTCTTAAAGCAAACACCTGCGTGACAAAATCAGAAGAGAACCAGGAGGGGCTAGGAGACCTGTCAGATCATTACGTAGGTCTGACCCTTGTGAAGGAGAGCGGGAAGGAAGGCAGCTTGAGTGGGAGAATTTTAGGCTCCAGGGTAGGTCTAAGGAAGTTCAGCAAGGCCAATGGGAGGGATCTTCCAGCCAGAGTTGCCCATCAAAGGACCCCTTCTTCACCCAGGTACGAACCTGCTTTAGTCTCTCCGATGTGCTCAGGCCTTGGCTGGGAGCAGCCCGTGGGACGTATGGCCTCAGCACTAACTCCTGGATGGATTTCACAGCCCGGCATCTGGGACTTCAGTCAGTGACACTCCTGCAGTGGGAGATCTGAAAGGTGTATTCTCACGGCTACCTTACATACTATAATCTAAGCGGCACACATGTTGCTAAACATATAAAGCACACATCGGTAGCATTAAAAAGTTAATTGACACAAACAAGGCCGCAAATCATCATCGTTTTGCCATCTCAAGTAAACTTAGAATCAATAACCATAGGTAGAACGGCAGCCTGAAATGTCTGCCTTCCTCCTGTGACTTCTCAGTTCATGCTACAGTATTATTCACAGTTGCTGGTGAGCATTTATCATGGCAAGGTGCTGTGCAAAACATTGCCTATGCAATATCTCACTTCTTCTTCATATAAATTCTATTGATGAAATATTATCTCCAGTTAACGGAAGAGGAGACTGAGGCTCAGCCAGGTTGAGTACCTTGTCCAAAGTTACACAACTAGCAAGTGACAAAGCTGAGATTCAAAAATAGACTGATTCCAAAGTGCACTCATGAAAACACTCCACTCTACCCTCCCTTCCTTTGTGAAAGTTTGAAAAACCAGAAAGCAACAACAATCTAAGTGTCCGTTTAAAACTCAGTGAGGTCAACTTGATCCTAGCTCAGACACAGCCAGCATTAATTGCTATATTAATTCACTGACTCTGTTCTCATGTGTCTATTTTCTCTGCCATGGGTGAGAAATTATGAGCACTTATCCTCATTTTTACTAAAGTGTACAAAGCACACTAGTGACCTATTTTCCAAGCACTCTGAAAGCTGGAGATTTTTCTAAATTAGGAAACTGGTGGACCTGTGCAGCTGTTTATCAAAACCATGTCTCCAAGTTACACAGCAGAAAATGTTGTCTGATAGATTAGAAAACTTACCTTTGTCCTATGTGATCAATTCCCAAAGTTTTCCCAAATCTCCATATATCTTAGGTTACATTTGCTGTCAGTCAGTTGGTCCATAAATATTGTAACTTCCTGAACACTTACTGAATAGGGTACAAAGAAAATCGAGGTTTCGGCTCCCATTCTCAAGAACACTACAATCGGTTTTGGGAAATAGGAGTATATTCAAGATAGAAATGTAAGATCACTTTAAACAATGTATAAACATATTCAAAATGCATTTGAGTCAATGTGACCACAAAGGAAGAAAAGTTGTGTACCTTTTTGCCCTGGAAAAACATAGTTGCCCAGGGAAGGGGTTATGTAGGGGTTTGGCCTGGACCAGGAGTTCTAGCCTTGGTTTTGCTCTAACAGTGTGAGCTTGAACTTACGACTGAATATTTCTGAATTTCAGTTTCTTCTCTGTAAAATAAAGCAGTTGGTCAAGACCAGTGATTTTCAAACTTTGCAAAGCCAAGAATCACTTTTTCCCCTCCTCCCACTGAACCCCAATATAAGCTTGAGTTGAGTTCAAGCTGGAGGTGAAGGGTGGTGAAGAGTCCATGTCCCCTCAGAATTCTGTTAGCTGTGCATGGGATCATGGGGTTCCCAAGGACACAACTTGAACACCCCTGGTCTAGACATTATCTAAAGTAACCTTGGATTAAAGTGTGGTGATTCTATGGATCCCAGAGCATGAACAATTTAATATGAGAAACATATTTTAGTTCTTTTGAGATCTGAGTGCAACTTGATTTATAAATCAATAGAACTACAGTAGTAGGAGAGACCTTGTATCTCTCTGCTGTACGAGATGTGAGATCAATAACCCATTAGGCAAGCGGTCTGGGTCATACTTTCATTCATAAACACTCATTGAGCATCTTTTGCATGCCAAGCTCTATAGACATAGGTGCTAGTATTGAAATCCCTTGAGGAATACTCAGTCTAATAGGTTCTTGGACCAGAAAATGTTCTTCATTTTGAGAAGCCCTCAGAAAGGCAAGGTAAGAACAACATGGAGTGTTCTCAGTTAGAGCTTTTAATGATAGGTTATTTATTTTATCTAATTGGAACTACTCTGGACAGATTTAACATGCACAGTGCAGCCTGAGGGGTCTATGCAATAAGGCCCAGGGTAGACAGCATGGTGGCATCCTGACTCCCAGCCGGAGGCACAGTGAAATCAAGTGCACTTTATCAATTAGAGATCAGAAAGCAGATGGAAAATGCTCTACATGAATGATCTTCACTGGTCATTTTATCCTGAGACAGGGCTTAAAAAGGAAAGTACCCATCCCCATCACCCTTACCCACTCCCAAATCCACTCCTGAATTGAAAGGTTAGAAAAATGGGCCACAAATATCAGTCTACCAGAGCACAACTAGTTCAGACATGTTTTATCGGAGTACTTGCCTATAGAACCCAAGCATCTCTTATTTCTTAATGGTTAAATTAAATCTTGCTCTGTCTCAGGACTATTGCAATGTGGCCATTGACTCACTGAAAAGCTTATAAGATAGAACATCAGATTCTAACACTTTCATAACAATGAGAGAAAATGAGTATATACATTTTAGAAGCATTTTAATGCAAATGATTTGTAGAGAAGAGTAGAAAACAAGACATAGTTTAAAAGGAAGCTCCTTTTACACTTATAGGTTTATAAATAAATAATATATTTATAAGTAAAAAATAAATATATTATTTATTTAAATATATTTTATACAGTTAATTTTATATATAAACTAATAAATATAGAGATTAATATATAAATATATTTTCCATATATATATTTATGAATATATTATTTATATTCTATGTTTATAATATAAAAAGAGCTACCTTTCTTTGAATGATACCAAGATCATTTTGGAATTGAATACACATTAATTCCCTTCACGTGACGTAGTCATGTTAACTTCTCCAGGCAAAGAGGACTCCTAGTATTTTGTGCACATCTACTATAATAAAACTGTATCAAGTGTCATCCCTTCTTGTCAAGAAGCTGAGAAGAAATTATTATATCTATATCATCAGTTGCACACAGAGCCTATAGGTCAGCGCCTTGCCATCACTAGACATTAAGGTTTTCTTCTTTTGATAAATTATTTTTCATCATAGAAAATTCAAAAACATACAAAAGTAGAGACAATAGGATAATAAACTCCCAGCTACCATTACCTAATTTTACCAGTTATCAACTGAAAGCCAGTTTTATTTCATTTATATGCCTACCCTCTTTGTCCCTACCTCATGCATGGGTTACTTTGAAACAAACACATGCCATCATGTCATTTCATTCATAAATATTTTGGTATATATCTCTAAAAGATAAGGGCTTTAAAAAACAAAAACAGAAACAAAACCATAATGTTAAGACTTTTCTCGTGCCTAAAAAATATTTAATAATAATTCCTTATGTCAAATATCTAGGCAGTTGTTACATTTTTCTCATCGTCTCATAATTTTTACATAATTATTCTATCGAAGTATAGTTGATTTGCAATATTTTATTAGTTTCATTTTGTGCTAATTTTGTATTGTGATTAATATTTTTACAGATTATATTCCATTTAAAGTTATAAAATATTGGCTATATTCCCTGTGCTGTGCAGTATATCCTTGTAGCTTATTTATTTTATACACAGTAGTTTGTACCTCTTAATCCCCTACCCCTGTCCTCCCCTCCCCTCTTCCCTCTCCCTACTGGTAGCTACTAGTTTGTGCTCTGTATCTGAGTCTGTTTCTGTTTTGTTATATTCATTTGTTTGTTTTATTTTTTAGATTCCATATATAAGTGATAACATACAGTATTTGTCTTTCTCTGTGTGACTTATCTCAGACATAATTTTTGTTTTAATTAGCTTCAAACAGAGTCAGTGCATTGCAGTTGACTCGTCTCTTCAGTCTCGCTTCATCTGTAGTAGAAGTGTCCAATAAGAAGATAATGTGAGCCACACATGAAATATTAAATTATCTAATAGCCACATTTAAGATGTAAAAAAAGCGATATTAATTTTAATAATATACATGATTAGACCAATATATGTAAAATATTATCATTTCAGCATATAATCTATATAAAAATTATGACTTTTTTTATACTACCTCTCCAAAATTTGGTATGTGTTTTGCATTTATACCACATCTCAGTTTGGCCTAGCCACATTTTAGGTGCCCAATATCCAAATGTACCTAGTACCTACTGATTGGACAGTGTCGATATATAGATTCTCTCTCTAAGGCATATGTTTTTGGTAATCAAAACAAACAAACAACGGAACATGGAAAGGATTTTTATGTAACTTTTCCTTACCAAAGGATAAGAAGAGGATTCCCACCAATGTGACACATGCATATTAGAGCCTGTGTCTCCCCAGAGCTTGAGACGGACACTCGTGTGCCCATGATTTCTTTGGGAATGGGATCCTTTAGAACAGAGGTGCATGACAGGGGAGGAAAACATTGAAGGAGGGAAAACCTGTGCAAAAATATGTTGTGGAGGTGGCTTCTACTACAGGAAACTGGTGGTCCATTCTGCTGGGACCTTCTGAGGAATCTTACAAAATGTGTCACAGAACTAATCACATGGGACAAACAGGAAAGCATTTATGCTCCCATCCCCCAATGCTAAAGGGGACTCAGGAATTATCACTCTCATGCTTCTGATTGTGAATGTATAAGTGAGCAACTCCAGTTTTGCAGAGCAGATAAGTCCAGGAGAGGAAGCAAGCAGTATCTGACAGGGGCAGAGACAAACTGTTGGGTGCTTCTGACCCCTGAAAGCTGTGCTCATCTGATCAAAGCCTGCAGGGAATAGGTTGGCCAATGCGGAAGTGGCCAGAATGAAGAATATGACCAAGAGGATTCTGGAGAGGGACACCACAGGTGTCCAGTAGGATATACCTGTGACTTGAAAGTAAACATGTGTTAAATGAAAACCATTTACCACAGAGATAGGATGACCGTGACAAGAGCATGGGGGAACACAATTCAAAAGGGATTGGAATGGTCAGGGAGAGAAAAATATTAGTAATATCAATCCCACTAAACTCCACATCTGCTACTATTTTTTTAATAGTTTCTGTTTATTGAATGCTTACTTTTCTTTTTTCTTTTTGGCCACGCCGCACAGCATGTGGGATCTTAGTTCCCCAACCAGGGCTCAGACCTGTGCCCCCTGCAGTGGAAGTGTGGAGTCTTAACCACTGGCCCACCAGGGAAGTCCCTCTACTACCATTTTTTAAAGCCTCAGGATTCTTCAAGCATAATCAACAATATCTGAAATTCCAGCCAGAATATATAATATTCTGGTTTTCATTCTAACATGTGTTTACCTTTATTGCATTAGTGTGTTTTTCCAAAATTAATCCGATTTTCACAATGTGGGCAATAGCCAGTCAGTACCTAGACCTCATGTCTACTTAATAAACAACACATCTTCAGCACTTATAGTTGAGATGATTTTGTAAAGACATTTTTTCAGAGCTAGACACGACCTTAGAAAGGGACATGTTGAACCAGTGCCACTAAGTGATATAAGAATTCCCTCAAGAGCCTTCTCTAGAAATAGTCACACAACATATGTTGCCACCAGAGGATAAATGGGAAATACCTGGCTTAGTTTTGGACATCTCGTTTTGCCTGAATACTCACGGTTGTTGTAAAGCTAAGTGGCTAATCCACCCTCCACCAGTAAGTACTGCTATCTAAAGCAAGACACGTATTAGGCTAAAAATTAAGTTCAAGGGTGCCAGGTTCTGTAAAATACCTTCTACCAAATCTGTGCTATAAATATGGTATGACCCTACTTACCTGCCTTGCTACCATACTATAGCAGATAAATCATCTGCCAGAGTGAGCTTTACTATGCCTTAAAATGTCTGTGATGGCTGTAAAAGAAATTGTGTTTATAAATACTGTACACGTTGTGGGATCTCATTCTCTTTACACATCAAATGCTGATTCCTGTTAAGTGACTGACTAAAAATTACTGCACTGGGACAAAAGTGATTAATTTGAAAATATGTACAGACTTTGACACTCATCCAGCTTGCCACAGACAATTTTGTAGTTTTTTAAACCCAATTTCCCTTCTCTATACTTTCCCTAAAGGGACTAAATTATTGGTACTTGGAAAGAAGTTAAGTTTACCTACACAATGAAGGGCTGAGAGAAATACTGTGAAGGAGGGGAAGGAGGGGAAAAGGCCCTGTGGGGTAGGGGAGGAAGAATAGTATTGTCTTGGGAGTTAGAGTGAAGGAGATTGAGGAGAGTATGAATGGCTGGGATGAATGAAGAAAATGAAGAGAAGGGACAGGTTTCAACATTGCTGTGGATTAGAAAGTAAGCTCCTTTTAAATATTCTTTGCAGCAAATGATAAAGAAAGCCATTCCTTTTTAATTAATGTTGCCCTTTGAACTGTTCTTATTTGATGCTCTATGGGTCTTTGTGTTTATAGGGGGTACACTCCTCCAAATGAAACCCAAGTTCAGTGAGATGTTAACCAGGTATGTCAATGGAGCCCAGCTACTGATTTATTGATACTTGGCTTTATGTCTTGGTTTTCATATTGTTTTAGCTCCTCTCTTACAAGCTGCATTTTTAAAACTCTTTCTTGGCTTAGCTTTGGAAATATTTCTACTGAGTGTAACAGCTATTGTGGTTAAGTTACCACTGCATTGTTAGTCAATTCATTTCATTCACCAGACACATATTAAGTGCCAACCATATGGCAGGCTTGACACAGAGAACCAGGAGTTGGAGATGATCAACAATCGGACCTTGCACTGAAAGCTCCATAGCTGCCAGTAATGGCATTGGAATGTGTCAGGTTTCAAGTACACTAATATTAACATTCACAGTCCTGCAAGCCATGATCTTAGGAAGCTTATAATGTCTATTATTGCCAAGTCAGGGCATCCACCAAGATAACTTCAATTTTGCATAGTTATACACAGGGATGGATGAAAAGTGAAAAATTGAGTCATTCATCCAGATATATTGCCAATACTTAGAAATTTCTGGACAACGGTCTGATTCCCTTCACTTTCATCTTGAAGTTTGGCCTTGTGTAACCATATGTTGAATGTAAGCGCTCTTAGGAATGCACATCCTCAGTTTCAAGGGCATTTTCATCTGATTGGAAGTGATAACACAACTGGAACCGAGTTGTGGCATTTGATGAAACCCTCCCATTCCAGTAAAAATGGCTGGAGGATGTTCAACACCTGAAATTAGCCAGAACTTCAAGTTGTAGACCTCATCACTAAATTTATCTTTTCTGAACCTGAATTTTCTTGATATGTAAAGCTTTTTTAAAATAAATGCTTGGGGCTGGGAAGATGCCCAGCATATTAAGCCTTGAACCATACAGAGGGAATCATTTTGTAAATGGAAATAAGTCCTTCAATATAAACTGGGCGACCATTCAACCACTAAGCCTAGCTTCGCAGGATCCTATTTAATCCACTGAGTATTCTGTTCTTTTCCACTCATCTAACTTGAGCCACAAATATGTTGCTTCTCGGTTTGCTCTCTGAGGATATTCTTTTTTTCCTTATCATGACTTAGAGGTAGCCAGAGAATAGCATTCATGCCTGGAAATGAATTATGAATCATTCAGTAGCTTCAGAATCCAAAAGGATAAGAAAAGCAATAGTCCCTAAAATTCTAGTCATTCTTTTTTATTCTACTTTTTGCAATAAAAATGCTATAATTTGAAAACTTGCTACAAATGTTCTTGTTGAAGTCAGAGGAACAGATATCCTGGAGAGAATAGGTAAGGATAAAAAAGTGAGACAGAGAGCAAGAAAAAGTGTTTAAGGGCATCTTCATCAGATATAGTTTTCATAGTCAGTGTATGGGGCCAGGATGTGCAGACAGGAGAGTATGGATATCGTGGCTTTATCTTCAAGGTGTAGCTTGCTGCTTTCCGCCAAATGGAATGTAAATAGAAAGGCAAAGTGTTCCTTTTCTGCTGTGAGTCAGACCCAGCCTGGATGTCTGAAAGCCCATTCAGGAATGAAAGCTACTCCATTCAGAGATGACCTTATGATCTGACAGAAAAGTGTTTCTGTATTTAGGAAGTTCAGCCTGTGCCGAAAATAAAACTGGTGGTCCCTGGGAGCTCCTCTCATATTCCAAGGTAAACTAAATGAGTTAAATAAATAGAAAGTCTGAATTAACATTCAAAACCTATGACACGTAAAAAGGGATCATTCAGAAGGGAACATGGTCATACCTTGTGCCAGACTCAAAGAGAGGAATCTGACCCAGTGTAAGAGTGTGTCTTTTCACCTACAGAACTATAAAGGCAATTTTCAAAGATTTTTTTGTTATGGTCAGTATCTTCCTACTGTATGCACAGAAAATCACATAAAGTACCCACAGTCTCACTATCAAATACTAGACTTGAGAGGTCAAGAACTTTATGTGATGGTCCCAAGCACTGACTTTAGTAGTAAAGATTTATTAGTCTAGGTTTATTTTCAAAGATAGCAGAGATGATCTCAGAAATTTTCCTATCCCCTATCTTAGTGTCCATCTTTTGATTCCATAGCTGGAAAACATTTAATCTCATTAGGTCCTTTCAAGTAGCTGTGATGGAGAACAGTGCTTACCTATTCCAGTACCCATTTGCTTCTTCCTTTTGGTAGAGAAACCCTAATTTCTACCTAGGGTTGCCAGATTTAGCAAATAAAAATACAGATTACCAAGATAAACTTGACTTTCAGAAAAGAAACAAATAAAATTTTAGTGTAATATGTCTCAAATATTGTACTCATATCAAAAAAAGGTTTATCTGAAAATCAAATTTAATTGGCCATTTTTTATTTTATCACTCATCCCTACTAACCACTTATGTTTCTACCCAGATAAGACTACATTTCTAAGGCTCAAATTATGATGTGACCAAGTTCCAGCCAATGAGATGGAAGCTTGTGTTGAGTGATGTTCCTAGAAAGTCTCCTTAAAAGAAAAGGGCATACTCTTTCCCCTCTACCCCATCCTCTACACTGCTATCTGAGAAGGATATTATGGAAGAAGAGCAATTTTGAGCCATGAAAAACAAGATCCCATAGCTCTGGTAGAGATAGCAGAAGCCCAGTCCCTGGCAATATCATGCTCCTGAATACCAGCCCTGAGCTGCCTTTCTGAAAATTTTCCTTGAGTGAGGGAGTGAGGAAGTGAGGGAGAGGGAGAAAGAGAGGGAAAGAGAGAGAGAGAAACTTCTTATATAAACCACCATTATTTGGGACTTTCTCTTGTATTCATTTGAATCCAATCCTAAGTGATATAAAACCTTATATCCCTAGAGATTTGTGGGTACAACAAAACTAAAATTTGTGGAACAGGACAATTTCTGTAGAGCAGAGTATTCCAAAGACTCTGTGAATGCTCAGTCACATAGATTCTCATTGTCTCTTTCTCTCTCACACACAGATTCACTTACTTTTCTAAAGCTTTTGCTTCCTGCCTTATCTTCTTGATAGTGCTCAGAAGTTAACTCTAGCAATTCAGCGGGAAAAAAGGCCATGCCTAGAGGACCAGAGCATAAAGGTGAATTGTGGTCAGCAATTTTATCTAAAAGTTTGCTTGACCATTTCAACAGATTTTGATGATATTTTTGAACATGCTGTCAGGTGGCAAGAAGAGAATTGATTAAAAGAATTTAGTATTTTGGAAATCTTTGGCTTTGGGAAATGTAAAAATGAATTTCTAATAACAATGATACCTTGCATGAGGAAGAGACCAATACATCATTCCTTGAAGTTGTCCCAGGTCAGAACACTTATATATAAAATTCTAGTCCAAATGAGCAATGTTGATTTTTTTATTCAGTGCTTGAGATTTACCAATTTCAACATTCTTCTTGGTGCCATGAAAAATGTTGCCACTGGCAAGCACTCCACACTACAGAGGAAGGCAAAAATAGTGTTAAATGGTGGAACTATGAGAATAGGAGTCTACATTTTCATTAATGTATCATTCGGAATCCTTGATTAGGAGACTTATTTTCCATTCCTTAAAGGGGATAGAAATATATAGAAATGGGAAGAGCAAATGAAATATGACCTTCAAATAAAACAAATAAAAGTAAAAGCAAAGCAAGAGCAAGATTATTAAAGAAATTTTATACTGTTTGGTTTGTTATAACTAAAACACAACTACTAGTGGTAGACTTTTGAAAGGCTGGAAGTTTTAGACACTGGTTACAAAGCAGAAGTTATCTGTGGTGGGTTGAATAGTGTCATGCCAGGCTAAGGAACCAGTTCAGATCATTGTTCTATAAAATACAAAAGGAAAAACATCAAATGATAGTTGGATACACGGGGCATATAGAGAATTGATTTTATTCAGGAGGACCCAGACTAGCATACTCTGTAGGTTAAGATTAAAGCCCTATTCTTGATAGTTTTCAAAATTCAGCCCATGCTAGACATGGTGATTCATATTTTGCTGTGTATTTTTGCATCTGTATTCATCAGAGATATTGGCCTTGTAGTGTTCTTATCTGGCTTTGGAATCAGAATGATTCCTGCCTCTTAAAATGAGTTTGGTGGTGTTCCCTCTTCTTCAATTTTTTGAAAGCCTTTGAGTGAGAATGGCATTAATTTTTCTTTAAATATTTGGTAAAATTCACCTGTAAAAGCATCTGGTCCTGAGCTTTTCTTTGTAGAAAGGCTTTTGATTACTGATTCGATCTCCTTGCTCTTAATTGGTCTATTCAGATTTTCTGTCTCTTCATGTTTCAGTCTTAGCAGATTGTATGTTTCTAGGAATTTATTAGTTTCTTCTAGGTTGTCCAGTTTGTTGGTGAGTAATTGTGATAAGGATCTCTTATGATCCTTTGTATTTTTGTGATATCAGTTGTAATGTGTCCTCTTTCATTTATAATTTTATTTACTTGAGTCCTCGCTTTTTTTCTTGATAAGTCTAGCTAAAGCTTTGTCTGTTTTGTTTATCTTCTCAAAACCCTAGCTTTTAGTATCATTGGCTTTTTCTATTGTTTTCTTGTTCTCTATTTCATTTATTTCTGCTATTTTTCTAGTTCCTTGAAGTGTAAAATTGGGTTATTTAGTTGAGATTTTTCTTTTTTCTTACTGTAAGAAGAAAAACTATAAACTTCCCTCTTAGAACTGTTTTTGCTGATTCCCGTACATTTTGTTATGCTGTGTTTCCATTTCTGTTTGCTTTTGTAATTTCTCCTTTTATTTATTCTTTGATGCATTGGCTGTTCATGAGTGTGTTACTGACTTCCACATATTTGTGAATTTTCTAGTTTCCTTCCTGTTATTTATTTCTAGTTTTATACCAGTGTAGTTGGAAAAGATGCTTGATATGATTTCAATCTTCTTAAATGTTTTAAGACTTGTTTTGTGGCCTAACATATGATCTATACTGGAGAATATTCCATGTGCACTTAAGAAAAATGTGTATGCTGCTGCTGTTGAATGGAATATTTTTCACATGACTGTTAGGTCCATTTGATCTAAAGTATAGTTTTGGGAATTCCCTGGCAGTCCAGTGGTTAGGACTCCATGCTTCCACTTTTCCAGGGGCTCAGGTTCAATCCCTGGTTGGGGAACTAAGATCCCACAAGCCTCATGGTGCAGCCAAAGGAAAAAAATAAGTACAGTTTAAGTCCAGTGTTTCCATATTGATTTTCTGTCTGGATAATCTATCCATTGTTGAAAGTGGGGGTATTGAAGTTCCCTACTTTTATTATATTTTTGTCTGTTTCTCCCTTCAGATCTGTTAGTATTTGCTTATTATATTTAGGTGCTCCCATGTTGGGTCCATATATATTTATAGATTGTTACATCCTCTTGATGAATTAACCATTTATCATTATATAATGATTTTGTCTCTTGTTACAGTTTTGACTTAATATCTATTTTGTCTGATATAGGTATAGCTACCCCTGCTCTCTTTTGCTTTTTCATGTGCATAGAATATTTTTTCCATCCTTTCACCTTGAGCCTATGTGTGTCCTTAAAGCTGAAGTAACTCTCTTGTAGGCAGTATATAGCTGGGTCTTGTTTTGTTTATTCATTCAGCCACCAAATGCCTTTGATTGTAGAAATTAATCCATTTACATTTAAAGTAATTATTGAGAGGTATGGTTGTTCTAATGACATCTTAATGTTTTCTGGCTATTTTGTAGTTCCTTTCTTCCTTTCTTCTTCTCTTGCCATCTTCTTTAGGGACTTGATGATATTCCGTAGTGATATGTCTTGGTTCTCTTCTCTTTATCTTTTGTGTATCTACTATAGATTTTTGCTTTGTGGTTACCATGAGGCTCACATAATACATCTTATAAATATAACAATCTATTTTATGCTGATAAAAATTTAACTTCAATTGCATACAAAATTGCTACCATTTTACTCCCCCTACACATTTTATTTCTAATGTCACAATTTACCTCTTCTTTTATTGTGTATCTGTTAACAAATTATTGTAGCTATAGTTACGTTTAATACTTCTTTTCTTTAACCTTTATACTAGAGTTAAGTGATTAACATACCACATACATTATTGTGCATTATCAAATTTGACTGTATACTTACCTTTACCAGTGTGTTTCATATTTTCACATGTTTTCATGTTAATTAGCATCCTTTCATCTCACCTTGAAGAACTCCTTTCAGCATCCCTTGTAAGGCAAGTTTAGTGGTCATGAGCTTCCTCAGCTTTTGTTTGTCTGGGAAAGTCTTTATCTCTACTTCATTTCTGAAGGACAGTTATGCCAGGTAAAGTATTCTTGGTTGGCAGATTTTTATTTCAGCACTTTAAATATATCATCCCACTCTCTCTGGCCTGCAAGGTTTCTGCTGAGAAATCTGCTGATAGCCTTATGAAGTTTCCTTCATAAGTGATAAGCTTCTTTTCTCTTGCTGTTTTCAAGATTTTCTCTGTATTTTTCATTTCTGACAGTTTCGTTATAATGTGTCTTGGAGAAGATGTCTTTGGGTTGAATTTGTTTGGAAACTTATGAGCTTCATGAACTTGATACCCACATTTCTACCCAGATTTGGAAAGTTATCAGCTATTATTTCTTTAAATAAGCTTTCTGCCCCTTTCTTTTTCTCATTTCATCCTGGAATTCCCAAAAGTATAGATTGATTCTTTTAATGGAATTTCATAAGTCCTGTAGGCTTTTTTCATTCTTTGCATTCTTTTTTCATTTTGCTCCCACGACTTGATAATTTCAAATGGTCTGGTTTTGAGTCATTGGCTCTTTCTTCTGCTTGGTCAAGTGTGCTCTTGAAGCTCTTTACAGTAAGTCCCCTACATACAAACCTTCAAGTTGCAAACTTTCAAAGATGTGAACATGCGTTCCATCAACATCAGGTGTGAGCAAAATTGAAGCTTGCCTTTCATCTCCTATTGCTGACAACCCTTCAGCTCTACCATCTCCCACCTCCTCTTCCTCCTCCAGTCAGTAACTCTTCTTGCCTGTTCACTGGATGCCAGCCCCTGTATGCCAGCTGTTGTGTTGTACTACTGTACTTTTCAAGGTACTATACTATAAGATTAAAAATGAAATGTTTTCTTTATTTTTCATGTTTGTTTTTTATGTACTATTTGTGTGAAAAGTATTATAAACCTATTATTATATTATAATAGTATTATAAACCTATAGTACAGTACTATATAGCTGATTGTGTTAGTCTGGTACCCGGGCTAACTTTGTTGGACTTACGAAAATATTGGACTTACAAACACGCTGTCAGAACAGAACTCGTTTGTATGTAGGGGACTTACTGTATTAAATTATTCTGCTCAGTCATATTCTTCAGCTTCAAATTTTCTGTTTGGTTCTTTTTTATGTTTTCTATTTCTTTGTTGAACTTCTCATTTTGTTCTTGTATTGTTTTCCTGATTTTATTAAATTGTTTATCTGTGTTCTCTTGTAGTTCTCTCTGAGAATTGTTAAAACAATTATTTTGAATTTTTTGTCAGTAATTCATGAATCTCCACTTCTGTGGATCAGTTACTAGAAGTTTACTGTGTTCCTTTGGTAGGGTCATGTTTCCCTGATTCTTTGTGATTTCTGTAGCCTTGCATAGGTGTCTTCACATATGAAGAAAAAGTCACCTCTTCCAGACTTTATGGACTAACTTTAGTAAGAAAAGACTTTTAGCTGTGGGTTAAGGCACACTGGAGCATGCTCTGACCCTAGGTCTATTGGTATAGTGCACCATGTGTGAGGACATGTGGAGGCTCCAGGTCTGGGGGTTGTGGTGTCTTTTTGGTTCAGGCAGTTGTGGTCCAAGACTTCCACGACTGTGTAATTCTTGATGAGAGCTGTGGTAGGGGGAGGGAGAGGTGGCCTGCAGTGGCTACAAGGGCATAAGCACATCCAGGGGCCCTGGCTGTTGCCATGTACTTGTGTGACAGCTGGGGCTAGCCACAGATGTGTGCTTATCAGTGGGAGCTGATAACAAGACTTGGGCTGGCGGCATGCAGATGCACAGCTATAGGGGCTAGCTGCAGGCTTGCATGTCAGTGCATGCCAGTGACAGGAGTCATGACTGGATCCAGCCCACAAGCAACTCTGGGAACCTTGGCTGTCTGCATGCATTTGTGCTGCTGCAGGGGCTCACCATGGGCATGTGTACAGAAGTAGAGGCCTATGACAGGATTCAGGGCCAGTGGTGTACAGGTGCACAGCTGCAGGGGCTGGCTGTAGGCATACATGGTGATGCAGGCCAGAGATCAGAGTCAGGGCCAGATCCAGGCCCACATGCAGCTGTGGGCATATGTGATATGGAGGTCAGCTGCAGTGACCTCAGTTGGCATCTTGCAGGTGCATAGCCACAGAGTCTGGCGCTGGCTGCCAGTGTGGGTCCCAGGCTCCGGCAGGAGTGGGGAAGGAGAACATGGAGGGACTCAGGCATCTGGCATTCATGAGTGTAAAACCTGTGGGGTGAAAAACCTCAGGAGGGTCCGCTGTGTCTGACTGCTTGTCTCCTTGGTGGTGGAAGCTGCTAAGATCTTCTGCACAGTTGTCTGTTGAAGTCCACAACAAAACCCTCAGTGATGAGAGCTAGTGGAGTGTTCGGCATCTGCAAAGGCTGCTGGGGTCCTCCTCAGAGCAGACCATTGGGAACTGCTGTCACTCAGGCTGCGTGACTGATACGGGTCTCCCCGGCCCTCATTCCTTGCTCTTAGCCATCTCTAGACTCTGAGCTTTTCTGGTCTCTGAAGTGGGTCCTTTACGCAGTGCCCCCAAAGGCTGAGGAAGCTGATGGCTCACACTGTTCTCCTTTTCTCAGCAAGGGGAACGCTCTTGGGCTGGGGAATTCCCTCTTGGCCCTGAGCAGTGCAGGCCTGGGGGGTGAGATTATGGAGGCAAAATGAAACTTTTTCCTACCCTTTTTGTGTGGCCATTCCCAGGTGTTTAGCTCCACAGTGTTTCTGAAGCTTCTTAAGTGGACTGCTGAGCTCTCCCAGAGCTATTTTCGTTCCTGGATAGCTGTCTAATTGTTGTTCTTTGTGGGGAGATGGAGGCTGGGGTCTCCTACTCCACCATCTTTGTATGATCATTTGATTTTTTTTCTTGAAAAAAATGTAACAAGTCAGTCATATTTGGCTTTTCTTATCTGTACCAATTCTGAAAGTCATAGGCTGAGGTGCATTCTTTCAGAGGGGATTGGTGTTATCTTTTCCCAAGCCCTCTAGAACACCTCTGATCCAGAAGCATTTTAATTTAATTTATTGAACTGAATTTCCCTGGACCATGCAAAAGATATAATTCAAATCCTTAATCTGTGCATGGGCAGGGTTATGGTTACTACTTTCCAGAGACATTTTTTTCACCCCAAGCCAGTACCTTAGACTGACAGCTTTTCTTGCCACTAGGTCCCTTTTCCAGGGAAGAGTGTTTTTAGCCCACCCTTTCACTGTGGCTATAACCCTTCATAAGTACAAGGTTTGTGGAAGTCTCTGTTCCTTCTCCACACCTTATGTGGGACAAAGTCTTGTTTCTCATTCTTCCACATGGGCTAAAACACAGATCCTGAATTCCTAGTATTGGCAGATCCTTCCAATGTAGCTTTTGTCTCTATTATACATTTATCACTCTGGTTCAGTTCACTCTGGTTTTAGTACCTTTAGACTTCTCTCTCTCTCTCAGGCTGCCTATGTTTTTCAAAGGCTGTTGGTAACTCTTCAACAGTATTGCTAGGTGTTTGTAATAGGAAGCTTTTCCAGAATTTCTTATAACAGTATAGAAGTGGTAATAGAGCTGAAAGCTATGGAACATTTACAAATTTTTTGAATATAATAATGCTTATAATAGTCATTACATACAAAAACACACATGATAACTTACCCATAGTTTTCAGGTGCAGTGTTACAGGAACTCGTACGGTAGTACTCTTCCAGCTTCATTAACATCTGGTCTTATAACAATTTTATAATCACCCAATATAGACGAACAAGCATTTGTATTTTGTCAACAAATATTTTAAGTCTCAACTGCGAGGAATTGTAAGTAAAGAAAAGCAGGAGAAATTTTAAAGGCATTCAGTTTGATATTTGGATTATTGGATTCTAAAGTTGTCTTTGAGGTCACCATCTTATTTGTATCTCTTGTCACAGATTTCAAACCTGTTGGCAATCTTTATCTTTTACAAAAAACAAACCACACAAACCTTTCTTGAATGCAGAAGTTAGTTTGTACACCATAATGAAGTAGGTTTTGTCTTTCTGTTCTAGAGAATAAGCACGCTCGAGGTGTGAAGGGGCTTAGAAACCACACAGTCTTCCCAGGTCCTCCCTCTACCATAAGGAAGGAGAAGTTGTGTGGATTCTCTTATGGCCTGAGCTCAGATAGCAGGAACCCTGAGAGCTACAAGTCCCCCACCAGCCCCAGAGCCACAGGCTTCCCATGAACCCTCACAGCGTCTCTGGCTTTGGGTTCTGACCATGATTGTCCTGCCCTCTCCCTCGCCCCACCTTGCTCTCCACCATTTGTGCTGGAATCAAGTGGGAATGTCAGACTCTGGGGGAAGTAAGTCAGCTGTGAGCATGAACTCTGCGCACCATGGGTTCCCTGATTCCTGTCCTCTGACAGACTCCTGGGGAGAAGATGGGTTTCCCCTCAGGCTCTGGCCTCAGCAGAAGATTGTGTGCCTGGTGGACTGTGATGCTGCCTTGGTCCTGAGCTGACTGCACTTGGGGTGGGGGAGAAGCTCTGTTCTCTCTTGCTCTGTGGAGTGGTGAGCACACAGCCACTAAGTGATACACTTGCTAAAGTCTGTGTTGGCAGCCCTGACTTGTCCTCACCCTGCCACACCCCAGGCTGTGAAGCTTTCTAGGCGGGTTGCACCTGTTGACAGGGAACTGTGACCACGGGCCTCGCTGGCACTGTGTCCTTCCAGGCAGGAAAGAGTGAGCACCATTAAACTCCTACTAAGCAGCCCCAACCTTGTGGGTGGGGCAGGAAAGGCAGAGGGTCTTCTAGAAAGATGTGAATGACCATCTCGCCAGTTAAGGCTTCCCACGGGGGAGGCAAAGAACTGTAAAGACTTCCTTCCTCTCTCAGAATGTATAATCCACTGCCCTAAAATGTGTTTAGCCAGGCAGCTGGTCAGGGAAACAGGTGTCAGGCTTAGAGCAAAACCTCCAATTCTGTGTCATGGTCTTCCCCTCTCTTCCCTTAGGGAGACTGTCTGTATACCAAGCTTGTATTTTGAATATTCCCTTCTTGAAAAAGAAAGTAGACACCCGTCATCCAGAGGTATACGTACAGTATTATCTAGATATATGCCCTGTACAATTACAATACCATCTAGATATCTGCCTCCTATAATTTTAAATTTCAGATTTTAGTTCATAATGATTCCAGCCTTCAAAACCTTCTAGTTAGTGCTATACATTAAAATGGCCCAGGGTTTTGACTTCCTTAGTCAACAACTGAACCCCACAACAAACAAATTTATTCATTCATTTGACAAATACTGTTGAGCATTTACTATTGCCAGGCACTGGGTTAGGTGTGAGGTATAAAAGAGTTGAAACACCAGACAAGATCCTTGTGCATATAGAGTTTATATTTTAATTGGAGAGACAGAGCAAAGTCACTACATAAATAAAATAAGTACAATCTAGACTGGGTACCATGAAAGAAACATACAAGGGGCTGAGCCAGAGACTAATATAACTCTAGTATATTTCTCATCACAGTATATTGTAATTGTCTGTTCTGTCTCCTCATTGGATGCAAGAGCCAGGGCCCACTAATACTTTTTTCATCTTGGTCTTCCTTGTGCTTAGGACAGTGCCTGACACATAATGGTGCTGAAAAAATTGTCTGCTGAGTGAGCGTATGAATGTTTGTGTTGAACAGTGAATTAACAAAGGTTTGGGACTTCATTAAGAAATAGCTATGCCTTGCACAAAATACAAAAAATACCAAGTGGAGCCTATATTTCACATTCTGTTTTCTTAATAACATTTTATATGTAATATTCAAGTTCTGTGTTTTCATCCTATATAGATTCAACCCGTAAGCAAATGGAGGTTTCATGGGTGAACAGAGAATCCAGTTTACCTAATTCTCTTCCGGTCCAACACAAATAAGGCACATAATGCCTACCGGGGCTGTAAGCGTCAGGTGCGGAATCAAAGCTAGAAGAAAACACGAGGTTTGAGGTGTCACTGGAAGCTTTAGTGGTAATTAAGTTCCCTGTTCTCAGGCTTCCTGTCACCTTCCTCTTAGCTGCCAGAACAGCATGTTTCAGTCTCGCTGCTGAAGGACTAAAGGAGCAGCTGTGTTTTGTTCCTGTCTCTTCCCCCCCAGGCCTTCCCCCGCTTTCAGTTGCTTCCTTGAATTTCCTGTCATTCGGCAACTTCGCAGGGGTACTGGGCTGAACCTGTGCTGGTATCTCTAAGCACAGACCACGATCTGCATTGTCTTTCATGGCTGCGTGGCTCCTGATTACAGAAAGGTGGGTAAGCTAGATGAGAGATGAGACAGTGAAGCTGCCCAAGACGATATTGTGCTGTTTGGGGGGAATTACATTTGGGGGTCTTAAAGTGAGGGTACTTATCACCTCTATCCACCCAGCTTTACAAATGAAGAAGCCGAGGCTGGAGGTCGATACCTGAGGGAGGTGGAAACACAGGCCCTGGACTAGAACGAGGCATCCCAGCTCTGGGCAGCGCCCTGCTGCCTCCTCATGCATGTTTACAAACCTTTTATCCAAGCTATCTTGCAGCACTGAATGTACATAACCTTTCAATTGTGAGCCAGGAGTTCATTTTTAGTTGGTCATAATCAAGATCATACAGATAGTTATGGAGCACCTGTCAAATGCATGAATACTATTGTAAAAATCAAAAGCCCTCAAAAACCTCACGATGTAGTTGGGGAAACAATTGTAAAACTTTAAATCTAGAATCCCATTATTTAACAAAGGAGGGAAGAATTATGTGGAAGAGAACATGATTTACTGCTGGTTGAATAGCTAATTGGAGGAAGCATTGAGATTCAAACCTGGGTCTCCTGGCTCCCAGGTCAATATGTATCCCACTGGCACTGTGTACCTACAATGTGCAAGGAGAGAACAGCTGAGGGAAACATAAGTATGGGCTTTGCAGTGCAGCATAGCCACTAACTAGACCCAAAAGAAGAAAGGATACTAAACATGGCAACCATCCGTGTAGCTCCCTGGAGGAGGTGAGTCCTGAGCAAGGATTTATAGCGTTACTCCAGATTGAAGCATGAAGCAGCAAGAGTAAGAATAAGCCAGATACCTTCAGCGGCTATTAAGGAGACTCACATGCCAGGAGTGGAAAAGCTTCAGAAGAGCAGAGGAGAAATTGCCAAGAATCGTTGGGATCAGCTCAGAAGTTCATCCTACACCACTGAACACCCACTGTATGCCAGACGCTGTGCTAGGCACTGGGAATTTGCAGATGAATGGGAAGTGGTGCCATACTGCATTGTGTTTCCCACTCTGGCCACTAGAATCTTGATTCCCAAAACAAGGTAGATTTGCCAAATCTATCCATAGAAAATTAAACCCAAGGGGAACTCTAACTCAGAATTTTATGAAGATGACAGGAGGGTGTGATAAAAATAGCTGAAACCATACTTGGTGGAAAAATCAGTTAGTTCTTGGTCCATACCTGGGAATGACAACCTCTAAAAGATATACACTGATGCTGATGGCAGGTGGCAGTTCCTCCTAACCTAAGAGCAGGCAACCATCCTCAGCCAGTGTAATTCAGGGACTATCTTCTGAGCTAGCCAGGTCCTGCCTCTGCTCTGGGTCCCCTGTGCTCTGATCAGATCTGAGTGAGGATATTTGTTCCTTGCTTCAGAAACCTTATTTCTAAGAGTTGTTTTCCCCTTTAAAAAACGCATTTAATTGTTCATCAGTTGATTTCCTTCTTCCTGGATAGTCTGCAAACTCTGGCTGCGAGTGTGTGATATTGTAGTCCAAAAGCATGTCTGTGTACCCTCCACAAGCTACTTCTTTTGTTCTGGCTGCCAGGTACTTTATGGATGATTCTCATGAATCTGTGTGCTTGGTGGTGGGAGGGGTTTTTTGTTTTTTTTTTGTTTTTTTTTTTTTTAAAAACTTTGGGTTTATTTACTTATTTATTTATTTTTTATTTATGGCTGTGTTGGGTCTTCGTTTCTGTGCGAGGGCTTTCTCTAGTTGCGGCAAGCGGGGGCCACTCTTCATCGCGGTGCGCGGGCCTCTCACTATCGTGGCCTCTCTTGTTGCGGAGCACAGGCTCCAGACGCGCAGGCTCAGTAGTCGTGGCTCACGGGCCCAGCCGCTCCGCGGCATGTGGGATCTTCCCAGACCAGGGCTCGAACCCGTGTCCCACTGCATTGGCAGGCAGATTCTCAACCACTGCGCCACCAGGGAAGCCCCCGGGTTTTTTTGATTGTTGTTCTTTTTTAAATTCACTTCCTATCAGAGGATGAAATGAAAGTAAATGCCATAATAGCCCTTTTGAAACACCATTTAGGATCCACCTATACCCAATAATATGTGGTTGACATTAGAAAACTCAGTTGGCTTTGGTGCTTTGTTGGGTTATGAGTCAGGAAGGAGAAGGGGTTGAAATGATGGAAGAGCTCAAAGTGTATCTCCTGCTAGGTCCCCATGGCATGGATACACAGATAAGAATGACTTTCCTCTTTTCTTGTAAGCTTCACTCTCAGAGGCATTGAACATGGGCTAATCTGGAAGCTGCCTGCCCCTTGCAAAGTGAAGAGAGTCAAAGAAGATGTCTTTGGTGATTAATTGAATTCTGTACTTTCAAGTTAGAAAAGCAAAGAGATACCACAAGACAGTTCATAAGGATTAGAAACAGAAAATGCTTCCTTTTAATATTTTTCTTCCCATTTTCTTTTTTATCGTGGGAACATTTAAACATACAAAAAAGTAACAGACTGGTAAAATAAACCTCATGTATGCAAATATGTATATTTAATTTTTATTTTACCCTTCTGATTCTATTTCATGCATTTTTATAATATAAATAATACACTGAGTAGTCCATTATATAATTTAAATATAAATAATATATATTTGGGGGAAGCATGCTTAAAAATGTTTTACAAATAGGGGTAGTACATCAGAAATGTTTGGACATACTTGTGTTAACAGCAGTCACAAGACACTCTTAGGAATAATAATAAGAATGATGATTAATATTTGTTGATGCGTATCTGCTCCCGGCACAGTGCTAATGGCTATACTATAGGAGATGTCCATGGGACCCAGATTACACACTTTTCCTGTAACATCCATAACTAGAGTAGAAAATCTAAACTGATGGACCTCAAATCAATTTAGATTTTGGATCCTACCTCCCCAAAAAAAAAAAATATATATATATATATATATCTTTCTAAAAACAAGTCCTAACCTTCCCAATATATTTTTAAAATTTATGTTTATATAACATTCATATTAAAGAAGTACCTATGACACTGGGGAAGTCATTATATTTTTTAGAACCTGTTTTATCATCTATAGATGAGGGAGTTAGAGTATCTAGGGTCTCTAATATTCCTCCTAGCCCTCACATTTTACAAGCCATTTCTATGAGGTTATAACTTGCTAAAGCCAAACACCCTATCCAATACATTATTTACATTGTCTCTGGTTTTATAGAAGAGGCAACACACGTGAGGCCCACTGTTATGTAAATCTTTATCGCAATCATCAACAATTTATTGAGGATCTCTGGTCAATGGCAAATGTCATCAAGCATTACAAGGAATGAATGTGAAGGAGGCCACATTTTGTGGGTTCCATTTATAACTACATGACCATCTCAGATCTCACGCAGACTGTGCTTGGTCATGCCGTTGTCCTTCTGTCACCCTCTCCCTTGGTAGGAATTGGTGTCTGGGGGCCTGGCAGCCAGGTCAGCTGGCTGCAGGGGTTCTTGTAGCACTTACAAGGATAAGCATGTGGGATTCCTTTCAGTAAAGTGATAGGCATATCACACGCTGGTGTTCAGGCTCTGACATGCCACAGATTATCAGGCGTGCCTCTTTTAAAAGGCATGTGATGGGCCTCTCAGTCTATGTCCTGAAACACTCAAATCCTCCCTCACATCCTGTACAAGCCATTTCCACACAATTAGAGCCCTTCTCACTATTTTTTTAACAGTTCAATTGCAAGAAATGAAAAGGCAGAACAGTGGCTCTGGCTCACTTACTTTTGAATGCTATATTTCCATCTTTCTGTTAGGTCCAGCTTGGGGAAAACAAGCAGCAGAGACTAGGAGTCCTAAAGCAAATGAAAGGATTCAATGTGCTCACAACAGAAGATGCTAGTCTATAGTGGTTTTTAAAAATTGGCTTTGACATCGTTAGTCTTAGTAATATTCTTTTGGATCTGTCTCTTCAAGCAAGGGCAATAAAAGCAAAAATAAACAAATAGAACTACATCAAACTAGAAAGCTTTTGCACAGTGAAGGAAGCCATCAACAAAATGAAAAGGCAACCTACTGAATGGGAGAAGATACTTGCAAATGATATGTTTGATAAGGGGTTAATATTCAAAATATATAAAGAACTCATACAACTCAATATCATAAAAACAATCAGATTAAAAACTGGCCAGAGGACCTGAATAGACATTTTTTCAAAGAAGACATACAGATGGCCAACAGACACGTGAAAAGATGCTCAACATCACTAGTCATCAGGGAAATGCAAATCAAAACCACAATGAAATATCACCTTATACCTGTCAGAATGGCCATCATCAAAAAGACAACAAATAACAAGTGTTGGTGAGGATGTGGAGAAAAGGGAGCCCTTGTGCACTGTTGATGAGAATGTATATTGGTGCAGCTGCTATGGAAAACAGTATGGAGGTTCCTCGAGAAATTAAAAATAGAACTATTATAAAGCAATTTCACTTTTGTGTATTTACCTGAAGAAAACAAAACACCAATTCTCTACCAACTTCATCTCTTGAGAGTTTTTTTTGGTAACTGGAGTTTCTCATGGAATGATGTGCTGTCTACCTTATCAGAGTATTGAAAATGTTTTGTGGAAAAAGAAAGAGAAGTAAAGAAACAAAGCAGTTACTGGTTTTACTCACTTTAGACCCAAACCAAGAAATAAAAGCACAGTGTTAGTTACCCTTCATATTTTGACTAGGTTTTCCTGTTTCGTGACTTTTGGTTCTAAACTCTGATGCATGTGCTGGTCTTAGTTGGCAAAGGTAAATCAGGTTTGTAGTCCAGCTACATCCAGAAGGCTAGTTCCAGGGCCAGGGCCAAAGAGATACCTGGTTTGAGGTTCTCAAACCCTACATCTGAAAGCTGTGTCAACAGGGCACCCCCCCCTGCTGATTTTAAATGCTTGATGACTCTCAGTGTGTTTGGATCCATGCTTGTTCAGACTCTCAAAGGCAAACGTTCTGCTCCTGTTTGTTTGGAAGGCGCAGAAGCCTTTTGCAGTCTGCAGCTCTGTGGCAACGTCCAATTGCATAGTCCTTGGTCGCCCGAGACCCTCACCTGGGGGTGGGTTGGAACAGGTTCTGACCCACTTTCCATTCCCTGAGTGAGAAGTGGACAAAGGTTCCATAGACCTCCCATTCCCTTTATTCATAAGGTGGTTTACTCTGTTTTTTGAGCACTAGACCTTGTTCTTTGGAACCATATAGCAGTTTCCCCTTGGTTTCTTTCAGTTGGCATGTGGCTTCTGTAACAACACATCAGTACATCTTTCTTACAGCTCTGTGTTTCTAGTTTCGTTGAATATCGCCTTTATGCAAAAAAATTCTCTCTCAGCTGGCATGAGACTGTGTGTCATGGGACAGCCCTAGTCTTGTCCCATCTTGTGACCCCTCTCACCGCTTATTTATCAGAAAGGAGATTTAGTTAGTAGGAAAGACATTGTAGCAGATTTGACACAAGTTGGAAAACTCAGGTGGGTAGGAAATGCTATGTTTGGTTAAAGTTCTCTAAATCACATTAAATCTTACTCTTCGCTTTCATCCAGGCTGGGGAATAAATCAAAGGCAGTCACCGTTGAAGCTCCCTTCTCCTCCTACCCTGCCCCCCACCTTCACCACACTCCCCAACTCAAGTGGCCTTGTATTCAGAGAAATTGCTCTGGCCTTTAACCCATTCCAGATACTGCAGAGATCAAATCCATTCAGCCTAAATGTTTCTGTGAAGTCCAGTGACCTTGGTGCTTCCAGGTGGTCTTTGTTGCCGAGGTTGGTGGGGTCAGATGTCTCAGGCCGAGCATCCCTTCTGTGCCTGCATTCTCTTTCCACCCTTGGGCAAAGCTTGGGAGCAGAGCACATGACCCAACAACACACAGCACCCACAGAGCCCTGTCTCCTCTCTGGGGACCTCCTCCATTCTCTTTCTGTCTCACTTTCCCTCTCTCTGGCTTAACCACTTGAAAATGAACTCATTTTCCAAAAAAAAAAAAAAACAAAAGCCAAGGAAGACCTTCTTGGGTGGCAACTTCTGCTTCCTGCTGTACGACACACACCTCCCCTGTGGCAAAGAAGCCTGCCCATTTTCATGAATAGAGGTAACGTACAGGGAAGACAAAGCAGAATATCTGGATGAATGACCCTGCTGCAACATATAAGACATTTAGGCTGCCTCCAGTGTTTTGGGTTACTACAAATAAGGGAGTAATAAACACTCCAGTACATATATTTGTTTACATATTTATGATTAGTTCCTGAGGGTAAATTCCTAGAAGGGAGATTATTGAGCCAGAGGGTATGCATAAATAACATTTTAAATAAATATTATTAAACTGAACTTTCCCCCAAAGTTTACATTCCCACTAACAAGGCATAATTGTTTATTTCCCCATGTCTTTATCAAACTGAGTTTTGTCAATTTTTTAAACTTTGCCAAATCGATGGACATTTTAAAAATCTTGCTTTTGTTTGCAGTTCTTTGATTGTTACTGAGGCCAAGTCCGTTTTCCCCGTATATTATTTAGCCATTTTAATTGCCTGTTGACATTGTGTTTATTTATCTGATGGGGTATTCTTTTTCTCACTGATTTCTAAGACTTTTGGTATATATTAACGCTCTCAGCCCATGATTCAGTGCCAGTCTCTAAGGGATAAGAGATGACCATAAGGGCCCATAAAGTTAGTCATTTTCATCCTCAACTAAAACAGGGAAACCCCTTCAGCAGAGCAGTCACTGCTCTGACACCGCAGAAGAACATCAGCTGTGGGACCTGACCTCCCCAGCTGGGAGGAGACTGGCTACTGTCATCTGGGAGCCCTAGCCCAGCCGGCATTCTCTCCACCTGCTGGGCTCACTTCCGGAGGGTCAGACACACTGTATTATGTGTGCTGTTAACACCCTCTACACCCACCTAGTGAGTGGGGCTTCGCGTGGGGACACTGGCCATGAAGAATGTATATATGTGTGACAACTGTCTTTCAGTGTAAATCATTACCTTAAGGCAGAGTTCTTAAACTTTTCTATAACAGACTCCCGGGACAGTGCTTGGAAGCCCATGGACCCCTTTTCAGATTAGATTTTTTTTTTCCTTTTGGCCATGCTGCATTGCTTGTGGGATCTTAGTTCCCCGACCAGGGATTGAACCCAAGCCCTCGGCAGTGAGAGTGCGGAGTCCTAACCACTGGACCACCAGGGAATTCCCTAGATTTTAAATGTGTAAAATAAAATACACAGGATTGCAAAAGAAACTAATTATGTTAAATTGTACTTGTCAGAATAGCTTTTAAAAACAAATGTGTGATACAGAAATATATACATAATTTTTATTACCTCATCAAATAAGGAGATCTAGCAATGAGTCTAATAACTACCATAAATTTGGAATTTAGTGCTGAGGGTAAATTATATCTGTGACAACTATAACATAATATAAAAATATCTGATTTCTACTAGTGATGAAGTCACAGGTGACACTAATACTAATATAGGTTATTCACTATATTCATAATTGAAAGACATGCTAAGTTTTAGTCAGATCTGCTAGAGGTTGGAGAAAATAAGATAAAATTTTTTCCCATCCAAGCTCATGGACAGTCTGAGTTCAGGGGATTGTTAAGAGCCTTTTCATAAGGGGCAGAGCCACCAGTGCTAATTCAAAGGAGAATTATGCTTCAGTACTTTCCTTTAGAGGACCCTAAAACACTTCCTATCATAAATTTTGTTGTACAGAAATTTTACATTTTTATAGAGTCCAATTTTAACTTTGTAGTTTCTGAATTTTCTACATGCTTTATTGGTAGGCAGGGGTTTTAATCAAAATGAAGGAAGAGTGAAGCTATGACAGAGCTCAGTGAAGTCATACCCTCCTCTTTGGGGCTACAGGAATGGGGTTGGTACAAGGCAATCTTCCTGGAGAGTTGTCTGTAACTTCCAGCAGAACTCAACAGCCCAGCCAATCTGGAAAAGTCTATAAACTAGGCCCAATATGCTAATAAAGGCCTTTCCCAACCAAAGATTATAAAAATATTCCCCCATGTTTTCTTCTAGTATTTTTATTAGCATAAAGTATATTCAAGTTCTTCTATCTGGAGTTTACTTTGATGTAAGGAGTGAATTTGGAATCTGCCTTTGTTTTTAACCAAATGAATAGTTGGTTGTCTCAGTCTCATCTTTTTTCCACTGATTCGAAGTGCCATCCTTAGGATATACTGTATTCCTGTGCATATTTGAGTGTATGACTTGAGTTCCTATCCATTCTGTTAATCTATATATTCCACAATGTTTAATTAATTGGCTTTGTAATTCATTTAATATTGGATTCTTATGGATTACTTGGGAATACAATAATCATACTTTATAGCTCTTAGCCAGGGGAAAAAAGGAAAAATCAGTTACCCTTTTAATGTGAGAACATCTTTTGCCTTTGTCCAGTTCACCATCTTCTCTCTGTGTGTCTTTTCCTACTGGGCACGATCACTTCTGGTTTCCTTGGAGTTTCTCTTCCGAATCATGCCGATGGCATTTCGTACTTTATGTGCTTCTATCATCATAAGGCATCCCGTTCTCCATCTCATGACTAAGCAACTGATTCCCTAATTAGAATATGATCTAGTCATGACCATTTGTATATATTAAAAAGTCAAATTTCATTCTATACTTTAAAAGAAGTATTAATGCAAAATTATGCATCACATGTGGTCACTCTGTATTCACTTGGACAATGGAAATCCCCAGCCTTTCTCTTTGACAAATGTTCCCTCCTTCTGACCCTTTTCCCATCTCCCCCCTTCATCTTGCCATCTCATACTATTTCAGATCTCACATTAAATGTCACTTATTCACAGAGCTAATGGGTCCCCTGTTATATGCTCTCATGTATAATAGTTTTCAATTATATATTTAATTATTAGCTTAATATTGATCTCTTTTGCTAGATTCTAAATTCCATGATGACTGTGACCATATTTGCTTTGCTGTTTCAGTATTCTCAGTGCCTAATTCAGAACCTGGCATATAGCAAGAGCTCCATAAAT
Organism: Eschrichtius robustus; assembly: GCF_028021215.1. Lineage (NCBI taxonomy): Eukaryota > Metazoa > Chordata > Mammalia > Artiodactyla > Eschrichtiidae > Eschrichtius > Eschrichtius robustus. The sequence continues at coordinate 53,970,717 of NC_090825.1, forward strand.
CTTTGTTGATTAAACCACAGTTATTCTTATCTCCAAAAAGGGAAGCAGGGCTTCCCTGGTGGTGCAGTGGTTGAGAGTCTGCCTGCCAATGCAGCGGACACGGGTTTGAGCCCTGGTCTGGGAAGATCCCACATGCCGAGGAGCAACTGGGCCCGTGAGCCACAACTGCTGAGCCTGCGCGTCTGGAGCCTGTGCTCCCAACAGGAGAGGCCGCGATAGTGAGAGGCCCGCGCACCGCGATGAAGAGTGGCCCCCGCTTGCCGCAACTAGAGAAAGCCCTCGCACAGAAGCGAAGACCCAACACAGCCAAAAATAAATAAATAAATAAGTAAATTTAAAAAAAAAAAAAAAAAGGAAGCAGCATAACATCAAGATATGAACTTGGTTTAAAGTCAGAATGCCTGGGTCTAAATTTCATATGCCATTTATTACCTGTATGATCACGGGCACATTATTAAACTTGTCAGTGACTCAGTTTACTTGTCTATAAATTGGGCAGTTTACTTGTCTATAAAATGGGCATCTGTAGCATAACGTTTTATGAGGATTCAGTATACAATGTGGCCACAAGAACTCAATGAATGTCAGCTATTATCATCATGATCATCATTGAAGTTGTTTGAAGGAAAATAAAGATAAGGCCTGGAAAACATTAAAAATCCCACTTCACATCAAGTTCTTTCTTGAATTCTTTCACGTGAGGACAAAAAAAGAAAAAAAAAGTTTGGCAAAGATTCCTAAAAGCATCAACTTTCCAGCAGATGAGAAGAAATAGGCACACACCCCTTCCTCTGCAAACACATGAGCTCTTTATTCCTTTAACCAAAAATGCTTCCACCGAGAAAAAGTGGCATGGTCACAGATGAACTTCTAACAATGCCAGCAAACTTTCTGATGCAGCAGCTTATATCTGGCAGAGTCATAGCTAGATTGCATACGAGAGTCATAGAGCACAGTGGCTAGCAGAAGCCTTGCATTTGCCTGCAAACTGCTGGCCAGTGATGCCAATTTATCAGCTCCTAATTCCACACCAAATGCCATGACGTGATAAGTACCATCATCTATGTCATCAGCAGCAGCGTCATTACTATAGTAATTGAGCACTTGCCAGTTTAAACCTCACGGAAAGTTTATTTCCTTATTTGTGAGCTATTTCTCTACCCCAAGGCATACCTGATGGATATACCTGTGCTTGGCACTGTAACATTTCTGTGGAAAGAAAAAAATAGCCAAAAGCAGTTCATTCTTCAACCATTAAAGAAATGAGCAGTTTATGACCACCGTGATAAGCAACATATACATCGTTTAAGTTAAAAAAAAAGAGAAAGAAAGAAGCCTCGTATCCCACTTATCCTTTTATTACATCAAAATTCTTCAAAAATTAAAGATAAAAAACCTCTTGCTGTACTCCTGAGAGATCATACCTCTTCCTTCCTGAAAATCCTTTCAAGATGCTTCAGAAGCCTGGCCTGATCCTGGAAGGATATGGGAGTGATTCACAGTACTGGGCAGACCCAGTGCTCCCTGATGGCTCTCCTGCCTTAGGCATTTCTTATAACCTGCAGCTTCCACGTTCTGCAGTAGATGGAAGCCAGGCCTCAAAGCACCATCCTGCAAGCAGGAAGAGTGGTTACAGCAGGCACAAATACACACTCAAGACCGCAGAAGGAAGAACAAAGATGGGCAGGCATCGAAAGACACAGCAGGAAAAGCTGAAAGCTTCTTCAGAGTAATAAGAACCCTGACATTGCTTAAAAACAGAAGGGAAGCAGTTTGAATCATGGCGCAGCAAAAGAATGGGAAACAAGACCTCACTCCTGTTGATTTAGCCCTTTCCCTTTTTTTATTTTCTGTTTCAGCAGAATTCAGAATGGCTAGTGGCAAGGGTGAGGAGGCCTCTAGGTCAAGACAGAGGTGGCTTCTGCTTCAGGGAGCCACGTTGGGTTTCCCATATGAAGTGCCCGCTGACCCCTGAGAAACAGGGAATAGGGCCATGGCTGCCTCTCTATTCAGAGTAGCCATCCTGGAGGACCTCAGGGCAGAGGCTCTTGAACTGGCAGCAACTGCATCTAAGTATAACAAGGTGACAAGTGTCACGTTCCACCCCTGCCACCTGCCATTCCTGGAGATACAGGTTTGGAGTCTCTCTTAAGGCAACAGTTGCTGCTCATGGTGTAATTCCACACTTCCACAGTTCTCTGATGGGGAAGAAAGGATAACAGGAAGAATTTAGGTGCCTGAGTTTCTTGTTTCCTCAGAACTCTAGACATTTGAATGATTTTCCAGTAACAGTGATTCCCGTAGCTTGTTTCACTGTGAAAAACACAATTTTGCCTTTCTTTAATTTTATTTCAGCAAGTTAGATGTGTGATAACCTTCTAGAAACCAGTTTCTGCATTTGGTTTTAACTATATTTAGGCGTTAATGCAGTTTAAAGAAGTTATTAATCCCGAAGTAGTGGGTTTGAACTGAGTTGACTATTTTTCGTTGTGATGCAGAAGTTGCAGCAACAGACATGTGGTTTTGTACAGATTTATTTCCACTTTAGGGAACAGCAAGTTCATATTCAAAACTTTAAAAAGAAGATGGAGGAAGAGGAAGGGAAGGGGGAAGGGGAGAAGGAGAAGAAGGGACAAAGGAGGAGGGAGAAGAAGTAGGTAGAAGAGAGGTAGAGAGCCCAGGAAGAAAGGGGGGATATCTGAGAACAAGGTAGCAGGGGATCCTTTCGGCAGGTAGTTGAAGGGAGTGATATTGTTGAGAAGCCAGTGAGCGCCAGGAGGCTGCTGGAAGAGGAGTGGGGGGATTGATATCAGTCCACTCCTGGCTGCCCCAAACTTTCGAGCGGGCATACCTTTGGTCATCTGTGGGCAGACGAATTGCCACAGACCAGAGCTCAACAATGAAAAGAAGGGTAAGAAAGTGGCCCATTCTCCTGGGCCAGCCCAGCTGATAGCGGTCCCAGTCAAGACTTCTTCTGGACAAGGAACTTGGCCTAATGCACGCCAACATCACCAGCACTCACTGAATGTTAAAGAACACAAATACTGGAATCGCTTTTCAAATATCTAGCCATTTCTCTTCAAGCTGTGGGTTGGATTTCCTTTCGCAATATGAACGATGTTCCTGCCAATTTTCAAGTTTACAACTCCAGCTGTTAGGGAGTTATGTAAGAGTGATCAAAGGGCCTCAGGAGTGGAAAATGCGTTTTTCCCCTTGGTTGCATAACTCCCTCAATGGAATAGGCGATGTAATCGAAGCATCGTCTGCCCACTCCCCCTGCCCTTCACCGCTACCTCTAAAAGCAAAAAAAAAAAAAAAAAAAAGGAAAAAAGTTCACCTTGGAGGGAAAAAAAAGGTTATAAAAAACATTGCTGGACTCAAATTTAGAACGCCCAAGCGTTTTTCAAAAGAAAGTTGCAAATAACTAAAATAGATTATAAATAGTTATAAAAACAGTAACTAAATAAATTCCCCTCAACTCTAGGGGGCTTTGCCTAAAAAATATGAACTCAGTACATTAAAAATACGGTTCATTATAGCCAGCACAATATTCTAATGTCACTATTTTCTGAATGTCACTTTTCCTATGCATCTTTTAGTCCTTTCAGAACAGGGAAATTATCTTTGTGTCATGGCCTCCCCAGCCCCTGACATACAATAAGATCCAATAAATATCAAAAGACTGAATAAGGATTATAGAGAACATGACTTTAGCCATATATCTGCAGAAGCCTAGACACGATGCAATGACAGCTTTTCGAAGTAAGAGTCAGAGGCTTGATAAAGGCCAAACAGGTGTTATTTGCCCATATTTCCCTTTTTCCTTATGGATCTAGTTTCAAAAAGAATAATGAAGGCTGAGCAAAGTCAGGTGACAGAAAGTGGGCAAAGGTAGCAGTCTCTGTAAGCCCTTAGCAATAACTCCAGAATTTCTTTGGGGTTTCAGACACCAATGCCCTGTCCTTTCCATTTCTGGAAATGTCAGCTACCAGACTGTGTTGACCCCTGCCCAGAGTCCCAGTGGGTAATGATTATGAAAAGCCTGGGCCCAACTGACACCATGTTCCCCTATGAATGACCCAGTTGCCACTTGGCAAATTATAGTCCCAGATCCAGGATATACTCAGTCAATGAACAGTATAATTTAGATTTATAAGACCTACTTCAAAAATCTAGGGAGAGAGGCTTCCCTGGTGACTCAGTGGTTAAGAATCCATCTGCCAATGCAGGGGACACAGGTTTGAGCCCTGGTCTGGGAAGATCCCACATGCCACAGAGCAACTAAGGCCGTGTGCCACAACTACTGAGCCTGCGCTCTAGAGCCCGCAAGCCGCAGCTACTGAGCCCGTGTGCTACAACTACTGAAGCCTGCGAGCCTAGAGCCCGTGCTCTGCAACAAGAGAAGCCACCGCAATGAGAAGCCCACACACTGCAACGAAGAGTAACCCCCGCTCACCGCAACTAGAGAAAGCCCGAGCGCAGCAACGAAGACCCAATGCAGCCAAAAATAAATAAATAAAATAAGTAAATTTTTTAAAGATTATTAAAAAAAAAAAAAAATCTAGGGAGATCCATCCTCAGTGAATAGATTCTACTCCAGCAGGAGGAAGGGGAAGCTAGAGAGGAATTCCAAAGGGCTAGTGAAGAAGACTGGGAAGATGGCAGGATGAGAGGACAGGATGGTCCTTGTTAACTTTAAAGACACATTTGCTTCTTCTTTGTGGGAGGACTGGCACTCATTGCCTTCCCGATGTTTCCACTCCACCATCTCTATTTGGCCCTTCCATTTTTCTGGTCTTTATCACCTATTGAATGCAATGGAAAAATGTTCAATTAGAGGACACTGAGACCCTTCTAGCTCTCAGGTACTCCCGTCTGTATGTATTTTAATAACCTTTTCACGGGTCTGTATTCACCCTTTTTCTCTTAGTATCCTTCCCTGTTATATAGAAGCATCAGATTACTTTCATTGTTTCACTCTCCTACTCAAAGGCTGAAGATGTCCTCCCACCTTCCCCTAGCCTACTGAATGAAGGTCTGCACCGCTTACCCTGGCTTTCATCAGCCTTTCCAACTGTGGTCTAAACCATTCTCTTCTGCTTTATCTGTTCTCTTGCCTGGAAATACTGCCTCCCTCTGAATCATGCCCATCTTTGGACATCTCGTCCAAGTACGTTTAGCCTCATTTCCCCAGACCCTTGTAGTATCTCAGGCCTTTGAATTCCTGCAGAATGTATGGACGTTCATGTACTGTCAGCTTTCCATGCCTTGCTGGACCCATGGGTTAACTCTCTGTGCAGGCCACGGTGCCTCCTAAATGTCATGGACCTTAAAGGGAGCTCCAGTAGTGAGACCAGCACTGAGATAGAGTCAGAGGCTTAAGTCTCAGAGCTGACTTGGCCATTTGATGTCTCTGTCATCTTGCTTAAATGATTTCCAACCCAGTGTGAGAAGGGACAGGTACACAACTCAGTTAACACTTGCCAGAAATCTGGGATCGCAGATTGTTTTAACCTTATATTCAATAGTATAACTTTATGTCTTGGAACAAAAATTATTTTTTGAAACAAAAATTATAGAAAGGAAAGTTTAACCAAATCTTGGCTGCAGAGTGCCTATAGAAAATGACTATTTTGTAAATATTGATGATTCTTAATCAAAGGTTAAAGGCTTGCCCCCCTTAAGGGATAAGGTAGATCAGAATTTCTGGGAAACATGAGATTTTTGTTGTTATTAAAAAGGTAAAAGGTTAAGAAAACTAGCAACTTACTCTATCTTAAATATTACTTTATATAATGTGGAGAAAACAATAAATTAACCATGGGGTTCTTGTGAAAATTAAATAAGACAAAATATGTGAAAGTATTTGCAAACAGTAAGTTTCTATTTAAAATGTAACATGTACGTATATATAAAAGGTTCTCATTATCTGAGGTTAATTAGTACCATAAAGAGCTTCAACTGAATCCATTTAAAACAGGGCCAAAGTGGACATAGAAAATGGTGGGAGATAAAAAGTTCAATTTAAACTTGGCTTTGAAATTTAAAACTAAAAATTATTAAGACAACTTATTTACCTTACATCTAATAAACTTTATTATTGTGGCTATGTGCTAAATCTTAGGACAGAGAATTAACAAAGTATTGGGGATTTTTGGCATAATTTATCTAATAAAGTTGTATCATAGCACAATACAATTAGTTTTACTTCATGTTTGGGTTTCTCTTTTTTTTTCTTTGCAAAAGCTTTCAAAGATTTGTCAATTTTCTGAAGGGCTGGTTTCTCTTTGGAAGTCCCATCATGTCATCATCATTGTCAGTTTTTCTCTTCTTCAATAATTTACTAATAAAACCCTACTAGAATGTCATTTGTCAAGAGCTTTCTTTCTGATTGACTATACTTCCAACTTCAATTTCATCGATGTTAGAAAATTCTGAATATTTTCTAAATTTGAAAATTTGCTTCTTTTGTTTTCCCAATGTATTTTCAGCTGCCTACAATATCAGCTAGCTATCAAAAAACTGTTAGACAAAAACATTGCTATTATGAGTGAAGGTAGATTTTAGAGTTAAACAAAGAGGAATGTTGGAATGGGTCAATTCATGTTATAAACGGTCAATTTATTAGTTTTTTGTGTTATGATGACTTGTTTCCCACTGCAATTTTGCACCTGTAAGGCTTTGGAAAATTCATTCTTAGGTTATGGGGACTCCATCTCATTTTTTGTATTTCTAATACAGTCACGTACCTAACGCCTTACTGAAATAAGTGCTTGGTTACTTTTGACTGAATACGTAATTGATTGATCAAGTGTGTGAATGAATGGGGAAACTGGAGGAAGAAATGAACAACGAGCAGCTCTAGGTTCCCGCTGCAGAATTTACATTTTTAGGAAGAAAGCCACACACAAGAATAGCTAATCTCAGTGAAATAGGTAAACACAACACCAGAGAGGAAAAGGGTTTGAGACTTAGACCCGATTTTTCCATTTACAAAATGGAATCAATTCGTCCAGGGTTCATGATGAAAATGTGTGGGTTCTCACTAGGTCTGTCTCTTGGCAGAGTTGTAAAGGAATAATATTTATAAAAATAAAAATATAATAAAAACTGGCACCTACACTGTGTTGAGGAACAACTTTGTTTCTTATATACATTATGTTAGAGATTCTCATATCAGGGAGTCCAAGGGGTCTACAAAGCTACAGGATAAACATAGTCATGTTAGGGAAACATTTTACTTAAAGACTTGGAGAGTTGGAAAGAAGAATTATATTTTTGGATAGAATACAAACTAGCTATACATTTTTACAATAAAACTTGTTTTCTAAGAAATTTTACTTTTGCAGAAGGTCTTGAGGCTATGTCTGAAGGAAGCGCCCCATAACCCACCCTTTAAGTGCCCTCCCCTACTTCAGTGGAAAATTTCCGAAAGCTCTCCATCTGTCGTGTCATCCTCTCAACAACTCTACCACACATCTTTGGTTTGCATATGAAGAAACTGAGCTACAGAGAATGAGAGTTTTCAAACTTGTTAGTGACAGAATCCTGCTTTCCCTAACTGTGTTGTCTAGTAGGCAAGATTACCCTTCCAGTTCCTATGACTCTCTCTACATTTTTTTTTCCCTTTGACTGTGTCTCCTCTCCAGATGTCCAGTTTCTACAAGGACTCATACCCTAGATTCCTAGAGAAAACAATCTGAGGATTTGTTTTACATTTCAGGGTTCCACAGTGGTTAGGTAGTTCAGACTAGTTGCATTTGAAGAGGACTGCTGGGACCGGGTAATGGAATTGCTCTTAGTGGAATTTCTCCACAGAACAATTGGGGCAATACATTAGGTTTTGGTGCCCTTTCCTCAAACGATACTGAATGAAAAATTGTAGACATGTCAGGCCAGTTCCTTTTCAAAGCGATGGCCAAAAAGATTTCCAAGAAGTATTGTCACAGCCCACCTTCCCAACTTTCCATGTAGATGTGGTGCGTGGGGAGCCAGGCAAGTAAGAGTTCTGCTAGTAGCAGAGAGCAGAAGTTTGCCCACTGCCTCATTCAGTCAACAAATCTTGAGGCCCATTTGACAAGAGACACTCTTTCCTCAGAGTGAAAAAAGGGTGAATATGCAAAAAGATGAACAATATCTTTCAATAGCTCCAGGGAAAGTCTTTTCCCTTAGGGGGAACCGAGATCCGTTTCAGGAGCCTGCGGAGATCTGTTGTCTCAGCATCCTACAAAACTGAAATAATAGCCCTGCTCCCACCTTTCTGTAGCACAGAAAGTAGAGCCATTACCTGAGGATGTTTGGTCCATTTGCAACATTTTAGAAAGTAATTTGGCTCTTCTAAAACATAGGAATTTATGAGTTGAAAACAGTCTTAGAATCTCCAGGATTGGCCCAGCACTCCAACTTGTGGATAAACCACAACAGGACATAATATTCTTTCTTGCTAAGTTCCTATATAATTCTGGTTTGAATATGCCCATACTTGTGGTTTCTATTTCTGCCCTAGTTTTGCTTCCCAAACTTCAGAATGTTTGGGTATCAGTCTCTCAGTCTGTCTCTCTTTCTCTCTCTTGCTCTTTCTCCTGTGCACGCGCGTGTGCACAGACACACACACTTTATTTCTTTCATTGGGACTTCTTTTTACATAACAGTTAGAGGATTGCAGAGACCAGAGGCCAGAGGCCCAGCTGACCAGTTAACCAGGGCTTTCTAAGGAAAATATGATAGAAGTTGTTTATCTGGAGGTTTGTCCAAAAAGCAAACATGCGGGAGCCTACACTGAGGCTATTAGGTGAAGAGTAAATTATTGTTTATAAGAAGAATTGTGAGGAGAGGCCAAATTGATAAATAGCAAGCATTCGTGTGGTTCAGACTATATGACAGGTACCTTCCTATATATTTTAAATAATATTCCTAACAAGCTCATTATATGCAGAACTATTACTATCCCCACCATACAAATGAGAAAGTTGAGGCACAGAGAAGTTACGTCACTTGCTTAACACACAGCTAACTAATGATAGAAGCATATTTTGAACGCAGGCATTTAGGCTGCCAAGTTTATGCTTTTTACTACTCTCCAGGGCTGCTTTCCTAGGAAATGGTGAGACTTTATTTATTCATCCATCATAACCTAAGCCCTCTATTCTCATTTTTTCTTCCTTTCCCCCCATTCTTTTCTTTTTCTCTCTATCCCACCATTTATCCCAACATGAAACCAGTCCTTTTTTAAGCATTGGCTATACTTAACCTAGCAAGTTGTTCCTCATTTCATCCAGCAGGTAAGAGGACATTTCCATTGAAGATACTCAAAGATAGAAATAAGATTTGCTTATTTAAAGCATACATAGAAAATAAACAATTTCTTTTCTTTATGAGTCTTAGAAGAATCTATGTTCTGAGGGTTAGTAAAAACTTCCCTACTTTGCTCTTACTTTCTGGATTGCAAAACAACCTTAAGATTTTTGTCTTTATCAGTCTTCCTTAACATTTTAAGTGCTTGAGTCCAATCCATATCGGTTGGTTTATGGTTGGACTCAATTCAGCCGAAATTCTGTAACCCACATATTATCCACTGAACTGAAGCCCTTGCTGGTTCCTTATTCTATCCTCTGAACTGTAGTCATTTCCATGGTAATTTTCTTATTTCTGTGGTATGCTTTTTTGAGATTCTGTTTTTGAGTTTCCCATCAAACCAAAAACAGATTTCTCTTTTCCATTCCAGCCCATTCTGTTCTTTTAAGGTGGAGGTCAGCTGTGAGGCAGAGCTGGTTTCTACCTCCTACCAGTCTGTCAGCCGCTGGAAAGCTAGACAGCATCTTTGGTTCCTGATGCCTGGCAATGCCTAGCATGTAATAGTTGCTTAGTAATTGCAGGTTAAATGAATGAAAGACTGAATATGGGAATCTTTTCCTCTATGTTGGCCATCTTCCTATTTCAGACTTTGGAGATAATATCCCCCTCCAATTTACTCAAGAATTCTTCCCCACCATGTATGCCATTATTAAATTTGTAGAATCCTAAACTGAGAATGGGTAGATAATGTAAGCCAGCCAGCTTCCCTATAGTTCAGATATCCTCTGCCAAACTATTGAATCAAAACCCTGTCCCAAAATGTCGCTAATTGCTGAAGATTGGTGATGGGTACATGAAGGTTTATTGTATTATTTTCTCTACTTTTGTGTATGTTGAAAAATTTGCATAACTTGTTAAAATCTGCCTACATGGAATGTTATAGTTAAATTAGGATAATAGTGATTTTAAAGGAAGTGGTTAATATAAAGGAGTCCACTCAAATCTTCCAGGTATCATTGCAAAAGGAGCTATTTATATTTCTTTTACCCGTAGTAGAGTACTGATTTAAAAGTTTAGTTAGAGCTGGCAAAAGCATTTTAATTTAAAACCAAATAACTTCTTTGGAAATAATATTTATTCTTTATCTTCCTTATGGAATGCAGTGTCTGGGGGACTGTCTTACCACAAAGTGGTCAATCAGTTCCAAAATGCTGAAGGAATCTAGGTTGTAATGCTGACATTTTCTAAGGACTTAAACATAAAATGGTACCAGTGAGAAAATAAACTGGAAACTTTAAGCATATATGATAATTCTGTGTGTATGCATGTGTGTAGCTATATGTTAGACAAATATTTACAGCAAGAGATCTTTCCACTTAAGGGAAATGGGAAAATGTTAGCTGTAGCCATTAAAATTGCAAACACTGATGGTTCAGAAATGTTCAAACAGCGGGTTCCTGTTTCTAGCCCTGCAATTAGACTCTTCTATACAATTGTGTTAATTGAATAACAGGCATTATGATATCTTTATCTGTGTTAAGATATCTACTTCAAACAGACTGGACAATGGCTTTTTACTGTAGTAATGACCTTTAGCTTATTGGAATATTTTTAAAAATTGAAATAACTTACACAAAGAAAGGAAGTAAACATAAGCTAGAATTCCTTGGTGTTCGGGATTTTTAGAAGAAAGTGGGATCCAGGCTGCATAGACCTGTGATTCAGTATCCACTGCTTGCTCTCAGCATACATGTTTCTGAAGTTCTCTGCCGTCTCAATTTCCCACTTTAACATGCAGAGATCATTCACTTCACAATTAAAACAATTTACAAATACATACAAGGATTATTCTTACATTTCCCATTGGAGTTTTTCCTCAAACATGCAATATCTGAAGAAGTTGGTCCAAACCCCTTGAGAAAAACAACACTTATTCCTACTTGAAATTTAGTTCCTTCTTTTTTGTGAGGAGGGCTGGTTTGTATTTGATAGCTTTCTGTCACCATATGTATTCCTTAGTAGTGTGAAGATTTAAGAAGCTTCTGAAATTGAGTGTTAGTAGAGACACATGTCCACCTACATAGATGTGAGGACAGGGGCATCAGAGGAGATGTGAATACATCTGCAAATCAGATGACAGGTGTCTCAGTAAGGTGATGGCTGGCGGGAATGCTGGTGAGACTGGCTACCCCTGCACATAGGACCCGAGGCCCCAACAGAGTACACATGAGGAGGCTACAGCCATCTTTCAAGGACAAAAAACTTGAATTCTCTCCAAAATTAGAGATTGGCAGGGTCTTGGACCAGGTATTTGGCAATATGAATAGCTCATTTTCAGACGCTGTGCACATCTTATCTGATTTGAATTGATTCAGTATGGTTTTTCCAGAAGACTTTAAAAACCGAGTAAATATTAAGCTGTTCTCACTGTGTTAGCCAAACGCAATTAATTTTGGTCAATATAATCCTAACAAACTAAGATGCTACAAATGGAACATTCTGAGTTCCGCTGACCCACTTCAAATGAAAGTATGTGCAACTGAAGCCAATTGCATAACTAGCTGGGCATAGTCAGAATTATCTGTTTTAACAATTACTTTACTACATGTCTCCATGTTAAACATATGCCCGACTATCAACCAGTCTGAAGCTATAATACACTAAAGTACAGCATTCAACTCTTAGTCCTTGCGGGAGGACAACCTTTGATCACAAATCCCTTTGGCCATCCACTCTGTGTTACCAGATCAAAAATAAGGGTATTTATTTCATTTGGCATAGATTGGAAAATTAAATCAACACATCACCAAACACAAGCTCCAGAAGATGTGGCTCAGACAAGGATCATAGTGCAGTCCCAGAGAAACAGTTTTATGGCACATAAAGTTTTTATTATGCATAAACTCTAAATTTATTCTTAATTTTTTTCAAGGCTGTCAGTGGGAGGATTGCTGGCCTATAGCAAATCACAGATTGTAAAAATTGTTTCACACTGAAGCAACATCTTTTTCCACAGTGACTGTGGTCCAAGTTCTCACAGCAGTGCTCTTACCACATTGGGTCATGGCCAGGTATCTTGGAGGTTAGACAAATACAGCCAGCTAAGGAAATCCTAAATGATAGTTCTGTCACAATATTCTTACCCACCTTCCTCCCAGACCCCAAACCACTGGCTTCCCTGACACTGGGCCAGGATACATCCTTCCCTCCTGCCCCACTTTTTCACACAATGGCCAGCATTCTGTGCTGCTCTTGGCCCATGGCTTGGCTTATGCTCCTGGGACCTTGGAATTCATCTAGCAGTGAGGCTCTCATAACCCAAACTTCCTGTGCTGACTTCAAACACACACACAAACACCAGGACCAGCACTCATGGAGCAAGAAAATAACACAAAATACACAAACTCTCTCTTCAAACCGGTCAGCAACATCCTAATAAATCCTCCCTTGTTGCCTTGGGTGGAAGAAACACTTCTGGGATCACTTCTTCTCTACTTGTGGAATGAAGCATCCTCCAAACCCCAAAAATGTAGCCTAGATTCTTTGTAGGCAGCCTCTTTACTAAGCTAAAAAGATAGTTTCTTTAAAAAAAGTTACTCTCTGAAGATTTTAACAAAATCCCCTGTTTAAGCACCCAATTTTACTTCCCCCCAAATCTGTTTGCTTTCTGCAAAAGCTTACACTCTGGTAGAGGAAATATATATACACATGCAAATAATCATAATATGAGACTTCTATGCATCAGAACATGAATACATAGAACTCAGATTTCTTCTAGCAAACACTTTAAACAATTGCAATTAGATTTTCTGCTCAAGGGATGGAAAAACCTCCTGAGAAAAGTGAGATTTGAATTCAACCCTGAAAGGATACGTTCAACCAATATAGCCTCAGGAAAAGCTCTTCCTCTCCCCTATCACACTTTCCAAGGAAGAAGTATGAACTTTGCAGAAATAGTAGGGATCTGCAGCTGAAAGTTACTACTTAGAGGAGGAGGGGAACTGAGATTCAGCTGGTCCATACTTTGCAAAGCCAGTGCTTGAGTGCCCAAGGCCTGACTGTGCCCAATCATCTCCCTTCTTCCCCATGTACTTTTTACCAGCAACTCTGAGTTCCTTAGGCAGAAGTTTCATTGAGTAGATCTAGTCCCAGCTTTAGACAAGGGAGTCTAAACAGCAGCCTTCATTTTTATTTGTCCTATTCATGGCATCTGTCACTGGAATGGCAAGTCAAGGGAAATGTTATGATTTCTCTCTGGCCCACCAGGGTCAAAAGATCCCCTCCTTTTGCTTTGGGCAGTGGGGGCCAGAGTGGGGATAGAGGCTCTCATCAAAGACACTCAAAGACTCCTCCAATTCTGGACCTGTCTTCTGGCTATCATGAAATTCTTTCTTTCTCTAGAATTGAAACTCATGACTTAAAAAAATATATCTCTGGCAAAAGTAAATACACTTTCTATTTATGGACCAATAGCAGAAAAAAGCCATTTAGAACCCAAGTACTCCTAAGAAAATTAAGATCTTTGGGTAGCAGGACCTCAAAACAACACAGCATGCAGCAAGCCACCGTGAGTCATATTTTCCATCAATAAAATGTTCTTAAAACTTGTGTGAACATTAATTGGACAAAGATCATAGAGCTCCAGACAATTAGAAGAGCATTGGCTCCCAGACTGTGATAAGATGAACAGGTTTGAGCAAGTTTCTTAAAAGTGTGCTGAACCAAACATGGTTAGGATCTGGGTGGTGCCTTTAAGGATACAGAGCACATGTGTGTGTCTTGCTCAGGACCAGAGGCCTCGAATGAGTCTTCTCATGTAGTAGGATTTGGGAAGACCGGGTAAAAAGCCCTTTAGTGCTTCTTTCAGGAGAGGTAAAATTTATGCCATCAGAGAGTCATTATTTGGGGTTAGGATTTTGGTTATTAATTTTTTAATGAAATGCGCATACTCCTGGGAAGCAGTATGACATCAGCATTAACAACCAATTGAAATGGCAAATCAGTAATTTCTCTAGAGAGTGAGAGAATGAGCCAGAGGGTGTGAATTTTGGTGGAAAGATTACTTCACACTGTGTCAGAGAGGGGCTCGGCAGAGTAAAAACGGTGAGCATATAAATCCTATTAAGAGGAATCCTGGATAGCCAAAAATTTAACACAAAGTAATAAATCTCTACTGGCGTGAGTTCCTCTATCCCTCAAATTACAATACCCAGGACTCAAGTTTCCCCCAGCAAAGACTTTAGATAAACGCAATTAGATTGTCTTAATTACATTATAGACATATATTATTAATATATAGTATGTATAGGTAAGTATACAGTTTCATGACATGCAAGCCTGTGATCTTCTCCCTTAGTCGGGATGTTTCCATCCTACCCCATCCCAGACAAAGGATAAGATAAACAACCAACCAACTCTGCTGGAGGCACCTCAGGCATTACCAGCCTGTTCATAACAATTGCCCAAACTTTCTTATTTTCTTGCCAGTTTTGCTCCTGTTTCTTGCTCCTGCTTTCTTCCAGTTCTGCTCATCCCTAACTGGGTGTCTAGCTGTGTGTCTGGTCGTGCCTGATGCATTTAGGAAGTGAATTTTGTTTCTCTGGTTAGGTTTTATACCTGACTTAAGCTCACCATACAACAATTTTGCTTCCTGAGCACTGGGTAAAATCTCTACAAAACACAGTTTGGCTTTGATGTTGCTTGGAGGGGTTCTGGGAGGGCAGTGTCCTGGGAGTCCTGACTGAGGCACCTCTGCTGCTGTGGTCAATAGGTGTCCCATATTGTATTCCCATAATGGCTTTTCCCGTAGAGGAGAATGATGGAGATCTTGGCTCCCAGGTAATGTCAGCCCAAAGAAGCTTGGAGAATTTATAGCAGAGAAGGTTATAGTAATATTTTAATGGCATTCATTTGTCTGTCTTTACACTAATTACAAAAGTAGCATGTTATTGTAGAAAATCTGGAAAATAAAAAACAGTAAAAAAAAAAAAAAAAAAAAGATAATCTAAAATCATCCATAATGCTATCTCCCAGATGTAATATTTGTTCACATTTTAGTTTATAATTTTCCAATATTATTTCTTATATGTGAGTACGTGTTTATGTAGCAAAATTAGAGTCACACGAATCATTCTGTTTTGTTTTCACTTAATTTCATTTAATATATTAAATGACTATTTCCTATGTTGTTAACTGATTATATTAAATTTGAAAGTCTTTTATAAAAACTCCATGAGTTCAATATAATGGGGATCTGACTATGAATAAATATGACAGACATAATTAAACAAATAAGTAGGTCTACTAGAGGTAACTATAAAGCACAGTCTAAACACAACTTAGTGACCTAGACTCTTTCTGAGGCAGCATCACTTAGGGGTAGTGTTCCTCAGTGGCAAACCCAGACCGTAAGGCAAAGACAGAACTTCACTCTAGAGCATTGGACTTGGAGTCAAATACCCTAGTATACAAGTTGAAACCAGGGGCACATTCTTCAACAAATTCCTTGGACTTTCTCTTTTTTATTTTTATTTTATATTGGAGTATAGTTGAATAACAATGTTGTGTTAGATTCAGGTATACAACAGAGTGATTCAGTTATACATACACATGTATCTATATTTTTCAAATTCTTTTCCAATTTAAGTTATTAACAGAGTATTGAACTGAGTTCCCTGTGTTATACAGTAGGTCCTTGTTGGTTATCTGTTTTAAATATAGCAGTGTGTACATGTCAATCCCAAACTCCCAATCTATCCCTCCCCCCCCAACCCTTTCCTCCCGGTAACCATAAGTTCATTCTCTGAGTCTGTGCATCTGTTTCTGTTTTGTAAATGAGATCATTTGTATCATTTTCTTTTAATTCCAAGTTTAAGCGATATCATATGACATTTATCTTTCTCTGTCTGACTTACATCACTTAGTATGATAATCGCCAGGTCCATCCATGTTGCTGCAAATGGCATTATTTCATTCTTTCTTATGGCTGAGTAATATTCCATTGTATATATGTACCACATCTTCCTTGTCCATTCATCTGTTGATGGACATTTAGGTTGCTTCAATGTCTTGGCTATTGTAAACAATACTGCAGTGAACACTGGGGTGCATGTACCTTTTCGAACCATGATTTTCTCTGGATATATGTCCAGGAGTGGTATTGCTGGATCATACGGTAGCTCTATTTTTAGTTTCTTAAGGAACCTCCATACTGTTCTCCATTGTGGCTGTACCAATTTACATTCCCACCAACAGTGTAGGAGGGTTCCCTTTTCTCCACACCTTCTCCGGCATTTATTGTTTGTAGATTTTTTGATGATGGCCATTCTGACCAGAGTGAGGTGATATCTCATTGTAGGTTTGAGTTGCATTTCTCTTATAATTAGCGATGTTGAGCATCTTTTCATGTGCCTCTTGGCCATCTGTATATCTTCTTTGGAGAAATGACTATTTACGTCTTCTGACCATTTTTTGACTGGGTTGTTGGTTTTTTTGATATTGAGCCACATGAGCTGTTTGTAAATTTTGGAGATGAATCCCTTGTTGGTTGCATCATTTGCAAATATTTTCTCCCATTCTGTGAGTTGTCTTTTCATTTTGTTTATAGTTTCCTTTGCTGTGCAAAAGCTTTTGAGTTTAATTAGGTCCCACTGGATTATTTCTGTTTTTATTTCCATTACTCTAGGAGATGGATCAAAAAGATATTGCTGTGATTTATATCACAGTGTTCTGCCCATGTTTTCCTCTAAGAGTTTTATAGTATCTGGTCTTACATTTAGGTCTTTAATCCAGTTTGAGTTTATTTTTGTGTATGGTGTTAAATAATGTTCTGATATCATTTTTTTACATGTAGCTGTCCAGTTTTCCCAACACCATTTATTGAAGAGACTGTCTTTCCTCCATTGCATAGTCTTGCCTCCTTTGTCATAGATTAATTGACCATAGACGTGTGGGTTTATTTCTGGGCTTTCTATCCTATTCCACTAATCTGTTGGGTTGGCCAAAAAGTTCGTTTGGGTCTTTCCATAAGATGGTCTGGAAAAAACTGAACGAACTTTTTGGCCAACTCAATATATTTCTGTTTTTGTGCCAGTACCATACTATTTTGATGACTGTAGCTTTGTAGTATAGTCTGAGGTCAGGAAGCCTGATTCCTCCAGCTCCGTTTTTCTTTCTCAAGATTGCTTTGGCTATTCAGGGTCTTTTGTGCTTCCATACACATTTTAAGATTACTGTGTTCTACTTCTGTGAAAAATGCCATTGGTAATTTGATAGAGATTGTGTTGAATACATAGATTACCTTGGGTAGTATAGTCATTTTGACAATATTGATTCTTCCAATCCAAGAACATGGTATATCTTTCCATCTGTTTGTGTCACCTTCAATTTCTTTCATCAGCGTCTTATAGTTTTCGGAGAACAGATCTTTTGCCTCCTTAGGTAGGTTTATTCCTAGGTATTTTATTCTTTTTGATGCGATGGTAAGTGGGGTTGTTTCTTTTTTAGAATTTCTTTTTCTTTATTTTTTCAGCTGCATTGGGTCTTAATTGCGGCATGAGGGGTCTTTGTTGAGGCATGCAGGATCTTCCGTTGTGGCATGGGCTCTTCGTTTTGGCACGCGGGCTTCTCTCTAGTTGTGGCATGCAGGCTTCTCTAGTTGTGGTGTGCAGGTATTTTTATCTCTCTAGTTGTGGAGTGTGGGCTCTGTAGTTGTGGCGCATGGGGTCCAGAGCACATGGGCTCTGTAGTTTGTGGCACACGGGCTCTCTCATTGAGGGGCGCAAGCTCAGTAGTTGTGGTGCGTGGGCTTAGTTGCCCCACAGCATGTGGGATCTTAGTTCCCTGACCAGGGATTGAACCTGCGTCCCCTGCACTGGAAAGCAGATTCTTTACCACTGGACCACCAGGGAAGTCCCCTGGGATTGTTTCTTTAATTTCTCTTTCTGATTTTTATTGTTAGTGTATAGAAATGCAACGGGTTTCTGTGTATTTTGTATCCTGCAACTTTACAGAATTCCTTGGTGAGTTCTAGTAGTTTTTTAGTAGCATCTTGAACGTTTTCTATGTATAGAATCACGTAATCTGCAAACAGTGACAGTTTTACTTGTTCTTTTCCAATTTGGATCCCCTTTATTTCTTTTTCTTCTCTGATTGTCATGGCTAGGACTTCCAAAGCTCTGTTGAATAAAAGCAGCAAGGGTGGACATCCTTGTCTTGTTCCTAATCTTAGAGGAAATGCTTTCAACTTTTCACTGTTGAGTATGATGTGAGCTGTGGGCTTGTCACATGGCTGATATTATGTTGAGGTGTGTTCCTCTATGTCCACTTTCTGGAGAAAGTGGCCTGTAATTTTCTTTTTTTGTGGTATCTTTGTCTGGTTTTGGTATCAGGGTGATGGTGGCCTCATAGAAAGAGTTTGGGAGTATTCCTTCCTCTGGAATTTTTTGGAATAGTTTCAAAAGGATAGGTGTTAGCTCTTCTCTAAATGTTCGATAGAATTTGCCTGTGAAGCCATCTGGTCCTGAACTTTTGTTTGTTGGGAGTTTTTAAATCACAGTTTCAATTTCAGTACTTGTGATCGGTCTGTTCGTATTTTCTGTTTCTTCCTGGGAGATTGTACCTTTCTAAGAATTTATCCATTTCTTCTAGGTTGTCGATTTTATTGGAATATAGTTGCTTGTAGTAGTCTCTTATGATGCTTTGTATTTCTGTGGTGTCCGTTATAACTACTCCTTTTTCATTTCTAATTTTATTGATTTGAGCCCTCTCCCTTTTTCTTGATGAGTCTGGCTAAAGTTTTATCAATTTTGTTTATCTTTTCAAAGAACCATCTTTTAGTTTCATTGATCTTTTATATTGTTTTCTTTGTCTCTATTTTATTTATTTCTGCTCTGATCTTTATGATTTCTTTCCTTCTACTAACTTTGTGTTTTGTTCGTTTTTCTTGCTCTAGTTGCTTTAAGTGTAAGGTTAGGTTGCTTATTGAGATTTTTCTTGCTTCCTGAGGAAGGATGGTATTGATATAAACTTCCCTCTTAGAACTGCTTTTGCTGCATCCCATAGATTTTGGATCATCGTGCTTTCTTTTTCATTTGTCTCTAGGTATTTTTTATTTCCTCTTTGATTTCTTCGGTGATCCATTTGTTGTTTAGTAGCATATTGTTTAGCCTCCACGTGTTTGTGTTTCTTAGAGTTTTTTTCTTGCCATTGATTTCTAATCTCATAGCACTGTGGTTGGAAAAGATGCTTGATATGATTTCAATTTTCTTAAATTTACCAAGGCTCACTTTGTGGCCCAGCATGTGATCAATCCTGGAGAATGTTCCATGTGCACTTGAGAAGAATGTATATTCTGCTGCTTTTGGATGGAATGCTCTATAAATATCAATTAAGTCCATATGGTCTAATGTGTCATTTAAGGCCTGTGTTTCCATACTGATTTTCTGTCTGGATAATCTGTCCATTGATGAGAGTGGGGTGTTAAAATCCCCCACTATTATTGTATTACTGTCGATTTCTCCTTTTATGGCTGTTAGTATTTGCCTTATATATTGAGGTGCTCCTATGTTGGGTGCATAGATATTTACAATTGTTATAACTTCTTCTTGGATTGATCCCTTGATCATTATGTAGTGTCCTTCCTTGTCTCTTGTAACAGTCTTTATTTCAAAGTCTATTTTGTCTAATATGAATATTGCTACTCCATCTTTCTTTTGATTCCCATTTGCATGGGATGCCTTTTTCCATCCCCTCACTTTCAGTCTGTATGTGTCCCTAGATCTGAAGTGTGTCTCTTGTAGACAGCATATATACAAGTCTTGTATTTGTATCCATTCAGCCAGTCTATGGCTTTTGGTTGGAGCATTTAATTCATTTATGTTTAAGGTAATTATCAGTGTGTATGTTCTTACTGCCATTTTATTAATTGTTTTGGATTTGTTTTTGTAGGTGTTTTTTCCTCCCTTCCTGTTTTGTTCTCTTCTCTTGTGATTTGATGACTAACTTTAGTGTTGGGTTTGGATTCCTTTTTCCTTTTGTGTGTGTGTATCTACTGTAGATTTTCTGTTTGCAGTTACCATGAGGTTTTGATATAGCAGTCTATATATGAACAAGATTGTTTTAAGTTGCTGGTCTTTTAATTTCAAATGCATTTCCAATATCCTGCATTTGTGCCCTCCTCACAATTGCTGGTTTTGATATCATATTTGTGTGCAAATGATTTCCAACCTTTACTGTATTTTTGCCTTTACCAGTGACCTTTTCTATTTGAAATTTTCTTGTTTCTAGTCGTGGTTTTTTTTCCTTTCCGCCTAGAGAATTTCCTTTAGCATTTGTTGCAAAGCTGGTCTGGTGGTGCTGAATTTTCTCAGCTTTTGCTTGTCTGTAAAACTTTTGATTTCTCCGTGGAATCTGAATGAGAGCCTTGCTGGGTAGAGTATTCTTGGTTGTAGCTTCTTCCTTTTCATCACTTTAAATATATTGTGTCACTCCCTTCTGGCCTGCAGAGTTTCTGCCAAGAAATCGGCTGATAACCTTATGGGAGTTCCCTTGTATGTTATTTGCTGCTTTTCCTTTGTTGCTTTTAATATATTTTCTTATCTTTAATTTTTATCAGTTTGATTACTATGTGTCTTGGCATGATCTTCCTTGGGTTCATCCTGAGTGGAACTCTCTGTGCTTCCTGGACTTGGGTGACTGGTTCCTTTCCCATATTAGGGAAGTTTTCTGCTATTATCTCTTCAAGTGTTTTCTCAGCTCCTTTCTCTTTCTCTTCTCCTTCTGGGACCACCTATACTGTGAATGTTTATGCATTTAATGTTGTCCCAGAGGTCTCTTAGACTATCCTCATTTTTTTTTCATTCTTTTTTCTTTATTCTGTTCCACAGCAGTGAATTCCACCATTCTGTCTTCCAGGTCACTTATCCGTTCTTCTGCCTCACTCAGTTATTCTGCTCTTGATTCCTTCTAGTGTATTTTTCATTTCAGTTATTGTATTGTTCATCTCTGCCTGTTTGTTCTTTACTTCTTTTAGGTCTTTATTAAACATTTCTTGTATATTCTCGAATCTGTGCCTCCATTCTTTTTCCAAGATCTTGGATCATCTTTACTATCATTACTCTGAATTCTTTTTCAGTTAGATTGCTATCTCCACTTCAGTTAGTTTTTCTTCTGGGGTTTTATCTTGTTCTTTCATCTGGGACATATTCCTCTGCAGTCTCATTTTGTCTAACTTTCTGTGATCATGGTTTCCATTGTGCAGGTTGCAAGGCTGTAGTTCTTCTTGCTTCTGCTGTCTGCCCCGTGGTGGATGAGGCTGTCTAAGAGGCTTGTGCAGGCTTCCTGGTGAGAGGGACTGGTTCCTACCCACTGGTGGGTGGAGCTGGGTCTTGTCCCTCTGGTGGGCAGGGCCATGTCAGGGGGTGTGTTTCTTGGGCACCTGTTTATTCAAGGAGACTTTGAGCAGCCTGTCTGTTGATGAGTGGTGTTGTGTTCCTCCCCTGTTGGTTGTTTGGCCTGAGGCGTCCCAGCACTGGAGCCTACAGGCTGTTGGGTGGGGCCAGGTCTTGGTGAGAGAATGGTTGCTTTCAGGAGGGCTCATGCCAATGAGTACTTGCCAGAACTGCTGCTGTCAGTGTCCTTCTCCCTGCAGTGAGCCACAGCCACTCCCCTCATCCACAGAAGACCCTCCCATACTAGCAGGTAAGTCTGGCCTAGTCTCTTACGAGGTCACGACTTTTTCCCCTGGGTGCTGGTGCACACAAGACCATGTGTGCACCCTCCAATAGTGGAGTTTCTGTTTCCCCTAATCCTGTGGAATTCCTATGATCAAACCCTGCTGGCCTTCAAAGTCAGATTCTCTGGAGGTTCCTCCTCCCCTTGCCAGACCCCCAGGTTTGGGAGCCTGACATGGGGCTCAGCACTTTCACTCCTGTGGGAGAAATTCTGCAGTATAATTTTTTTCCAGCTTGTGAGTGACCCACCTGGCATATATGGGATTTGATTTTCGCAACTGCACCCCTCCTACCATCTCATTGTGACTTCTTCTTTGTCTTTGGATGTAGGGTATCTTTTCTGGTAGGTTTGAGCACTTTTTTTGTCAGTGGCCATTCAGCAGTTAGCTGTGATTTTGGTGTTTCCGTAAGAAAGGGTGAGCTCACGTCCTTCTACTTCATCTTGTCCAAAATATCTTCCTTGGACCTCCTTAGACTGTTTTCCCATCTATAAAACTAAACTCATAATCACTGCTATGTAGGGTGAGGATAAATGAGATAATGCTTTGTGAACTGGGAAGTGCTAAGCAAATGCAACGATTCATTGTTATTGTAACAGGTTAGTTAAGAGTGCTGCCTTTTAATTTCCATTAAGTTTACCTTATTGCCTTTTTGGGGCAGGAGAGAAAGTTTTCCAAGAAATCTCCAGGTCTCTGAATTTTCTCTTTCCTAATAACGGCATGGTAGACATTTCTGATTTTTTTCCCTTTTAAGATCATCAGGGTGGATGTTTCCTAGGCTTGCTTTTTTTTCAAGGTCATCTTTCTAAAAACAAACAAACAGAAAACAAAAATAAGTACAAAGTAAAACAAAACAAACAAAAATATTCACCAATTCAAAAATCTTATATGCTTTCACTGACTTAACCCAGGATATTAAATATAAGACTCTCTATCTAGAAGCCTAAAATAAACTTTTATTACAGGACAGATTTAGAAAATGACCTAAAACTGGGTGTTCCTCCACCAGTAACATCAAACACTAACTTCTTAATTGCCAATGTACATGTGTGGAATGGAAGAAAGGGATCTAGAAAACCATGAAATATGCAAAAATGAGAAACCTGTGGCACTCCACTATACTTAAAAGGCTATAAAACAGATCTAAGTAGATTTCATGTTGTATCTCACAGACTAAAATTAATGCATTTACTGTGACAGTTACCTATTGTCTTGTGCCCTTCTCTGCTTGATGTGTGTTAATTTTGGTGCTGATTCTCAACTAGATCATGAGCTCAATGAGGGCAGGATTTACTTAGTAAACTCTGAGGCTCCCATGAGTCTTGTCACAGAAGAAGGAGCTCATTAAAATCTACTGATCCAAGATATACAAAGGTCTCTTAAAGTCAACAATAAGAAAACAAACAACCCAGTTAAAAAATGGGCACAAGATCTGAATAGATACCTCACCAAAAATATATACAAATGGCAAAAAAAGCATATGAAAAGATGCTCAACATCATGTATCCTAGGGAACTGCAAACTTAAACTGCAATGAGATAACACTATACTCCTGTGAGAATGGCCCAAATCCAGAACACTCACAACACCAAATGCTGGTGAGGATGTGGAGCAACAGGAACTCACTCACTGCTGGTGGAAATGCAAAATGACACAGCCACTTTGGAAGACAGATTGACAGGTTCTTACAAAGCTAAGTATATTCCTACCATATGATCCAGCAATTATATTCCTTGATATTTACCCAAATGAGTTGAAAACTTATGTCTATGTAAAAACCAGCACACTAATGTTTATAGTAGCTTTATTCACAATCGCCAAAACTTGAAAACAGTCAAGATATCCTTCAGTAGGTGAATGGATAAACGAACTGTGGTATATTCATGCAATGGAATATTATTCAGGTATTAAAAGAAATGAGTTACCAAGCCACAAAAGACCTGGAGGATGCTTAAATGCATACAGTTAAGTGAAAGAAGCCAGTTTGAAAAGGCTACATACTGTACAACTCCCACTATAGAACATTCTGGAAAAGGCTAATCTTAGAGAGAGTAAAAAGTGGTTGTCAGGACCCAGGGTAGGGAGGAAGGGAGAGGGGATGAAGAGATGGAGCACAGGGGATTCTGTACAGCAGTGGAACAACTCTGTATGATTCTGTAATGATAGGCACATGTCATTATACATTTGTCAAAATCTGTAGAACAGTACAACACAAAGACTGAACCCTAATGTAAATTATAGACTTTATTTAACATAATGTACTAATACCATTCATCAATTTTAACAAATATAACACACTAATGCAAGACGTTAATAGGGAAAACTGGGGGCCAGGAAAGGGGGGGATATGAGCACACTCTGTATATTCTCTGCACTTTTTCTGTAAAGGCAAAACTGCTCTAAGAAATAAAGTCTATTAGTTAATCATTTTTTTATTCCTATTGATTGGTTTCTTTTAATGGCGAAAAATTGATCCTCTGAAGAGCTAGTTACTTCGTCCTAACAGGCACTGCTACTGACAATTAGAACTGTGAAGAGTCTTCCCACTGAATACCAAGTGCACAGACAGTATGAAATATGAATTTATGGGGCCGTCTGCCAGTCAAGCCTCTTTCTTCTTCAGAGCCTTGATCTTTTCTAAAATAAAATCTGCCGGAAATTTCACACGCCATGGAAGCAAAATGGCTCCTCCCCACCATCTCACGGGGGAAGTGCCCTTGTGGCCTTGAGCGTAGACACAGACAGGGAGAGGCTGATTAAATGGTTCCCTTGCTCTCCTCCTGGGAGTCTCAGAGTTGCACAGAATCATAAATTCCCAGCCAGCTGAAAACCCCTTTCTACTAAGCTAGGGGCATTTTAATGTATTTGCCGTATTAATCTTTGAACCCTCACTAAATGGCATATGCATTAAAAGGACCGGAGATGTGGGAGCTGAGAGGAGAATATCGTGGGCTGTATGGAGTCACCCTGGAAAAAAATAAATGAGGTAGAGGAAGGTGGGAGGGGAGAGAGAGACAGAGGGACAGAGAGAGACAGAGAGAGAGAAAAAATCTTTTCCAAAATCGTAAAGCATAGGTGTTCAAATACACCCATACCCACCATGACTTGAACTCCAAATTTACACATGGGAGTGTAGGGTCACCTGCATATGTGGAAAAAGATAGTTCATGGGAAGAACTGATGTGTTATCCCTTTGTTTTCACACTCATTCTCTTATTTTTGTTCCTTTTCTCACCCATCTCCCCTAAGCTAGTATATTTTTCTAATATTTTTCCCTGTGATCAACATAAAATTCTAATTAGAAACCACCTTCCCCTTCTCTAAACCCTTTCTCAGAGCTCACATTTTCTATTAAAACTTTCCATAGGGCAAATTCCTATTTGATTCATTATGCTATTTAAGGTGTCCTGATACTGTAGGTAATTGGCACCAGGCATCATAGAAGACTTAGAGCATCAAAACCAAATATAAACATTAAAGCAGGAAAGGAATTTAAAGGTCCTGGAGACTAGTTTCCTTTTTTTTTTTTTTTTTAAGAATTAGTTGAGAATGACTGGGGTTATTTTTATTTTTATTTTATTTATTTATTTTTGGCTGTGTTGGGTCTTCATTTCTGTGCGAGGGCTTTCTCTAGTTACAGCAAGCGGGGGCCACTCTTCATTGCGGTGCGCAGGCCTCTCACTATTGTGGCCTCTCTTGTTGCGGAGCACAGGCTCCAGACGCGCAGGCTCAGTAGTTGTGGCTCACGGGCCTAGTTGCTCCACGGCATGTGGGATCTTCCCAGACCAGGGCTCGAACCCGTGTCCCCTGCTTTGGCAGGCAGATTCTCAACCACTGCGCCACCAGGGAAGCCCTTCTTTTTTTTTTTTTTTTAACATATGAAGAAACTGGGACTTGAAAGTAGCTTCCTTGGTGTCACATAACAGCCGATCTAGGACTAGAACCCAAGTTGCTCAGAATCTTTTTTCTCTTATCTTTATAGTAGTATCCTTTAAGCTGAATACAAATTTTGTTTCAATCCTTTTTTAGTTTTAAAAAACATTATTTTTAATTACAAAGCAACATTTATTTATTTATTCATTCATTCACTCTACAAATATGGTTGAAGGCACACTCTGTTGTAGCACCACTGGCCCTGGCAATACAGAAATCAATGGAACAGACAACATCTTCAGCATCTTTATTATAAATAGATAGATAGATAGATAAATAAATAAATAATAAATAAATAAATAAATAAATAAAAAGAGGGGGCTGGGCAGTGGATAAAAACATAAAATGCACTCAGATCCTGCCCTCATGGAATTTAGGATCAGTCAGAGGGTACATGAAGGGGTACAGAGGAACTAAAGTTCAGGGAAATTAAAATTAAAAATTGAAGGAAATAAAATTAAATAAAGTTAAAGGGATCCTAGGAGTCAGGGCAAGAAATGATAAGAGCTTGGACCAGGGCATCAGCCACCCTGCCTTACACCAGCCATCCTCCTGTCCACATCCTTTACCAAGTCCGGCTCTCACATCACAGCAGCACGTAGCTAGGCAGTTACTTCAAGAAAGACATAAGTCCCCTGTTCCAAAAGCTCTCTAACCTAAAATGTCCACCACTGATATCATTCCGGAAAAGAGGTGTTTGTTGAGTAGAGTCATTTAAAATTCCAGGGCCCCCCTGAAATGTCAATGTGAGTCAGATTTGAAGATCCATTGGCCACACCCATGAAAAGTAGTGTCAGGACATGGTCCTTGCTGAGTCCTCCAGTTGGAGGGAGCTTTCCAAACTCTTCTGCAAGTAGAACACTTACATAAAGAACAGAGCTCCATGAATACTAATTAAGACAAGCCAGTTTGATTTCCTGTAGCAGGGGTTGGCAAACTTTTCTGTAAAGGGCGAGAGAATAAACATTCTAGGCTTCATGGGTGATACAGTCTCTATGGCAACTACTCAACTCTGCTGCTATAGACGAAAATCTAAATGAATGAACTTGGCCGTGTTTCAATAAAATTTCAGTTGTAAGTCAGAGTGGCAGCTGCCCAGGTCCAAGCCCTTACTATTTCTTCTCCTGACTCCCAGGATCCCTTTCAAACTGGTCTGTCTTTCCTATCAAATCAACCCTCTTCGTTGAACTAGAAGAAATTCTCTAAAACACAGAACTTAGTCCATGGTTCCTCTGCTTAAAACAGGCAGTGGGCCAGATTTAAAGTTCAGGCTCACTCCAACCCCACTCATCCATTTCCCATCTTGTAAGAATCACTGTCTCTATAATTTTCCTACAAGGACATATATTCCATACATGATCCCATTCACTCTTAACACAAAAAAATCTGATATTTCAGTAGAGTTGCTGTTCTTGTTTTCTCATTCCTTACTTTCTTTTTGTGAAGCTGATAAATACTACGTTTCTTAGAAAATAAATGTAGAATTCTGTTTGATTTTAAGCATCTGTAAGCAGTAGTAAGTAATATATATTCATAGTATTTGAAACTGGAAGGGGATTTAGGGATCTACTAACCCAACCCCCTTTCTTGGCATGAGGATCTGAAGCTACAGAGGCAAAGGGACTTGTCCAAGGTCACAGACCTTGCTCAACTGTGCAAGTTGTGTATAAGTTGTGCATGGTGAGGGGCACCCTGTTAGGGGTTTGTCCCTCTATGCAAGCACACTCATATACACATGCTCTGACTCTCTTTCCGTTGATATATTTAACTTCATTTTGAAAAATAAAATAATACAAAACAAAAATAGTCTCCCACAAAGCCACAAAGAAGCACATCCTCATGGCAGCCCAAACCAATTAGCAAATCATCCTGTCTGAGGACCATGGTCAAAGAGGTTCCAGTTGCCAAGGAGACACACACAGATATTAGCTGGAGCCTGAGAGCATCCCTGAAGTTCCTGTCCTGACAAGAGATCGACCATCTGTGATGTGCAGAAATACAGATTTACATCAATTTCTTCAGGAGCATCCATTCTTCTCTCCTAGAACCATCAGAAATAATTTGTCTATTATCTTAAAATTGTATTCTTCAGAAAAGACTTCCAATACCATCCAAGCTAACTGAGCTTTGTAGTGGAAATGCCTATAAATTGCCCAAGGAACTGTGAGCAATGTTAACATCTGTTGGAATGGAGTGAATACCAAGTTGGAGAAGAAATGCCAGGAAGTGGAATATTTCCAATGACACCATTTCCATTCTTCTACATGCATCTTTTCTCTAAGATGCCCATTTTGCAGCAAGGCCCAGGCAGGCATGGATAGGAATGTCATACGCTAGTTTTGAATTTAGATATTCAAGATGGAATATTTAGGCCTGCGCTGAACATTTTCCTTGAATGCAAGTCATAAAAATGAATTACACAATGTCCATGACTGACTCATTTGGCAGTGCTTCCCAGAGAGAGGTCAGATTAACTGTATTCATTTTCTTGATGTCCATCCACTTAGCATTATGTCTACTTGGCATCTTTGCATTTTAATAATCTGCAATCTTTTTTATGCACATTCTGTTTCATCACACAAAAAGGTCACACATTCTTTATCAGCTGATGTTGTCTTTTATTTCTGTTTTAGTTTGTATTTTCCTTTCCCTTCTTTTACCAGCATTAATTCAGTCCCACAGCCAATCCAGAGTAGAATCGACTGATCCAGAGGACTGGAGCAATTCAAAAGAGTAAGCTCTCTTCTGGGCTAGAGTAAGATGGTTCCAAAGACTTACAAACTCAGGAAGATCCCTGAGTTTCCACCACCTAACTTTGCTTACTAGATGCCAGGCACTACACAAGTGCTTTGTGTGAATTATGTCATTTAATCCTCCAACAACTCTATGAGATACGCATATAATTATTTCCATTTTACAGAGAAGGGTATTAAGGCTTCGTGTGGTTAAATAAATTGCCCAAGTTGACAAAACTAATAAGTGAGGAGACCAAGGAATCCAACCCATTTGTCAGCCAACAGAGCACAGATTCTTAAACACTACGCAAACCCTTCTAGTTTGCCAAATGATGCCAGAATAATTTTTTTTTCCAAAATGCAAATCAGATTACATTACTCTTCTGCCTTGAACCCTTCAATAGCTTTTTATGTGTACAGGGCTTTATTCAAAACGCATTTTCCATAGAATAGCATTTAAAGGCCTCTACCCTCCCCCTTTTTCCTACCTTACATTTTTCCACCCATTCTCCTGGCTTGCACCTTATGTACCAAGTTGCTTGCTTCTAAATAGGATGAGTTACTTCACTCTTACTGCTTTGCTCATACAGCTCTCCCTGCTTGGAGAACCGCCTCT
Source organism: Eschrichtius robustus (assembly GCF_028021215.1). Lineage (NCBI taxonomy): Eukaryota > Metazoa > Chordata > Mammalia > Artiodactyla > Eschrichtiidae > Eschrichtius > Eschrichtius robustus. The sequence goes on from NC_090825.1 coordinate 54,000,025, forward strand.
CACTGTTTGCCTGGGAGATACCTACTCATTAGCATTTGATTCACCGTCATCTCCTCTTAAAGATTTTTATGAACTTCCTCCCAGTTTCCAGTTTGCATATGTTTGTTAATCATATGTCTGTATATATATATCTGTGCATAGGTATATGTATGTTCATGGTAGGTATTGTTACTCCCTGACAGATAAGGAAGCTACTGTAGCTTGATTGTAGCTTGCAGAGGTTATGTAAATGACAGAGCTGGAATTTGAACCCAAGTTTGACTGACTTCAAAGAGGAAAAGAAGGAAGGAGGAAAAGTAGAAGGAAGAGATACATAATTTCAAACAAAGGAATAGAAATACTCTATATGAGACAGAATGGCAAAATTGCCCCCATCAAAATATGAGCAGCATATTTTGCAAATGAAGATAGAAGGAGTAGGGGATCTTTCTTGGATGCTCAACTGATGGTACACTTTCCTGGGGGGAAAATTCAAAGCAAACATTCCTGCTGCCCCAGAACCATTTGCACAATCCCACTGCCAGGAATAAAGTAGAAAGGGAAAAAAAGGAGACCTTTAAAATCACAGTTCTTCCTTTGGAACAGACTGTCATTCTCTCTCAACAAATAAAAAATAAAAACCTTTACAGCAAACTACAACTAGTAAAGAAGTTCCTTAACCATAAAAAAAACCCTTGCCCTCAACTTTGTAAACAATCCCCTTAAATTATTCTCATTTCAGCGTGCCATCTGTTTTCTGCTGGGATTCTGATTGATACAAATAGGAGCATATAATTCCCAGGAAAAGAAGTCTAAATGGACAAAAAAAAATGAATATGCAAATGCACATTACAACAACAATGGGATAACGTGTCCTACCTATCAGATTGGGAGCAATTTCCAAGTTTGATAGTACCAGGTTTAACAAGAATTTGGGGAGAAGTCGGCAAGTCTTGCTGGGAGGATTATTTGGTACACCTGCTTTGAAGAAAAATTTGGCAATGCACCGTGAAGTTGAAGCTTTTCCTTCACTTTACCCTAGAAATTTCACCCCTGAGTATATGCTTTAGGGGAGTTCTTGCAGAGGTGCACAAGGAGACATGCACGAAATGTTCATAACAGCATCATTTGTCATAATTTAAAAACGGAAATAGCCTGCATGGCCATCAAACAGGTGAATAAATAAATTATAGGATATCTATACTATGAAATTCTATATGACGGTTGAAGTGAATGAATTAGAACTACATCATGGATTCTGGAGTATCCGTATGCATGAGTCTCAAAATCATCAATTTAAGAGCAAGAAGCAAGATGCAGACTGATATAAACAGTTTGACATTATTTATGTAAATTTTTTAAATGCAAGAAACAACACTCTATTTTGCTAATGGATACATCTTCAGGGAGTTAGTGCATTATAATATGGGTAGAATTAATACTCACCAACCTCAAGGTAGTAGTTACCTCTAAAGAGGGGTGAAAAACTACGATAATTTTTAATTTTTAAAAATCTGAAACAACTATTACAAAATGTTAATAATTGTTCATCTGGAGTGATAAGTACCTGGAATTTTGCTATGTTAATATCTGTTTTGTTCAATATGTTTGAACATTTTCAAAATTTAAAAAAAAATTCTTAAAATAATCTAACACATGAATTCAGCCTTCTATCTAGATCTGTCCCATCACATGTGTGTGTTAATAGCTGCACAATGGAGTAGGGTGTATTATGAATGCATGCTAGAGGAGTTCAGGGTACAGTGCCATCCCACGCTCACTGAATGGGAACAGTAGAATCAGCCCTCAGGATTATCTGTCTAACCACACATTCTCTTAATGAGCAAATTGAGGTCACCAGGAGTGATGGGCTGCTAGTTAATGACAAAGTGTGGACCTGGGTCAAGTTAAATTAATTAAACAAGGAGGCCATTAGACTGGGTGGGGGGACTCTAATGCCTTGGTGGCCAACTTAAGCAAACCAAAATCTAAGCCTATAATGCCTCAAGGTTAGGAAATCCACACCTAAGGACAACCAATCTCAAAGAGCCAACTAGGCTTTAAGCTACAGCCAATCAATATTTTCCTTGCTTTGTTTTGGCCTTTTCTCTGGAAAAGTGCCTTCCCAACCTCCTGTTGGTAGAGATCCTAAGTGCTTCCAGTTTGGCATAGCCCAACTAGAATCAACTTTTGCTCAAACAGACTTAAAAATTTTAATATGACTCATATTTTAACAGGCATGTGAAACCTATGTCAATGTTCTTCCAAGATCTTGTGCCCCTTCTCAAAATCAAAATCAGGAGAAGAAGAAACACTTAGTGGTTGCCCTGTAAAAGCTCCTAGTATGTTCTTCTTTTCTCTTTATTAATGTTATATAAGTTATTGTTTATTTATTACTTTGTAATATTTATAGCAAAAAAAATGAGAAGAAACAACTTGAAATGATTCCATCATTCCTGTTATCTGAAGGGGGAAAAAGGAAATTGTTATTTTGTAGAAAGCATTTCTGAACTGAACAACAAATCCCAATTCCAAAATCACCTTACCCTTTGTGTTTCTTCCTAGATGACTGTGGGGGGGAAATGGTTTGTAGCACAACTGGGTAGCTAAGACATTTTCCACAACTTCTCTCCAGTTTAATTTCACACACAAAAAGATAAGGGCTGCTGTTGCAGGCCAACGTTCACAGTTTCTCCCCACCACACACCCAGACTAACCACACCTGAGATTGCCCCAGGGTTACAGCAAGAGCCGTGACTAGCTTCCCTTCCTTTTCCATCATCTGTTCTGTAATCCCCTCTCCCCACATTGCTCTTACCGGCTAGTGTTTGGTTTTCTCCCAGCCCCCTTCTGTGCCCCTTCTGCCTGATGTCTTAATCACCATCACAAAATGACATTCTGTCTCAACGTGTAAGTAGAATAGGGGTACACAAAGCCAACTGTTGGTGGTCATTGCCCCATCTGAGAGTGACCCAAAAGGGCACCTAGAAAGATATCACATTTCTGCCATGGGAGGGAACCCATACTGTGAGTCATGCTGAGTCTTGGGAGAAAGCCACAAAGGGGTGGGGCCATCTAGGTGATGTCAGTGTCCAAAGGGGAATGTCAAACTCTGACATCATCGGAGCTAGTGACACCTGGGGAGTTGGACAAAGATGGAGGTGACAGTGCCTTGTGTCTAGATGGCCTATCCATTTTGAAGTAGGATACCAGCCAGTGGCTGGAATATCTGGGACAGGTCTAGTCTATCAAAGGATGAAAGAATGAAAAGCTCATCAGGTACCAAGCTGCCTTAGATTCACAGCACAACTAAACCTCAAGAAAGAAAATAGAGTGTAACTCAGGAAACCAAGGCAGAAGATGCTGAGCTATATAGACTGGAACACAGCTTGGGTCAAGGAGGTGGATTACAGAGTGATGGCTGTGGGATGTCCAGGGCTCATCCCCAACACATGGACTGTGGGCTCAGGGAAGCCAGACTAATTCTGAACTCCACCCGTGGAGATACTGAGCCGACTGATAATCTCCCTATCTGGGTCAGGAGTTGCTCAACCACTGGGAAGGGCTGTGCCTGCAGGGAAGATTCTCAGGGCTGCTGCCTGAGAGGCTGGGGAGTCAAGTATTGACCCTCACAATTCTTCCAAGCATGGGAGACTGGCCTTCCTTCCTGGAATTGCAAAATAAATCTATTCTACAATGGAGAGAGGACCAAGTATGCCTATTCTAGATAAATATATTAATGGCCCCAAACACCTTACACTATATAAAGTAGAAAGGACAGTTTGCTTCACTGATCATTTGAGTTGGATCTATGAAACTGCCCTTTTTGTGTGTAAAAAATGTGTCCTATATCTGCAGTTTCATAGGATTCAGCCTTAGTAAATGTCCTACAGACCTTGCACAATGTGACCTCTTTTAATGGGAAAACATCGTGGCCATTTCAGTTGTCAGTAAGTGAACTTTCCTGACTGACTCATTTCCTCGCCTGTAAAATGGAAATAGTGAGCCACACTGCCCAGCCTTAAGCAGAAGTGCTTTAAAACATACTAGTAATAGTAATCATCAATCTCTGAAAGAGAATATGAGATCAATGTATAATATTATACAGTGAATGTTATAATAACATCTGTGGGTATTATCATAATTAGTATTTGTGTTAATGGAGGCAAGCCATCAAAGTCGTGTCACTCCAGCCCCACAGTCTATTATCTTAGTGTGAATTCCTATTTTTACTGTGATGTCTTCCATTTCTTAACTCATAGCAAAACTGCTCATATCATTTCTTTGGCAATTAATGCTCTGCTTTATTTTTGTTTATGGTTCCATTGTATTGTTATTTAACATTTCTAGGTATCTACATGGTCTCACTAAATGAATTCTACGAGATCCATGAAGATGGAGACCTCATTTAAATTTTTGTGTTTAAAACATATTTGGGGGAGCATGATGAAAATAGAAATATGTAACAAGATAACTAGAATGGAGGGTGCACCATTCCTTATTTTACTATCCAAGGCCTGACCCAGAGTTTCTCAACCTCCACACGATTGATATTTTGGGCCTGATAACTCTGTATTGAGGGAGGTTTTCTTGTACATTATTATAGGATGTTTAGCAACATCCCTGGCCTCTACCTATTAGACATGAGAGGCACTGCTGCCCCAGTTGTGACAACCAAAAATGTCTCCAAACATTACCGTATGTCCCCTGGGCCTGAGGGTGAGAGAGTGGGGACAAAATTGAGCCACTGGCTAAGCAAATCTCTAAAACATCTTGAACTTGCTTTTGCGTTGCTATGTCATTAAATTCATACATATGTACATATGATATTAACATTAATTCCTGTCCTGCCCCTCGGTTCTTCAGAACCATTTTTTTTTTTTTTGTAGGTTCCATATATATGTGTTAGCATACGGTATTTGTTTTTCTCTTTCTGACTTACTTCACTCTGTATGACATTAAAACAGATGCAAATCTAATTTCATGTGGGACATATTTTCCCAAGGCACCAAAAAGTGATTGAGTAAAAGCTCAGTGCACTAAAAGCCAGTCCCCAGGGCCTACGAGTGAGGAAGGCAGACCCCAAAGAGCAGAATTGGCTCCCAATGTCTATTTTGTGTCTTTTGAGAATTTCTCTAATATTCCAACAGCTGTAGGTTAGTAAAGCCCTCCAGACAATCTCCTGAGGGAGTTGGTGCCTACTTATCTAAGTAGAGCTAGCTGGAATTCACAATCAAATTCCCAGCATCCACATCCTCCTCGCAGTTCATAGTTCCAAATCTCCATCCCCATGTGACTACAGCTGTGCAGCCTCTTCCCCACGTAACCTTTGAGTAGACTAGTACCAAGAAGTCGAGGAATTTCACCTTTTCCTTTCTTGTGGGTGTATCCCAGAGGCAAAGTGTCAGATCAGGCTGAGATTGAATAATCCACCTCTGAATGATGGCATGTGGAATGTGCCTTAGGAGTCATCCTTAAATAAGATCTAAAGTTATAGGCCATCTCTGTCCCTGGCATCTACCATTTAACAGAAATAATGACTTCCTTCTGGATTTAAAAAAAGTAAGGATGAAGTAACAGTTAACTTGGATCTAGAAACATATACTTACATTTTTACTGGGAAGCTCCAGGGTTCCCGAGAAAGCATGGATGCAGGCTTGGTTCCTGCGAGGTCCACGTGATTGTAAGCTCCCTGAAGGCACAAAGCCACCAAATCGTGCCCTTCGAAGTACCTCCAGCACTTAACATGGTTGTTGGCATGTGGATATATTATACAGTAAACAGCTGCTGATTAACTACAATAAAACATTTTTCCTTAATTTTTGGTTCTACTTTTGAGATGTGATTTAATAAAAATAAATTTGTAAATTATAATATGCTTTAAATATAAAATGATATAGATTTATATTATATAAGAATTTATTAAAATTTTAAATAAATTTATATTTAATTATATAATTTAATAGAAAGGGAAAAAGAATTAGCATTGAGCACTACGAAATGCCAAGCACTCAACTAAGTTCTTTCACATATTTCATTTAGTTTACACTTCTGTATATGTTCCCTCTTACATCCTGAAGATGCACAAGAATAGCTACTGTTTATCCCAAAAAGGGCAGCACAATGAGTCAAAAAGTCAGTGATTATTTATTAAGCATCTTTTCTTTATTCATTTTTTATCTGTTTAACAATCAAATGCTTATCAAACGCCTACTATCTATAAGCCCATTATTAAGACCTGGGGATACAAGAAAGAATAAGATACAAGCCCCTACCCTCAAGAAGCTTACAGTCAGTCTAGTGGAAAAGACAGAAACCTAAGCAGATAATTACAATGCAGTGTGATAAGCAATATGGATATATCCAAGGCATGATGGACAGCCAGAACAAAGCACCTAAATGAGCCAGGAATAGGATTGAGGATGGCAGGACATGTTGCTGGTGGAAAAGGCAACTGAGTTGAGCCATTTAGGTGCAAAGGAAATTAACCAAATAAGGAAAGGGAGTGAGGAGAGTATATGGGTTTCAGGCTGATGTGACTGCTAAAAATAATGGCATGGATTCGAAAAATATGTGCAGGAAATTGCACAAAATCTGGAACTTCTGAGGCATTAGGTATCAGTCAGGATATGATGAAAGGTAAGGATGGAGAAGCAGAGATAAGGCTCAGACTGTGGGGACATCTGGGCTTTTTTCTGTGACTGGAGGAAAACCCTGGAAGGGATGGAAGCAGAGGCACAATGGGCTTAGGTGTGTGTGTGTTTGCTAGTTGACTTTGGCTGCAGAGAGGGTGAGAGGGATCAGACCTACCCAGGGCAGAGGATCAGTGAGGAGGCTGTGATAAGAGCCAAGCAGAAGGTGAGGATGGCTGTGAAGGGACAGTTTTGCCAGGGATGGAGAGGAAGGAGGGGAGTCAAGGACACGTTCGACATCAGGGTTATTCATCTAGTCAGTGAAGGACCATGAAATCGCTTCTAGGAACCCATGGATCCCCAACATGGAAGCACGTGTGTGTTTTTGGTAAAAGGAAACCATCACTTCAATAGATTCTCAAGATTTTGACTTATAAGCAGATTCTGGAACATGATTTTACCTCCTATACAGAGTTTCCAATTCTAGTCATCAAAAAAAGGATCTTCATTCTGACTAGCCATAGGTGTCTGCTGGTGGGGAGTAGTTAAGATCCAGCTAATGGCAAAAAATTGATTTTAATTTAGCTAAGGAAAATAACCCTCTTCAATAATACAGCAGAGTCTAACAACTGAGGTTAGGATTAGTGAACTGAATGATGATACTGCTTTTGGGCTCATTTCTTCTGCCTTTATAATGGGGATGCATGATTTTCATCAGAGAAGAAGGGCTGGTCCTGTTTGCCATTAACCTCATCTATGTCATGAGACCCAAATTAGAAATGTTACTTGTTCTTTGTTCTCGTCTTTCATACTGACATCCCATTTCCAATGGGAAATTGTCATCTGTCTAATTTTGAATTGTCTCAGTGAGTTCTAATCCACTAATGGAGTTAGTTGTGTGGCTCAGTCCATTAGCTTTACCTGTTATGATGTTCATCGTGGTAAATACTCATGGACAGACAAGGGCAATGAGGAATTACAAGGAGCTTTGGGGACGAAAGATGAGGGTGTAACTTTTAATCTAATCCGGCAAGAATAGTCTAATGATTCTGATTTCCGCTCTAAGAAGAAAGCACATTTTCTTTCTACCTCTGTTTTCCCATGAAAGTGTTCTATACCCAGTTATACTAATGAATACCAAACTGTGATAATGCACCCCTACCGATAAAGACAGCTGTATGGAATCAGGTCATTCTAATGGAGATAGCCCACCCACTCTTGAAAAAGCCTTCTGCTGACTGAGGCAGAGCATTCTTCTGCTCTGGGAGGCGGGGGGCGGTGGCAGGGGTCAAAAGGCAAATAAGGCTCCAATACAACGTGTGCATGAACAAGATGATACAGCAGTATGTTCCTTTGATCTGTTTTTAGTCAGAAATATATATATTCTAGGGAAGTCTAATTGTACAAAACTCAAGGGCTAGAAAATACAGACTAAAGGTTTTTGCTAACTCTCCCACATGTAGTCTTCAGTAGACTGTTCAACGTCACAGGAAGGAAATAGGGGCCAGCGCGAAAGCCAAGGGCTACAGTTTGTTATTGCTGGTCACGTCATGCTGCCTGACCTTTGGCAGGGGGTATGATGAGGATGGAAACACTTGTTTAGAAAGTTACTTTGTGGTCATACCTTCTTTATAGCCGGTATCTGCATTATGTTGTATTCAGTCTTACACTAAATGTTTGCTCAGGTTTTTCCATACTTGGCTTCCCCTGTGAACATCATCTGCAAAAATAAGGGAAATGACAATGTCCAACCTGATGTTTTCTACACATGATAACAAATGTCTTATAAATCCTGAGTGTCATGCAAATCCCATGTCTTACGAATCCCGAGTGCTGAGACAGTTTTTGTGGGCAATTTTCAACCTGTTGGAGAATCATCTTTAATTTCCCACAACATTCATAATGCCCACCTCTAGGTTAGGAGTGTTGTAAAAATATTTTTTACTATACTTATTATATGTAGCTATTGTTAGAAAGTAGGAAATTTTTGTAATACTGAGAATAGGGTGTGTGTGTACATATAGCATAAGTTCCTCTCTGCTAAATGCCTAAGAAGGCAGAGTAAAGCATTAACTAAAACTGTTTAAACATATGTTGGCTTAGATGGCGCCTGGAGGATGCACACACACATACATAATATATAATACTATATATTGTATACCATATATACTATACATAAATTATGTGTTTGTGTGTATGTTTGGTATATATGTGTATTCTCCAGGCACCATCTCAGCCCCCAACTTATGTTTATATTAATATTATATATATATAATATCTAAATATAATTACATAGGTATTAATATATAAATAATATGGGTATATAATGGTAATATATTAATATTATATATGATTTGTGTGTATACATATAATATATAATTTACATAATACATATGTTTATGTACACATATATTATCTCATATATGTATATATTGTATATATTATATGTATATGTAGTTATATATAGTATATCTATACATATACTATATATGTATGTGTGTATATGTATATATAGTATATATACACACACATATATACAATGATGTATGTACACATACATATGTATCAATAATATATGTGTATGTATATACATATATAATATATGTGTGTATATATACATATACGTATATATGTGTGTGTGTATATATCTAGTTCTCCACTGCACACATTATCTCCTTTAGAAGTTACGCTATTGCAGTTCACTAAACTACATCTCTGACTCCATCCCAGAGCTGATCCAGAGAGAAAGCTTTGGTTCTCTTCTCCTCTATGCTTAAGGGCCTCCTTGAGAGCAAATTAGGAACTTAGTTGCTTTATGTTTTCAGGAAGTAATAAGCTAGATGTGACCCCAGTGACTTAAAAGAGAGTAGATTCTCAAGCATCATTTCACTCTCTGTATCATGTATATACAAGATGGAAAACCAAATGCATGTACCCAAGTATCCCCAAATTACAACAAAATTCCTTTGGAATTTGTGATCATTGGGCTGAACCACAGTTTACCCTTGCATATTCTAGCAAAATAGGACATGTTTAACCAATTAATAATATAATTTATCATATTATTATATATCTTATATAATACATTATTATTATACTTTAATACAAATTAAAGTTTAGGGGTGTGGTGATCAACAGGGTTTATAGTCCCCAGACCTGGTTTGAATCCCAGCTTTTCTGCTTGTTGTCGACGGAGGAACTTCTAACTCACTTCAGAGAATGATTTTGATGGTGAAACAAGTTGATGAAGAAATCCCTACTGTTATGGGCTGAATTGTGTCCCCTCTCCCCCACCTCAAAATGTGACTGTATTTGGAGATTGGGTGTTTAAAGTGGTAATTACAGTAACATGAGGTCATATTAAGTGGGCCTTAATCCAATATGACTGGTGTTCTTATAAGAAGAGATTATAACACAGACACATGCAAAGGGAAAACCATGTAAAGATACAGGGAGAAGATTACCATCTACAAGCCAAGGAGAATGGCCTCAGAAGAAATTAACCCTGCCAACACCTTGACCTCAGGCTTCTAGCTCCCAGAATGTGAAAAAATAACCTTCTGTTGTTTAAGCCAGCCATTCTATGGTACTTTGTTATGGCAACCCTAGCAAACTAATACACCTCCTAAACCGTAAAACTCCATAAAAGCTGGGTATTTATTATCCTACCTCTGGCAACAAATTGTTGTGGAGTACTTTGCTCCTATATAAATATATAGGTCCAAAATTTCCAGTTATAAGTAATTCATATTTCTTCGTTTTAAAAAGCAACTTTGATCAGTCCCTCTGACTTAAAACATTCTAGGTATTACTTAATTTTCTTTAAGCTTCAACATAATGACACCTAATTTAATTTAAATTTTTTGGTGATTAACTCCAGCATTATTTTCATTTTCTATGTCTTGCATGTTTGAGACAGTGGGAATTGTGCACTTATGAAAATGCCATGTAAATATCCAAAGTTGTGGTTGGTGTGAACTCTTGAATTCTTGCTCATTTGTTTGTTGCATTCCTCTCTGTGTATTTGGAGCCCTTTATTTTTTAAATTTGATGCACAAAGCCCATTTTACTGTATGTAAATTTTTTAAAATTTGAGGTACACAATACTGACACTGACAATATATGACATAGTTAAAGAATGAGTCATGAGGGCAAAAATAAATTATACACAGTTAGTCACTGATGTTTGGGGACAAACAAAATGCAGGTTCTGACCCCAACAAAGGGAATATGTAGAAAGAGGTTTGGAAAGAGTGAAGAGAGGGTCATTTTTTTTTTTTTAACATCTTTATTGGAGTATAACTGCTTTACAATGGTGTGTTAGTTTCTGCTTTGTAACAAAGTGAATCAGCTATACATATACATATATCCCCATATCTCTTCCCAAAGAGAGGGTCATTGATGTCAAGAATAGAGAGTAGCAGTGAACAAAGGAAGGAGGCAAAAGTCAGAATGGATCTGTGTTAGTCTGCTCATGCTACCATAGCAAAATACCACAGACTTGGTGGCTTAAACAACAGAAATCTATTGTCTCACAGTCCTGGAGGCCCAAAGTCCAAGATCAAAGTGCCATCACAGTTTGTGTCTGGTGAGGCCTCTCTTCCCGCCTTGCAGAGGGCCACCTTCTCACTGTGTCCTCACAGGGCCTTTCCTCTGTGTGAGTGTAGAGAGAGCTCCCTGGTGTCTCCTCCTCTTCTCATAAGGACACAAGTTCTCTTTGATTAAAGCCTTCCTTATGACGTCGCTTAACCTTTATACCTCCTTATAGGCCCTGTCTCCAAATACAATCACACTAGGGGTTAGGGCTTCAACATACAAATTTGGGGGGGGACACAGTTCAGTCTATAACACTTGTCCCTCTAGCTCTCCAACATCTGTGTTCTTCTCATATGTAAACTACATTCACCCCATCTCAACATCTCCAGAAGTCTTAACCCATTTCAACATCAATTCCAAGTTGAAAGTGCCACTAAATGTCATCTAAATCAGGTATAGGTGAAACTTGAGTTATAACTCATACTAAGGCAAAATCCTCTCCAGCTGTGACCCTGTGAAAACAGACTAGTTACGTGCTCCCAAAATACAATGGACAGGCATAAGACAAGCATTTTCAATCCAAAAGAGAAAAATCAGAAGAAGAAAGGGGCCACAGGTCCCAAGCAAGTCCAAAACTTTAGCAAGGCAAAATCCATTAGCTCTTAAAGCATGAGAATAATCCTCTTTGGTTCCATGCTCTGCCTTCTGGGCCCACTGGTGTAGCAGCAGCAACCCCACAGCCCTAGATGGCAGTCCCACCCCCAGAGGTCTTTGTGATGCCCCACCCCTGTGGCACTGGGAGGGGGTAGCCTGGCTCTGCTGAAAGGGAGAAGGTGGCCCCACCCTTTGAAACCAAGGAGGAAACAGCCTCCCCTCCTCGCCCCCCAAGTGTAAGCTCTAGGCCTGTGGTAGGAGTGGCAGCTCTGCTAATCTCTGAATTGCCTTTGGGGTCCTTCTTCCTTTTTCTTTAGGGATAAAGCATGTTCACAGGTGGATAGCTCTATTGTCCTGTCCTGTAGAACCCTGGAAATCTGAAAGCTTTCCTGCACTTCACCCTGTCTCAGACTCCTTTTGTTCAAACTGGCAGTGTCTTTGCTGGTATTATCCCATCTCTAGTCCACATTTCTGATAAGATAATTGATTAAGATCATGGGCCATCTCTTTTTTTTTTTTTTTTTTTTGGTAAGAAGTGGATTTATTTAGAGAGAAACACACTCCACAGACAGAGCGTGGGCCATCTCAGAAGATGAGAAAGGCACCAGGGTATGGGGTTGTCCGTTTTTATAGGGGTGGGTAATTTCATAGTCTAATGAGTGGGAGGAGTATTCCAGCTATTTCAGGAAGGGGTGGGGATTTCCAGGAACTGGGCCACTGCCCACTTTTTGATCCTTATGGTGGGTCTTGGAACTGTCATGGCACCTGTGGGTGTGTCATTTAGTTTGCTGATGTGTTACAGTGAGTGTATATTGAGGCTCAAGGTCTAGTGGAAGTCGACTTGTCTGCCATCTTGGACCCATTTGGTTCTAATCAGTTTATGTCATGTCCTCGGGCTGTGTCATTCTTTCAGAGGCTGTGCCCTGCCTCCTTCCCTCCTGTTTCATTCCCCCCTCAGAGATTTTACTCCCATATTCTTATAGGAAGCAGAAGGGAGATGGTCCGTCTTCTGTAACTGCTTCAAGACTGAGCAGGGGTGTCGAAGATCATGGCCCTTATCTTTATGGAGTGATTGTCTAGCCACATGCTTTCTCATTTTTTGAAATATAAATAGGCTAAGAATGTTCCAAATCTTCAAGTTCTTGTTTCTTTCTGCTTAACAGTCTCTTCAATTTACCTCTCTCCTCTCCCATTTTACCATAAGCAGTAAAGAGAACCAGGCCACACCTTCAAAACTTTGCTTAGAAATTTCCTCAGCTAAATAGCTAGTTCCATCACTGGCAACTCCTACCTTCCACAAGTTCCACAAGAACACACTTCAGCCAAGTTCTTTGCCACTTTATAACAAGCATCGCCTTTCCTCCAGTGACCAATAACATATACCTCACTTCCACTGAGACATCACCAGAATCACCTTCAATGTTCATATTTCTACCAACATTCTGTTCATGATGATATGTGTGTATCTCTAAGATAGATGATAGAAGCTTTCTGTACAGCTCTCTTCTTTTCTTTCTGAGCCCTCACCAGAATTGCTAACGTCCATATTTCTGCCAACAATCTCTGCACAACAATTCTCAGCTTCCTCTAGCAAGCACCTCAAAACTCTTCCAAGCCTCTACGCGTTACCCAGTCCCAAAGCCGCTTCCACACTTTTAGGTATTTGTTACAGCAGCACTCCACTTTACCGTACCAAAATCTGTATTAGTTTGCTAGGGATACTAACACAATACCACAGATTAGGTGGCTTAAACAGAAATTAATTTTCTCACAATTCTGTAGGCTCTAAGTCCAAGATCGGGGTATCACTAGGTTTGATTTCTGGTGGGGCTTCTCTTTCTGATGCTGTCTTCTCTCTGTGTCCTCATTTGGTCTCTTCTCTCTGCATGCACAGACATTTCTGGTGTCTCTTCCTCTTCTTATAAGGACACCAGTCATATCTAATTAATTCCTTACCCTTATGACCTCATTTAACCTTAATTACCTTCTTGAAGGCCCTGTCTCCAAACAATCACAGTAGAAGTTAAGGTTTCCAGATATGAATTTGGAGGAGACACAATTCAGTCCATAATAGGACCAAAGGGGTGCATGTAAGAGCTTTGCTTGGGTCTGGAGAGAAATGAAGGGTGGGCCAGAAGTAAGACTAGACTTGCAACCTCCTGGATCTAGAGAGAATCTCAAGAAATCGTGTATGAGCATTTGCTTCAGGAAATGAATGTCCAGCTATGCCAGGAGAGATGACTTTCTATTCTCTTTTCAAGTGTAGAGCGTAGGGACTCTATACCCACATTAGATAGCATAAGCCAAGGACTTTTTGATGTTGAACAAAATATTTCATCCTCCACAATCATCAAGAATAATTTGCTCATACATACTCAACAGGAATTCAAATCACATGGTTCACATAGTGGAGGATGACAGAAGGGAAAGCCACGTCTCCTACTCTAAAGAAACCAAGGCAGTAGTTAAGGGAATAGGAATAGTCATATAGGTCAATTCATCCAGAGACCTTTGTCATCAAGTCACCTCTTTTGCCTTTGTGGAAACTGCGTTAGATCAGAAGTCAGGGTACCTGAGCTCTGGTCCCAGTTCGACCCCCAATTAGTCAAGCAGACATGATGAATTCATGATGTATCTCTATTTCCTTATATGCAAAGTGGTGGTGGTAGGAATAAGTGGTGGCAGTTGTACTCAAAAATCTCTAAATACCCTTCGGCTCTTTCTAATATTCCACATCTATTTAGTATATTTTTAAAAATTTCTCTGACATAGTCTTATAAGTTCAATTGTCCAACACTTGAATTATTTTTGTGTTTCATGTTACCATAAAGTGCAGTGGCCCAAACTGGAAAATGCATTTTAATGAAACTTTGACTAATTCTGAATATAGCAAAAGAATTATTTCTGGGCCTTGAATATCATTCTTCTTTTATGATTCCTCCATATCGTGTCTCTCTTTTTCCCACAATGGAAGTTTGGCTGAGAATTGTGAACCCAAAATAGAGTTGAATATGATATGCCATAAAAGCATGAAGAAATCAGGGGAGGACTCAGTAACATTTACAGCCAGTCCAAAAGTAAAAATTATTTGTTTCTAAAAGAAGCAAATTAACTGAATAATTGACAACACCACTTTCCCTTAGTTTCTATGGAGGCAATGTTTCACTTACAAAGA